>NC_092093.1:31845671-33173171 GCF_045679555.1 Salvelinus alpinus
CACACAGTCTCTCTTCTTCTTCTCTCTCTTCTTCTCTCTCCTTCTCTCTCTCTTCTTCTCTCTCTCTTCTTCTCTCTCTCTTCCTTTCTCTCTTGACTCTCTCCTTTCCCATAAACACCAGAGATATGTGCTCATGCTCTATTGTTGACTCCTCAGTCAAGCGCAGCCTGCTTTCATGGGTCACTGTCCTTATAGTGCAGCCTGGTCTTAGAGCAAAGCGTATTATATGTTACTAAAATCCATGCCAATGTTAGCAAAAATGTGTAACATATCATATGTTATCACATTTTTTTAATGTTATTTTATTTCACCTTTATTTAACCAGGTAGGCTAGTTGAGAACAAGTTCTCATTTACAACTGTGACCTGGCCAAGATAAAGCAAAGCAGTGCGACACATACAACAACACAGAGTTACACATGGAATAAAAAAACATACAGTCAATAATACAGTAGAAAATAGTCTATATACAGTGTGTGCAGATGAGGTAAGGAAATAAATAGGCCTTGGTGGCGAAGTAATTACAATATACCAATTAAACACTGGAGTGATTGATGTGCAGAAGATGAATGTGCAAGTAGAGATACTGGGGTGCAAAGGAGCAAGATAAATAAATAAATACAGTATGGGGATGAGGTAGTTGGATGGGCTATTTACAGATGGGCTATGTACAGGTGCTGTGATCTGTGAGCTGCTCTGACAGCTGGTGCTTAAAGCTAGTGAGGGAGATATGAGTCTCCAGCTCCAGTGATTTTTGCAGTTCGTTACAGTCATTGGCAGCAGAGAACTGGAAGGAGAGGCGGCTAAAGGAGGAATTGGCTTTGGGGGTGACCAGTGAGATATACCTGCTGGAGCACGTGCTATGGGAGGGTTCTGCTATGGTGACCAGTGAGCTGAGATAAGCCGGGGCTTTACCTAGCAAAGACTTGTAGATGACCTGGAGCCAGTGGGTTTGGCGACGGGTATGAAGCGAGGGCCAGCCAACGAGAGCGCACAGGTCGCAGTTGTGGGTAGTATATGGGGCTTTGGTGACAAAACGGATGGCACTGTGATAGACTGCATCCAATTTGTTGAGTAGAGTGTTGGAGGCTATTTTGTAAATGACATCGTCGAAATCGAGGATCGGTAGGATGGTCAGTTTTACGAGGGTCATGTTTGGCAGCATGAGTGAAGGATGCTTTGTTGCGAAATAGGAAGCCGATTCTAGATTTAATTTTGGATTGGAGATGCTTAATGTGAAGGAGAGTTTACAGTCTAACATATCATACAAATTGGAATTCGTAACTTATCATACAAATTGTAAACGTAATGTACTATACGTCCTACAATTCATATATTGTAAGACCGCTATTTCATTGGTAGGCCAAGGTAATGTAACATGGAGTGTGGAGGATTTTAGTAACATAAATTACATTTTCCTCTCAGTCCAGGTTGCATAGTGAGAGAGAGGCTGAGAGAGAAAGAAAGATAGAAGAATGACAGAAAATGTGGCAAAAGCAATGTCCAAAAAAGGGTAAACTGATGTTAGACCTCTAAATACCAAACCAGTAATAATTAGGGAAGGAAACTATGTGTTTGATTTCCCAGTGCTCTTGTTAATGCACTGTTTCTACAACCAGAGCTAGGAGGAATAGCACAGCGTCAGCGACTATGAAAGCGTTAAGTGGTGCGTATTCACAGCCCTATTGATTTTCAGCAGCCTGCACTGAAAGTAACCTCTTGAGTATGGGCCCGCTGTACATATCCGTCAGTCTCAAAAAGTCGCCAGATGCCAAGAATTCATTTTCACAACCAGCACCATTTAGGAGAACTGGAGGAGCAGACCCTGGAGGAGCAGACCCTGGCCGGAGAGTGAACCCTGGCCGGAGAGTGAACCCTGGCTGCTCGTGCAACAAGCTCATCTCCTTCCCACTACTGAGTTCTGTCCCGATCCCCACTAACGTGCATATTCACTGTAACTGGATCAAGACCCGTCTGAGGTGACTGCCCAGTCAAACAAGGCCGGGTTTGTCCTGAAAATGCTTTTAGCCTGCTCACGTCCACTTGAGCGTCACCACGTGGAGGACTGTGTTTCAGTGATTTAGTAGTTGGTGGGGGGGGAGTGTCTGGATATTAGAGACTTTAGGAAATGCCATTAAAAGTTTGGTTGCATGCCAATCGTTAAACACAAGCAGATCTGGCATGGGCTCGCGTCACGTGACAGGTGACTTGAATTCAACTTTGAAGTTTAATCCCAACTTTGATATCCCTTTGCGAACTTGTCTAATGCCAGTGAAATTGAATGAATTCTTTGAAAACACTTGAACGAATAGTAAATGGCACATTTAATGAATAGTCTCTGCTATGATGTTAGGACTTAGCATTGACTATGCCTGGTGAAATCATAATGATATACTCTGAGGTCCATTGAGCTTTTATGCACCTTTTTTATTTAAGTATGGAGGGTTCTGTTCGTGCACTTCAGACAGAGCATGCCATTTAAAGATTCTCTCTCTGGTAGATTCAGGTCTAGCAGGTATTGTGGAGTCATGATAAAGACTCATGTGCTGAGACAATGAGATGACTGCTAACTGCACACTGTTCTCCTGTAGAACGTCATCTCCCCGCTTCTTTCTTTCACTTTTTTTCTTTTTACCAAGCGATCCCCCTCTCATACAGTACCTGTTTGTCATGGGGAGATAGAGAGGGTTATTTAGTCAAGGCTGCCTTATTGCGCGTCGTATAAACAAAGTAGCCAGCCGTGTGCTCTCGTTGCCGTGACGCTAGGTTAGAAAAACGTCATGTTTTTCATTTCTGGGCCTTAAAATAACTCAAACATATATATTATCTCAAAAAGGTTTTTATTTGAATCAAGGTGTTTCTGCTCTGACTTGATTTGGAGGGTAGCTAATAGAGGAAGCCCACCACCTACCATCCAACACCGCCCACTGGGTCCAGCCATTGAGAATGAGGGCTTGGACAGGGGAACCCCAGGGGGTTGTGGGGCGGCTGTGTGAAGCCCCTCAGTGGTCCCGTCACACCTCACAGGCTGATTACTCTTCCTCCTCCTCCGTGGACCCACAGGGGCAGCTGGAGGCAGGGTGCTAATGGCCTTGCTGGGACATCATACCGTCTCCCTCTGGGGCATCGCTACATGTCTACCTCCCTCTGGGGGCTGTCTGGACAACTATCTATACATAGTATAAGGGTGTGATGAGCCCAGACATGGTACTTTAATACTTTCTATTCTTAATAAGAATACATTGAATGTCTTGTGATGATTGCTATGCGTTGGGTTTTCTTATTTGGTCAACCGTTGTCATACAAATGTGTTGCTAAATGTCAACGCTTCTTACAGAGACTTTTGATAAAGTGACAAATATACAGGCATGTTCTTATATTCAGGATTTGCTTATCGCGGTACTTGGGATGCTTTCACCTGTGGTCTGTAGGTAGCTTCTGTAAAGGTAGCCATGTGTTTCTCTGGTTTCATCAGCTGAAAATCTAATTTCACTGAAACAATTACCACTGGCTTCTATCATCCAGACCGTCCTTTAAACTGTCCCTGAGGTACTTCACATGCATGTTTTCTATGTGTGTAGAGAGTCAGATACTGAGGGTATTGTGGCATCTCTTGTATAGGATGCAAATTTCATTGGATTATAATAAGGGGATTGGCTTTGTTGAAGTATCTGAGGGCAGCGTCCATCTGTCTGTCATGCAGTTTGTGTCATTACTGTAGAAAATACAAGGGATTCAATGCTTGATTACATGTTGTCTCCCAGAGATTTGGAAAAGGCCACACCAGCTTGAATGGGCGTGCTGAAAACAGCAGGCTGTCTTGTCATCTGTTGGAATGTGTGTTCAGGGGCATTACTGACAGGGGATAATGTGGGCCAGCCAGCAGCACTGACAAATCACTAGGAGCCAGGGAGGATGTGTATCCTCCTTTTTGTGTGTGTGAGGGAATTCTCTGGTGGTCTGTCTCTCAGCGGGGGGCTCTGTCTGTGCCCACAAGCGGAGGGAGCCGGGGGGGGTGGAGGGAGGCAGGCAGGCAGGCATGGGAGGATGTGATGTGGCCAGCTAGGGGAGATATTGTGGTTAGCCCGCCAGAGGAAAGAGGACAATAAGCAGCAGCTAATGATCTGAGGGTCCTGGCAACTCCTTTGAGATGTCGCCTGCGCTTCCTAATCCAACACTTCTGCTCAGTTTTTTCTCTTTAGGCTCAGTCAGAAGTTTATGCTTACACTCAATCTGTACTGTCTTACAAAGCTACCCAGAGGGGACCAAATATCCGTCCGCGGAGAGAAGGGAGGAGGCAAGCAGTGTTCCTGGTTGCCCAGAGATCTCTGGGAGCTGCCAGAGGGCTGTGTCAGAGGAAGCAGAGTGTGTGAAGTCAGAGAGGATGCCTAGTGTGGGATAAATGGGAGGAAATTAGTGCAAACAGCAAACAAGGCCTTAGGGATCCCTCGCTCCCCATAAGCAGCTGTCTCGCTAAAGGCGAGTCAGTGGGAGACTTACAGTACAGTGCTGCGCAAATGTGAGAATATTTTTATTCTCACAGCTCTGTCTCCCAGGCCCACTCATTTAGCATTCTCGGTCTCTCTCGCGTTCTCTCGCTTTCTTTCTCTTAACTTCCATAAGCGCTGCAGTCTTAGCTGACTCTTACAACGTATTGAATTGTTTTATTGTGCCACTCGTGATCCGTTTGTGATATAATTTGCTGCCAACGCATCTGAGAAGGACATATCAAACGAACAAAAAGACGCAATGTTTCCTTGACAACGTCTTAGTTAAAAAGGCCTTCACTCACGCTTCAGAAGTATTTTGAGGATGATATTCATCTACAAAATGGAACTGTTTTTTTTATCTCTCATGAAATTTACATTAATGTGAGTTATGTTATGCTCGTTAACCAAATAAGGGGGACAGTCAGTTCTGCACTATTTAAGATCTTGCACAAATGATATATAAAATATTTCTCTGCTTTATAATTGCAGGGGCAGGTAACCATAATGGCGAGTGTATTGAAGGCTATTCAGCCCAAAAGGCCAGTCTTAAAAGCCTTTGATACTCAGACTTAACTGAATAGCTGTTCCTGCAAAGTTAAAAAGAAGTTCAGAAGTCCAGCTTAAAAATCCTTCTTTAACCGGTCTCCTCCCCTTCATCTACACTGATTGAAGTGGATTTAACAGGTGACATCGATAAGGGATCATAGCTTTCACCTGGTCAGTCTATGTCATGGAAAGAGCAGGTGTTCTTAATGTTTTGTACACTCAGTGTATAGTGTGCATGATTTTCTATCAGGTGGTTTACGATTTATAACTTTTATAAATTTTTATTTAAGCAGGCAAGTCAGTTAAGAACAAATTATTATTTACAATGACGGCCTACACTGGCCAAACCCGGACGAGGCTGGACCAATTGTGTGTTGTGGGACTCCCAATCACGGCCAGTTGTGAGCCTGGATTCGAACCAGGGTGTCTGTAGTGACGCCTCTAGCACTGAGATCCAGTGCCTTAGACCGCTGCGCCACTCGGGAGCCCCGATAACTGAGTCAATTGTTCTATCAAAGAGAGAGCTGGGTACCCCTGGCCCACTACATTTCTAGAAAAATAGGTGCTATCTAGAACCTAACAGGGTTCTTTGGCTGTCCCCATAGGATAACCCTTTGAAGAACCCTTATTGTAGCACCTTTCCACAGGGGGCTCTACATTGAACCTAAAGAGTTCTACATGGAACCAAAAAGGGTTCTACTTGGAACAAAAAAGGGTTATCCTATGGGGACAGCCAAAGGACCCTTTTTGAACCCTTTTTTCTAAGAGTGTACAGCCAATGAGACATAGCCTGGTGACTCATGCAGGGTCTGTGCCATGCAGTTCCTTATATAGCCTGGTGTCTCATGCAGTGTCTGTGCCATGCAGTGCCTTATATAGCCTGGTGTCTCATGCAGTGTCTGTGCCATGCAGTGCCTTATATAGCCTGGTGTCTCATGCAGTGTCTGTGCCATGCAGTGCCTTATATAGCCTGGTGTCTCATGCAGTGTCTGTGCCATGCAGTGCCATATATAGCCTGGTGTCTCGTGCAGTGTCTGTGCCATGCAGTGCCTTATATAGCCTGGTGTCTCATGCAGGGTCTGTGCCATGCAGTGCCTTATATAGCCTGGTGTCTCATGCAGGGTCTGTGCCACGCAGTGCTTAACTTCCTAGCCTGGGGACTCAGGCAGGGTCTGTGCCACACAGTGCCTAACTTCCTAGTCTGGGGTCTCATGCAGGCTATATGCCACCCAGTGCATAACGTCCTAGCCTGGTGACTCATGCAGGCTATGTGCCACGCAGTGCCTGATGACTCATGCAGGTTCTGTGACATGCAGTGCCTGACTCCCAAACAAGAGGACTAACAGCACCACTTTTCACACAGCTCTGCTCAAGAAAATAAAACAGTCCACATACTCAAAAATCGAACTATATTTCAATTGTCTTCCTAGTTAGAGACTAAAAAACATATATTTTGTTGTGTATAAGACCATTAAAAAACATTGCACCCTGCCACCTGAGCCATGGCGACATTTCTGGGATGTAGTTGAGCTGTATCAATGTCTGCTGTGTGATTGCCTTCACATGAACCCTGGTCATGTGCCCTTGACCTTTCCTCTTAGCGAGTGTGTGTGTGTGTGACACGTGCATGTTCTGTTCAGGGGCAGAGGTTGTATCATGAAAAAAGAAACTCTGAAACACTTTGATGTTGTTTTTGAGAGTACATTATTTAAGCTGGCAGCCAGGTGTATGTAATGCGTTGGTTGTTGTGGGTTTCTTCAGGGGAGATCACAAGGAGCTTTTACTGTACATGTGCAGGGCTGTGAGAACCGTGTGTGTTTGTTTTTGTTTGTTTGTTTGTGTGTGCTGCTATTCAAAGGATTTTGTAAGAATAATTCATTCAAACTATTGAAGTGCCATGACGCTTTCAGCTGACAGAAAACACTCTTAATTACATTAGTATGAGCATTGAACCGAACATAGTCTCAGAACTAAGAACACTCAAAAATATTGTTCATCATTTTTTTATGGTCTCTCTTTGTACTTGTATCCACTCCGTTTTATCTTTTAAAGCTTTGTTCTTTTCCTTTTAGTTAGGCTCCAATATTGGTAATTTATCATGGAACATTGATGTACTGAAAGGGGGGAGGGGGAATGTGGATGTTCATATATCAATTTGAGAGAGAAAAAACTGTATGCATTTCATCAACATTCAATAACCTACATGTCCTGATATTCCCTCAGCGTTTGGCCTGTAGTTCATCTTTTAAATATGCCATTAAAAAAAAAAGAAGCAAAAATGCTGATGTGAAGGTTTCAAACATAATGTCACTAATGTTCCCCATTGTACTGATAGCATATGCAATAATTGCTTACCTGCTCTGAATGGAAATGTCAAATGTCTGCCTGCTGATTGTTTCACAGATATTGTACACATGCTGTGGTTTGGATTTGTTTTTCTGCATTTATCACCATTTGTTGGCAGAGATGAAGACCCTAAAGGTCACGGCTGCTTTGTTAGCAACAGAAAACCATTTATCTCCTCATTCAGAGAGAATGTCTACGTGGTGATTGCTGCCTTGTTTACTGACGTGGGCCTGTTTTGGTGGGTAGAAGTTGCCTCTAGTACACAAATCCTCCCTGGAGGATCTAACAGTAAGACATAAATCAGAAACATTTGCATGTACACTGAGTGTACAAAACATTAGGAACACCTGCTCTTTCCATGACATAGACTGACCAGGTGAATCCAGGTGAAAGCTGTGATCCCTTATTGATGTCACTTAAATCCACTTCAATCAGTGTAGATGAAGGGGAGGAGACAGGTTCAAGAAGGATTTTTAACCCTTGATACAATTGCGACATGGATTGTGGGTGTGCCATTCAGAGGGTGAATGGGCAAGACAAAAGATCGTAGTGCCTTTGAACGGGATATGGTTGTCGGTGCCAAGCGCATCAGTTTGAGTGTGTCAAGAACTGCAATGACGCTGCTGGGTTTTTCACGCTCAACAGTTTCCCATGTGTATCAAGAATGGTTCACCACCCAAAGGACATCCAGCCAACTTGACACAACTGTGGGAAGTATTGGAGTCAACATGAGCCAGCATCCCTGTGGAATGCATTGGACACCTTGTCGAGTCCATGCCCTGACAAATTGAGTCTCTTCTGAGGGCAAAAGGGAGAGCAACTCAATATTAGGAAGGTGTTCCTAATGTTTTGTACACTCAGTGTATGTGTAGCACAGTCCGTGTTTAGATGCTCTTCCTGTGTTTTAAGATGAAGTTTCCGGGGGAGAGGAAAGGCCTTACACTGATAACAGCTCTGGTGAAAACGGATGAGATGGAGCAGAACAGAGATGCACATCTAGGACATTCTGTTACTGAAGCCATATGTAATCTTTCTATCCGTAATGACTACTTCTGCTGTACCGACACAGGCAGGCCTCAACCATTAGACCCAGTCTATTCTCTGCATGCCTGTTTTGCATTGGAATACGAGGTCGCCGCATAGAGACGGAGTGTCAGCACTCCACAGCAGCTCTCTGGGTGTGTGTGTCTCGTCCTGGGTGAAAGCTGGTGGTGATGATGAATGCTCCATGCTGACTACATGGCATACAAGCTCCAGGGTTCTCTCTAAGCACCCCAGTGTCCTTGTGAGTTGTTTTGTGTTTTAAGTCTTTCCTTGGCGGTATAAAAATGTAGAGTTCAGTTGAGTTCATCATTTGCTAACCTTATGAATATATTAGATTAGTTGAGTTGTGTGCAGTACCCCGGCGCTAGCCATGTAAAGGAGACTCTTTTGATGTGCTTCTGTAGCTTCTTATCATATGTATGCAACAGGTTTTCAGTGCTGAAGGCGACCTGAAGGTACAGTGGAATGGATGATTGGGATGAGCTCAACGGCAGATCCATCCTGTGCCCAGTGATGTCAGTGCTCTACTGCAGAGCTAAGCAGTCAGCGTGGCAGCCTCTCAATGAAACACATCCCTTAACTCCACTTCAACCGCCAGCGCTGTCATGGATATGAAGATCCCATATATCATGTCTACACGGATTACTCTGAAGGCAGCTAAGTCTTGGCTTAAACAGCTCTGAGAGTTTAATTCTGCCAGTCAGAGCCTAACCAGGGCGCTGTTTCATTATCAGACATGCACCAGTGATCAGGCAGAACTCTGAACACCCGGACCTGCCTGCCTGGGAAAGCCTTGATTTTTTTTCTTCCTGGGGGGGCGGGGGATTGGATGGTGGCAAGGTGATCAAACATTTATCTCCCCCACACCATCTCTTTATATCGATCAACTCCCCTTACCAGGCACGGTATCTTCACAGAACCTGTTCATTTCTGCCTGTCTGGGCCTCCAGTGAATAGAATGTGTGAAGCCTTGTCCACCCGCCTCCTCCCGTCTCCACACCCACCACACACACACAATGTCAAACAGTCACACAACCCTCACACCCCTTCCCGCTTTTGATTCAATGTGGCCGGCAATCTCACACCGTGATGCTACATGCCCTGTCAATCATTGACAATCATCATCCTGTGCGAGTTATCTAAATGTGAAGCATGCGCTCTTCCCCCCGTTGCCCTGGTGACTGTGATCCGAGCAGACCGTAATGGATTAGCCAGTGGAATGGGGACTAGGGTCTCCTGGGGGAATAGGGGGCAGCCGAGACCTGCCTGCCACTGATGGGGCTTAGACTAGAGCCAGCGACCTACCGTGGTGGCTCAGTCGCGACTAGCCCCGCCACCCCCAGGAAGAGCAGGTTGCCTTACCGTGGCGTCAGAGTCACCTTGGAGGGGAAAAGGCTGTTTCCTCTGAAAATTGAAAAGTTGAGTTGATAATGTGTTTACTGTGTGACTGGCTGCATCTCCCAGACTCCTTCACTTCAGAAGCCTGTGGCTCATTTGGTGGATCTGGGCGACATCTGATATTAATCGCGGGCTGTGACTCAGTGACGCTATGTTGACTGGGCTTAGACAGCCTTCACCAAGAAAAATAAAACAATTTGGTCTGGCTCTTTGTCTCTGATGTGTGTTCTGTTGTGTTTTATATTTTGATTTCCTGGAATCAGGGTTTAGTGTGGTTTTTTTGTGCGGGTTTTTTTGTTGCATATTTTGCAGTGATTAGGCGAAGGGAGGGGGTTCATCTGTGCTGGTGTCATTATTGGACAGGCATCACAAACACCCTAAGACAAAGGTTTTGCTTTATTGTTCCCATCTGTGTATCATTGTGTTGGAAGCAGTGATGTTGGTGTTCTATCAACGCAAGATTCCACAGAAACCATGTTTCCACAGAAACCATGTTTCCACATATAGATTTGTCTGGAGTGTGTAGCCTATTCCTCAACCTTACACTTGACGTTAACTTTCAATTTGTCACTGAATCCAACTCTTTTGTCTGGCTCTATTATTAGCAAATACTATTAACGATGTATGAGTTATGTAAATGTATACTACAACTATTACATATTTCAGTAATTGATATGATGAATTATGCATGTGGAAATTGAGCATACTTATATTTTTGGTGTGTAAATCCATTTCCCCCCCTGAATCATTGTTGCAGCTGCCTGGGAGAAGGAAACCAATACTGATAGTCCATTTACCTTACTTCTTCCAGACACTTCACTCAAAGTATGAATTAATGTTTTATTTCCTTTTTATCCCCGCCATTTGAACCCTTTTACGATCGTAGGAATTGGCCCATATACATAGGGCTACTTTAAAATGTTTCTTACAGAAGAAATATGTAAAGCATATGCATAACCATGGTAGCAATTAAAAAGGAACAGTTTGGAGATTATGGGACCATTATTTGACTAAAGGTGAGGACACAAAAGTTCACCTGACACAAGACTGAAATATTACACTGTTGATTTTCTGTGCATTTGACATTTACTGTACTTTATGCCACATTTGTTGATAATATTCTGGATAAATCCAGTAACTAAGAATATCCTTGGAAAATTTGGGATAGGTGCAACATAAGACACAATGACAAGGGTTCGAGTGAGAGGTCTAACTGGTGTTTCCAAGTGGCCACACGCCTCTCAAAAGTTTACACAGTTCCTAAGTAATTTCAATGTACTTTTATGACTCAAAGAGTAGTCTTCAACTATAAGGTGCTTATTTGAGCTCTCCTACTGTAGCTGTGTCGTTGAGGAACTAGAGCAAGCACACTTGTAGTTGTTCTGATTGTAACACAGCCCTGCATCCCCGCAATTACACAATTACTGTTGTTTATGCAATCCAAAAATGGTCCATTATAAATCACAATCTGGGTCAGGTGGGCATAATTTGAAAGCTTGTGCTTTTGCCAACATTACTAGCTACTTTTAAATATGATCTTACAGTGTTAGGCTTTCACAATGCAATTCAGAGTCATGAGTCATGACTGCATTATCCAATCCAATTGTATTCGTCACATACGTCATAAATAACAGGTGTACACTAACAGTGAACTGCTTACTTACGGGCCCTTCCCAACAATGCAGAGAGAAAGAAAATAGAGAAATAATATAAAAGTATAACATGGAATAATAAAAATAAATACACAATGAGTAATTATAACTTGGCTATATACATGGGGTACTGGCAGGGGTACGAGGTAATTGAGGTAGATATGTATATATAACTAGCAATAAAGTGACAAATATTAAACCGTAGCAGCAGCATGTGTGATGAGTCAAAAGAGTTTGTGCAGAAAGGGTCAATGCAGATAGTCCAGGCAGCTATTTGGTTAACCATTTAACTAACTATTTAGGTCTTATTGCTTGGGGTTAGAAGCTGTTCAGGGTCCTGTTGGTTCTACACTTGGTGCATCGGTACCGCTTGGTGCGTCTATGACTTGGGTGGTTGGAGTCTCACAATTTTTAGGGCATTCCTCTGACACCGCCTGGGTTAGAGGTCCTGGATGGCAGGAAGCTCGGCCCCAGTGATGTGCTGGGCTGTACGCACTACCCTCTGTAGTGCCTTGCGGTCTGATGCCAAGCAGTTACCATACCAAGCGGGGATGCAGCCAGTCAAGATGCTCTCAATGGTGCAGCTGTAGAACACACAGCCTAGTTTCAACGGAATATACTAGAGTAGGTAGGAAAGACGTTTCAACTTTTATATCTACCAGTAAATGCTAACTAAGGCATCAATGGGTCTGCAAACCAGGTATTGAAAAAGTTTTGTCTGAAGTCTTTGTTGAATCTTTGCAATGCGCAATTCAGTCATTGTGCTGAATGAAACATTTCTGAAGGCTTTCACAAAAAAACTTCCCAATTAAATTATGACTGCAAAGTAGGCCTTCTTGGCAGAATGATATCATATGATTTCTATCAATCGGTTATGCAAGTTCTGCCATCACATGTACACTGTAGGCCTACATTGTAGACTACAGTACAGAAACAAAGCTAGCCAAACGTCTCTTGCAAGGTGCCCAATTGACAGCTACACCCTCCCAAAAATATTTATATTTTTCCCAGACCTCAAAAAGTATCTCCTGATGTGGTTTAAGCATTGAGTGGACTAGAATTTTACATTTGTGTTGTTTTCACACACAAAAAAATGATTTTGAGTGAAAACCGGAAAGAAAAAGAAAAACGATAGGAAAACATAAAATGTTTACTTTAGGACTTCCCACGGTGCACAGACGTCAATTCAATGTTTATTCCACGTTGATACGTAATTTCATTGAAATAACATGGAAACAACATTAATTCAACCAGTGTGGGCCCAGTGGGTTTCCTTCTCCAGGAGGGATGTTTTTTTTGCCAAATTAGGAGTATACGCACATCTCCAGGCACCACTACACCACTGCCTGATGGGCCCCCATGTTGAGGGTCAGTGTTGCGGATGAGTTGTTTCCTACCCTCACCACCTGGGGGCGGCCCGTCAGGAAGTCCAGGATCCAGTTGCAGAGGGAGGTGTTCAGTCCCAGGGTTCTTAGCTTAGTGATGAGCTTGGAGGGCACTATGGTGTTGAATGCTGAGCTGTAGTCAATGAACAGCATTATAAATATAAATATTTTAGGTGTTCTTCTTGTCCAGTTGGGAAAGGGCCGTGTGGAGTGCAATATACTGTAGATTGCTTCATCTGTGGATCTGTTGGGGCGGTGTGCGAATTAGAGTGGGTCCAGGGTGTTTGGGATGATGGTGTTGATGTGAGCCATGACCAGCCTTTCAAAGCATTTCATGGCTACAGATGTGAGTGCTATGGGGCGATAGTCATTTAGACAGGTTACCTTGGCTTTCTTGGCCACAGGGACTATGGTGGTTTGCTTGAAACATGTAGGTATTACAGACTGGGTCAGGGAGAGGTTGAAAATGTCAGTGATGACACTTGCCAGCTGAGTCCGCATCCTGGTAATCTGTCTGGCCCTGCGGGTACGAGTGTAAAGGGCTACCAAAGTGTCTGAATAGAGCAGTTGTGGAGCCTACCTACCCATAGGTAATCAATGGCTCTTAGAGCAGGGCTGAGCCCAGGTATAAATATTCAGTGGATGGCTCTGCAAATTAAGCAGAGACTTCTGTTTCAACTCAGCTGGAAAGCAGACACTAGGCTTGTTTTGGCTGAGGTGTTGTTTTGCTCAGGCATCTGAAGTCCTAGCACCAGACATTGTGGGACCTGACAGGTTGCTACTGTGAACCTTGATGACCTAGTAATGACAATATTCTCCTCAGGAGCTTTTAAGAAAATTACAAACGTGGAACCCCTCCCTCCTTCCACCCCAATCTATGCTATCTGCCTAGTGACTACTTTTTACCTTTCATCATCTTGAACAGTACTGCCGTTGTGTCAATAACAAAGGCAATGCAATTGCTATCACATGAATAGAGTCCTGTCAAAGCCAGTTATGCCTAGGGCTTTGATGCTGACTGAAGAGTTTTCTCTCTCAATAGCAATGTCAACACTGACTTCAAATGGTGGTATCACAAACACTTTATCTCTGTTCTTTTCATTATAAAAAAAGGTTTCAGTGTGGCCAAGGAGGCCGAGATGCAAAAATATACTTAATTTACTCCATGCTCGAAGGAATACATAGGTGAAAGTGGAAAGTGCCCCAAAAAAAGGAGCATACAAAAACAAAAATCGTCACTTTTTACCTTTTGTATTCTTTCGGGGATGGATTAAATTAAGTACATTTTAGGATCTCATCCTCCTTGTTTTTTTTCCTTTTCATGGTCTGAGCACGTGATCACATTGAACTCTATAGATGCTTTTTCTCTTATACACCGGCCACCATTAATTGTAGCCTGAGCGCAGACCCTCATACTGGCTTTTTACATTATAGAACGGTGAAGAGGCTCTACTTGTTGAAATCATTTAACTACCAGTTCTTTAACCTTCGACACAATGGTGTTGTACACTGAGTGTGGAAAACATTAAGAACACCTTCCTAATATTGAGTTGCACCTCAGAACAGCCTCAATTCATTGGGGCATTTATTTTTTATTTTATTTTATTTATTTAACCTTTATTTAACTATGCAAGTGTAGAGTCCATTTGGCATGGACTCTACAAGGTGTGGAAAGCGTTCCACAGGGATGCTGACCCATGTTGACTCCAATGCTTCCCACAGTTGTCGAGTTGGCTGGATGTCCTTTGGGTGGTGGACCATTCTTGATACACAAGGGAAACACAGCAGCATTGCAGTTTGACACACTCAAACCGGTGCTCTTAGCACCTACTACCAAACCCTGTTCAAAGCCACTTAAATATTTTGTCTTGCCTATTCACCCTCTGAATGGCACACATACACAATCTCTCAATTGTCTCAAGGCTTAAACATCCTTTAACATCCTCCCCTTCATCTACACTGATTTGAAGTGGATTTAACAGGTGACATCAATAAGGGATCTGTCATTGAGAACAAGTTCCTAATGTTTTGTACACTCAGTGTCTAGGGGTCTGTTGTGGTCCAACACACACTCTATTACAGAGAGATAATCTACAAGAGTCAGTCACAAGGTGTAAGTATTGTCTCTCATTTGCTTAATGGTGCAGTAATATATAAAGAGTATGTAACCCCTCTAACAGCCGACAGGAAAGCTCATAGGTCACCAGATCAAAGCTTAAATGGATACTTTGGGGTTTGGGCAACGAGGCCCTTAATCTACTTCCCCAGAGTCAGATGAACTTGTGGATACCATTTTATGTCTCTGTGTCCAGTATGAAGGAAGTTCTAGGTAGTTTTGCAAGCCAATGCTAACTAGTGTTAGAGCAATGCTTGGAAGTCTATGGGTATCTGCTAGCATCCCGAAGTGTCCCTTTAACTATACAACCATATTTGGCACAGCTCCAGCACCAAAGTGGATTTGAAATTATGTACCCAGAGAAAATGCTCATGTGATAGCACTCCTCTGGTTTCCACAGTCTGTGGCACCAAGCCTACTACTGTTATGTCCCCAGCATGGAACAGAGTAGACTTTATTTATTTATTTAACCTTTATTTAACTAGACAAGTCGGTTAAGAACAAATTCTTATTTACAATGACGGCCTACCCCGGCCAAACCCGGAGGACGCTAGGCCAATTGTGTATCGCCCTATGGGACTCCCAATCACGGCAGGTTGTGATACAGCCTGGAATCAAACCAAGGTCTGTAGTGACACCTCTAGCACTGAGATGCAGTGCCTTAGAGCGCTGCGCCACTCAGGAGCCCAGGCTGATCTAACAAATAACAGATGCTTGAGCCCAGCCTTGGTGAAATGTATTTTCTAGTGATTCCCATTTAGAAACAAATTCATCTGACCCCTTTTCTCCAGGGGAAAGTGTGGATAGTCTAGTAGGAGGCAAATCCTTCACGGCAGTAAGGAAAATGCAGGTGTAAATATGTTGTGACCGTTCACGCTTGCTACCTATAGGTCACCCTGCCCCTGGGAAGACAACCCCCATCTAATTACTATAGTAACTGACAGCGTTGTGGTCTGGTAATTTGATTTATACAAGGAATGGATTAATGTCTTATAAAAAATTCATAGCTTCGCTCGCACAGATGTTGCATCTGTCCCGCTCCCTGCTTTTTTTTGTTAACATTTGCCCTTTGTGTCGCCCATCGCAAAGAGGACGAGAAATAGAACTGTGGTCTCATTTTCACCCAATCACCTGCTATTTTCCTCTGTTAAGAAAACACTGCTTTGAGGGTTGTTGAAACAGCAGCCTCGGAGGCAATGTTGTGTCTCGGGGCTTCCCACTATAGGTCCATAACACTGGGATGTCAGCAGGGAAAACGGGACGGTTTGCTGTGGGAAAGTCTGGTCCATATTATTATACATCCACATGTTCTCCATCGTGGCTTTATTACGTTTCATTAGGTTGCTGTTGTGATTCAGCAAAACAATCACCCAAATAATAGGCCAATGAGCGGAAAATTAAAGTGGCTTGCTTTTTGTCTAATTAAAATCCAAAGTATTTTCCGTTTTTCTTTTGACTATTTCATTTGACTATTTCAAGCTTCAGAGGGGTTGGGTTAAATGCGTAGACACATTTCAGTGGAAGGCATTCAGTTGTACAACTGACTAGGTATCGCCCTTTCCCCTTTCATTTTTAATGTGTTTATTCTTCTCACACAAGGTCTTCTGTAAATGTTGTTGTGCACTGTAATTAATGGCTCGGTACAAGGTGAACTACGCTATAGACATAAACCAATTACACAAAGGGTTATTTGTCTCTGTCTGTGCTTTTCAAAGCGTTTCACTTCTGTTGTTTTCAATACCGTACATAGGGTAATTATCTGTTGTATTTACTGTTCATAGCAATACACATTATGTCATATTGTGCTGATTTATGTTGAGTATAGGACTCATGAGTTGATTGTATAGACACTGGATATGTTTGGTACTATTATACAGTATATTTATAAGGATACAACATGCCCATTTCTTTAGTATGGTTACATTTGTGAATCAACATCAATTTCCAAAGCATTTTCAAAGCTTTTATGCCACAATCAGTCCATATTTATTTATTTATTTTTCTTCTCGAACGAAAATGACAGGCTAACGGTTTCACAATGCGAGGCATCAACCCACAATACACATTAATGTCACCTATTTTCCAGAAGTCTTGGCCAGTGTCCTGTGAATTGGTACTATAATACATTGGCTGGCAGGAGCAATCTCAGTGAATAGTAATTATTCTTTCCCAGTGACAGCATTGAGCAGGTTGGAGGGGTTTTTCCTATTGTTTTGAACAACTGTAAGAAAGTATATCAGAAAAGGTTGTGAGCCTCGAGCACAAAAGTTGGTGCCTTTTGTCATTCTCTGTAGACCTTCACTGTGACATTTTAGTGCTCTCTTGAATGTGTGTGGTTTATAATCATCTGAATAAGGAGCAATGTGTCTCACTTGCAGGGCTTTAGTTTAGCCTATTTTGTGTTGGTGATTTGACTGCCAAACAGTTCTCTAGTAGTTTAATATAACTTGCTTCCCTCTCCAATAAGCACCGAAGAGAATCCCTGCTGAAGCCTTTTCAGCTACTTGACTTTTCACAATGGGAAATATTGTAAGTGATACTGCAATTTCAAAGCGTTGCTGAGTTTCAGTTCATATAAGGAAATCAGTCAATTGAAATAAATTCAACGGCCTTAATCTATGGTTTTCACATGACTCGGCAGGGGCACAGCCATGGGTGGGCTGGGGAGCCAGGCCCAGCCAAACAGAATTAGTTTTTCCCCACAATAGGGCTTTATTACAGAACTAGTCTTCAGCACTCCCCCGTGAGGCCGGTTGGACGTACTGCCAAATTCTCTCAAATAACGTTGGAGGCATCTTATGGTAGAGAAATGAGCATTCAATTATCTGGCAACAGGTCTGGTGGACATTCCTGCAGTCAGCATGCAAATTGCACGTTCCTTCAAAACATGAGACATCTGTGGTATTGTGTTGTGTGACAAAACTGCACATTTTAGAGTGGCCTTTTTATTGTCCCCAGCACAAGGTACACCTGTGTAATGAGCATGCTGTTTAATCAGATTCTTGACATGCCACACCTGTCAGGTGGATGGGTTATCTTGACAAAGCATAAAATGCTTACTAACAGGGATGTAAACAAATTTGTGCACGAAAGTTGAGAGAAATAAGCTTCTTGTGCATATGGAATATTTCTGATCTTATATTTCAGCTCATGAAACATGGGAACAACACTTTACATGTTGCGTTTGTATTTGTGTTCAGTGTCCATACACTACATGACCAAAAGTATGTGGACACCTGTTTGTCGAACATCTCATTCAAAAATCATGGGAATTAATATGGAGTTGGTCCCCCCTTTTCTGCTATAACATTCTCCATTCTTCTGGGAAGGCTTTCCACTAGATGTTGGAACATTGCTGAAGGGACCTGCTTACATTCAGCCACAAGAGCATTAGTGGTGTCAGGCACTGATGTTGGGCGATTATGCCTGGCTCGCAGTCGGCGTTCCAATTCATCCCAAAGGTGTTCGATGGGGCTGAGATCAGGGCTCTGTGCAGGCTAGTCAAGTTCTTCCACACCGATCTCGATCAACCATTTCCGTATGGACCTCGCTTTGCGCAAGGGGGCATTGTCCTGCTGAAACAGGAAAGGGCCTTCCCCAAACTGTTGCCACAAAGTTGGAAGCACAGAATTATCTAGAATGTCATTGTATGCTGTAAGGTTAAGCACGAACCATGAAAAACAGCCCCAGACCATTGTTTCTCCTCCACCAAACTTTACATTTGGCACTATACAGTCGTGGCCAAAAGTTTTGAGAATGACACAAATATTAATTTCCACAAAGTCTGCTGCCTCAGTTTGTTTGATGGCAATTTGCATATATTCCAGAATGTTATGAAGAGTGATCAGATGAATTGCAATTAATTGCAAAGTCCCTCTTTGCCATGCAAATGAACTGAATCCCCCAAAAACACTTCTACTGCATTTCAGCCCTGCCACAAAAGGACCAGCGGACATCATGTCAGTGATTCTCTCGTTAACACAGGTGTGAGTGTTGACGAGGACAAGGCTGGAGATCAGTCTGTCATGCTGATTGAGTTCGAATAACAGACTGGAAGCTTCAAAAGGAGGGTGGTGCTTGGAATCATTGTTCTTCCTCTGTCAACCATGGTTATCTGCAAGGAAACACGTGCCGTCATCATTGCTTTGCACAAAAAGGGCTTCACAGGCAAGGATATTGCTGCCAGTAAGATTGCACCTAAATCAACCATTTATCGGATCATCAAGAACTTCAAGGCGAGGGGTTCAATTGTTGTGAAGAAGGCTTCAGGGCGCCAAAGAAAGTCCAGCAAGCGCCAGGACCGTCTCCTAAAGTTGATTCAGCAGCGGGATCGGGGCACCACCAGTACAAAGCTTGCTCAGGAATGGCAGCAGGCAGGTGTGAGTGCATCTGCACGCACAGTGAGACGAAGACTTTTGGAGGACGGCCTGGTGTCAAGAAGGGCAGCAAAGAAGCCACTTCTCTCCAGGAAAAACATTCAGAGAGACTGATATTCTGCAAAAGGTACAGGGATTGGACTGCTGAGGACTGGGGTAAAGTCATTTTCTCTGATGAATCCCCTTTCCGATTGTTTGGGGCATCCGGAAAAAAAGCTTGTCCGGAGAAGACAAGGTTGAGCGCTACCATCAGTCCTGTGCCATGCCAACAGTAAAGCATCCTGAGACCATTCATGTGTGGGGTTGCTTCTCAGCCAAGGGAGTGGGCTCACTCACAATTTTGCCTAACACCACAGCCATGAATAAAGAATGGTACCAACACATCCTCCGAGAGCAACTTCTCACAACCATCCAGGAGCAGTTTGGTGACGAACAATGCCTTTTCCAGCATGATGAAGCACCTTGCCATAATGCAAAAGTGATAACTAAGTGGCTCAGGGAACAAAACATCGATATTTTGGGTCCATGGCCAGGAAACCCTCCAGACCTTAATCCCATTGAGAACTTGTGGTCAATCCTCAAGAGGCAGGTGGCCAAACAAAACCCCACAAATTCTGACAAACTCCAAGCATTGATTATGCAAGAATGGGCTGCCATCAGTCAGGATGTGGTCCAGAAGTTAATTGACAGCATGCCAGGGCGGATTGCAGAGGTCTTGAAAAAGAAGGGTCAACACTCCGAATATTGACTCTTTGCATCAACTTCATGTAATTGTCAATAAAAGCCTTTGACACTTATGAAATGCCTGTAATTATACTTCAGTATTCCATAGTAACATCTGACAGAAATATCTAGACACTGAAGCAGCAAACTTTGTGGAAATTAATATTTGTGTCTTTCTCAAAACTTTTGGCCACGACTGTACATTGGGGCAGGACGCGTTCTCCTGGCATCCGCCAAACCCAGATTCATCCGTCGGACTGCCAGATGGTGAGGCGTGATTCATCACTCCAGAGAATGCATTTCCACTGGTCCATAGTCAAATTGCGGCGAGCTTTACACCACTCCAGCCGACACTTGACATTGTGCATGGCGACCTTAGGCTTGTGTGCGGCTGCTCGGCCATGGAAACCTATTTCATGAAGCTCCCGACGAACAGTTATTGTGCTGACGTTGCTTCCAGACGCAGTTTGGAACTCGGTAGTGACTGTTGCAAAGGAGGACAGACGATTTTTACGCACTTCAGCACTTGGCGGTCCCGATTTTATACACCTTTCAGGCAAGGGGTAGGGCTGAAATAGCCGAACCCACTAATTTGAAGTGGTGTCCACATACTTTTGTGTGTATAGTGCATTTCTGTTTTAATTAAAACAGTTGAACAATTTAATCTTGTTCAGTGCATCAACCATGTTCTTTATCATACCCATCTGAACATCAATCCATTGAGTTATGCAGTCTACAGTCTTCTATAATTCAATGAAGATGGTAATTATTTCAGCAGATTATTTAGCTGTGTTGCATTTGTTTCATTTCAAGTCATTGTTATAGATTGATATGATGTTGGTATTATGGTGTTCGTATGAGTGTGTGTATCATATACAGTAGCTAAGCTCCTGCTGTTTCAACCTCTTGATGTAAATACGCAGTTTAAAAATGCATTTTCAGAGAGTATACGATCCTCTGTGGAGACTGGTAGAGTAACTCCCCTGTAGGTCAGTCTTGTAATGTATGGATAAAATTGATTATATTGACCACGGCTGATCCATTGTGTTACTGCAGCCCATCATGGGTCATCATCAATTCGAGGGAAAGATTTCCAGTGGCTCCCGATCAATTATTATTATTTTTTAAAATTCATTACTTCTGCATGTCTTCTCTCCCAGTAATCGCTTAGATTTATTCACCTGACATCTCCTTCATTCCTCCATGAAGCAGAATGAAAGGCAGGTGGTTGGCCTCAAATAATGCTAAAATAATTAGATTGGAAAATGTGGGCTTTGAACGGGATTAGAGATGAGTAGTGAGAACAATGAGGAGAAGATGAGAGGGTCAAAGCAAATAAAGGAAGAAGACATCCTTGCTCTTTTCCCATTTTCTCTCTCTGTCTTAGTGTTTAATTCAGGCCCGTATCAGATTTGTCATTTGAAATGGGAAAATGGGTACTGAGTAAAGACTAGCTCATACAGAAAGTACTTCAGAAAGTAAAAAAGGCGTAATGACTAGAAATATTTAATGATCGTATCGTTGTGTTTACAGACGCTACACTGCTATGAAGAGGGCTGAGTGCTTCACTACTGTATATTTGACCTCAGCATTCTGTTAATTAAATAATAAGTAACATTATACTGTAGTATCACATACAGTAGCTTTGGCTTGCATGTGTTCAGAATGTTCCTCCCTCCTGATCTGAAATATCAAAATGACACCACACCACTATGTTTCAGGATGAATGTCTGTATACTGGTTGACGTTTTGTGAAATGAAGAGCCATTTGGTTACTGACTTGAAACGCCTGAGGCCAGTCGGAATGGAGTGATGAAATGCACCCTGGGATTAGGGCTCTTATGAATGAAACTGATGGGAGGAATTTTATCTGAGGGAAAGAGTGGGGTGGAGGTGCTACCCGGTAGGGCAGTTGCTCAAACAGGTGGCACACACTTATATTCACATGCGCGCGCACACACGCACCAGCGATAATTAACTGAAGTCCGGACACTTTATATAACGAAAGATATCTTTCAAAAATCATGTTGATAAGTTAAGAATTAAAATGGGCTTCCTTTATAGGAATAAGTCATGCCTTTAGTTAAATAGCAGAGAAGATATCATTCAGTCGGCATTCATACCGTTTATAGGTTATGGCGATATCATCTATATGAATGCAGCTCTGCCACTGCATGGAAGCAGTTTATCATCGCGCACTCCGCTTTATAGCGTGCGAAAGGTTCAGAACACATCACTGCGCTCTGTATCAGAACGAAGGCTGTCCCTCTTTGAAGTCTCGTAGATCGATGCATTGCACTCTTTTTTGTTTATAAAGCCCTCATGCACAAACTACCGCCGCACCTTACTTCATTGTTAACCTACAGACTTAGGAGCTACCAGACTCGGTTCCAGGGATGGCTAACTCTGGAGATCCCGTCGATCTCCACTGAGTTAGGTAAATCTGCTTTTAGTTTTATTCCACCTTGTGGAATAATCTCTAAAACGAGATGATTTGGTACCTCTAGGACCGTTAAGAACAAATTCTTATCTACAATGACGGCCTACCCAGTCCAACCCTAACCCGGACAACGCTGGGCCAATTGTACGCTGCCCTATGGGACTCCCAATCACGGCCTGGAATCGAACCAGGGTCTGTAGTGACGCCTCTAGCACTGAGATGCAGTGCCTTAGACCACTGCGCCACTTGGGAAGGGGTTTTGAGACAGCTGATTGAGGATCTTTTTACTGAAGAATGTGTTTTGTTTTCTATGATTGTGGGGGGGTTTTATCTCTGTTTTGCTTTTCATAGTGTATTGATGTGTATAGTTGTGTATATTTTTGTAATTACAAGGGTCATCTGTAAAAGGCTAATTTTACAAGACTCCCTGTCAAAATAAAGGTGAGAAATAAAATAAAATACCTTAGGTACGGTTTAAGTTTGGTTTTATAATTATTCAGTGCAACTTAAATACAAAGCACGTCCACACATGTTCAATTTATTGTGGCGCTTGTATTTTAGAAGTGTCTGCCACTAATTTCTTTCTTTAGTGCTGCCATCCCAGTGTAATTGGATTTTGACATTTGTAGGGGCTATCAACTTGACAGGACCTATTGATTCCCCTCTGGATGTATTTCACATGTCATGATGTGAGCTCTGACTACAGTAAAGGGTGAACCCTCATTTATTTCTGCCATATAATCCATAATGAAATTAAAGTAATATCACTGCCTCTGATTTCTTATGCAGCAACTGTTGCTAGGAGGTAGCCTCTCTCTATTCAGCAGGGTATGCAATGAGGACATTGATTCATAGATGAATATGCGTATTGCACAATGTGATGTGACTGGCTGTGAAGGGTACCAATTAACAAATTACCTTTAGAAAGATCATGTAAATATAATGAATGCACTGCTCTCTGTTTTCCTGCTTTTGGAATAGGCAGGTTAAAGACAATACAATCAGTACACTTGTACAGAACAGTACCACCTGTTATTAAATTCTATATTGCTGCTCCTATACAATCCATAGGGCATAGGCCTTCAGTATACCTACAACCTTTGGCTGAATCTCTCAGTAATGGCTGTAGTCCTGAGCGGTAGGTAACCCCAGGGATGTAGCAGGGCTGTTAGACAGACAGTTAGTTCCCCTCTGGACCCAGGCTAGTCAGTCACAGCAAGAGAGCCTTGGCCTGGAGCTTAATATCTATCCGCACAATAACCAGGTCCGGTATCTATCCGATCTGATGAGAGGCAGCTGTGGGCACTGAGTCAGGCCACAGCTAGGCGTCACAATCAAACAGGCCTCCAGACTAAAATAACCATTAACTGTAGCCTTACTGTGAGCGTACTATGGCCTCTGGCTACAGGTCCAGACCTTTGTGTCACAGGTGTGCACTAGCCAGGTAATTAAAGGGCCAGTACAAGCCAGCAGGGTTCAAGCCCCTCTCCCCTTTTTCCTGCCTCGATTGCTACAGTAGCCTCCGATGCCCATTTCTAACGCATATAACTTGAAGACTAAACAATTTGACGTTTGTTTGACAGCTGTTTTGTTAGTGTACGGCCATTGTTTTTGAAATATGCAGACATTTCTGATTATCACTATGCAAATCAACTCTCTCCCAACCTGTAGCTGTAGATTTCAGTTGTTGACAGGTGTCTGAGCTATTGCATGAGTCCCCCTAGTGGCAGCAATATGCACACCAGCAATGGTCTGACTGAGTGGCTGTGTGTGGGCAGAGTTTGATGGGATGTTGAATCATGCTACCACGATGAGTGAATAAAAAATGTCCGAGCATATTTTGTATCTAGTAAAGATTATGCTTTTGTATTCTTGAAAATGTGTGTTTTACCTCATCTATGATTAACCTGGCTAGCATGGAATTGAAACATCACATCACATGCCATGATCGACTGGAGTCCGCCTTTTGAGACCGACTGTGTTGTTCCGTAGCTGTCTGAGCAGAATCCTAATAGGGCAGAATAACAAGCTGTATGTTCTCTATGATTGAACTTCAACATTCTTGCCACATTACTGTATCCATGTTCTATAGGTTGCTGTGGTTGACCTTGTGCTCCAGTCTGATGTCATACAATGACACCTAGTAGTTGTTTTTTTAACAAGAAAAAAAATGGATGACTGTCACGTGCATCACCTATACACATATACAGATGGTTAGTCCCGCCCGAGGCTGTGGAAGCAGTTGATCCCCAGACAGATTAGGCCGTAATCAGATGTCTCTGTGGGCCAGGGCTCAATCAGCACCTCTGGGCTCTCCTCAGGGTGGTTGAAGGATGGCTAGAGACAGCCCTATGGGGATTCTAACAACCCACTGTGAGACATACACTACTGTAAAATACTGCTATGTTTATGTATGACATCATGGCGTAGCCTAACACTGGATGAAACATATGCAATTATAGTCTCATTAACGAAATGATCAACCGCAGTCATGATTCCAGGCTAGCCAGTTGATCACAGAAACACAGATTCGAGAGACAGCCTGGTCTCTGTTGAGAATTAACCCTCTTGAAAATATCCCTGTCTTGTTTAATGACAAAGAAAGTGTTATGTATGTTTCCGTTGAAGTGCCATGAATCATCCTTAGCCTCTTTTTAAGAATTCCTTGCCTGATATTCATACAATATGGTTTATGAGGATCACAGACAGAATTGGTTATAGATTGCAGGGCGTCATAGGTAGCGACAGGCTGGTGTGTTCTGGGATTGATTTATGTAGCTTAAAAGCTCTCCTATTATTTCATGTGATTTAGTGTCAGATAAAACAGCTGCTGCTCATCATTATTGGATGGGCCTTGGGATGAGACGGTGGTGGGGAACAGGGGCATAAATTACCTCTCTCTCTCTCTATTGGCCTGCAGTGTGGGGAGAAGGGATGTGCTGCCTGCTATAGAGATGGGCTGACGATCCCCTGGCTTGGCTCACTGGGAAAGACTGGGAGTGCTTAAGGAGATCAATCTCAAAATGTCTCCCTTTGTAATACGCTCGTCGTGTAACATTGATCATACTGTACGTTGGAGTGAAGTGGAGGACCTCATTCTAGTCTAAACCTTTCTTTGTGTATAGTGCGGTCTCATTGTTGTGATTATAAGTCTTGAAACGTGTAATTGACAAGTGTTTTGAAGGTTGCCTAATTTCTCCGAATGTGTGGGTTAGAGAATGCTTTTCCTCGATTTCCCACGTCTGTTCCACCTACTGAGACATCGCTTTGTTTGTGATTGTCTTGTTTTTGGGTGAGACAATGACTTATTCAAATCAAATTGTATTGGTCACATGCTTCGTAAACAACAGGTGTAGACTAACAGGGAACTGCTTACTTACGGGCCCTTCCCAACAATGCAGAGAGAGAAAACAGAGAAATAATAAAAAGGTTAAACATAATAATAAATACACAATGAGTAACGATAACTTGGCTATATAGACGGGGTACCAGTACCGAGTTGATGTGCTGGGGTACGAGGTAATTGAGGTAGATATGTACATAAAACTAGGTATAAAGTGACATATATTAAACAGTAGCAGCAGCGTGTGTGATGAGTCAAAAGAGTTTGTGCAGAAAGGGTCAATGCAGATACTCCAGGTAGCAATTTGGTTAACTATTTAACTAACTATTTAGCAGTCTTATTGCTTGGGGTTAGAAGCTGTTCAGGGTCGTTCTGGTTTCAGACTTGGTGCATCGGTACCACCTGCCGTGCGGTAGCAGAGAGAACGGTCTATGACTTTGGTGGCTGGAGTCTTTAGGGCCTTCCTCTGTGACCACCTGTATGGCAGGGAGCTCGGTCCCAGTGATGTACTGGGCCATATGCATTACCCTTTAGCGCCTTGCGGTCTGATGCTAAGTAGTTGACATACCAAGTGGTGATGCAGCCACTCAAGATGATCGCAACGTGCAGCTATAGAATTTTTTGAGGATCTGAGGGATAATGCCAAAAAAAAATCAGCCTCCTGAGGGAGAAGAGGCGTTGTCGTGCCCTCTTCACAACTGTGTTGGTGTATTTGGACCATGGTAGATCCTTAGTGATGTGGACACAGAGGAACTTGAAGCTCTCGACCTGCTCCACTACAGTCCCAACGATGTGAATGGGGGCGTGCTCGGTCCTCCGTTTCCTGTAGTCCACGATCAGCTCCTTTGTCTTGCTGACGTTGAGGGAGAGGTTGTTGTCCTGGAATCACACTGCCAGGTTTTCATATTTTCCAGGTGGTAGAGGGCAGTGTGGAGTGCAATAGAGTTTCTGTCATCTGTGGATCTGTTGGGGCGGTATGTGAATTGGAGTGGGTCCAGGGTGTCTGGGATGATGGTGTTGTTGTGAGCCATGACCAGCCTTTCAAAGCATTTCATGGCTACAGATAGTCATTTAGGCAGGTTACCTTGGCATTCTTGGGTACAGGTACTATGGTGGTCTGCTTGAAACGTAGGTATTACAGACTCGGACAGGGAGAGGTTGAAAATGTCAGTGAAGACACTTGCTAGCTGGTCAGCGCATACTCTGAGTACGTATCCTGGTAATCTGTCTGGCCCTGCGGCCTTGTGACTGTTAACCTGTTTAATCCTTAAGTCTATTGATGCACCCGTGTGTCAATCTATACTGACCAAAAATATAAATGTAACGTGCAACAATTTCAACGACTTTACTGAGTTACAGTCCATCATCAATCAGTCAATCAGTCAATTGAAATTAATGAATTAGGCCCTAATCTATGTATTTCACATGACTGGGCAGGGGTGCAGCCATTGGTGGGCCTGGGAGGGCATAGGCCCACCCACTGGGGAGCCAGGCCCAGCCAATCAGAAAGTTTTTCCTCACACAAGGGCTTTATTACAGACAGATATACTCCTCAGTTTCATCAGCTGTCTGGGTGGCTGGTATCAGACAATCCCACAGGTGAAGCAGCCAGATGTGGAGGTCCTGGGCTGGTGTGGTTACACGTGGTCTACGGTTCTGAGGCCAGTTGGACATACTGCCAAATGCTCTAAAACAACGTTAAAGGTGGATTATGGAAAATAAATTAACATAAAATTCTCCAGCAACAGCTCTGGTGGACGTGCAGTCAGCTTTCCAATTGCACGCTCCTTCAGAACTTGCAATTATGTGCGTTGTCCATAGCTTATGCCTGCCCATACCATAACTCCACCACCACCATTGGGCAGGCACTGTGTTCACAACATTAACATCAGCAAACCGCTCCTCCACACAACGCAATACACGTGGTCTGCGGGTAAGAGCGTTGGGCCAGTAATCGAAAGGTCGCTGGTTTGAATCCCTGAGCTGACTAGGTGCAGAGGCCGGTTGGACGTACTGTCAAATTCTCTAAACCGATGTTGGAGGCGGCTTATGGTAGAGAAATTAACATTGAATTGTCTGGCAACAGCTCTGATGGTCATTCCTGCAGCCAGCATGCACATTGCACACTCCCTCAAAACGTGAGACATCTTTGGCATTGTGTTGTGTGACAAAACTGCACATTTTAGAGTGGCCTTGTATTGTTCCCAGCACAAGGTGCACCTGTGTAAGCATGCTGTTTAATCAGGTTCTTGATATGCCACACCTTTCAGGTGGATGGATTATCTTGGCAAAGGAGAAATGCTCACTAACAGGTATGTAAACAAATTTGTGCACAAAAGTTGGGGGAAAAAAAGGTTTGTGTGCATAGAACATTTCTGGGATCTTTTATTTCAGCTTATGAAACATGGGACCAACACTATACATATTTTGTTCATTTTAAGTACCATAATTTTTTTCCAATCCCCATCAAAATACGTCAGTTTAAGCTAGAGATTTTTTGCATGGTCTGTGTCTCAATCCGCAGAACCCGCGTATGTAGGCCTTCCGCATCTGCGGTGGAAAGTGGCCGAGCTACAGCGGTGTTGGTCAGACCATGAGACATCCCGAAAATCGGTGTTCTCACAAAAATGCCTGTGGCATCCGAACAGCCTACAAACTAAAAGATGAGAATCATGAACATGATGGTGTCCTCCGTTTTGCTCTACGGCCCTCACAAGTGTCACGTGACTCGTTTTTAGGTAACCCATACAAATGAATGGAAGTATGGAGGTAGTTTTGTGCCAACAAAAATAAGGGATTAGATGTGTCCAAAGAAACAAATATTTCCTGAGCTTTCTTTTATCTCCTAGATATAGGACAGACACTTCAAAACCTTATTCTTTATGATTTATTTTTTGACTGTCTTTTTTGCCATTTATGAATGTGTTGTTCAATGCGATTCTATGGGCTACAGCAGTAATTTGTAAATATATTTTTTGGACACTTAAAGGGGTCCTAAAATTCTAAATCAAATAGTTAAATGAGCCATGGTATGAGTCAAGTGCAGTGTTGGTTCAGGAAAGTACTTTTTTTTTTAAATTTAATTTATTTAATAAAAAAAATGTTTTGGGGTGGGGTCGAGGTGATTATTTAAGAAATTCGGGGCAGGAACTCTGCTCTCCTAGCTTCAGGTTGTTGTTGAAAATTAGATCCAAAGATGAAGGCAGAGACTATTTAATTGTATAATAGAAAAAGCTTTAATACAAGCAGCTGCAGGGGAGATCTACCTCTGATTTCACAGGGAAGAACTCAGAGTGAATGGTTGCATGTCCCTTATATAGTGGGAGGTGATAATACAATCATATTGTTAACACAATAGTTATTTTATACAAGCAACAGTTCTGGGAACACAATGGCTTTGTGGTAGGGTGCAGACGTAACAGGAGTCTATGAAAGGTAAAACATCACAGTCCAACACAGAACATGTCCCTTGAGAAGTTAAAACAGTTTATTTTTATTTAACCGGCAGTGTTCTTTTGGGGGGGGGACACATGAATCAAGGTGTGAGTCATGTGTCCGAAGGGGGAATGGTAAATCATTGTAGAAAAGAATGGTACACACCCAAATCTGTGCCCAATGTCTAATTTGTCAAGAATACAACGCAGGAAAGAAAGTACCGACATCTTTGTCAAGCCTACCAGTCCCCTGGGGCCCTTTAATATGCAAATTGATTTTGTTCACCTGTCTGTAAAATGAAAAAAGATATGTTAGTAATGGTTGACAGTTATTCCAAATGGGTTGAAGCCTTCCCCACGTCAAATGAGGAAGCAAAGACTGGGGGTAAGTGCCTGTTACAAGACATTGTTCCATTATTCGGTGTACCACAAAGTTTAGATAGCGATAAGGGTACATATATGTGACCAAACGCCTAGATTCGGTCTTATGTAGCAAAATTTGAAATTGTGTTTTTTATATTGGATAAAAGTAGAGACTCAGAGCAAGAAAATGGTAAATCATACACTGCAGTTGAGGAACAATGGGAAAGTAATTCTGCTTTGAAAGTTGATAAACTTTTGAGAAAATGGCCCTTGAATTTTTTGGTACACCTACTGGAGAGCTCTTCTTTGTTTACACCCATTCAGCATCATTCACACCCTCTTAAGCCTTAGCCCCACCCATCTCTTTAAGGATTCACATGTGAGGCAATGTTTATTTGTCACATGCACAGGATATAGAAGGTGTAAACGGTACAATGAAGTGGTTACTTGCATAGTAGCAATATCAAAAACAGAAAGTGTCCAGATGCAAATCTTTAATAAATATTTTATCTTTATTAGATGACGCTTACCTGACACACTTGTCTAAATTGATGGGTCTTGTGAAGGAAATGCTATAACCTCCCCGCAGCCACATCTAGCTGAGTCACTATGGGTCACTATTGTCTAGACATGTACACATGTTCATGAAATACAATATAAGGTTGTAATCACCCCCAGACACACCTGGCTAACTTGATGGGTCATGTAATAATCCGGCAGAAGTGGAATCTTTTGTTTAGACATGTAGCGATCTAGCTAAACAATGAACCGTCATAATCCCAACTCATACTACTACCAATACAAACATTGTCATAGCTGTAGAATTAATCTGCAGGTAGCTAAAGCTAACAAACTAGGTTCAACGTTAGCTAGCTAACATTAGGCTATAACTAGCAATGCAAATGGATTTCTGATTTGGAATAATAGATCATACATGTAACGTTAGCTAGCGAGCCAGCAAGTTAACATTTGCTCACTAACTAACAGTACACTTTAGCTTGCAATAAAAACTACATTCTGACAAAATTAGAAACGTATAATATCTGAGAATGTAGCTAGACTCTTACCTGTATACATGGATGAATGCTTCACGGCAGACTGGAACCATTTAACTTCATTTTGTTTGGTCAGCTTTGTGTCAAGTCACTCCAGTTCACACTGACCGTTGCGTGTGCAGTAAGTAGCCCATCACTTTTTCCAACTGATCTGTCGATAGCTCCTGCTAAATTCAGGGCATCAATGTTGTTGAGAAAAGTAGCAAAACTTTTATAGTTCTCGAGGGCTAACATATCTTTAAAAAATGGCGCAGTAGAAAGGACTGTCAACACATCCTGAACAGCTCACATAATGGACAGAAGCATGCTACATGGCAGACCAATCCAAACTCATCTCCAAGCATTTCCTGCCCATCTATTATCTCAGCCAATCATGGCTAGCGGGAAGGTTCCTGTCTTTTTCCATGGCTAAACCAACTTGGCTCATAATTTAACAATTGTATTCATATTTATGGATGGAATACAAGTTTGTTACTAAGGCACATGAAAGCTCACATGTTCCAGAAGGCATTTCTGCCAAATAACGCATTTTGATAAAAAAATAAATGTTCACATTCCAATGCCACTCCTGTGAACTAGTGAGGTGCGACATACGCCTAATTTCCTGAAACGAGTCACGTATTTCACCTCTGTGATAATGAAAGAACTGTGGGACATGCTGCAAGTTAAGAGGAATTTACATGTACTGCTTCACACGGAAAGTTCTGGACTTGTAGAACGCTATATAATGGTGTTCTGACAAATAAACTGTAAAAAAATATGTGCCCAAACAGGACTCACCTGGGTGGATGCATTATCAATAGTAATCAGCTGCAGGGGAGATCTACCTCTGATTTCAGAGGAAAGAACTCAGAGTGAATGGTTACATGAATGGTGTGGTTACATGAACGATTACATGTCCCTTATATAGTGGGTGGTGATAATACAATCACATTGTTTACACAACCGTTATTTTATACAAGCAACTGTTCCGGAACAGAATGGCCTTGTGTTAGGGTGCAGACATACCAGGAGTCTATGAAAAGCATAACATCACAGTCCAACACAGAACATATCCCTTGAAGTTACAACGGCTCACCCCAGATGGTTCCCCCATTAGGGTGCCAGTACAGAGAAGAGCTTGGACTGGGCTGAGCGTTTGGATTAGTGGCCCGCTCCTTGAAAACGGCAGCTCTAGCATTTAGCTCAGTGCGGATGTTGCCTGTAATCCATTTCTTCTGGTTGGGATATGTACGTATGGTTACTGTGGGGGGGACGTCGTCGATGCACTTATTTATGAAGCTGGTGACTGATGTGTTAAACTCCTCAATGTCATCGAATGAATCACGGAACAATTCCAGTCTGTGCTAGCGAAATAGTCCTGTAGCTTAGCACCCGCTTCATCAGACCACTTCCGTATTAGGAGTCACTGGTACTTCCTGTTTGAGTTTTTGGTTGTAAGCAGGAATCAGGAGGATAGAGTTATGGTCAGATCTGCCAAATGGAGGGCAAGGAAGAGCTTTGTATGTGTTTCTGTGTGTGGAGTAAAGGTTATCTAGAGGGTTTTTTCCCGCCTCTAGTTGCACAGGTGACATGCTGGTAGAAATTAGGTAAAACAGATTTCAGTTTCCCTGCATTAAAATCACCAGCCACTAGGAGCGCCACCTCTGGATGAGCATTTTCTTGTTTGCTTGTGGCCTTATACAGCTCGTTGAGTGCAGTCTTAGTGCCAGCATCAATTTGTGGTGGTAAAAAACAGCTACGAAAAATACAGATGAAAACTCTCTTGGTAAATAGTGTGGTCTACAGCTTGTCATGAGGTATTCTAACTCAGGCAAGCAGACCCCCGAGACTTCCTTAATATAATAGACACACCAATAGACACACTTAATAGACACACCAATGTTTTTAATGCTGTAATTGTTGTTTGCATACATTTAATCTAAGGACACATTTACTGTAAACTAACCGGTCTCTTTCTGCTGTACATTTTCTCTCTACTTGTTCCACAAATCTCACTGATGGGGTTTTTGAACATTTTCGTCCTTTGGACCTCAAAGGAGTACATTTTAGCGCGTGTGATGTCTCCATGAGTCTGACAAAGTTTATTTCTGTCTGTCTCCAGGTTCGACTACCAGGAGCTGCTTCACAACTCCAGCTTCTGCCTGGTGCCCCGCGGGCGCAGGCTGGGTTCCTTTCGCTTTCTTGAGGCCCTCCAGGTACGTAGTTTGTCGTTTCCCCGTCAAAACCCTGTCCCTCCGAGGCTCCAAGTGGTTTCCTTGGTAACGGATGCTAGTCGTTGGCACAGCAGCCAGGATTGGAGCCTGGGAGTTGTACAGGTCCTGCAGGCTGCCAGGCCTGATGCTTGGATTATTGGTATTGACAACCTGTCATCTTTTCAAAAACAGCCGCAGACGATTTCTGTGCTGTAGATAACAGAGTAGCCCTATTTTTATATCTTCCAACACTTCCCACTTCCATTAACACCTGGTCTTCTCATCTCTGGCATGTTTATTTGGACTGACAGAAGCCTCTATAGAAGTATTTTAGGATTGTTTATGACTTGGAACCATCCCATTATGGATATGCTTGTGTCTATATACACTGAGTATACATAACATGAGGTAAACCTGCTCTTTCCATGACATAGACTGACCAGGTGAATCCAGGTGAAAGCTATGATCCCTTATTGATGTCACTTGTTAAATCCACTTCAATCAGTGTAGGTGAAGGGGAGGAGACCGGTTAAATAAGGATTTTGAAGCCTTGAGACAATTGAGACATGGATTGTGTAAGTGTGCCATTCAGAGGGTGAATGGGCAAGACAAAAAATGTAAGTGCCTTTGAACGGGGAATGATAGTAGGTGCCAAGCGCACCAGTTTGTGTCAAGAACTGCAACGCTGCTGGGTTTTTCATGCTCAACAGTTTCCCTTGTGTGTCAAGAATGGTCCACCACCCAACGGACATCCAGCCAACTTGGAATATTAGGAAGGTGTCCTTAATGTTGTGTACTGTATACTCAATGTGGAATCTGATAAGAAAGTATAGTGTTATCACATCCAGATACACTGAGGCCTGGGTAAAAAGTAAAGAATGAAGGAAGCAGCCTAGTCATTTCTACCCCACTCTCTACAAGGGGTCAGTGCAGCAGTTAGGCAGACACACTGTAGGTAACAATTCAAATGTGGAAATAATCATCTCACAGTGCCGACTGAGAGCTAGTCGGAATTGCGGCCCCCAAATGTTGCGTTCTGTGCTGCCTTTTAAGTGTGAGGCAGTTGCATTCCGCACCCAGATTTCAGAGGGGACACTTTGAAACAGGAACATCAAACAGGTTTTAGACATGACACAGATTGAGCTTTCATATTGTGTGCGGGAGCTCTCTCCTATTTGTCATCTCTATCTGTCAGCGAGGCTCAAAGGAGGGCTGTTATGTAGATGGTGGAAGGGAAAGACAGAGATTGGTTTGGCTGCAGACAACGTGTTTCCCTCCAACAACACAGGAGAGAAGAGGAGGATAAGAGAGGAAAGGAAAGGGGGAGGGGAGGGGAGAGGAGAAGGGAGGGGAGGGGAGGGACGAGGCCACGACACTGAGCCAGGCCAGGCAAATCACTAAAGAGCAAAGGGGATTTAAACAGACAGACAGGCCTCCAATCATGGACTTGGCATTTCTTAGAGTCTCCTTAAGCCCCAAATGAGTGTCAAACTTTTAATGATGGAGATCCAAGTCTTAGTTGAAAATGCATGGTTCTCTACAATTCAGTACGCAGCCTTGGTTTTTATTATTTTATAAGTCTGCATGCATGGTTGATGACTACAAACCACGCCAAATTAGATCCCACTATTGCAGTGCCACTGTATAGGAAATTAAAAAGGATTCTAATGAAGAAGGCCATATTAATTTATCCGTAAGTGCTAGCACACCCAGTTGATTCTCCCTAAAAATGGTTGCCACTTCGCTCTTCTCACCTCTGAACATCCATTAATAGTGAATCCTTTGTAAATTTAGCTCCGTAGAGAATTTGATCCCTGTAAAAGCCTGTCTTTAAGTGATTAACTGGTTTATGTGTTGCTGTGGTGTTTCCTTTAATTAATTTGTGTAAAGAAGTTTACGGATTAAACCATTTCTCATTTCCATTTCATTATAAAGGTGCTGCTTTGAGGAAAACCACATCTATTTCTGAATATTAAAACAGGCTTGATGATGTATGTTCAACAAACAAAGAAAACAAAACTTAAAATAATATTGTGTCATTGTTCGCATGTTTGTTTGTGTTGCTAGTGACTCATTCTCTACACTATTGATAAGAACCAATGGCTTCAACTAAAAAAACTTTACACAATATGCCCTACCATTGTGTGACTAATAGTCCACCTTTTACTCTGTGTGAAAGGCATTCAGATTAACCTGTTTGTAGACATGACTGCAGAAGAATCTGATATTTCACTTTCCCAGAGAGAAATCCCACAAAATACCAGAGGAGTGTGTAAAGTAAGACTAGCTCTTGGATAACCTCGCCTATTTCTTAACAGTCCAGTAGAAGTGTAGAGAGGTAACCATAATAAAGGTGTCTGTGTATATCCTATTACCCCTGACCCTTTCTGTGCCTCCTCTGCCTGGCCTACCCCCCTCCTCCCCGTCCTCCACCTCCTCTTCCCCCAGGCTGCCTGTATCCCTGTCATACTGAGCAACGGCTGGGAGCTGCCTTTCTCTGAGATCATCGACTGGAGCAAAGCAGCTGTCATCGGGGACGAGAGGCTCCTACTGCAGGTAGCTACTGATGGAGACCTCCTCCCTGTGACACTGATCTCTCTCTCTTTTCACTGCTATTATACTGCCCCTTAGGCTAGAACACAAGGGCCTCACAACTCACTTTGTGCTTTTAGTAAGGACCACTGTGGTGGATAACGTTTACCTCTCTCTCCAAATGAATATATTCATAATTCTTTGCAAATGCGATATAGTAACTTTTTGGGGGGGGTCAACATTTTGTCCTATCACAGCACTGGCAAATTGTGTTACCTCAAGCTACTCTCTTGTATCACTCCGCATTAGTCAGGCATTCCTACAGTTAACTTTTGTTAGCCTCATTGACTAACCGTCCTTAGAGGAAGTGATTCCTCGTCTTGCCAGCCACACCCACGGTTTCAGAGGCGCTTGTTTGCAGAGGGGTGTAATGAAATGCCAGTGTACCTGCACATATTAATCCACCGCACCCCTGCCTGTCTCCCATAGCCAGGTGTCAGTAAACTCTCCCATTAATTATGTCATGCAAGGTGTATGATATTTAGATTATTTCATTACTGCATTTATTAGTAGCAGCTACCTATCTGCCCTTTCATGACTCTGAGCTTGCCGGTTATTAATGTGGTGAAAAAGAGAGGGGTTTGAAATACGACAGCCAAAATGTCATGTGGACATGAAAGTGAAGAGAATGAGGAAAGGATGTGTGCCGAGATATAATGACAGGATTTAGCTTGAAGGTGCTATTCCCCTTCTTGTCAGCTCTACCCCCACTTATGAAATCAGCACAATTAATTAGCCTGTTGCCGTAAAGGAGCTGCCCTGACACATTATAGAAACTTGACACATATTTCCCATACTACTGATTCACACAAAGATTGGATTTTAATTAGATTTACAATCAATTGCACTATTGAGACCACACAATGCAAAAGCAGCCTGTTAAAAGTCGTAAATGGTTTTATTGCAAGTCCTGTAATTATTTGTGACTACACACTGTTGAATGAAAGACATTCAGAGAAGCAAATGTTTTTTCTCTCCCTTTCCACCCTCTCGTTACAAAGTCCCCGTCCTAAAAGCATGCTAATTGTTGTCAGATACGCTATATATACAAAAGTATGTGGACACCTCTTCAAATCAGTGGATTCAGCTATTTCAGCCACACCCATTGCTGACAGGTGTATAAAATCGAGCACACAGCCATCAGTAGGGGAGTGTGGGTAAAATCACTGGGGAAGCCCCCCACCCCCCCCAAAAAAAAGCCGTATTACGACTTGTGTTGTGATTTATTGCGTTGTTTGCTCTATAACCTGTTAATTCATATGCCTTGCGACCGTGATATATAGGCCTAAAGGCCGAGACAATAAGAAAACCGTAGCAGAATAAATTCAACAACACCTTTGTTTTATCACAAAACCGGATAGCAACCCCAGTCCAGTGAAGTCCACAAAGCATATTGCATGTAACAGAACTACAGCATGGTCAAGCAAGTGAATGTTTCCCACATTTTCAGACCACTGAACAACTATTGATTTAGAACCACAGAGAGTTACCGCAAGTCACAAAGAAAACAGGAGCTGCCTCCACTATTCCAGCAACATTTCAACTATACCTATAAGATACCAAAAACAATTTAGTCCAATCAACTTGTGTGTGCGCGTTCGTGCAAGTAGAAAAACATGTTGACTCACCCTACTCGTAGAGAAACGCCAATCTCATCCTCCTCTCTTTCATGTTGATGGTATCACTCTGTCATACAGTACACACTTTTATTTTTTGTTGTCCTAGGCTACCTGGCTAAAATGCTTGCTCACTAGCCTAACTTCCATTAATGGGCAATGTTAGCTAGTTAACATTAACCTTCTACATCTAGCTACATATTGAACTTCCATTCTCTCAGGCCAGGGGCACAACAGTTAGTTAATTAATGGTTGGATCGGAATTGCTGTTATAATCATTGGCCAGTACAAAGAATTAAGTAAAACCACAAGCCCAAATTCCTATCTCCATCCATGGCTAATTTAGGAAAGGGACAATTTTAGCTAGCTGAGTAGCTAGCCACCAGAGGACAACAACACAACGAGATGCAACAATTCTAGTTTTTCCGTCGATGACGTATGCTCTCAATGGGATTTGATAAGAGTGACGCCAAATCCAAGCTGGCTTCCCTCGTCACTTTTTTAAGGGGTGTGCCAGGACCATTCACAGTTTAGCTCAACGCTGATTGGCAAAACATTTTCAAAAATGTTTTTGTCAAAGGAGGCCAGATGCTTGCTGGCTTCCCTTGCCTCCAATGCTACGGGCGGCAACAATGTCATACTCGTTTGGACCAGACAGTATCAGATTGATGGCATACACGTCGAGAGACAGAGGGGCGCTGTTTCGAAAGCCCGAATGCTTTCTCCTGTGAGATACATTCAGCCTCTTGCAAAAAAAATACCTTTATTTAACTAGGCAAGTCAGTTAAGAACAAATTCTTATTTACAATGACGGTCTACCCCGGCCAAACCCAGACCACGCTGGGCCAATTGTGCGTCGCGCTAATTGAAGGAAGATTATGAAACACAGAGAGACGAAAGATAGATTTCCATTTTTGTTATTTGTCTATTTTTTGGGGAAGCCTGGCTTCCCTTGGAATTTATGAATACACGCCACTGACAGCCATGCAATCTCCATAGCTAAACATTGGCAGTAGAATGGCCATACTGAAGAGCTCAGTGACTTTCAAAGTGGCACCGTCATAGGATGCCACCTTTCCAACAAGTCAGTTCGTTAAGTTTCTGCCCTGCTAGAGCTGCCCCAGTCAACTGTAAGTGCTGTTATTGTGAATTGGAAACATCTAGGAGCAATAACAGCTCAGCCGCGAGGTGGTAGGCCACACAAGCTCACAGAACGGGACTGCTGAGTGCTGAAGTGCGAAAAATCGTCTGTCCTCGGTTGCAACACTCACTACTGCGTTCCAAACAGCCTCTGGAAGCAACATCAGCACATGAACTGTTTATGGGAGCTTCATGAAATGGGTTTCCATGGCCGAGCAGCCGCACACAAGTCTAAAATCACCATGCGTAATGCCAAGCATCGGCTGGAGTGGTGTAATGTTAGCCGCATTTGGACTCTGGACCAGTGGAAACGCGTTCTCTGGAGTGATCAATCATGCTTCACCATCTGGCAGTCCGACGGATGAATCTGGGTTTGGCGGATGCCAGCAGAATGCTACCTTCCCTAATGCATAGTGCCAACTGTTAAGTTTGGTGGACGAGGAATAACTGTCTGGGGCTGTTTTTCATGGTTCTGGCTAGAGCATACAATGATATTGTAGACCATTCTGTGCTTCCAATTTTGTGGCAACAGTTTAGGGAAGGCCCTATCCTGTAATACTAGAACCGGTAGTAATAATAATGGCAATTTGTTAAGTTTAGTTATGATTTTGATTACATTTGCTAATGATTATTTCGGGCGCCGGTGCGTGGTTGCCTGTCGTAGCATAGCAATTATCTTTTCTTTTTTTATATCAATATATTGGGTGGGACATTTTGAGCATATTTGAATATTGGGGGGGATGTGTGTCCCCCAATATATATTATAGTTACGGCCCTGGTTCCAACATCTAGAAGAGTGGAGGCTGTTATAGCAGTGAAGGGGGGACCAATTCTATATTAATGCCCATGATTTTGGAGTGAGATGTTCGACAAGCAGGTGTCCACATTCATTTGGTCATGTAGTGTATGTGTATGATATGCTGTGACAGGATATGAGGCACTTATGGACGTTTTGTCTTCAGAAGAAAATTTTAAAAAACACAATGACAGTAATAATGACAGTATTTGGGCATTAAAAGCACACATAATTGTTACATGTAATTAAATGATTTCCTTACAAGTTGTGTAGAACTGCATTCACACTGGCGTCAGAAGAAAAGCCATGGAGTGGCATTCAGTGGGAGTTAGATACAAAAGGATGCTAAAAGGTGAGGAATGTTGTCGAAGTTAGAAGGGTTAAAACACTTCTGATTTGTAGTTCCATTTTGTGTTTAGATTGTTCAATGTAAATGTCAGTGGTTTTCCCTGAGAAAATGTATTTTCCATTTAAATCTAATTTCCTATTAAAACCCAACTTGCCTATGATGAAGATTTGCATGAGTTGTTTATGGAAAAGAACCAGCTAACTGTGTTTGATTAAAAACAAATCAGAAACTTGTGTAACGGCACTGCAACTTTTATACACTCCAAAAATTACACATAAATGGCTATTGAGATTGTTTACATGTATCTGTGTATAGATAATCTTCTACCATGATTCATTGTAAGTAAGATAAGCCGTTGTGATCTTTCTATGCATGTAAGATAAACTCCTATGTACAAACAGAGATATAAACATGGTTATGATCATCAAGATAATAACTTGAAGTGGGTCCGGAATTATTGGATCCCGTGCTAAAGATGGGCAGAAAATACAATATAAAAGAAATAAAACAAATACTGAGCTACAGTAGATTGTATGCTCAAAAAAATGAAGAATTATATTATTTTATACTAATACATAGCAAGAGATGTTGTTTAACAAGTAATACAAAAAATCTCAAAAAGGTAGGGGTCAAAATGATTGGATTCTGTGTTTTCCATACTCCAGCACCCTCTCCTTGCGAGGATAACGACACTGTGCCTTTTTCTGTAATGTTTTGAGATTGGAGAACACATTTGGAGGTATGTTAGACCATTCCTCCATATATAATCTTTCCAGATACTTGATATCATGGGAATGGGATATTTTCCGTATATGTTCTTTCGAAGGTGAAACCCACCATTGGTGTGCGTGGCTAAAGAACTCCGTTTTCATGTCATAATCACCATAACACCGGTTCCAATCCAAGTGCCAATGCCGTTTAGTAAAATCCAGGCGGTCAGATGACATGAAAATAGCGCTCTTTGGCCACGCACCCCAATGGTGGGTTTCGCAATCGAAAGAACAGTGCATATGCAGAAAATACCTCATCCCTACTGTAAAATATGGTGGTGGATCTTTGATGTTCTGGGGCTATTTTGCTTCCACTGGTCCTGAGGCCCTTGTTAAGGTCAACGGCATCATGAACACTTTAGCCAAAAACCTGGTTGACTCTGCCAGGAGGCTGAAACTTGGATCTTCCAGCAAGACAATAACCCCAAGCACAAAGAAATGGTTAATTTACCACAGAATCAACATTTTGCAGTGGCCCTCTTAGTCTCTGGCCTTGAACCCTGTTGAAAACCTGTAATTTGAATTGAAGAGGGCAGTACATAAGCACAGACGAAGGATATCAAGAATCTGGAAAGATTCTGTAGGAATGGTCTAAGATCCCTCCCAATGTGTTCTCCAATCTCATAAAACATTTTAGAAACAGGTTCAGTGTAGTTATCCTCGCAAGGGGAGGGTGCTGGACTATCGAAAAACAAGGAATCCAATCATTTTGACCCTTAGCTTTTTGAGATTTGTTTTAATACTTGTTAAACAGAATCTCTTTCTCTGAGCAATTGTATTAGTATAAAATAATATATTTTTTCCATGTTTTGGATCATACAATATAGCTCAGTATTTTTATTATTTATTTTATACAGTCTTTTTTGCTCATCTTTAACAAGGAACCAAGTAATTCCGGACCCCACTGTACATCCGGCTTTATTCACAGTTTGTAAATGGCTCCCACACCATACTGCTGTGTGGTGTGTGTTGGGACATAATGAGAGTGAAGGAGAGTTTTTAAGTCAATCCACTGTTTTGGTTTTATACGACAATCAAGTTGCTCCACCTGCTGTGAAAATGGAATCTCATTGCGTTCAATTATGTTGAAGAATGACACGCAACAACTCAGCACAACATGTGGAGTAGCATATTCCCCCACAGTGGAGACACATAAACACTAATGGAGAGAGGGGGTGTGATTAGATTGCTGTTATTTATATCCTGCCTCTGACTGTATTAAAACTAGAAATACTGTCATTGCCAAACATCAGTTCAGACAAACATTGTTTTCAGGCTTCAGGTGGAGGGGGGTTGTCCTTGTGATTTGGGGGTAAGAAATGTGACGTTCATTGTGACAACGCTAATTTGTCTCTCTTGCCCCCTCTCCTGCCACGTGTCACATTGTCAATTGTATGTTTCCGTGTTTGTATAATTGATGAGGAGACTCAGAGATGAGAAGTGACAGGACAGAACAGTGATGCAGTGCTGTCTGTTAGTTAGCAGGGTTAGCAGCGTTGTGTGTTTGCCACAGGAGTGACATGATCCCTAACTGAGGGGCTCACCCTCTCTCACACAAGGCTGGTTTACCAGCACATACCAACACCTCTGTTTCCCTCTAGCAGTTTGGCCTATGCTTGGAGATACCACTGGAGAGGATAGTCCTCAATTGGAACGATATGACAGCAAATTCCATTAGTCCTCTGCCACACAAATGACAGTGTAATTTGACCGTTGAGTACCATCGTTAACGATGTCATTGGTCCCTCAAGTAAATAGCCACTAAAGGGAGGTTAGAATCCTACAGAGAGTGTTGCTATGGCTCCCAGGGGAGGAGTCAGTGTGTCCATGGGCCTCCCTCGGGAAGGAGGATTTCACCTAATCACATCTGCCCAGAGAATAACCCATGTTCCCCCACACTCATTAAATGTTTTACTCTGTCCTTTTTTCCCCAGGTTTCTTCAATTACCAGATCTGTGGACCATGACAAAATATTGGCGCTCAGGCAGCAGACTCAGTTCCTCTGGGATGCTTATTTTTCTTCGGTAGCAAAAATAGTATTAACTACATTAGAGGTAAGCTCTCCCATTTTTAGAACTGTTCATGTGAATCGGGAGTGGGTGGGAGCGGGTTGGGAGGATTGCAGGGCCAGACAGCCAGCAGCCAGGATAACGGATAGACTTTTCTATAATGTGCACAAGTGGCCAGGATAAATTGATGGTGGCTGTACAACAGCGTTTCCCAACCAAGTTCTTAATTTCCCCTGGTTTGTTTTTTTCTTACTGCTGACAGTCTGGCTCTTACTTTAGGAGTGTTTTCACTATACTCTCTCTTCTGTCTCAGTCTCTGGGGGGAAACTGACACAAAGGGCTTTCATCAGGCTCTTCCCCAGAACAGACAGTTAGTCAGAACCTGCCATGATCAGAAGAGACTGCAGTGTAACAGTTTCCTCTGGCAACTTAAATGTGTGGGGACTACAGTACGTAGACGGGTAGCTGGGGTTACTTTAAAAAACGTCCCCTTGTGTTATCCTGCTACCATTTGTTGTTGTCACACCCTCAAATATAGTGTCCCCTCAGAGCAAAGTTTAAATAATGATCATGTTTCCCCTAGAACAATCAGAAGTCCCATTTTTTGTTTGATGGTATTATGTGTTTGATAAGATGTAAGATGTGTGGAGAAGAAGCCCAGGTGTGAAGTGTTTTGGCCTGCACGTATGACAGGTACAGTTCAGAGCAGGGTAACATCCGAACATTCTCATAGGCTCTCTGTGCACCCCACTGTCTCAACTGTTTAGCTTTGTCTTTTTCTTCTGGGGAGAATGGTTTTACTTTGGTCAGATTTTTTTCAATGGATTTTTATATACTGAGTGTACCAAACATTAGGAACACCTGTTCTTTCCATGACATACACTGACCAGGTGAATCCAGGTGAAAGCTGTGATCCCTTATTGATATCACTTAAATCCACTTCAATCCATGTAGATAAAGGGGAGGAGACAGGTTAAAGAATAATTTTTAAGCCTTGAGACAATTGAGACATGGATTGTGTATGTGTGCCATTCAGAGGGTGAATAGGCAAGACAAAATATTTAAGTGTCTTTGAACGGGGTATGGTAGTAGGTCCCAGGCGCACCGGTTTCTGTCAAGAACTGCAAAATTGCTGGGTTTTTCACCCTCAACCGTTTCCCTTGTGTGTCAAGAATGGTCCACCACCCAAAGGACATCCAGCCAACTTGACACAACTGTGGGAATCATTGGAGTCAACATGTGCCATTATCCCTGTGGAACATGTTCGACACCTTGTAGAGTCCATGTCCTGACGAATTGAGGCTGTTCTGAAGGGAAAAGGGGGTGTAACTCAATATTAGGAAGGTGTTCCTAATGTGTTGTACACTCAGTGTATGAACCTACTTACACAATTTACTGTATCACTTATACATTCAGAAACTACTCTTATTAGTTATAATGGTGTTGGAAGCCCTAATTTAGAACTTACTCAACAGACACTCCAACCTGTCACCTATATGTCTTTGTTCCTGTTGTTTGTTCTTCTCTTCAGGAGGGTGTCGGTGTTTAATTTCCCCAGTCTCTGTCTTTACTCCATTCCTTGTACTATACCCACAATTCACCACTTCATATCAAAGGAAACAATGACAGAAGGAGCGGGAAAAGAGGAAGTGAGTCGGGTATATTTTAGGCATTCCGTCATGGTTCTTCAAAGGGAGCCACAGCAGCACTTTGTGATGAATTGGGTTTGGGATTAGGGCCGAGTGTTGGTTTTATGTGTTGCCGGGCGAACGTCACCACCAGGTGCCTAGTCCAAATCCAACAGGGACAAAATTAGGCCCGTCTCCATGCATATTTACCATTGTGCAGAAGTGCTAAATGCTCGGGCTACATGCCGACTGACAAAATGGGGGAAATGAGGCATCCTAAATATCCCCAGGCACACACAGTGCTGTTGTGAGGCTTGCAGGAAGTGCCAGCTAACTCTCCATATAGATCAAAAGGCATCTGTCATGTCAGTGTTCCTGGTACTGGACGGCCACATGGACTGTAAACTGTTATGCAAATCACCCCGAGGAGGCCGCATTACAAACAGCCAGACGTTACTCTTTCCTCAGCCAGGTTTAGCAGACCTGAATCTGTCAATGGAGTTTTCAGATACATTTTGAGAAAGTGTAAACCAGACAGAGGAAACTGTAGCAACTGGAAGAGAAGGTGCCTTTGTACTGCGGGGGTATCTTTAGCAACAGAAATGAAGATCATCACCTAGCAGTGAGTAAACAGCGGTAAGGGGTCGACCCCTCGCCTCCTTTAACTCAGGGGGTGCTTATTAAGGCCTATCTCACAACCTCATTAGGAAACCACAGTACAAACGGTGGAAGCAGCCTGGAAAGCACCAGGCTCTGAGAGAGAGGCAGGAGAGGAGATATATGGTCTGTCTCTGGCAGTGGAGCTGTAGCCTTTCTATATCAGGACAGGCAGTGAGTCAGGGGTCCATTGCAAAGAGCAATCAAAAGTATATGGCTGATATGAAATGACTGTTAATGTGAATGACTTTGGTTAACATTTTATTTTGTGTTTTGTCTCCATTGACACAACTAGTATCGGGACCCATGGCTGATCTTCATGTAAAGCATGACCACTGCATGCAAATGACTCCTTACAGACTAAGAAACTGCAAGTTGTTGCTGTCAGATAAAACTGTCAGCAGCACAGTCATCATACTTATCACATATTGCGACATGGGAGGAGATACAGGTCCAATCTCCACAGGCAACATGCAGGGTAGCGGTTGTACCTGGGTGAGTGGGAGTCCGTCCCAGCTGAGGGTATGAGGCGTATTCTGCGTCAGAGACGCTGCTCGACAACATGGCCACGTCCGTCAGACCCAGCCTCCTGCAGAGCGAGCAGCTTCTAAACACTAATCCTCTCTCTCTCTCTTCTCCTCTCTCCTTCTCTCTGTGTTGTTTCTTTTTCTGTAGCTAATCCAAGACAGAATAAATTCACACATATCCAGGAACAAGTTGATGTGGAATTCGTTGCCTGGTGGACTGTACGTTCTGCCTCAGTTCTCCACCGATGCTGCAGTGTTCCCCTTCTATTACTCCTCACTGGGTGAGTTGGAGCCTGTTAATGACCTGGTATTATGTGTCTGTATAACAGACTCCTCTTCTCTACGCATGGGAGCTGTTGACATGCCATCACAAAAGGATCGGACCTTTAGGTCTTCATTCACAGCCAGTTCATTGCGGAGGGCCTAATGTCAATGTGCGCTCGTCACCTCTTCCTCCATCCTGTTTTCTATCCCCCAAATGCTACATTCCATGAAATTGTTGCTCATGCTAACCAACCACAGACACATTGTACGTTAATTGAAGTTCATGTTTGGCACCCGACCAATGTACTTTACAGCTGAAAGTGTAATGGATTTAATCTTTGGGAACTGGTGTATGTTATCCCATATTCTATCTGCAGTGCCATTTACTGGCGAGGTTCAAGTCCTGCCTAGAGTCAGTCAGCCAGGCGTCACTGAGATGGAACTGTTCTGCAGCAGAGCAGTCAGTGTCTTGTGCATTCCCTCCTGCATGGAGTGCCGTGGAGCTGTGCGCTATGAACTGTGCTGCTGCCGCAGTCCTGTGAGGAAAGCCGGGATGAAGCCATAACTCAGATAGATGCTTGTCTTTCTCTAAGGAGTTAAGGACAGGAGGAATGGGCAGTTTGCTTTATGCTACCGCGGTAAATTAAGTTTTTGCCAGTTCTGGAGGAATAACTTGTCGTCAATGCCGGTAATACACAGGCGTTATCAGTCTCTCTTTCCGTAATTCTGAATGGCGAAGGGGTTTCAAAACTTTTCTAGGTAGTTCAAAAGTTCACGTCTGCGGTTTAGGCCTATGTAAATTCTACTGGCGATTTTACTGTTTTTAAAGCTTTTATTTGTCTCTGTGGAATTGAACGTTGATGTTACAATATTTTGCTATTAGGACAGCATCTGTGCCGTATCATATTTTCTCTGAGAAGTAGGAAAGAAGGCGATGTTGGGCTCCATCTCTGGGGGTCTTGATGACTGGGTATACCGCCTCAAAATCACAAATTGGATTTCCAACTTGTTAAGTAGAGAGTCCAGCTGCTTTGGCACCTCCTATCATGTACTTCACAGGCTGTTTGCTTCACAATTCTCTTTTAACCGTGTTTAAAGCTACTGGGAATGTATGAAGACATGCCAAAGCAGTGGATGAGAAAGGATAGGCCCATTCACTGCAAAAAAAAAACTGTTTGAATGTTCGCTGTAGAAACTCTGCTTGTTATCTGCAGTCATCAAAACCAATTATCATCGCCATTTGAGTTCAAATTTTGTACTCATGAGATGTAATGTCTCAACTGAATTTTGTTTGAACTCAAAAATGTTGAGTGAAAATTATCAGCAGGACCACGTTGAAGCACTCTTTATTATTAGCAGGAATTGTTGTCAAGCTATCTTTTCTCTGCAAGCTATCCAGCAAACAGTGACACTAATGAGCTGTCAATCAATCTCAATCTGAAGCTTCATTATAGCCTTTCACATGAGGGGGAAAATATATCTTGTCTAAATCTTTGGATTAGATTGGCAAGGCATCAAAAACAATGTGAATTCGTCTGACTGCTGCATATGCGGTTCCACACAGTCTTCTCTCATTGCATTGTGCCAAGTCGGCATCGTGGAGAAGGACTAGTTCCAGGAAGCTGCTCGAAGAAACTGCAAGTTATTGCTGTTAGATTAACAGTCAGCAGCACAGTCATTATACATGTCCACCACCACCTTGTGTGAAAAGGCAGTAACACTTGCCCACGTCACCACACCTCCTCACTTCCCCGGCACCACTAATTATTTTCAAGGTTACCACGACGACTACAGCAGCTAGATCTCAGCAAGGTTCAGGAACCCCTAACAGCGTTCTCCTCTGCAGTCATACCACTGCTCCTTGTGAAGTAGTGATAATTATGCCACAGCGTCCGCACGGTCTGTGTCTGTTTTGATCTGACCTGGCTTTCTGTTATGGTCCGGAAACCCCTCAAAATTGCCTCGTTTGCTGAGCATGATTGTTCCAGTCCATTGCGATGTGTGATTTTCTCCCCCATTACCATAGTACAGTTTGACTTTGTTCTGTCAATATTAGGGTCTACTTTCTGAGCACGTTCCATACCACGCTGAACCTTTCTGATTACCATTTCTAGAGCTCCTTCGCTAAGGCCAGTAACCAGCGTAAAGGCCAGTAACCAGCGTAAAGGCCAGTAACCAGCGTAAAGGCCAGTAACCAGCGTAAAGGCCAGTAACCAGCGTAAAGGCCAGTAACCAGCGTAAAGGCCAGTAACCAGCGTAAAGGCCAGTAACCAGCGTAAAGGCCAGTAACCAGCGTAAAGGCCAGTAACCAGCGTAACCAATCCAGTGACACGGTGACACCCACCTCCACTAGGTGTACAGTAGTAGGGTAACCTGCAAAGGGCAGTCACTCAAGATACGATGGGACCACGAAATGAGGCTCCTTTTTCACAAATGTGGATGTAAGAGCCTACTCTGCTGCAGTTGTTTAAGGTGTGTTCTATAATTATTGAGCATTTAAGCCAGTGGAGTGGCAATAAATATTGGATCAATGCAAGAGCATACCTTGTTGGAATGTTAAATATTTTTCCCCCATCTTAACAACAGTTGGGGAAACTTTTCAAGCAACTTTGATCACAGTTCTTTCAAGGAAAGTCATTTGAAATATTTTTGGGCCTGTTCTGCTTGGTATATTTGCAGTTTAATGTTTGATTCGAACGTTTGTTTGAACTTAAAATGGCTACCAGAAATGACTGTGGGGTTTCCCGGAGGAAACATTTCTTCTACACAAGTGTTGCCAGAGTAAAACACTTTATCAAGGCTTTTGATGACAGGATGAGAACAAGGTCCTAATGCAGTACAGAATCCCTCTGAAGATATTCGCCAGAGATGTTCTACAGCTTTCTTTGCTCATGCGACAATGTCTGCAAAGGGCAATCCTCCTGTTCAGGCAAATGTTCTGCTCCAAAAATAGAGACATCCGAACAGTCAGCACAAGTAAGCTATCACATCCCACGTCCAGGGGGCATCCTTCTGTGACCACACAGCCTCCACCCCCATTAACAGGAGTAGATCCATAAATGGAGGCCAGTACACTAGAGGCTGGAGAGACCCACAGCCCCGTGTCAGAGAGATTGATTGGGATGCTGTAAGTGCACTAGGTGCCCATTTAGGCGTGAGGAGGTAGATGGACTGGAGAGTCCGGTCTCAGTCTACTCTGAAGCTGTGGGTCAAAAGGTGAATGTGTTGAAGTGTTTGTGTTAAGGTGTGTGTCTCTCTGTGTGGTTGCAGGGAAGAGCCCGTCCCAGGAGTTCACTGCTGTTATCCAGGCTGTGACTCCTCTCCAGTCTCAGCTGCAGCCCGTAGTCAAGCTCATCATCGCTGTTGCCAAATCCAAGTTCTGTGCACAGGTGAGAGCTCAGCATAGAGATCCTATTAAATGAAATTAGTATCTAATTGCTAATTCTATGGAGCGCAGACCCGTGAGCTGAGGCGAAACTGCAGGGATGGAGACCATTGCTTTTTATACTGTAATTAATGTATGAAAGGACAGAATTCAGTTGTGATGTAGGATAAAGCTTTACAACTATACTGTAGTCATGGCATGCCGCCGCGTGTTATATTGAACTAGATATGATCAAAGTTTGCAAGATAAGACCGACTCAACTCGGCTGTGTATCCGCTGCTACAAACCAATGGCTACATGTACAGTGGGGTCAATGCACTTTGAATTGAGATTCCACTGTCTTGTTTTATTCGCAGATCATTGTGCTGTGGAATTGTGACAAGCCTTTACCTCCGAAGAGCAAGTGGCCCTCCACCACCGTGCCTATCACTGTCATTGAGGGAGAGAGAAAGGTACGAGTTTTCCTAGTAATGCCGGCGTTGAGACGACATGTTTCGCTATCGATTCTAATGTGTTTTATTGAGTCTTGATCATTCAGCGGGAATGAGCGTGGTCGTTATAGTCAGGGGAGATAAAATGCAGTCGTAAATGCCTCATAAAATCCATTCAAGCTTTTCGTTCATTTCTACTTTTTGGAATTGGCCATGACTGAGTGTGGCTGCCTCCTGGGATCTGAGCTAAGCTTACCCTGACTGTTGAGCCATGACACAGCATGAGGCTGCTTCCAGGGGCGTTCCAGGAGGTCTCTAGTTGAAACACACAAAGGGCCATTACTGTGCCAAGCCTCAGCTGAATCGTTTTAGTAATGCTATAGTAAGGTACATCTTTGCGGTGTTCTTATGAGCTTTGAAAACAATAGGAGTAAGTACACCAGACATCATACTTCCAGAGAGGACAAATGCTCTTACTGAATGCAAGCATCTTATAACACACTAAAGGACCCTGGGACTAAACACTTCCCTCTGTAACTGGATCCTGGACTTCCTGACAGGCCGCCCCCGGGTGGTAAGAGTAGGCAACAACACGTCTGCCACGCTGATCCTCAACACTGGGGCACCTCCGGGGTGTGTACTTAGTCCCCTCCTGTACTCCCTGTTCATCTATGACTGCGTGGCCAAACAAGACTCCAACACCATCATAACGATGAGACAGCCTATAGGGAGGAGGTCAGAGACCTGGCAGTGTGGTGCCAAACAGGCCCCCATTAACATCGACGGGGCTGTAGTGGAGCGGGTTGAGAGTTTCAAGTTCTTTGGTGTCCATATCACCAACGAACTATCATGGTCCAAACACACCAAGACAGTCGTTAAGAGGGCACAACAACACCTTTTCCCCCTCAGGAGACTGAAAAGATTTGGCATGGGCCCCCAGATCCTCTCAAAGTTCTACAGCTGCACCATCTAGAGCATCATGACCGGTTGCATCACCACCTGGTATGGTAACTGCTCGGCATCTGACTCTAAGGCGCTGCAGAGGGTAGTGCGTATGGCCAAGTATATTACAGGGGCCAAGCTTCCTGACATCCAGGACCTTTATACTAGACGGTGTCAGAGGAATGCCGCAAAAAATGTCAAAGACTCCAGTCACCCAAGTCATAGACTGTTCTCTCTTCTACCGCAAGGCAAGCGGTACCGGAGCGCCAAGTCTAGGACCAAAAGACTCCTTAACAGCGTCTACCCCCAAGCCATAAGACTGCTGAACAATTAATCAAATGGCCACCCGGACTATTTACATTAAAACCCACCTGCCCCCCCCCCCCCCCCCATTTGTTTTGTACACTGCTGCTACTCGAGGTTTATTATCTATGCATAGTCACTTCACCCCTACCTACATGTACAAATGACCTTAACTAACCTGTATCCCCACACATTGACTCGGTACCGGTACCCCCTGTATATAGCCTCGTTATTTTCTTGTTACTTTTTATTATTATTTACTTTTAGTTTATTTGGTAAACATTTTCGCAACTCTTTCTTGAACTGCACTGTTGGTTAAGGGCTTATTGTATTTGGCGCATGTGACAAATAATGTTTGATTTGATTTGGTTTCAATCTAACAATTTTCATTAAAATGTAATACAGTACGATTCTTCCAACCGTTCATTGAGTCCAAATAATCACTCAGATTGTGTTATTTGGAGCATTCCATTTACAAAATAAATATTACTCGAAGGCCAAGTGGAATTCCAATCAGCAGTGTCATGCTTACTGCGTACCACAGAATTCCACCAGCTCGCCCGCTCTCTCGCTCTCGCCCGCTCTCTCGCTCTCTCTCTCTCTCTCTCGCGCGCTCTCTCTCTCGCGCGCTCTCTCTCTCTCGCGCTCTCTCTCTCTCGCGCTCTCTCTCTCTCGCGCTCTCTCTCTCTCGCGCTCTCTCTCTCTCGCTCTCTCTCTCTCGCGCTCTCTCTCTCTCGCGCTCTCGCTCTCTCTCGCTCTCTCTCGCTCTCTCTCTTTCGCTATCTCTCTTTCGCTATCTCTCTCTCTCTTTCGCTATCTCTCTCTCTCTTTAGTCAAATCTCTCTCTCTTTAGTCAAATTTCTCTCTCTTTAGTCAAATTTCTCTCTCTTTAGTCAAATTTCTCTCTCTTTGGTCAAATCTCTCTCTCTTTGGTCTCAAATCTCTCTCTTCAGTCAAATCTCTCTTTCTTCAGTCAAATCTCTTTCTTCAGTCAAATCTATCTATCGCTCTTCAGTCAAATCTATATCTCTCTCTCTCTCTCTCTCTCTCTCTCTCTCTCTCTCTCTCTCTCTCTCTCTCTCTCTCTCTCTCTCTCTCTCTCTCTCTCTCTCTCTCTCTCTCTCTCTCTCTCTCTCTCTCTCTCTCTCAATTCAATTCAAGGGGCTTTATTGGCATGGGAAACATGTGTTAACATTGCCAAAGCAAGTGAGGTAGATATTATACAAAAGTGAAATAAACAATACAAATTAACAGTAAACATTACACATACAGAAGTTTCAAAACAATAAAGACATTACAAATGTTATATTATATATATATTCTAGTAGGGTGAGACCGGGTGCTGCAGACTGTTCTAGTGCCCGCGCCAATTCGTTGATATATATGTTGAAGAGGGTGGGGCTTAAGCTGCATCCCTGTCTCACCCCACGACCCTGTGTGAAGAAATGTGTGTGTTTTTTGCCAATTTTAACCGCACACTTGTTGTTTGTGTACATGGATTTTATAATGTCGTATGTTTTACCCCCAACACCACTTTCCATCAATTTGTATAGCAGACCCTCATGCCAAATTGAGTCGAAGGCTTTTTTGAAATCAACAAAGCATGAGAAGACTTTGCCTTTGTTTTGGTTTGTTTGGTTGTCAATTAGGGTGTGTAGGGTGAATACATGGTCTGTTGTACGGTAATTTGGTAAAAAGCCAATTTGACATTTGCTCAGTACATTGTTTTCATTGAGGAAATGTACGAGTCTGCTGTTAATGATAATGCAGAGGATTTTCCCAAGGTTACTGTTGACGCATATTCCACGGTAGTTATTGGGGTCAAATTTGTCTCCACTTTTGTGGATTGGGGTGATCAGTCCTTGGTTCCAAATATTGGGGAAGATGCTAGAGCTAAGGACGATGTTAAAGAGTTTTAGTATAGCCAATTGGAATTTGTTGTCTGTATATTTGATCATTTCATTAAGGATACCATCAACACCACAGGCCTTTTTGGGTTGGAGGGTTTTTATTTTGTCCTGTAACTCATTCAAGGTAATTGGAGAATCCAGTGGGTTCTGGTAGTCTTTAATAGTTGATTCTAGGATTTGTATTTGATCATGTATATGTTTTTGTCTCTCTCTCTCTCTAGTCAAATCTCTCTCTCTCTTTTTCGCTCTCTCGCTCTCTTTTTTTCTCTCTCGCTCGCTCTCTCTCTCTTTAGTCAAATCTCTCTCTTTGGTCAAAAATCTCTCTCTTTGGTCTCAAATCTCTCTCTTTCTTCAGTCAAATCTCTCTCTCGCTCTTCAGTCAAATCTCTCTCTCGCTCTCTCTCTCTCTCTCTCTCTCTCTCTCTCTCTCTGTCTGTCTGTCTGTCTGTGTGTGTCTCCGTCTCACACACAAATACACACACGCACACCCGCAGTGTGTTTCATACCCAAGCAGCAGCCCAGCTCTTGTACTAACACAGAGTAGTGCTGACTGCAGCCCTCTCCATTCTGCCCCATAGAGGCAGGAGCAGAACCCTAAAACCCTATGGGCAGCTCCCTTAATTGATTCTGTTTATTCCCATGTAGTAAACACAGCAATGGAGAAAAATGTGTTTCCACTATAACAATAAACAGCTTTTCTAAAAGGCATCTATGTGCCCCTAATTACTCACTCTGAGTATTGTAGCCTAACAAGACAGCTGCTCCAGAGTAGTAATTCTCTGCAGCTCTCTCCCCAAACAATAAAAGCTTTGCGTGTTGAAACGTTCACATCACACTGAATCAGAGTGCTGCCTGGAGACAGAGTAATAGCTAACGGCAGATGTGTTCCATGTACTGCTGTTGTGCATCTTTTCTTGTCCCTCGTGTAATCTGAGAAATAAAGGAAAGTAATTGTATCAAAAATAAATTAAAATGCCTTTGTATGGCGTGTTCAATGGAACAAAGTAATTGTATGTTAGTCAGGGCGGCTGTGTATCTAGAGGCTTTTATTATCTGGTGTGTCCTTAATGGTTTACATCTCATCAAGGCCTGCATACTCTTTAAACAATTAGGCTGTGTTTTCCTAAATACATGTCACCTATTTATTTAGCATGAGGACTAGAGGCTCATGAGTTATTACGCAGTAACCTAGACCCCATTTATTGTGTTTTCGGTCCTATACTCGCCATTGCACTGTTCATTTTTAGCAAGCTACAGATGTAGGATCTTAATTTGATCAATGTTGCAAGAGAGCTTTCCTGCAATGCAGGAAATGTTAAACGTGTAGTGTATTTGAGGTTTATAAAGGCTTCTGAAGTTTGTAATTTCCACTTAGAAATTTCAGGCTTGATTTTTCCCTTACGAAAAATGTCCATTAATTATAATCCACATAATAATTCACATTTCCTGTAATTCAGGATAATTTTTCTGCTGTAGCAAACTGGCTCAAATTAAGATCCTACATCTGTAGTGTGAAAAGCAGGGGCATCATTTTCATGCTGCTGCATGAATGCATTGTGTGATAGACAAGGGAAAACACAGGCTGCTGTGAAAGGGCCTTGATGAACCACAGGCCCTCTCCTCTCCGTCGTAATCTATCATTCTCTTTTATCTTTTTTTTTCTCCCCTCCATCATTCTTTTATTTCAATGGAGAGACTGCGGCTCCATAGTACACGCTAATCAGCCATGAGTAGAGGTCACCGGCACCATTCAATTAAAATCCAACCTATTATGTTATCGATTTTTCCTCTGTGTTTCTATCCTCAGGAAAGTAACACATCTAACAATAGGTCCCCTCATCTTTTTCCTTCAAGTGGGTTTCAATTTGAAGGCTAATTAAGTTGACCCGCATCCGTTCCATGGATCACATTATATCCAGCTGACATTAAATCACAATCCTTACTCTCGGTAGACCTGCCACTCACTCCCAGGGCCTGACGGCTTGGAGTTAAGCCCTTCACTGACGTGTGTGTGTGTGTGGGGGTGTGGGGGGGGTGGTGTCTGATTCTGTGTGTGCGTGAGATCTCCACAGTAACATCTCCACAGCTGTGTGTGGGTGGCTGGCTGAGTGTGCTCCTCTCCTGCGATGTGACGCCTCAAGAAGGGCTCACTGTCTCATTAGCACCTCTCCATCTCCCCATCCTCGTCAGATAGCTATTTTCATCACCTGCTAAATTCATACACAGCCTGGATCACAAGATGTCTCATCAGAAGGGAACATGGCTAATAAGAACAGATAAAGAAATTAGGTGAAACGTCCAAGTGTTAGATCTACTGCAAAGCGTTGAATCGTTGCGTTGGAGTCCAATGCTTTTGAACACTGCCAGTTTCTCTTCAACTAAAACTTGATCCTCAGAATCAATTCAGTCCATTCATTTATATTTGCGTTAAATGTCGGCGGGCAGAGTTCAGAATTGACTGAATTGTGTCATTAGGCTTCTCATTACTCATCAATATTTCTTATATTGTTCACATTTTATAAATCCACAAAATGTCTTATCACCTAACCATGCAATCAAATCAAGCTGTAGGTTACGTGTGAGGAATAATGGCACTTGATTGCACTTTGAATGCAAATTTGTTTGTTTTTTAAGTATCCTGAAAGTGGAGGAAATCTATTTATATTGCTGAAAAGCATGCCTACATGCTAAACTATCTCACTACACTTCCCCTTAAACTCCAATCAGAGTCTGTGTAAACAGCAGTGGTGAAGGAGATGGGTTTCTGTGGGCCTGTTAGGGTTTCTGGGTCATGGGTCAGGTTGAGGTTATCCCTGGTCTGTACTCTATGGTGGTGTCTCTGGCTCCCTGGGCCCCTGAGGTGGGTGTCTAATGATCCATAATGCATTGAGGTCAGAGGAGGCCAGAACACACAGTCTCCCAGGCAGGCTAGACACAGGGTGAGAGAGAGAGACTGGTCAGACTAAGGGCCACTAGCAAACAGATGACAAAGACACTTGATTTGTGGCTTTATATTTAGCCATAACTTCAAAATTGTTTATTTGGGATTTTTATCAAACATAATGCAATTTTAGTTTACAAAAATGCGATGCATATTTAATCTCAGATTATTCTACTTTTTTTTATGTATCTTTACCCCACTATGACAGCACTTGAAGTACATTTTATAAAGAGATGGGCTATGACAAAAATGAATCTCAGAAATGATACTTGAGCCATTGAAATACTTTTCTCTGCTGAGCTTCGAACTTTGACTATGAGTGTGCCAGGCATCAAATCGGATTAACCCATAAAGAAAATAATTGAAAAGCCTCTAAAGATTGGCCTTGAAGTAGCAGGAGTCAATAGAGATGAGAATGATGCCACATCTTCACCAGGTGACTCAGAGATACATCAATTTATACCTGCCTAGGGGGGAAATCCATTGACACGGACCAGAGAGAGAGGAGATGGAGAGAGAGAGGAGATGGAGAGAGAGAGGAGATGGAGAGAGAGAGGAGATGGAGAGAGAGAGGAGATGGAGAGAGAGAGGAGATGGAGATGGAGAGAGAGAGAGGAGATGGAGAGAGAGAGGAGATGGAGAGAGAGAGGAGATGGAGAGAGAGAGGAGATGGAGAGAGAGAGGAGATGGAGAGAGAGAGGAGATGGAGAGAGAGAGGAGATGGAGAGAGAGAGGAGATGGAGAGAGAGAGGAGATGGAGAGAGAGAGAGGAGATGGAGAGAGAGAGAGAGGAGATGGAGAGAGAGAGGAGATGGAGAGAGAGAGGAGATGGAGAGAGAGAGGAGATGGAGAGAGAGAGGAGATGGAGAGGAGAGAGGAGATGGCGAGGAGAGAGAAGAGATAGCGAGGAGAGGGGAAAGGTGGGGAGAGGAAAGGAAAGGGGACAGGAGAGGAAAGGAAAGGAAAGGGGAGCGGAAAGTAAAGGAGAGGAGAGAGAGAGGAAATGAGAATGGAGAGGAGAGAGAGGAGAGAGGAAAGGAAAGGGGAGAGGAGAGAAAAGGAGGGAGGAAAGGGGAGAGGAGAGGAGAGAGAGGAAAGGAAATGAGGGGGGAGAGAGAGAGAGGAAAGGAGAGGAGAGGAAAGTAAAGGAGAGAGAGAGCGAGCTCAGAACCTGTCTCAGTGGGACCAGTTAAAGCAGCCCTGGGGCAAGGACGAAGGACGGTGGGCCCTGGGACAGAGGAGGCGGAGAGGGACAGACACGGGGGATGAGAAGGAGAGAGAGAGATGGGCAGAGTGGAGGACAAACAGTCCCTGAAGATGTGTATTGGAATCAGAGTTCCAGAGTATATAGAGATCTGAAGGCAGAGCTGTGGGTGAAACAGAGGGGTGAGCAATATTACAACAACAACAACAGCTGGCCTGACATCCAGAGCAGTGTGTAACCATCACAACATGGGGATGGGGAAATTAGAGCAATAAGTACATTATACTGAGTATGGTAATTGTCAATGCAGAACTAAATGAATCCACTGTTGTGAATAGTGTGTTGATAATTTTTACCTCTAATTACTGAGGGAGTTTTGTTTGAGAGTGCTTTTTTAAAATGTTATTTAATTTTTTCCTTTATTTAACCAGGTAGGCAAGTTGAGAACAAGTTCTCATTTACAACTGCGACCTGGCAAAGATAAAGCAAAGCAGTTCGACACATAACAACACAGAGGTACACATGGAGTAAAACAAACATACAGCCAATAATACAGTAGAAAAATAAGTCTATATACAATGTGAGCAAATGAAGGGAGGTAAGGCAATAAATAGGCCACGGTGGCGAAGTAAATACACTGGAATGGTAGATTTGACAGATGAGTGTGCAAAGTAGAAATACTGGGGTGCAAAGGAGCAAAATAAATAAATAAATACATTAGGGGAAGAGGTAGTTGTTTGGGCTATTTATAGATGGGCTATGTACAGGTGCAGTGATCTGTGAGCAGCTGGTGCTGCAAGCTAGTGAGGGAGATAAGTGTTTCCAGTTTCAGAGATTTTTGTAGTTCGTTCCAGTCAATGGCAGCAGAGAACTGGAAGGAGAGGCGGCCAAAGGAGGAATTGGCTTTGGGGGTGACACGTGAGATATACCTGCTGGAATGTGTGCTACGGGTGGGTGCTGCTATGGTGACCAGCGAGCAGAGATAAGGCGGGACATTACCTAGCAGGGTCTTATAGATGACCTGGAGCCAGTGGGTTTGGCGACGAGTATGAAGCGAGGGCCAGCCAACGAGAGCGTACAGATCGCAGTGGTGGGTAGTATATGGGGCTTTGGTGACAAAACGGATGGCACTGTGATAAACTGCATCCAATTTGTTGAGTAGGGTGTTTGAGGCTATTTTGTAAATGACATCGCCAAAGTCGAGGATCGGTAAGATGATCAGTTTTACGAGGGTATGTTTGGCAGCATGGGTGAAGGATGCTTTGTTGCGAAATAGGAAGCCAATTCTAGAATTAACTTAGGATTGGAGATGTTTTATGTGAGTCTGGAAGGAGAGTTTACAGTCTAACCAGACACCTAGGTATTTGTAGTTGTCCACATATTCTAAGTCAGAACCGTCCAGAGTAGTGATGCTGGACGAGCGGGCAGGTGCAGGCAGCGATCGGTTGAAGAACATGCATTTAGTTTTACTTGTATTTAAGAGCAGTTGGAGGCCACGGAAGGAGAGTTGTATGGCATTGAAGCTCGTCTGGAGGGTTAACAGTGTCCAGAGAAGGGCCAGAAGTATACAGAATGGTGTCGTTTGCGTAGAGGTGGATCAGAGACTCACCAGCAGCAAGAGCGACATCATTGATGTATACAGAGAAGAGAGTCGGCCCAAGAATTGAACCCTGTGGCACCCCCATAAAGACTGCCAGAGGCCCGGACCGGTGGGATTCGAAATGGTCGGTGATCTGTTTGTTAACTTGGCTTTCGAAGACCTTAGAAAGGCAGGGTAGGATAGATATAGGTCTGTAGCAGTTTGGGTCAAGAGTGTCCCCCCCCTTTGAAGAGGGGGATGACCGCAGCTGCTTTCCAATCTTTGGGAATCTCAGACGACACGAAAGAGAGATTGAACAGGCTAGTAATAGGGGTTGCAACAATTTTGGCAGATCATTTTAGAAAGAAAGGGTCCAGATCGTCTAGCCCGGCTGATTTGTGGGGGTCCAGATTTTGCAGCTCTTTCAGAACATCAGCTGACTGGATTTGGGAGAAGGAGAAATGGGGAAGGCTTGGGTGAGTTGCTGTGGGGGGTGCAGTGCTGTTGACCGGGATAGGGGTAGCCAGGTGGACAGCATGGCCAGCCGTAGAAAAATGCTTATTGAAATTCTCAATTATAGTGGATTTATCGGTGGTGACAGTGTTTCCTAGCCTCAATGCAGTGGGCAGCGGGGAGGAGGTGCTCTTATTCTCCATGGACTTTACAGTGTCCCAGAACTTTTTTGAGTTAGTGTTGCAGGAAGCAAATTTCTGCTTGAAAAAGCTAGCCTTGGCTTTTCTAACTGCCTGTGTATATTGGTTTCTAACTTCCCTGAAAAGTTGCATTTCACAGGGGCTGTTAGATGCTAATGCAGAATGCCACAGGATGTTTTTGTGTTGGTTAAGGGCAGTCAGGTCTGGAGAGAACCAAGGGCTGTATCTGTTCCTGGTTCTACATTTCTTGAATGGGGCATGCTTATTTAAGATGGTGAGGAAGGCATTTTTAAAGAATAACCAGGCATCCTCTACTGACGGGATGAGTTCAATATCCTTCCAGGATACCCGGGCCAGGTCGATTAGAAAGGCCTGCTCGCTGAAGTGTTTCAGGGAGCGTTTGATAGTGATGAGTGGAGGTCGTTTGACCGCTGACCCATTACAGATGCAGGCAATGAGGCAGTGATCGCTAAGATCTTGGTTGAAAACAGCAGAGGTGAATTTAGAGGGCAAGTTGGTTAGGATGATATCCATGAGGGTGCCCATGTTTACAGCTTTGGGGTTGTACCTGGTAGGTTCATTGATCATTTGTGTGAGATTGAGGGCATCAAGCTTAGATTGTAGGATGGCCGGGGTGTTAAGCATGTCACAGTGTAGGTCACCTAGCAGCACGAGCTCTGAAGATAGATGTGGGGCAATCAGTTCACATATGGTATCCAGAGCACAGCTGGGGGCAGAGGGTGGTCTATAGCAGGCGGCAACGGTGAGAGACTTGTTTTTAGAGAGGTGGATTTTTAAAAGTAGAAGTTCAAATTGTTTGGGTACAGACCTGGATAGTAGGACATAACTCTGCAGACTATCTCTGCAGTAGATTGCAACACCGCCCTCTTTGGCCGTTCTATCTTGTCTGAAAATGTTGTAGTTAGGGATAGAGATTTCAAAGTTATTGTTGGTCTTCCTAAGCCAGGATTCAGACACGGCTAAGACATCCGGGTTGGCAGAGTGTGCTAAAGCAGTGAATAAAACAAACTTAGGGAGGAGGCTTCTCATGTTAACATGCATGAAACCAAGGCTTTTACGGTTACAGAAGTCATCAAAAGAGAGCGCCTGCGGAATAGGAGTGGACCTAGGCACTGCAGGGCCTGGATTCACCTCTACATCGCCAGAGGAACAGAGGAGGAGTAGGATAAGGGTACGGCTAAAAGCTATGAGAATTGAACGTCTAGGACGTCCGGAACAAAGAGTAAAAGGAGCAGGTTTCTGGGGGCGATTAAAATAGATTCAAGGTATAGTGTACAGACAAAGGTATGGTAGGATGTGAATACAGTGGAGGTTAACTTAGGCATTGAGTGATGATGAAAGAGATATTGTCTCTAGAAACATCATTGAAACCAGGTGATGTCATCGCATGTGTGGGTGGTGGAACTGAAGGGTTTGATAAGGTATAATGAGCAGAGCTAGAGGCTCTACAGTGAAATAAGCCAATAAACACTATTCAGAACAGCAATGGACAAGGCATATTGACATTAAGGAGAGGCATGCTTAGCCAAGTGATCATAAGGGTCCAGTGAGTAGTGAGGTTGGTTGGGGTCACGGTGATTCAGAAAGCTAGCCGAGCCATGGGTAGCAAGCTAGCAGAAGATGGAGGTCTGTTTTTAGCCACCCCGTGCGTTTCTGTCGGTAGATTAGTGGGGTTCCGTGTGGTAGAGGGGACCAATCCAATTGTCAAAATAGTTATAGTTATAGTGGCCCAAGAAGATTGTTCGATAGACCTGTTCAGATAGCAGCCGATATGCTCAAAACAGCTAACAATTAGCGGGCCGCAGTTAGCAGATGGGCGTTCAGGTTACGTCGGGATGTAGGGGCCAGTTGAATAACTCCCTCGGGCAGATAAGTATTCCAGTCGAATAACTCCCTCGGGCAGATAAGTATTCCAGTCGTGAAGGTCCGGTGGGGCTCCGCATCGGCAGTAAAACGGGTCCGGATAGGTGATTGTAGCCCAGGAGTGGCTGATGGAACTCTTCAGCTGGCTAGCTCCGGGATAATTGGTGTTTGCTCCGGAATCGACGTTAGCAAATAGTCACTCGGATAGCAGTCAGTTAGCTGCAAGATCCAGGTGTAAATGTCCAGAGCTTGCGGTAGAAATCCGGGGATATGGAAAGAAAATAGGTCAGGTATGCTCTGGTCTGAGTCGCGTTGTACAAAACTGGTGATAGCTTTCCGAGCTAAAGGATAGCTGATGACCGCTAGCCGTAGTTAGCTGAATACTAATGTTAGCTAGTGAGCTGGCTATCTTCTGTTGTGGATTTCAGATACAAGATGAATAATACTTTTGTGGAAAAACTGATCCGCACCACATTTGGTGAGGCGGGTTGCAGGAGAGTGTTTTGAAGTTGAGTTTTTAGAAAAAAATATATAAAAAGATATGCGAGGAAAAAGATAAAAAGATATCAAATATATATATACGGGACAAGATGAGGACAAAGGACATCTGACTGCTACGCCATCTTGGATATCAATTTAGTTTAGTTTAGTTTAGCTTTAGTGAGTGTCCTCCAGGCTTTACTCTGAAAAACGCTGTGAAATCCATACAGTATTACTGGCATGCTGATAGACAAACTGTAAACTTATTGACATTAAAGGAATCCATGTCATGTAGAATCTTTTCAAATTTGGCCCTGTTCAATTGATGAAATGATTCTCAACTAAAGAGTCATACTCATTTCACATTGTGATATTTGCTGTTAATTTCTATTTTGAGCAAATATATTTGCCCTTGGATATCCGAGTTCCTGTTTCCACACAGGGAATCTAATTAGCGCGTAATAGCAATGGATTCATTAGGATTTCGCGAGAGGACTTTGAGTCTCTGAACATGGAGCTATTAAAGCTGGAGTCCCCTTATTCCTCGTTTATAGAAATACACTTAAATAATAAAAATCCTCTAATTATGAGTCAATAGCAGTATTACAGCGATCTCTGTGAAGCCTGTGTTTAGTGTAATGGATTAGGGCATCCACATCGTATTTGCCCGGCCTGCAGATCGATAGTTCCTACAGAATACGGTGATCCCGTAAAACTGTGGTTGGAAGAATTAGCATAGAAATATTCATTCCTCATGTAAAATGGATTTGCAGTCCCATGAGGGTTAACGCTGCAGCCCAAGTATTTTATTAAACGGGTTTTATTCAATCAAGCCCCCAAGCACAGAAGACAGATAGGATAAATATACATCATTCATATTTAACATGACAGTCTGAAAACATAAGATAAAGTTGGCAAATCCCGGAGAACAAGATCAACGGCTTCCTCTACCTCTTCTGAAAATAATATCCTCACTCACGATTCATCTGAGCACTCTTATGAATACCAAACCGATTCTATGCACAGATATAGCCTTTTTTTTTTATCTTTAAAAAAAAAAAAAATGTTACCCCCTTTTCGTGGTATCCAATTGTTAGTAATTACTATCTTGTCTCATCGCTACAACACCCGTACGGGCTCGGGAGAGACGAAAGTCGAAAGCCATGCGTCCTCCGAAACACAACCCAACCAAGCCGCACTGCTTCTTAACACAGCGCGCCTCCAACCCGGAAGCCAGCCGCACCAATGTGTCGGAGGAAACACCGTGCACCTGGCTACCTTGGTTAGCGCACACTGCGCCCGGCCCGCCACAGGAGTCGCTGGTGCGCGATGAGACAAGGATATCCCTACCGGCCAAACCCTCCCTAACCCGGACGACGCTAGGCCAATTGTACGTCGCCCCACGGACCTCCCGGTCGCGGCCGGCTGCGACAGAGCCTGGGCGCGAACCCAGAGTCTCTGGTGGCACAGCTAGCGCTGCGATGCAGTGCCCTAGACCACTGCGCCACCCGGGAGGCCAGATATAGCCTTTTATGAGCTAACCTATATAGTGTAGCTACCTATCAGAAGAAGCAACCCCCCCCCCCCCCTTCTTTCTCAGGAACGTCGTCTTGTTACTTGATTGTGTATCGTTGTCATTGAGAGTCAGGTCTGATTGCTGTCATTCATCCCAAGGGCCCTCCACAGCTGATAAATGGCTGATTACTGAGTGTATAATAGTTATACTGAAAGCCTGTACTTTGCCACTCTGTCTCTCTCAATATGTTCCTACGAGAGCTTTTTACCACACGACTCCTAAACGACTCTTAAAGTAACCAAATGCTCCTCGTTTAATCAAGCCCTCAGCTGCTAAATGATTTTTCAATAGGCCCCATGAAGGGCTCTCCTGAGCCAGGAGGCTCAGCTCCGTGCTATGTGGCCATGCCAGCGGTACGCTGTCACTATTATCCTGCTATGACACACCAGGCAGGGGTAGTTAAAGCGAATAGGAAATAATGTTGCATTGAAAAGGGCCCATTAAGCCGAGGTGATGTGAGTCCACAGCACCTCGAGTCATCCGCTGCCGCTGCAAAATAATGACAAGAGGCCCTGTCGAAAGCGCGGCCAGGCCCACTTGCTCTTGAGCAGCCAACCCGAGGCGAGGCTAATCTCCAAGTCAACAGGTTCCTATCAATAACTTTCTGATTTGATGAATGAGGCAGCAGCCAGTGAAGTTCAGGAGGGAGAGAGAGGGCGGTATTAACCCCTTAAGCTTGGTGTCAAGAGCATTGCAGGCAGGCAGGCAGGCAGGGGGAGTTTTAGTGAAGATGCATCACACCACACACTCTGGCTGGCAGCCTCCCAGAGAGAGAGACAGTGAAGAGGATTACCCTGAGATCCCTCTCAGGAGGCCACTGCTGACAGTTCACTTCTGCGATGTGTGTGTTCCCTAATATTGTAGGACATACTTTGCAGCAGGCAATCTACCAATAACGCTGGCCGCAGAGAGAGAAACAGCCATCAGTCGTTTCAAATAGAAACACCGTCAATAACAGGAGATATAGTGGAGGCATTTTATTCATAATATGTCATATTATTGCAAATACATTTTTCCATTGTGTACCTACACTGTTATTGCAATGTATTTATTAGTAGGACATGTGTTATTGTGAAGTGGTTCTTTGGGCAGAAGATACTGCCAGGCAATTGTGGTGTTTTTAATATCTCATTGGCCTTCACCCACATACTCAACAGAACAAGGTTTTTCATCCAATAATCAGAGCAATATTTCCTCCTTAAAATGAATAGTCCTTCAATAATAGAGTCTTTCCAGAAGTAGCCTACAGAGGAGTGGAATGTGAGGCCCGAAATAGCAAAGATTGGCCTTCTATGGATGAGCTGTTACGGAGAGCTAAAGAAATGCAATTATGTTTCAAACAGAGAAGAAGGTTAAGGTTACTCTCTGGGTGCATCAGGATGAATTGATTAAATGGTTTGCTCTTCTTTTCACCCAGCATGAAAACGTGACTCCACTCGAACAGTTTCTAGCCAAGCCCGTTCAAACATACTGCACCTGAAATACTTCACCATAGTGATTGAATAGGTCCCCACACAGTCAGAGGTGCTGACATCCGAGCCAGTGGATGGATTGTTGGAGTTTGCGACTGTAGCAATTGACCACATCTCTCCCTCTTTCCCCCTCTCCCCCCCCCCCCCAGACAATGAGCAGTCGCTTTTCCCCCCATGACGTCATCCTCACAGATGCTGTCCTCAGTCTGGACGAGGACTCCGTCTTGTCGACCAATGAGGTAGGAGGATTACTTATTATTCCCCCTCTGTCTCCCTATTCTACCTGGGGCTTTAACGTTCAAAGACCAGATTCAATCCATCCTCATCTAGCAATGTTATGCAGTATCTTACCCATGCACTCTTCTTATTGTGAGAACTGGAAGGTAACTGTGAGGGGAGTCTACCTGGTAGTACAAGTAGAATTTTATAGTACCCAAAAACATTCTCTGATTTCATTTGATAATGGGGGGGAAAAAGCTAGGCTGGCTTGAGTCCCAAGCCTGTGTGTGAAAATTAGCCAACAATTAACATTGTATGATCAGCTTCAGCGTTTCGTGTCTCTTATCTGACATTGACACCCACAACAACACCAACTGGTGAGATTTAGCAGTATCTGAAGAAGTAACAGAACTTCCAGACAGTTTCTTGGAAGTAGTCCCTCTCCCAGGGGAGTGGAGATGAACACCAACCGACCTCCTTCATCTTCAAAGCAACTCCTTGTTTTGTTTGTAGTCTGTTGTTATGCAGAGTGCCGTGTCGCTCTGCTTGTTGCTACGCTGTGCTCCGTCTCTGTGCCTGCATGTTGTTCCTGTTAATTCTCATTTCTGCTATTCAATTAGTCTCTGTATAATATTTGCACATTGCAGAATCAGCAAAGCGCTAAAGCTCTTTTTAATTGCTTGTTCCCATATAATTTGATCAGGAATTAATATTACTCCGTTAGAACATGGCCAAATGGAGTATCTCAGACTCAAAGTTGGCTCTTTCAGAGTAACTGCTCTGGCCTAATGTTCAAACTGGCACTGGGGCTGCACTCTACAGAGAAAGTCAACGCTGGTAACATGACCTACGGTAGAGGAAACAAGACAGAGGGAGGTGAAACATGGTGACAGGTTATATTAGTAGATCAAGTCTGTGGTCCAGGTGGATGCCCACCCTTAACACTAACCATTCACGGTAAAGTGTAAATCATCCTCTCTAACTAAAACATCTCAGACCTTTGGAGCCACGGGGATGTCTTGCCTCATAGGAGGCTGTTGAGGGGAGGACGGCTTATAATAATGTCTGGAACTGAGCAAATGGACTGGGTTCAAACACATGGAAACCATGTGTTTGATGTATTTGATACTGTTCCAGCCCGTCCTCCCCAATTAAGGTGCCAACAACCTGTCTTGCCTTATCTGATAAATTCCACCCTTGTGTTTCTCCATGAAACAGTATCAGTGAAATGGTCTGGTATCTTGTCTCCAAGTTTCTATCGCCCTATTGATTTTACATTGCATGTTATATTGATGAGGTAATTTCAACACACCTTGTCCATGAGAGAAATCCCTGCAATGGAGTTCATTTCTCAAGCATTGCGTAATAACCAATTTATCTCTCGTGGTCGGGACGGATTGATTGCCCCTCTAAAGGAAATTTGCTGTATTTAAGATTCCTGTTATTGAGTCACTGACTGGCAACATCTTGAACGAGGGTCTTTTTCTCCTGATGATTTCATTATCCGGATGCAGTTAGCTAAAGGATCTTCCCATGCTGTGAAATGCAAATTCGGTGACCATGGTGCCAATTCAAAAAACATGTATTCACCATCTGTCCTGGAATGAGAAACTAATGAAAGCCCAAGTTGTTTCAAGCAATCAGGAGGTTTGTGAAACCTATTACCTCTCCGGCATGCTAGTCTCTGCGATGATCATTGACTGTCAAACCATGAAGTCACAGTTTGATTAAGCTTCACGTCTTTGAAGGGGAAAAAGGGCGAGAGTGGCTCATTTTGCTGGCAGTTGTAAAAAAACACTAAATGAACCAAAGCAGCAGTTGCCTCTCAGTGTGAAGATTATGTTATTTTTCTTTTTATCAAAAGTTTCAAACATTTGCAGAGTTCTTTTGGCTGAGCCCTTGGAAATGTTGACGTTGTTTGTGTGTGACACAATGTACAAGTTGGATTTGCAGGGTTTTATTGTGTTACAAATATTGAACTTGTTAAATCAAGCTCATTAGGAAATCCATTGTTTTCTTCATCAAATTGGAGTCTTGGTGGTTGAGTGATAATAGTTTCCTGCACCTGCTGCTTTCCATTCTAAGCACATGTTGTATTGTTTCGGTGTGTATAAATACAATTTCTGCTGTGAATCTAATTAAGAAAAGGTTCTGCTTTGGGAAATGTAAAATTTCAAAACTGACCAACATGTCGGTGTAATGATTACATTCCACATGTATTTCCGTCATACCTTTTTGACACATGATGGACAGACAGACAGACACAGAAGGCTATGTTTCTCTTTCTGGGCTAGTTCACCCCATCCAATGCCTGCATTAAGAATGAGACCATCTAAAAGCTAGAGCCCCAACAAGGCTTTAATGAAGATGTTTCATGCAGGTGAAAGGGAAGGGTTTTGCCAATAAAGACCTTTCAGACCGCGGCTATCCAAATTTGAAGCTCCCATAAGATTTCAGTGAGTTAAGACCTAATCCTTAGTGAATTGTGAGTCTTATCAGCGTATAAGAGACCTGCAAAATATAATTTATCTATTTGAGATTTTATTAATTGCACCAAGACAATCTTCACCTTCCAAGAGGATCCACTTAAATTGTATCGCGGTGCAAGATTACAGAACGGATGTTACAAAAGTTTTATGAGGTTATTTTAGAAAAAAGACGAATCCTACAGATGTCTGTCGAAAAAGCCAAGAACCAGTCAGATGCAAATCCCTCATCTGCTTAATAATCTGTCTCAGTAATTGCCCTTTAAACATTGAAAGCATCTTAATTGAAAATAACTGAAATGTGAGCGAGTAGAGCATTTTTAATGGGACTTTTCATATTACAATAACTACATAGAACAGTGACAGGACAGAATTCATAATTGCATTGCTTCAACTCATTAATCACATGATTATGCTTTAAGAGAGGATACGGTGTGGAATATGAATGTTCCTATCATGACACTGTCTGGCTGCCCATGAGAGAGCAGGGCACAGATAACAGTAAAACAGTCAGCCTGTCAAATGTTCTCCAGGGATCCAGTGGAACATATCGACTGTGGATATGAATGAATGGAACATAACACAACGACATGATCTTTGTCATTTAACAAGATCTAATGTCACAAGTTTACTTTCCTTCAGATCATGAGAACTCAATACTAGTGAATATGCTGGAAACCAAATGCTGCATGTCTTTCTTTCCTATATGACTATACACTCTTAGAAAAAAAGGTGCTATCAAGAACCTAAGGGCTATTCGGCTGTCCCCATAGGAGTACCCTTTGAAGAAGCCTTTTTTTGTTCCAGGTAGGACCCTTTCCACAGAGGGTTCTACATGGAACACAAAAGGGTTCTCCAATGGGGACAGCCGAAGAACCCTTTTGGAACCCTTTTTTCTAAGAGTGTACTTTTCTATTATTTAATAACATATCACATCAAATGCCACAGGTAATTGATATGCCGGTAGAGATTTGTGATGTAGACTCTTAGCAAGCCTTATTCAGAAACCATCTTATGTATTAAATGGGATTAATGTATGTTGCCCTTGGAAAGTCTTTCTGCAAGGATAGCATTTCCCCTCTGCGTATGTCATTAATCTCCGTCCCTATTTCCAATCCATAATTAACTAAGACACATTGTGAATGTGCCAAATCAGTCTGTCACAAAGGATGCGAGGCACAATCAGGGCATTATAAGAGCGTAATTCCAAAAGGCAAAATGATTTGCATGATATCATAAATCCTGCACTGAGGTAATGTCTAACTCGGCGATTAATCAAATGCTACATTAAGAAAGATGTTTCCAACCTTTTTCTCAGCTTTTGTGGTCTCATTTCTTCATAATTGAGCACACATGCATCATGACACAGCTAAGAGGTGTGCGATTATTTTAAGGGACCTTCTGTTTTTTGGGGCTCTGTTCTCTCTTGTGTTTTGGAAATGAATTTTGTGCCACTCTGCCAACAGAAGTCAGGAAGTGTATTCTACTGTGTGGTGTTCTTCATATTCTCTGGACTTGAGCGACTGTCTTTTGATATTTGGTGTTCCTGAGAAGAAGACCTTTGGAATTCAAATCTACTCTTTTGCTACATTGTACTGTAGTTGACATAGCTGAACTAATGCAGAAGTAAATCTGTCTATTAGCGATTTTGAAAGATGTCTTTTCATTTGAACCCCAGGTTGACTTTGCCTTCATCGTCTGGCACAGTTTCCCAGACAGGATTGTGGGCTACCCAGCACGCAGCCATTACTGGGACGGCAGCAAATCAAGATGGGGCTATACCTCCAAGTGGACTAACCAGTACTCCATGGTGCTCACAGGGGCTGCGTTCTATCACAGGTACAGTAATATGGTGCTCACAGGGACAGATTAAATTGTTTCTTTTCCTCATCAATCTACACACAATACCCCAAAATGACAAAGCAAAAAAATATATATATTTTTTTTTTGCAAATGTATTACAAATTAAAAACTGAAATATCACATGTACATGTGTTTTCAGACCCTTTACTCAGAACTTGAGTAAATTACAGCCTTGAGTCTTCTTGGGTATGACGCTACAAGCTTGGCACACCTGCATTTGGGGAGTTTCTCCCATTCTTCTCTGCAGATCCTCTCAAGCTCTGTCAGGTTGGATGGGGAGCGTTGCTGCACAGCTATTTTCAGGTCTCTTCAGAGATGTTCGATCAGGTTCAATTCCGTGCTCTGGCTGGGCTGCTCAAGGACATTGAGAGTTGTCCCGAAGCCACTCCTGTGTTGTCTTGGCTGTGTGCTTAAGGTCGTTGTCCTGTTGGAAGTTGAACCTTCGCCCCAGTCTGAGGTCCTGTGCTCTCTGGAGCAGGTTTTCATCAAGGATCTCTCTGGACTTTACTCTGTTCCTCTTTGCCTCGATCCTGACTAGTCTCCCAGTCCCTGCTGCTGAAAGACATCCCCACAGCATGTGCTTCACCGTAGGCATGGTGCCAGGTTTCCTCCAGATGTGACGCTTCGCATTCAGGCCAAAGAGTTCAAACTTGGATTCATCAGACCAGAGAATCTTGTTTCTCATGGTCTGAGAGTCTTTAGGTGCCTTTTGGCAAACTCCAAGAGGGCTGTCATGTGCCTTTTACTGAGGAGTGGCTTCCGCCTGGTCACTACCATAAAGGCCTGATTGGTGGAGTGCTGCAGGTTCTCCCATCTCCACAGAGGAACTCTGGAGCTTTGTCAGTGGCCATCGGGTTCTTGGTCACCTCCATGACCAAGGCCCTTCTCCCCCGAATCCTCAGTTTGACCCGGCGGGCAGCTCTTGGAAGAGTCTTTGTGGTTCCAAACTTCTTCCATTTAAGAATGATAGAGGCCACCTTCTTCTTGGACCTTATATAGACAGGTGTGTCTATATGTCCAATCAAGTTGTAGAAACATCTCATTGATGATCAATGGAAACAGGATGCACCTGAGCTCAGTTTCGAGTCTCATAGCAAAGGGTCAGAATTTTTTTAAAGCTGTTTTCGCTTTGTCATTATGTGGTATTGTGTGTAGATTGCTGAGGATTTTGTTTTATTTGATACATTTTCGAGTAAGGCTGTAACACAACAAAATGTTACTTTCCGAAGGCACTGTACATTCAGAACCCCTGCCTGCTCTCTGTGAGGGGTGTAGGGGCCATGATAATAGCTCAAGGAGGGGAATGCGGTAACACATACCAATTACTTTGGGCACATACAGGCAGGCACGCATGGTGGTTATAAAAATCCCTAATACATATCGAGACCTGTTAACACTGTATAGCAGAAACTCTCCTGCACTTGTCACTTACTCTTACCACGGAGGGGTGTGATGAGGTTTCTATTGTTTTGTACCAGCATCACACGTTGCCACATACACACACTGGTTCATAAACTCAGCAAAAAAAGAAACGTCCTCTCACGGTCAACTGTGTTTATTTTCAGCAAACTTAACATGTGTAAATATTTGTATGAACATAACAAGATTCAACAACTGAGACATAAACTGAACAAGTTTCACAGACATGTGACTAATAGAAATGGAATAATGTGTCCCAGAACAAAGGGGGGGGTCAAAATCAAAAGTAACAGTCAGTATCTGGTGTGGCCACCAGCTGCATTAAGTACTGCAGTTCATCTGTTGCTCATGGACTGCACCAGATTTGCCAGTTCTTGCTATGAGATGTTACCCCACTCTTCCACCAAGGCACCTGCAAGTTCCCAGACATTTCTGGGGAGAATGGCCCTAGCCCTCACCCTCCGATCCAACAGGTCCCAGACGTGCTCAATGGGATTGAGATCCGGGCTCTTCGCTGGCCATGGCAGAACACTGACATTCCTGTCTTGCAGGAAATCATGCACAGAACGAGCAGTATGGCAGGTGGCATTGTCATGCTGGAGGGTCATGTCAGGATGAGCCTGCAGGAAGGGTACCACATGAGGGAGGAGGATGTCTTCCCTGTAACGCACAGCATTGAGATTGCCTGCAATGACAACAAGCTCAGTCCGATGGTGCTGTGACACACCGCCCCAGACCATGACGGACCCTCCACCTCCAAATCGATCCCGCTCCAGAGTACAGGCCTCGGTGTAACGCTCATTCCTTCTACGATAAACGCAAATCCAACCATCACCCCTGGTGAGACAAATTTTTGCTTTTTGCCAGTCCTGTCTGGTCCAGCGACGGTGGGTTTGTGCCCATAGACAACGTTGTTGCCGGAGATGTCTGAGGACCTGCCTTACAACAGGCCTACAAGCCCTCAGTCCAGCCTCTCTCAGCCTATTGCGGACAGTCTGAGCATTGATGGAGGGATTGTGCGTTCCTGGTGTAACTCGGGCAGTTGTTGTTGCCATCCTGTACCTGTCCCGCAGGTGTGATTTTCAGATGTACCGATCCTGTGCAGGTGTTGTTACACGTGGTCTGCCACTGCGAGGACGATCAGCTGTCCGTCCTGTCTCCCTGTAGCGCCGTCTTAGGTGTCTCACAGTACGGACATTGCAATTTATTGCCCTGGCCACATCTGCAGTCCTCATGTCTCCCTTGCAGCATGCCTAAGGCACGTTCACGCAGATGAGCAGGCACCCTGGGCATCTTTCTTTTGGTGTTTTTCAGAGTCAGCAGAAAGACCTCTTTAGTGTCCTAAGTTTTCATAACTGTGACCTTAATTGCCTGCTGTCTGTAAACTGTCAGTGTGTTAACGACCATTCCACAGGTGCATGTTCATTTATTGTTTATGGAACAAGCATGGGAAACAGTGTTTAAACCCTTTACAATGAAGATCTGTGAAGTTATTTGGATTTTTACGAATTATCTTTGAAAGACAGGGTCCTGGAAAAGAGACGTTTCTTTTTTTGCTGAGTTTATATGTTTTATTCAGGAGTAGTCTACGTCTTTCAGTACAGTAAGTGCCATTTAGAAAACTAATCCGAATTCCTCACACCACTGACAGTTTTTGTATATAAGCAGCATAATAGAAAAGGAAATAACGTCTTTGTTTTTTTTCTTTCCTTTTTCCATAAAAGATTTGATTGTAAATGCAATGCCTCAACACAATGAATACAAACTATTAAGCCATGCAGCAAATTGAATTGAGAAGTATTTTCCTCTCATGAGAGATTTGAAGTCATGTCTTATCGGGCAGTTGCAGATAAACTACTCTCATGGAACATGTCATTGTTGTAATCTATTGTGTGGTTTTAAAATGCCTCTATTATTCAGCTCTCAAGGCTCTCAAGGGTCTGTCTACTGAGGCATTGTGATAATAGTCAAGTGGCAAGTGTTTCTACCATATTGTCACCAGTAGCAAGTGTAAAAACAATCCTATCAGATCAGCATAATTAACAAATCTGTGTCATTAATTAGATCGCTATACTGATCAAAAATATCAAAGCAAACTGCAACAATTTCAAAGACTTGACCGAGTTACAGTTCATAAAAGTAAATCAGTCAGACAATCCTGCGTGTCGTGGTCGGTGGTTGTGAGGCCGGTTGGACATACTGCCAAATTTTCTAAAACGACGTTGGAGGTGACTTATGGTAGAAAAATGGACGTACAATTCTCTGGCCATAGCTCTGGGGGACATTCCTGCAGTCAGCATGCCAACTGCACACTCCCTCAAAACGTGAGACATCTGTGGCATTGTGTTGTTTACAAAACTACATTTTAGGCTGGCCATTTATTGTCCCCAGCACAAGGTGTACCTGTGTAATGACCATGCTGTTTAATCAGCTTCTTAATATGCCACACCTGTCAGGTGGATGGATTATCTTGGCAATGGAGAAATGCTCACTAACAGGGATGTAAACACATTTGTGCACAAAAGTGAGAGAAAATAAGCTTTTTGTGCGTATGAAACATTTCTGGGATCTTTTCTTTCAGCTCATGAAACATGGGACCAACACGTTTACATGTTGCATTTATATTTTTGCTCAGTGTACATTTCCCATCCAAAGATATCAACATGAACAAAGATATCAGGCAGAGTGTGATATTCAGATCTGCAAAATGACAACGTTGACAAGATAACTGACAGCACATAGATCAATAGCTTCGCAGAGAGAAAGCCACAGAGTTTGTCTCAAAGGAAAGTCCTTGTGCTCATCTTTCCTGCATGGATGAGACCGACATATGGTGCTGATGGCAGACCTTGGCTGTGACACCTCACCTTCACGAGGCTGACAGTGATAGCTGGGCTGATGCTGTAGAGGCCAAGAGCCCAGCGGAGCTACCAAAGAGGAGGAGGAGAGATAAGGCACGAGTCAGACTGCCTCTGGATCTAAATAGAGTGGCCCACCCCGACTGACGCCCATCCCTCAGCACAGACGTACAGGAAATGATGCGCCTTCCTTTGTCAGCCATACAGCCAGGGCCCTCAACATAATAAACAGACGGGAAATGAGACATGGTACAATCAGGGCTGCCAGAAAGAGAGGGGCGAAGTGTCTCACTCTGAGAAATTAAAACATCCGTCTCTGGGTGTCGTCAGGCGGGTGGATGAGGCCGCAAGGGAGGGTGGCTCTTCTGTGGGCTGGCTCCGCTCATTCTGCCGGATGGCTCCACCAGACAGATTACCATCCATATTCTGTGAATAGAAAACAACAAGGGACATTATCCAGAGAAATGGTGAACCTTCGGGAAATGGCACTGAGAATGGAATTAAGGAGATTTGATTTCCTGTGTAGTCACTGCTGTTTCCATTTGCAATATTGCACTATGCAGTATATCAATGTGGTGTCCTTTTATGAATGTATCCATCCCTCTTTCTCTCTGTGTTTCTAGGTATTATCACTACTTGTACACTCACTACTTGCCAGCCAGCCTTCTCACCATGGTGGACCAGATGGCTAACTGTGAGGATATCCTGATGAACTTCCTGGTGTCTGCTGTCACTAAGCTCCCACCAATCAAAGTCACCCAGAAGAAGCAGTACAAGGAGACAATGATGCAGCAGGTACAGTAGGTCTTCGTGGTAACAGTGTGTGCTTGCCTGCGTTTGTGCGTACGTGTGTGTGCCTGAGCATGCGCGTTTGACCTGACGATCCTAGCTTGTTGAAGATGCTGTCCGCGAAACCCTGTGTTTACCCAGCATAAATCACTATCCAACGGCCAATTTCAATAGATATCAGGTATCTAGTGCTTGGGTCAGGGCACAATTTCAAGCTTTGGCGGCGGTGCCTTTTAAGATTAGGGAGTAAGATTTGCGGTATCGTACCATGAGCATGGACTATTTCTATTACATCAGATTGGACGACTGTCATTCATATTCCATTCATCCAGCTCAATGTAACATCGATAGGTTTAGGCTACGACATGATGCTCGAATTTGCCCTATACACATCATGAGGTAGCCACAGCCAAGCCTACAATTGAAAGATTAAGGCGTAGGTGCACACAGGTCATGAGACAAATTTGAGTAATCAAGGTGTCAGACACTGACACATTTAATACCACCTTGCACGCTCTTGCCTGCATGTAGTTGATCTGGGGTGTAATCATTAGTCCAAAAGGTTGTTTTGCAACTAAAACAAGAGTTTCTATTGGACAAATTCAGATAGGTCCCTCCCCATTTTGTTCTGTTTGCTTCCGTTAAGAAATGTTTCGCAACATAACCAGGCGGAATGAATATAACCATGATCACCCGCACACACAGTTCATTTTTTCATAGCAGCCACCTGCAGTATCATCACTTTGCTAGTTTTATACTTCCTTTTCCCATCTACACGCTTTCCTCCTCTCACCTTTTCCACCTTGGACTTCAGTGCACAACTCAACAGCTGTCTGTGACCAGGCAAAAAAAACTCTCCATCCAAACCTTCATACCATAACCGCTACATAACCTACGTCGTTGTCACCATATTACCGTTCTAGTCAATCAACTAGAACTAACGCGTTAGTAAACCCCCAATCCAATCCATGTGTACATTCATGCAGTACAGTGTACAGCAAGCAGTTTAGCAGTTACTCTGGAGGGGAAAAAACGAAAGCTTACCTTGACTTAAAAGAGTTGCGGTGTTGGATAACCTTAGCCAGTTAGCTAACATAAATGGCATTCCTCTCTGTTTGAGTCAGGTTGGTGAGTAGAACAAATTAGTTGCATTGGCTAAGTGATAGGTCAACTATGAAGAATGATCCTTGTTGTGACACATTGTCAGTGTACCCAGAGGACTGAAAATAGCTGTCCTGTGGCTACACCATGGTGCTACACTAGAGGGTGCTGTTGAGGTTACTGTTGACCTGCATTGCAAAACCGTGTGTTTTAATCAGTTATTTGGTGACATTAATATTTTTAGTATGGTTTTATCTAAAAATGTTTTTGTTTTTTTATGTTTCACTACTTTTATTTTTATGAAATTTACTGAGTAGGATGGTTCTCCCATTCCTCCTCTGAGGAGCCTCCACTGATCTCAATGTGCCTGCTAGTCTGAAATGAGCCTGAAATTGCAGCCAGACACAGAGCCTGTGATGCGTGCTGTGAGGTGGGATATGAGAGAGGAGGGACTGCAGTATTACAGACCGGTTCACTCAGGAGCCTCCAGAGAGAGGTGGAGGCGGACGGAGGAGGCTGCAGCGCACCAACAGTCTCCCTGTGTGATTCCCCGTCTGGTTGGTGTGCACGGGCTGAGCCGGGGCCGGCCCACGTCAGGCCTGATTGATGGCCCCGCTCGGGGCAGCCCGATGACTCGCCTCTATCGGCTCTGTGATTAATGTCTTAATTGTGTAGGCAGCAGCGTACCAGTGGTGGATTTTCTCCCATCTCTCTCAACACATAGCATCTTCAGACCCTTTCCAGGCATATTTTTCCACTGCAGTCATCGGTGCTGAAACATTTGTTGCCCTGCTTCAAGATCACACAGGAAAGTTAATCGGAAACATGAAAATGTTTGCGGGAGACTTATGGAGATTTTGGCCGGCACTTTATCAGTTGAATGGGAGTTAAAAGGCAACAAAATATAACTATTCTTACATGTAGTTTTATTTGTGTGTATGTATACAGTAAATATGAGCTGGGGTTCCACTCCATTCAGCAACCTTTTTATGTATTTCCAGGCCGTCTTTGGAGGGAAAACAGTTTACATCAGACGACACAGCTCTAATGTACCATCCTCCACACAGTACATGTTTCTGCTTTTAAACTGATGCAGAGTCAGTTCGTACCGTGACCTGTGTGGAGTTGGTGTGCTGAACTGACGTATCTCCTCTGTCTGTGTGTCTGTCCACAGGGTTCTAAGACGTCCCGGTGGGCCGACCCGGACCACTTTGCCCAGAGACAGACGTGTATGAACTCGTTCAGCAGCTGGTTTGGGTTCATGCCCCTGCTGCACTCCCAGATGAGACTGGACCCTGTGCTGTTCAAGGACCAGGTCTCCATTCTGAGGAAGAAGTACAGGGACATCGAGAGGCTGTGAACCCAACACACACTCATACACACAGAAGAAACTTGAGTGGTGTGGGTTTGGGCCAAATCTCCTTCTGCAAGTGAAAAGAACTGCCTTTTTTGACCAGCCTGTTCAGTCAGTCAGACTGTCCGAACAATATGTGAAATCTCTACAGAGTAATTTATTATGAAATATGCAACACCAGGACCGTTATCCAGAGGTAATGATCTTGGCTATTGAAGATGATTCATCTTCAATGTCAGTAAGTTGGACTGTGTCGATGTTGTCATCGTTGTCGTCAAAAAAATTATATTGTGACATTTCACACGCTTCAACACCAGACAGATTGTCGTTGTCAATTCCTTCTCTGACAGAGGAACCAGGAAGTGAGGTCACAAAAGCCTGCAATGTGCACTCCTGTTTGGTTTCAGATATTTTCTGTGGCAGTGTGATCTTAAACAAAAATTAACACAGTGCATTGTTTGTCCTCCATGAGATCTATAAAGTTTTTCTCTAACATTGTATATGTTGCTTTCCATTATTCATTTCTGGGGCTTATTGGGCTTTCCATTTGGAATTGTTCGATTTTTGGGGGGGGTTGCTTCGTTCTCCTATGAGCATTAAATTGCCAAAAAAGGTAATCTGATAAAAGATGCTGAAATGTATACAGCCTATTGTATTTATTCTCTGTTTCAGCGATGATGGCGGTATACAACCTGTTTAGAAGGAATTACTACCATGTTCTTCTGCCTTGGTGAAATGTTAAATATGCAAAAGTTGAACAAACAACTCTTCCCATCAAAGACCACCTCAGGACACCATCCTGATTCTCTACATCTGTTTGCTGTTCTCCTCCAGGTTGTCAGTCTAAATGCTGGAGACATTCCACTCACTGTGACCCTGCCTAGCTATAAACAGGGTGTGGGTTTCTGCATCCGCTGGTACATTTACTAGGTAGACATTGGATACTGGGTAGATGGTGCTTAGCCACGGGGGTAGGCGTGGTGATGCTACTGACAAGCATCTTTGATTTCTGTTCGAGGTTTGAAGCATCTTTCATCATGTCCCTCCAGAGAACCAACCCCCCACCACCCACCCACAGCTCAGCTGGGTCTGAGAGGAGGGGACTGGCCTCTGCATGGTTCTCCCAGTACACCTCTCGTCTCCTTCTCACATCCAATAATCATGTTTACTTCATTATCATTGTACTATAATACCTCTGAGCATCAAAGTCTCAATGCCTGTTGGGAGTTTAAAATAATGTTGTTAATGTATGCTTCGGCCATGTTATTCACTCTTGCCTATGTACAGCGAAGTATACATTACCAACGTCATTTAAGTTCAATAATATGCATTGATATTTTGACCATACCCGTTGTATCTGTGGCTCAGAAGTATTATAGTAAAACGGTAAGGAAGTTAACTTGATTATGAATAACATTGACATGAGCTTACCTTTGCAACCAGGGATTTCTTTCTGAAGGTAATGGGTTTTACACTTTGGTCTAAACACCATGCTCTGCCCAGCACATAAATAACCAATGATTTAATGAGGGGCCTAATGGCAGGCAGGCTAGAGTGTTTTTGTTTGTTTGGCCAAGGGGATATCTCTCGCTTGCCTTCTCACGATGATGCATGATAATGTCGGCGCTCCCCCAGAACTTATTCAATACAGCTTCTGAGGGACCTGTCTCCTACGAGTGCCTCTCTCTCAAGTGGGACCCAGACAAGGCTATTTTACACCGAGTCGAGTCCATTCTGAATATGAATGAACAGATTTAGAATAGATGTATTGATCTCTATCACCCCCATAAGGGAGGGAAAGAACATTTGATAGTATTTTTGAAAGTGTCTTCTCTCTTCGTCTGCTCTGTTCAGAGGCAACACAGGAGAGATGAAGAACGAGAGGAGAGAAGAGGTGGTGGTGTAGGAAGGATACTGATACATACTACCAGTCATTCTGCCTGTAGTGCCTGGGGGAATAGGAATGAGGACACAGAATGAGGCTGCCATTGATCCACATTGATCCAAATGGAGAGCCAGCCTTTATTTGTTTTTCGAGGAAGAGCAGGGCTAATGTCTGTGTTCATGAATCTATTTCTGTGTCTATGAAAATGTCAATGTTCTGTCGTCGAGGGGCTATTCTGAGGGTATTGGTTATAATGGCCTGAATTAGCTCTGACACATTTAGCACGTTCTACTATCATGCAGCTTGCTTTTTATTAGATTCCGTTTTCTCATTCATTACTGTGCCAGTCGAGATGGTTTAGTATATGTCACGACATACAAGAACAGCATTTACAATTCCACACTATTATTTGATATCTCTGAAATTAACTTGTCCACCCTGCAAAGCAGTTGATTCACAATGAATACAAATGTGACTGCATACTTCTAATTTAGGTGTTAGTGCAGGCTTGGTGTCATACACGCTCAGTGCTATACATTCATATTCTACTGCCTTTATATTGAAATGGTAATAAGGTTTGCATATATTCTTGTTTTAGCGCTTCCTGCCAGTCGAACACCATGTGGGTCGTTCCACCAATTCGGTGCCTTTTGAGAAGTGTAACTTGGTCAATAATTTTTAGGTTTCACTTCATTTTTACATTCTGTCATACAGAGCACATGTTCAACTTCATTTAAAAAAACACGTTTTCCCATCTCAAGAGGCTGAATTTAATAAACAAGTTAAGTGCCTATTAAGTTTAAAATATAGTAACAGTGTTGACTGTACCAGGTTGATTTCTTCTTTAATCAGCCACAAATCCCCTTTTGACGGAGGAATGGAAGCTTGTTGTGTACAACAGGGATTGGCAGTTGTTTAAAATGTATGTATCCGGCGCCGAAAAGAGATGGCCGCCTCGCTTCGCGTTCCTTGGAAAATATGCAGTATTTTGTTTTTTTATGTGTTATTTCTTACATCGGTACCCCAGGTAATCTTAGGTTTCATTACATACAGTCGGGAGGAACTACTGAATATACGATTAACGTCAACTCATCATCGTTCCTACCAGGAATATGACTTTCCCGAAACGGATCCAGTGTTTTGCCTTCCACCCAATACAATGGATCTGATCCCAGCCGGCGACCCTGTGCGACGCCGTAAAAGGGGCAAACGAGGCGGTCTCGTGGTCAGGCTTCGGAGACGGGCACATCGCGCTCCACTCCCTAGCATACTACTCGCCAATGTCCAGTCTCTTGACAATAAGGTTGATGAAATCCGAGCACGGGTAGCATTCCAGAGAGACATCAGGGATTGCAACGTGCTCTGCTTCACGGAAACATGGCTAACTCAAGAGACGCTAACGGAGTCGGTGCAGCCAGCTGGTTTCTTCATGCATCGCGCCGACAGAAACAAACATCTTTCTGGTAAGAAGAGGGGCGGGGGGGTATGCCTTATGATTAACGAGACGTGGTGTGATCATCATAACAACACACAGGAACTCAAGTCATTCTGTTCACCTGATCTAGAACTCCTCACAATCAAATGTCGACCGCATTACCTACCAAGGGAATTCTCTTCAATCATAATCACAGCCGTATATATTCCCCCCCAAGCAGACACATCGATGGCCCTGAACGAACTTTATCTGACTCTTTGTAAACTGGAAACCACACACCCTGAGGCTGCATTCATCGTAGCTGGGGATTTTAACAAGGCTAATCTAAAAACAAAACTCCCTAAATTCTATCAGCATATCGATTGTGCTACCAGGGCTGGAAAAACCCTAGATCATTGTTATACTAATTTCCGCGACGCATATAAGGCCCTCCCCCGCCCCCCTTTCGGAAAAGCTGACCACGACTCCATTTTGTTGATTCCAGCCTACAAACAGAAACTAAAACAACAAGCTCCCGCGCTCAGGTCTGTTCAACGCTGGTCCGACCAATCTGAATCCACGCTTCAAGACTGCTTCGATCACGCGGATTGGAATATGTTCCGCATTGCGTCCAACAACAATATTGACGAATATGCTGATTCGGTGAGCGAGTTCATTAGGAAGTGCATTGACGATGTCGTACCCACAGCAACGATTAAAACATTCCCAAACCAGAAACCGTGGATTGACGGCAGCATTCGCGCGAAACTGAAAGCGCGAACCACTGCTTTTAACCAGGGCAAGGTGACCGGAAGCATGACCGAATACAAACAGTGTAGCTATTCTCTCCGCAAGGCAATCAAACAGGCTAAGTCCCAGTACAGAGACAAAATCGAGTCGCAATTCAACAGCTCAGACACAAGAGGTATGTGGCAGGGTCTACAGTCAATCACGGATTACAAAAAGAAAACCAGCCCCGTCGCGGACCAGGATGTCTTGCTCCCAGACAGGCTAAACAACTTTTTTGCCCGCTTTGAGGACAATACAGTGCCACTGACACGGCCCCCTACCAAAACCCTGCGGGCTCTCCTTCACTGCAGCCGAGGTGAGTAAAACATTTAAACGTGTTAACCCTCGCAAGGCTGCAGGCCCAGACGGCATTCCCAGCCGCGTCCTCAGAGCATGCGCAGACCAGCTGGCTGGTGTGTTTACGGACATATTCAATCAATCCTTATCCCAGTCTGCTGTTCCCAAATGCTTCAAGAGGGCCACCATTGTTCCTGTTCCCAAGAAAGCTAAGGTAACTGAGCTAAACGACTACCGCCCCGTAGCACTCACTTCCGTCATCATGAAGTGCTTTGAGAGACTAGTCAAGGACCATATCACCTCCACCCTACCGGACACCCTAGACCCACTCCAATTTGCTTACCGACCCAATAGGTCCACAGACGACGCAATCGCAACCACACTGCACACTGCCCTAACCCATCTGGACAAGAGGAATACCCATGTGAGAATGCTGTTCATCGATTACAGCTCAGCATTTAACACCATAGTACCCTCCAAACTCGTCATCAAGCTCGAGACCCTGGGTCTCGACCCCGCCCTGTGCAACTGGGTCCTGGACTTCCTGACGGGCCGCCCCCAGGTGGTGAGGGTAGGTAACAACATCTCCACCCCGCTGATCCTCAACACTGGGACCCCACAAGGGTGCGTTCTGAGCCCTCTCCTGTACTCCCTGTTCACCCACGACTGCGTGGCCATGCACGCCTCCAACTCAATCATCAAGTTTGCGGATGACACTACAGTGGTAGGCTTGATTACCAACAACGACGAGACGGCCTACAGGGAGGAGGTGAGGGCCCTCGGAGTGTGGTGTCAGGAAAATAACCTCACACTCAACGTCAACAAAACAAAGGAGATGATTGTGGACTTCAGGAAACAGCAGAGGGAGCACCCCCCTATCCACATTGACGGGTCAGTAGTGGAGAAGGTGGAAAGTTTTAAGTTCCTCGGTGTACACATCACGGACAAACTGAATTGGTCCACCCACACAGACAGCGTTGTGAAGAAGGCGCAGCAGCGCCTCTTCAACCTCAGGAGGCTGAAGAAATTCGGCTTGTCACCAAAAGCACTCACAAACTTCTACAGATGCACAATCGAGAGCATCCTGTCGGGCTGTATCACCGCCTGGTACGGCAACTGCTCCGCCCACAACCGTAAGGCTCTCCAGAGGGTAGTGAGGTCTGCAGAACGCATCACCGGGGGCAAACTACCTGCCCTCCAGGACACCTACACCACCCGATGTCACAGGAAGGCCATAAAGATCATCAAGGACAACAACCACCCAAGCCACTGCCTGTTCACCCCGCTATCATCCAGAAGGCGAGGTCAGTACAGGTGCATCAAAGCAGGGACCGAGAGACTGAAAAACAGCTTCTATCTCAAGGCCATCAGACTGTTAAACAGCCACCACTAACATTTAGCGGCCGCTGCCAACATACTGACTCAACTCCATCCACTTTAAAAATGGGAATTGATGGAAATTATGTAAAAATGTACCACTAGCCACTTTAAACAATGCCACTTAATATAATGTTTACATACCCTACATTACCCATCTCATATGTATATACTGTACTCTATATCATCTACTGCATCTTGCCATCTTTATGTAATACATGTACCACTAGCCACTTTAAACTATGCCACTTTATGTTTACATACCCTACAGTACTCATCTCATATGTATATACCGTACTCTATACTATCTACTGCATCTTGCCATGCCGTTCTGTACCACCACTCATTCATATATCTTTATGTACATATTCTTTATCCCTTTACACTTGTGTGTGTGTATAAGGTAGTAGTTGTGGTATTGTTAGGTTAGACTACTTGTTGGTTATTACTGCATTGTCGGAACTAGAAGCACAAGCATTTCGCTACACTCGCATTAACATCTGTTAACCATGTGTATGTGACTAATAAAATTTGATTTTGATTTGATTTGAAAAGGGAATAGTTTAGACGTAAATGAATCACATGAAATACATAATAATCTTCAGAAATGACTATCAAAGCAACAAAATTACTAGGCCTTTACAATGATGGTAAAACTTGAAGAAATGTTGGCATTACAAGTTAATTTTCCTAGAAGTAGCGTGACATTTCCTGTCAGGTGTCTGCTATCTTCAGAGGCCTAGCTACCCTTCACTGGTCTCCCGAAAGTTGATGTATAGCTGTTATCTCCAGCTTGGCTGGGTGTGAGGTCAGGGAGCTTCAAATACCAACAGGCTTGGAGCCGAGGAGTTGTCAGGAAAGGAGAAAAAAGCCAATGACTGTAGACATCAAGCCATCCCATCTCAGGGCGGTATGGCAGCAAAGCCCTCTGTGACATATCTGCTCAGCGCATGCCACACCGGAGCACCCAGACATAAGAAATAAAGACCCAATTCTCCGCACATCAAATGAGAGGACAAGCAGACAGCAGCTGACATTCCCCCGCCTCATAACGGGCAGTCTAAGCACTAGATGTGTTTCGGCACATAGGTGTGCATGCAGTGACGTCTCCTTTATGGGCCCTGAGAAACGCTCTCCAGAGCCCCATTACCGTCGCAGATGGGGTTTTATCAAGGTCTGTGCCTGGAGACTCATTCTGTGAACCAAAAGCTTTTCTCTCTGTGATGGTCCAAGCTCATGTTGAGGATGGCTCAGCCGTGGACCATTTCTCCAGAGAGTGTTGCATCATCATGGCCGTTGTTATATGTCTGTGCTTGTTTCCCTGGGGCTCAGCCACAGAGTAAAGTAAACTAATTGATTTGGTGTAAATGGAAAATAACTGGAAATGCTCTATCTTTCTCTCTCGGTCTCTATTTCTCATTCCTTTTCTCTCTCCCTCTCTTTTTTCTCTGTTTATATCTCTCTCATTTCTCTTTTTCTCTCTCTGTTTCACACTCTCCCTCTCTCTCTCTCTCTCTCTCTCTCACTCTCACTCTCTCACACACACGTACACGTACATCCATAGACAGTCCAGGAGGTGAGAGAGGAAAGGCCGTGGCATCGTTATGGAGTACGGTATGTGAGTCTGTGTTCCTGCAGCACTGGCGTCAGACAGAGACACGGGTCACAGTCATGACTCTGGACACCTATTACAGCTACACTGGGGAGAGGAGAGAATGCTGATGATCAATCCATCCATCTGTCTATAAATATTTCTATCTACAGTGAGCTCCAAAAGTATTGTTTTGTATCTGTACTCAAGCACTTTGGATTTGAAATTATACAATGATTATGGGGTTAAAGTGCAGACTGACAGCTTTGTTTTTAGGGTATTTTCCCTCCATATCGGGTAAGTCGTTTAGAAATTACAGCACTTTTTGTACGTAGTCCCCACATTTTATGGGACCAAAAGTACTGGGACAAATTCACTTATGTTTATTAAAGTAGCCAAACGTTTCGCATTTGGTCACATATTCCTAGCATGATATGACTACATCAAGCTTGTGACTCTACAAACTTGTTGGATGCATTTGCAGTTAGTTTTTTGGTTTTGCTTCTTAACACTTCTACATTAATGTGAACTCTACCGTGATTGGACGCTACCTCTCACCATTACAATAACAACAGATTAGCACGTCTTAGAGGAAAATCAATCAATCAAATGTTTTTATAAAGCCCTTCTTACATCAGCTGATGTCACAAAGTGCTGTACAGAAACCTAGCCTAAAACCCCAAACAGCAAGCAATGCAGGTGTGGAATACATATCATACCCCCAACTTTCCTACTCATCATTATTCCCGAATCACAAGCTTCACAAGCTTGATGTCATTGTATGCTGGATGAATGGATGAAAATACCCTCATTAAAGCTGATAGTGCGCACTTTAACCTCCTAGTCATTGTATCATTTCAAATCCAAAGTGCTGGAGTACAGAGCCAAAACAAATTGGTCACTGTAACAATACTTTTGGAGCTCACTGTATCTTTATGTCAATATAGTTAGCTGGCGGCCTGTTTGTCTAGCTGCACCAAACTGTTAATCTTTACTTTCATGCAGTGCTGTAAAGTACTTAAGAAGTACTTTGAAGTATTTTTACTTACGTCATTTTTGGGGGCATCTGTACTTTACTTCACTATTTATATTTTTGAAAACTTACTTTACTTTACTACATTCCTAAAGAAAATGATGTCCTTCTTACCCAATACATTTTCACTGACACCCAAAAGTACTGATTTACATTTTGAACGCTTAGCAGTACAGGAACATTGTCTAATTCACACACTTATCAAGAGACCATCCCTGGTCATCCCTACTTTGATCTGGTGGACTCACTAAACACATGCTTCATTTGTAAATGATGTCTGAGTGTTGGAGTGTGCCCGTGGCTTTTCCGTAAGTAAAAAAGAAAAAGAAAATGGTGCCGTCTGATTTGCTTAATATAAGGAATTTTAAATGATTTATACTTTTACTTTTGATACTTAAGTATATTTAAAACCAAATAATTTTAGACTTTAACTCAAGTAGTATTTTACTGGGTGACTTGAGTCATTTTCTATTAAGGTATCTTTACTTTCACCCAAGTATGAAAATTGCCTACTTTTTCCATCACTGCTTGCATGTTGATTATAATTTCAAAAAGTGTAAATATTCATCCTTTTTGAAATGGTCCTCTGGTTGTGAACCAACACTGCAAATAACTGCATAAATAATACTTAGAAAAACTGCTGAGATTCATGGAACTTGAATTATAATTCCATTTTGATAAAACTGTTTGTTTTCTGAAACGTCAACAGTTTCCATGGCGTCAAATTGATCATTTTCTTTCCCTCACTGGAGACTGAGAGGGGCTCACCAAATTGCTGTGGTGACAGGGGGGAAGGACCATGGAAATCCACACAGCCCAAATTGAGTTATGATTGCAAGTAGAGCACAAATACTTCTTCTTCCTCCCCAGATATTAGTTATGGTAAGTTTGGAGCTGATTCTGTAGCGGGGGGAGATGCGATATGGCTCCTCTGCTGTAATTGTGTTATAAAAAGCCATTATACCTCTATTTCTTCTTATTGGAGTCCCACAATATTGCTCATCATGGCCTGTCTCTTTACATTTGTCAGATTGGGACTGCAGGGATGGCTGTTCTGTAATGGACATCAGGGATGGAGAGGCCACCAGCCTAATTCTACTCTCTGGTATAGCCCTGTTGTAGGCTGCAGCAGACCGGCACCGTCCGTAGCCCAGAGAAACGCCACATCCACCGAAGCCAAGACGGACACTCCTCACATTGATTGTGACTGAGACTGAAAATAATTTTTACTTTAAGCACTTTTTCCTCATCAGTGGGTGGGTGGACAGCATCATCACTTTGAGGATTTGATAGCACCATGTCTCTGTGCGAGATCCTAGACGCAATCACTGTACCAGGAGGGTATTATGACTGAGAGAGTGCTGATGTGGTGATAGTCCAGGCTTTGACAGGCGATGCTGTGTCTGAAGTCTATTCCTCTGATATTTCAGTCTAGGGTGCAGTGTTTTGTCAGCTATTCTTCCTGGTGATATGTGGATGCCCTCCTCCGATGCATCTTATACTCTGTCGGAGCTTGATATGAGTGAATTGGGTGTAGCCAAGGTCTGACATGCCAAAATGGTGATTCATTGGACAGAATTACTTCTCCAGAGAGAAATTGCCATTTGCCATATCCAGGTCCCTCAATCGCTTAATAAAGCCCTCCTCTGGCTGGCTGTTCCCTGGGACACTGAATCAAACCTGCCTGCTGGGGCTCACAACTTTCAGTGAAAATCATGTATACAGCAATTCAATCTACACTGAACAAAAATATAAACACGATGTAAAGTGTTGGTCCCATGTTTGATGAGTTGAAATAAAAGATCCCACACAATTCTTCCACAAGCACAAAAAGCTTATTTCTCAACTTTTGTGGACAAATTTGTAAACATCCCTGTTAGTGAGCATTTCTCCTTTGTCAAGATAATCCATCCACCTGACAGGTGTGGCATCTCAAGAAGCTGATTAAGCAGCATGATCATTACACAGGTGCACCTTGTGCTGGGAACAATAAAAGGCCGCTCTAAAATGTGTGGTTTTGTCACATAACACAATGCCACAAGTTTTGAAGGAGCGTGCAATTGGCATTTACATGTTGCGTTTATAATTTTGTTCATTATACATTAATTGTCAAAAAGGAAAAACCCTGGAAACTTGAAAAAAAGGTTGATTCTGTTCTCATGTATTTCATTAACATGGGCATCAATACAGTACGATGAAGCTATAATAGTAGAATTATGTTTTAAATTCAACTATATTCTCCTGTAAATAAACTGAATTCTCTATCCTGATTTACTGTGATTAAAGTGTAATATGTAGGATTCAGTCTCAACAAGATGGGTACAACAAACAAAGCACACAGATGAATACATTTCCATTGTCCCCTCTGGCCTGCTACTGCCACAGACTACTCAGTAGCAGTCCTTGCTCACTGGGTGAGCTAAGCTATTCTGCTAAGGTCAGGACTGCCAGTATCCTACCACCTCCTTCCTTCGTCTCACTGAAATGAAAACAAGTATTCATTACAGAGCACCTGACCATGGGCTTTGTGGCAGCCTTCCTGCTATTCCCCCCAGATCTAACTTGGAGAAAATTTGATTTGGAAAGGAAATAGAATTCTCATATACAAAAAATAAACAAACAACCTGAAACAAATTTTGTGTGTGTGTGTGTGTGCGTGTGTGTGTGTGTGCGTGCGTGCGTGCGTGCGTGCGTGCGTGCGTGCGTGCGTGCGTGCGTGCGTGCGTGCGTGCGTGCGTGCGTGCGTGCGTGCGTGCGTGCAGGACCAAGAAGGAGGAGGTGGGAGTAGTGAAATGATCTACACGTTGCAATTTCTTTGCCTCTCAGTGAGGTGTGATTGTGGTAAATGAAAAAAAGACAACAGAATTACCTCTCCACTCTGACACTAATGGTCCTAAACACACCGCATGTGGGACTGGTGTTTCCAATCAGTGCTTTCAATGGTAATGTGACATTTATTTTGTTAGAGCACACAGATACCATTGAGGAACGTATTCAGACGAACAGTCCACGACATTGTGAAATGTCCATTAAGAGCATGAAAAAACAACATTCTCAATCTATTTTGAATTCCCATTGTCAACTTTGAAATGTTCAGGGCATCTTTGTCATTTTAGCATGTGGTTCAAAAGTAAATTCTATTCCATACAAGAAATTGCCAAGAAACTGGGGCACCGGGGCCTCCCACTCCTCTTTCTATTCTGGTTAGAGCCAGTTTGTGCTGTTCTGTGAAGGGAGTAGTACACAGCGTTGTATGAGATCTTCAGTTTCTTGGCAATTTCTCGCATGGATTAGCCTTAATTTCTCAGAACAAAAATAGCCTGATGAGTTAAAGAAAAAAGTTATTTGTTTCTGGACATTTTGAGCCTGTAATCGAACCCACAAATGCTGATGCTCCAGATACTCAGCTAGTCTAAGGAAGGCCAGTTGTATTGCTTCTTTAATCAGTACAACAGTTTTCAGCTGTGCTAACATAATTGCAAAAGGGTTTTCTAATGATCAATTAGCCTTTTAAAATGATAAACTTGGATTAGCTAACACAATGTGCCATTACAACACATGTGATGGTTGCTGATAATGGGCCTCTATAAGCCTATGTAGATATTACATAAAAAATCTGCCGTTTCCAGCTACAATAGTAATTTACAATGTCTACACTGTATTTCTGATCAATTTTATGTTATTTTAATGGACAAAATGTTTGCTTTTCTTTCAAAAACAAGGACATTTCTAAGCGACCCCAAACTTTTGATCGGTAGGGTGTGTATATATATATATATATATATCTTAAGGCTATAAATGCAATGTAAAAACTATTGGTCGCTGAATCTGGAGAAATGAATGACCATGTAAAAAATTGTTGGTCACTAAATCCGGCTAGAAGGACCGTGTAAAAATGGTTGGCAGGTATGCCCTCAGGTATGCACTCACTCTGAGCAGTTGGCTGTGAATACCCTCACCTGCTATATACTTATAACTGATTGGTTGGTTCTGCCCACTATAGTGCTGTCCAGTTAGAACATGATGTTGAGGTCCATCACAAACACACACAGCTGTTTCCATTTGAAGATGTTTATATGACTGTGGTAATCAGAATGACTTGCAATCTTATTGTTGTGGTTATTTCGATGCAACATTCAGACATTTGTGTTACTATCGACAATAAAAAGGTTCTCAGAAACATGTCTTCTCCCTCAGACGATGATAAAACTGACCTGATTGGGCGGATTCAGTGTCCAGATGCTCATTTCCAAGCGATCTGATTGGTTGGAATGGCAGGGCTATGATGGGTGAGGGATAACTAAGGTGGTGGGCTGAGCAGCCAAACTAATGGGACTTATGGGAAACTGAAGGGACTGTGAGGGGAAGTTAGGTAGAGAGGAGAGGAGCAGGACAGCCTTTTCTTACGTGCAGTGTAGACAACTTTCAATTGTCAAAGACATCAAAAGCATTCCAAGGTCAAAAGTATTAATTACATGTAAAATAGACAAGTCATGGCTTCACATCATGAAAAAGAAATGCCAGTGATTTACTGCAAATGTAATGGAAAAGACAGCCATTCCAGCATTAGCATGTATGCCCTATGTCTGCCTTTCATGCTGTGGGATGAGAAGCCTCTGTTGCTCTACCTGAACCTATGAATTGGAATTGAGTCACAGACACTGAGTGCATACTTTTATCGCTCTGCAGAAATCGAAGTGCTGGAGAATATTCCAGCACGCTCACTCCAGGGACCACTGTTTTTTTTTTTTGTTTTTTTTTTTGCTAAATTCTCTGCTCCCATCTCTCACCCCATACTATCTTGCCAATTTTCTGCATCTGTAGATCTGACATGTTTCATGCGTTTGCTGCCTCACTGCAGGGGCCCTAGCTGGCTGCCACCGGTCCTGTGCCTTGTGTCGGAGACGAGTGCACGAGATGCCCTCGGACATTTTCTGCTCGGCGGCGCCCAATGTCCTCCGAGTGGTCCTGTAATTAGCTCTCCTGTGTTTACCCCCACTTTCTGCTGAGGGAGAGAGAGTGTGCAGGGCCATATTAAAAAATGTACCAGGCAAAAGGTCAACAGAGGAGCTCTCTGGACCGCAAATTAAACAGGAGAGCCGTCCTGTGATCTGAATGAGTGATGAGGGAGGCTGTTGAATTAAAACTTCATATCTTGAAGATTCCAACTAGGTTTATATCAGGCTGTTTGGTGTTCTGATGTTCCTATCATTCTGTTCTATATGCTGTACAGCTCTGGCATCATGTCCCTCAGTCGTACATCTCTTAGCAAACATCATCCAGTCAAATAACATCAGAGAGAACATGGTCTTCCCTCCATGTGACTGGACTCAAAGTAAAGTGAGATGAAAATGGGGGTGACAAGCACCATTTACATTATGAACAAAGAAAGCTATTTAAAACTACATACTATGTATATTAATTTATTGATTATAGTAGAACTGTTGTATTTGTATTTAGTATAATATGTTACATTAAGTTACATTATGAATGGAATAGCGGTCGTATAATATCATACGAATTAGAGGATGTTATCATACGTCTTGGAGCAAGTATGGTACTATACGTCTTTTTCTGAAACCAGGTTGCTTGTTGCATTCTATCAACAAAGGAGAATTGTGGTAATGGTTAGCAAAAATGCTACAGTTGTCCCCGAAGCGACTTGAACATAGATGGTTGTGGATTACGCCGACCCATCCTCCCCGACCAACCACACAACTTTAGTTTCTGTCTAAAGTAACTAGACCATTAGTAGGTATCATACGTCTTGGAAATGCTTAGAAATAAACACAGCAAAAAATGAAACGTCCCTTTTTCAGGTCCCTGTCTTTCAAAGATAATTTGTGAAAATCCAAATAACTTCACAGATCTTCATTGTAAAGGGTTTAAACACTGTTTCCCATGCTTGTTCAATGAACCATAAACAATTAATGAACATGCACCTGTGGAACGGTCGTTAAGACACTAACAGCTTACAGACGGTAGGCAATTAAGGTCACAGTTATGAAAACTTAGGACACTAAACAGGCCTTTCTGCTGACTCTGAGAAACACCAAAAGAAAGATGCCCAGGGTCCCTGCTCATCTGCGTGAACGTGCCTTAGGCATGCTGCAAGGAGGCATGAGGACTGCAGATGTGGCCAGGGCAATAAATTGCAATGTCCGTACTGTGAGACGCCTAAGACGGCGCTACAGGGAGAGGCGATGGACAGCTGATTGTCCTCGCAGTGGCAGACCACGTGTAACAACACCAGCACAGGATCGGTACATCCAAACATCACACCTGTGGGACAGGTACAGGATGGCAACAACAACTGCCCGAGTTACAACAGGAACGCACAATCCCTCCATCAGTGCTCAGACTGTCCGCAATAGGCTGAGAGAGGCTTGACTGATGGGCACAAACCCACCGTCGCTGGACCAGACAGGATTGGCAAAAAGTGGTCTTCACTGACGAGTCGCGGTTTTGTCTCACCGGGGCGGCGTGTCACAGCACCATCGGACTAAGCTTGTTGTCATTGCAGGCAATCTCAACGCTGTGCATTACAGGGACGACATCCTCTTCCCTCATGTGGTACCCTTCCTGCATGCTCATCCTGACATAACCCTCCAGCATGACAATGCCACCAGCCATTCTGCACGTTCTGTGTGTGATTTCCTGCAATGTCAGTGTTCTGCCATGGCCAGCGAAGAGCCCGGATCTCAATCCCATTGAGCACGTCTGGGACCTGTTGGATCGGAGGGTGAGGGCTAGGGCTATTCCCCCCAGAAATGTCCGGGAAATTGCAGGTGCCTTGGTGGAAGAGTGGGGTAACATCTCACAGGAAGAACTGGCAAATCTGGTGCAGTCCATGAGGAGGAGATGCACTGCAGTACTTAATGCAGCTGGTGGCCACACCAGATACTGACTGTTACTTTTTATTTTGACCCCCCCTTTGTTCTGTGACACATTATTCCATTTCTGTTGGTCACATTTCTGTGGAACTTGTTCAGTTTATGTCTCAGTTGTTGAATCTTGATATATTCATACAAATATTTACACATGTAAATATTTACACACATTTACACAGATTCGGTGAGCGAGTTCATTAGGAAGTGCATTGACGATGTCGTACCCAGAGCAACGATTAAAACATTCCCAAACCAGAAACCGTGGATTAACGGCAGCATTCGCGTGAAACTGAAAGCGCGAACCACTGCTTTTAACCAGGGCAAGGTGACCGGAAACATGACCGAATACACACAGTGTAGCTATTCTCTCCGCAAGGCTATCAAACAGGCTAAGTCCCAGTACAGAGACAAAATTGAATCGCAATTCAACAGCTCAGACACAAGGGGTATGTGGCAGGGTCTACAGTCTATCACGGATTACAAAAAGAAAAGCAGCCCCGTCGCGGATCAGGATGTCTTGCTCCCAGACAGGCTAAATACCTTTTTTGCCCGCTTTGAGGATAATACAGTGCCACTGACACGGCCCACTACCAAAACCTGCGGGCTCTCCTTCACTGCAGCCGAGGTGAGTAAAACATTTAAACGTGTTAACCCTCGCAAGGCTGCAGGCCCAGACGGCATTCCCAGCCGCGTCCTCAGAGCATGCGCAGACCAGCTGGCTGGTGTGTTTACGGACATATTCAATCAATCCTTAGCCCAGTCTGCTGTTCCCACATGCTTCAAGAGGGCCACCATTGTTCCTGTTCCCAAGAAAGCTAAGGTAACTGAGCTAAACGACTACCGCCCCGTAGCACTCACTTCCGTCATCATGAAGTGCTTTGAGAGACTAGTCAAGGACCATATCACCTCCACCCTACCGGACACCCTAGACCCACTCCAATTTGCTTACCGACCCAATAGGTCCACAGACGACGCAATCGCAACCACACTGCACACTGCCCTAACCCATCTGGACAAGAGGAATACCCATGTGAGAATGCTGTTCATCGACTACAGCTCAGCATTCAACACCATAGTACCCTCCAAACTCGTCATCAAGCTCGAGACCCTGGGCCTCGACCCCGCCCTGTGCAACTGGGTCCTGGACTTCCTGACGGGCCGCCCCCAGGTGGTGAGGGTAGGTAACAACATCTCCACCCCGCTGATCCTCAACACTGGGGCCCCACAAGGGTGCGTTCTGAGCCCTCTCCTGTACTCCCTGTTCACCCACGACTGCGTGGCCATGCACGCCTCCAACTCAATCATCAAGTTTGCGGACGACACTACAGTGGTAGGCTTGATTACCAACAACGACGAGACGGCCTACAGGGAGGAGGTGAGGGCCCTCGGAGTGTGGTGTCAGGAAAATAACCTCACACTCAACGTCAACAAAACAAAGGAGATGATTGTGGACTTCAGGAAACAGCAGAGGGAGCTCCCCCCTATCCACATCGACGGGTCAGTAGTGGAGAAGGTGGAAAGTTTTAAGTTCCTCGGTGTACACATCACGGACAAACTGAATTGGTCCACCCACACAGACAGCGTTGTGAAGAAGGCGCAGCAGCCTTTCAACCTCAGGAGGCTGAAGAAATTCGGCTTGTCACCAAAAGCACTCACAAACTTCTACAGATGCACAATCGAGAGCATCCTGTCGGGCTGTATCACCGCCTGGTACGGCAACTGCTCCGCACACAACCGTAAGGCTCTCCAGAGGGTAGTGAGGTCGGCAGAACGCATCACCCGGGGCAAACTACCTGCCCTCCAGGACACCTACACCACCCGATGTCACAGGAAGGCCATAAAGATCATCAAGGACAACAACCACCCAAGCCACTACCTGTTCACCCCGCTATCATCCAGAAGGCGAGGTCAGTACAGGTGCCTCCAAGCAGGGACCGAGAGACTGAAAAACAGCTTCTATCTCAAGGCCATCAGACTGTTAAACAGCCACCACTAACATTTAGCGGCCGCTGCCAACAAACTGACTCAGCTCCAGCCACCTTAAAAATGGGAATTGATGGAAATTATGTAAAAATGTACCACCAGCCACTTTAAACAATGCCACCTAATATAATGTTTACATACCCTACATTACACATCTCTTATGTATATGTATATACTGTACTCTATATCATCTACTGCATCTTGCCATCTTATGTAATACATGGACCACTAGCCACTTTAAACTATGCCACTTTATGTTTACATACCCTACAGTACTCATCTCATAGGTATATACCGTACTCTATACCATCTACTGCACCTTGCCTATGCCGTCTGTACCATCACTCATTCATATATCTTTATGTACATATTCTTTATCCCTTTACACTTGCGTGTATAAGGTAGTAGTTGCGGAATTGTTAGGTTAGATTACTTGTTGTTATTACTGCATTGTCGGAACTAGAAGCACAAGCATTTCGCTACACTCGCATTAACATCTGCTAACCATGTGTATGTGACTAATAAATTTGATTTGATTTGATGTTAAGTTTGCTGAAAATAAACACAGTTGACAGTGAGAGGACGTTTCTTTTTTTGCTGAGTTTACATAAAGTATGTTTTGTATGGCTCTGAGGCAAAGCTAACATTTGATGTTCAGGACGAGGTATGCATTTTACATCTTGAATCAAGATGTTAGCATGGGTTTCAATGAATATAGGTTCTTGTGACTCTAGTAGTATTCTTCTTGATGTAAATAGTGTACATGCTATTGTTCTTTGTTTATTCAAGAAAAATCCAATCCTTGGGAATAATCCAATCCTTGGGAATGAGACCATGGTCTCATTCCCAAGGGTGCCCTGATCACAACAATACAACAACCAATACAATGTAAAACAAAACAGTAATCAATACCAAACACAACATTTATGAAAAACACATCTTTCCAGCAGTGAGGTGGATTTACCTAATTCGGTGGAGACCCGAGGAACCTCGAGTTAACCAACCCTGTGATCGGGTTTGGTAACTTACGTTTTTATACTTCAACAAGTTAGGTGATTCGGAAGCTTGTGTAGTAGAGCTTTGTAAACAAACAGGGAATAGTGAAGTGATCTACAGGACTTTAATGAGGATCAGACAACATTTTGATACAGGATGCAGCGAGGAATATTAAAACTGTCACCTGTGATAAAGCAAAGGGCGCTATGGTAGACGGGACCCAAAGGTTTAAGAGTAGTGGCTGCTGCATTCCGGTAAATTGTGTCACCATAGTCAAGAACTGGCAGGAAAGGGGACTGACTGTACAATCTGCTTCCTGCTATTATTTTAAAAGAAGCCCACTTTAAATCTTAGCTTTTAACTAGCTTATTAGTATGTTTTTTATTGGCAGGAACCCGAACGATGATGTACACTATAACTCTGTTTTATACCAAACTCCTAGTGATATCCAATTATCCTATTGATATCCTAGGAGTAATACCCCACTGGGCACTAATGGCAGTTCAATGTCTAGTCTTGATTTACATTTGATTTACAACTAACGTGTATTCAACGTGAAATTAACAATCAGTTTTCCACATTGATTCAACATCAACACATAGATTTTGGGGGTTGAAATGACTTGGAAACAACGTGAATCAACCAGTTTTTGCTCTAGTAGGATAATGCTTCAGGGACCGAAAATCACAAACCAATGACTTACCTTTTCTGTGTATCTGGTTAGGTTGATTCAGCCTCCACACATGATGTATAGACTGAGCTGTTACCACTGAGTCCCATTCATTCACCTATTTTACAGAGTCATTGTTCCATGTTGCTCTCTCACAGGAAATTATGAAGGGTCTCAGTCAGTAAGGGTACCTCCCTATTACACACACAACTCAGCAATTTAACAGACACTCTCCCCTGACATAAAGACTATATCTTACAATATTTTCTCATAAACCTAAGAAAATGGCAGTATCTAGCTGGTAATAATAGCTCCTTCTGCCATCTGTCAACAACGAGACGAATAAACTGTGTGCAGACCCATAACAGGAAATCACAGGAGGTTGGTGGCACCTTAATTGGGGAGGACGGGCGAGTGGTAATAGCTGCAGCAGAATAAATGGAATGGTTTCAGATACATCAAACACATGGTTTCCATGTGTTTGATGCCATTGCAATAACTCTGTTCCAGCCATCATTGTGAGCCGCCCTCCCCTCAGCAACCTCCACTGCAGGAAATTAATTTGAGAAAAAAACATGTTTCAATTTTGCTACACTCCTTTTCTTTCTCACCTCACCTCATTTTCTCCAGAAGAGAAAGGAGAACAGAGAAAGAGAAAGGGAGAGAGAGAGATGGCAGGGCAGTCGGAGAGGTAAACTACAGTTAATCTGGGCTGTAAATACCCCCAGAGAAAGGACATTGGCTCTCTAGTTGGGCACAGTAGATTAGCAGAGGTCTTTTAAACAAGCGCAGGTCTCCACACAAGCCCAGAAGTATTAGTTTCATCCTAGGTTCTGTCTGATGTCCTGCCATGTTGGAGTCATGCTTGAATGATGAATGAGGAGATTACAATTAGACAGACCTCTGCTTTTACTGTATGAGAACTTTTTCCCACAAGTGGCAGCCAGTGAGGGGTATTCATGGATGCCAAGGGAAGCCAGGCTTCCCAAAAAATGGACCAAAAATAATTGAAAAAAAATACATAATTTATCTTTCGTCTCTCTGTGTTTTATAATTTTCCTTCAATTCGCAATAGGCTGAATGTATTTCACAGGAGAAAGCACCCGAGCGAGTGAAACAGCAGGCCTCTGTTTCTCTACGTGTTGGCCATCTATCTGATGCTGTCTGGTCCAAATGAGTATTACATTGTTGCCGCCCATAGCATTGAAGGTAAGGGAAGCCAGCAAGCATTTGGCCTCCCTTGATAAAAAAAGTATAAAAATGTGCCAAACAGTGTTGAGCTAAAGTGAGTGAGCTCAACTTTGTATGGTCCTGGCCTAAATCACTGACAGTGTCACCAGCAAAGCACCCCCACACCATCACACATCCTCCTCCTTGCTTCATGGTTGAAACCACACACGCTGAGATCATCCGTTCACCTACTCTGCGTCTCACAAAGACACAGCGGTTAGTGCTAAAATCTCAAATTTGTACTCATCTGACCAAAGGACAGATTTAAACCGGTCTAATATCCATTGCTCGTGTTTCTTGGCACAAGTAAGTCTCTTCTTCTTATTGGTGTCCTGTAGTAGTGGTTTCTTTCCAGCAATTCGACCATCAAGGCCTGATTCACACAGTCTCCTCTGAACAGTTGATGTTCAGATGTGTCTGTTACGTGAACTCTGTGAAGCATTTATTTGGGCTGCAATCTGAGGCTGGTAACGCTAATGATCCTATCCTCTGCGGCAGAGGTAACTCTGGGTCTTCCTTTCCTGTGCGGTCCTCATGAGAGCTAGTTTCATCGTAGAGCTTGATGGTTTTTGCGACTGCACTTGAAGAAACTTTCAAAGTTCTTGAAATGTTCCACACTGACTGACCTTCATGTCGTCTCTTTGCTTATTTGAGCTGTTTTTGCCATAATATGGACTTGGTCTTTTACCAAATAGGGCTATCTTCTGTTTACCACCCCTACCTTGTCACAACACAACTGATTGGCTCAAACGCATTAAGAAGGAACAAAATTCCACAAATGAACTTTTAACAAGGCACACCTGTTAATTGAAATGCATTCCAGGTGACTACCTCATGAAGCTGGTTGAGAGAATGCAAAGAGTGTGCAAAGCTGTCATCAAGGCAAAGGGTTGCTACTTTGAAGAATCTCAAATATAAAATATATTTTTTGTTTAACACATAATTCCATATGTGTTATTTCATAGTTTTGATGTCTTCACTATTATTTTTACAATGTAGAAAATAGTAAAAATAAAGAAAAACCCTGGAATGAGTGTGTCCAAACTTTTGACTGGTACTGTAGATATGAATTAATGGTTCAATTTCCAGTCAAACACTGCATATATCAAGTGTATGCACAAAACACCTGGATTTATTAGCCAAAATGTTAGATCCATTGGACAAATACATTATATCTTTGTTCCCATCGGCATTATGTTGCTTTCTCATACAGTGCATTCGGGAAGTATTCAGACCACTTTCCTTTTTCCACATGTTGTTACATTACAGCCTTATTCTGAAATGTATTAAATAAATGTTTTTCCTCCTCAATCTACATACAATACCCCATAATGACAAAGCGAAAACAGGTTTTTAGAAATGTTTCCAAATTTATTAAACCTACAAAACAGAAATACCTTATTTACATAAGTATTCAGACCCTTTGCTATGAGACTAGAAATTGAGCTCAGGTGCATCTTGTTTCCATTGATCATCCTTGAGATGTTTTTACAACCTGATTGGAGTCCGCCTGTGGTAAATTAAATTCATTGGACATGATTTGGAAAGGCACATGCCTGTCTATATAAGGTCCCACAGTTGACAGTGCATGTCAGAGCAAAAACCAAAGAAATAATTGTCCTTAGAGCTCCGAGACAGGATTGTGTCGAGGCACAGATCTGGGGAGGGGTACCAAAACATTTCTGCAGCACATTGAAGGTCCCCAAGAACACAGTGGCCTCTATCATTCTTAAAAGGAAGAAGTTTGGAACCACCAAGACTCTTCCGAGAGCTGGCCGCCCGGCTAAACTGAGCAATCAGGGGAGAAGGGCCTTGGTCAGAGAGGTGACCAAGAATCCGATGGTCACTCTGACAGAGCTCCAGAATTCCTTTGTGGAGATGGGAGAACCTTCCAGAAGGACAACCATCTATGCAGCACTCCCCCAATCAGGCCTTAATGGTAGAGCGGCCAGACGGAACCCACTCCTCAGTAAAAGGCACATGCCATCCCTCTTGGAGTTTGCCAAAAGGCTCCTAAAGACTCTGACTATGAGAAACAAGATTCTCTGGTCTGATGAAACCAAGATTCTTTGGCCTGAATGCCAAGCATCACGTCTGGAGGAAACCTGGCACCATGCCTAGGTGAAGCATGGTGGTGGCAGCATCATGCTGTGGGGATGTTAATTTTATTTTAAAAAATGTGCAAAAATGTCTAAAAACGTGTTTTTGCTTTGTCATTATGGGGTATTGTATGGAGATTTATGAGGAAAAAAAACAATTGAATCCATTTTAGAATAACGCTGTAATCAGAATGTGGAAAAAGTCAAGGGGTCAGAATACTTCCCGAATGCACTGTATACTCTAACCTAGGAGCTTACTATGTTCACACCTGGCGGAGACTTCGTGATTCACTGATGATAACCTAGTGTCATCAGACGGTTAGATCAACTGGGACAGTCCTCCCTGAAATGAACATATGATTCAGTCAACCAGGATTACTGTGAATATTAAAGTTAATAAAATGAGGACAAGTTCAGGCTCCTATACAGTATAATTACTTCTATACAGTAGATATATACAGTGCCTTCAGAAAGTATTCACACCCCTTGACTTTTTTTTAATGTTACAAAGTGGGATTAAAATTGATTTGATTGTCATTTTTTTGTCAACAATCTACAAAAAATATATTTTTAAATAGTTTACAGTGTATTCGCCGTTAGTCAGCACCTCTACACTAAATAATGTTCTCTAGGTGTGCACCAGCTCATGTTTTGTATTAGCACATTTCTCTTTTTTTAATTCTTCAAGCTCTGTCAAGTTGGTTGTTGATCATTGCTAGACAGACATTCTTAAATCTTGCCGTAGATTTTCAAGCCCGATTTAAGTCAAAGCTGTAACTAGGCCACTCAGGAACATTCAACGTCGTCTTGGTAAGTAACTCCAGTGTCTAATTGGCTTTGTGTTTTAGGTTATTGTCCTGCTGAAAGATGGATTTGTCTCCACATTTTTTGCAGTTTTACTTTAGTGCCCTATTGGAAACAGGATGCATATTTTGGAATATTTTTATTCTGTACATGCTTCCTACTTTTCACTCTGTCATTTAGGTTATTATTGTGGAATAACTACAATGTTGTTGATCCGTCCTCAGTTTTCTGCTATAACAGCCATTTTACTCGGCAACTGGTTTAAAATCACAATTGGCCTCATGGTGAAACCCCTGAGCGGTTTCCTTCCTCTCCGTCAACTGAGTTAGGAAGGACGCCTGTATCTTTGTAGTGACTGGTTGTATTGATACACCATCCAAAGTATAATTAATAACTTCACTATGCTCAAAGAGATATTCAATGCCTGCTTTTTTTTACCCATCTACCAATAGGTGCCCTTCTTTGCGAGGCATTAGAAAACCTCCTTGGTATTTGTGGTTGAATCTGTGCTTGAAATTCACTGTTCGACTGAGGGACCTTACAGATAATTTTATGTGTGGGGTACAGAGATGAGGTAGTCATTCAAAATAGCATTATTGCACACAGAGTGAGTCCATGCAACTTATTATCTGACTTGTTAAGCAAATGTGTACTCCTGAAGTTATTTAGGTTTGCCATAACAAAGGGGTTGAATACTTATCGACTCAATTTCGTATTAATTTGTAATTATTATTTTTTTTAATAACTCCACTTGGGCATTTTGGGGTATTGTTTGTAGATCAGTGACACAAAATCTACATTTAATCAATTTTAGATGTAGTCTGTCACACAACAAAATGTGGAAAAGGTGATGGGGTGAGAATACTTTCTGACGGCACTGTAGCTGTTGCCTATCTGATTGCATCAGAATCTCAAGTATGCCTACACGGGTTCAGTAAATGCAATGATGGTGTCAAAACTAATACAGAAAAAAGAAAGAACAGCTCTGCCAATAACCAAGAGGTAAGATAAATAAAATCCATTACTCCTGGCTAACAGGTGTTGCTCTCTGGGTAGAAATGACATGACCATTGGTTTTAACTATGGAACACTGATGTCAGTGTTAAATGCTCTTTCAACCCATTCACCATCTCTCAGGTGATGAGATATATATTCCCAATCAACCCTCCAGCTATAATAGCTTTAGTATGAGCAACTCCTTTTAGATTATTTACATTCAACACCAGGCCTTGAGGTTTATCGTACACTAAGCAACAAAACATAGAATATCTACCATACTGTTTGTCTATGGCCGTCCACTGAGGAGAGAAGGCAAACGAAAATGAATCAGTATTCAAATTGAAAGAATCCGGTTGTCATCACAGAGAAATTTGTGTGAAGATTGTATCTGATACTATTAAGCCCAAAGGTATATGTGGCTCAGCCGTCCACTGGAGAGGGTTCATTGTTATGCCTCAACATTCAATTTAAGAGTCATTTGTTTGGATTATCCCTTTTTGACAGCCAGGCTGGTGTTGTATCTAATTCTGATTATTTATACGTCGCATCGCCTTTCCTCTCCTCCCTGTCCTGATAGAGGCCAGGTCAGTACGGTGCTGTGACTGTTTCTGTAACGAGAGCCTCACTAAATTAACTAGCCAGGGCCGACATGGGACCAAGCCTCTCCATACTGAAAGGTCAAAGTTTAGCTTTACCATTTTTTCAAACCGTAATTGTTCACCACTCAGAAAGACAAAAACAAAATTGACAAACTTGATGTATCCCATTTCTGTCTCCTTTTGAAATTAATCAAGGGCTTGTATATGGGAAATGAAGTGGCATTTCCCAATAATGAGAAAAACTATTTCCTGGCCCCAAAGACCAAGATTGGCATTTTCCATTACAAACTTAAAATGTACATATGTTCGTCCATCAGTGTGTTGGGTGCGGTTGATTTTGGCACACGGTGCTGGTCAGGTCATCAATCTTCAGTTTCCAGACGCAGCCTTGCAGTGGAATGGAGAGGTGTTGCGATGATTTATTAAAAGAGTGGCGGTGGAAACCTGTGGTAAGGGAGCCCTGTAAATCCTGATAAATGCAATTTAATGCCATCAATCATGCAATAGTGGGGCTGTAACATAACGGGGGAGGGTCACACTCACAAAAATCTGTACTGAGAAGTATCCATTTTACCTGAACTCTACACAGCCTCCCGTGTAGACACATACTGGACTCCTTGTAACAGATTTAACAGATTCATTCACTTTGCAGGTTCCGGTTATTTTATAGATAAATCACTTGAGTGTATGTATTTCTGTTATTCAATACATGTGGAAGTAAAAGTATTAAACCTTTACATTAAAAAAGGCATTATCTTATGATCGCTTGAGGGAATTGTTGGTATTCACATAGGTCCCAAGGTGTATTAAGTGGGTGATTTGTTGGATGACAAGATTCCATCTATCAATGGATTTCTGCTTGGTTATCCTGGAGTTGAAGGAAAAATGTAGTATTTTCCTTCTGACAAAGTCCAGGGACTTACATGCCTCATTTCATGCCTTAGTCAGAGCATATTCTCATACCAGGGATGAGCCACCACCTTGGCTTCTGTGTAGAATAGTATATATTCTTCCCGACAAGTTGCTCATCTGCTTCCCAAGCAGGATTTGTTTGGGGAGGACTTGCTTGGACAATGGGTCTTTTTATTGGACAAGCCAGAGTGGGGAGGCCTTGAGAAATGTTTTAATTTACTCCACCAGGCAGTAAATCAAAGTACCTACATTGCCTATGCAGCTGGATCAGTGATGTGAAACATTTAGCACAATGCTACTTTCTCCTGCAATGCAAACAAGACAGATTTATATGAGGATTTAAGCAGCAGGCATTGAACTTCTGAGGCCTTTAATCCTGGTGTTTAATAGGGAGGCTCTGGGCCATGCCAGGATAGAGCGGAGCCTGATGGCAATGGCACATGAAGTGATTCATCCTAATAAACACACCCTGACATTAACGATACGAGTCAACCTGCTCACTGCATGGCTGCAGATGTCTGAACCATGTGTGCACCAAATGTGTTCATTCTGCTCCTCATGTGAAGAACAATAGATATGCATATTAAGATGTCTGTCTAGTGGGCCTAGAGAGTATAGATTTCTTTGCTAAATCACTGCAGCCAGAGGGATGACTCTCAATGTGAGTCATGCTTCCCCAACGATTAGCTGATGTTTATCCTCACCTCTCATCTGGCATCCTTCAATGTAAGGGAAGTCATGCAGAATAAACATAGTACCATCCCCTGCAGTAAGATACACACCTCCTTTGAAATGAGCCTGAACTACCGCCACCTGTTAACATTGTAAATACAGACAACCAGTGATTCACACACCAACAGCTAATCACTCTTACCATCCCCTCAACCCCTAAAGCACAGGTATTTCTTCCCCTGTAGGGGAGACTGGGGTTGGTTGTCTCAAGGGTTGGTTTTCATAATGCTAATTACTCCCAATCTAAATGGTGCAGTGTCATATATTTAAAGTTAAAATGTGTGAATTTGGGCCTCCCGAGTGGCGCAGCAGGCTAAGGCACTGTATCGCAGTGCTTGAGGCATCACTACAGACCCGGGTTCAATCCCAGGCTGTGTCACAACCGGCCGTGACCGGGAGTCCCATAGGGTGGCGCACAATTGGCCCAGCGTTGTCCGGAATTAGGGGAGGGTTTGGCCGGGGGGGCTTTACTTGGCTAATCCAACCAAATTACTCTCTAGCGAGTCCTTGTGGAGGGCCGGGTGCCTGCAGGCTGACTTCGGTGGTCAGTTATACAGTGTTTCCTCCGAAACATTGGTGCAACTGGCATCCGGGCTAAGCGGCCGGGTGTTAAGAAGCTCGTTTTGGCGGGTCATGTTTCGGAGGATGCATGACTCTACCTTCAACTCTCCCGAGGCTGTTGGGTAGTTGCAGCGATGAGACAAGTTCGCAATTGGATATCACGAAATTGAGGAGAAAAAGAGGGTAAAATACAAAAAAAATAAAAATGTAATGTGTGAATTCTCTGAAAGAACTCATCCACCCGGTCAATTCATGTCAGCATCACAAAACATTGAGGTGAGGGGAATGTATGTATTTTTCATACAGTGCCTTCAGAAAGTATTCAATCCCATTGACTTTTTCCAAATGTTGTTGTGTTAACAGCCTGAATTTAAAATGGATTCAATTGAGATGTTTTGTCCCTGGCCTACATAACTGGCCTACATAACCCCATAATGTCAAAGTGGAATTGTTTTTTGTATTTTTTTTGTATTATTAAAAAATGAAAAGCTGAAACGTCTTGAGTCAATAAGTATTCAACCCCTTTGTTATGGCAATCCTAAATAAGTTCAGAAGTAAGGCACTAAAATAATACAGCATAAAATGTGGCAAAGCTATTACATTTTTGTCCTGAATACAAAGTGTTATGTTTGGGGCAAATTCAATACAACACATTACTGAGTACCACTCTCTATGTTTTCAAGCATAGTGGTGGCTGCATTATGTTATGGGCATCGTGGTGGCTGCATTATGTGGCTGCATTTCAAGCTGTGGCTGCATTTCAGGCTGCATTATGTGGCTGCATTTCAAGGTGGCTGCATTTCAAGCATAGTGGTGGCTGCATTATGTTATTATGTTTGCTTGTAATCGTTAGGGACTGGGGAGTTTTTCAGGATGAAAGAGAGGGCAAAATTCTAGAATAAAACCTGGTTCAGTCTGCTTTCCACCAGACACTGGGAGACAAGTTCACCTTTCAGGAGTACAATAAGCTAAAACACAAGGCCAAATCTATACCGGAGTTGCTTACCAAGAAGACAGTGAATGTTACTGAGTGGCCGAGTTAAAGTTTTGACTTAAATCTACTGGAAAATCTATACCTGAAAATAGTTGTCTAGCAATGATTAACAACCAATTTGACAGACCTTGAAGAATTTTAAAAATAATAATGGGCAAATGTTGCACAATCCAGGTGTGGAAAGGTCTTAGAGACATACCCAGAAAGACTCAAAGCTGTAATCCGATTGCTGCCAAAGGTGCTTCTACAAAGTATTGACTCAGGGCGTGTGAAAACGTATGTAGTAAATTAGATATTTCTGTATTTCATTTTTTATACATTTGCAAAATGTTCGAAAAACATGTTTTCACTTTGTCGCTATGGGGTATTGTGTGTAGATGGGTGAGAAAGAAATGATCTTTAATCCATTTTGAATTCAGGTTGTAAACGAAATGTGGAATAAGTCAAAAGGTATCAATAATTTCTGAAGGCACTGTAGGTGAAATAAATGTTTTTACATATTGGTATTTTCTTTGTAAATGTTTGAATTGTTATCCATGAACAATTATGTTTGTTGAAAAGGGAAAGGGAGAGCTATATTTCAAACCTAATGGTGCTTGGGGATGGTTGTCACATGGAATGTGGAGTTGGTTGTCAATATCAACTCCCTTCGTTGCTTTTTTCTGTCAATCACCCACAATCTGCAAAAACATGCAAGCACACACACATTTACTCAAAATGTCATACGTTATTCTCACGGCATAAAATTATGAATTTTGTTAGGAATATCATTCGATCAAAGAAAGGCTATTTCTAAGACTGTATGCTATATTGCTTAATTTCCTGTTACAAAAGGAATAAGCTACTAGCACACAATCAACCCCACACTGTGTGACATCCAACTCCGCGATGGGGCTGGTTGTCACAAGTGGACAGAATGTTTTTGACAGCTTATAATTCCATGTTGGAATAAGATATGAGGATTAAACGGGTGCCCATTTCACCCAAGACCTTGGTCTTTCTACTAATATTGAAAATAGTCTTTTAAGATATACTGGTGCTGAAAATACACATGAGACTAAAAAGTGTGACAACCAACCCCGGTGTCCCCTATCTCCTGTAAGCTACCTCTCAACCCTCCTTTGATTAATATTTCATGGTTCGTCTAACCTGGATGAACAGTGAGGAGACACACCCTGTTGGAGGGACACACTGTCAGACACAACCCTTTTTAACTGTCACTTCTGAGCTGAGGGCGCTGACAGCGCTGACAGCTGTCGCTTTGCTCTCCCCCGGGAGCACCATTACCTGGGAACCATCACACAGCCAGACGACAGCGTTCAACAAGGCCAAAAACTTTAGTGGAGTGAGACAATGATCTTGTTTGCGTGCTGCTTTTGAGGAATTCCCTGTCGAGTGAAACTCAGAGTTTCATTCTGGGTCAGGGGTACAGATTAGGAAAGATTTTCTAGAGTGGAGAACTTCTTATACTGACAAACTTCCAAACTTGAACATTTATGAACACCTACAAGCGTCTTTGTATTCATAGATTGATTCAAATGTGTTCTTGTGACATGTTCTTCGGTTCTCGAGTCGTGCGGCGGTTTAAGGCACTCCATCTCAGTGCTAGAGGTGTCACTACAGGACACCCTGGTTCGAATCCAAGCTGTAATCACAACTGGCCGTGATTGGGAGTCCCATACAGCGGCGCACAATTGGCCCGGGTTTGGCCAGTATAGTCCGTCGTTGTAAATAAGAATTTGTTCTTAACTGACTTTCCTAGTTAAATAAAAGGTTAAATAAAATAAATCAATAAAAATGTAGCAACTGTGAATAAGCTAGTACAACTGTAACAGAATCCCATCTTCATGGAACCAAGTTGATTGAACTGTCAAGTTGATTGAACTGTCACTTTCTGGAACACTGAGTATACATACAGGCTCATGCTGTACTATTAACCATGAAGTTATTAACCTATTGGCCTTGGAGTCATACAATAATAGCATTAATAGCATTAAGTGAAGTTTGAGGACGGGGAACGAGAGCGCAGCTGTGACCCTCTAGCCATCTGCTCATGGTTTTACTACATGAGACTCGGCCCCCTCCAGTAGTGTCCCTGTACTCCCCACACCACCTCAGCAGCCTGTCTTTCTACTGCTGCCCCTCACTTCACTGATGACAGAGGCTGACCTCTTGGGGAGGTGAGGCACACAGCGCACTGCTTCACTGCAGCATTCAGATAACCTTGCCCTGTCATTGCATTCTTAGAACAAATCTCCTCTTATCGGAATCTTGTAGCAGCAGCAAATGCAATTTCCCAAGCACTCCTGGGTGCACTCTTCAAATCCACCACAGACAATCTGGTGGTTTGATCTGACATCTTTAAGAGGGACCTGAACCGTGCCAGTATTAACCCATTTGATAACGTCTGCTGATGCGCCGGCGCGCTCGTTTTGTTCCAGCCCACAGATCACAGGCGCACATTAGCAACTGCAGAGACCCTGTCACTGTGTGTGACGGGAACACTCTCAAAGGTAGAGGAAGAGTGTATGTGTGCGCATGTGTGTGAATAGGATTTTGAATGGAAATAAATGTAAGGTCGTCACAAGGATAGTAAAAAATATACTGTGTGTGTGTGTGTGTGCTTGCGCGCCAAGCCTGTGCGCATGTGTCTGTGCGTGGGCAGTAGGTAGATTGCTGGTTCGAATCCCTGAGCTGACTAGGTGAAAAATATGTTGATGATGCGCCTGTAAGTCGCTCTGGATAAGAGTGTCTGCTAAGTGTGCGCACGAGGCACTCTTTGTCACATTGCAGAGCAGCACTTCATCTTCTGGGTGCCCCATCCTTCCATGAGAACAGCAAATCAGTCGTGGAGGAAAGAGTGATGTATCGGGTCGCATGCCCGGGGTGTTCAAATAAACTACTTGTAAAATTGCCTTACTCATCATTTCTGGGTTGTTCCAATTCCTTTTTTATGATTATTTTTTGTCATTTTTATCCACGTTTCCCTCAGATGAAGCTGATGAAGAATGGAGCTATGGAGAGAGAAGAACCGAAATGAACTGCCTCCTTTCTCATCAAATTACTATACACATACCCTTATGGAATAACATTCAAATATTTACTTGTGAAAAAAATTGTGCATCGTAAATTGCATTACACTAAAACAAGCATTGAATTTAACAAACATATATAGCTTCATATTCAAATGTGTGTGTAAATGTCTCTTTGCATTGCAAATAAGTCATATTTACAGGTGGAGATATCCAATGGGAGCGCAAAGCGATATCAATCAGGGACCTACTTTTAGCTGGCTTCCTCTCTCTCCCACATACATTCCCAGCCATTGTCCGGGAGGAAGAATAGAGTCCATGTGAGTCACTCCCCATCAGGCCATCTGAACATTGATGATGACAAACTCATATTCCTCAGCATACAGGATGCAACGTCAAGTTGGAATGGGAGAATAGTAGAAGGTGAATTGTCTGCAGTGAGAAGACTTCACTATCTACCCCAGTCTACTACCAGAATGCATCACTGTGGCATCTGTTTAGCCTGTAGTCACTGGAGCTGACATAGAAAGGCTATAGGACCTGTGTTTTTTCTGGTAAGGGGAGTACAAAGTCAATTAAAACAGCCAGAGGTTGTTAGTGGATGTATGTACTAACTGTACAAACAAGGAGAAACATGCTATCCTGCAGACCCTATTCAATCAAACAATTCAAACATCACCCAACCTATCATGTCTCTTGTCAAAACCATATTTAAAACTGATTACAATTTCTTCAACTGATCCAATTGAACCTCCTAGAGTTAATTTCCATGCCCCCGCATAGTAACAAATCCCCACAAAGATCCATCAGTTTAAGCAAGAGATAGCTGGGGTTTTTGCATTGGATGCGTCTCAATCAGTGGCGGTCGATGCCGTTTAAGATGAGGGAGGATGATACATTTTTTTATGGGCATGACCTTATTATTTTACAGCATTTTGGATGACTGTCATTCCTATTCCATTCACCCAGTTCAATGCAACATTGATCTGTTTAGGGTACTACATGATACTCTAATTTTCCCTGTACTCATCATGAGGTTGCTACAACCTAGCCTACGAATTACATTTTACAACGTAGGTGCACAGGTGACAGACAGTGACACATTCAATACCGGCTTGCACATTCCTGCCTGCATCTAGCTGATCAAGGGTGTAATCATTAGTCCAACAGTTGCAAATTAGACTTTCTACTGGACAAATTCAGGTATGTTTATCCCTGTTTCGTTCCATTTGCTTCCGTTTAAGAAACGTTTTCAACAGAATTGGCAGAATGAATACACCCCTGATCACACGCAAACAGTTCACTTTCATAGCAGCCGCATTGAAACAGCATGATCACTTTACTCGTTGTATATATATACGTGCTCTCCTCCTCTCACCTTTTCCTTTTGCTTGTGGACTTCATTGCACAACATATCAGCTGTCTGTGACCAGGCGAAAAAAAACTTTTCAAGCCAAACCCTCATATCATGACCGATAACTTCCCTGGGCGCCGAGGACGTCGATTAAGGCAGCCCTCCGCACTTCTCGGATTCAGAGGGGTTGGGTTAAATGCGGAAGACACATTTCAGTTGAATGCATTCAGTTGTACAACTGACTAGGTATCCCCCTTTCCCTTTCCCTAACCACTACACACAGCTACATCGTTGTCACGTCATAGTCAACTAGAACTACTAGAACTAACACGTTAGAAAACCCGCTACAATCACGCAGTACAGTGTACAGTCAGAAAGCAGTTTAGCAGTTACACCGGTGGGCCCCGGGGGCAATAAATTAATAAAACCAAACGCTTACCTTGACTAGGAAGAGTTCCAGTGTTGGATAGCCATAGCCAGCTAGGCAACATAACAACCCTCTCTGTTTGAGCCGGGTGTTTCAGTAGGCTAAACTACCTAGATGCATAGGCAGTATAGCAGTTGGCCTACAAACTATTATGACCCCTCTATGGAAAGATGAGACTCTCACAAACACGATGGTAATCTACGACCCCCACAAGCGTCTTGGGACTCGTCTGAAGTCGGTACAGCCAATCTGCCAACTTCTGTACAGCCAATCTGCCAACTTAAAGCGTCTGAACAGTTTGGGCAACACACTCATGTTGGTTGTTTTTCTCTAGGACACCCACAGGCCTCACAAGACTCGTCTGAAGGTCCCCTGGTACCAGTTGAAAAAATGGAAAGTGTTGGTCCCATGTTTCATGGGCTGAAATGAAAGATCCCAGAAATGTTCCACACACACAAAAAGCTTCTTGGCATATCAAGAAGCTGATTTAACAGCATGATCCTTACACATGTGCACCTTGTGCTGGGGACAAAAAATGACCACTCTAAAATATGCAGTTTTGTCACACAACACAATGCCACAGATGTCTCAAGTTTTGAGGGAGCGTACAATTGACATGCAGGAATGTCCACCAGAGCTGTTGCCATACCATAAGCCACCTCCAACATCTTTTTAGAAATTGTGGCAGTACGTCCAACCAGCTTCTGCACCTAGTCAGCTCAGGGATTCGAACTAGCCACCTTTCAGTTACTGGCCCAACGCTCTTAACAGCAGACCACCGCAGACCACATGTATGGCATTGTGTGGTCGAGCGGTTTGCTGATGTCGACGTTGTGATCAGAGTGCCCGATAGTGGCGGAGGTGTCATGGTATGGGCAGGCATAAGACTAGGACAATGAACACAATTGCATTTTATTGATGGCAATTTGAATACACAGAAATACATGACGAATTCCTAAGGCCCATTATGAGGCCAAAAATAAGGGGTTAAATACATGTTTAAAACATTTTTTAAAAAGGTTCCTTATCTTTCTTATTTATTTATTTCATTTTTATGTCACATTTATTTAACTAGGAAAGTCAGTTAAGAACAAAATCTTATTTACAATGACGGCCTACCAAAAGGCAAAAGGCCTCCTGCGGGAACAGGGGCTGGAATTATAAATAAAAATATAGGACAAAACACACATCACAACAAGAGAGCGGTGGGGAGAGGGGCGTTCTTCTTCCCAAACCACATGACTTTTGATTTGGAGGTGTTCAGAACAAGGTTAGAAAGAGAAAGCTTGTTGGACACTAAGAAAGCTTTGTTGTAGAGCGTTTAAATCAAAATCCGGGGAGAGGCCAGCTGAGTATAAGACTGTATCATCTGCATATAAATGGATGAGAGAGCTTCCTACTGCCTGAGCTATAATGTTGATGGAAATTGAGAAGAGCGTGGGGCCTAGGATCAAGCCTTGGGGTACTCCTTTGGTGACAGACAATGGCTGAGACAGCAGATGTTCTGACTTTATACATTGCACTCTTTGAGAGAGGTAGTTTGTAAACCAGGCCAAAGACCCCTCAGAGACACCAATACTCCTTAGCCGGCCCACAAGAATGGAATGGTCTACCGTATCAAAAGCTTTGGCCAAGTCAATAAAAATAGCAGCACAACATTGCTTAGAATCAACGGCAATGTGTCTCAGATATAGGACAGACACTTAAGAACAAACATATTTTAGATTTTATTTTGTTCCATGTAGTGAATATGTTATTCAATGCGTATGTATGGGCTAATACCAGCAAGGCCAAATTCATTTTTTTTATTTTATTTTTTATTATTCAAAGGGTCTTAAAAATCTAAATCAAATAGCTAAATGATCATTGGCATGACTGACCCCCCCTCCCTCCGTCCTAGAATGTTTCAAATGAGAGTTGAGCAAACCACTATGACAGCGCAGCTCGGGAAGGCTTATTTCCATATTTTATATATAATCACTCCACAACTTCAGACTGATATTCTCCTCCTCATATACTCACGCCTCTGGAGACCGAAAAAAAGAGGATCAGTGTCATTGTAATTATGAAAACTATTTTGGCAGCTGAGTGCACTCGTAAAACGAGAGGGGAAGTTTACCTATCCACTAATTTTAATTAACTAAGGTTTGCTATTCACTTAATGAAAAGGCTCATTGAGACCCAATGGAACTCATTTCGTCATGCTAATTGAAAGGCCACAGCCAGCGAGCCTAATGCTGTGTACCCACTAATTTGAATTGTGCTGATCAACCTGCTGCTTTGTAATTTCATAATTACATTTCCAGAACTGCAGTTCTGTTGCCTGAGGGTACGGCTAGGCAATGCATCATCAACAGACTTTGATTAAATATAGCGCTGGTATACAGGAGGTGGGAGGAGGAAATCTAGCAAAAGTTAACTCCAGGAATGTGCTGCATGTAGCCTACAATCATTGGGCAGGCTAGGAGAGAGGATGTCGTATATAACTAAACAATCCAGAGGCGCATTTTTGGTTTTAGAAGTGGGGGGGAATATTTTAATCGGAGGCATCTGCATGGGCCTAAAGCTTCCCCGTTGCTTCGTTTTGTATCACATTCCAATGATAAAACTGGGGGGGACAAAAATGCTATTTCAGAATGTGGGGGGGACATGTCCCGAGTGAAAGTTTCACCCCTGAAACAATCTGAGCATTACCCACCAAATGACAATCTATGAGATCCTTTCAGTTTAAGAAATGGCTTCCTCTCCTCCTGAGCCATAGTGAATACAAAAGATCATTAGATGTAATTTCCTCTCTGTGGCTTAAGCACTTAACATATACAACTCCCCATTGTGCCCAGCAATCTGCATTTTCCCTTGAATAACCAAAGCAGGAAATAGTTTAATGCCGTTTTTTTCCCTTATACTGGGAGCATATTACTCCATAGGGTAGAATGAATATAGTGTATTTATTACGATGGGAGGTATGAGTTTAAGAGCAAAATGCAGGTGCCTTTACAATGAATAGATGTCACATTATCTCTACACATGTTGTACCTTCATTGTACCTTCAGAGCTGAACAGACTTCTGTGATCCTCATGTCTCAGTATTGGAAAGGAAATAACTCATTGAGGTGTTAGTTAAATAGTTAACCAAACTCACCACTTCAATTAGATTGTATTGAATTTTATTAAATCGTCTCCGGGCTCACTTCATTGCGGTCGCCATCCGAGGATTATTATTTATTTTCCTGTCAAACTGGCATCTCCAGAAATCCCTCATAGCTGACACGCTGCTCTGAGAAGAGAGAGGATTAGAGGACGGTGTAAGAAATGACTGCTAATGGATACACTCCCTGGTGTAATTTAATACAATGTGTTCGACATCGTGGGACATCCTCACTTGGAAGACATCTTGGAGTGGCTCTCTGCCAGGGGTGGACTGGCCGTCGGGAAGTGCGGGTCTATTCCCGGTAGGCGGTCTGAGCCGCGTGGGCGGCGCTCGACTGGCATTTTTTTAAACTCTCTCTCTCTCTCTTTCTCTCTCTCACACACACACACACACACACACACACACACACACACACACACACACACACACACACACACACACACACACACACACACACACACACACACACAACGGCCTCTCTTGGATGGACCGATATTACAATATTTAAGGGGGTCCATAATTGAACTTGCAGAACGGGTTTGGTCAATAGCCTAAGCAAAGTTTATTTTCGTATTCGTTCCGTCTTCCGCATGTTTTGCAAAGAACTATTCTGAGTAGCCGTAATGTGTTGTCGTAATGGAGAGGGGGAAAAAAGGTGGTGCGGAGAAATGAAGAGAGAAAGGCAACAGTCTCGGGAGGCAGATGCTGCCAAGCGCAACGGACCGGCCAGACATGTTCCGTAGGCCTAGGCTGGCTGCTGCCAATAGGGATTGCTAGGGAGATGCTTCTTGTTCCCAAATCAGTCAGCCCAAAGAGGAGAACAGATGCAGCAGCATAGATGGGACAATAAATATCACACTTAAATATTCCTACTCACTCTGTCTGTCACTCAAGTGGCACGTGAAAGGAGTTTGTCTACTCTGAAGTTTGTAAAGAAGCACCATGTCCCAAGACCACTTGGCGGGGGTTCATGTTGATGGCTACAGAGAAAGAGATACTTCTGGCCCTAGACAGTGATGGGGTTATTGCCAGGGTTGCAGAGAAAACTGCACTGCTGCGCCGCCTACTGACCTTGTAAGGTAGGACATTCTTCCAAGGAATTTGGATGAAAATGCTGACTCTATTTTGAGATATGACTCTGTATAAAATTTAGAATCCTCTGAATTGAATTAGATCCACATGGACACGTTATTGATCTGCCAGTATTTTCATTTAGAGATTCTGGTAAACTCTTTGACGTTTCCTTTCATGTGACCTACCAATTATTATTGGATTATTCACCATGGCAACCACGTGTTAGTATAAAAATGAAATTTTCTCAGTTCGGTTGGCTTTCGTGGAGATTTTGTGTTTGTGTTTGTTTTTTAACAAATGTAAGTCAGAACAAATACTTATTTTACTTTTATAATAATCCTGTTGCTATTGTTATATGTAAATACAAGAAATGAGTGTGTAGAGGGGTAACTTTCTTCACCAGTTCTCTTACCATTTTGTACAATTATGTGATTAGCCTACCAGTTGGTGTAACTGTAATGTAAATTTTCTTGAAAGGAAGTATGGTGTGTTATTTTTCTCTTATTGTAAATCTCTGTGTACAGAGATAGCTGACATTACTGTTTAATGTCATATTGTTTATTGGATTTACATTGTAGTAATTCTCTATTTATTTTATCCTGTTTCCCTCTGTATACAGACCGAGTGTATACTCTGTTTCATCATTAAACTCCTAGACTGGGCTTCTGTGCCTATCATCACTCTTTGACCAGAGTGCATTAGAGAGCACCAGACTCAGTTTTAGACTCAATTTGGACTCAATTGAGTGAATGGTTTCTAAAATTGACAAATAGAAATTAGTCTACCTGTGATTAGAATTACATTTACTGTCTTGTTATTAAGCCTGCTATTGACAGACCTACAGGCTGAACTAAGGGAGTACAACAGCAAACAGTGCCATGCCACTATCCACTGGGGCTGGTACACTTTAAATTCCCGAGCCTATATCTGGTCCCAATTTTCCCCTGCTCTCTGCCATATCAAGAACTCTCTCCTAATGCAATGCTGTCACTGACTGTTTCATGCAACAACATTTGAGTCTTTTGAGTCTTCAAACTATTCCCTGCTGCTCCAACCAGGGTGTGAGACAGCATAGAAAGGTTGAATCTATTCTTTCTCTCAACCCCAAAGCATTACATCACTGTCATACATGCTCAGGTGGATATTACGGTGCAAGGTTACCTATGGAAATTGCCAAGGCTTACAGTGTTCATATTTATGCAGGAAGTACTCAAGGAAATGAATGAAATCAGTCAGAGACTGGCCAAGGTTAACTACAAGGCAACGACCCCTGGGGAGTGTTTCAGTGAATATCTCACATTAATGATGAGGCCACAACTCCCAGGAGCACACTACCACAAACCCAAAACAGACCAAATCAAGAGGTGGGTCGGAAGAGTGGCCTAATAGGAAAAGCAAAGATTGGTGTTTAAAACAATAAACACCATAGATGTAGATGGACAACACACCTGGCCTAATCTGTTCTACACAGAGCCGCAGCACCCCAGTTGAGCATCATTTATCTGGTTCAAGGCCCTTAAATAAAGTATGTCATGAGAAAGAAATAAAGTGCTGATATACTGTAGCTGTTAAAAGAGCTCAGAGGGCTGGATTGAGAAGGTAAAATAGTGTGTTTGAGGAGTGTGGTGACTTTAGAGAACCCAACAGTTTGTCAGGGAGAAATGGATGGAAGCTGGGGGATTGGCTGACCATATTTTCTTACTCAGCAGCATGACCACAAAACAATATGATGAAAAATACTTCCCTTATATGACACGTCCGTCCACATTACTTCCCTGGAAATCGACAACAGTATTTCATAGAAAGAGGAACAAGCCTGCCATCTATGGGCAAGTCATAAATACATTTCTGCCTATAGATAACCACAACACTGGTGCAGTGGTCTAAGGCACTGCATCTCAGTGCTTGAGGCGTCACTACAGACACCCTGGTTTGATTCCAGGCTGTATCACAACCGGCTGTGATTGTGAGTCCCATAGGGAGGTGCACATTTGGCCCAGCGTCCTCCGGGTTTGGCCGGGGTAGGCCGTCATTGTAAATAAGAATTTGTTCTTAACTGACTTGCCTAGTTAAATAAAGGTTCAATTAAAAAAATTATATTGAAAAGAAATTGTAAAACATTACACAGAACTGTCAGACCATCTAACATTAGATTTCGAATCTTATTTTTTAAATGTGACATTTTCGGCCTGTAGATCTACTTCAAAAGGCATCATTGATCAAGTTTTTTTTAACAGCATCATATAGTTAAATGTTACTTTACAGAAACAGCAGTCACTAATGTTAGAACAACATTAATTCCACTTCAAAAACACACATACACATTGCACCATACTGTAACATGTAAATATATACTTTGGCAGGAAACCAGGAGTCCATGCATCTGCTGGACTTGGTAACAAAGATCTTTGTAACAGAGCCCATGGTAACATTCTTCATGTATTTGTCAAATCTGCAGTTTAAACACAGTCATATCAAAACAGTTTAGAAACAGGCAGTATAGAAAATGGCAAATCCTCAGTGGTCGGCTTACCTGTGTGATATTAGGTCCTAAATTGTAACTGAGTATTACACAATAGTCGTCATATATCAGAGTAACAATGATGTAACAATGATGCTCCAGAACCATAGCAGTTGGATATGTAACGCTGCCTATGTGTATTAAACTGATGTAAACAACATATGCCTCTCATGGAACATGTTTGGATATTTTCCCCTCAGCATATCTGATGAAATCATCACAAACCTTTTGGCTTTGATCACAAGAGGGGCTGTCACTTATTCCAAATCTGTTTTTATAATATAATCAAATAGTAAATACAATTTCTTATCTAGCCAGTGTTTACTTTATCTTAATAGGCTGGTATCCTCAATTGGGTCCATAAACAACATGATCCGACCAACTTTTGGAACAACGGTTTCCCCGATAAACACATACAAAGGCAAACGATCCCAGTGGAGGAGAAAGGGAGAGGTCCACACCACCCATAGCCACGGGAAGTAGGGGTTCTGAGGGTTCTGCAGCACCCCCTGAAAAATCATAATAAAACAAATATATTTCCCCCCCCCCAAAAGTAGTGCACTGGGCCTTTACTAGTCCTGTATTAGCGGCCCGATATAACCATCTGTAGTGCAGGCAAACATTTTGGTTGGCAATTTGGTTGGCAACCTCCAGAAATTATTCAAGCGTTGTCATATACAAAATTCGAAGAGCTTGTGTGTATGAAAAGTGTCCCAGATGGTAGCCCTGTGAAGTCCCTTTTAAAAAACGATGACAAACAGCCTTTGTAGTTGGCTAAGCTGTGCTCTCCTGGAAAATGTGGCATTATGGTAATGAAGGCAGAGTTTACTCTCCAGAGTTTTCATTGGCCCACGAAGTGAATGAATTACAGTCGAGCATGGACAGCTTTCTGAGTGGGACATTTTCTCCTGAACAGAGAGAGAAAAAAATCTACCATCAGGACTCATACACTTGTGTTGCGTAATGGAAACCCACTATAGGTTAGCTGTCATGCATGTGCCAGTGCCACATCATCCAAAGTGGGTCATAAAAATGTATGTAACAAAAAGTGTAAGTAGGCCAGCCCTCAGTATTATCATAATGTCTTCTGAGGAGAAACTGATGCAGCCATTTGAAATGAAACAGCACTTTAACAAGCCTATGTGACCCAAATAGCATGAAATACTGTATACCATCCTCTTATCTAACTTCCTGTCAACCCATCTCTATACATCTCTTCGACTACAGTAATAAGCAGGAGACGTGGACTGATCTGACTCTGATTTGATATAATTCCACTCTTACCCAATGTATCTTCTAAAGAGTTCACAGCCATCTTGTTAACTTTGAGACTGACTTGATCAGCTCTGAAGTTAAAGAACAACTTGTTAAAGAACAACTTATTCAGTCAGTAGGGGAGAGTGGGGTAAGTTGAGCCAAAGAGTTAGTTGAGCCACCCCTTTTTCCTAGGGAACCATACACAAAATGAATCATGTGGCCAAATACTTAGGAAGAGGTCATCATTTCATAGAGTCTGTGAAGGAGGAAACCCTATGGAGAAAATGGTAAAAGCAAGTGCGGTAAAAAAACAGATTTTCACAAAGTAAAACTAATTTGACCTAGGAGCTACAAAGATTGTTCAGCCTTGAAAACAGCCATCCCTGCCTTCCCGACCAGCCTAGACAGGTAGCTAACATAGCTTACTCATACACCTTATACACAAACAAACAAACAAACACACACACACTGTAATTCACACAGGTTCCACCTCTAACACCTCAGACCATGACATCAATCACATGTACTGCATCTTCACTACAATGACATGTCAAGTTACAGAGTTACACCCAACCATTGGCATGTTTAGTTACAGAGCAACACCCAACCAATGGCATGCTAAGTTACAGAGTTACAACCAACCAATGGCATATTAAATTGTTAAGTTACAGAGTTACACCCAACCAATGGCATGTTAAGTTACAGAGTTACATCCAACCAATGGCATGTTTCGTTACAGAGTGACACCTAACCAATGGCATGTTTAGTTACAGAGTAACACCCAGCCAATGGCATGTTTATTTACATAGTTACACCCAACCAATGGCATGTTTAGTTACAGAGTTACACCCAACCAATGGCATGTTCAGATACATAGTTACACCCAACCAACGGCATGTTTAGTTACAGAGTTACACCCAACCAATGGCATGTTTAGTTACAGAGTTACACCCAACCAATGGCATGTTAAGTTACAGAGTTAGACCCAACCAATGGTATGTTTAGTTACAGCGTTACATCCAACCAATGGCATGTTAAGTTACAGAGTTACACCCAACCAATGGCATGTTTAGTTACAGAGTTACACCCAACCAATGGCACGCTAATTTACAGAGTTACATCTAACCAATGGCATGTTTAGTTACAGAGTTACACCCAACCAATGGCATGTTAAGTTACAGAGTTACACCCAACCAATGGCATGGTAAGTTACAGAGTTACATCTAACCAATGGCATGTTTAGTTACAGAGTTACACCCAACCAATGGCATGGTAAGTTACAGAGTTAAACCCAACCAATGGCATGTTAAGTTACAGAGTTACACCCAACCAATGGCACGTTAAGTTACAGAGTTACACCCAACCAATGGCACGTTAAGTTACAGAGTTACAGCCAACCAATGGCATGTTTAGTTAGAGTTACACCCAACCAATGGCATGTTTAGTTACAGAGTTACACCCAACCAATGGCATGGTAAGTTACAGAGTTACACCCAACCAATGGCATGTTTAGTTACAGAGTTACACCCAACCAATGGCATGGTAAGTTACAGAGTTACACCCAACCAATGGCATGTTTAGTTACAGAGTTAGACCCAACCAATGGCATGTTTAGTTACAGCGTTACATCCAACCAATGGCATGTTAAGTTACAGAGTTACACCCAACCAATGGCATGTTAAGTTACACTTCAGACCATTCCATGACATCAGTCACATGTACTGCATCTTCACTACAATGACATGTCAAGTTACAGAGTTACACCCAACCAATGGCATGTTTAGTTACAAAGTTACACCTAACCAATGGCATGTTTAGTTAGAGTAACACCCAACCAATGGCATGTTAAGTTACAGAGTTACACCCAACCAATGGCATGGTAAGTTACAGAGTTACATCCAACCAATGGCATGTTTAGTTACAGAGTTACACCCAACCAATGACATGTTAAGTTACACTTCAGACCATTCCATGACATCAATCACATGTACTGCATTTTCACTACAATGACATTTCAAGTTACAGAGTTACATCCAACCATTGGCATTTTTAGTTACAGAGTTACACCCAACCAATGGCATGTTTAGTTACAGCGTTACACCCAACCAATGGCATGTTAAGTTACAGAGTTACACCCAACCATTGGAATGTTTAGTTACAGAGTTACACTCAACCAATGGCATGTACAGGAGGGGACTAAGCACGCACCCCTGAGAGTCCCCCGTTTTGAGGGTCAGCATGGCAGATGTGTTGTTGCCTACTGTGTTGTTGCCTACTATTGAATGCTGAGCTGTAGTCAATGAACAGCATTCTCACGTAGGTGTTCATTTTGCACAGGTGGGAAAGGGTAGTGTGGAGTGCAACAGAGATTGCATCATCTGTGGATCTGTTGAGGCTGTATGTGAATAGGAGTGGTCCAGGATTTCTGGGTTGACGGTGTTGATGTGATCCATGACCAGACTTTGAAAGTATTTCATGGCTACAGGTGTGAGTGCTATGGGACGATATGCATTTAGGCAGGTTACCTTGGTGTTCTTGAGCACAGGGACTATGGTGGTCTGCTTGAAACATATAGGTATTAAAGACTGGGTCAGGGAGAGGTTGAAAATGTCAGTGAAGACACTTGCCAGCTGGTCAGCGCATGCTCTGAGTACGTGTCCTGATAATCCATTTAGCCCTGCAGCCTTGTGAATGTTAACCTGTTTTACCCACATAAGCTACAGCGTGATCACACAGTCGTCCGGAACAGCTGGTGCTGTGTTACTTGCCTTGAAGCGAACATAGGTCCCGTGTGGCTCAGTTGGTAGAGCATGGCGCTTGCAACGCCAGGGTTGTGGGTTCATTCCCCACGGGGGGACCAGGATGAATATGTATGAACTTTCCAATTTGTAAGTTGCTCTGAATAAGAGCGTCTGCTAAATGACTTAAATGTAAATGTAAATAGAAGGAATTTAGCACGTTTGGTTGGCTCGCGTCACTGGGCAGTTTGGATATCCCTTTCTAATCAGTGATAGTTTGCAAGCCCTGTCACGTCCGACGAGCATCAGAGCCGGTGTAGTAGGATTTGATCTTAGTCCTGTTATGACGCTTTGCCTGTTAGATGGTTAGTCAGAGGGTTTAGCAGGATTTCTTATTGTCACGACTTCCGCCGAAGTCGGTCCCTCTCCTTGTTCGGGCGGTGTTCGGCGGTCGACGTCACCAACCTTCTAGCCATCACTGATCCATTTTTCATTTTCCACTGGTTTTGTCTTGTCTTCCTTCACACCCGGTTCCAATCTCATCAATTACATGTTGTGTATTTAACCCCTCATGTCCTTGTCGGAGATTGTTTGATTCTATGTATTGTGCAAGTCATGTGTTCGGTGTGCGACGGGTTTTGTACCCAAGTTTATTATTTTTTGTATATATTGGTTTTGGAGTTTTATGAGCACTTATTAAACGACTCCGTTTAAACCAAGTTCGTTCTCCTGCGCCTGATGTCCCTGTCACCAACACGCACCCTTTACACTTATAAGCTTTGTATGAGTCTCTGTGTAAAGGTGAACTAGAGATTTTCTTCCTGTAGTTGCACACTTGTAGAAATTAGATCAAATGGATTTCAGTTTTCCTGTATTAAAATCCCCAGTAGCATTTTCTTGTTTGCTTATGGACCTGTACAGCTCGTTGAGTGCAGTCTAAGTGCAAGCATCGGTTTGTGGTGGTAAATAGACAGCTACCAAACATATCGATGAAAACTCTCTTGGTAAATAGTGTGGTCTACAGTTTATCATGAGATACTCTATCTCAGGTGAGCAAAACCTAGAGACGTCCTTAATATTAGAGATTGAGCACCAGCTGCTGTTGACAAAGAGACACATCCCACCTCCCCTGATCTTACCGGAGGTTGTTATTCTGTCTTGCCGATGCACGGAAAAGCCCAGCTAACTATATATTATCCATGTTCTTGTTCAGCCACAATTCAGTGAAACATAGGATATTACAGTTTTTAATGTCCCGTTTATAGGATAGTCTGAAATGGAGCTCATCCAGTATATTCACCAGTGATTGCACGTTTGCCAATAGAACGGAGTTTAAAGGCGGGTTATCCACTCATCAGGTATCCCGCTCGCCGCCCTCTTTTAACGAATGACGTGGACTTGGGCCTGGTCCAGGAAGAGCAGTATGTCCTTCGCTTCCGACTCATTGAAGGAGAAATCCTTGTCCAGATCGAAGTGAGTACTCGCTGTTCTAGTGTCCAGAAGTATTTTTCAGTCATAGGAAACGATGGCAGAAACATTATGTACAGGAAAATATCAAATCAATGCAAAAAAACACTAAATAGCACAATTAGACTGGAGCCCGTAAAACGGCGGCAAACCCCTTCAGCGCCATCCAGTGTTCATATTGTTTAACATACAGTATGTCAATGTTCTAAAAAGAGTGCCCCAAAGGACACTGTTAAGGTCCTAAGTTATTTGCAAGACAACTACTGGTATTATTTAGTCACGGTACACATGTTTCACTCAAAACCCTGCATTTCCTCTTCTCTCTCTCAGTCTGTCTGTCAGTTTGTCTGTCTCTCTCCCTCTCTCTTCCTCTTTCAGAGCTCAGGGGACACAGAGAGCTTAGTGACCTGGCAAGCAGCCAGTTGAGAGCCAACTGAGCTTCAGTCTCAAGCCTGAAGAGGACACTGGGTAAAAACAACTCTGTTTATACTGTTTACACTGTGCAGGCCTTGGTCAAATGCATTAAGGGAATGTACCACCACTTACAGGCAAGACTGCCATGACGCTCCAACTTAACAGAAACTGTGCCAACACTTCTAATGCATTTCAGCTATGTAGTATGATTTTATACATTTAGTAGGTACCCTCATCCCATCATTGACCCTCCTCTCCACCACTCCACCATCTAAACCTCTCTCTGTCCCCCATCCTAACCTCTACCTCTCCCTTACTCCACGTTCATCCCTCTCTTTCTCCTATCCCCCACCCCACTCTCTACCTCGCTCCTCAGGTTTTCTGTGAAAAAATACTACACAGAATGCTCACATCTGAGAGTTGGCAGTGGCAGTGTCATCTACAGCCACTAGACGGCAGTTTTCATTGTGTCATATAAACCAAGAGCAAGAGTGTAGACATGAAGCCAAGGTAAGGGTTATAGCTATGGCTAAGGTAAGGGTTCAGCTAGGGTGTAGACATGAAGCTAGGATTAGGGTTAGGGCTAACCCAGGATGTGGACATAAAGCTAAGGTCAGGATTAGGGCTAACCCAGGATGTGGACATAAAGCTAAGGTCAGGGTTAGGGCTAACCCAGGATGTGGACATAAAGCTAAGGTCAGGGTTAGGGCTAACCCAGGATGTGGACATAAAGCTAAGGTCAGGGTTAGGGCTAACCCAGGATGTGGACATAAAGCTAAGGTCAGGGTTAGGGCTAACCCAGGATGTGGACATAAAGCTAAGGTCAGGGTTAGGGCTAACCCAGGATGTGGACATAAAGCTAAGGTCAGGGTTAGGGCTAACCCAGGATGTGGACATAAAGCTAAGGTCAGGGTTAGGGCTGACCCAGGATGTGGACATAAAGCTAAGGTCAGGGTTAGGGCTAACCCAGGATGTGGACATAAAGCTAAGGTCAGGGTTAGGGCTAACCCAGGATGTGGACATAAAGCTAAGGTCAGGGTTAGGGCTGACCCAGGATGTGGACATAAAGCTAAGGTCAGGGTTAGGGCTGACCCAGGATGTGGACATAAAGCTAAGGTAAGGGTTAGGGCTAACCCAGGATGTGGACATAAAGCTAAGGTCAGGGTTAGGGCTGACCCAGGATGTGGACATAAAGCTAAGGTAAGGGTTAGGGCTGACCCAGGATGTGGACATAAAGCTAAGGTAAGGGTTAGGGCTAACCCAGGATGTGGACATAAAGCTAAGGTCAGGGTTAGGGCTGACCCAGGATGTGGACATAAAGCTAAGGTAAGGGTTAGGGCTAAGGTTAATGAATAGTAAGTTAAAATGTTGTTGACAATGAACATCTACTGAACATCTTCAAACTATTAATTTAGGACTATCCAAATAAAGTGATAACGTTCACGTTTGTTGTAAACTAGAGTTGTCGTCCAGCTGACTGAACCCAGACCACTCTCAAAACTTTTCAGAGAGTGAATTGAAGGTACCTGCTTGGATGAGTTATACAGCGAAGCTGCGGACAGCAGGGATGTACTGCTTCTCTGTAAAACCCTCACTGGCCTCCTCACAGAGGTACTGACATACCACCTACAGAGGACACACACACAGGAATTCAACACCACAGTCAACTCACACACAGCCACTGACAAACACAGAGTGGCACTATCCAGAGGAATGTGTAAGTGCAGTGCTGCTTTGTAGACACCCAGTAGTAACACTATAATATGACAATGCTCTGGTTATAGAGCTCCCTCTACTGGAGACTGAGCATGAAACAAGTTCATATTTCACAATATAGGCAAGACAGTTTGCCACTGTGAAATGCATTTGAAGCTTTTCGTACCTCTATCAATGTCCACAATACTGCTCAATCATCAGGTCACTACAAGTCTCTTGAGCGCTTTGAGTGAAATGTAAGAAAGATGTTATAAAGCTATTAGAAAGCTATCAGGAAGTATCATGCTCAGATAGAAACATTACATTATTGCTAGACAGAGGGCCAGTGTACCTGGTAGTGTTAAAGGAATGGTTCCAGCAAGCCATTGAAGAAGGAAAGTAGGGGCTGACCTCTGTCTGTCATCACTATGTCCTGCTGCAGCATCTGAACAGCACCAGTCTTCACCAGCAGGTAACACGGCACCTCAAAGTCCTGCAGGGATATTCCCATAGGCTGTTGACAACATGTAAACTATACTTGAAAAGATAATTACATATGCGCAATGAACACTTGTCTTCTCTCAAATACATCGTTACAGTTGTTGATTAGCTAGCTAGCAAATTAGACATGACATCAGTCAACACACCTCAAAACAAGACATGCGTCAATAATACCCAAGATAGAATGAGCTGAAACGAGACACCTATGATTCCCCACATGGCAGCTTCTTGTCATTGTTGCTAGCTATCTGACTGTTCAGAATCATAACGCACGCCTTCCAGTCACCATATATTACACAAAAATCATCACTCTGCATCTAAGTATTTCCTGGACAGTGTCCACAGGACAGAGGATGAAAGAGACAGTTTGAAAAACACACATTCAAAACCTCAGCCATGCACCCTATTGGGACGACATAAAAGCAGCTATATTGAGTGGAAACAAACTGGGACTATACATTTATTTCAACCCTAATCAAATATTTCTAGTAAGTTTCTTCGGGTCCATGAAAAGCGCTATATAAAACCTGTGTATTATTACAAATGAGAGCAACAGCCAGGCACTCACCCTTCTTGAAGGAGGCTGCAGTGTGCATGGCCACAGCCAGCACGGTGGGCCGTAGGAACACGTGGGAGACCTGGTTCCTGTAGGAGGCACAGGAGAGCACGCTGACGGCCCGGTTAAAGAGAGACTCTTCTGGGGTCACCGGGCCCTGGGGCTCCCCCACCACCAGACTATCCAGGCCCCCTGAGACACACAGCAAGCTCCTATGAAGAGCCAGGCTGGACGACACCACCTTAGTTGTGGGAGCATGGTCTGGAGGAGAGAGAGAAAAGACAAAGACAACGAGAGACAGATAGACAACAGAAAAGGGAGTCAGACAATGTAACAAGGTGACATGAGGCCCAGCAGTGAGCTCCGTCTGGACAGGCACGCCAAGGGTGTCTAACTGAGACGATCCTACAGACACAACATCTTGTCACAACACCAGTGACTCATTAAGGATGGCAGGTGACATCCCCAAAGCAATGACAAGGGACTCATCTGAGGCCTTGAAGGGCCATGAGAGCACCATCTGGCTCTGGTTAGCAAGCCGAGAGGTTCACACTGAGCTAATTATATATTTTGACATCAAAGGGAACTGGATATCAAACATCATATTGCATCAGGAGCAATGGGTGTAATAAATCATATGAGTCCAATCAAAGTCAGTGAGTGAACTGAGTTTCTGAACATTCAGATGGCTCATGAAACACTTTTGTCCGGGAAAGACTTCAGCAAGGAAATTAAGATTCATTCCCTGGCTAAATTCCAATACGACCATATTGCAATCAATCCCCTGATTACATATCTTGGGTTTTTGCGGGGCAGTTTTTTTAAAAAGATAATTACATTGCCTTTGATTACATTCTAAAGCAATGTGTATGACATTCACTTGCTGCCTGGAGTGGCACCAGATGTGCTGCATTTATATTTAGGCTAAGTTGTGCTGAGGCTACATCAATAACAAAACACTAAGCAACAGCAACAAGGAGCTTACTGTATCATTTGAGGTCAACTGGAGAGTTAAAGCCAGAAGCACAATAAACGTGGAGTTAAGAGTGCCTTTGGCTGGGTTTGGATCCTACCAGACCAGTCCAGGAAGGCACCATAGGACAGGGCCAGGTTCTGCAGGAGGAGAGAGGCCAGTCCAGACGCACTATCCTGTAGGCCGTGTCGTTCACAAACTACTGGGTCTCCTCCAAGGGCTTCATAGGGATGTGTCTGTAACAGGATAGGACTCAGTTAGGAGGACCAGTGGTTACTGAGGAACATGACAAACCAACTCAAATTAAACAGGGTCTCAATTCAACAACAAAAAATGACAAAAACTGAGAGAAAAATACACTTAAGTGATAGTGGAGAGAGTTATCAGTTATCGAAAGTTATGAGTGTAAGGTTTGTCCGACATAGCCCGTGATATGGGTCCGCTAATACAGGACTATTAAAGGCCCAGTGCACTACTTTTGTGAAATATATATTTTTTTACAAAATATAGTCACAGTCAAAAGTTTGGACACACCTACTCATATACAGGTTTTTATTTATTTTTACTATTTTCCACATTGTAGAATAATAGTGAAGACATTACAACTATGAGATAACACATATGGAATCATGTAGTAACCAAAAAAGTGTAAAACAAATCAAAATATATTATATATTTGTGATACTTCAAAGTAGCCACCATTTGCCTTGATGAGGGCTTTGCACACTCTTGGCATTATCTCAATCAGATTCATGAGGTAGTCACCTGGAATGCATTTAAATTAACAGGTGTGCCTTGTTAAAAGTTCATTCGTGGAATTTCTTTCCTTCTTAATGTGTTTGAGCCAATCAGTTGTGTTGTGACAAGGTAGTGGTGGTATACAGAAGATAGCCCTATTTGGTAAAAGACTAAGTCCATATTATGGCAAAAACAGCTCAAATACGCAAAGAGAAACAACAGTCCATCATTACTGTGAGACATGAAGGTCAGTCAATACAGAACACTTCAAGAACTTTCAACGTTTCTTCAAGTACAGTCGCAAAAACCATCAAGCGCTATGATGAAACTGGCTCTCATATGGACCACCACCACAGGAAAGGAAGACCCAGAGTTACCTCTGCTGCAGAGGATAGGTTCATTAGAGTTAACTGCACCTTAGATTGCAGCCCAAATAAATGCTTCACAGAGTTCAAAGAACAGACACATCTCAACATCAACTGTTCAGAGGAGACTGCGTGAGTCAGGTCTTCATAGTTAAATTGCTGCATAGAAACCACTACTAAAGGACACCAATCAGAAGAAAAGACTTGCTTGGGCCAAGAAACATGAGCAATGGACATTAGAGCGGTGGACATCTGTCCTTCGGTCTGATGAGTCCAAATTTGAGATACTTGGTTCCAACCGCCATGTCTTTGTGAGATGCAGAGTAGGTGAGAGGAAGATCTCCGCATGTGTGGTTCCCACCGTGAAGCATGGAGGAGGAGGTGTGATGTTGTGGGGGTGACACTGTCAGTGATTTATTTAGAATTCAAGGCACACTTAACCAGCATGGCTACCACAGCATTCTGCAGCGATACGCCATCCCATCTGGTTTGCGCTTAGTAGGACTATAATTTGTTTTGTCAACAGGACAATGACCCAACACACCTCCAGGCTGTGTAAGGGCTATTTGACCAAGAAGGAGAGTGATGGAGTGCTGCATCATATGACCTGGCCTCCACAGTCACCTGACCTCAACCCAATTGAGATGGTTTGAGATGAGTTGGACCGCGGAGTAAATGAAAAGCAGCCACCAAGTGCTCAGCATATGTCGGAACTCCTTCAAGACTGTTGGAAAAGCATTCCAGGTGAAGCTGGTTGAGAGAATGCCAACAGTGTGCAAAGCTGTCATCAAAGCAAAGGATGGCTACTTTGAAGAATCAAAAATAAATTTTATTTGTGTAACACTTTTTTGGTTACATAGTTTTGATGTCTTCACTATTATTCTACACAATGTGGAAAATAGTACAAAATTAAGAACAACCCTTGAATGAGTAGGTGTGTCCAAACTTTTGACTGGTACTGTATATATTTCCTTTTCTATTCGGATTTTTCAGGGGGTGCTGTAGCACCCTCAGCACCCATACTTCCCGCGGCTATGATGACAGGCAGGACAAGGTCATAGGTGTACAGAATGTAGGACATCAACAGGAAGTCCATGTAACTACAGTGACTGGGGAGCAGCACCACAGGATGCTCCTGGATGGCCTGTTTGAGCTGAAGAAATGAAGAATGTGTGGATATGAATTAACTTTATTAACAGGGAAAATAGTTAATATCCCACATGCCCCATAATCCTTAATGTACTACTTTGCATTACATTCATAACAGACCTCAGACTCAGAATAGTTGCATTAATACATGTTAATACAGACATGTTGCAAGATCGTTTTGAAGTCCTTGCTAAGGGTGAAGGCAAAGAAGTGGACGGTGCTGATCTGGAGCCGGTAGGCCATCTCCTCCAGAATGACACAGGACTCTTCCTGGATGATGTCAGGGGCTTCGCCAGACTCTTGTGACACCTGGGCATGATCATCAACCACAATTTTAGTCTACATGTGTAGATGACAAAATGTGTTGATCAAAGTGTGCAGGAATGTAACTTTGTATTGCTTTGCATGCAGGGTCATACTTGACCTTATCACTAAGGGTTAATTCCATCCCTTCAGTGTTTAAACCAGTTTGACCACCAATGACTAATGTCTTGACAACTTTCTCTGAAACTGCCTTTGGGGTTAGGCAATGCATGTATTATAAGGTCAAGTATGAGGTCAAGTATGCCTACCAACTATGCCTACCAACTATTAATAATACATGCATTGCCTAACCCCAAAGCCAGTTTCAGAGAAAGTTGTCAAGACATTAGTCATTGGTGGTCAAACTGGTTTAAACACTGAAGGGATGGAATGAACCCTTGAGTGATAAGGTCAAGTATGACCCTGCATGCAAAGCAATACAAAGTTACATTCCTGCACACTTTGATCAACACATTTTGTCATCTACACATGTCGACTAAAATTGTGGATCAGAGGGGTCGAGATGTCACTGTGGTGTGAGGCTCAATAGAAACACTGAGATTTTAACACTTCACAACCTATAACAACCATGACAACCTTTGCACATGCGGCCGATGGTATTAATTACCTACCTGATTAATCACATAGCGTAGTTTATCAGAATAGACGATATTCTTGAGCATGTTTGCATTGCAGGGAGTGAGTCCCTTGTAAAGAACCGGTGAATATTTCAAGTCGTTGGAGTTCCTCCTCTCTTCCAAAATGTCTTCATAGTCATCTCTCTTTTTTAGCGTCGGTTCCCTTTGCTGTAACGTTAAAAACACAATGGCAGCTAAATATGTTCTCAAGTCCGATCCAAGAGTTGAACGAGCACAAGATGGCGCGCGCGAGCAAGATGAAACATTGCGCGAGCAAACGCAATCGAGAGAAGAAAATGGGCACGCGAGCAGACGGGTCCAGCGAGTGCACGGGTCAGTCAAGAGCGCACATTAAACTTAAGAGCTTCATTGTCACAGATCAAAAATAAAACGTTCTCAATTGATCAAATTGCTCTCTCAAGTCTTGGCACCTTTGGGTTTGGATTTCAGGCTGATGGAGGTTTAGTTTACCGTGGATGGGTGTCTAGAAACCTTCGATTGGTCACTTTCACTGGAATGATGGATGAACTTAAAAAATGCCTACCATTGGCCAGTCCAGTGTTCGCCAGTCCATTGGCCAGTCCAGTCTGTTTGCTATGCACTGCAGAAGTTTCTGTTTAGCTAAGTGTTGCCATGTTCGTAGTTTTTCAGTCAAATTGGGCTACTTTGAAAAAGATGTCCCAGGTGAACAGGTATTGGCCACGGGTTGCGCTATTTCTAAATTGCTATGAATGTATATATATATATATACACTACCATTCAAAAGTTAGTTGACACATAGAAATGTCCTTGTTTTTGAAAGAAAAGCACATTTTTTGTCCAATAAAATAAAATAGATCAGAAATACAGTGTAGATATTGTTAATGTTTTAAATGACTATTGTAGCTGGAACCGGCTGATTTTTAATGGAATATCTACATAGGCGTACAGAGGCCCATTATCAGCAACCATCACTCCTGTGTTCAAATGGCACGTTGTGTTAGCTAATCCAAGTTTATCATTTTAAAAGGCTAATGGATCATTAGAAAACTTTTGCAATTATGTTAGCACAGCTGAAAACTGTTGTACCGATTAAAGAAGCAATACAACTGGCCTTCTTTGGACTAGCTGAGTATCTGGAGCATCAGCATTTGTGGGTTCAATTACAGGCTCAAAATGGCCAGAAACAAAGACCTTTCTTCTGAAACTTGTCAGTCTATTCTTGTTCTGAGAAATGAAGGCTATTCCATGCGAGAAATTCCAAGAAACTGAAGATCTTGTACAACGCTGTGTACTACTCCCTTCACAGAACAGCGCAAACTGGCCCTAACCAGAATAGAAAGAGGAGTGGGAGGCCCCGGTGCACAACTGAGCAAGAGGACAAGTACATTAGAGTGTCTAGTTGAGAAACACATGCCTCACAAGTCCTCAACTGGCAGCTCCATTAAATAGTACCCGCAAAACACCAGTCTCAACGTCAACAGTGAAGAGGCGACTCCGGGATGCTGGGCTTCTAGGCAGAGATCCTCTGTCCAGTGTCTATGTTCTTTTTCCCATCTTAAACTTTTATTTTTATTGGCCAGTCTGAGGTATGGCTTTTTCTTTGCAACTCTGCCTAGAAGGCCACCATCCCAGAGTGGCCTCTTCGCTTTTGATGTTAAGATTGGTGTTTTGCTCTGATAGGTTGGATAAATAAAACCGTCCAATGTGAAGAATTGAAAACAGTGATGAAGAGTTGCATTTTTGTTGCATTTCTAGGAGTTTTGCAGAGTTCATATGAAGATACAGATTGGATAATTGATGTCCACGCCTCAATCAACATAACCCCAGGAAGACTACAGAAAAAGATACTGACGAGCACATTCATATCCCATCACAGTTACTCATTTATTAATTTTAAAAAAGGAAAAAAAATACATTGCTTTTTGCTTTTCTTTTACACTGTATAATATGAAAACAATGCCAAGTACAACGCATTTCATATACAAACCACTTAGAAGTACAAAACGTTTACATTGTAGGAGAGATGAGAACTAAAGAACATACACATGAACAGAATTCTAGAAAAAGAAGCACAGCTTTTTGTGGACACATACTGTGGACATAGATGCCACAGTGTCCTAAAGGACCAGTTGACATTCCCCATGAGGTTTGGTGGTGCACCCGGCCTAGTTCTCTGGTAGTGTGGCAGTGAGGGCAACAGGCACCCCAGGGCATGAGATGCGTGCCTGCCTTTAGAAGAGAGATGCCCCACAGACACTGCAACATCTCCTCCCCCCACATGCCATAGTCAGGGTGGGTACAGTAAACATGGGAAAAATAAAAAGATTCAAATGCAAACGTAATCTGACAGTAGTGACTTTCTAGCACCATTTTTTGGTTCTTTTTTGGGGGTTCACATTCAGAAGCAGGCTACCATGTTGGGGAGGGGAAACCCATGCCAAACACACTAATATACAACACTTAGAGAGGATAAACTACTATCTGCATTTACTACTAAGGTTCTTTTGATATTATGGTCTGCAACTGCAGTGTTTTTTTTGTGCCATTTCCATAGTGATTGCTGAGAGGCTACATGGACCCCATTTTGTTTGCCTTTGGGGTTTCGTTACACCTCACACTTCCCTATACTGTAGTTGCCGTCACAAGCACTAATTCCGTTTTATATGAATGTCTTCATAAAAGGGACGGTTCTGTAATTGACAACATTCACTTGGAGACACTTAACTCAAAATGGGGTCCACTTAACCCAAAATGGGGTCCAATAACTCAATACATGCTGGAATACAAAATGGCTCTAGCCAATGATCAGTCCAGCCTAACAGCTGTCAACATTTCATGTACATTTCCCATCCATTTTATTTACCCTGGGAATGGTCACCTCCACGTTTTAGCTATGGACATACTTTAGTTTCATCAGACAGTCTGCTCTACATCATATCAACATGTTTAATGTACAAGGCAATGGTTCTGTTCAGAAAACACCATTAACACAGCTAAATAACCCCAATATTAGATTTAAAGACTATTAAAAAATGCCAGTACTATATTTGGTGTTTTTACAAAGAGAAAATATTGCGAAAGCAGTACAAATCATTTTCACCAATAGTGTACCACAGTGCTTCAACACAGACTCTGAGCAGAATGTTCTTCTAATGGCAATAGCTTTGGTATCCTTAATCCAAAAACATATTACCATTTTGGATTAAGGGCACATTACTTTGAAGCAACACTTTTAGTAGCAGAAAGAGATCAAGATGTTCACAAAATTATAATTAAAGAATATAATACAAAACTCCTAACTGCATCTAATGCAGATTTATGATATACCTGTACGTGAACTCAAACATAATGAGGACATGGTCAAATCTAAATGTGGGATAATAAGCCCGCCTAGTATCTACAATTCCATAAAGATTCCCTCTGACAAATCACAAATGCACTGCTTAACCCTCTTCATTCATTTTGTCATCTGACATGGCATGTTAATATGCTTTAGCCCCATAAAATGATTTAACGTGTCACATAAAGATAAACGATATACTGTGGTGAAATTAATCTGATGCTGTAATGCTAACTCAAACTCTAGGGGGCAAACTGTTATTGTACTGTAATAGGTTGTTTGAAAGGCTTCCGTATAGCACTGTTGTGCATTGTTTTACTATATACAGATAGAGTTTTAAGTTAACTAGTTAGCTTAGAATACATGCTTGGGAGACAGTCGTATTTACAGTTTCCTTACATATCATGCAAACTTGACCCTCTGGTGGTCTGTCAATACAATACTTTTAACTGATTTAAAATACCTTTAACAATACCTGTTCATTCAAACATCACATGAGCATACACCCTCTTAATAAATATTTCAATAGTGTAGTAAAAGTCAATGCATTAAACAATAAATACTTTGAAAGAAGATACTATCTGCTGTATGTAGATAGTTTGACAACATACACATGGCAATGTTACATCTCAATGTCACAGTGGTTTGGCTTCACTTCGACCCAAGTTTTGTCCTCTAGCGACAGAATTTTGTGTTTGATAAGATACAGTTTGTCCTCTGATTTGTCCCTTATACTGATTTGTCCTTTATACTGATCTGACCACCTTTACTCTCTTATTGAAAGTGAGGCTGGGGTGAATTCCATTTCATTTTCATGATATGGAATTTATAGGGTATAAAATCCCCAATACGTCATTTTCAATTGACCAGAATTGAAACTGAATTTACTCCAGCTCTGGCAAGGCTTTGTAAAGTTGAAAAGACAATACAGTATATCACCAATAATATGTCTGAGAAAATCTATTAATCTCTATATATGAGTTAGATAGGCTGACGTTCCGTTTCCTCTAAAGAAATAGGAGTATACAAACTCTCTATGAACTAACCTGAGAGAAGAAGATGAATACAGTAGAGACATTGTACTGTAGGGCATCTCATGACTCTACCCTAGTATGGGATTTTGTTTCAGAGATGCACTTAATTAAAGCACCCGGTGGCATTTTGACTGTAAACACAGAATCTGATTGTACGGATTGAGATTAAATTAAGACTTGGAAAATTATAAAAAACAATATAATTGATGTACAAAAGTCCCTTGTATATAAGATTCCCTCTAAGGGTGATATTTGATCATAGGCATTGAACAGCATAAGATATATAGTAGAACTAAGGGGGGGGGGGTGGAGCAGGAGGAATCCATGTTAACATTGGTGGGACTGTGCCTAGACACCTTGGGAGGCTACTGCTGCTTAATATTCTTTGGCACCTCCATTCCTGTTAGTAGGGTGACCTGCGAAGGACAAACAGTTCCAAATGAGATCATGACAGATTAAACTGCTGACTCGAGGTCCAGGATTTGAACCACAGAGCTCATTAACTCAGCATGATGTATATTTGCTGGTTAGTAACAATTGAAAAATATATATGTGTACAGCCTATGTAGTTTAGCATATCCTCAATCTGGAGATGAATTTCATTTATAAAATAAGCCGATAATCCTTGAATTTCGAGACAAAACTATCTGAATGAATTTCTGAAATCTAATCAGCTCTGTCTGACTATCAGTGCTCACCTGGACATTTCTGTTGATGCTGACAGCAGGCATGAAGACTCCCTCCAGGTTCTCAAAGGCCACGGGGCCATGCTGCTCTTTGTTGATGAAGAACGTTAGAGTGTACTTGTTCAGATCCAGCAGGATGCCCACAGTGGCTCCCTTAGAGATTCCCCCCTCGGCCCTGCAGAACACACACACACAGAGAGTCTAGGCCTAATGTACTATATCAAAACAGATCACACAGGCCCTTTGAGAGTGGTCTGGGATCTCTGATGGGTAGAGGGATCCCAATGAGTCCAAATACAGTTTGGAGCAAATGGCTTTGAGCGGATAATTGTTTTCTCTATTCAAGACATTAGATTTGACCTAATTGCTAAATCTTTCGTGTTTGTATGTAGGCTATGTGTGAATTGATGTACAGTAAATCCCTAATATATTCGGAATACTTGTAGTCCAACAAATATATGAAAACATTCCCAAGCTTCTCCTTCAGGGTGTATATCTTTTCTCCATTCCAATGGAATAAAGAAAACAACCTTAGGCACTAAGTCAATAAACGCATCCATATCCAAACATCTGAAACACTTTGGCAGTGCAAAGCCGTATGTAAATAGTTACACTCAAACCAGTCAACTCATTGGAAACCGCAAAAGCCAGCAGTGTTTTTGTTTTTGAGAGTGAGCAGCTCAAACAACAAAATGGTGGACGTGTGAAAGTGTGCCCCCAGTCAAACAGCTATGTCACAAAGCTAACTGTAACGGCTTTCGTTGGTGGAAGGAGAGGAGGACCAAAATGCAGCGTGGTACGTATCCATAATATAATTTAATCAAAAATGAATACAAAATGAACAATAGAATGAAAACCGACACAGTCCCGTATGGTGCAAACACTGAAACGGAAAATAACTACCCACAACCCATAGTGGGAAAACAGGCTACCTAAGTATGATTCTCAATCAGAGACAACGATCGACACCTGCCTCTGATTGAGAACCATACTAGGCCAAACACATAGAAATATAACGTACAGAACAAAACATAGAAAAACAACATAGAATGCCCACCCCAACTCACGCCCTGACCAAACTAAAATAAAGACATAAAAAAGGAACTAAGGTCAGAACGTGACACTAACTGGGCTCTACAGGGGCTTCCAGAGAAATCCGCTAGGCTAAAGAAACAAACAAGCAGGATTGCGGCACGATCAGCCTTTGATGATTACCTGACATACAGTACATGTATCGTTGGCACTTTAATGAGGGAAATGAGTGAGTCATTGTGGTTGATAGGCTCCAACGTAACAGCTGACAGGAAGATAAATAATGAGGTTGGAGAAACAAAAAGATGATGTGCTATGAAAGACAAAAACAGGGAAACTCTTTAATCAGCGACTGAAAATAGTAACTACTACTGTATTATTGGTTTAACGAGGAAGGAGGATTCTGCTCTGGATATTCATGTCCCTGGGGCTACTGTAGGTTGCTAAGCCTGTGGCCTCTTTGTCTTTGAATCTATGTATAATATTACTCTATGTTACCCTGTGTAAAATTCAATCAAAACGGATATTCACAAAACATAAGAGGACTGCCCTGAGAATAATCTCTTCCATTTCCAACTAACTGCCTGTCACACCCTGATCTCTTTCACCTGTCTTTGTGCTTGTCTCCACCCCCCTCCAGGTGTCGCCCATTTCCCCCATTACCCCCTGTGTATGTATACCTGTGTTCTCTGTTTGTCTGTTGACAGTTCGTCTTGTCTCGTCAAGCCTACCAGCGGTTTTTCCTGTACTCCTGTTTTCGCTCTAGTCCCTGTTTTCTAGTTTTCCTGGTTTTGACCATTCTGCCTGCCCTGAACCTGCCTGCTGTTCTGTACCTTGTGACACTGCCCTGGATTACTGACCTCTGCCTACCCTGAGCCTGCCTGTTGTTCTGTACCTTTCGGACTCTGCTCTGGATTACTGACCTCTGCCTGTCCTTGACCTGTCATTTGCCTGCCCCCCTGTTTTTGTAATAAACTTTTGTCACTTCAAACTGTCTGCAACTGGGTCTTATCCTGAGGTCTGATACTGCCTGCCAAGTATTGTAAGTGCGTACGTGTTTTAGTCCTGACAGCATGACACACAAAGCACATGATGGCTATTTCTAAACTCTGAAGCTGCGGAGGAGTAGGAGTCAGCCTTCCTCCCCAGAGATGTCCCACCTACCTGTTGGTGTGGGAGTTGTTGTGCATGAACCAGCTGCGGTTGTTGTCCACGTACATGGCCCAGGCCTTATCATCCTTCCCCAGCATCATGTCCTTCATCGTGTTGATCCTCGCCACCCCGAACGCAGGGTCCGGGTGGTTGTCATAGCGATCCACCCTGAGCTCCCAGTAATGGACCCCCTTGGAGAAAGCGGCTGTCCCCAGGACCACACGGTCATCGTAGCTGTTGCAGCTCACTGTACGGTTCTCATTGGTCAACATGATGTCCCTGTGAGCCGAGGTGGGGTCGAAGGTGAACCAGGCCACTGCAGGAGAGACAAAGTAGAGCAGTAGGAGGAGTCAGGGCAAGATAAGAGCATTTCCAGGTCTCTAGGGCATGGCTGTCTTGAGTGAACCTCATTGGAGGATGGAGCCCCATAAGAGCATGAAACATGATGCCATTATAGAACGGCACGGTCAGCTAGGACCCCATGCTGGGCTGTATACTGTGAGATGACACATGAAATATTCACAGAGCACCACAAAAAAATTCTACTTCTCATTTAAAAGTCAAGCACTGGATTAATTTTCATTCAGCAGCTCCTTGCCCATAAGGCACTGCTGTGTCAAACCATTGCAGTGTATTGCCTTAATTAGCCCCATTCCTCAAAGAGGCACTGCTATGTTAGAATAAACAGTTAACTGGCACACGACAGGCACTCACTAAGGCCTCCACATGCAGAGATCCATTGTTATTGCAGCTGGCAGAGCCAGAGCTGGAGCCGCCTGTACTCTGCTCAGTCTAAATTCTCTCCTTGTCCCGCTGCTCTGTCAGCTCAATCAATGGCATCAACAACCTATCCTCTCTCCCTCTCCCTGTCCATCCCTCCACTCCCCATCCCAGTAATGGGAGGACAGGGAGAAGGAGGAGAGGGAGAGAGGATAGGCAGTTTATGCCATTGATTGAGTGCAAGGCTGGGATGGGGAGTGGAGGGATGGACGGGGAGAGCACGGCAATGCGTTGACAGCTGGCAGGCTAGAGTAATCACAGTCTGGCACTCTGTCGCTGTGATACTTTGCTAAACTGCGAGACCACTTCCACAGTCTGTCAGCCCTATATCAGAACTGGACATCTCTTTAGTGGAGCTCCTTCAGCTCTGGCTCTGGCATGGTGTTTACTGCTCTAAACCTGGAGGTTTCTGGGGGCCCAGAGCTGACTAGTACCACCACACCCAGCCAGGACAGTGACAGATTGCACCAGTCACCAGTTCTAATCCACCATTGCTGTGGAATAGAACTCCGTAGTTAAGGACACAAACAAGAGCGTTGATGGGAGGGCGAGGCTTTGTCGGCAAACAGCAGGCCTGGATGTCCCAGAGGACTAGCTCGGCTCAGGAGCGGTGAATAAAGAGTATCATTCTGTACCCCGGGCACTAATTAAGCCTGGTGTCCCCTGGTCCCCAGTTGGATGGGGCGGGGGGTTCTTCTCTTCCTTCCCTTTCATGTCTACAGTTAGGTCAACACAAAGTGACAGAATACAGAACACCCACCATCAGATGTCTTCAGCACCACAGTCTTGCTATAGGGCCCCACCCCGGTGGAGTTGTAGGCCTTGACTCTGGCGTTGTAGGAGCTGTTGAAGTGGAGGCCGTCCACAGTGCACACGGTCTCCTTCCCTACATACACCTCCTGGGACACAGAGACATACAGTACAGCACAGGACCATCTGGCGTTAGTTAGAGCTCTGACTGCAGCATGTGCACTATGAATAATAAAATACGTGGCAGAAGCGACAACTGTTATCTATAGGAAACGGGTAGGACACCCTACTGCACATAGAATTACAGTGGAACTGTATTACGCATATTGAAATGTGCCTGGCTAAATAAAACACAGCTCATGCAAACCTTTCATTGCATAATGAGCATCAAACGTTTACATTCTTTGACTTAATCTACTGTTAAAACACCCGAGCGTGAAGTGCTCCATCCTAGTGTCAGACTACATGGAGCGTCGGACATGATGACACGTTCTCTAATGTGTGAAGTGAAGGATTATCTGACCCTGTATTGACCCCCGTTGCCGTCGTCGAGCTCCAGGATGTAGCCTTCGATGGGGTTGCTAGGGGGCACAGTGACCCTCCAGGCCAGGGTGGCACTGTTGTTGCGGGTGCAGCACTTCTCCAGCTGCAGCAGGGGGGCCGGGGGCACCGTGGCAGACTCCACTTGAATAGAAACGGATGGCAGGAACATCACAGAGGAGTTAACATCTATCTCTGCATGGATTGGTTGTGGTTGATAGTTGTTGTTGTTGTCAGGCAGGTGAGAATATTGTAAGGGAAGAGTGCGGTAAAACATGCATGGGAGGAGAGCACTCTATCCCCTTAACGTGGTGGGCTGGTGTGGGCTGGCAGGTCTCAAGGAGGAAAAGGGGATTTGGATGATCATATAGCAACTCTGAAATACCTCCTGCGCTCTCCGTCTCTTTCAATCCACCTGCATGCATTTGTTTCAATAATGGAGTCTCCTGAATATCTGAAACATGATATTGGACATGGGTTGATGTGTGGTGCTTGACTTAGTTTGCAACATAGTGGAACTGATCAACTACTGTGCTTTCTCAGGGGAATGCTGGTTACATTTCCCATGGTTTCAAATCTCATTTGGTTTTATATGACGTTGTATTTGGAGCAGACTAAGTTGGTAACTGTGTATGGGAAAATCGTGTCTGCTTCAGTAGACAGATATGGAAAAGTGTTGGAGCGAAATGAAATACATCCTATTTATATGAAAAATATATCATGGTATTCTAGGACATTGCCAGGGGATATACTGTGCACTATAAATCTTCCTCAGGTTTAGTCAAGCACAATATTTAAATAGACTAATGAAAAAATTGCTGTGGACACATAGTATGTTTGAATCAGATACTCAGAATATTGAACTTGCTCACATCAACTAAGCATTTGGAGTGTGAAACATGGAGACCTTTTTGGTCAGTTTTGCTAAAGCATTTCTACCACTTCACCAAACTATAAAGCACAGAATGAGTACAGGTGATGCATATCACAAGAGACAAGTGTGTCTACTTAACTGCTGAACAGCCATACAAAAATACATTACAGGCACACTTGAAAGATGAGTCCACTGCAAGACTATCTAACAATGTAACAATATACTGTATGAAAATGTGTACGAATAGACTCACACTACGCAAACAGTAGCAAGTATATGAATATGACTTAGAAATGAACACATATTGGTTACCTTTGCTCTGGACAAAGTCCAGCTGTAGTATGGTCTGCAGCAGGGGGTCTGTGTTCAGGGTCAGGTCAAACTCAGGGCCCACCTTGGGCTCCAAAGCCCCTTTGACCCACTGGTCCTGAGACGACGTCACACGTTTGATCAGCGCATCTGAGATCTACATAGAGACACACAGCAGGGGAGAACCGCTTCAAACCAGCTACAACTCCAATAAAAGGTTCAGCTACAGTGTAATATACTATTACAAAGTGCAACATGGTTTTAACAGACTTTTTATGGTGTCTCTGAGGCTTTGTGCTTCTTGAAAAATGCCAGCTGGAAATGTGCTGCATTAAGGTATAGCCAACCCTGTAGGTTACCAGCTTTTGTAAGGATTTATATAAGCTTTTATGATACAGAGCACAGATTTTGTTCAGGGGTTATAAGAAACTGTACAATCAATATCGTCATAAACATTTCAAGGGGGGAGGGAAGCACCAATTTACAGAAGAGAGTCTTTCATCTCTATTTCGTCTTATTCAGACCGTTCTTTTTTTTTAAAAGAGGAGAATCAATGGCTTCCAGCTAATGGTAAGGGGAACTGAAGACGACAAGTCAACGTTTAACTCGATAAGGGTGTCACATATCAATGTTAACCATTATCAGGTTAACCTTTATCAGCGCAAGTCAACGAGTATTGGTTTGGGATGACCTATTTATTACCTATTAAGTATCAATATCTTCATTCACATTTAGCCAACAACACATTTTAATCAACATCTTGCTACAAGCTTATCATATACACTCTGAATCAATATTTATTAGTATAGTAAAATATATAAGCGGTTCTTTCAAAGGTCTTGATGTTAAGAATTTTTATGGCTAGAGTTTTCTAATGATCTTTAAATTATTTGTTTTCAACCCGTTTTAGGAAAAATATTTGGGGAAAATAGTTGTTGGCCTTAGCATTTAGCAGTAGGAAACAAGGACATCTGAGGGGAATGTGAGGGAAGTCTCCTCTGTGTGAGGCAAGCAGGCTAGCCTCATCCACAGCCTGTCACGCCCTGATCTGTTTCACCTCTCTTTGTGATTGTCTCCACCCTCCAGGTGTCGCCCGTTTTGTTCTTCTAACCTACCAGCGGTTTCCCCCTTGCTCCTGCCTTGTCTATATTCCTGTTTTCTACTTTTCCCAGTTTTGTCCTTTCTGCCTGCCCTGACCCTGAGCCTGCCTGCCCTTCTGTACCTTTGCCCCACTACTCTGGATTACCGACCTCTGCCTGACCCCGAGCCTGCCTGCCGTCTTGTAACTTTGCCTGCCCGTGTTCGAATTAATAAACTTTTGTTACTTCGACATTGTCTGCACCTGGGTCTTACCTTCAAACATGATACAGTCTACTAGCAGAGCTCTAGCCCCATTCATCCATACACCACTACTGTACCTGCAGGAAGCCACTGGGGTCGTTCTCTTTGATCACCTCCAGACAGTACTCCATCATTCCCGTGGTCTGACGCAGCTTCATAGTGCAGTGTGTGATCTGGTCACGCACCACCTGAACACAGGAGAAGCCAGGAGGACACAGACGGGCACCCTTTAATGTAATATTAATACTAGGCAGGCATTTCACACACACATACAGACACACACACATGCACACGTACACACACATACACACACACACACTCGCGCGCGTGTTTTTCCTTTTGGCTAAACACAAAGCACTGGGGAAAATGGATTTGGGTGGGTGTCAAAGCCCTTCATTCACAGCTAATTGAAATTCAGTGGACTGTCAACATTTTATGAGCCTTTGTTTGGGCAGACCACTTATACTTGCTCATGTGTTTAACTTATCTTTGCATTTCTGTGAAAAAGTATGGATTTTTGTGTTTATAAGATTATAAATGAAAAGGTCAGAAAAGGTTGATTAATTGGAAGGTATTTAATCACTCTATCAAATTAAGCCTTAGAATTCAAAACTAATGTAAGAAATAATTAGATTAAGCCACTGACACATTCAGGCCATTAGCCTATCATTAATTCAATATTCATAAACCTGTCAACCGGTTTCATTATTTAAATAAATCCATGAAAAATATTAAAAATTAAATAAGCATAAAATGAACATTCCTGAATGGTAGACAGAATAAAATAACCCCAAAATATAAACAGACCAGAGGACAGTCATGTCTATCAAATCATAATTAATATACATTTAGGTAAATCAAATCATATATAACAACTCAGATTGAATTTACTATATAATCCTTACATCACGCAACATTAAAACAATGCCACTCCAGCGGTCTATGGATTATGCCTGGACTAGACTGTCACGAGTCACAAAAATGACTCTCTCCCTGGGAATGTGTAGTGTGGCGAAAGAGACCACTGATAAAAATACTGCTGACAGATTAATGGCTCGGATGAAATTAATTAGAGTAGAAAATGACGTTCACCGGCACACAAACACAACACTCCAGACTATTGAACAGGGGGAAACAAATGCCCTCCAGTTGGGATTGCATGATAAAAAAAACATTGTCCTGTAGATGACATAAAGTAGTTATTCTCAACAGATTACGGTCACAACTGTTCCTAAAAAAGGATTTCATTAAACAAAGCTGACAATCCAGGATCTCTTGGTTGAGAGTTGAGGAAAGACTGACTGCATCGCTTCTTTTTTTAATAAGAAACAATAATGTCTTTTGTTTGCATAGTCAATTTACACACAGCACCGACACACACACCACCAGACGTCTTTTCACAGTCCCCAGGTCCAGAACAAATTCAAGGAAACGTACAGTATTATACAGAGCCGTGATTGCATGTAACTCCCTTCCATCTCACTAGTGAACAGCAAACCTGGTTTAAAAAAACTAATAAAGCAACACCTCACAACGCCTTTCCCCATGTGACCTACTTTTTGTGTGTATGTACTGACATGTATGTGTAACTGATAGATACACACACACGCACACTACATGTTCATGTTCTTAAATGTATGTGAGTTGGATTTTGTCTTTAATGTATTTTTCTTTTGTGTCAGACCCCGGTATGACTAGCTGTCGCCATTGGCATTGGCTAATGGTGATCCTAAAAAATGTCATAAATCCAAGTTAATCACCAACCATCTATCTCCACCATACTGTGGGAGATAAGATGGTATTGATACCGAATGCTGTCAAGACAATTACTCTTTACTGGCGTTACCATGTGGTAGTGTACTAAACTCCAAAAAGCTCTTATTTTCCCATTGTAATCTTCTGAAAAGGACACATCAGTTTGACATCCTTCATCATAGTGAAATGAAGAGACCTTTTTTCTGCTGTGTGATGCTGCAACAGTCCTAGCTGCTCTTCAGCTTCAGCCCTGCTAAACACAACAGCTGTCCTCTGGAGCCCCAATCCCCAAGCCTGCACATTGAGCCTGGGCTTGGATCCATGTGACCCACTAAGAACTTAACACCAGCCAGCCTGCAGGCCCAGGCCCTCCGCTGAGGCTTCAGGGGGAGAAGAGAGGACAGGGAGGCAGAGAGGACAGAAATCTGCGTCCAGATGCACCTCGACCTGGGCCAAGACAAGTTCACAACCTTGGATACCCTTTGTGACATGAAAGAGCTGCCAGCTGAGGTACTTAGGGTTGTAATATGAATCATTTGTATCTATTGATCATCTGTGTTAAGTATGCAAAGTATGGTTAACATATCTGATGCAGAGAGTGTACTGTGATTATTGTTATCAATAAACCATGGCCCTGCTGTGTTTGTCCGCCCATCTGAATCCTGCCACCTGTATGTTACAGTCAACATGACCTTGTCCCCAGGATAATGGTGCACATACAATCTGAGCTTGGGAAGAAGTGTCTGGGGCAGTCAACATGACGTTGTTATCCATTAGCCGTCGCAGCGTCCATCCTTCTGACCCACCTTGAGCTTGTACTCCCTCTCCTTGGTGACCTTGGTGAGGAGCTTGGCTTTCTGCCTCGTCAGAGCCTCAATCAGGGCGTCACACTGAGCCACCAAGCAGGCCTCGAACTCCACCCCGTTCTCCTGCGAGGGACACAACACAACACAACGCTCAATAAAAGAACAGGGAGGTACAGGAAGGTACAGGGTGCTAGGGCCAGGCACAGGGGGGACAGGGGGGGGGCAAGGACACTAGCGGACTACATATGATAACACCACAGTGATTGCTGCTAAATCTTCCATCATCACTACTGCATATCAATAATTTACCTAAGCGCAGATGAGATAGTGAATTCTATTCTAGCTACACTCTGCACCTCAGTTTAAGGATGAGGAAAATGGTTAAAGACTCTAACTCTACTGAGCTGAGCAGAGCTGGGATTTTACTCAAATACAATCCCCTCAACCCCAGAATAAGAGTCTTAATACACAGCATTGCTGCGACTGATAAGACATGGCAGTGCAGTAAGTGTATAAAAGCTGTGATAGGCTGGGGCAGTCCATGTGCACAGCAGCCCTTTCCTACTTTTGCTCTTAGCGTGGTCACAAACAGATACTTTTGTTCCCACCGGGCGATAAGAAGTGCTTTAAATGTAGTGCCAGTGTTCGTTGCAGAATAAAAAGAGTCCAGAATGTGACATTGTATGATTCTGGAGCATCCTTCCTCTTTCTTTTTAGTATTTCGTTAAAGCTGACAGGCACAGGTAAGTAGGTTATGGGGAAAACAGGTTAAATTGATATTTCTATACATGTTGATATTCTCATTTGATCTACCAGACACGTAATCAAAAAGAGAATGTTACCTGTATCTGCTGAAGCATGTTCTTCAACTGCATCAGGAATTCCTTGGCATCCTTGGCTTTATCTGACACACCATTCAAAGCTTGGGAGAGTTGACACTGTGAATGAAAAACTGGCAATTATTAATCCAAAACTAATCAAAACACTCTCCATGTCACTTCTCTAACATGTTATGATTAAAGCCAATTGTCCCAGAAATATACAGTATGGGCAGTAATTTATACTAATTAACCCCGTACTTAAGCCCAACCACACAGCAACGACCTCTGAGGTCATAGTAATCAAGGAGATTACAAATTCAAACGAGGGCCTCAAAACCATGTTTAGAGGTCAAACCTTTCAGTAGATCTGCTCTGAGCTGAGGCTCATGGACCATGAGTGAAGGGTAATCATGGTGTACACCAACCCTGCTGTGATCAATCTGGCCCGGATCCACACCTCCCTCTTCCCACCTCCCTCCCGCTCCTCCCACCTGCCCCTATTCCTCTGGGTTTCTCTATCAGTCTCAGTCAGGGCTTCTCTGGGGCTGGGCCTCTATGGGCTGCGTGCGTCGGGTTCAGGAGGGACACAAATCAAGCCAGCCCTCCACGGTTCATTCATGTGCCATCTGGCCCAGCAAGCTGTCTGTCCGCGCCGCTAACAAGGGGATGAGTGATTCCGCTCCCCTGTGTGGTTTCTTTCCACCAGGGCCCCAGCCACAGCTCCAGACAAGACAAGGGGGCCGGCCCAGTGTTTATCGGCTCAGCCCTTTTTCTCTCTGTGACACTGTGTCAGGGTGACCTCAAGGGGTCAGGGGGAGGGGGCTGGTGGCCCTCCTATGGGGAGAGAGCCTGTCACTTGACAACCTCCTGCATATCACCAATTCATGTCCTTTCACTGGGTTGTGCTCGTTTATCCTAACAGTGTATAATGTGAGAGTTTGATTCAATATGGACCAGAAGGATGCTACTGCTTAACATGAAAACATTATCAAGGGACCCATATCGTCAAGGTTTTATCAGTCTTGTCATGAGCCCCCCTTGTAAGATGTAGTTATTCTTTATGAGCTAATATTAAACTTCAGTGTAATTAGGATCGGGATGCTGCCCTCGTGTGGCTCAGAACTGGCAATGACCTCATTAGTGGTGGTGGAATACAGCACCAGCCCCTTCCCTGTCACTAAGGATGACAGGTCAGTTATAGCAGGAGAAACCTGTTAGAGTAATATCCCACTGGGCAGAGTCGTCAATTCAACGTCTATTCCACGTTGGTTCGACGCAACTTCGTTGAAATGACGTGAAAAAAGCGTTGATTCAACCCGTGTGTGGTCAGTGGGAAGGGTCATAAGATGAAAGGTGAGGCTCTATTTAAATGACTCATTTTAAAAAGTACCCTTCATTGTAAATGTATTTCCTCCAGACAAATAGGAAGAGGCATCCTTTTTCCTGTCAGCAGCATTCTTCCTCTGAAGGAGCCTCAGTAAAGTCATCGGAGAGAGAACACTTAAGTAATGTGCGTGACATTCAAGAGCAGAGGGTTTCAAGTAGGGGGGAAGGTGTGTTATCAATTTCTAACGCAGTGTTTGGGGATCGGAGTAAGACAATACATAGCTGCAGTGTTGATCTGCGGTGTTGACCTTGATTCCAAATGGGTCCTCAGGGACACGCCAGGAGGACTGGGTCATATTCAGGAAGCCCCACCGCCTCCACCTCTTTCTCTTTCCCCTCTTTTTCCTCCATCTCCTCCGTCCTCTCCTCCCTCACTCAGCAGCTGTGTCATTAGCGCTCCACATCTGGATGAGAGCAGAACCAATCTCCCTCCCCGGCTCAGCCTCACACAAATCCTCTGGCCGTGTGGCACACTGCTCCACCACTGATATTTTACAACATGGCCACAACAGCCATCACAGCCCAGCATGGCCAGCACAGCCCCATCACAGACCAGCACAGCATGGCCAGCACAGCCCCATCACAGACCAGCCCAGCATGGCCAGCACAGCCCCATCACAGACCAGCACAGCATGGCCAGCACAGCCCCATCACAGACCAGCACAGCATGGCCAGCACAGCCCCATCACAGACCAGCACAGCCAGTACAGCCAGTACAGTCCTGCTACACCAAGCCTCTTGTTTCATTTGAAGCATAGCATCAGAGAGATTGCACACGCTGCCAGGCAAATTAAGAACAACCCAAATAAAGCATTAAATCAGAGCACACACAATATTTACCAGTTTAGGAACATCTCCAGAGGATGATTCAATCGAAAATGTAGTAAAAGTAATATTGCCTTAACAATTGATCAAATATTGATAGGATTTGCTACATTAATATATTGCGTGTATGAATATGCAGAATATGGACACATTTCATGATATTAAAAACCAGTACAAATTACATTTGCAAGGAATAATTAATTATTTCTTTTTTCATACTAAGTGACAGTGTTACAATCATTGATAAACGCAAAGTATAACATCTATTTGAGATATCACATATTGTAAAGCTCGTTACATACATTTCAAAAGGTAGAGTCATGTTATCCATTAGGCCTCATTTTCAGCAACAGTCTGGTAACTTGCCTCCATGTATCCATGGTAACCCTTGAGGTATGCGCACAAAGCACTACACAAAGGTCTTGTCCAAGCACTCATTCTTGCCTCTAAAAATAGCTCAAAATGATTCTCCTGTTTCTATGCCTTTGGTTACAGTAGTTGCACACATATAGTATACTCATCTTTTATGCCTGGCTACCCCATCACCAAACATTTATTCAACACAACATGGACCAAGTCTTGTGCACTGGGTACTGTACAGCTAGAGTAATGCACAGCACATATATTCAATGGGATGGGAGATACTGCACTGTACTTAACCTACATTCTGGAGCCAATGCCGTTGCAGGGTCTGGGAGAGGGGCTCTGTATGCCTGAGGTAGCAGAACAACCCGTCATTAGCTACAGTACCATTAGCTACATTAGCTACAGTACCATCTGAATCAGCCAGCTGACCCGGCCAGACTCTGTGCTCTTACTTGGCTAGCCCTTTCCTGTACTGTACTGTACTGTACAAGCTGGGGGCATCCTCTCCTATATGAATCTCTTTCAATGGTCAAAACCAAAGACTTCTGTATCTATTCTTATCCACCTAACCGCACTGGAATGTAGCCCCATCCTCCATTATCCAATAGTACTCTACAAATGCGTTGATCAGATTCTATCCATGACTATGACATTGGTCCATAATTAGGTTGATGTAGTTCAAATGTAGGCCTTCCCAATATGTCATCCTTTCTCTTATTGACAAGATAACAACCCCATTTCACAAAATGCGGAATTGAAAAGAGAGGAACCATGGTTTCTTTCATCTCCTAAAAGGTTCTTTGTGGTCATGTATAATGTGCAGTATTTGGGAATTCAGGACAAAACTAAAGGACCTGAGTCAGTTGTAGTGCTGAGTGATTAGTGCTTTTTGAGGTCAGTTCGGTTTCGGTATTATAATTTAAAAAATAATAAAGTTTTTTCAATTTCGGATTCAATAGAAAATTTTTTACATTAAATGCACTATGCATTATGTGGGTTGAATGCTGTAACAACACAGAATACAACATTTAATCCAATTCCGTGATGGTAGAGACTGCCCATTTACTGCTTATCACTTATTAACCATCATCTATTCACATGACTTTACTTCTGTTGTTGTGTATATTACATTTGTTTTATTTGATGACTTTATTATTTCATTCCATGTCATCATCTGATCTCTATAGCGCTGCTGCCTGTGCTGTCTGACAAAATCACTATTTTAGAAGTTCTTCAAAGTAAATAAGGCATACTTTTATGACTGCTGAATACCAACTATCAATCACTTGTGTATTTTCAGGTAGAGATACAGTAGGTCGCGAAGCAACTGCTCTCTATCACTCTTAATCATCTTCTGTCTCTTTACTGATGTCGGTCAATAAGTTGTTAAAACATTTTTTTAAATACTGACATTTCGGTTAATTGCTCAGTAGTAGTCGGTTGGGCCCTTCACTGGACTTGGCAGGGCCCAATTGCTCATGCCTGCTGCAGCCTGGTGAGCAATGCCCTGGCCTTGTGTACACATGTGCAGAGTTTGGTACCAATGTGTGGGGGCTTTAAATATACTATACACTGAATCTGGGTGTTTCTGCTTGGCTGCCCACAGGACATCCATAGGAAACTTCACTACCGTGACTTTTCATCCAATCCCTTATCTGAGGCTTATCTGCTAGTAAATACATATTCATGATGTATTCCCAGCAAGCATTTTTGTCACTCACTCACACTGCCACTGTTAAAGGGGAGACAAATGTCATTGATACCCTAAGGCAGTCCCTTGTTTTCCGTTTGTTCCATTTGACATACTGTAAATAACATAAACACAACTTGACATTACTTTCAAATGTTTGTAAAAGCATCCAAGGAGGAATATAAGATTGACTACTGAAGGTCCAGCAAAAAACGAATGGGGGCTCTCATTCCCTGTGGACGTGGGTCAGCACACACAGGCGTCTCAATTATCAGTACCATTATCAGGATCTCTGCAGCATGGAGGATGACAATTGCCTCTGAGACACAATCTATCTGTGGTCATAAAACAATCCTCGGAGGAGTAGCCGTTCTCTCTCTCTCTCTCTCCTTTCAACACTGCAATCTCCAAGCCCTCCTACCCTAACTAACAGACTGGTTGTTGAATCTGTTCAACTGAGTTTTCTGTCAGCTCCTAGAAGAGGACAGTTGATAGGAAAGCATGTCAGAGCTTGAGGGTGGATCTGGAGCTGTGGATGGGAAGGAATGTGAGTAATAGGTTTGTATTAGTCCCCAGTGTCACAACAAAATCCAATCCAAATGACATAGATAGCTGCCTGGTGCAGTAGAATCATTCAAGGGGAGGCATGCAGAGTAGACCCAAACCAACATCTACAGTGAAGAGGGATAGTGTAGCTTCAAGAGGACTCAGAGATAATTTGCCATAATAGTAGGCCAATACATTCATGTCCTTTTCATCACCTAATGTCTCCCTCCATCTCTCCCTCCCTCTCTCCCTCCCTCTCTCTCTCTCCCTCTCTCTCTCCCTCTCTCACACACACACACTCCCTCCAACCTGAGCAGAGCTCACTTGACCATCCCATTCTTGTCAATACAGATTGTTGGCCATAAAATACAGCACAAAATGGACAGCATGCTGGAGTGTATTCGATCTCACTCAACTCCAGGAAATATATTAACTAAGCACTTCTGCATTTGGTATTTATAGGGCTCATCACTTATAAACACCGCTTCACACTTACAGTATGTGATTTTCATGGTCCATTTGTGGGACAGTAGGCTAGTGTGATAAAGGTGAACTGTATTCATAACAACCCTTATCAGTGAGTGGGAAGGAAGCATGCTGTTTGATGGGAAGAATACCGCAGAACTCTCCAAATCACACAAAATCTACAATTAGTGACCCAATTTAATTGGTGAATTTGGGTGTGATAGATCAATGTGCATCTCTACTATCTATCAAAGTGTTAGTCTGCCTATAGGCATCCTATGCCTCTTCACCATGTAGTGGGCGCTGAGGAAACCATGGGGCATATTCGCAAATTCAAATGGCAAACCCAGAGCTGTTGGCAGGAACAATCTGGGATAGAAACTGGAGAACAGTGACCTGACACTGGTGAGTCAGGCTATTGGGCGGATTTGTTTTCTTTCTCTGTGATTAGGCTATACAGTGTTGCTGCCTGGTTACTGTAAGTAAAGGCTACCACTGATGCACTCAGTTGGAGTGATTTAAATGGCACTGATGACATGTGATGATGTGATGCTGCAGAGCAGCTTATTATGATGCTGGCCAAGGCCATCCCCACCGCCTTCATCCTTACCTTGTGCTGTTTCCACATGGCAGCTAAAGGTTTTAAATCATGACTCCCGTGCTTGCCACCCTCAAGACACTTCATACACACTGGAGTCTTGCAGTTGACGCAGTACATGCTAAAGTTCTCCATGTCATGGTCTGCACACGTTCCTTGTTTGCGTATGGTGCCGGCGGGCATCTGCTGGCTTCCAGCCGCGGGCGATTGGGTCGGTGGCAGTAATCGATGTTTGGCCAGCGGTCCACGGGAAGGGTGGCATCGCTGCTGGCATGGTGTGCAGTAAAACACGTCGCACTGTTCGCACATCACAGTGGCATCGACAGGGTTGCGGTCACACAGCTGACATTTCACGTTGGCAGAGCGGCTCTGCTGATAACGAGACACGATCGCCTCCAGTAGCCAGTTACGTGGGAAGCCCCTCAGTCCCCGCTCATCCAGAGAGACACTACGGTGACAGAGAGGACACGTTATGGAGCAGTGGCGGTGCACCAGAGTCGGAGGAAACACCCGTATCCCATTTGGAGACTTGAGGCACGGCGTGTATGATCCATAGCCGCTGTCCGTTTCACTATACATGCTCATTTTGTCCATATCCAAATAATCGTAGTCCGAGTTCCCGGAGGCACGGTTTTGCGGAGGTGTTTCGCCTTCTGGGGTCTGTACAATGATATTTCGGGCACACGCCAAACACACATTGTGTGAGCAAGGTAAAAGAATAGGATCCTTGAAAAGAGAGCCGCAAACGGGGCATTTTAATTCTTCATCCATCGTGTCTTCTATAAAACGCTCCTCACACAGTACACAAGAGCAGCGATCAATGAAAACAGACCAGCACTATATGACACGAACAGCTCCCTCGACTGGTTTACGCAGGCGCGCGCGAGGGGGGGTTGTTGGCGTTGTAGTCCGAGTGGATGGGTTCTGAAAACGCATCTCCACAATAACAAGTTCACTTTGAACAAAAAACTACAAGACCCGTAATCCAAGTGAGCAGCCGTGAAAAGTATTGTGGAACCAAGTCACACCTTGGTGATAAATCTGTTATTAACCAGTATCTAACCCAAAGGGTAGCAGTGGCACCTGCCCTGCACATTTCCGAGGCTATTGAATGTGCAATGCATATGTTGGTGGCGATTTTATTTTATTTAGAGTTTCAACCTAATCTTTTAATGAAATTCAAGATGCATGTTCTGAATTAATAAAATTGCCAATTTTCCCAGAACGTTTCCCTTTTCTCACTGACATACATACGGACAGAACTACACTATATATGCAAAAGTATGAGGACACCCCTTCAAATTAGTGGATTTGGCTATTTCAACCACACCCGTTGCTGATAGGTGTATAAAATCGAGCACAGGTCATGCAATCTCCATAGACAAAATTTGGCAGTGGAATTGTCACGGCCGTCGTAAGAAGTAGACCAAAGCGCAGCGTGGTGAGCGTACATATTCCTTTTATTTAGGATGACGCCGACAAAAACAATAAACAATACAAAAACAACCGTGAAGCTTAAGGCTATAGTGCCACAAACAAAGACAACTTCCCACACTGAAAGGAGGGAAAGGGATACCTAAGTATGGTTCCCAATCAGAGACAACGATAGATAGCTGTCCCTGATTGAGAACCATACCCGGCCAAAACATAGAAATACAAAATCATAGAAAACAAAAACATAGAATGCCCACCCCAAATCACACCCTGACCAAACCAAATAGAGACATAAAAAGACTCTCTAAGGTCAGGACGTGACAAGAATGGCCTTAGTGAAGAGCTCAGTGACTTTCAACGTGGCACCATCATAGGATGTCACCTTTCCAACAAGTCAGTTCGTCCAATTTCTGCCCTGCTAGAGCTGCACCGGGCAACTGTAAGTGCTGTTATTGTGAAATGGAAACATCTAGGAGAGACAACGGCTCAGCCGCAAGGTGGTAGGACACACAAGCTCACAGAATGGGACCACTGAGTGCTGAAGCGCGTACCACATAAAAATAGTCTGTTCTCCATTGCAACACTCACTCCCGAGTTCCAAACTGCCTCTGGAAGCAACGTCAGCACAAGAACTGTCCGAGCAGCCGCTCACAAGCAGTGGAAACACGTTCTCTGGAGTGATGAATCAGGCTTCACCATCTGGCAGTCCAATGGACGAATATGGGTTTGGCAGATGCCAGGAGAACGCTGCCTGCCCCAATGCATAGTGCCAACTGTAAAGTGTGGTGGATGAGGAATAATGGTCTGGGACTGTTTTTTAAGGTTAGGGTCCCTTACTTCCAGTGAAGGGAAATCTTAATGCTACAGCATACAATTACATTCTAGACGATTCTGTGCAAGTGTTTGGTGAAGACCCTTTCCTGTTTCAGCATGACAATGCCCCCATGCTCAAAGCGAAGTCCAAACAGAAATGGTTTGTCGAGATTGGTGTGGAAGAACTTGACTGGCCTGCAAAGAGCCCTGAACTCAACCCCATCGAACACCTTTGGGATGAATTGGAACTCCGACTGCAAGCCAGGCCTAATCGTCCAACATCAGTAGCCGAACTCACTAGTACTCTTGTGTCTGAATGGAAGCAAGTCCCCGCAACAATGTTCCAACATCTAGTGGAAAGCCTTCCCAGAAGAGTGGAGGCTGTTATAGCAGCAAGGGGTGACCAACTCCGTATTAATGCCCATGATATTGGAATGAGATGTTCGACAAGTAGGTGTCCACATACTTCATGTACTGTATATCTATCCATGACTCACATGCTTTGCATACGAACCCGTTGTTCTTGCCAGATTGGTTGGCATTACTGTGTCACTGTCATTGAAATGTGCAACTGTCAGGCATAATTAACCAGTCAGGACAATATAATGTGTCCTCTGGCCCTAACATGTGCATTGCAGCAGTTACATCCATTGTTGCAGTTTATAAATCAATTGGTCTCAGATTACCTGAGATCCAATCAAAGGGCTGTCATATTAGGATTCTAATTGCTTCATACAATGGGAAAAACATCACAACATGAACAATTCATAATTAATGCTTTGTATGACACAAACCCAAATTAGACAATCAAAAAAAGACTAGCTATCTTTAATTTCATGATTTCAAGAGTAATCTTTGATTCCAATTATGCAGGAAATATGGTAGCTGTCACAACTCTCTCCCCAAAAATGTCAATCATATCCATAGCAGTTATTTCAAATGGAAAATAATTGTCTCTCGAAATGCTTCATCACACAGAATATGATTTATCACCTTGCCTACTATGTGAGTTTGTTACAATAAGTTTCACTGATTCATTTGGTTTGCTCAAAATGAACCACTTGTCACGATCGTCGAAATAACATTTGGACCAAGGCGCAGCATGATATGGGTCCCACATATTTTTATTTTTGAAACGCACAAACCAATAAAAAAACAGCAAACTATACGTGAAGCTATGGAGTGCTCACAGGCAACTACACATAAACAAGATCCCACAAAACACAGTGGGGAAATGGCTGCCTAAATATGATCCCCAATCAGAGACAACGATACATGGCTGCCTCTGATTGGGAACCATACCAGGCCAACATAGAAATAAAACAACCTTGATTACCCACCCTAGTCACATCCCGACCTAACCAAAATAGAGAATAAAAAGGCTCTCTATGGTCAGGGCGTGACACCACTCAGCAAGTGGCTGAAGAGCGTCCTTGAAGATTCTGCACTCTTCGTGTCCTTTCCCCAAAACACATGTAAATATTGGACGATAAATTGTGCCTTCCTGTATTATACTTACAGTTGAAGTCGGAAGTTTACATACACTTAGGTTGGAGTCATTAAAACTCATTTTTCAACCACTCCACAAATTCTTGTGAACAAACTATAGTTTTGGCAAGTCGGTTAGGACATCTACTTTGTGCATGACACAAGTCATTTTCCCAACAATTGTTTACAGACAGATTATTTCACTTATAATACACTCTATCACAATTCCAGTGGGTCGGAAGTTTACATGCACTAAGTTGACTGTGCCTTTAAACAGCTTGGAAAATTCCATAAAATGATGTCATGGCTTTAGAAGCTTCTGATAGGCTAATTGCCATCATTTGAGTCAATTGGAGGTGTACCTGTGGATGTATTTCAAGGCCTACCTTCAAACTCAGTGCCTCTTTGCTTGACATCATGGGAAAACCAAAAAAAATCAGCCAAGACCTCAGAAAATAAATTGTAGACCTTGACAAGTCTGGTTCATCCTTGGGAGCAATCTCCAAACGCCTGAAGGTACCACGTCCATCTGTACAAACAATAGTGCGCAAGTATAAACACCATGGGATCACGCAGCCGTCATACCGCTCAGGAAGGAGACGCGTTCTGTCTCCTAGAGATGAACGTACTTTGGTGCGAGAAGTGCAAATCAATCCCAGAACAACAGCAAAGGACCTTGTGAAGATGCTGGAGGAAACAGATACAAAAGTAGGTATATTCACAGTAAAAACGAGTCCTACATCGACATAGCCTGAAAGGCCGCTCAGCAAGGAAGAAGCCACTGCTCCAAAACCGCCATAAAAAAGCCAGACTACGGTTTGCAACTGCACATGGGGACAAAGATCGCACTTTTTGGAGAAATGTCCTCTGGTCTTATGAAACAAAAATAGAACTGTTTGGCCATAATCACCATCGTTATGTTTGGAGGAAAAAGGGGGAGGTTTGCAAGCCGAAGAACACCATCCCAACCGTGAAGCACGGGGGTGGCAGCATCATGTTGTGGGGGTGCTTTGCTGCAGGAGGGACTGGTGCATTTCACAAAATAGATGGCATCATGAGGCAGGAAAATTATGTGGATATATTGAAGCAACATCTCAAGACATCAGTCAGGAAGTTAAAGCTTGGTCGTAAATGGGTCTTCCAAATGGACAATGACCCCAAGCACACTTCCAAAGTTGTGGCAAAATGGCTTAAGGACAACAAAGTCTAGGTATTGGAGTGACCATCACAAAGCCCTGACCTCAATCCTACAGAAAATTTGTGGGCAGAACTGAAAAAGTATGCAAACAAGGAGGCTTACAAATCTGACTCAGTTACACCAGCTGTCAGGAGGAATGGGCCAAAATTCACCCAACTTATTGTGGGAAGGTTGTGGAAGGCTACCCGAAACATTTGACCCAAGTTAAACAATTTAACGGCAATGCTACCAAATACGAATTGAGTATATGTAAACTTCTGACCCACTGAATGTAATGAAATAAATAAAAGCTGAAATAAATAATTCTCTCTACTATTATTCTGACATTTCACATTCGTAAAATAAAGTGGTGATCCTAACTGACATAAGACAGGGAATTTTTACTAAGATTAATTGTCAGGAATTGTGAAAAACTGAGTTTAAATGTATTTGGCTAAGGTGTATGTAAACTTCTGACTTCAACTGTATATGTTCTTATTCTTATATTTGATTATTTCTTATTGTTGTTGCATTGTCGAGTAGGAACCTGCAAGTAAGCATTTCGTTGGACAATGAATACCATGCGTATCCCATACATACGACTGATAAAACTTGAAACCTTTCTCAGAACTGCAGTTAGAAGATTTTAAGGGGTGGGGTCAGGTTATCCCCAAAAGCAAGCTTCACTCCCATAGCCTAATCCCAGCATGTAGTTCAAGGCAGGGCACAAATTTCAACCAATTGAAATATTTTAAATATCCAATCCATTACCTATTTTGAAAATCATGAGATTTGCAAAGCCTAGGTCCAAAGCTATATTATAAAGTCTAAATCCTTTTTCACCATTTGGCTCAATAATCCTTACAATTTCTATTTTTTTGCAGAAATCAAAACAGTATATATAAACTAATGGTTTTTTCAATAAACTGGACAAAATTGTTATAATGCATTCCCTTTTTATTTTGTGAGAGAATTTGTGTGATACCAGTGTTTTTCAGAGGCGCATTTGTACAAATCAATAACATTGTCAATGCATTAGGATAAAACATTAAATCAGTCATCCTATTGCAGTTAGCCTACTATTCATAATGCTATATCATCAAGCATAGAAAAAATAAGGGAAATTCAAAATTACAAACTATCTCGATGTAATTTTCTTCAACATCATATTAAAACAGAAAGAAGCATCACTGAATAGCCTATACGACAGAAGTAATAGATTTCATAAATTCTGGCCAAAGATTTGAAGTTCAACAGTGTCATCAAAGTGCTGTTCACACCAGGTAATCATCCACCCACTAGACCTGAGACATAGTACTATCAGGATTGACACGAATGGTCCGTCCACTCTTTCTCAAGTCTTGTAACTGCTTAGCAGGTTTCCCCACTCCTTCCTCAAACCTCTTCTCCACCACAGGGAGTACAGTATCGTGAAGGAAGGACGCATTTTGTAGAATGAAAGCTTTCTTCTCTGCCTCCTGTTCACACCGCAGGCTGTAATCAACGTGCTGTACAGCCACAAGAATGATCTCCCTCAGGCTCTCCAGCAGCACCATGTGCAACTCTGGGAAGTAGAGCTTCAGCCCCTCCTCTAGGAAAGCCATCATCTGTTTGGTGAAGGCCACGAGGGTGTAGCTGAGGTTGACCCAGCAGTCGTCTCCTGTATACTGACTGAAGCTGCTCATGCCGCAGCTGCACATTTCCTCCTTCAGCTTGGTCAGTGCCTCTGGAGTCATCAGGTTCATCTTCCTCCACATCTCCTCAGAGTTGCGGTGCTTGGTGGCCTCAATGATGATCTCCTTGTAGCTTTGCAGGGCTGACTTGATGTCTTTAACCAAGAGGGACTGCAGTGTGAAGGTGAGGTCCAGGCCAATCTCACTGAGCTGCTTGCAGTGCTCCTTGGCCACCTTGACACACTCAGCTGCAGTGGAGAGGCTCTCTTTGCTGTCAAACACCTGCCCACTGAATGCATCCACAAACATCTTCATGGATGACCGGGACCAGACCACAAATGCAGAGTAGCAGCCTGTGTTACCGGCAAAGTCCATCTCAAATTCTTTGGCAGTCTCCAGCAAGCTAGTGAAGAAGATGTTGCAAAGCTTGTGTATGTAGAGCAGAGTAGCCCCCTCAATGCGCAGCTGGCGGATGGCGGTCTGCACAGCAGCGGCTCGGTTCTTAAGGAAGAGCTCACAGGCTTTGGTGGGCTGCCCCAGCCGGATTAACTGAGACACGGCCCGACGGGTCGCTTTGGGTCCTCCGCGGAGGGAACGGTCAGGAGAAAGCTCAAACACCAGCACCTCCGTCAGCTGTCGGACACGCTCATCCACCTTCACCCTGAGGTTTTTCACCCTCAGGTTGACAGGCTGGTCCTTCAGGTAGTCATTCAGCTTGTCCAGGAGGTCCACGCCACCTTCAAAGTCCCGCTGGGCAATGCACACGTCCAGGTCCTCGGGAAGCTCCTGGATCCACTCCAAGCTCAGATCCACTGCCTCCTCTGAGTCAAAAGGGTTGGCCTCTTTGTCATCAAAAGGGTTGGTCGAAACCGAGGCTTCTGGTCTCACAGGTGAGTTGGGAACCTCTACCTCTTCCTTCTTGTGTTTTTCTTTTGTCACTTTGTTTTTCTTGGTCTCATCAAGGATCTCCAGCCACTCCTTTTTAATCTTGCTGTTCTCTGCCTGAAATATGCGGCTTTCGGGGAACATCAGGATTTTGAACATGTCCTTCATTGGGGGGTGGTCCTTCACGTTGACAATGGCAAAGTTCTCCAGATCATACAGTGCATTGTATTTGTACTTCACTGTACCATGGCGATTCGCTAACCAGGTGGCAATGAGAAGGCAGTCATTCATCAGGAAGGCATGCACTTTTTGAAGTTGTGCCATGTTGTCCACATCATATTCAACCAGGTCGCCATTGTACACTAAAAACCTGCCTGGGGTGTCCATAATGTTTTTGCACCCCTCCACTTTCTCAAGCAGTGTAGTCAGTGTTCTCTGTTTCACTTCCTCTGTGTCTTTAGGGAATGCTGCCAGCATCTCCTTCGCAGTTTCATCCTTATCTGTTGAGAGCAAAGACTGGGTAATGCTCTCCATTATACTTTTCTGCTCTGTCAAAATATGACTCAGTTGGTACATCTCACTCTCCAAGTATGAAATCTCTTTGGCAGTTTCGATGAACTGTCTGTAATTCTTGTAGACATTTTTCTTCAGGTTTTGAGCCGTTTCATCTGCCAGTGTCTGTATTTTTTGACGATGTTCCTGCAAATCTCTGTCGCCATCAGATTGTTGTGAGAGATGCTTGACATAATTCTGCGGGTCGAAATTAGCTGATTCTAATTGCTTGCGCAGTCTGTTCGCCTGCTCTGCCATCTCCCAGGTTACTGGGTGTCTTCTTCTGATTAAAAAAAAGGTGTCTTTTTCTGATTAATATACATAAATATGTGATGTTTTTTAGCTGCTGCGCTGACAGGAAATATGTTAACACCCAAAACACAGACAGAACAACTTCTTTGCCCAAAACGTCACGAGACGGAAATTAGGTGGCCAATAGAAGGTCTATGGTTTAAAAAATAAATGTAAAATAAAATAAATAAAATAAATTGTGCGCTTAGTCATTTAAGTTATAGTCATATTGAGAGATAAAAATTACAGTCAACATTTGTATTTTATAAATGTTCTTTCATTTCAGCGTATTTATATAAAATCCCGAGTAACTATTTAGTTGGACAACATTTATTCGCGAGTGCCACTGTGGCGGAATAACGTATCCCAGAGTTCCCAACAGTACCATAGAATGAAGGATACCACCGTAAACTAGGAAAGCACTTACACAGGAAGTATTTTGAAAAAGAGCGAAAACATTTTTTCTGTAGTATTGCCCGTTAACTAGCTAAATAATTACAGAAATGAATCTACATTTAACTTAAGCTGAATATTGAGATACTCTTACGTAGATATAGCTATATGACAATCAAATTGATTAGACCGCGATGACAGTCATCTGATGGTTGCTAAAGTTAGAGCTATCCAGCGCCAAATCATATGATTGGGTTTTGGTGCGTTCATTAGCCTACTGGCTAACGTTAGCTATTTAGCTAGTCAACGTTACAACACAAGCTATCTAATTTAGCTATCTTATATCCATCTAACTTGAATTATATGTTCATTCATCAGTAGTTGAACATGGACGAAGATTTCCTGCTTGCCATTCAGCTGCAAGAGCAATTTAATTCCGAGGCATCCACAAATTCAACAAATGATGACAACAGCTATGGCCAAACCACCAAAAAACGGAAAGTTGAGTCTAGCAGCGATGTCATCCCCTATCCACGTCCATCTATTGCTCCAGAGAAACCCATGTCAATCGTGGATGAGTCGTGGGAGACGCTTGACCCAAGCCCAGATGTGAGGGCGATGTTCCTGGAGTTCAATGACACGTTCTTCTGGGGAAAGCTCAGTGGTGTTGAAGTCAAATGGAGCCCCCGAATGACACTGTAAGTCATTGTTGTATCAATCATCAGATATGATTCACGTGTTTCTGATTGGAGCTCTTACATTAGAACATGTTGCCCATTCACTATCCGTGTATAACTCGAACTGTGATTGTTTTCTTGTGGTTAGAGTATTCCCTTATGTTATATTATTCAATGTATTTTGTCCCCTCATAAAATCTTAAATTGTAGGTGTGCAGGTGTGTGCTCTTATGAAGGACGAGGTGGACTGTGTTCTATTCGACTCAGTGAACCTTTACTGAAACTCAGACCCCGTCGGGATCTTGTACAGGTACTTTGACTAACAAACCTGAACCTTCTCAGATTGATAACAATTGTATAAGATTTAACACATGCAAAGTGGCTGTGGTGGCATTTATTCAGTATAGCATAACATGAAAAATACTCTGTTATTTATTCCAGACACTTCTGCATGAGATGATCCATGCACTGCTCTTCGTGACTCTAAACAACAGGGATCGTGATGGGCATGGACCTGAGTTCTGCAAGCACATGGACAGAATCAACCAAGCTACTGGCACTAAAATCACAGTAGGTTCTTCTCTGTGTCCAGTCAAAGTGTACTTGGTGTTGATATGCATCTGACTTCTGAATCAACGGTGTTCCACCAGGTCTATCACACATTCCACGATGAAGTGGATCTCTACCGTCAGCACTGGTGGCGCTGTGATGGGCCCTGTCGAACTCGCAGGCCTTACTTTGGATACGTGAAGAGGGCAATGAACCGTGCCCCCTCAGCCCAAGACACATGGTGGGGGGACCACCTGCGTTCCTGTGGGGGGACTTATACCAAGGTCAAGGAGCCGGAGGGTTATGGAAAGAAAGGCAAGAAGACAGACACCAGCCAAGGCAAGACAGACACCAGCAAAGACAAGAAGCCTACAGACAAGCCCACAAGCAACAGCAAGCCTTCCAGTACAGCTATTGCAGGTAATACATGTCTCTTTCTCGTTTGATGAATGCTGAGAGCAGTAATATAATTTATAATTCAAAATATGGCTTAGTGAATGTGTCTTGGTGAATCTACATTTTATTTCCAATGTTTTTGTCTCAGGCTCTGGTTTACAGGACATAAGGAATATCATCCCATTCAGTGGCAAAGGCTTTCTGCTTGGAGGGAGTTCGCAGCCATCGTCATTTCAACTCAAGAAACCTATTGTCAACAGTCCCACAACACCCTTCACTACTCCTGTGTCCCCCAGGCTTGTGCTGTCACCTCCAGCTCAGGCGACGGCAAAAGGAATTGACTCGCCTGGACGGCCAGGTCTGAGCTGCCCACAGAAGAAGGGGAGCACAAGCACCACAACTTCCATAGCAGGGGGAGCACACGGTCCATTCAGAGGACTGAAACCCCATGTTAAAAAATCTGTCAGCAACACCAAGGCATTTGTCAACATCAGTGGCTCACCTGTTAGGATTTACAAATCCAACACCACTGTGTCCAAGCCACAAAGTGACTCCTCAGACACTTTCAAGACCAAAACAGAGCAAAGGTCTGTCCAAGACCTCTTTAACGCCAGTGGCTGGAAGTCTGGAAGTGCAGCTAGTTCTAGTACCTCCACTGCCTCAAAACCTCCAGATGAGACTAAAAGTGCATTTTCAACTGTGGGTGGTTTGAACTTTGGACAACCAGCCAAAGCTGTCAGTTCCTCAGACACCAGACAACTGGATAGCCATTTCTCTGGTGTTGCGGCCACATCAAAACCTGCCGTGTCCCTCGAGCCTCACCCCTCAAAATATTTCAAAGGCCCTAAAAAGCCTAGTGGAGTCAACATTCCAGTTTCTAGGAAGAGGCCTTGGGAAGACCGCACCTCTGCTCACATCTTTGACTTCTTTCAGCAGACAATTGGTGAGTCATCACCATCCACGTCAAGGAGTACAAGGGAGGACATTGCCATGCCGACAACCCCAGCAGCCCATCCTGCAGTTCAGAACAACTCTGCCAGCTCTGCAAGCCTTACTGTGAACGTCAGCTGCCCTGTATGCCAAGCCATGGTGCAAGAGTCAAAAATCAATGGACATTTAGATTCCTGTCTCTTGTGAGAACTGAAATGTGAGGAGAATGCCCTGCAGCTGTTTTATATTGCACAACCTCTAACAGGTCTAAGCATAGGTTAAGTTGTATAGTTTGTTTCCCTGAATTCAAAGCCGGTTTTGCTAATAAGTTGAAATATCATTTGTATCTCATGTAGTACTGCTGTAATTAGAGATAAAGTTTTCCAGTTTGCATCTCCTACATCATGTAAAACCCTCTGAAAAACCCTGTTGGTTTAAGTCTTAAAGAAGAACATCTGGACTGCACCGGGTTGTTACGTTTATGGTAGTTTGCAGAGTGACTTGTGCCTTAGTAGATCCATGTAAATATTTCCAAAAACGTTGATCAATTGTGAAATGCTACCTCAGATAACCATGTTTAAGAAAATGTTCCAAATGTTTTAGCATTGGTCTTCGCTCATGAATAATTTATTTCATTGGTGCCACTTTGACTTGATGGGTCAAGGCGATGTTGCCATTGCATAGGCAATTTGCTGCGGTCTTGAATTTGGAAAGTGTCTTCCTGGTATGCTGATCGGGCAGTATTGAATTTCACACGTGCTTGCTATTCACTTCTCTAGGCCTTAGAATTCGTCACATTCGACAGGGTCAAGTATTTTACAAGGGCATGTGCTGACTCATGTCATCGATAATAGTTTAATGCCTTGTTCAATGGAAAGCACTAATGTGAATTTCTCTTAAGCCTCTGTAAATTATCCGTAGTAGTAGTGTGTAGCCAACCAGTAACAAGGCTGTTATTGAAGATATTTAGTGTTTTAGTTGTCTTGTTTTTAAATTGTCATTGGTAATACCATCATTGAAATAGTATTAATGTATTTGCAGATTATTTTCTGCATGTGTGCTGCTGATATAAATGTTAAATTGAATGTTGGATTTGTTTTGTTTCTGATGAAGTAAGACCAACGTTCATGTTTTAATTGGAATGTTTATGAAGGGAAAATTAAATGTTCTTACATACCTTCTATGTGTCTTTTGACTGAATGAGTCCTCCTTCCTCAATGGCAGACTAATAGAAATCAATAAGATGGTCTCAAATACCATTTCATCATATAAATATACTAATTCAATTAACTGAAAAATGACATAATTCTCAGACACATACTTCAATGCCCTTACATGCTTAGACACATTTGAATAGAATTCCTGCCCTCCCAGGGGCATAGAGCATTGTTGAGAATCCTCTTTTGATTCACATTCAAAGAGTACAGGAAGGTGTTATGGGGACGTAACTAGACCGGGCCAAGAGAGCAATGACAGTTTCTGAAAAGAAAAACTGCTTGTGCAATATAATACCAATAGTGCTATTTTTGTCTGTGGTCTTACATGTACAAAGGAAGGTTTTCCCTGAATGATTTCTGGTTCATTCTGGAATAAAATCAAGGCATATGTTATTTGGGGAAGGATGATGCAGGGGCAGTGGGGTGAGATATGTCATGGCAGAGGGGCAGAGAGGGAGGGCAGTAGAGTTCAAGGCACAACAATGAGGCAGGCAGCTGTGTCACAACTTCTGCTCATCCTGACCTGCTAGATTCTGAGGACATCCCAGATGATTAGCACAGTGAAAAATAGCATACAATGCATTTTAGTGAGAAGACACACAAATGAGAAGCTCTAAGATAAGTTGCACCTGTTTCCTCTAGCCTGTTTTTAAAGCACATGTCCACAGGGGTAAATTCATAATCCGTTCATCTTGAGTGCACTGCAGTCAAAAGTCACCAACACTTAGGAAGGCCTAATGGGGTAGTCACTCAATAACTGTCCTTGTCTTGACTGTGCAGTGTATCATCAAAAACACATTGTGAGTACATTTCAACTCGTATTGACGCACTGCCAATTCATAGAGTATAAAATAATGTTTTTTAAGTAAGGGAATAAATTGATCATTTCGTTTTTCACATTTACAATTACACATAATTTGTTGAGACCTTGCTTCTTCAATGACATCTGCCCTAGTATAGGCCACATGTGCCTCTGTTGGGTGGGCTTTGTCTCTTTGTTGAGGGGCTGTTAATGAAACAGGACCATGGTTGGAAATCCCACCATCTGTCCTTCATACTGAAAACCTTTGTTCTGCAGACACATGTCATGAAGACCTCAGCCTAAGTAATGCCTTTTGAACTATTCTCAGCCGTATTCATGTAGCATATGTCATGTTTGTTTCTTTGCGAAGTGTGCCATTATACTAAACAACATTATATCAATGCACTTGTATCCCACAATTGGAGAATTGCAAGAAAATAAGCTTGATAACTTTCATTTGATAAAATATGAAATTATGGCTATTAGGTGGTTCCTCATTATCATTGGTTACGTTTACACAGGCAGTCCAATTCTGAACTTTTTCACAAATTGGCCTTTTGCCCAATCACAACAGATCTTTTCACAGCAGGTGTTTTTCAGAGCTGATCTGATTGGTCAAAATACCAATTAGTGAAAACAAATATCAGAATTGGACTGTCTGTGTGAATCCAGCCAATTGTCTTATAAATAAATCAAATCCTCACACTGTAGAGCTGAATTAGATAGGAGCGTCTCTAACACCCCCCCCCCCCCCCAAAAAAAAAAAAATACTGGTGAAGGTTGTAAATATTCAACCACACTTTCCTGTCCGTCACCGTGGGTGACGCCCAATCCAACTAGAATGTGTTAAAGGGACAGGAAGTGCGAGCCAGAGCCATAAAGGAGATTACGGCTGTTGGCGTCAACGAATAATTCTACTGTTGCATGGTGCTCGTCGGAGAGGCGAATTTCTTTACCGAATGTGGTTATTTATAACCACTAAAACTTCTTCCCACTAAAGTATTGAATTTAAGGTAAAGGTATAACGATGAACGGTAAATCGGCAAACGGCACAGCGGGCGGAACACTGGCCTTCATTGAGGGGCTACCCCCACTGCCGAAGAGCCTGAGCGGCTTGCTGAATTCAAGCGGCGGGTCTTGGAGAGAGATGGAAAGGATGTATGCAAAGAAAACCATGATCCAAGACGACCTTAGTCGTGGGCGAAACAATTCCGACAATCTGCTTGCGAATAAACCGGCCAACCTTGATGCGGCTTTAGCACTCCTCCGAAAAGAAATGGTAAGTGGAGGGGATGTGATTTCTGATTGCAAACAGGATCGTGATGGGTTGTTTTCAATCTCATTTTACAAGGCAGAATGGTGAAATCACGAGAACAGCTGTTCTGACAGTCACGAAATTACTCCAAATGACTTCATTAATTCATGGTCTAATTAGTACCGTAATTTTTATAGTCAGCTGAAAGATGTAAACAGAAATTTTACACTAGCAGTTTCTAATTTCTGTGATAAGATTTGCAACACTGTAGCCAATACTCAACGGTGGCAGGACCACGATGAAACATGATACATTGTTGTTGCTTGTAGGATTTGATGCCAGTTTGGGTTTCTTTGATAGCCTACAGTCTATACTAAATTTGTGAATTTGATTTGTGAACAGATGTTTCTTTGAGTAGCTATTTGAAGGCTTACAAATCGAAATGAAATCCTCACTGTAGGCTTGTCTTATGATTAATATTTTATCCCATAAAATATTGATTGAGTGGAGAGAAACAAATATTTCTAGCTGAAGGCAGGAAGTAGCCCTTGATCATGACTGTTCCATTACACTACCCAACTCACTGGATGAAGCTATCTTCTGTAGGGTGGGAGCCGCGACGCTCGGTCTGAACATTAACAGGCATCACTTGCAGTACGGTTTTGGAAGCATAAGGACTTTCTCATTTATAATATGAAGGAGCTATTATCGGCGAAACATAATACAAAAAATGTTGCATTGATACATAACTTTATAGGGGTAGTGTTCCCACACGGCCATATTTTATGCTACAGCACTTGTTTACGAAAACAGATTGAATACAGAGTTAACTACCTTCTAATTAGCTATCTGCGTCTAATTGGCTGTCTGCAGAAGACAGAAGCCATACACATGTTGTCACTGAAATACTGTCTGCTGCAACTGTTAAAATCGGTTAAGTGAGCAGTAAGTGTGTATTTTGCACTTGGGAAATTATTTAGATGTATTATGAAAGTAGGGGGATTTATGTTTCAAGAACTAAACTACAATTGGCAACTGATTCACCTTTTGGATGATGGAGTTGGCTTCCTGAGCCAATTCGCCCTTTAAACAGAACATTTAGATGCATAGACTGCACCTTTACTCCTTAGTTGTTGGGTAGAGAAGAAGCAATGTTAGGCTCCTTTAGTCCAATATTGGGCTCGGCATGAAGTACCATCTGCTCTTTTGTCTAATCTCTAAAGTTTAGGTGAGCACTTAAAATAATCCTGGTTTAATTTTGTATTTTCCAGGTGGGGTTGCGTCAGCAGGATATGTCTTTGCTGTGTCAGCTCTGGTCCCTTCACGAGTCAATCCAGGAGTACAAGGGCAGCTGCCATGACCTCAGCGCCGGGCACGGGATAGAGAATGGCTACTTTGATGAAGATGATGAATACTACCAGGAGACGAGCACAACACCAACTGACCAACCGGAGGGAAGTGAGGCGACGTCTCCCAAAAACGGGACTAGCAAGGACTCCTGGCTAGGAGACTCTTTCCACATCACCATCTGAGAGACTCATGAGCTGATCTGCTTGACTCCACACATTTGAGGCAATATGCTTTTTTTAATAAAGAGCTGTGCCATGCATTGTTTTGCTGGCTTATAGTACTTTTTCCGCAGACCTTTTCATACAAATATATAAACAAAGGTTCATTATTTATTATAAATTATAATATGGTCTTTTTTTTCCTCATTACTATGGACATTTTTAGTTGAGTTTTTTTTTAATGATTCGTTGTGAGTACTTCCAAGCTCTGTCAACACAATGTTTACAGGGTTGAATTCCCAGAGACTGGGAAGGTCTTAATAAACAAAAGGGATGGGATTCCTGTCCCTGCAATCAGTGCGGGAGGAAATGAACTTTTAGATGGCATGTAGTGGCAATGTTGACTGTTATGGATTTGTGGACTGGGTGGAGTAGGCTGGAGAAAAGTATAGAAATGTGAAAAAGTATTAAAATGCTGGAAACGCTTACTTCTGGAATGGTTTATACCGGGGTAAGTAAGCATGTGCTTCTTCGAAGCCCTATGGTGTGCTTAATTTCATATTGTGCTGTGGCTCTCCATACCTTTTCAGTTAACAGTTCTTCAGTTATCACCATCGTAACCATTGTTTTCATTTAACAAATCAATACAGGGTACTCATGAATTCATATATTGACCCCACTAGGACATGCATTTAGTGCACGTATGGCAATTGTGTCCATTACGGTGTTCCATAGCCAACTGACACCAAGTCTGCACTCTCAACATTTAGCTGCGTAGACTGCTCATCAAAATAATATAGGCTAGGAAGTCCATTCTAGAAGTGAAATTTAGCTTTTGTATCCAGACTTTTTGTTGTGTAAACTGGTCCACAATTCATGTGTTTGTGGTACGCAAACCAAAGAGTACAATTGACACACCTGGGCTGAATTGTAATGGGTTTTAGGAATGATATTGTGCAATGTTCTTCTAGATGCTCCTAGTCAGTTTTATTTTTCTTCAGTGTTACACAATATAATGAATGTTTTGTAGTACAGGAGGTTGATCTGTTTAGACATGTGTTTTCTTGACTATGATTAATGCCATTTGACAATATACACACCAGCGGATGACTGGAGGTCAGATACAGCAGGCTTTCAAAATGGGGAGTTAAAAGAAAATATCCTTGGTAACTATGCCTCAATGTGTTATGTACTAAATTTTCTACCTCCAGCTTCACCGAAAATGTATATATTACTGCCACCAGCCCCACATTGAAAGTCAGTATTACAGGATAGCATCTCTTATTTTTCTGCATCACACTAAACAGAAATCTCCACACTTAGTGCCTTTTGTGCCTTTAGGTCTCCAACCTTGGCTATTGCTGTTATCTGTCCCTTCATCTCACAGCACTTTTCTCAATCTGGTCATGTCTTTCGGACGGTCTGATGGCACACGTGGTGCATAGTATGCTGTAACTCCAGCACAGTTACTTGTTCAATTCCCACCGTAAAAGGAAACAAGGTTTCTTCACCAGCGTCAATAATCCAGAGTAATACAGATGTGAAATGTATACAACTGCATCCCGATGAGATTCGGTTTCATGTGGCGATATCCAGATGAACAATGTTTTTGTGCATCTGCATTGCTTACTGTTTGGGGTTTTAGGCTGGGCTTCTGTATAGCACTTGGTGACATCTGCTGATGTAAAAAGGGCTTTATAAATACATTTGATTGGTCTTGATTTCATCCAATCAGAAATCTGTTCTTTTACCACAGTCATTTCAAGGAGTTAGCGCTGAATCAGAATCTACAGAGAGCCAATATAGGCCTCAAGCCAAGGAAATTAAACTTCAATCTTAGCAAACATTTTACGATCAAAGTGTGAAGAACATTGATGTGTTTTAAGTTTAGATTTGCTTCTCTACTCAATGATTTCAGTCCATATTTTGAATGAAAAAAGTCAAGATGAATGAATCTGTTATCTACGTAATATGAATTTCATCTATGATGTATATTTGATTGTTCCCTCTGACAGAACTCAAAGACAATATTTGAAGGTTATGTTTTGTTTCAATCCATTCCTCATATTTGTTATTTTTCAGTGAATGACCATACTACTGTTTTTGGAAATTTGGTTTTATGTGATAGTTATACGTATGGATTTAATAAAATGACTTTACTCAGATTTGTCTGTTATTCCTGCATGAAACTGTTATTCACAGGCAACTGAACACAATTGTCTACTTTGTAGCTCTAAAATGAGCTTTGGCTTTACAGGTCAGCATGCACCACTTGATAGGGTATTGATCAAATGCCACCTTTGGCACCAACAGAACATTGCATCATTGCACTTTAGAGTGACTTTGGATAGTTTATTATAGCTGCCATAGAGACATTCTTCTTTGACTATGTTTAGAGAATTGTGCGCAATTTCAACACTATTGCTGTTTGACAGTTTAAAGAATGATTGTCTTGTTCAAAATAAGCACCAATTAATGTATATGAAGTGTGACATGTAACTAGACATCTACTGTATATGTACTGCTGAAGATAACAGTGTTTCTATCTCATAGTGAAAACTGAGAAGCAAAGCTTCTGGAATGTCCTGCTCAGATAAAGTAGCGAGCTATTGCACAATCTGGCTCTGCAAGTGTTTTCTTATTAGGTCAAGGCTCCGTAGACAAATCATGTGAACAACACTGGTGGACCCTCAGATAGTTTCCCTGTTACTGTATCTTCTCACAGGCAGTGAGCGTCAACCGTCGTTGTCATATACCAAGTAACCCAGCTGGGCAGTTAATATCAGGGCAGAACTAATCTCCTCTCCACACACTCAGACTTATGTGTGTTCCTCAGAGTACAGTATGGGCTGCATGTATTCAGATGAGAAGTGCCCTTTTGGAATGCAGCCTGTACTGAACACGACTCTGTGCTGTGCTGTGCTGGGCTGAGCATCTGTTGAGGAGATTGTGGTGGATTAACATAATCTTCATTGAAAGTAAATCCAAGGTACAGTATGCGTGACTCTGCCACACAAGCACTGGGCTATGTGCAACCGGGCTGTGTCAACACTCAGACCACAAACACACTACTCACCTCAAAGCTTAATCAATTAATGGGAAAAAAACAATTAAATTCCCTTGGTTTTACAAACTCCAGAAAACACTCAAGTATAAACCATGTAACTAGTACAGTTTAGGAGTTTTCAGATGAAGTAGTATACACCATTCATTTTTCACATAGGGGATTTTACAAACACTTAAAATAAGGGCTGTGTTTTGTGTAGGATCATAATAATGGAGCACACTTCTTATTGCTTATTTCACATTTCTAGCATTGGGCTGCAATAGAATTAAGAATGGAGTCAATGGAACGGCATCAAACACATGGAGGCTATGTGTTTGATATATTTGATACCATTCCACTAATTCCGCTTAAGCCATTACCACGAGCTGTCCTCCTTTTGTTTTTGCCTTTAGTAACCTTCTGTTTTATGTTACCATATCATACTAATTTGAGTGTCCCGGATTTAGATTTACTATGTTATGTCTAGTCTATGAGACCAAGTTGATTAAGCATAACAATTTGGGTTAAGGGCCTTGCTCAAGGGCCCATCGGCAGAGTTTTCACCAAGTCGGCTCAGGGATTCAAACCAGCGACCTTTCGGTTACTGGCCCAACGCTCTTAATTGCTAGGCTACCTACCGTCCTTGGTTAACTTGTCTAGAGCTCACAGCTTGGCTTTGGCACAGAACAGTCAGCTCTGCTTCAGTGATCCTGTCTGACTTTTACTCTCTGAGCCCTGGACCTGGCTGGAATTATCATCATGAGCTTACACTGAGCTCTTGTTCATCTCCTTCACTGACATAGAGAATTATAAATCACACATGATCTATTCTTCATGACATCTTTTGTCCCTATGAATCAAATGTTATTTCCCTTTAAGGGCACATTTATACACTGGTCTCAAAATTGTAATGCCTCTGATGTGATTCTTGTTATACTAATCTGATTATCCAGACTCATGATCAATCACTTCACCAGAGGGGTATACTGCAAAGCAGGATCAATAAGCTAGCTAACGTTGACAAGCAACCAGAAATTACTATTGATTACTATTCATTAACAAAGCTAAACTTAGATACACTATATGACCAAAAGAATGTGGACAGCTGCTAAGTATGTGGACAGCTGCTTGTCGAACATCTCATTCCAAAATCATTGGCATTAATATGGAGTTGGTCTTCCTTTTGCTGCTATAACAGCCTCCACTCCACGCTTTCCACTAGCTGTTGGAACATTGCTGCGGGAATTGCTTCCATTCAGACACAAGAGCGTTAGTGAGGTCGGGCACTGATGTTGGGCGGTTAGGCCTGGCTCGCAGTTGGCGTTCCAATTAATCCCAAAGGTGTTTGATGGGGTTGAGGTCAGGACTCTGTGCAGATCAGTCAAGTTCTTTCACACCGATCTTGACAAACCATTTTTATATGGACCTCGCTTTGAGCATGGGGGCATTGTCATGCTGAAACAGGAAAGGGCGTTCTCCAAACTGTTGCCACAACGTTAGAAGCACATAATCATCTAGAATGTCATTGTATGCTGTAGCATTAAGATTTCCCTTCACTGGAACTAAGGGGCCTAGCCCGAACCATGAAAAACAGCCCCAGACCATTATTCCTCCTCCACCAAACTCTACAATTGGCACTATGCATTGGGGCAGGTAGACTTCCCCTGGCATCCGCCAAACCCAGATTCGTCCGTCGTACAGCCAGATTGTGAAGCGTGATTCATCACTCCGGAGAACGCTTTTCCACTGCTCCAGAGTCCAATGGCGGCGAGCTTTACACCACTCCAGCCGACACTTGGCTTTGCACATGGTGATCTTAGGCTTGTGTGCGGCTGCTCGGCCATGGAAACCCATTCCATGAAGCTCTCGACGACCAGTTCTTGTGCTGACGTTGCATCCAGAGGCAGTTTGGAACTCAGTAGTGAGTGTTGCAACCAAGGACAAACAATTTTTACTCGTTACGCGCTTCAGTCCTCGGCGGTCCCGTTCTGTGAGCTTGTGTGGCCTACCACTTCAAAGCTGAGCCGTTGTTGCTCCTATATGTTTCCACTTCAGAATAACAGCACTTACAGTTGAACGGGGCAGCTCTAGCAGGGCAGTAATTTGACGAACTGACTTGTTGGAAAGGTGGCATCCTGTGATGGTGCCGCGTTGAAAGTCACTGAGCTCATCAGTAAGGCCATTCTGCGGCCAATGTCTGAAGATTGTCTATGGAGATTGCATGCCTGTATGGTAGATGTTATACACCTGTCAGAAATGGGTGTGACTGAAATAGCAAAATCTACTAATTTGAAAGGGTGTCCACATACTTTTGCATATATCATGTACATGTTATTTTTTTTAATCAATTAGACCAAACCCATTTTAATCTTATCTTAAAAAATATACAGTACCAGTCAAAAGTTTGGACACACCTACTCATTCAAGGGTTTTTCTTTATTTTAATATTTTTTATACATTGTAGAATAATAGTGAAGACATCAAAACTATGAAATAACACATATGGAATCATGTAGTAACCAAAAAAAGTGTTAAACAAATCTAAATATATTTTATAATCGAGATTCTTCAAAGTAGCCACCCTTTTGTGGAATTTCTTTCCTTCTTAATGTGTTTGAGCCAATCAGTTGTGTTGTAAAAAGGTAAGGGTGGTATACAGAAGATAGCCCTATTTTGTAAAAGACCAAGTACATATTATGGCAAGAACAGCTCAAGTAGACAAAGAGAAACAACAGTCCATTATTACGTTAAGACATGAAGGTCAATCAATCCGGAAAATTTGAAGAACTTTGAACGTTTCTTCAAGTGCAGATGCAAAAACCATCAAGCACTATGATGAAACTGGCTCTCATGAGAACTGCCACAGGAAAGGAAGACCCAGAGTTACCTCTGCTGCAAAGGATAAGTTCATTAGAGTTAACTGCACCTCAGATTGCATCCCAAATAAATGCTTCACAGAGCTCAAGCAACAGACACACCTCAACATGAACTGTTCAGAGGAGGCTGCATGAATTAGGCCTTCATGGTCGAATTGCACCAAAGAAACCACTACTAAAGGACACCAATAAGAAGAAGAGAATTGCTTGGGCCAAGAAACACGTGCAATGGACATTAGACCGGTGGAAATCTGTCCTTTGGTCTGATGATTCCAAATTTGAGATTGTTGGTTCCAACTGCCGTGTCTTTGTGAGACGCAGAGTAGGTGAACAGATAATCTCTGCATGTGTGGTTCCACCATGAAGCATGGAGGATGAAGTGTGATGGTGTGGGGGTGCTTTGCTGGTGAAATTGTCCGTGATTTATTTAGAATTCAAGGCACACAACCAGCATGGCTACCACAGCATTCTGCAGCGATACGCCATCTCATCTGGTTTGCGCTTATTGGGACTATCATTTGTTTTTCAACAGGACAATCACCCAACACACCTTCAGGCTGTGTAAGGGCCATTTGACCAAATACGAGAGTGATGGAATGCTACATCAGATGACCTGGCCTCCACAATCACCCGACCTCAAACCAATTAAGATGGTTTGGGATGAGTTGGACAGCAGAGGGAATGAAAAGCAGCCAACAAGTGCTCAGTATATGTGGGAACTCCTTCAAGACTGTAAGAAAAGCATTTCAGATTAAGCTGGTTGAGAGAATACCAAGAGTGTGCAAAGCTGTCATCAAGGCAAAGTGTGGCTACTTTGAATAATTTGTTTAACACTTTTTTGGTTACTACATGATTCCATATGTGTTATATCATAGTTTGTATGTCTTCACAATTATTCTACAATGTAGAAAATAGTAAAAATAAAGAAAAACCCTTGAATGGGTAGGTGTGTCAAAACTTTTGACTGCTACTGTATACTGTATATGCCACCACCAAGCTGCCACCACCAAGCTTCACTGTAGGGATGGTGCCAGGTTTCCTCCACATGTGATGCTTGGCATTCAGGCCAAGATTCAGAGAATCTTGTTTCTCATGGACTGAGAGACTTTAGGAGCCTTTTGGCAAACTCCAAGAGGGCTGTCATGTGCCTTTTACTGAGGAGTGGCTTCCATCTGGAAGGTTCACCCATCTCCAGAGGAACTATAGAGCTATGTCAGAGTGACCAACGGGTTCTTGGTCACCTCCCTGACCACAATTCTCCCCCGATTGCTCAGTTTGGCCGGGCAACTAGCTCTAGAAAGAGTCTTGGTGGTTCTACACTCCATCCATTTAAGAATGATGGGGGCCATTGTGTTCTTGGGGACCTTCAATGCTGCAGACATTTTTTGGTACCCTTCCCCAGATCTGTGCATCGACAGAATATTGTCTCGGAGCTCAACAGACAATTCCTTCGACCTCATGGCTTGGTTTTTGCTCTGACATGCACTGTCAACTGTGGAACCATATATAGACAGATGTATGCCTTTCCAAATCATGTCCAATCAATTGAATTTACCACAGGTGGACTCCAATCAAGTTGTAGACACATTTCAAAGATATTCAATGGAAACAGGATGCACCTGAGCTCAATTTCGAGTCTCATAGCAAAGGGTCTGAATACTTACAGTTGAAGTCGGAAGTTTACATACACCTTTTTCACAATTCCTGACATTTATCCTCGTAAAAATTTCCTGTCTTAGGTCAGTTAGGATCACCACTTTATTTTAAGAATGTGAAATGTCCGAATAATAGTAGAGAGAATGATTTATTTCAGCTTTTATTTATTTCATCACATTCCCAGTGTGTCAGAAGTTTACATACACTCAATTAGTATTTGGTAGCATTGCCTTTACCTTTCTTAACTTGGGTCAAACGTTTAGGGTAGCCTTCCAAAAGCTTCCCAAAATAAGTTGGGTGAATTTTGGCCCATTCCTCCTGACAGAGCTGGTGTAACTGAGTCAGGTTTGTAGGCCTCCTTGCTCGCACACGGTTTTTCAGTTCTGCCCACAAATTTTCTATAGGATTGAAGTCAGGGCTTTGTGATGGCCACTCCAATACCTTGACTTTGTTGTCCTTAAGCCATTTTGCCACAACTTTGGAAGTATGCTTGGGGTCATTGTCCATTTGGAAGACCCATTTGCAACCACGCTTTAACTTCCTGACTGATGTCTTGAGATGTTGCTTCAATATATCCACATAATTTTCCTGCCTCATGATGCCATCTATTTTGTGAAATGCACCAGTCCCTCCTGCAGCAAAGCACCCCCACAACATGATGCTGCCACCCCCGTGCTTCACGGTTGGGATGGTGTTCTTCGGCTTGCAAGCCTCCCCCTTTTTCCTCCAAACATAACGATGGTGATTATGGCCAAACAGTTCTATTTTTGTTTCATAAGACCAGAGGACATTTCTCCAAAAAGTGCGATCTTTGTCCCCATGTGCAGTTGCAAACCGTAGTCTGGCTTTTTTATGGCGGTTTTGGAGCAGTGGCTTCTTCCTTGCTGAGAGGCCTTTCAGGTTATGTCGATGTAGGACTCGTTTAACTGTGGATATAGATACTTTTGTACTTGTTTCCTCCAGCATCTTCACAAGGTCCTTTGCTGTTGTTCTGGGATTGATTTGCACTTCTCGCACCAAGGTACGTTCATCTCTAGGAGACAGAATGCGTCTCCTTCCTGAGCGGTATGACGGCTGTGTGGACCCATAGTGTTTAAACTTGCGTACTATTGTTTGTACAGATGAACGTGGTACCTTCAGGCGATTGGAGATTGCTCCCAAGGATGAACCAGACTTGTCAAGGTCTACAATTTATTTTCTGAGGTCTTGGCTGACTTCTTTTGAATTTCCCATGATGCCAAGCAAAGAGGCACTGAGTTTGAAGGTAGGCCTTGAAATACATCCACAGGTACACCTCCAATTGACTCAAATGATGGCAATTAGCCTATCAGAAGCTTCTAAAGCCATGACATCATTTTCTGGAATTTTCCAAGCTGTTAAAGGCATAGTAGTGTATGTAAACGTCTGACCCACTGGAATTGTGATAGAGTGAATTATAAGTGAAATAATCTGACTGTAAACAATTGTTGGGAAAATGACTTGTGTCATGCACGAAGTAGATGTCCTAACCAACTTGCCAAAACTATAGTTTGTTAACAAGAAACTGGTGGAGTGGTTGAAAAATGAGTTTTAATGATTCCAACCTAAGTGTATGTAAACGTCCAACTTCTACTGTATGTAAATGTATTTCTCTTTTAATTTGTAGTAAATTCGCAAAATGTCTAAAAACCTGATTTCTCTTTGTCATTATGGGGTTTTGTGTGTACATTTATGAGGTTATTTTATTTTTTAAATCCATTTTAGAATAAGGCTGCAACATAACAAAATGTGGAAAAAGTCAAGGGGTCTGAATACTTTCCGAATGCACTGTACAGTGGGGAGAACAAGTATTTGATACACTGCCGATTTTCCAGGTTTTCCTACTTACAAAGCATGTAGAGGTCTGTCATTTTTATCATAGGTACACTTCAACTGTGAGAGACGGAATCTAAAACAAAAATCCAGAAAATCACATTGTATGATTTTTAAGTCATTAATTTGCATTTTATTGCATGACACAAGTATTTGATACATCAGAAAAGCATAACTTAATATTTGGTACAGAAACCTTTGTTTGCAATTACAGAGATCATACGTTTCCTGTAGTTCTTGACCAGGTTTGCACACACTGCAGCAGGGATTTTGGCCCACTCCTCCATACAGACCTCTCCAGATCCATCAGGTTTCGGGGCTGTCGCTGGGCAATACGGACTTTCAGCTCCCTCCAAAGATTTTCTATTGGGTTCAGGTCTGGAGACTGGCTAGGCCACTCCAGGACCTTGAGATGCTTCTTACGGAGCCACTCCTTAGTTGCCCTGGCTGTGTGTTTCGGGTCGTTGTCATGCTGGAAGACCCAGCCACGACCCATCTTCAATGCTCTTACTGAGGGAAGGAGGTTGTTGGCCAAGATCTCGCGATACATGGCCCCATCCATCCTCCCCTCAATACGGTGCAGTCGTCCTGTCCCCTTTGCAGAAAAGCATCCCCAAAGAATGATGTTTCCACCTCCATGCTTCAAGGTTGGGATGGTGTTCTTGGGGTTGTACTCATCCTTCTTCTTCCTCCAAACACGGCGAGTGGAGTTGGACCAAAAAGCTCTATTTTTGTCTCATCAGACCACATGACCTTCTCCCATTCCTCCTCTGGATCATCCAGATGGTCATTGGCAAACTTCCGACGGGCCTGGACATGCGCTGGCTTGAGCAGGGGGACCTTGCGTGCGTTGCAGGATTTTAATCCATGACGGCGTAGTGTGTTACTAATGGTTTTCTTTGAGACTGTGGTCCCAGCTCTCTTCAGGTCATTGACCAGGTCCTGCCGTGTAGTTCTGGGTTGATCCCTCACCTTCCTCATGATCATTGATGCCCCACAAGGTGAGATCTTGCATGGAGCCCCAGACCGAGGGTGATTGACCGTCATCTTGAACTTCTTCCATCTTCTAATAATTGCGCCAACAGTTGTTGCCTTCTCACCAAGCTGCTTGTCTATTGTCCTGTAGCCCATCCCAGCCTTGTGAAGGTCTACAATTTTATCCCTGATGTCCTTACACAGCTCTCTGGTCTTGGCCATTGTGGAGAGGTTGGAGTCTGTTTGAGTGTGTGAACAGGTGTCTTTTATACAGGTAACGAGTTCAAACAGGTGCAGTTAATACAGGTACTGAGTGGAGAACAGGAGGGCTTCTTAAAGAAAAACTAACAGGTCTGTGAGAGCCGGAATTCTTACTGGTTGGTAGGTTATCAAATACTTATGTCATGCAATAAAATGCTTAAAAATCATACAATGTGATTTTCTGTATTTTTGTTTTAGATTCCTTCTCTCACAGTTGAAGTGTACCTATGATAAAAATTACAGACCTCTACATGCTTTGTAAGTGGAACACTTTGACTTTCTCAATTACCAACACTGAGCTAGGTATGTGTATTTTATTTGGAAGGATTATTACAGGGGTTTAAAACCAGTTTTGACATGTCCTTAAGGCACATCGGTGAGTTTCACAAGCAGTGGAATCTTTCAAAGCATGGATCTACAATTACCCGCGACCACCTGAGGCCTTTCATAACACGTTCCCACTGTTTGAAAGCACTGGGCTGGGTCAGCACGCAAGGCTTAAGGAGATCTCTGTTTATTGGTTTTAACAGTATGTGCCCTGAGAACATGTGGGGATGAATCTCTGTTCTAGCACTGCAGGCTGCAGGTTGTTAGCTTCTACTTGACATGCCTTCTTGATTGGATAAGATACTGATACTCAGTATTTATTCAGGATACACTTTTTAATCTTCTCTCCTCTCATTCCACATGTGCTTGAAAGGCAAGCGGTCTAAAAACAATGACTGTTTGTCATCCTGGACCATTCAGCCTGACAGATGCTCAGATCCAGTTGAGGTATCAAGGTAAAGATACCAAACAAAACATTCCAAGGCAAAGTTCACTCAACAATGTAAAGTCCTGTTACAACTTGTGAGCACACCATGCATCTTAGCATTACATTTGAACCCGAGTTATGGCAGGAATGAGAAACATGTATTTAAAAATATATATATCACTGTAAAAAAAGGAAGAGAGAAACAACAAATGAGACCTGCTGGAAAAATCAGTGCGTTATCAAAAATATACTTTTATTCACACTGACTTTAGGCTCTGTCTGCATACAACAACAGCATTTCCAGTGGACAGATTTGTGTGCTTTATACAGTTAAGAAATACTAACAAAGCAGCTGGCTTTGGTCAGGAAATATGCAGACTGATATCTGGCTATGCACTACATAACCGATTAGAAGGTCTCAAGGGGCCTTAGCACATAAAGCCAGCCTCTGTGAGCATGTGTGTCAAATGCTTATCATTCCACGGTTCCTAGTCTTAATCATACAGGCTTGATCACCAAGAGAGTATTGCTCTTTTTTACAGCTTAAATTCAAAACAATTTAAGACAATAAATGTGATTACTGTAAAGCCCATCAATGCAAGTTCTTTCTGTAACACACACACACACACCTGTTCCATACCAAAGTATGTTTTGCTTATACACAGCTTGTGGTTTTTGCTTACACAGCTTGTGGTTTTTGGCATTGCATGGAATTAAGAATACATTCACTATGTGCTACCTTGCTTTCTATAATGGTAGATATTTTCACATATAGCCTCAGGAATGTCCCGTGTCCTCAGTAACTCCAATCCCAACAGAGAGGTTGTTGTCAGGTCCACAGTGTCAGTATTTGCCTAGAAATGTTTGGACAGTGACACAGTTTTGTTGTTTTGGCTCTGTACTCCAGCACTTTGGATTTGAAATTATACATTGACTATGAGGTTAAAGTGCAGTTTAGGCTATCAGGTTTTTTTATTTGATTATTATAAATGTTTTGGGTGAACCGTTTAGAAATTACACCACTTTTTGTACATAGTCCCTCCCTTTTAGGGAACCAATGTATTTGGACAAATTCACTTATATGTGTATCAGCAGTTTAGTATTTGGTACAATATTCCAAGCACTCAATGACTAACTACATCTAGCTTGTGACTCTACAAACTTGTTGGATGCATTTGCAGTTTGTTTTGGTTGTGCTTCAATAGAAATTAATGGTAAATAATGTATTGTGTCATTTTGGAGTCACTTTTATTGTAAAAAATAATAGAATATGTTTCTAAACACTTCTACATTAATGTGGATGCTACCATGATTACAGATAATCCTGAATGAATCGTAAATCATGATTATTGAGAAAGTTAGAGGCATAAATATCATACCCCCCAAAAAAATGCTAACCTGCCCTGTTATTGTAATGGTCAGAGGTTAGCATGTCTTGGGGGGTATGATATTTGTTCTTCTGTAACTCTCATTCATCATTATTTACGATTAATTACAATGAAGATTATCCATAATCATGGTAGCATCCACATTAATGTAGAACTGTTCCAAAACATATTCTATTCTTATTTACAATAAAAGTGACTCCAAAATGACACAATACGTTATTTACCATTCATTTCTATTAGGCACAAAATAATCTGAAACACAACCAAAACAAACTGCAAATGTATCCAACAAGTTGGTAGTCACAAGCTTGATGTAGTCATATCATGCTAGGAATATGGGAACTACTAAAGTTTTGAATACCTTAATACACATAAGTGAATTTGTCCAAATACTTTTGGTTTCCTAAAATGGGGGCACAATGTACAAAAAGTTATGCAATTTCTGAACGGTTCAACTGATATGAATGAATATGGCCTCAAATTAAAGCCGACAGTCTTAACTTTAAAGGCCCAATGCAACTATTTTTTATAACAAGATCAAATAATTTCTGGGTAACAATTAGGTACCTTACTGTATTAGTTTTCCATCAAAATTAACAAAAATAGTTTTTTTTAGCAAACAAATATTTATCAAGCAGGAATTTTGCTAGACCTATCTGGGAGTGGTCTGAGTAGGGAAGAGAAAACTGAAAACTAGCTGTTATTGGCAGATATGTTTGGAATTCTTTGTTGTTGGTTTATTAACCAATTACCACCTGCTGATGTCACCAGGCAAGCCAAAGCTCCCGCTCATGCAAACCTGCTGATTTAGAAGGTCATGTGTAGATTTTTATTTTCAACCAGAAACAAATCAGGAAATAACACTGATAAAATTGTTTACATTATTACAGTGTCAGTTTCATCAGCTGTTGTACAATATGATACAAAACAGGGGGAAAAAAATCATTTTTCACTGCACTGGGCCTTTAACATCAGTCATTGTATAATTTAAAATCCAAAGTGTTGTAAAAAAAACTGTCACTGTCCAAATACTTTTGGAAATCACTGTATATCACTAGGCACACTCCACACAGCACTGCCAGTTTCTCCTCACCACTCTGGTCCAGGGTATAATAGGTGCCATTGTAACAGTGTGTTCTTCAGGACTGGCCTGAAACAGGTCACTGGAACGGCAGGAAGTCCTGTATGCTCCATGGAAGCGTCTGCAACGCCTGGGCTACGCACGTTTCTAACAGCAGACCCACACACACAGCCATCAGGGAGAGCCTTCTGCTGCAGTTTAGAATGACTGGAAAAGAGAGAAAATGATCACATTTTGCAAGAACACAAACATGACAATATGCAGGAAAAGTACTTCTTCTGAACATCTTTGAAATCATGGTAAACTCCTACTTGCTGTAGAATAGAAAAACATTTATACGAATGAGATTAAAGCCCTATTCGCACGGGACTAGTATTACTAGAGAACGTTGATTATATAATTATTACCCCAGAATGTCCGTTATTCGAGAGGACGATTCGGACGGGATTAGTTCTTTCAAAACTGCAGCCTGTAATTCTTAATTTTTTTCAATATATTGACAGTTATGATGGAAACCTGGAGTTTTTTTCCTAGGTGTGAAGATATTTCAATAGGTCCAGGCCATAACAGGGCTACACTGATAACTTGAGCTTGGTTCCCGAGTTTCTAAACCATACCAGCCATCATTGGTATAGTGTCGCCATAATATTTGAATTGAGGAAGTGTGATCATAATCATTCGGATATTTTAGCGATCCGCAGTAGATGTCCTAAATGCCCCCCAGCCTTCAGACGTGAGCTAAACAGTGCACATGCACTTGAGATGCGTTTTATGGATGAAAAAGTAAATTTATAATTTCAAAAAGTTTAGGTCAGTTGTATGCTGCATTGCCATCTATTAACAGCAAGGGTTACATTTAATAGGCACAATATTTTTTAACTGATGCATTTGGTAGTATTCAATTCATGCGCCCAAAACATCGGAAAGTATTCAGACCCGTTGACTTTTTCCACATTTTGTTGTTACAGCCTTAAATCTAAAATGGATTAAAAAAAAAAATTTAATCCTCAGCAATCTACACACAATACCCCATAATGACAAAGCAAAAACAGGGTTATAGACATTTTTGCTAATTTATTACAAATAAAAAACGGAAATACCTTATTTACACAAGTATTCAGACCCTTTGCTATGATTTTATTTTAAATTGTATTTTTGTTTATTTATTTATCTAGGCAAGCCAGTTAAGAACAAATTCTTATTTACAATGACGGCCTACGCCGGCCAAACCCTAACGACGCTGGGACAATTGTGCGCCGTCCTATGGGACTCCCAATCACGGCCGGTTGTGATACAGCCTGGAATCGAACCAGGGTCTGCAGTGATGCCTCTAGCACTGAGATGCAGTGCCTTAGACCGCTGCGCCACTCGGGAGCTATGAGACTCGAAATTGAGCTTAGGTGCATCCTATTTCCATTGATCATCCTTGAGATGTTTCTACAACTTGATTGGAGTCCACCTGTGGTAAATTCAATAGATTGGACATGACTTGGAAAGGCACACACATGTCTATATAAAAAGGTCCCACAGTTGACAGTGCATGTCAGAGCAAAAACCAAGCCATGAGGTCGAAGGAATTGTCCGTAGAGCTCAGACAGGATTGTGTCGAGGCACAGATCATTCTTATATGGAAGAAGTTTGGAACCACGAAAACTCTTTCTGGAGCTGGCCACTCAGCCAAACTGAGCAATCGGTCAATCTGACAGAGCTCTAGAGTTTCTCGGTGGAGATGGGAGAACCTTCCAGAAGGACAACCATTTCTGCAGCACTCCACCATTCAGACCTTTATGGTAGAGTGGCCAGATGGAAGCCACTCCTCAGTAAAAGGCATGACAGCCTGCTTGGAGTTTGCCAAAAGGCATCTAAAGACTTTCAGACCTTGAGAAACAAGATTCTCTGGTCTGATGAAACCAAGATTGAACTCTTTGGAATACCAAGGGTCACGTCTGGAGGAAACCTGGCACCATCCCTACGGTGAAGCATGGGTGGCAGCATCATGCTGTGGGAATGTTTTTCAGCGGCACGGACTGGGAGACTAGTCAGGATCGAGGGGAAGATGAATGGAGCAAAGTACAGAGAAATCATTGATGAAGAGAGCTCTGGAGCGCTCAGGACCTCAGACTGGGGCGAAGGTTCACCTTCCAACAGGACAACAACCCTAAGCACACATCCAAGACAACACAGGACTGACTTCGGGACAAGTCTCTGAATGTCCTTGAATGGCCCAGCCAAAGCCCGGACTTGAACACAATCGAACATCTTTGGAGAGACCTGAAAATAGCTGTGCCGCAACGCTCCCTATCCAAACTGATAGAGCGTGAGAGAATCTGCAGAGAAGAAATGGGAGAAACTCCCCAAATACAGGTGTGCCAAGCTTGTAGCGTCATACCCAAGAAGTCAAGGCTGTAATAACTGCCAAAGGTGCTTCAACAAAGTACTGAGTAAAGAGTCTGAATAGTTATGTAAATGTGATATTTCAGTTTATTTTTTATAAATTAGCAAAAAATTATAAAAACCTGTTTTTGCTTGTCATTGGGATATTGTGTGTAGATTGATGATGAGGGAAAAAAACTATTGAATCAATTTTAGAAAAAGGCTGTAACCTAACAAAATGTGGAAAAAGTCAAGGGGTCTGAATACTTTCTGAAGGCATTGTACATAAAAGCATTCACTGTGAAAGTTGATACATGTAAGCCGTTCATATATAAAAACTATGTGCAGCACTTTGTTCAATTTATCGAATCAGTTATTGTTTTCTTGCTCAAACTGTGAGCAACACCTGTCAAACTCAGACATTACTCTCAAAACACAGGAATGTCTATTCACAAGGGACTAGTATTTTCAAAGGACTTTGGAGTTTGCCAAAAGAATAGTAGGTTATTCTGGCTGGAATTGTTACTCTCCTGCCATCCCAAAATTACTGACATGGCAGATTTGGACGGGACTAAAATGACAGACGTGGTGTTTTGTGCTCGTGCACACAATTACATTACCCAACGTCCCCCAGTAAAACGAATCCCATACAAATAGGGTTTAATGATTAAATCAACTTATCAAATCCATTGCAGAAATACTTCCATTTAATCATTATTGTCAGGAAACTGAATAACCCATCAGTGCAATAAACAGATACAAAAATCCAATAGGCCATTATCCTGTGAAATGTGACAAATCACAGCGGCACACAGAGACAAATGCTTGCCATGCACGGCTGATTGTTTAACAAAAAAAAAAAGCATAATGCAAGAGTAAGCCAGTTAATTAATGGATTAGCTTTGGACAGTTTTGGAACTATTTATAAACTGCCTATTTTAGTAACTCTAGGGAACAACTGAATTCATGTTCTAACATAGATTCAAGCTAGGAGTAAGAGCTGCCATCTGCTGGTGCACACTAGTGCTCCTAGCCTCCCAATCAATACCATGTGAGCTGTCCATTTACCCTTTAATTGAAAATGTGGTATCTATGGTGATTTATGTACACTATATATACAAAAGTATGTGGACACCCCTTCAAATTAGTGGATTTGACTATTTCAGCTACACCCGTTTCTGATAGGTGTATAAAATTGAGCACATGGCCATGCTATCTCCATAGACAAACATTGGCAGTAGAATGGCCTTACTGAGGAGATCAGTGACTTTCAACGTGGCACCGTCATAGGACGCCACCTTTTCAACAAGTTAGTTCGTCAAATTTCTGCCCTGCTAGAGCTGCCCCAGTCAACTGTACGTGCTGTTATTGTGAAGTGGAAACGTCTAGGAGCAACAACGGCTCAGCCACGAAGTGGTATGCCACACAAGCTCACAGAACAGGATTGCTGAGTGCTGAAGCGCGTAACATCTTTGTCCTCAGTTGCAACACTCACTACCGAGTTCCAAACTGCCTCTGGAAGCAATGTCAGCACGAGAACTGTTCATGGGGGGATTCATGAAATGGGTTTCCATGGCCGACAAGCCTAAAATCACCATGCAGAATGCCAAGCGTCGGCTGGAGTGGTGTAAAGCTCGCTGCCATTGGACTCTGGAGCAGTGGAAATGCGTTCTCTGGAGTGATGAATCTCGCTTCACCATCTGGCAGTCCGACGGATGAATCTGGGTTTGTCAGATGCCAGGAGAACGCTACCTGCCCCAATGCATAGTGCCAACTGTACAGTTTGGTGGAGGAGGAATACTGGTCTGGGGCTGTTTTTCATGGTTCGGGCCCTTTAGTTCCAGTGAAGGGAAATCTTAAAGCTACAGCATATAATGACATTCTAGATGATTCTGTGCTTCCAACTTTGTGGCAACAGTTTGGGTAAGGCCCTTTCCTGTTACAGCATGATAATGCCCCCGTGTACAAAGCGAGGACCATAGAGAAATGGTTTGACGATATCGGTGTGGAAGAACTTGACTGAGCCCTGACCTCAACACCATCGAACACCTTTGGGATGAATTGGGACGCCGACTGCGAGCCAGGCCTAATCTCCCAGCATCAGTGCCCGACCTCACTAATACTCTTGTGGCTGAATGGAAGCAAGTCCCTGCAGACAATATTCACACATCTAGTGGAAAGCCTTCCCAGAAAAGAGGAGGCTGTTATAGCAGCAAAAGGGGGGACCAACTCCATATTAATGCCCATGATATTGGAATGAGATGTTCGACGAGCAGGTGTCCACATACTTTTGGTCATGTCGTGTATGAAATAGGTTATATTCTAGTATCAATAATGAGAAATAAGAACTTTTCAACCAATTTTCCCTCCAAATCCCTCGCTGAATTGTCAAGAACAGAGATGGAGCTAAATGTGAGTGACTAATGGGAGCTTTGCAACACTGATGGAGGAATTGTTTAATGTACCTCTTATGGCTTGAGAGTTGGACGTGAGCACAAACAGCTTGATGAGGCTGAAGCAGAGTGGGGAGTAGTCATGCTCCCATATGACTGCAGGGATGAGCAGGACTTTGCCATAGCTGGACAGCAGGAGGGCTTTCAGCAGTAAGCTCAGTTCAAAGTCAAAGCCAAGCAACCACTGCACCAGCCACAGGAAGGACAGCACTCCGACAGAGAACGCACCCAATTCTGTGGACAAATGAACATGAAATCAGCACCAACCATCAGAAGGCTGTCATTTGTATGGAATGAATGTGTAAAGAAAGCAGGATTTGTCACTTCCCCTACACTTGGAAACATTGTTATAACATTGCTATTAACATTGTCATATGCATGTTTGCTAATAAAATGCATGAGTTGTAGTAATAATAATAATAATGTGGCTGTTATTTTTCCATGCTTTATATACCCACCAAGAGCTGCCACCCCAAACATGCCATAGAAATCCCATTCCTTGGTGTATCTAATGATGTCTGCAGGGTCATTGCTCTGTTCAGATCCCTGAAGTTGTGACCACCTCAGGTAGGCCTCACACAGCAGGCAAAACACACACAGCTTCCAGTGAATCTGTGGAAGAAACCATCAACAAGACATGGCATCATTTCTTGAGTCTCTGTCTGCAGAGTAAATGCAAATGCAATGCAATGTAGATTAAGCTGTATACATTGTCTAAAGCGTGCACTGTACTCTGACTCTAGTGAATAGCTTTTCAGTGTCTTACTGTACTTACGTTCAATGTAGTGTTGAACAGAATGTGTCTGAATGCTTGAGTTTTGCATAAAATGGCATCAATCAGAATAATGACGGGATCATATTCAATATACTTGTCTACAGGCTTTTGGCAGGATCCCTGAAAGAAATAGAGACAGACCACAAGCACTGACTTGCCTAGTTAAATAAAGGTTAAATTAAACATTTAAAAAGCATTTCTCCAGCTTTTATGGCTAAACTAGATATCTAGCTTACTGTTTTCTCTGTTATAAGGGTAGAGACCCAACCACTAACACTTACTCTATATACATTTCAGCTAGCTATCCATCATCAGGCATCATAACTTGAATAGAAACAGAGCAGAGAAACCCAGCTAGCTAAGTTACACAGCTGGCAGTCACAGGTCCCTTTGGATAATTTCTAGCTAAGCTTAGCATCACCAGTTAGCTAGCTAATATCTTCACCAATAAATCAACATGAGCCAGCTAGTCAACTCACACATATGGTTATCTTCAAGATCCCATTTTTGTAATCTCTGTGAAGCTCGTGCGCGTCCTTATTGCATTCAACACATGTAAACCGCTTTGCCATTCTGTTTTATGTTGGTAACGATATAGAAACCGGCTTGAAAAACCTGACTTCCTGGATTTGTGCGTGATTGGTTGGGAGTTGTAGTCGTTTGCAGTTTGACTGGTAGTTCAGTTCACGATGGGGAGTAGGAACACGGGAACTACATTACCAAAGCTCCAGCGCTCCTCACCTACACATCAAACACAACATGGCACCTGCTGGTAGTGTTGTTGTGGTAGCTCTCTCACTTCTGTACTTATCCCGTGCTATATTTTCCACGGAATACCTCTCTACACTCACTTTCTTCAATAGCGAACTGCACAAACATGGTTGCAGCTCTCCGTCAGAGTGGGAGGAATACACAACGGATTGCGGTAAGCGGTCTTTTAACACAGTTTTGCCACGTCCTCGTAACTCGCTGTGTAGGCAGCTAGCTAAACTAACCAAACCTATTCTTCCGCACCCGTTGACAGGAAGTTACATAGTAAGCGAGAGAGAACTCGTTCTCTCGTAGAGGTTAGGATTTGATTGTAAAGGTCAGGGTGGAATCAGACCCCGCAACTAATCTTTCAAGACTAACAGAAAGTATTTCGACAAGGTCCCCAGTTTCCCCGAATAATGCAGTGCTATGATATCCTTATGTATCTAAGTTTTTAACACGATGCCAGCAAGTACACGCCTTTCCTGAGCGTGAACGTAACCCAGAGCGCACCTCAAAGCTCGCGCTGACTCATTCATTGTCTTGCTGGAACAGGTTATGTATTGGAATGTGCATTGTAGCGAAAGAAAATCAAATTGATTTGCAAATTAATAAAAAAACATCCAGCTGAATGAATGAGATCATCCTATGGGTTTCCCACTGAAGTGTCACAACTTGTTTAGGCTTTTATGACTCAAATCAACAATACAGGATTAGTATTTGATGAGCAGTCCCTTCATTGCAGGTAGAAGCCTTGAATCCTGCCAATGTTTGATCCTTATACACTCAGGGCCAGTTTATTGGGTACACCACCCTGTTCACAAAAATGGTTCGCTCCTACAGTGTCACGTGGCCATGGCTTGCTATATAAAGCAGGCATCGAGGCATTGAGTTACTGTTTGATTCAACGTTAGACTGGGCAGAACGAGTGACTTAAGTGACTTTGAGCATGGTATGATCATCGGTGCCAGGTGCCCTGGTTCCAGTATCTCAGAAACGGACGACACACATGACAGTGTCTAGAGTTTACCAAAAATGGTGCGACAAACAAAAAACATTCAGCTGGTGGCAGTCCTGTGGGTGAAAACGGCTCGTTGAAGGAGAATGGCCAAGATTGGAGCAAGCTAACAGGCGGGCCACAAACAGGCAAATAACAGTACGACAGTGGTGTGAAAATCGGCATCTCGGAACGCACAACTCGTTGGTCCTTGTCACGTTTGGGCTATTGCAGTAGACGACCACACCGGGTTCCACTCCTATCAGCTAAAAACAAGAAGAAGCAGCTCCTGGGCGATCACCAACATTGGACAAATGAGGAATGGAAAAACATATGCTCTGGTCCGACGAATCCCGGTTCTTGTTGCGTCATGCTGATGGAGTCAGGATTTGGCCTAAGCAGCATGAGTCCATGGCCCCATTCTGCCTGGTGTCAACGGTACAGGCTAGTGCTGGTGGTGTAATTGTGTGGGGAATGTTTCCTGGCAAACGTTAGGTCGCTTGATACCAATTGAGCAACATTTCCATGCAGTCTGTTTTAGAGGCAAAAGGGGGTCCGACCCACTAATAGATGGCTGTACCTAATAAACTAGTGTGTGTGTGTGTTTTTATACACACACACAGACACAGACACACACACAGACACACACACAGACACACACAGTCAGCAAAAATAAGAAACGTCACTTTTTCAGGACCCTGTCTTTCAAAGATAATTTGTAAAATCCAAATAACTTCACAGATCTTCATTGTAAAGGGTTTAAACACTGTTTCCCATGCTTGTTCAGTGAACCATAAACAATTAATGAACATGCACCTGTGGAACGGTCGTTAAGACACTAACATCTTACAGACGGTAGGCAATTAAGGTCACAGTTATGAAAACTTAGGACACTAAAGAGGACTTTCTACTGACTCTGAAAAACACCAAAAGAAAGATGCCCAGGGTCCCTGCTCATCTGCATGAACGTGCCTTAGGCATGCAACAAGGAGGCATGAGGACTGCAGATGTGGCCAGGGCAATAAATTGCAATGTCCATACTGTGAGACGCCTAAGACAGCGCTATAGGGAGACAGGACGGACAGCTGATCGTCCTCGCAGTGGCAGACCACGTGTAACAACACCTGCACAGGATCGGTACATCTGAACATCAGATCAGTGCTCAGACTGTCCGCGATAGGCTGAGAGAGGCTTGACTGGGGGCTTGTAGGCCTGTTGTAAAGGCAGGTTCTCACCAGGCATCACTGGCAATGCAACGCGAATACGACTATCACCCCTGGTGAGACAAAACCACGACTCGTCAGTGAAGAGCACTTTTTGCCAGTCCTGTCTGGTTCAGCGACGGTGGGTTTGTTCCCATAGGTGACGTTGTTGCCTGTGATGTCTGGTGAGGACCTGCCTTACAAGAGGCCTACAAGCCCTCAGTCCAGCCTCTCAGCCTATTGTGGACAGTCTGAGCACTGATGGAGGAATTGTGCGTTCTTGGTGTAACTCGGGCAGTTATTGTTGCCATCATGTATATGTCCCGCAGATGTGATGTTCAGATGTACCGATCCTGTGCAGGGGTTATTACACGTGGTCTGCCACTGCGAAGACGATCAGCTGTCCGTCCTGTCTCCCTGTAGCTCTGTCTTAGGTGTCTCACAGTACGGACATTGCAATTTATTGCCCTGGCCACATCTGCAGTCCTCATGCCTCCTTGCAGCATTCCTAAGGCACGTTCACGCAGATGAGCAGGGACCCTGGGCATCTTTCTTTTGGTGTTTTCAGAGTCCGTAGAAAGGCCTCTTTTTAGTGTCCTAAGTTTTCTTAACTGTGACCTTAATTGCCAACCGTCTGTAAGCTGTTAGTGTCTTAACAACTGTTCCACAGGTACATGTTCATTAATTGTTTATCGTTCATTGAACAAGAATGCGAAACAGTGTTTAAACCCTTTACAATAAAGATCTGTGAAGTTATTTTGATTTTTATGAGTTATCTTTGAAAGATAGGGTCTTGAAAAAGGGACGTTTCCTTTTTTTCCTGAGTTTGTGTGTGTGTGTCACCATAATGACCAAGTTGGCAGCAGTCTGGGTGCTTTGTTGTCTGATGCTGTATATTTCCCTACAGAGTCCTTTATTCTACAGTTGGAGGACCCAGACTGTGAGGAAGGAAGCAACCCACCATGCGAGTCTGTCTTCTCTCTCAACGCAGAGAAAATCCTGGTGAGATGCACCAAATTCACTGAGATCTCAGTGCTTTTGCCTGGGCATTTCTGTTTGACTGACTCATTGTAGTGGAGTAACTACCGTTGTCTTCATTCAAACAGAGACAAGCCAAGTTGTTCATAGAGCAGAAGCGATTCCCTTTTGCAGTGGACAACCACAACACAAATGAGGAGCTTGGTAAGAAGTTATTCCTGAAAGAGTTTGGTTTGTGGAGTGTTAGCTATACATTGCTTGACTCTCATTATTCATTTCATTGCAGCTATAGGATATGTTCTTATTGGCAATGGCCTGTACGATGAAGCCATCAAACACTTCTCCTTGTTACTACAGGTTGGTTAACATTCATAGATGCATGAATTACAACACTCATCTTTATACATGTCTTGGTCTGGCCTTCTTGACAGTTGGAATAATGCATCTTTTTTGTTTAGATAAATATATTAATAGTAGAGAGACAGACGTACAGACTTCATCGTCCCCCACGATTAAATCGTGGAGGGGACTGTCGATTTGTCTCCGTTCGTCACACTCAAACTCTGACAGCGCTGGCGCGATTTTGACTAAACTTGGGTGAATGATGCGTCTTGCCGTAGAGATCCTGCATTTACTAAATTACACTGATTGGCCATATGGTGGCGCTATAACAAGCGATTGAAAATGCAAACTTTGAAAGGTCACGCCCCTCACCCCGTTTGAGCTAAAGTCATGAAATTCAGTACGTAGGTCCCTCTCCTCACAAGGAACAAATGCGCCTCAGGGACCCATAAGTCCCGCCATGATGGCTTTTCCACCATTTTGAATTTTTTAAACACTTAAAACAGTACTCTCCTAGCAAAGAATGACCAATCCGCACAAAACTTGTTATGTGGCATCTAAGGACAAAGTTCTCTCAATGCAATATTTTCCAGACTAGTACCTAAAATAACATTGACCAATGAACATTCACGTGGGCGTGGTCTGGCACATAAATGCATATAAATCAGTCACAGATAATCATACTGTAACAACATTTGGTACACATGTTGCAAACACTGTCAAGACACAACATATGCAAGAACATTCATATCGACGAGAACATTCATGGCACTATAACGGGCACATGTTTTGTTACTGTCAGTGTAGTCTGCTTTGAATTGTTGCCACTAATTGCATCATTCGTGGGGGACGACATGTTTACTGTTGCGTTGTTTACGTTACAATACTTCCCCTCGTTTCTCCCTGCTTTGAATATGTTGTGCGGTTTGCAATGGAGGACATATCAGTGTGTGTTGTCCTCTACTAGGGGGATCCAGAGGTAGTCAGTGCCATCTACGGGAGAGGGATAGCATACGGGAAAAAGAGTCTGCAGGTAAGTGATCACAGCGGCATGATACTAGTTCACAGAATGTTGATACCAGCAGTTTTATTCACAGCAAATGTTTTCAGTATGACACATCATAAATAAAAATCTAATCTGCAATGCTCAGCAGTTAGCATATGTGCTTGTCAGTGGATGTGATTGATGAAGGCTGCGAGTGGCCTTTTTCTTTTTTTTGTCCTGGTGTGTCCAATAGGGGTCACACTGTCTCTTCTTTTCTCCTTCTATGGAAGGACATCAAGAATGCAGACTTGGCGCTGTTCGAGTTGAGCCGAGTCATCACTCTGGAGCCCAACCGCCCTGAGGTATACGAACAGCGGGCAGAGGTGAGGATAATGTTAGGCCTGTTAATGCTTCATGGGTCAACCCACTGTTTGTGTTATACCTGTTAGGGTATTGGTTTTCATTGGTGTTTACTATCATGCTTGAATTGCATGTCTGTTTTAAAATGGAGCAAGTTTCTGTGTCACCCCATGCAAAATGGTTACAAATGAGTGAGGGTGGTATTATTCTCTCAAGCAGGCTTAAAAAAAAAAAAATCTTACACGGGAGGCAACTACTGTTGTATTAATGCTATGCCTTGAAGTAGTCTAGTTACTAGACCATTAGACCATTTGGATTTCATGTGTGTCAAGTTTTACTTGAATAATATACTTGCAGATCCTTTCTCCGCTTGGAAGGATCAGTGAGGCTCTGAGTGATCTCTCCAAAGCCATCCAGCTCCAGCCCTCCGCCCGCCTCTACAGACACAGAGGAACTCTGCTCTTTATCGCCGAGGTCAGACTGACAAACCATGATCTGTATATGGGGCCTCTGATTGCTGGTGTTGATATATATAAAGTTTCCATAGTTGGTTTTCTGATTTTGTTTTTCCCCGAATAGGATTATGTGGCAGCTATGGAGGATTTTCAACAGTCTTTGGATCTGAAGAAAAACCAGCCCATTGCCATGCTATACAAAGGTCTAACATTCTTCCACAGAGGAATGCTAAAGGTATAGACATTTTTGTAGAAAACCATAGTTGCTCAACTTTGAGTACTGCCAGTGTAACCCGTTTTTGGTTAAATCACTGCATGTTTACGACACAATCTTGTCCCCCCATTCAGGAAGCCATTGAAACATTCAAGGAGGCCCTGAAATTAAAATCTGACTTCATAGATGCGTACAAAAGTCTCGGACAGGCCTACAGGTACATTGGGGAGGCTCTATGACCTGCTTTGGTTTCAACCTGGTCTGTTCACATCGTGGTCAGGAAAAGGACAGGGCCTTAGTACTCATGGGCCAATGCAGTGAGTGATCCCTGTGTCCTGTCTGTAGGGAGCTTGGAGACTTTGAGGCAGCTATGGAGAGCTTCCAGAAAGCCCTGATGCTCAACCAGAACCACATCCAGTCTCTGCAGCTGAGAGGCATGATGCTGTACCACCACGGCAGTCTCCAGGAGGCAGTCGGCAACTTCAAGGTAATGGACGTGTCGCACAGCTTCTTTCTCCGGACACGATATCAGTCTACCAATTACAGTACAGCTGAACTAGTTATTCTGCGTCTACCCTCTTATGATAACAGACTGCTTTACTGTGCGCTGTATGTGCAATAGTACTGGCTAGGATGGGGCTGGCCTGCCATTCAAATGATTCTCATTTGCATCAGTTTTTCTAAGCATGCTGTCTAGAGAGAACCCCCTCGGATCAATACTTGTCCCACTCCCTTTATAACATCAATCCAGCCGTTACAAGCGTTTCTGCTAATGCTTTGTTTTCACTGTGGCATCAGGCGGTTGATGGCATCGCAGTCTAACGAGCAGCAGTGCCGTACCCCTGATCAGACTCGTGTCACGTAGGCCACACTTTGACTGTCGTCATCATTCCATATCCTCTCTCTGTCCCCAAGATAGCATTTGGCAGTGTAAACGCCCTGCTTATTTGCATACTGTCCCATCAGCAGCCCCGCTGTGGCGACTCAGTAGGCCTCACGCGTTACTATGATGGTTACTGTTACCTCCCCCAACACATCACCTTACATGACCGTGTCATGTGCTTCCTAGGCTGCCTGTGGAGAATGTGTTTTGGTGGGGTCATGACTCACCGTGCTAGAGCTGTTAGCCTCAGGCTGTTCACACAGTCAACACCGAAAGGTTAAGTGACTGCAGTGACATCCACTTTGAGTCAGAGTTATGCATGTATGAATTTGAGGTTCCCTCCCTCCGTTTTTTTAATTCTTACACCTATGTGTGTCATTGGACTTGATGTGTAACACTTCCGTGTTGTGTTTTTCAGAGGTGTCTACAGTTGGAGCCCTACAACGAGGTATGTCAGTACATGAAGGGTCTGAGCCACGTGTCCATGGGGCAGTTCTATGAAGGAATCAAGGCTCAGACTAAAGTCATGTTGAATGACCCTCTGCTGGGCCAGAAGGCAAGCTCGGAATATCTCAAAGTGAAATACCTCCGAGGTGAGCGTAGCATTAGTGACCTTAGCTGACTAAACACCACAGTGAAGGAAGTTTCTGATGAACCAACAGAGTGGAGAAGAGACCAGGCTTTCTGGAATTCAGCTAAAATCGATTCACCCAAGGTCAATTCTTAAAAAAAAAAAAATGAAAATCTTACTATGTACCTATGTTTGTCCTCTGTAGTTGCGTGCCTTTCTTTGCTGAAATTCATACTTTTTCTGTAAACGTTAATCAAATACAACCACCGACTGTTTCCTTGTTGAGATTCAATGGCCGCATGTGCACTGAGTTGCCATTTTAGAGCAACAGCAATGAGCAAACAGTCGGCGGTTGTATTTGATTGTTTATTGAAAAAGTGTGGATTTCAGCAAACGAAGGTAGGCACGCAACTACGGAGGACAAACATGGGTACAAGGTAAGCATTTCATAATTGAAATGTAAGTATTGACCTTGTGAGTCGATGTAGTCTAAGCTGAATTCCACAAAGCCTGGTCTCTGCTCCACTCCATTGGTGGAGTTCATCAGAAACTTCCTTCACCGAGGAGTTTAGTCAGCTATAGTGACCTCTGAACTAAAATTTCAACCTGAAGCGGAATGTTGTGTCTTTGATCATTTCTTGCCTATGAAGAAATGGTTAGAATTTTCCTCATGTCATTTCCCCCCACAGAATACTCTCGCTACTTGCACTCACATCTCGACAAACCTGTGGCAGAATATAATGTTGATCAGGATCTTCCAGGAAACTTCAAAAACCACTGGGCAAAACACCTTCCTTTCCTTATAGAGGACTATGAGGAGCAGCCAGGACTGCAGCCTCATATTAAGTGAGTTTAAAGGGATAGAACCTGCTGCTGACTGAACATAGTTCAGTATTTTCTGTCAGGTATAATAGTAGTATAGGCTAACTGATGGGTAATGGAGCAGGCTCATTTATAGTAGATGACTTTGACCTACTGAGTGTTTGTGCTATTCAACCCATTTGTAACCTGCCCAACTGATCTTGTTTTGTGCCTTGCCGTTGTAGGGATGTTCTACCTCAGAACTTTGAAAGCTACAACACTGAAGTTCAGAAGCTCATTTGCGCTGCTGATCACCTTGGTGCCCTTATGCAATACGACACACCAGGATTTCTTCCCAATCGCAGAATACACAGAGGTGGGTGAGATACTGAGCACATTTGAGTTCAGCCTCAAATCTGTTGTACATTCTTGGCTGAAATCAGATGAAGTAATTTTGTCAGTTTCAATGTGACTATTAGCCCTGAACAACATGTCCTTTGTTAAAAACAATGTGCATGCTGGAACTCATTTCAAGATAACAAACTATTGTACATGTTGGTCTTTCTCGAATACATATTGTCTCACCCCATCCTATGGCTTTAATCCAGTAGCTCCATAACAGTATATTTCCAAGTTCTGAAATTGAATGTGTGCTGTGTTTCAACTCAATAGCCATGGGCCTAGCAACCCTGGAGGTCATGCAGGCTATGCAGCGCACCTGGAGCAATTCAAAGGTGCGAGTCAACGGCAAAACCAGGCAGATGCAGTGGAGAGACATGTTCGATATTGCCGTCAAATGGAGGAGGTGAGGCTTGGGTGTGAGATTGTTTTATAGTCACTTTTTTAAACAAAATGTTATTACCACAATGGGCATCTGCAGTATCAATTACCACCCTGTCTACTGTTTCTGTATTGTCAGTCTGAGGTTTGGTACATGTTTCAAGTCATTGTGGTATTCTGTCCCTGTGAAGGATCGCTGATCCAGACCAGCCTGTTCTGTGGCTGGACCAGATGCCTGCCAGAAGTCTCAGCCGAGGGTTCAATAACCATATCAACCTCATCAGGTAACCTAAAGGAAAATGACATCAAATCGTCTCAAAGATAGTCGCTGTGTAAATCTGACACACAACTGTTGAGTCAAGTTGTATTTTTAGATAATCCTTTTGATTATGTGGTTTACCTGTTTTGTTTGTTTCCACAGAGGACAAATCATCAACATAAGATACTTGGCCTACTTTGAAAACATACTCAATTTCATCAAAGACAGAATATTGGTTTACCACAGGTGTGCCTTTTTAAAGAAAATACAGATTGTTTATTAGAGAAATATTTTCTACATGGTGATATACAGTGCATTCGGAAAGTATTCAGACCCCTTGACTTTTTCCACATTTAGTTACGTTACAGCCTTATTCTGAAATTGATTAAATTGTTTTCCTCATCAATCTACACACAAAACCCCATAATGACAAAGCAAATGTATACAAAATAAACGTATACAGACCCTTTACTCAGTACTTTATTGAAGCACCTTTGCCAGCGATTACAGCCGCAAGTCTTCTTTGGTATGACACTGCAAGCTTGGAACACCTGTATTTGGGTGGTTTCTCCCATTATTCTCTGCAGATCCTCTCAAGCTCTGTCAGGTTGGATGGAGAGCGTTGCTGCACAGATATTTTCATGTATCTCCAGAGATGATCGATTGGGTTCAAGTCCGGGCTCTGGCTGGGCCTCTCAAGGACATTCAGAGACTTGTCCCGAAGCCACTCCTGCATTGTCTTGGCTGTGTGCTTGGGGTCCGCAGGGATGGTGCCAGGTTTCCTCCAGACGTGACGCTTGGCATTCAGGCCAAAGAGTTCAATCTTGTTTTCATCAGACCAGATAATTTTGTTTCTCATGGTCTGAAAGTTCTTTAGTTGCCTTTTGGCAAACTCCCAGCGGGAGTCCCAAACTCCTTTTACTGAGGTGTGGCTTCCGTATAGCCACTCTACTATTAAGGCCTGATTGGTGTAGTGCCGCAGAGATGGTTGTCCTTCTGGAAGGATCGCCCATCTCCACAAAGGAACTCTGGAGCTCTGTCAGAGTGACCATCAGGTTCTTGGTCACCTCCCTGATCAAGGCCCTTCTCCCCCGATTGCTCAGTTTGGCCAGGTGCCAGCTCTAGGAAGAGTCTTGGTGGTTACAAAGGTATTCTATTTAAGAATGATGGACGCCACTTTGTTCTTGGGGACCTTCAATGCTGCAGAAATAGTTTGGTACCCATCCCCAGATCTGTGCATCGACACAATCCAGTCTCAGTGCACTACAGTCAATTCTTTGGCCTTGTGGCTTGGTTTTTGCAATAACATGCGCTGTCAACTGTGGGACCTTAAGCAGACAGGTGTGTGCCTTTCCAAATCGTGTCAATTGAATTTACGACAGGTGGACTCCAGTCAAGTTGTAGAAACATCTCAAGGATGATCAATGGCAGCAGGATGCACCTGAACTCAATTTTGAGTCTCATAGCAAAGGGTCTGAATACTTATGTAAATAAGGTATTTGTTCCTTTTTTTTCCTATTTTTTTTTTTGGCAAACATTTCGAAACCTGTTTTTCGCTTTGTCATTATGGGGTATTGTGTGTAGATTTATGGGGGGGAATAATATAATCCATTTTAGAATAAGGCTGTAATTTAACAAAATGTGGAAAAAGGGAAAGGGTCTGAATACTTTCCAAATGCACTGTATGTTGACTTACTGATGCGTTGTCCTCAGGGCATACAACCCAAGAGGCCTACTGGAAGTCAGACAAGCACTGGAAAATGTGAACACGGTGGAAGACCTTATCCCCATAATGAAGGTAATAAGAACACAGGGTTAGACATACAGGGGAGGTTTAGGAAACCCTCCGGGCCTGTCGATAATACCCGTCAGTGGCCCGCTTGGGCTAGTGATTTCTGTTGTTGTAATAATGCTATTTTTAATCTAAGCTATATAATTGATTCAAACAACTAAATTCCCGAAGCTGTTAGTTTGTTGATTATTTATCACATGCACGTTGCACACGCACAGCCTAGATAATTTGTCAGGCAGAGAGAGTGCGCAGCTCTCAAACAGCTGGTTGTTTGGTGGAGCAGCTCACCAAAGACCGACAGTGATACAGTAGGGGTAGGAAAGATGTTCCAAGTTATATCTAGCTCACCAGTAAACGCTAAGGCAAGATTTTTGAAGTTCAAAGTCTTGGTTGAATATTTGCGATGCACAATGCAGGCATCATTGAATATCCGACCATGAAAATCAGACATTTCCTCAAGGCTATTTGGACCTTTAAAAGTCCTTGATGTTATTGCCGTTTTAGAGGTTCTGCTGCTCCAATAGCAATATACTTATTCCGTGATTTCATTTTTGATCGGTTTTTAAGAGAGATGTTGCCGCTTTTGTTTGTTTCAATTGACGGGTGTTGCGCTAGTCTGTTGCCTTTTGTTAAGGTAAAGCCGAGCATTATGAGCAAGAGAGACAACGTCAAATGTTGGCGACAACTTGGTTTTCCATACAAAGCGTTCAATTACAAAGGGTACTAGTTTTTATATCGCTTTCTCGTTTTAAAACATGATACAATAACCCCTCAATAACTCTTCTCAAATGGCGAGACCAAGTAAAGCTACCACACGGACAGACTTTATTAGTGTGTTTGTGTCAGGATAATTTATTGGGGCATGCTGTATTTAGTCAGTCAATGCCCACATTATTTTTACATATTTTAGAATGTAAACATAATGTGAATGTCAATGTATAATTCCATTGGGTAGGGATATTAAAAATGCATTATTCATCAAGTGGTAATGCATACTTATTTTGTATAATGTGGTTTTTGTTGGGGGTGGGGCTGGGATCTATAGACTAACAACAATGAAATGTAAAATGTAGGTCCTTGAATTTGGCTTGCCAGTATGAACTGTGTATACGGCTACTTGCTTAGCCTGCAAATTAAATCTAAAATCACTTGCTATTGAAATTATGGGAGCATCATTCACTTTCCTGTCAGATCTTGACTCTGGACAGTATTTTTTTTCATTTGCGTCAGTAGTTTTCAGTTGGCGCTGTCCTGGTGAGCCACTGGCAAATTTACTTGAATGTCGAGCCCTGGAACAACACCCTGATAAGAAAATATTGACTCCTCAAATTCGTATGATAGTGTTTTCGGTTTGAGGCCTGATGTATTCATGGGAATAGCATCTAGGAACTACTGAGTGGTGTGTGTGTGTGTGATATCATGTACATCAGAGTTGAGATCTAGGTCAACTTGGCATGTGTTTCAACGCTGATAGAATGTCTATGCTGCTGTTTTGCCTTTCTATCCTGAAGCAGTTTAACAGTAAAACAAGAGATGGCTTCACAGTTAACTCCAAGGTGCCCAGTCTAAAAGACCCTGGCAAAGAATATGACGGCTTCACAATCACCATAACGGGAGACAGGTCAGTTTATTTGGTTCTAATACATGAGTAAAGAACTGAGCTCTTGACATTATAGTCTACCTCCATTAGTGGTTTACCTAAGATTTTCCAATCAAATGGAAATTTGAGAATTTTCCCCATCATGGTACATCATTTAATGTTCAAAAAATGGCAGGGTTTGGTATTGCAACTTGGGTTAGTTGAAAGCAGTTAAATACATGTAACTGCCAACATAATGGAAACATTTGAGTAAATGAGGGATACAAAGTATATTGAAAGCCGGTGGTTCCACACAGCTGTGGTTCCTGAGTTAATTAAGCAATTAACATGATTAGGGTCATGTATAAAAATGCTTGTCAGGCCATTTATTTTGGCTACCATGACTATGCCCCCATAGGATGACAATGCCCCCATCCACAGGGCACGAGTGGTCGCTGAATGGTTAGACAAGCATGTAAATGATGGAAACCATAATCCATGGCCGTTTCAGTCACCAGATCTCAACCCAATTGAACACTAATGGGAGATTCTGGAGTGACGCCTGAGACTGCGTTTTCCACCACCATCAACAAAACACCAAATTATGGAATTCCTTGTGGAAGAATGGTGTCGCATCCTTCCAATAGAGTTCCAGACACTTGTAGAGTCTATGCTAAGGTGCTGTGAAGCTGTTCACCGGCTCGTGGTGGCCCAATGCCCTATGTAGACGCTTTGTTGGTGTTTCCTTTATTTTGGCAGTTAAATGTTATTCATTGAAGCACAGGTTTGTTCATTTGAATTCACAGCTCAGATGTTTCTGTCAGGGAACTTTTAACAAATGTTCTAGGTCTGTTTGTTGACATTGCATTCCAGTTACATTATGTTGTAGAAAAAACTAATCCTTTCCTTGCTAAAACCATGTTGAACAGGGAAATAAAATCTAACTTTCCCAAAAGCCCCGGAACCAGACAATCAGTCCATTTGGGGTTGCAGAACAAAAACACCAGAAACTGCAAGAGGCAAGAGCTGCAGTGAGAAACATATTGTATAGGATTCCTCAAGTGTGGAATATTATCCCAAAAATAAATGGTTTCGTTTGAGAAATGAAATATAAACAGCCTAGCCCCTACGGTGTAGGCCGTCATTGTAAATACATTTTTTGTTCTTTACTGACTTGCCTATTTAAATCATTTGAACCGATATGAATTCTTTGTCATTCAGCTCAAACTTTCTAAGACATTTTGAAATGAAAGTCTTGAAATACTATGATTCAGCTTCTCCTCAGCTCTAACCCTGTAGCTTTCACTAAAGTGCACCTTGTTGTCTGTCCCTTGATGAATGTCGATGTACAGTACCACGGCGGTTGTACAGACCATGTTACACACCACATTGTTTGTTCAGACGGTGTGTATTTGTGTGACCTTAGAGTGGGCAACATGCTGTTCTCAGTGGAGACCCAGACCACAGAGGAGCGCACTCAGCAGTACCAGTCTGAGATTGAGTCCATCTACAAAGACCTGACTGCCAAGGGCAAGGCTCTCATGCTGTCCACTGAACTTGGGGTATGCTCTCTCTCTCTCGATCACTTGTTTTCCATTCCCTCTTTTCTTTTGTCTGACTGTCAGTGTTGGCTTCCAGTTGTGAAATGAATTGCCATCTCAACAATTCGATCCATAATGTTGCTCTACTATCTGATGTAAATCCAAAATTGTCCTTTTGTCGTGTTGATAGATTCACTCTCTACCACAGTGGACAGTTTTGCATGAGGCTACCTAACCTGTTCATTATTCCGTTCCTTATTAAACTTAGTAGATTCCTCGCAAGTTAACTGAATTTTAACAAACTTCAGATATGACTTAATCATGACGGCCCACATACAGTATCAATATCAGTTTCCCATGGTTGTATAATGATATTACCTCTAAGTGGACCCTGTAGTATGAATTGGTTTTGTTTTCTCTCTTTCAGGATGCAGATGCAGTGTGTAATTTAATTCTCTCGCTGGTTTACTACTTCTGTAATCTTATGCCCCTCTCCAGAGGGTCTAGGTAAGGTGTTATCCAAGTCATATTTTCTGCTGTAACCATCAAGACATGATGTAACGACACAGTTTTCAGTTTGGTTCTGTCTGAATTGTGATTTTACTTTGAAAGGTTTTTTTAGTTATGAAATCAGTCTAAATTCTCTATATTTTGTCCCCATTTCCCTTTACAGTGTTGTGGCATACTCTGTTGTCATGGGAGCACTGATGGCCAGTGGGAAGGAGGTGATAGGCAGAATCCCCAAAGGGAAGGTAATACTGCTGAATAGTTTTGCTCTACTTTACACCACATCATTATAATACATTACATTTTCCAGTGGTGGAAAATGGGTTATTCATAATCATGTATACTATATGTATTTATCAATGAGCCTGTTTTTAAGCATTTTCCTTGTTTATGATTTTTTTTAAATTCCTCCAGTTGGTTGATTTTGAAGCCATGACAACACACAGTCCTGACAGCTTTAGTAAAACAGCAAAAAACTGGATGAATTTAAAGAGGTGAGTAGCTCGGCATATCCACTTGCATCACCTTTAAACACATAAGTTGGCCAATTATTTATTTCAATGTGTATTGATAACCATATACAGTACCAGTCAAAAGTTTGGACACACTTACTCATTTTCTTTATTTTTACTATTTTCTACATTGTAGAATAATAGTGAAGACATCAAAACTATGAAATAGCATATATGGAATCATGTAGTCACCAAAAAGGTGTTAAACAAATCAAAATGTATGTTATATTTTAGATTCTTCAAAGTAGCCACCCTTTCCCTTGATGACAACTTTGCACTCTCTTGGCATTCTCTCAACCAGCTTCATAAGGCATGCTTTTCCAACGGTCTTGAAGGAGTTCCCACATATGTTGAGCACTTGTTGGCTGCTTTTCCTTCACTCCGCGGTCCAACTCATCCCAAACAATCTCAATTGGGTTGAGGTTGGGGGATTGTGGAGGCCAGGTCATCTGGGGGCGGCAGGTGGTTAGAGCATTGGGCCAGTAACCGAAAGGTTGCTGGATCGAATCCCCGAGCTGCCAAGGTAAAAAAAAAAAATCTGTTCTGCCCCTGAACAAGGCAGTTCCCCGGTAGGGCTGTCGGTAGGCCTTCATTGTAAATAGGAATTTGTTCTTAACTGACTTGCCTAGTTAAATAAATAAAAATCTGATGCAGCACTCCATCTCTCTCCTTCTTGGTCAAATAGCCCTTACACAGCTTGTTGTCCTGTTGAAAAACAAATGATAGTCCCACTAAGCTCAAACCAGATGGGATGGCGTATCGCTGTGGTTGCCATGCTGGTTAAGTGTGCCTTGAATTCTAAATAAATCACTGACCGTGTCACCAGCAAAGCACCATCACACCACCACCTCCATGCTTCACGGTGAGAACCACACATGCGGAAATCATCCGTTCAGCTACTCTGCATCTCAAAGACACAACGGTTGGAACCAGAAATCTCAAATTTGGACTCATCAGACCAAAGGGCAGATTTCCACCAGTCCATTGCTCGTGTTTCTTGGCCCAAGCAAGTCTCCTCTTATTATTGGTGTCCTTTAGTAGTGTTTTTTTTGCAGTAATTTGACCATGAAGGCCTGATTCACACAGTCTCCTCAGTTGAGGACAGTTGATGTTGAGATGTGTCTGTTACTTGAACTCTGTGACGCATTTATTTGAGCTGCAATTTCTGATGCTGGTAACTCTAATGAACTGATCCTCTGCAGCAGAGGTAACCCTGGGTCTTCCTTTCCTGTGGCGGTCCTCATGAGAGCCAGTTTCATCATAGCGCTTCATGGTTTTTGCATCTGTACTTGAAGAAACTTTCAAAGTTCTTGAAATGTTCCGGATTGACTGACCTTCATGTCTTAACGTAATGTACTGTTCTCTTTGCTTATTTGAGCTGTTCTTGCCATAATATGGACTTGGTATTTTACCAAATAGGGCTGTCTTCTATATACCACCCCTACCTTGTCACAACACAACTGATTGGCTCAAACACATTAAGAAGGAAATACATTTCACAAATGAACTTTTAACAAGGCCCACCTGTTAATTGAAATGCATTCCTGCTAACTACCTCATGAAGCTGGTTGAGAAAATGCAAAGCTGTCAAGGCAAAGGATGGCTACTTTGAAGAATTTCAAATATATTTGGATTTTGCTTACTACATGATTCCATATGTGTTATTTCATAGTCTTCACTATTATTCTGCAATGTAGAAAATAGTAAAAATGAAGAAAAACGCTGGAATGAGTAGGTGTGTCCAAACTTTTGACTGGTACTGTGTGTATATATTTATTTTTTTATATTTATTTTCTTAGCCTACCAGTGTGGTACCAGAGTCTTCCGTCAGTAGCAGGAACCTTCCCAACGACTAGAACCATGATTGAGGTCCTCAACACGGACTCCACATCGCACTGTCCAAAGAAGTCCTAACACCACTTCTTCTGATGAGAACAAGGGCCTGTCTGTCTGCTCATAGTCTCTGGCCAAGCTCAACCCCCAAAGCACAACGTCTGTCTAAACATGATTCAGAGCAACTACATGTTGTTCAGGTATGGCCCTATGTATGCAATACCAGCAAAACCCTAGGGTCTAGTATGTAAAAGCTACGAAATGTAATTAATTACATTAATTTGAATGAGGTAATCTCTCGATCGTGATTGGCACAATTCTGTTTTTAACAACCCTCGCAGCTATTCAGTTTATAAGCAGAGAAAGATGTTAACTTAACTTAACTTCAGGGCTATGCAGTTCCACTTGGGATACTTGAACATTTAGAAAAGTGAAGCAATCTTTTTATTTAGTCTTGTTGATATTGGACAGTGTTACTCTGTGCCATTGCCATTTTCTGGAATTGTTTTTAACTTGACCCAAAAAGGGCACGAGGAAGGGTTGGTTTCAGGTTGTGTCCAACTTGTTTTGGGTTTATTTTGAGACATCTGTGATTTTCATTGTTGCTTTTCTTTTTTCTGTAAAATGTTTGTAAATAATTTGACCATGGTCTTATAGACACAACATTAGAACAAACGTTCAGGGATACATTTTGGGGATTTTGTTCAATTGCTCTGAAGAACCTCATGTCAGGACAAGCTTTGGTTTTCAGTTTATGTTCCCCACTTACCCTTTTACTGTTAATGACAGGATAGAATATGCATTGCTTGCATGGGTCCTTATTGAATGAGCTCCAGAAGATCACATCCAACAACAGAGAAAACTGCTTAATTGACTTTTTTTGGCAGAACTACTGTTATAATGTTTCCATATCAATGATTGTGCTGAATTGCTGGGATTTTTTAAATTTTATTTTAGCACTGGGTGAATTGGCTATGTTTATTAAAGCTCAAATGTGGATTTTTAAGCGAGCAATATGTCCCATCTTGAAGTTTTAAACTTGAAGGAATGACATCTGGAGATTTTGGGGAATTGGTATGTTCAATACAATTGGTTGACAAATGAGTGGTTTGTTTCTTATTTCAAGTCAACCAGAGGTGATAATTATATGTTTATTTACAGTTATGCCACATCACCCACAAAGATGTTTAATTAATGAGCTTGCTAAACCTTTCCAACACACCTTACTTGTACTTCATGATTCAGGTCAGCAGATGTCGCACAAGTGCTCCTAAATACTGTAAACCACCATCCCTTAGCCAAGTCATGTGGTGTTCGATAAGCAAGGATATGGTTTGCTTGCTTGCTGCACAGTAGCAGTTAAACACTAGTGATTCTGCTCTGCTGAAGGTGCCTGACCGGGTCTGAACATGGCTGAAGATATCAGTGAGGCAGAGGATACTCTTATTTATGGTTTAAAAGCCTTGAATACTATGGGAAGAATCCTACTTGAAAATGGCAAGCAAGAAGCAGCAGGTACAGTATATAACGTTACTACCAGTATTTCTGTAGCTATCTTGTTCCATTACCTAGCTAACTGTCACATGTAACCTACGCAAAATTGTAAAGTGAGCCAAGAGCAGCAGACTATAAATAGCTATTAATATTGACAGTGTGGTGTCTGTAAGCACTAGAGTGAATTCTGCTACCATCATTTTTTTTTTTTTTATCCCCCTGAAATCATCTGATACATTACATGTAGCCTACAGGGCATGTTCTTTTAAGTAGGAGAGTGTGTTGGGGATTAATAATTGAACAATAGGGAACTAAGCCCTGTCATGCATTTGCCAACACTGACATTTTCACAATCGGCTGGCTACATTGTTACTTTGTCATTCCTCAGGTTCCATTGAAGATTTTGTCCCAAATAAAATTACAACTTTATTTGGACTAATGACTTGTGCTGCCAACTTCTACAACAGGTGGGTGCATTTTAGAGATGTGATGCCAACCTCTACAACAGGTGGGTGCATTTTAGAGACGTTGTGGTACCAACTTCTACAACAGGTGGGTGCATTTTAGAGACGTTGTGGTACCAACTTCTACAACAGGTGGGTGCATTTTAGAGACGTTGTGGTACCAACTTCTACAACAGGTGGGTGCATTTTAGAGACGTTGTGGTACCAACTTCTACAACAGGTGGGTGCATTTTAGAGACGTTCGGCCTACTTTATTTTCTTTTCCTCATTTGTTTTGCTGACATACTGAGGGTTGGGGTCATTTTGGTTCAATTCTGCTGAATCATTTTGTTAACATTTGTTAGTATTGGTGTGAAGAAGAGGATCGATGCTGAAGACCTGTGGAAGAAGTCTTATCAGTGAGTTTGAAGATCAAGTATCAAACTGTGTGACCTCAAATCTGCAAACAAATGTTATTTTAGATGAAACTGACACCTCTCTTTGACAGACACCTCTCTCTCCCAATATTTCACCAGCCATGCCAAGGTGCAAGAGCAAGTAGAGGAGCTCCTGCAGTTGGAGGTTAGTCTTCCAGTCTGCACAATGGTCCATTGTTACCTGTGGTTGAGGTGTACCCTTGGAAAGACTTGAGAGATGAGGGTGTGTGTGTGTGTGTGTGTGTGCTTTTGCTCCTGAAGGAGGAATGGGATGCCTTTCTGGACCGCATAGACACTGAGCTGAAGACAAGTGACAAACGGCTCACAGGAGGACCAACTTCACAGAATCTGAGTGCTGATACACCCCTCACAGATGCCAGGAGTGGAGAGTGAGTCAGCATAGATAGATACTGAACAATAATATAAACGCAACATGCAATAATTTCAAAGGTTTTACTGAATTACAGTTCAAATAAGGAAATCAGTCAATTTAAATTAATGAATTACGCCCTAATCTATGGATTTCACATGAATGGGAGTACAGATATGCATCTATTGGTCACAGATAACTTTAAAAAGGATAGGGGCATGGATCAGAACCAGTCAGTATCTGGTGTGACCACCATTTGCTTCATGCAGCATGACAAATCTCCTTCGCATAGAGTTGATCAGGCTGTTGATTGTGGCCTGTGGAATGTTATCTCACTCCTCTTAAATGCCTGGCTGTGCGAAGTTGCTGGATATTGGTGGGAACTGGAACACGTTGTTGTACACGATCCAGAGCATCCCAAACGTGCTCAATGGGTGTCTGGTGAGTATGCAGACCATGGAAGAACTGAGACATTTTCAGCTTCCAGGAATTGTGTACAGATCCTTACGACACAGGGCTGTGCATTTTACTGAAACATGAGGTGATGGTGGCGGATAAATGGCCCGACACTGGGCCTCAGGATCTCGTTACGGTATCTCTGTGTATTCAAATTGCCATTGATAAAATGCAATTGTGTTCATTGTCCATAGCTTATGCCTGCCCATACCATAACCCCACCAACACCATGGGGCACTCTGTTCACAACGTGACATCAGCAAACTGCTCGCCCACACAACACCATACACATGGTCTGCGGTTGTGAGGTTGGTTAGACGTACTGCCAAATTCTCTAAAATGACAAGTCACCTCGACTTATGGTAGAGAAATGATCATTCAATTCTCTGGCAACAGCTCTGGTGGACATTCCTGCAGTTAGCATGCCAATTTCACGATCCCTCGAAACATGAGACTATGGCATTGTGTTGTGTGACAAAACTGCACATTTTTAGTGGCCTTTTATTGTCCTCAGCACAATGTGCACCTGTGTAATGATCATGCTGTTTAATACGCTGCTTGATATGCCACACCTGTCAGGTAGATGGATTATCTTGGTGAAGGAGAAATGCCCACTAACAGGGATGTAAACAAGAAATAAGAGAAATGAGCTTTATGTGCGTATGACATTTTTTGGGGATATTTTATTTCAGCTCATGAAGCACGGGGACAACACTTTACATGTTGCGTTTATATTTTTGTGAAGTGTATTTAAAAAAATTAAAAAAATCTCCGAAGAACTAGGAGAAAGTTACAGAGAAAATCGTGTCTGCTATTTAGACAGAAATTACCCAAACAGACCCTATGTTGTTGTGTTGTGCAGGAATGTGACTCTGGGACTGTACTTTGGGAAAGGGGAGAATCTGCTGCTGGTCCTGATCCGACACTTTGGATGACTACCGTGACGCGAGCACGTGGCTGAGCTTGCGACCCAACAGGTCAGTCAATCTGAGAGGAGCGTATCTCCTATCATCTCTCAGTGCTTCTGACTTCATGTAACATCACCTACCATCTTTCAGTGCCCTTAACTTGTAACGTCCTCTAGCAGCCTAGTGTCAGTGCCCCTATTGTACTATGTATCTTCAGTAGGGATGGGCACGAGTACTCAAATATTTTTGACTACTCGATTCAAGGTTTGTATTTGATTTTTAATAATCAAATACAAGTACTCAATGTAGAAATGCAACTATTTAGCAGGTTGAATTGATAAGCACTGACAAAATGTCAATCTCTAAGATGATTATTGTTTGTGGAGTATGTAAAATGCAGTGAAAACATTTTACATTTAGTTTTCAGTTGTGTAAAGCATAGCACAAACTTATTTTGCATTTCAGACCCATTTTATATGCTAACAAGCGAGTACTTGAGTACATAAAATGATTTGCACAAGAGCACTGGAAACACAGACATTCTTTCAAATGCCAATCCTTCATTTTCAGGGACTTCTAGATTCTCAGTCAGCTCGGGTACTGGTGGTCTCTTTTGGCTGTCGGGAAGGTGCTCAGATTTGGCTAGATCAGACGGGCTGCAAGTACGACATGCTGCTTGACCCAGAGAGGAAGGTAAGAGGTGTGCTGCCACTATAGAAGGTCACTCAGGGTTGATCATGACCTATTGACCTCTGGTAGCTGAATGTAAAGCTTTTATGTACTCAGTATTATGCCAATGTTTAGACAACTGGATACATATTCTCTGTTTCAGATTTACAAGGCATTTGGCCTGGGATCTTCCTATTCAAATGTGATGAATTTCGACTCCTTGCTTCAATATGCAGAGTATGTTGTGTTAGGCCAAGAGTTTCCTGACATCCCACCACGTTTCCTGGAAGACTTCTATCAGGTATTTCAGATTTTTCAACACCGATACCGATTTATTGGAGGACAAAAAAAGTCGATACCGATTAATCGGACGATTTTTAAAATGTATTTGTAATAATGACAATTACAACAATACTGAATGAACACTTATTTTAACTTAATATAATACATCAATAAAATCAATTTAGCCTCAAATAAATAATGAAACATGTTCAATTTGGTTTAAATAATGCAAAAACAAAGTGTTGGAGAAGAAAGTAAAAGTGCAATATGTGCCATGTAAGAAAGCTAACGTTTAAGTTCCTTGCTCAGAACATGAGAACATATGAAAGCTGGTGGTTCCTTTTAACATGAGTCTTCAATATTCCCAGGTAAGAAGTTTTAGGTTGTAGTTATTATAGGAATTATAGGACTATTTCTCTCTACCATTTGTATTTCATATACCTTTGACTATTGGATGTTCTTATAGGCACTTTAGTATTGACAGTGTAACAGTATAGCTTCAGTCCCTCTCCTCGCTCCTACCTTGGCTCGAACCAGGAACACATCGACAACAGCCACCCTCGAAGCAGCGTTACCCATGCCGAGCAAGGGGAACAACTACTCCAAGTCTCAGAGCGAGTGACGTTTGAAACGCTATTAGCGTGCACCCCGCTAACTAGCTAGCCATTTCACATCGGTTACACCAGCCTAATCTCAGGAGTTGATAAGCTTGAATTCATAAACAGCAGAGCTGCTGGCAAAACGCACGAAAGTGCTGTTTGAATGAATGCTTACGAGCCTGCTGGTGCCCACCATCGCTCAGTCAGACTGCTCTATCAAATCATAGACTTAATTATAACATAATAACTCACAAATACGAGCCTTAGGTCATTAATATGGTCGAATCCGGAAACTATCATCTCGAAAACAAAACATTTATTCTTTCAGTGAAATACGGAACCGTTCCGTATTTTATCTAACGGGTGGCATCCATCAGTCTAAATATTCCTGTTGCATTGCACAACCTTCAATGTTATGTCATAATTGATTTTAAGAAAGGCATTGATGTTTATGGTTAGGTACACGTTGGAGCAACGACAGTCCTTTTTCGCGAATGCGCACTGCATCGATTATATGCAACGCAGGACACGCTAGATAAACTAGTAATATCATCAACCATGTGTAGTTATAACTAGTGGTTATGATTGATTGATTGATTGTTTTTTATAAGATAAGTTTAATGCTAGCTAGCAATTTACCTTGGCTTCTTACTGCATTCGCGTAACAGGCAGGCTCCTCGTGAGGCAGGTGGTTAGAGCGTTGGACTAGTTAACCGTAAGGTTGCAAGATTGAATCCCTGAGCTGACAAGGTAAAAATCTGTCGTTCTGCCCCTGAACAAGGCAGTTAACCCACCGTTCCTAGGCCGTCATTGAAAATAAGAATGTGTTCTTAACTGACTTGCCTAGTTAAATAAAGGTGTAAAAATAAAAATACATGAAATAAAATTCGGCAAAATCGGCATGCAAAATTACCGATTTCCGATTGTTATGAAAACTTGAAATCGGCCCTAATTAATCGCCCATTCCGATTAATCGGTCGACCTCTAATTCAGATATCTAACTGAACATATTTAATCCTACTTAAGATACGACCTACAGTAGCTATACATTAAACACACAAAATATTTCCTCTTTCCTTTTAGAAAAGTATCCATACAATGCCCAATTATTTTGGGATAGGTTTGTATAATCCATGTCCTCATTCTAACTCAGTTTTTGATATGATTTCAGATGGGCGGGGACTTTGTCCTGGATGAAGGCGGGACAGTGCTCTTCTCTCATCCCTGCAAGAATCCAATGGACAGGCCTGAAGTAGCACAGATGGTGGCTACCATCTCATCTGTTGGCCGTCCTACCAGCTTCTAATGTAGTAGTGACTCACTCCATCTGAGTAGACATGGCATTGACCCCTCAGAGGAAGCGCACCACCTTGGCTTATGTGGATGAAGACACTGATCACACTCATGACCTCATGAAGAGCAGTGTCTGATGGCAACTCACAAGTCAATGACAACCTCCCTTCCTGCTGAGGGATCAGTGCTGTGCTATTGCTATTATTCCTGACTGAATTCTAAGATTGTAGATTCTAATGTTTACTGACATTTTATTTAAATTAATTCAGAACTTAATTATGATTTTTAAGAATAATCATTAACTGAGTAAAAATAATCCAGATCTTGATCATGTGAAAAAAAGGAGCCTTTTCAAATATTTTATTGCACAATATTTGTACTAGAACTATGCTGTTCTTGGGTTTACACTAACTGTGAAAAAGTACAGTAATAAATGGTATACTTTTAATCATGATACCTTTAATAAATATATTGATAATAAAAACAATTGTGTGAGTCTTCGATCCAAAGTATTCAGCCAAAGAGACTGGCTTAGCTTACTGTGAGTAATGAGTTCCGTATGTTTCTTTTTTCAGTGTGGACTAATATGAGCACCATCTGTCTAACTTGTGTACAGTATATTGTGAACAGTATGTTAAATGTGTTGTGGATTATTATTCAACAATAGCACCATCAGCTAGTAAACTAACATTTTCTTTGTAGATCCCTATTGCTTTAAAAAGATTTTACATGAAATATATAAGATGCATAACTACTCACGATAGACTATCCACTCAAAGTTGTCGTCAAGCCTGGCTGGATTTGTTTTTCTGAAATTTCTGATACTTTTAAAGAAAAAGGATCAGGCATCAAACTCACAGAGGTAATACATGTTCCTGTCACAATAGTTGTCCCACCAATCCCCATCATCTGACGCCATGGCCACACAGTTCTCCCGCTTGCCTCCGTCCGGCTGGCTGGAGAGGAAGTGCTTGCGCCACTGGAAGTAGGTGACTCGTGTGTTGTCCTCAAACAGGTAGAGTCCCTCAGAGCGCAGGTCATTGATGCCCAGCCACACAGGCCAGTTCCCTGGCTGGAAGAAAGCCTTGACGTAGTCTGCCAGGGCTTCCTGCTCCTTCCTGTCCTGAGGCATGGCCATCCTGCCGCCCCGCTCCATGCACTTCTGAGCTGCACCTGGGTACGTCTCATATGTGCGGTAGATCAGATAGCACTTATATCCCACCCGCCGGCCCTTCTGACATCCTAGGAAGTGGAGGAAACATTTCACCTTTCCTTTTTCATGATTTTGTCATTGTTTTTCAGTATTCCATTGTAAAACATTTGAACTAAACAGAGGAAAAGGGAGGTATGTGAAGACATACCCTCCAAGCGGCCAATCTCTTTGCGGTTCTCCTTGGTGAGGAGGGATATCTGTTGCATGGTGTCCTGTACCTCCCCAATGGTGCCATCCAGCTGGGACACTCTGTCCACCAGCTGGGTCACCTTCACGTCCAGTGTATAGTGGCCCACATTCAGCCTGTGGATGGCCTGATCCATCGCTGACAGCCTGGACACTGTGTAAGAGAAGACCTCACAAGATGTTAATGTCTGACAACTCAGCAATAATTTGTACAGTGTGTAGCATATACTTTTGATGATTTTGTGCAGACGTACAAATATAGTTGTATGTGTTGTCAAAGTCTGAGACAGGACTGGTTGGCTCTGGCTCCTCCGGTACATCTCCTCTTGCCTGTTTCCCCTGAGTCTCTGGAATCTGAAGGAAACCGTTAAGAGTAAACCGTGGAATCGATACTCCTGCTCCTTTGATGATTGTCTTTATAATGGTGGGGCTGTTATACTTATTCCACAAAAGGACACGAGTTAAAAGTACATAAAACCAGTCTAGGGGTTTCCATGTAATTATGACAATATCATGAAGATGTTACAGTACTCTATTTGTGTTCATGTGCAGGGTGCTGCTGTACCTCAACTGATTTGATGTCTTAGCTCAAAATGTGCAAGTGAATACTCACCTCAGTTGGTGTTGCATCGACAGGACCTCCAACTTTGGTGTCGCCGTCCGGAGCACTCAAGCTGAGTGAACACATACACACGACGGTGACTAGGACAGCTGCTATTCCCATTTTCCTCTGTAATAACGTTGTTTTTCCTCAGTATCCCTCCTCTGTCCTGCCCTCACTTTTTCAATCTCACTCCCTCCACACTCTGTCATTCTGACTTGTCCTGAGCGCACCACCCCAACAACAGGAAATCTCTTTGTTTTTCCTATCACCTCCCACTTCCACACTTTGTATTAAGTGTACTTTTACAGAGAAGGACCTTTGGTGGCACACATGTTCCTACAGTCCACATTTAATGGTCTTATTAGGGCTAACCTGCGAGGCTTTGCCAATGGAAATAAATCATAGAGGCAGGGTTGTGGTGATTAAATTGCAGGGAAAATGAGAGTCAATGTATTTGCTGAAGCCATGGCAGACATGAGGAACGCCAGTTAAAATGCCACACAAATCAGTTTACATTCCACAGGCCCCAGGACTTGGATATGAGCTAGCTAGGTCTACTAGCATGTGGCTACAGCCAGACACTGAAAGGGCTGGGTGTGTGGCTTAACTGAAATGTTCAGATTGCTGTGAGAGAATAACTCAGTACAATACAAAAATAGGATTTGCAGTATCCTCCGTATGCATGTCTTTGACAGTATATACTTCTGATTGGAGGAACTTGACCAACAGAGATATAAAGTACCTATAGGTCTGATGCTTTGCTGGTTTTACATCTCGATTTCATCAGGGCAAGGGAAGTTCTGTTGAAACGTTTGCCCTTTGCAATAATTGATAGTTCACAGTTCGTTCTCTATTTGTGGATTTAGAGATTTTCTCAACTGAACCCACAAGTTTTCTGCTGCCACATGGTGGACTGATATTGTCACTGTGTCTAAAAATAACTTCATCCCTGAACAATGACCTGGTTCCATTTCATTTATTTGCTTTGAATCTGTCTTTTCAAAATGCATGAGTGCAATATAGCATATTATGATACAATGAATATAGTTTACATACAAAATTCAGTAAAATAGTACTCTCGTATTGTAAAATGGTTGTAGATCTACATTGCAAGTGGTATAAATCACTTAACATGCTGGCTTACCTAAACATACCAATTTGAGTGCTTCTCATTAGTGTACACTACTGTAATGCTTAGCACTAATACAAGGTCTGAGTAATAAAGGTAGAGAAACAGTTGGAAGGTGGGGGTTCTGGCAGTGGGGAAACAAAAGCACGCATGTAGTGAGATATGCCATAACAAGCCATTTAAGATAAATAGACATGGTCAGTTCAATAGTTGGCTTTCCTTAATACATGTATTAAAATGGTCATCACAAGGGTCCTTCTAGTGTTGAGTTGATCCAGTCACTCAAGTTATGTTGCTTGAAGCTGCTGTTACCAGTTGTCAAGAAAGTCAAATCCGGTCTTCAGGAGGTTACTGCTGGTATTAAACTGGTAGGAGAAAATAGGAAATCTCAATTAGAACTGAGCACACAACTTGAAGTAAATGTACTATGTAACATGTTAGTTCAATGTTGTTAGTAGAGTAATTAGACTGTTAATACACAGGTAAATCCTGTTGCCAATTTTTCTGGATCAAAATATCTTTGATCAGTTTTAACATTTACATTTTAGTCATTCAGCAGACGCTCACAATAGGTTGTTCCAGAAACTCACCTGAGCGAAGGTGGGACTGGTGGCCAGTTGCGACTCAGTCTGAGCAGCAGCCTTTTCCTCTCTGTCTCTGGCAGTGTTGCCTGAGCGGGCAGGGGACTTGGTGGACAGCCCCGGGGATTTGTTGGCCAGCCCTGAAGTGAAGACTTCCTCCACTGTGTTGCTGACTGAGGGGAGGGTGCTCTGAGCACGCTCCCAGCCAGCCACTGTGGATGACACACTGATAGGAGCAGGGGTAGGGGTCACGCTCATAGGGGTCACACTTATGGCTGTTAGGGGGGGCACACTGATGGGTACAGGGGGAGGAGGCGCAGGCGGCCTGGTGGCTCGCTGCTTGGTTACTCGTGGTGGAGGTGGAGTCTCCTCTGTCTCCTTGGGGGTGGGCTCCTGACGGAGATAAGAGGGCAGTGGCTTCTCCCCCTTCTCCAGGGACTTGATTTGGCTGGGGGTTAGTGAGTGGAAGTCTGCCTGTTCACCCTCCAGCCTGGATCTTTCAGCACTGATCTTCCAGAAGGAGGAGGACTCCTCTTTCCTACCCAGGCCGAGGCTCTCGCCATTGGACACCTTGCTGCTCTGGGTCACCTTGCTCAGCTGGCTGCTCTGGGTGACTTTGCTTGGCTTGTAATCAGCTGTCGAAGAGGAGATGCCCTGCACAGATTCACCTGTTGTCAGGTTGAAGTCCAACTGGCTCTGTAAAATGAGGGGAGATGATGTGTTGACAGAAAATAAAATGTGTAGTCCTACATCAATTTAAGGTAATCTTGTGAATGATAGAAGAAAACATGAAGGACAGTCATACGCACCTTGGTCTCCCAGGAGAATGGGGAAGAGTGCTCATCTTGCCAAGTTATGTCCTGAAATTGAACACAAAAACAGATGTTTTCGTAAAAGTGTGATGATTCGTGATAAACCACTACTCTTCACACGCAGAAACAGTCTGCCAGTCAGATTACTGGATTGTAGGACTGTACTACCTGGCTGTCTGAATATTTTGATAATCCAGCGAATTGAGTGCAAAACATAAATGTCTATTTCCCCAGCTTTGTCAAAATCAGACAGCGCATGGTATCGTATAAATAATTATTCCCATGGGGATGGCAAAGACCATGATGAAAAATGCCATCTGATCCAACTCGCTCTCTTGCATTGTGTTGTTGGTGTGACGTTTACCACCAGCCCAAATATTCGTCGTGGCTAGTTAGCATGCTACTTTAGCCATTTTAACTAGCTGGAATCGTGCAAGAAAACGTAGCTAATTCTCTAAAATTAATATATGTGGCTACCAATGCAAATGGGGTAAAAGTCCATACCTCGTCACCAAAATGGACTATTTTCTGTCCTGTCTGAATGAGTAATTTAGGATAACAAATTACTTCTTCTCGGTCAACCCTATGCATAGCATATCGAGCACGAATATGGGGGTCCATCATTCCATTGTCGATTGCGCTGTCTTGTTCATTCGGTGTCATTTTCTCCCAATCGGATCCATGTCTCTCCTTAATGTTCTCCCTTTCTTGCATTATTTTCCTGGCCATGGAGTTGATGGATGAGAAATACTCCAACTTTTTCTGCTCCATCCTATGGACATCGGCCCCTTCCATCGACGCCGCAGTCATTTTTTCTACCAGCTGTACAGTACTCTCTGTGGGCGTTGAAATGGAGCAGTCATTGATGACGTTTGCATGTAAACATCATTTCACGGATGTGCAAGCGCCATCTGGCGCCAGAAATAAACAATGCCTTATGTGCATTTTAGGAGAGGAAGTAGTTTCTCAAAATCATTCATCGCAACAAACAGTGGATCATTTAAAGCTACACCAAAGACAGATTTAGAAACTCTGTGGCTGAATTGCAGTTCAGCCATTTCGCTCTGTAGAAATGTTTGTTCTACGGTAGTCCATAAGGAATATTAGCGACATCTAGTGTCCAGTTGGGCTAGTTCTACGGTAGGAATAAATAACACAATGGAAAAAGTGTAACAGCGCAACTTCAAAGGCTGATGATGGACTGTCTAGTATTCATTTTGTAGTGCTCTGAGAATACAAAAAGAGCATAGATGACTTGTGATTCTAACCCCATTTCATTTGGCTGTCTTTTGTTCCTCCAGACATTTGTTGTGCTCTAAATTCAAATATATGTTTTCACGATGACTCATGGAAGGTCATACCACGTGACGTCTTCTTTCGTGTGTTGAGTTTATCATGTGATTCACCTAGTTCCTGTAAGACTACCCGAGGACTTCTGCTGTATGATGTCGGACATAGTGCTCTAGAGTCTAGTTTATAATACTGGATACAAAGCATGGACTCGCCGTGCAATTGTAACAAGGCTGCGCCTTGGAAAATCGTTGTAACGTTACTTGTGTCGATCACAACGGTCCTGGTTACATTTCCCTCGGATACAACGGGCTCTGATGTCAGCCAGTGGTACCAAGACCTCTGCAGGTAAGGCACTGCTCGCTCTCATGGCAATAAACAAGAGCGTATAAAGCTTCTTAGCAAATGGAAAGTGTATTTAGCAACAAACGCAGCTTATACAGTGCATTTAGAGTGATACAGTACAATTATACAATGGTTCCGTATGTATGTAGGGTATGTCTGTCTCCATTGCCAGCAGCTCCTCATCTGTTGTAACCCTAGTCACGAAATGTGGCGATGTCTTCAATTGTGTAGGCAACACCACGCACGTCTGACACGAATGTTGAATACAATTATATTTTAACTTTGTCTATTGTCTGTGGTGATGGTCCTTCAGCTAGTCGAAATTAGACACATATCCATAGGATATGATTATTAAACTAACTTCAAAACGCTGGTGTATTTATGTGGCAATCAAGATGTTTTGCTCATGACCGAAGGTAGGTGCGTAAGAGGTACATGCACGCGATGCATGCATACTAACAGGTGTTAACATTGGTTTGTGCATGTGCCAAGTGATAAAATATCCACATGAAAATATTGTTTACCCGACTTTTTAGAGCGCCAGTAGGCCTACTGAACTTGACATTTCTGTCTCAAATGTCGAGCAGCTGAAGGACAACCGGTAGAGTAAGTTCAAATGTAATTGTATTCAACATTCTATCTTGTAAGGCTCATTCCCACGATGTTGCAGTGTATTGTTTGACTGTATCTAAGATCCAATTGGTATTAAAAGTCTGATTTATTAGGCAAGCGTAGTTCCTGGTCCAGTTTTGACAAGGCAGTTTGGATAGAAAGGTGGTGTGTCTAGTCAGTTGGCTGATCAGGGTATTATGAGACACTTTGTATGTATTTTGTATTGTGTAGTGAGTGATAAGTGGTTGTCTAGCCTGGCTATCTTGAAATGAATGCACTAGCTGTGGGTCCCTCTGGATGGGAGCAAAATGACTAAATTGTGATGTAAATGTAGTGCTATGTATTTTATTTGTTGTGTTTTGATTTCTGTTTGGACCCCAGGAAGAGTCCCCCCCCCCCCATATTTTGAGGACACATAGACAACTAAACAGTAAAATGTGTGCTTTATTGTAAGCTTTGAGATTGTGTGAATGTTTACAAATGAATTTCTACATGTGATTTTTTTTTTCTTCTTTTTTTTCTCTCCACTTTTGCTCAAGTTACAAATGGGAGGCTATAGACCGGGACAGCAAAGTGAAATACACACTGAAGCTCTGTGATTCCTCACCTAACACAGGATGTGGAGCCGGTAGTGCTGTCTGTGCCCGCAACCTCACCAGTCAAAAGAATCAGTCAGTGGGTGAGTATATTTAGGAACAGGAGTTTTCCCAGATAAGGTGATCTGGTCAGGACCAACTGGGAACAGGCCTTTGTAGCTCATTAGAAGGCTCCAGAGTTTTTCCTGGTCTGGTAACTTATGCTGCGGGAAAACTCTTGGCCCTAAGCAAGGCTCTACATGATACATTTTCCAAACTGGAAAAAGGAAGGCACACCAGACAACATTTAGGAGCACCAGAAAAAAAACTCTATTTTTTCCTGCTAATGACTGTCCTATCATTCTTAATTGTCGTCAGTTGTTACCTTGATGATGTAGAACGCATCACTAGAGATTGAGCAAGACATTAGAATAAAAACAACATTTAATAATTATTCAAAAGCAAACATATTTACATAGGTGATTAAAACATAACCTTTATTGTACTTAAAAGTGCAACTATAAACTGTTATCCATTACTGCATTCAGCTAATATAACTAATAATCATAAAACTAACAATACAAAACAGTGTAATAATATTAATGTTGTAACAAGGAAACATGCTGACAGAACTTATACTTGGATAACTAAATAAATGTTTAATCTCCCCTCAGAAAAACGAATCAACTTGCTTTTAGGGTTAGGGTTTAGAGTAGGGATGTCCCAAGGATCCCGGATAGCACTAACCCTCTTCCCGTATAGTGTCCACGATGGTACCAATAATGTTTTTGCAGGACTCTTTCCATATGTCGGGTTGATTTGTAATCCATCATTTTTCTGGGTGGGTAACATGGGCCCGAATTTCGTAAAAGCCATCTCCATTTTGGCAATGCAGTAAACTGTGTTAAATTGAATTTCTATCTCAATTAGCTCTGCCTGTTTACCGGCTTGGGCTGCCACCTGTTTCATGTCAAATACGGCTGCCTGGTAGTGTAGTTGCTCCCGCCAAAATTGGTCGCACTTTAACGGACTGGCCCAAAGTCTAGTACAGGACTCTGCTTCTGTCAGGAGGATGTGCTGATGGTTCATTAAGTGAGGTTGGCATCTGATGAGCTGCCCTGCTGACAAGGCACAATGTTTTTCTGATGGAAAATAGATCACTGTAGGAGATGTTGCTGTCAGGACACAGTAAGGGTCACCATTAGCAACATGAACACCTTGTAAGGATGGGCCTTAAAGGCTTCCAGTCAGATGCCAGTCAAGTCATAATGTCCTTTGATTCAGTTTATTTGTTTCAGTAATGTGTCGGTTTAATGCTGTTCCACGAAGACACAATTTGTGATAAAGGACCAAGTTTGCTTAATGATTATATGTCAAGAGTAAGCTCTGGTCAGTGAAACAACTTAAAACGTAGGCTACCTTTTACTGGGAGTTTATCTGTCATCCTCAATGATGACAGAAGCTTGGCTTTTCCTGTAGTATTTGTAATGAATGTGATAAAATCCTCAAACTGAAAACACAGGAGCCTTATCCTCAGCTTTTGCTGTAAACAGAGGAAGCACTGATATCAAACTAATTGAATCACACAGCTTGGTACTTAGCCTTGCTTCACTTTAGTGCTGATGTTGCTAAGCGTTTCAGAGAAGTGGTTTTGCTCGTCAAATATAGGCTAGCTGTTTCAGCTATAAATCTTTGGTGGTTTACATGGACTCATACATTTTTTTTAAAGCTCAAAGGAACCCGTATGAATGAATGTACATTGTAAGAAGACCATGTCAGAGAACAGGGCTACTGGGCTAGACTATTCCAAAACATGATGACTTTACGTCCCGGCCTGGGGCACTTGGTCATGACCTTCGCTCAGTGACAAATCAGAGTTAGGTCACTTTCAGGAAGAAATAGTTGGGTCGTGTGACCTCATGATTAAAGTCTACATGAGATAAATGCCTGCAGCTGGTATGACACAATGGTCTCAACTCGACAATCTCTCAGTGTGAGAGTAGGACAGGAAGGGGCTCTTGTGACAGATCTAATGCTGATAACTACTGTAGCGACTAACCTGTCTTTTGTGTAGGAATAATCAGAGGTTAAAGGGGAACCCAAGCAGCTGCCTGTTCACATGACTGTGACTTCATGCTATGGAACACAGAATCACTGATAAGCATGGAACAGACAATTCGCATGCTTAGAAATCCTCTCACACAGCTTTGCTCTGAATTCCACCAGGTTGCTTCCATGCAGGCAATTGACCTTGCATAATATGCGTTGGAGTGGAGTGGCCTTTTTTTATTCATTATTTGGAAGCATTAAACTTTCCGGCTAAAATAATACATGTCATAAAAATATTTGTTAAATATCCTGAATCAAAAATTTATGCAAATAATACATTACCTGATGAAGTTGCTTTAGAAAGGGGTACGAGACAGGGATGTCCTCTCTCTCCCTTCTTGCACTGGCAATTGAACCGCTTGCAGAAAGAATTAGACAGGACCCAAGCTTAACATGTATCAGTATTGGTAAGCATGAATATAAACAAAACTTATTTGCGGACAATCTCCTGATATACGTGACTAATATTGTAAAGTCAATGCCTCCCCTTGTTAAATAATTTTCGGAATAGTCTAAAATATCAGGATATAAAATGTACGTGATTAAAAAATATACACTGCTCAAAAAAATAAAGGGAACACTTAAACAACACCATGTAACTCCAAGTCAATCACACTTCTGTGAAATCAAACTGTCCACTTAGGAAGCAACACTGATTGACAATAAGTTTCACTTGCTGTTATGCAAATGGAATAGACAACAGGTGGAAATTATAGGCAATTAGCAAAACACCCCCAATAAAGGAGTGGTTCTGCAGGTGGTGACCACAGACCACTTCTCAGTTCCTATGCTTCCTGGCTGATGTTTTGGTCACTTTTGAATGCTGGCGGTGCTTTCACTCTAGTGGTAGCATGAGACGGAGTCTACAACCCACACAAGTGGCTCAGGTAGTGCAGCTCATCCAGGATGGCACATCAATGCGAGCTGTGGCAAGAAGGTTTGCTGTGTCTGTCAGCATAGTGTCCAGAGCATGGAGGCGCTACCAGGAGACAGGCCAGTACATCAGGAGACGTGGAGGAGGCCGTAGGGGGGCAAGAACCCAGCAGCAGGACCGCTACCTCCGCCTTTGTGCAAGGAGGAGCACTGCCAGAGCCCTGCAAAATGACCTCCAGCAGGCCACAAATGTGCATGTGTCTGCTCAAACGGTCAGAAACAGACTCCATGAGGGTGGTATGAGGGCCCGACGTCCACAGGTGGGGGTTGTGCTTACAGCCCAACACCGTGCAGGACGTTTTGCATTTGCCAGAGAACACCAAGATTGGCAAATTCGCCACTGGCGCCCTGTGCTCTTCACAGATGAAAGCAGGTTCACACTGAGCACATGTGACAGAGTCTGGAGATGCCGTGGAGAACGTTCTGCTGCCTGCAACATCCTCCAGCATGACCGGTTTGGCGGTGGGTCAGTCATGGTGTGGGGTGGCATTTCTTTGGGGGGCCGCACAGCCCTCCATGTGCTCGCCAGAGGTAGCCTGACTGACATTAGGTACCGAGATGAGATCCTCAGACCCCTTGTGAGACCATATGCTGGTGCGGTTGGCCCTGGGTTCCTCCTAATGAAAGACAATGCTAGACCTCATGTGGCTGGAGTGTGTCAGCAGTTCCTGCAAGAGGAAGGCATTGATGCTATGGACTGGCCCGCCCGTTCCCCAGACCTGAATCCAATTGAGCACATCTGGGACATCATGTCTCGCTCCATCCACCAACGCCACGTTGCACCACAGACTGTCCAGGAGTTGGCGGATGCTTTAGTCCAGGTCTGGGAGGAGATCCCTCAGGAGACCATCCGTCACCTCATCAGGAGCATGTAGGGAGGTCATACAGGCACATGGAGGCCACACACACTACTGAGCCTCATTTTGACTTGTTTTAAGGACATTACATCAAAGTTGGATCAGCCTGTAGTGTGGTTTTCCACTTTAATTTTGAGTGTGACTCCAAATCCAGACCTCCATGGGTTGATAAATTTGATTTCCATTGATAATTTTTGTGTGATTTTGTTGGCAGCACATTCAACTATGTAAAGAAAAAAGTATTTAATAAGAATATTTCATTCATTCAGATCTAGGATGTGTTATTTTAGTGTTCCCTTTATTTTTTTGAGCAGTATATATATATATATATATATATGAAAAATAATTACTCATGACCTACAGCAATACTTTAAGTGGATCACAAAAAATATGAAATGCATAGGATGCTTAATAAGTGACAACAAACAACCAAATTTATAACAATGACTTTATCCCATTACTCAACAACACGAAAGCAGATCTAATTAAATGGAATAACCTCCCGATAAATCTTACAGGTAGAACAAATCTCTTTTAGAATGGCATGGCTCACAAAGTTTTTATATTTATTACCCCATGAAGACTAGTTGGCAGAAGAGAAGAAGGGACAAAGAAGGGACAAAGTGGGACAAAATAAGGACAGAAGAAAAGGGAAAGGGGACATTAAGGTGAAGCAGTCCTCTAAAGACACAAAAGACAATAATACAAGAAACAACACTTCTATTGCCTCTCCCTCTACGATACGCACTTCCGGTTTGGTTTGGAGCGAGTAGTTGCATTCCGCTTTGCTCCACAGGTAGTATTACAGGTAGTATTACATTTCATTTCATTACAGTACAACAGTTTGATTTGTTTGATCTTAGCTGGCTACATAGCCGTCTTTGTATCCAAGATAATTGTGTAGTCTAGAGTAATTGTCGAGGTTACCTAGCCAGTTAGAGGTTACCTAGCCAGCTACACTTTCAAACAAAGTCAACAACGCAGCCACTGCTAGCTAGCCTATTTCACCAGCCAGCAGTACTATATCATTTTAGTCAATAAGATTTTTTGCAACGTAAGCTTAACTTTCTGAACATTCGAGACGTGGAGTCCACTTGTCATTCCAATCTCCTTTGCATTAGCGTAGCCTCTTCTGTAGCCTGTCAACTATGTGTCTGTCTATCCCTGTTCTCTCCTCTCTGCACAGACCATACAAACGCTTCACACCGCGTGGCCGCTGCTACTCTAACCTGGTGGTCCCAGCGCGCACGACCCACGTGGAGTTCCAGGTCTCAGGCAGCCTCTGGAACTGCCGATCTGCGGCCAACAAGGCAGAGTTCATCTCAGCCTATGCTTCCCTCCAGTCCCTCGACTTCTTGGCACTGACGGAAACATGGATTACCACTGATAACACTGCTACTCCTACTGCTCTCTCCTCGTCTGCCCACGTGTTCTCGCACACCCCGAGAGCTTCTGGTCAGCGGGGTGGTGGCACTGGGATCCTCATCTCTCCCAAGTGGACATTCTCTCTTTCTCCCCTGACCCATCTGTCTATCGCCTCCTTTGAATTCCATGCTGTCACAGTTACCAGCCCTTTCAAGCTTAACATCCTTATCATTTATCGCCCTCCAGGTTCCCTTGGAGAGTTCATCAATGAGCTTGACGCCCTGATAAGTTCCTTTCCTGAGGATGGCTCACCTCTCACAGTTCTGGGTGACTTTAACCTCCCCACGTCTACCTTTGACTCATTCCTCTCTGCCTCCTTCTTTCCACTCCTCTCCTCTTTTGACCTCACCCTCTCACCTTCCCCCCCTACTCACAAGGCAGGCAATACGCTTGACCTCATCTTTACTAGATGCTGTTCTTCCACTAATCTCATTGCAACTCCCCTCCAAGTCTCCGACCACTACCTTGTATCCTTTTCCCTCTCGCTCTCATCCAACACTTCCCACACTGCCCCTACTCGGATGGTATCGCGCCGTCCCAACCTTCGCTCTCTCTCCCCCGCTACTCTCTCCTCTTCCATCCTATCATCTCTTCCCTCTGCTCAAACCTTCTCCAACCTATCTCCTGATTCTGCCTCCTCAACCCTCCTCTCCTCCCTTTCTGCATCCTTTGACTCTCTATGTCCCCTATCCTCCAGGCCGGCTCGGTCCTCCCCTCCTGCTCCGTGGCTCGACGACTCATTGCGAGCTCACAGAACAGGGCTCCGGGCAGCCGAGCGGAAATGGAGGAAAACTCGCCTCCCTGCGGACCTGGCATCCTTTCACTCCCTCCTCTCTACATTCTCCTCTTCTGTCTCTGCTGCTAAAGCCAATTTCTACCACTCTAAATTCCAAGCATCTGCCTCTAACCCTAGGAAGCTCTTTGCCACCTTCTCCTCCCTCCTGAATCCTCCTCCCCTCCTCCCCCTCCTCCCTCTCTGCTGATGACTTCGTCAACCATTTTGAAAAGAAGGTCGACGACATCCGATCCTCGTTTGCTAAGTCAAACGACACCGCTGGTTCTGCTCACACTGCCCTACCCTGTGCTTTGACCTCTTTCTCCCCTCTCTCTCCAGATGAAATCTCGCGTCTTGTGACGGCCGGCCGCCCAACAACCTGCCCGCTTGACCCTATCCCCTCCTCTCTTCTCCAGACCATTTCCGGAGACCTTCTCCCTTACCTCACCTCGCTCATCAACTCATCCTTGACCGCTGGCTACGTCCCTTCCGTCTTCAAGAGAGCGAGAGTTGCACCCCTTCTGAAAAAACCTACACTCGATCCCTCCGATGTCAACAACTACAGACCAGTATCCCTTCTTTCTTTTCTCTCCAAAACTCTTGAACGTGCCGTCCTTGGCCAGCTCTCCTGCTATCTCTCTCAGAATGACCTTCTTGATCCAAATCAGTCAGGTTTCAAGACTAGTCATTCAACTGAGACTGCTCTTCTCTGTGTCACGGAGGCGCTCCGCACTGCTAAAGCTAACTCTCTCTCCTCTGCTCTCATCCTTCTAGACCTATCGGCTGCCTTTGATACTGTGAACCATCAGATCCTCCTCTCCACCCTCTCCGAGCTGGGCATCTCCGGCGCGGCCCACGCTTGGATTGCGTCCTACCTGACAGGTCGCTCCTACCAGGTGGCGTGGCGAGAATCTGTCTCCGCACCACGTGCTCTCACCACTGGTGTCCCCCAGGGCTCTGTTCTAGGCCCTCTCCTATTCTCGCTATACACCAAGTCACTTGGCTCTGTCATATCCTCACATGGTCTCTCCTATCATTGCTATGCAGACGACACACAATTAATCTTCTCCTTTCCCCCCTCTGATAACCAGGTGGTGAATCGCATCTCTGCATGTCTGGCAGACATATCAGTGTGGATGACGGATCACCACCTCAAGCTGAACCTCGGCAAGACGGAGCTGCTCTTCCTCCCGGGGAAGGACTGCCCGTTCCATGATCTCGCCATCACGGTTGACAACTCCATTGTGTCCTCCTCCCAGAGTGCTAAGAACCTTGGCGTGATCCTGGACAACACCCTGTCGTTCTCAACTAACATCAAGGCGGTGACCCGTTCCTGTAGGTTCATGCTCTACAACATTCGCAGAGTACGACCCTGCCTCACGCAGGAAGCGGCGCAGGTCCTAATCCAGGCACTTGTCATCTCCCGTCTGGATTACTGCAACTCGCTGTTGGCTGGGCTCCCTGCCTGTGCCATTAAACCCCTACAACTCATCCAGAACGCCGCAGCCCGTCTGGTGTTCAACTTTCCCAAGTTCTCTCACGTCACCCCGCTCCTCCGCTCTCTCCACTGGCTTCCAGTTGAAGCTCGCATCCGTTACAAGACCATGGTGCTTGCCTACGGAGCTGTGAGGGGAACGGCACCTCCGTACCTTCAGGCTCTGATCAGGCCCTACACCCAAACAAGGGCACTGCGTTCATCCACCTCTGGCCTGCTCGCCTCCCTACCTCTGAGGAAGTACAGTTCCCGCTCAGCCCAGTCAAAACTGTTCGCTGCTCTGGCACCCCAATGGTGGAACAAACTCCCTCACGACGCCAGGTCAGCGGAGTCAATCACCACCTTCCGGAGACACCTGAAACCCCACCTCTTTAAGGAATACCTAGGATAGGATAAAGTAATCCTTCTAACCCCCCCCCCCCTTAAAAGAGTTAGATGCACTATTGTAAAGTGGTTGTTCCACTGGATATCATAAGGTGAATGCACCAATTTGTAAGTCGCTCTGGATAAGAGCGTCTGCTAAATGACTTAAATGTAAATGTAAATGTAAGACATTCTTTTAAAAAGTATACTCATCCATAACAAACTTCAAATGGGCAAATAAAACTCAAATAATAAATAGGAAAGTTTTGCAAGTGCCTAAATCTGAGGGTGGTTTTAACCTTGCAGATTTAGAATTGTATCAATTCGCCGCCCAAGGCTTTTACTTGTGATTTATTGTTAAATGCACTAAAGAGTAACAATGGGTATGTATTGATGATGCGCATGCTCATCCCCAGAATCTTTTCGCGTGTAGATTTTCAAAGAGTGGAGCTAAGATAATTAACAACTTCATAGTTAACAACATGGAAGAAAATGAAACAGATTCTACAAGAACCAATATCACTCCCTAAAAACACACCCCTATAGAACAGTCCTTGGATAGCTTTTATGAATTTACCGATAAATTGGCCCACATGGAAAACTAAAGGTATAGAAACCGTAAATTACATGGTAATAGGAAATACAATTTCCATGACAGGTTTAAAAATACATTTTGGACTGTCCAATGTAGACATTTTCAAGTATATGCAACTTAAAGCTGCAATATGCAACTTTTTGGGCAGCTTGACCAAATTCACATAGAAATGTGAGTTATTGATCTGTCATTGTAATTGAAAGCAACTCTAAAAAGCAGTAGATCTGTTCTATGTGCGCTATTTCTATGCTCCCCATTCTTAAGTTTCTTTTTTGAGTCTTTTACTTTCGGTTTTGAACACCAGCTATATTTCACAGTGCTTTAGATGGTACAATGATTCTCTACACTATACTTGCTGGTTTTGTCACAAACTGAAAGGGGAACTATTAGAATTTTAGCAACAAGGAAATGGTGGAGCGATTTCTGCATATTACACCTTTAAATGTTGTAAATCATGATTTCGGCCTGATAGCTTTTGGACATCAGAGCAATGTTGAGGGAATCCTATTTGACTCCGATAAAGATACTCCTATCATACGTAAGATTAACAAAACCTTTCAGAGAGCCTATCCAACTGACAATCTCTTAGGAAAAAAATATAAACTATTAGAATCAAGACTTAAAAAGAACTGATATAGGCACAAGATGGAGGGAGTGTTGGAACATAACTAATGTAATTACAGTTAACGAAAATGTACTCTTAATCCAGTATAAACTAATGTATAGAATGTATTATACAAATTCTACAGCACAACGGCAGAGTCGTGTCTTAAGTGTAAAACTAACAATGACTCATAACATTCCCAGAAGGCATGAATTATTAAAGTCCAAAAGTTATGGGCGGAGTTAGAAAGTTGGCTGCCAGAAGTTTTACAATGCAAGTTTACTTTTAATCCCTCTAACTGAATATTTTAAGACATGGCATATGAGGGTGCAGTGAGATATCCAATGGGGTAGACCATACTTTTCTCGTCAAGGATTTTGAAAATAATTCTACTTCAAAAAACTGTAAATCAAATTATCTTTCATCACTACAACAGTGGATTAATCAAATGTAGTTGTATTTAAATATTGAAAGCTGTGGGCTATGGAGGAAAATAGAACAATGCAATTTATGGGCATATGACATAGTGCTAGAGCTACAGGAAAGTTCCAGGGGAAGGATGAGATGGAGTGTGGTTGTGAGATACGTGATGTGTATGCTTGCGGAGGGAACATGTGGGTTTGAGCAGGTGTGATGTCATTGAGATTTGTATCCGTCTGTTCATTGTCTTTTGTTTATGTATGGTTGTTATGGTTTGAGAAAATAATATAAGTAAAATTGAACAAAAAATAATCTTCCAGGTCACCTAGTAATTTATGTTACTGGGTCAGCTGAGTGGCAATTTGTCAGCTCTGGGCTCTGCTGAATAGCTTTAGTGTATGACACTGCAGATATCTGATTATATATGAGCGATAAAGTATGGTGCAGTAAGGGGATTAAAATGGAACTTGTGAGTGTGACAGTGTTCACTAACACAGAGGTGGATACAGTCACTGCAATCAAATTACAGTACAATCAATAAAAGCTAATAGCGGTGTCTGTTTATTCAGTGCTATCTGGGACAAACGGTAGAACATGTTTAAATAGACTAGTGATGGTTACATACAGCTTTGCAGTTGGTGCTGCACCCTAAACCTCATCACCTATCCCTGAGAAGGAGTTTTCTGCTGTGAAAAGCAGTTAGTCCTTGCTGTATTCTGCCCCTGGGAAACAAAGTGCAGCCAATGTGGTTAGAGGGGAATAACTGGTTATAACTGGTCATAAAGTTTGTTCTCTCTCCAGTTGGAGTTTAGCTGTAACTGTATGTATGGAGCCTGCCCAGGGGCTGGGCTGTTGGCAGACCAGACAGAGATAGGCAGTGTTGTCCAGTGGGTCATATTCCCATGCTGTTTATCTCTCTGGACTGTACACGGCCAGACAGCTAAGCAGAAAAATGTCCTCGACTACTTAACCTTCCTGACCCTGTGCCGTAAAGCTTTGACCCCACCACTGTAGGGACTGTGGGAGTTGGTGGAGGCTTCAGATTCATTTGAAATCTGTATTAATCATCCGCTAGAAACCACTGGGAAAGTTCTGGGTTTTGGTGAACTGTTTGTTTTGTAGGTAGTGCAGTGTTCAGTATAGCCTACCGAAATAAACCCATAAACAATTATATTACTTCTTTTAGCATTTGCATGTTTAAAAAGGCATGCGTTTCTCACTCATCCACTTCTATTTTCAGGTGAACTGTCCTTGAAGAAGGCGACTGAGAGCAGCGTGATAGATTTCAACAGCACTGAGAAGTGCCCAGGCAGTAGTGGGACTAATGTCCAGAGCAGCATCAGTTTCCAGTGTGGGAAGACTATGGTAAGTCACCTAGTCGCACCTGTCATTACAAATGAAGAGTAGTCATGGAAATGATACGTATTGAAGGCTGCTTATGAATTTCCTGTCAAATCACACTTGTGGGTTTAGGTTGAGAAGGATTTTACCGCAAAGCATGTCTGTTTGTCAGTCTGATGGTGAAATGAAACTACAAATATTGTGGTGGTCTCTTTATTGAACATTTTTAAGATCTCTCTAGAAACAGAAGCGTGAATGAAACATGATATTAAATAGCATATAGTGATGTAATATCTTTAGAATTAGTACCTGGCCTGCCTGTTGATAAGCAGTGTTGTGTAACCATGTGATTGCGGTATTGACAGTGATCATGGCTGGAATGGTAGCTTTGCAACTGAACAAGTACAATTATCATGGTAGTCCAGTTCCTCTAGTAGTGACTTCCTTGTATGTCATCACATGTATTGTAGCAGAGAGGAGATGAAACTAACTGTCATGTCATATGTCAACTAAAACTATGTTTTTGCTCTTACCCCCCCAGGGAACACCAGAGTTTGTAACTGTGGCCCAGTGTGTTCATTACTTTGAATGGAGAACATATGCAGCCTGCAAAAAGAATAAATACAAGCCTGATAAAGAGGTATGTCTGAATAGTGAAGTGCAGCTGACACAACAGGATGTGTGTGTGTGTGTGTGTGTCACCTCTCAGTGGTCTGTATGCAGGCAGGCGCGCGTGGCAGTGTGTGAGGCCGCAGTGTGGGGGGAGGTGAGTCTGTGACAGGCACATTCTCCAGTGGAAAACTCCCTCGCTGTCTCTTGTCTATTTTTATTTATTATTTAACCTTTATTTAACTAGGCAAGTCAGTTAAGAACACATTCTTATTTACAATGACAGCCTAGGAGCAGTGGGTTAACTGCCTTGTTCAGGGGAAGAACGACAGATTTTTACCTTGTCAGTTCGGGGATTCGATCTAGCAACCTTTCGGTTACTGGCCCAATGCTCTAACCACTAGGCTACCTTTAGAGAAAAAAAAGAATAAAGAAATGTGTTTTCATTTAAATATCAACTCATTCCACTATTATATTGTACTTCAGTTACAGTATGTGCCAAAACACACAAACTCTTCCTGTCATGTTGTAATTCTACCTTTTTAACTCTGTGTCTAGGTCCCCTGCTATGTCTTTGACACGGATGGGAAAAAGCATGATCTGAACCCACTCATCAAACTCACAGATGGTTACCTGGTGGATGACTCCGATGATGAAGTTGACTTTTATATTAACATATGCAGAAGCCTAAGTATGTTTCTTTAATAGTATTAATTTTCTTATGATTAATTGAAGATGTTAGTGCCATTGGTTTTTCTTATTGCTTCGTATTGTGGCAAAAATGGCTCTGCTTCCTCCCCAGACCGTCCAGAGAGCCACTGCCCCGCGGGCTCTGCTGCCTGCCTGACCACCAGCAAGGGCTCCTTCAGCATGGGCCTACCCACTACCCAGCTAGAGCTGGCCTCCAGTGACAGGTATAGCCATGCTAATGCTAACCTGTCCATCCACAAAGACCATGCTAACCGCTAGCTAGCATCCTCGGTCTCTAGTCTACCTCAAGCTTGATAATTGCTGAGCGACCTTCATGCTGACCGGTTATCGACCGGCCCCAGAGCTGCATTGCCTTTCTGAATGGCTGATTTCTCTCTTTTTCTCACCGTGCCAGATTGGAGCTGCGATACGAGGAAGCCTCGGACACCATGCCGGACTTCTGCAGCGGCCACACCCCTGCTGTCACCATCACCTTCATCTGCCCCTCACGCAGGCAGGAGGTAAGAGAGACCTGGGTGTCTGTCCCATGGGATTATCCATTGATCAAACCATACTATTCATCATACTACAGAATTAACACATGGAATAGTGGTAATTCATCAAATAGAAGTATGCTCCACATGTCAACCTACACATTAACCCTTTGTATTAAAGTACAATATCTCTTTAATTTTTGTTGTGTGTGTGTGACCTTTGACATTGCCATTACAGGGTACTGACCCCAAGATGACAGCCAAGTCCAACTGCAGGTATGAGGTAGAGTGGGTGACGGAGTATGCTTGCCACAGAGACTACCTAGAGAGTCACAACTGCACCCTGACCAGCAAGCAGCACGACATCAACATAGACCTCACCCACCTCACTCTTGGCTGTGAGTCCGCCCAGCACCACACACAGGCTTTGAGAAACATTTGACAATGCAATGCTATGTGTAATCATGTGACCTTTCTAATTCTCACTGACTCTGGCTAATTCAGTTCACAGTTGAAGCCAGTTCCTCTAACAGTGAATGATAACGTGTTGAGATACACATAACTAATATCATTGTGTCACGTTCTGTGTGTGTAGCTACAGACGACCCCTATATGGCTGAGGCCAAGAGCAGCGATGGGAAGGACAACTATTTCTACTACCTGAATGTGTGCGGGGAAATCAAGGCAGGAGAGTGCGGTGGCGACCCGCACTATGTGTCCGCTTGCCAAGTCAAAGCAACGGGAGATCAAAGCAAAAAGATAGCTGGGAGATACCACAATCAAACACTAAGGTTGTTTAATAGGAATACATATTTTCTCTTCATCTCTCTCCATCTCAGCTTGTCTCTCCTTCTCTTTGTAATTTGTAACATTAATGTTTTGTTTCGCTCTATTCCAGGTACTCCGATGGCGACCTGACACTGATCTATCCAGATGGGAGCAGGTGCAGCTCTGGCTTTCAGCGCATGACCATCATCAACTTTGAGTGCAACAAAACAGCAGGTGAGCATAACCCATAGCATGTCTAAGGAGAAAACAAGGCCCTTTTTTAAATGAACAATACTTTCTTCTGTAGAGGTCACTCGCCTAAGTCTTATCCATCACATTCTCATTATTCCTCTTCCTCATTTCTTCATTTGTGTGATTCACAGGAAACGACGGCAGAGGCTCGCCTGTGTTCGCTGGTGAAACAGACTGCACCTATTACTTTGACTGGCAGACGGCTTCCGCCTGTGTCAAGGAGGAGGAGGATCTACTCTGCAGGGTCAGCCAGTATAAACACTATGACCTGTCCCCCTTAACACGCTACCCTGGTAAGATGGAGTCCTGGATCATCTCTATTCACAGAGAGATGTTGCATGGGCTATAGCAGACATAGTACTGAAACCTTGAGTTGAACATCATTATTTATGAATGTAAATGCCCAGGACCTGACTTCCAATTTTACACTTGAAGTGAAAGTGATCCGAGCCCTAACACATTTAAATATGGAGGTTAAACCACGTAACATTCTGTTCTTGGTGTTATCTGTCTTTCAGAGTCGGCCCAGAACTGGGAGGCTGTGGACGCCAACGCCCCCAAGTCAGCCAAAATGCGTTTCTACGTCAACGTGTGTCACAAAGTCCTCCAGCAGGGGGCCACCAGTACATGCCCTGAGGATGCTGCCATCTGCGCCGTGGGTAAGTCTGGAGAAGATCTGGGTCTGTTTTCATAAAGCATCTCAGAGTTGGAGTGCTGATCTAGGATCAGTTTAGCCATTTCAATGATGAAAGAACAGGGGGACCTGATCAGTTCTCCTACTCTGAGACGCCAATCCATACACAGCAATCTATCAAATATGAGAAACAAAATTATTTGTTGTCCTTAACATGTATTCCATCCTCTCTTTTAGGAAAAGACAAAGTTATCAGCTTGGGCAAATTCCTCACCTCCCCGACAAAAAGAAATGACAGCAACGACATACGCCTGGTCTACACAGAGGGAGATGAATGCAGGAAGAACATGAAAATGAAGAGCATCGTGATTCTGAAATGCAAGCCAGGTGAGTGTTAGATAGACTTGTAAGTTAGCTGCAGAGTTGAAGGTGAACAAGGAAGTGCCTGAAAGGGGAGCTAGCTAGCGTTCAGTCTACTTGTTCAACTTTCTTTGTGTGTCCCCTCTCCCTCCTGTCCTCCTATCCAGGTGATCTAGAGAGTGCCCCCATCATGCGAAGCGTGTCCAGTGATGGCTGTGTGTATGAGTTTGAGTGGTACACGGCTGCAGCCTGTGTCATGTCCAGGACAGTGGGGGACAACTGCAAGGTGGAAGACCCCCAAGCTGGTAGGTCACACGGACCCACTGGACCCAGATGCCTACCAGCGATGGAGATATGATACACTATTGGCTGTTTAATGCAATAATACTACTGATTCTCTTTTGTCTTCGCTCTACAGGATTCTCATTTGACCTGTCCCCCTTGTCTAAACCTGGAGGAGGCTTTTACAATATGTCCAATGGAGATTATGACTACTTCATTAACGTCTGTGGCTCTGTCACTGCAGCCAAATGCCCTCTGAAAGCCGGGGCCTGTCAGGTGGACCAGAGGCATGTTTTATCATACTAAATAAATCGTTATGAATATAGAGGAGGTGGACATGCCCACTAACAGTAGTAGGAAAAGCTTGTATCTGGGCTTTGTAAATGTGCTTTAGAGTTCCGACTAATGTTTGAGGTGGACTGAATGTTTTAGCTTCTGTTCTTCTGTTTGGTGTGTCTCTCTGCTACAGTGGCTCTAACTCATGGAGCCTGGGGGCGTTTAACTCTCAGCTGTCCTACTATGACGGGATGATCAAGCTGTCCTACAGCAACGGCTCTCGGTACAACAACGTGCAGCACACACTGCGCTCCACCATGATCTCATTCCTCTGTGACCGAGAGGCCGGCGCCGGCAAGCCTGAGTTTCAGGTACTGATTGGGTCCTGTCATGTGCTGCTGACGGAGCTCATCCAATCGCTAATAAGTAGCTCCTCGTATGGTTCACCTATGCTGTGATTCAACTGTAAAATCATTTACCATGAATATTCCACTTTCATAACCATATTGATCCTCACAGGCCGAGGACAAGTACACCTATAACTTCAGGTGGTATACGTCCTACGCCTGTCCAGAGCGGCCACATGAGTGTGTGGTGACAGACCCCAACACACTGGACCAGTATGACCTGTCCAGGTGAGACCCCTGCACAAGGATATGTTATGACTACAGCTGGGAATTTTCCCGAACCACAAAGCTTGATCTGGAAAAACTCCAGGTATAGACAGTAACCACGTTTACATGCACACTAATTGCACACGAATATCCCGTTATTATTCGGGTTACTCAAGTATTCTGTTTTTGAGTTGACGCATCTAATCATCATCATCCCATTTACAGTAACCCGAAAAAGCTTGTATCCTGGTTATGAGAAACCTGGATAAGATGCCTGGGATATGCTATCTTAAACGGGATACTGTGGCATGTAAACATCTTATCCTGTTTACTGTTGTTTTTCGCGGTCTGCGTAGGCTCAGTTTTGCATAGTATGGGTGTTGTGTGATGTTTTAATCTGATTGTCAAACAAATAACTTAAAGTAGGCTACCTGCGCAGTTACTGTATATCCACCATAATAATTGATTTTTCTGATACTCCGTACTGGACCGTATAGCCTACTGGCTACTTTCCCCCTTAATTTAAGAACGTTTCTGCTTATAATTTCCGACATTTGGTAGGCCATATTATATTTTCCTACTTTTGGTAAGCCATTTGTTTGTCAACTATACTGCCCTACCAAGCAAAAAGACAGTAACTGCTCATTTGGTCGAAAATGAGTTAGTCATTTTTGCTACATTAAATACATGCTTAATCACGTGGACAAGTATCCTGCCTCGTATTGTGTTTTGGAGAAAATGCGGGTCATGTTAACAGTAACTGCATAAAGTTACTGTGAAACCAAGGTAAATAAAAGCAGTTTTTCTCAGTTCCACGCTACTGCCTTTTTGCTTGGTAGGGCAGTATAGTTAGTTAGTTAGATATATGCAGCTTCTCTTCTGTCATAACTTGTTCCCCCAGAAGACTAAATAAAGGTGTGCTCACCAGAATAACGTCTTACATTGAAAAAATGAATATCGTGCGTGGAACTGAGAAAAACTGCTTTTATTTACCTTGGTTTCACAGTAACTTTATGCAGTTACTGTTAACATGACCCGCATTTTCTCCAAAACACAATACGAGGCAGGATACTTGTCCACGTGATTAAGCAAGTCATTTTTGCTACATTAAATACAAACTCATTTTCAACCAAATGAGCAGTTACTGCCTTTTTGCTTGGTAGGGCAGTATAGTTGACAAACAAATTAGTGATCTAGTTAACACCGGTCTGTTTCGTTTAGGGACCGCGGAGGAAACGCAACAACTCCAAAACAGATTGTTTTGTTGTGCAAAAGATTGTTCCTGTGCAAAATGTCCAAATGTCATCATTTTGACCGGTTTTAAGGAAATGAAAAGCTGAGAAAACAAAACACTTTTCTGATAACCTGAAATTTTATCTTGGCTGCATATTTTATGTGTTTTGAAATACTGTCTGCTTGCATAAGTGTCAAAGATAACACGTTATATGTGCATTCACATTTTCTCCATTCCTGTTCCCTGAAATATTTCAGTTACTGTTCCATTTAATCCATATGAACTTAAATGAGGAACATTCTGTTTATTCATGAATACAGGGATACTCGTGAGTGGGATATCAAAGGTGCATGTAAACCGCTTATCCCGAATAAGACCTTAAGCGGGATATGAGTTACTATTCGGAATACTGTGTGCATGTAAACGTGGTCAATGACTACGGCTTAGAATTTGTACTGGTCAGGTCATGAAAAACTCCCAGTCCTAGTTAAGTCCGATGAAGGCAGACATTAAGCAATATTTGAGGAATAATTAGTGTAACCCTCCTCTCTGTCCTCTCCCAGTCTCTCCCGGTCTAGTGGAGGGAGGAACTGGCAGGCCATGGACCTGTCTGACCCTAACAACCTGAGGAAGTACTACATCAACGTTTGTCGTCCTCTGAACCCCGTGCAGGGCTGTGACCGCCAAGCCTCTGTCTGCCAGATGAAATACCAGCCTCAGCAGGTTAGTGTCAGAGCTGTGGGATATCCTGTAGGATGAGTTTTACACACTAGGATGTGTGCTAAACATTGTTTGGGTCATGGAACGTCAGTTTCACAATTTCTGACAATAGCTCATTAATAAACAGTATTAAAAAGTTTAGAGACTATTCCTAAAAAATGATTACAATTTTAGTTGTTGATATAAATTGAAGGTATGGTTGGTAGTATCCCTCTTCTGGTTCTGGTAGCCATCCACTGTGGGTCTGTCTTAGTACTGGACTGTAGCTCGACGTGACTGGACTTTCTCTGTGTTGTTGTCATCAGGGCATTCTGTCTGAAACAGTTTCTGTCACTAATATGGGCCTGGCTAAGAGAGGTCCAGCAATCGAGGAGAAGGACCGCCTGCTGCTGGAGTACACAGACGGCTCCGAGTGCATCTCAGACGGCCTGAAACTCACCTACACCACACGTATCCACCTGGTCTGCTCCAGAGGATTTGTGGTAAGTGGAATGGCATATTTTATAGGGCCCTGTGTCAAAAAGAAATCAGATTTTGTTTAATCTTTATGTCATTATGTCTGCCTAGGATTGTAACACTGAGATGTGCCTGTCTTATTCTGTATTTGCAGTCGTCCGGCCCTCGTTTCCTCAATTATGGGAACTGTACTGCCAACTTCATGTGGGAGACCAGGGCAGCTTGTGCCATCAGTACTGCGGATGACCAGAACATGGTGAGCTGTTACATTCCACATCAACTGGAAGCATTATAGTGTTTGTCATGATGTCTAACCTAACATAGCAGGTGTAAAAGAAACGCCTGAGTGGGGTTTCTTTCTTACTAGTAACTGTCGGGGGAGGTTCTCTTCACTGTTCAACCAATCCAGTAAATGTGGAGGAGGAGTTAAGATGGAGTTTCGCTTTGTTAAGTCCAAAAGCGGAAGTCGCGTCACAGGCTCTCTTTCTCTTTCCCCTGAAATGGGCGCATGATGTCTGTAAAGACCTGTTAGATTGGCTGAGGTCTCATCAATCATTTTTCTTGATGGTTCTATTGTATGGCAGACCTGCTCTGTGAGGGATCCCAACACTGGCTTTGAGTTCAATCTGCTTCCTCTGACCTCCGAGACTGGCTACAAGGCTGAAGGCAATGGGAAAACCTTTGTGGTAAGTCACAGTCAAGCACTCTGTGTTGTGGCCTCAGGTCATAGCAGAAATTGTGAATAATGTGCATTTTCCATTCCATTTCCCCGGGCTAGCCCTGGCACCTACTTCCTGAGGCGAATTTCCTGTCTCCTACCGGAGACAAGACCTACATGCCTATATGCCTGACCTATATGACACTGCCCCTCCCCCCAGGTGAATATCTGTGGCGAGGTGGCAGAGTGTGGGAAGGACCAGGGGAAGCCTGTAGCTGGCTGTGAGCTGGACAATGGCCTGGTTGTTGGTCCTGTGGGAGTGGAGAGATCTCTACAGTACTCTACTGATGGCCTGCTCACACTCACATACAAAGGAGACATGAACAAGCCTACAGGTACATTCAATGGATCCAACCATCACTCACTAAGTGCTAACCCTGGGGCTCAATTAGCATTGCTGGAAATGGAAGTCTGAACAAAATGCATGTTGTGACACTAAAGTCAGGTTATGAATGTTTTAGTCTGAGCACTAACTTGTTTCCTCCCTCTCCCCCCCAGGCACCAGGGACACCTTCACCATTAGTTTTGTTTGTGACCAGGACGCCCACCTCGGCACTCTGAAACTGGTCCGAGAGGAGCTCAGCTCGTCCACACTCGTCACACACGATGTCTTATTTGAGTTTTACACAGCCCTGGCATGCATCCCTGCCCCTGTGGACTGTCGTGTCACTGGTAGGAACAAAACTGTTAAGGCAGCAGTTCCCAAACTAGGGGTCGCGAACCCATGTGGGGTCGCCTGATATGAAAATGGATTTACGGGAGAATTTCCAAAATCCCCCACAAAAAACATATTTTGTTAAAAATGGATCGTCTTTGTATCTCACAATCATTGTAATGTGGTTAACCTTCAAAATCTAATATTTGTTTTTTGTATTGAAATCCAAAATATACAATTCCACCATAGAGAGCCCTTAAATGGTGGGAAAAGACCGCACTTAACCGTTGCACTTGAATCAGAATGATTCAAGTGCAAAGTCAAGTGGGGCCTCTCAAGCTGTCATGTGACCGAATGCTGCAGACAATGGCTTCACGGGTCACTACAGAGGACTTTTGGTTCCTGACTCAAAGGGAATTATACCCTGCCTCCTCCCACAGAGTGTTAAAACCCATGGTACCCTTCGCCAGCTCATATCTGTGTGAAGCTGAATTCAGATCTCTGGTCTGCATTAAAACCAAATATCAATCCAGTTTGGATGTGACAGCAGAGATGAGGTGCGCACTGTTGACCATACCCCCTGACTTTGAGAAGCTCTGACGCGACATGCATCAAGCACACCCATCTCATTAGTGGTGGTGAGATAATGGTGCTTTCAAGACATCTAGGTCAAATCATGACATCAGTGATCTTCAGGTCGGAACTTTAGAAAAAGGCACGAGTTCCCGAGTTGGAATTCCGAGTTAGATGACCGTTCAAAACGATATTTCCCAGTCGGAGCTTGTTTTTTCCGAGTTGTCTTGAATGCTCGGAAGTCTGAGATTTCCTAGTTCCCAGTTGTTTTGAACGCGGCATTAGAGACATGTTAGACTAATTTGCAATTGACTGTCATAGCCCCACATTAAATGTACTGTATGTGATAGTGAGGTGAGAAGACAATCAGAAATACTGTTATAATTTTTTGCAATTGACTGCCATAGACCCACATTAAATGTACTGTATGTGATAGTGAGGTGAGAAGACAATCAGAAATACTGTTATAATTTTTTGCAATTGACTGCCATAGACCCAAATAAAAAAGTGAACATTGGCTGTTAGTGACATATTTCTTTCACATGGTTGGGATAGCGAGAATTTTGAGAACCCCTGTATTAATCTCTTCAAAACGGTATAGATGTCTTCAGTATGGCTCTAACGTGGCATATCACTTTATTCACTTTATCAAACTCTGGTCATAGAAATGGGTCTTCATATTAATTGAAAGATATTGTTCAGCTTCTCATCCTGGATTCACAGAGTGATTGTTGTTCTACTCTTTCAGATTCCCACGGTAACGTGTATGACCTGAGTCACCTGAGCAGAGACAGTGAAGACAGTCCCTGGGTGGCCATCGACACGTCTGAGCAGGCCAAGAAACGCCGCTTCTTCATCAACGTGTGTAGACCTCTGCCTCCAGTCCAGGGATGCCCCGGTGAGTCGCATGCAATTAGCCTATGTGAAGGCCAGGCAATGAGTCATCGCTTGGCCTTTATGAGGATAAAAAGGGTTCTGTTCCATCAGTCAATCAGTATTAATTGATGTTCAGCTTTTGCGTTTGACTACATGCATGTGTACAGTATAGAAGAGTGTTTTAAGTGTTTCAGTCAGACTGTATACAAACATATGAGTGTTGTCTTTTTATACGTTTGTACCACAAAGGAGTCGATTAGTTTGTCTCTCCGTGTGTGAGGTACTGTCAGTGTTAATGCCGTCCTTCGCTAACTGTCCTCGTCCATCTGCAGATGGTCTCCTGGGTGCATGTGGCACCATGGATGGTAAAGGTGTAAACCTGGGCTACGTCCAGTCCAGCCCCCAGGTGGCCTCTGACGGCTCCATCAGCATCGTCTATCTCAACGGGGACCGCTGTGACAAAGGCCACCACTCCACACGTATCATCTTCCAGTGTGACGACAACCCTGTGAGTGACCTACACTTGCTCTCTATGGGAATGCTCTCACATCTTATGGCCGTAGAGTGGCAAGAATCTGTATGAAATGTTACTTATTGATGTTACTGATCCCATTTACCATATATTTTCTCTCCTAATCTCTACGGTACCCGTCAAAAGTTTGGACACACCTACTCATTCTAGGGTTTTTCTTTATTTTTACTATTTTCTACATTGTAGAAAAATAGTGAAGACATCATAACTATGAAATTAACACATGGAATCATGTAGTAACCAAATAAGTGTTAAAACAAATCAAAATATATTTGCCTTGATGACAGCCATCCTTTGCCTTGATGACAGCTTTGCACACTCGGCATTCTCTCAACCAGCTTCACCTGGAATGCTTTTCCAACAGTCTTGAAGGAGTTCCCACTTATGCTGAGCACTTGTTGGCTGCTTTTCCATCACTCTGCAGTCCAACTCATCCCAAACCATCTCATTTGGGTTGAGGTCCGGTGAATGTGGAGACCAGGTTATCTGATGCAGCACTCCATCACTCTCCTTGGTCAAATAGCCCTTACACAGCCTGGAGGTGTGTTGGGTCATTGTCCTGGTGAAAAACAAATGATAGTCCTACTAAGCGCAAAGCAGATGGGACGGCGTATCGCTGCAGAATGCTATTGTAGCCATGCTGGTTAAGTGCCTTGAATTCTAAATAAATCACTGACAGTGTCACCAGCAAAGCACCATCACACCACTTCCTCCATGCTTCACGGTGGGGAACCACACATGCGGAGATCATCCATTCACCTACAGTACTCTGCGTCTCACAAAGACACAAAGGTTGGAACCAAAAATCTCAAATTTGGACGCATCAGATCAAAAGACAGATTTCTACCGGTTTAATGTCCACTGCTCGTGTTTCTTGGCCCAAGTAAGTCTTTTATTCTCATTGGTGTTCTTTAGTAGTGGTTTCTTTGTAGCAATTCGACCACAAAGGCCTGATTTCACGCAGACTCCTCTGAACAGTTGATGTTGAGATGTGTCTGTTCCTTGAACTCTGTGAAGCATTTATTTGGGCTGCAATTTCTGAAGCTGGTAACTCTAATGAACTTATTCTCTGCAGCAGAGGACTCTGGGTCTTCCATTCCTGTGGAGGTCCTCATGAGAGCCAGTTTCATCGTAGTGCTTGATGGTTTTTGCGACTGCTCTTGAAGAAATTTTCAAAGTTCTTGAAATGTTCCGGATTGACTGACCATGTCTTAAAGTAATGATGGACTGTCGTTTCCCTTTGGTCTTTTACCAAATAGGGCTATCTTCTGTATACCACCCCTACCTTGTCACAACACAACTGATTGGCTCAAACGCATTAAGAAGGAAAGCAATTCCACAAAAAAACACTTTTTCTTTGGTTACTACATGATTCCATGTTTTATTTCAGTGTTGATGTCTTTACTATTATTCCACAATGTAGAAAATAGTAAGAATAAAGAAAAACCCTTGAATGAGTAGGTGTGTCCGAACTTTTGTCTGGTACAGTATATTTTTCATGTTTGGTTCATTTACCAACAGGGCTCTCCTGTATTTGACCGCCAAGACGGCTGTGAGTATGTGTTCATCTGGAGAACCTCCGAGGCGTGTTCTCTCACCAGCGCTCAGGGTATGTTTTGGAGGAGGAGGCTGCCGTGTTTAGTGTCGTGGCTCTGACTAAGACTGATACGTCTCTCCACCAGTGTCACCATCGTGCTTAAGGTAACTCTCCTCTCCCTGACTCCTGCAGGTGAAAACTGTAAAGTCAAGGACCCCAGAAGTGGCTACATGTTTGACATGAGTTCCCTGTCAGGGAAGGACTACATGGTGAAGAGTGGCCAGTACCAGTACCACTTCTCTGTCTGCGGGGGGCTTAAGAGAGGGATCTGCACACACAAAGACACAGGAAGTGACCAGGTGTCAGCCTGTCAGGTGAAAGACAGCACCCACAGAATCGCTGGTATGTAAATCTGTCAAAATATCTTGAGTTGGTTCAACTTCTTTATAAAGCTTTGATGTTCTTTTGGTAGTAATTGATAAAACCTCTGAGAAACAGCTGGTTGATTATTCATCACAGGGATGGCCTCACAGACTCTGAGCTATGTTGGAGATCAGATCGTCCTCAACTACACTGGTGGGGAGACATGCCACAAGATCTACCAGAGATCCACAGAGATCTACTTCTCCTGTCATCCTAAAATGAACCCTGTGAGTCAAAGTGAAGCTAAAGAGCAAACGTGTAATATGACATCTATGCTCGTCCCAAAGTGTTTGTGAATGTGGGAGTTACTGGGTTGTTGTGGTGTTTCTGCATGTAGGGGGTGCCAGAGTTCATCAAGGAGACTGCGGAGTGCACCTACCTGTTTACCTGGCGTACTGCTCTCGCCTGTATCCCAGTCAAGACTACCAGCTGCTCCTACCAGTATGGATAGTTCTATTCTGGGAGCTCTCTTCCCAACACAACCTTCTCTTCCTCCCAGACAATGACTAGTTTCCCCTTTGCCAGTTATTTCCGACTGACTGTTCGGTATTTTTCCCCACACAGAGATTCTAATGGCAACTCGTACGACCTCTCCTCTCTGGCCCTGGACTCCAGAAACTGGGTGGTGGAGCCCAGCACTGGGCAGCAGGAGCGTTACTACATCAACGTCTGCAAGTCTCTGGTGCAACAGGGGGGTAAGTGCCTATCCTCAACACCAGCATCCTTTATATGAAGGACACTGGTGGTTCCTGTGTAGTTTTAATTTCCCCATTTGTGTGAACAAACATCAACCTTCTCGTAAAGTCTTCAGTCACAGTTTGAATGTGGTGCAATTATGCTCGCCTTCTGAACCATGGGATACATATTTCTCTCCTCGTGTTGTAGGCTCCTGGAAGTGTCCGTCCAACGCAGCGTCCTGTCTGAAGAGCGGGGAGCACTATGTGAGTCTGGGAGAGGCCGAGTCGGCGCCACAGTGGGACCAGAACATCCTGGTACTCAAGTACACCAACGGAGAGATGTGTCCTGGTGGACAGAGGAATAAGAGTACCATTGTACGCTTCAAATGTGACCGGGACAAAGTGGTAAGGGATCATAGACATCAGACACACACACGTAACACAGGCTGAGTAGACTGAACATGTTTCTCCTGTCCCAGGACTCAAGGCCTACACTGATAACGGCCATAGAGGAGTGTGTCTACACCTTTGTGTGGTTCACTGCAGCCGCCTGCCCCCTCAACAGCAGCCAGCACGGAGACTGCATAGTCACCAATCCAGTCACCGGTGAGTCCCACTCCAACACTGAAAATTGAAAGGGGTCTGCCTACACTAGGCCATGTTACCATTCTGAAAAGGTATTTGCATTAAGTATGATTAACATGGGAAAATACCACCGTTCTCGTAGGATCTCAGTGCAGTCAGGCACGCCACTGCAAAGAGTTAGTGAGCAACTCCTCCATGTGCTTTTGTTTTGATACCTGTCTGTACTGTGCTGCCCTCCTGAACCCAGGCCACCTCTTTGACCTGAACGGACTAAGCCAGGAGGGAGGCTACACTTTGTACGACAACCTGGACCCTAGGAAGATGTTCCGGCTCAACGTGTGTGGGGAAGTAGCCAACGCAGGCTGTGAACCAGACACAGGTACAACAATGTTATATCTCACAAGCTCTGGTTTGGCTATGAAATCTCTGCCCCTTACTGGTAAAAGCTTGATTCCCACAGCAATCATTTAACAGTCCTGCCAATGTCAGCTGGCCAGCAATGATGAGGTCACTGAGCCATGGACCAGACACGGGTCACAAGACAGCTGTTTAAAGATTAAACCCACTTTTCAAGAAGATGGTGGTTTATGCAGCTGGGTTATGTAATGGTCTTTGGCTCTGCATAAAATGTAGTCCCTATTGTCTTGAAATGTATCAATGAAGATGGTCACTTATGGTCGTTTTGATGTGTGTGCAGGTGTGTGTATCAAGGAGACCAAGAGTGCTCTGAGTGGCGGGCGGGCCAACAGGAAGCTGTCATACCTGGACCAGGTGGTGGAACTGACCTATGAGGGCGGGGCTGTGTGTGCCGCCAACCCCGCCCTCACACACAAGAGCATCATCAGCTTTGTGTGCAAGGCCCACGGTGAGGCCAGCACGGGGCCGGTACTGGTGGACTCGGACAAGAACACGTGCACACACTTCTTCTCCTGGCACACGCCCTTGGTGTGTGAACACCAGGTAATGACCGGTGGCGCTTCCCAATTCCAAAACAACCCATAGCCTCCTACCCCTTAAACTTAGTAGATCTGAAAGAATTGGATAGATGTAACCGTTATGGCAATTTGCCTTTTGATACGGTAGCTGGAATTTCTTCAATCGTGCTTACCTGTCATGCTATACAGATCAGGCAACCAGTGAGTCCTTGTAGACTCATTTCAAACAAGTCAGTATGCTGCTTGATAAAGTAGCAGTGTGGTAGACATCAGATAGAGGCCCCATCTACTGTAACTGATTACTGAGGCTAACTAACTGTCTGTGTTGACTAACTAAACTAAGTAGTTAAGGTGCTATTTACGTAAATGACTATACTGTTAGTTACCACTATGAGGTGGAAGAGAAAAGGCTACGTGAATACGTCATGTTTAGTCTGCTGAATGGTAGACCTTTAGAGATTACTTGTATGTTGAGTTTAACCTGACATATAGAGGTGTACAAATCTTAACAGCTGTCAATTTTGCATTAGAATTGGTTTATTGTGATAGGTGTATTATATATGTACATTTTTGTAATAGCGACTTTAATATGTAAACATCAACTTTGCTGCCTGAGGTATGCCTTTTGTCTTTGCTAGACCCCTCGTCTGTCTCACTTTCGTAATGTGTTCCCTAGGTCAAGTGTTCAGTCCTGAACGGCTCTACCCTAATCGACCTAACCCCTCTGATCCACGTGACGGGCTACTACACAGCCACCAACGAGGACCTGGTGGACAAGGACCAGTCCCCTGACTTCTACATCAACATCTGCCAGCCCCTAAACCCCATCCCTGGGGTCACATGTCCCCCAGGGGCCGCTGTCTGCATGGACCCTGAACAAGGGCCCCCCATAGTGAGTCGACAAACACAGAAACGCATGCACACACAGACACACACACACAGACAGACACACAGACAGACAGCAGAAATGAACACTCATCAATAGTATTCCCTCTGTGTTTACAAACCAACATGTTCAATTATACATTTCCCTGTGTCTCTCTCTTGCTAACAGGACATTGGTCGAATCACCTCTGTCCCGGAGTTCAACAGCGTGACCAATGATGTGTCAATCATCTTCAACAGCACCACCGCCTGCCCCTCTGACCCCACCCAGAACTACACCTCCACCATCATTTTCACCTGCCAGAGGGGCCTGGAGCTGGTCAGTACCACGTCAGTGGCACAGATTACATGTCTGTATATTAGAGACCTCTCATTGTCTTGTTTTCTCACTGATGGCTCTTGTTGAAAGAGTTTTCCTCTAAAATTAGGTTTGGCGTCTTGGAAAGCTTGTGCATGTTTAGTCTTTGTGGTATTAAAGCCTCTCCTGTCCCCCCCAGGGCTCGCCCCAGATGATCAGGAAGCACAAGTGTATGTATGTGTTTGAGTGGGCCACTCCCGTGGTCTGTTCTGACGCCACGCAGACCAAAGGCTGCACCTTGACAGACTCACAGCTGCAGTTCACCTTTGACCTCTCACCCCTCTCTGGGGAGATTCAGGTGGGTTGACCTTTTATATATGCGACCTCTTACCCTCAACATGTCTACATGTTCTGTTATACTTAGTTATACGTGTCATCTATGCATTAACACATGTATTCAGTGGAAAGTAGTCCTTCTTTTTCATGATGCCTTTTCATCCATTGTCTTTCTCTTCCAGGTGCCTGTCGGCTCAAAGACCTATAAGATCAATGTGTGTGGGGAGGTGGCAGACCCCAGCTGTAAGCACAGTGCAGTGTGTGTGCAGTCGCCGGGCGGATCAGCGTTCTCCTATGGCATCAGCCAGGCCATGACTATGGACTACAAACACGAGGAGCAGGCTGTCATCATGCAGTACGGAGGAGGAGACGTCTGCCCTCCAGGTTAGACAGGCTATCCTCAGTCCCACACCCTGGTGTCTATGGGCAAGTCAAATGACAACCTTCATGCCACATATATTGCACAATGTTTGTCCAGTGTAGCAGTGGCTTATAGGGAATAGGGTGTCACATAAGAGTGCAGCCTGTGATGCTTTGATGAAGTGTTTATCAGCCTGTTGTTGTGCTGTATCTCAAAGTGAAGCTCGTTTGGGCCTTATGGTTTCCATTTCTCGATTTCAGTGACTGAGAATGAGGTTTGCGTCTTTCCCTTCAACTTCCTGAAGACGTCATATACGGTGTGTACAACCGAGGGCAGGGTGGACGGGAGACAATGGTGTGCCACCACCAGTGACTTTGACAAGGACAAGAAATGGGGATTCTGCGTTCACGGTAATGACTGTGTTGAAATGTGTGTAAAAGGAAACTATTTTGAGTGTGTTTCTCCTAGGGGCTCTGGGCTTAGCTGTGCTCAACTCTGCTGTGTGTGTCGTGTCTCAGTGACAGGGAAGAGGCAGTCGTCCATCCTGTTCACATGTGACCAGTCAGCCGGCCATGGCACCCCACAGCTGCTGAGTGAGACAGGGGGCTGCGCTGCCACCTTCCAGTGGAAAACCACGGCTGTGTGCCCACCGAAGAAGATGGAGTGTAAGCTGGTGAACCAGCACCAGACCTTCAACCTGCGCACTCTCTCCTCTCTCACCGAGCCGTGGAAGTTCAGCCACAACAAAACAGCGTATGTTTAGCTTTTCCCTACTGCTTCTCTTTCTCTCTCCTTCTCTCCCTTTCTCCCTTATTTCTTCCTCTCCCTCTGTACCACTTGACGAGGATTGAACATGCACAGTAGTGGTTAGGCGCTAGAAAACATTTAGCTATCTCCAGGTACTACATCAACCTGTGCCAGGGGATCCATGGGGGCCTGCCAGACTGCCCCGAGGGCGCCACGGTGTGCCGGAAAACCAGCGATGGGAAGACCCAGACCCTGGGCCTCGTCTACACCCAGAAGATGGCAGTCTCTGGTGGGTTTTACAGACTTACTTACTTCAAGATGTCATGTTTTGTGTAATGAACTGAAACTTCGTACGTTCTTCTTAGGTTTGTGTGTTTTGTTAAGGATCCCAGTAATATTAGTCCTGGTAGACTTATCCACTTTAAGGAACCCAGTAATATTAGTCCTGGTAGACTTATCCCCTATAAGGAACCCAGTAATATTAGTCCTGGTAGACTTATCCCCTTTAAGGAACCCAGTAATATTAGTCCTGGTAGACGTATCCCCTTTAACCAACCCTCCTTTTCCCAGATAAGAAGATCCTAGTGAGCTACGCTATGGGAGACACTGTGTGTGGGAACGGCCTCCAGGCCAAGACAGTGGTCCAGCTGACATGTGGTCCTAATATAGGCCAGCCCAAGCTGCTGAGGTGAGTGAGCTGTGAGTAGTTAGCCTGGGAGAGCTTCCTCTCTTGTAGCCCTGTCCCAGATCTCTTTGTGACTTATATAACCAACTTGTATTGTTGTTGGCTATTCAGCACAAACAGATCTGGGACCAGGTTACCTATCCGACAGGGGAAAGCCAACTGGCCTCCAGCCAGCAAAAATATGTGGCCCTGTGGGTAAAATAAACCTCTATCCAACTGAATAACACTAGGAAAAGTTACTGAATGTTCAAGTTGAAGAGGTAGATCTAACTCCTTCCGAGTTGAAAATTGACCACTTAAACATCAGTTTCAAGTCTGGAACGTCATATTTATTTTTCTAGTTAAACTTTTCCATCTCTCACGGTTTCATTTGTCACTCTTTGACGGATGCTTGTTAACTCTCACTGTACCACACACACACACTCTGTGTCTCTGTCTGTTTGTGCGTAGTGTGGATGATGCCTCGTGTGAATTCGTGCTGGGCTGGGAGACGCGTGCAGCATGCGCTGTTCAACAACATGAGGTGGTGATGGTCAATGGAACCATCAAAGTCCCCGATACAGGGGCCAACTTCAGCCTGGGGGCCCTCTACCACAGGTGACACCTCTCATCACCAACACAGTTCAATCAACCCACTTTGTCACAACAATCCAGGCCATTTATCACATTCACCCTTCAGATCCACTAATGAGGATATTGACATGCAGTAACCATCATACAGCCAGAGTTAAACCATTAACTCTGACCATCTTATGTTGAAACATGTTATGAGTCAAGTTAATGTGCTGGGCCAAAAACCTGTTTTTCTTCAGGTCATTGAGGTTATATATTGCAAAACAAGCTTCTTTGCGTCCTATCGGTATCATATAACAACCTCACTTGCTAAATTAATGCAAACTCAAGTCGGGAGTGCCTGTGACTGGATTCACATTAGGATTTCCTAAACCCAGACAGAGCAAGATCACAGGTCAAAGCCTCTTATATCAGATAGTCAAATGATGCTCCGAACTGCATGAACGCCTATCACAACAACAGTGGGCCTCCTCGGACGCAGTTGAACCTCTCTACAGTTGCACCAGGGAACAGAAAACAAACATTTAGCAATGTACTAGAGGGAAGATGAAATAAGCCTTTTTATAAATGTACTCAGACCAGGTTTTTTGTCCCCCTGTCCACTCTGTAGGCTCTTCCAGGCCTCTGGGGACATCCGTGCCAACGGGGACAAGTACATCTATGACATCCAGCTGTCAGGCATCACCAACAGCTCCTTCTCCAAGTGTCTGGGGGCCAACATTTGCCAGGTGAAGATCAATGGAGACCACAGGAGGAAGATCGGCTTCTCCAGCAAGGCCAAGTACTACATCAAAGGTAAAAGATATACGTGCCAGACACAGGTTTACTCCAAAGTGGTCTGGGCTTTTGGGTAATACATTGTGAGTGGGTTTGGGGAATAGGTTTGAATGTCCTCACTGTCTCACCTTGCGCTTATTAAAGATTAAACGGATTTCAACATCACTCACAAGATACAGTACTTGGCAATCAAGTAATGATACTTACATTGATGTCAATGACTCAACGAGCTCACTCCATTAAGCTGCTTGTGATTGACGGATGGACTCTCTCTACTCAGATGGTAATCTGGACGTGCTGGTCCCATCTGAGTCTGTGTGTGGGCGGGACAAGTCCACGACGGTGTCGTCGGCCATCTTGTTCCACTGTAACCCCTCAGCAGGAGAGGGCATCCCAGAGTTCCTGTTGGAGACGGATGGATGCCAGTACCTCTTTACCTGGCACACCGCCACTGTTTGTGGTCTAGTGTGAGTTAACAACTCTTTACACACGGACATCAGGGTAGTGTTCAGTTGTCTCGATACGGAGGAAAGTGCTTTGAAACAGAGGAAGTACTACCTAAAGTTGTCCTATAAAAATGCTACGATTTTCATCTTCCACTTTAAAGCGCTTTCTTCCATTCATTTAATTGGACTTTGAATTTGAATGAAAGGTGCTGTATAAAGTAAAGAGGTGTGACGTTTTGTCTGGTGTGCCATACAGAACCTCCGTGTCCAAGAAGACTAACGACGATGGAGGGCAGGACAGTACGGGCTTGTCTGGAAGGAGACGGGCAGTCCTGAGCATGCTATTGGTTGTGCTGGCCATCTGTCTGCTGGTTCTGCTACTGCACAAACGAGAGCGGAGGTAAGAGATACCTACCATTCTTTTCCTCCCCACAGCTTTGTACTGTTATTACAGAATCTATATGTTTGAAAACAAAATATAGAAAAAGCTACACTAATCTTTTCCTAAATCTCCAATGTTCTGTTTCCAGGGAGCTGGTGATGCAGAAAATCACTGGATGTTGTAGGAGAGGAAATCCTGTCTCTTATAAATACTCAAAGGTATGCATGTTAATAAATACTATAGTACACCAATCAAACCAACATAGCTATGTGCTTCCATAGATGTAGAATCCTGATGTATGGTCTATGGGAGCTACACTAGGGTGTCGGGGGGGGAAAAGTTGTTTTACCACCTGCTACACTGGAAGCTAGCATGAGCCACTTTATCCTATTGTTCTCAGGCGTTAGTTGCACTTCGAAATCTTGACAATGGAACCGAAGCATAAGTTAGAGCAGTACGAGCCTCTTGATAAGCCGGCGCATGCTCTGCAAACGTATACACATCCGGGGTAGCTCCTATGTTAAATCACAGTATGCTATAGATTCTCTTTCAATTCAATGTTTATTATTTCACAGCCATTGATTCTATGTCAATGTACAGTCGTGGCCAAAAGTTTTGAGAATGACACAAATATTAATTTCCACAATGTGCTGCTTCAATGTCTTTAGATATTTTTTGTCAGATGTTACTGTGGAATACTGAAGTATAATTACAAGCATTTCATAAGTGTCAAAGGCTTTTATTGACAATTACATGAAGTTGATGCAAAGAGTCAATATTTGCAGTGTTGACCCTTCTTTTTCAAGACCTCTGCAATCCGCCCTGGCATGCTGTCAATTAACTTCTGGGCCACATCCTGACTGATGGCAGCCCATTCTTGCATAATCCATGCTTGGAGTTTGTCAGAATTTGTGGGGTTTTGTTTGTCCATCTGGCTCTTGAGGAGTGACCACAAGTTCTCAATGGGATTAAGGTCTGGGGAGTTTCCTGGCCATGGACCCAAAATATCGATGTTTTGTTCCCCGAGCCACTTAGTTATCACTTTTGCTTTATGGCGAGGTGCTCCATCATGCTGGAAAAGGCATTGTTCGTCACCAAACTGTTCCTGGATGGTTGGGAGAAGTTGCTCTCGGAGGATGTGTTGGTACCATTCTTTATTCATGGCTGTGTTCTTAGGCAAAATTGTGAGTGAGCCCACTCCCTTGGCTGAGAAGCAACCCCACACATGAATGGTCTCAGGATGCTTTACTGTTGGCATGACACAGGACTGATGGTAGTGCTCACCTTGTCTTTTCTGGACAAGCTTTTTTCCGGATGCCCCAAACAATCAGAAAGGGGAATAATCAGAGAAAATGACTTTACCCCAGTCCTCAGCAGTCCAATCCCTGTACCTTTTGCAGAATATCAGTCTTTCCCTGATGTTTTTCCTGGAGATAACTGGCTTCTTTGCTGCCCTTCTTGACACCAGGCCATCCTCCAAAAGTCTTCGCCTCACTGTGTGTGCAGAAGCACTCACACCTGCCTGCTGCCATTCCTGAGCAAGCTCTGTACTGGTGGTGCCCCGATCCCGCAGCTGAATCAACTTTAGGAGACGGTCCTGGGGCTTGCTGGACTTTCTTGGGTGCCCTGAAGCCTTCTTCACAACATTTGAACCACTCTCCTTGAAGTTCTTGATGATCCGATCAAATCAAAATCAAATCAAATGTATTTATATAGCCCTTCATACATCAGCTGATATCTCAAAGTGCTGTACAGAAACCCAGCCTAAAACCCCAAACAGCTAGAAATGCAGGTGTAGAAGCACAGTGGCTAGGAAAAACTCCCTAGAAAGATCAAAACCTAGGAAGAAACCGAGGTGAGGAACCAGGCTATGAGGGGTGGCCAGTCCTCACCTGGCTGTGCCGGGTGGAGATTATAGCAGAACATGGCCAAGATGTTCATAAATGACCAGCGTAGTCAAATAATAATCACAGTAGTTGTCAAGGGTGCAACAGGTCAGCACCTCAGGAGTAAATGTCAGTTGGCTTTTCATAGCTGATCATTGAGAGTATCTCTACCGCTCCTGCTGTCTCTAGAGCGTTGAAAATAGCAGGTCTGGGACAGGTAGCATGTCCAGTGAACAGGTCAGTGTTCCATAGCCACAGGCAAAACAGTTGAAACTGGAGCAGCAGCACGGCCAGGTGGACTGGGGACAGCAAGGAGTCATCATGCCAGGTAGTCCTGGGGCATGGTCCTAGGGCTCAGGTCCTCCGAGAGAGAGAAAGAGAGAATTAGAGAGAGCATACTTAAATTCACACTGGACACCGGATAAGACAGGAGAAATACTCCAGATATAACAGACTGACCCTAGCCCCCCGACACATAAACTAATGCAGCATAAATACTGGAGGCTGAGACAGGAGGGGCCAGGAGACACTGTGGCCCCATCCGATGATACCCCCAGACAGGGCCAAACAGGCAGGATATAACCCCACCCACTTTGCCAAAGCACAGCCCCCACACCACTAGAGGGATATCTTCAACCACCAACTTACCATCCTGAGACAAGGCCGAGTATAGCCCACAAAGATCTCCGCCACGCCACAACCCAAGGGGAGGCGCCAACCCAGACAGGAAGACCACGTCAGTGACTCATCCCACTCGAGTGACGCACCCCTCCTAGGGACGGCATGGAAGAGCACCAGTAAGCCAGTGACTCAGCCCCTGTAATAGGGTTAGAGGCAGAGAATCCCAGTGGAGAGAGGGGAACCGGCCAGGCAGAGACAGCAAGGGCGGTTCGTTGCTCCAGAGCCTTTCCGTTCACCTTCACACTCCTGGACCAGACTACACTCAATCATATGACCTACTGAAGAGATGAGTCTTCAATAAAGACTTAAAGGTTGAGACCAAGTCTGCGTCTCTCACATGGGTAGGCAGACCATTCCATAAAAATTTAGCTCTATAGGAGAAAGCCCTGCCTCCAGCTGTTTGCTTAGAAATTCTAGGGACAATTAGGAGGCCTGCGTCTTGTGACCGTAGCGTACGTGTAGGTATGTACGGTAGGACCAAATCAGAGAAATAGGTAGGAGCAAGCCCATGTAATGCTTTGTAGGTCAGCAGTAAAACCTTGAAATTAGCCCTTGCCTTAACAGGAAGCCAGTGTAGGGAGGCTAGCACTGGAGTAATATGATCACATTTTTTGGTTCTAGTCAGGATTCTAGCAGCCGTATTTAGCACTAACTGAAGTTTATTTAGTGCTTTATCCGGGTAGCTGGAAAGTAGAGCATTGCAGTAGTCTAACCTAGAAGTGATAAAAGCATGGATGAATTTTTCTGCATCATTTTTGGAGCGAAAATTTCAGAATTTTACAATGTTACGTAGATGGAAAAAAGCTGTCCTTGAAACAGTCTTGATATGTTCGTCAAAAGAGAGATCAGGGTCCAGAGTAACGCCGAGGTTCTTCACAGTTTTATTTGAGACGACTGTACAACCATCAAGATTAATCGTCAGATTCAACAGAAGATCTCTTTATTCCTTGGGACCTAGAACAAGCATATCTGTTTTGTCTGAGTTTAAAGTAGAACATTTGCAGCCATCCACTTCCTTATGTCTGAAACACAGGCTTCCAGCGAGGGCAATTTTAGGGCTTCACCATGTTTCATCGAAATGTACAGCTGTGTGTCATCCGCATAGCAGTGAAAGTTAACATTATGTTTTCGAATGACCTTCCCAAGAGGTAAAATATATAGTGAAAACAATAGTGGTCCTAAAACGGAACCTTGAGGAACACCAACATTTACAGTTGATTTGTCAGAGGACAAACCATCCAGAGACGAACTGATATCTTTCCGACAGATAAGATCTAAACCAGGACAGAACTTGTCCTTGTAGACCAATTTGGGTTTCCAATCTCTCCAAAAGAATGTGGTGATCGATGGTATCAAAAGCAGCACTAAGGTCTCGATAAATGGTTGATTTAGGTGCAATCTTACTGGCAGCAATATCCTTGCCTGTGAAGCCCTTTTTGTGCAAAGCAATGATGACGGCACGTGTTTCCTTGCAGGTAACCATGGTTGACAGAGGAAGAACAATGATTCCAAGCACCACCCTCCTTATGTAGCTTCCAGTTTGTTATTTGAACTAAATCAGCATGACAGAGTGATCTCCAGCCTTGTCCTTGTCAACACTCACACCTGTGTTAACCTCTCTAGGGTACGTGAGACGGTAGCGTCCCACCTCTTCAACAGCTAGTGAAACTGCAGGGCGCCAAATTCAAAACAACAGAAATCCCATAATTAAAATTCCTCAAACATACATGTATTTTACACCATTTTAAAGATACACTTGTTGTAAGTCCAGCCACAGTGTCCGATTTTCAATAAGGCTTTACGACGAAAGCAAACCAAACGATTATGTTAGGTGAGTGCCTATTCACAAAATAACACAGCCATTTTTCCAGCCAAAGAGAGGATTCACAAAAAGCAGAAATATAGATAAAATTAATCACTAACCTTTGATGATCTTCATCAGATGACACTCATAGGACTTCATGTTACACAATACATGTGTGTTTTGTTCGGTAAAGTTCATATTTATATCCAAAAATCTGAGTTTACATTGGCGCGTTACGTTCAGAAGTTCCAAAACATCCGGTGATTTTGCAGAGAGCCACATCCATTTACAGAAATACTCATTATAAATGTTGATGAAAATACAAGTGTTATGCATGGAATTTTAGATGCATTTCTCCATCTGTATCCGGTCCTCTGGCAGTCTCTATGGGGGTACCACAGGGTTCAATTCTCGGGCCGACTCTTTTCTCTGTATACATCAATGATGTTGCTCTTGCTGCGGGCGATTCCCTGATCCACCTCTACGCAGACGACACCATTCTATATACTTCCGGCCCTTCCTTGGACACTGTGCTATCTAACCTCCAAACGAGCTTCAATGCCATACAACACTCCTTCCGTGGCCTCCAACTGCTCTTAAACGCTAGTAAAACCAAATGCATGCTTTTCAACCGTTCGCTGCCTGCACCCGCACGCCCGACTAGCATCACCACCCTGGACGGTTCCGACCTAGAATATGTGGACATCTATAAGTACCTAGGTGTCTGGCTAGACTGCAAACTCTCCTTCCAGACTCATATCAAACATCTCCAATCCAAAATCAAATCAAGAATCGGCTTTCTATTCCGCAACAAAGCCTCCTTCACTCACGCCGCCAAACTTACCCTAGTAAAACTGACTATCCTACCGATCCTCGACTTCGGCGATGTCATCTACAAAATAGCTTCCAACACTCTACTCAGCAAACTGGATGCAGTTTATCACAGTGCCATTCGTTTTGTTACTAAAGCACCTTATACGACCCACCACTGCGACCTGTATGCCCTAGTCGGCTGGCCCTCGCTACATGTTCGTCGTCAGACCCACTGGCTCCAGGTCATCTACAAGGCTATGCTAGGTAAAGTGCCGCCTTATCTCAGTTCACTGGTCACGATGGCTACACCCACCCGCAGCACGCGCTCCAGCAGGTGTATCTCACTGATCATCCCTAAAGCTAAAACCTCATTTGGACGCCTTTCCTTCCAGTTCTCTGCTGCCTGCGACTGGAACGAATTGCAAAAATCTCTGAAGTTGGAGACTTTTATCTCCCTCAACAACTTTAAAAATCTGCTATCCGAGCAGCTAACCGATCGCTGCAGCTGTACATAGTCCATCTGTAAACTACCCACCCAATTTACCTACCTCACCCCCCATACTGCTTTTATTTATTTACTTTTCTGCTCTTTTGCACACCAGTATCTCTTCTTGCACATGATCATTTGATGATTTATCACTCCAGTGTTAATCTGCTAAATTGTAATTATTCGATTTATTGCCTACCTCATGCCTTTTGCACACATTGTATATAGATTCTCTTTTTTTTTTCTACCATGTTATTGACTTGTTTATTGTTTACTCCATGTGTAACTCTGTGTTGTCTGTTCACACTGCTATGCTTTATCTTGGCCAGGTCGCAGTTGCAAATGAGAACTTGTTCTCAACTAGCCTACCTGGTTAAATAAAGGTGAAATAAAAATAAATAAAATAAAAAAATGCAACCGCTGTCAGATTTCAAAAAAGCTTTATGGAAAAAGCAAACCATACAATAATCTGAGGTCGGTGCTCAGAGCCCAATCAAGACACAAATATATCCGCCATATTGTGCAGTCAACAGAAGTCAGAAATAACATTATAAACATTCACTTACCTTTGATTATCTTCATCAGAATGCACTCCCAGGAATCCCAGTTCTACAATAAATGTTTGTTTTGTTCAATAATGTCCATCATTTATGTCCAAATTCCTCCTTGTTGTTCTAGTGTTCAGTACACTTTCCAAACTCACGACGCGCAGGCAAGTCCAGCGGAAAGTACGGACAAAAAGTTATATTACAGTCCGTTAAAAACATGACAAACAAAGTACTGAATCAATCTTTAGGATGTTTTTAACATAATTCTTCAATAATGTTCCAACCGGAGAATTCATTTGTCTACAGAAGTGCGATGGAACAGAGCTCGCTCTCACATGAACGCGCATGGTCAGCGCATGTTCAGGTCAGGGTAGACCTTACTCAATCCCCTCTCATTCGGCCCCACTTCACAGTAGAAGCATCAGACAAGGTTTTAAAGACTGTTGACATCTAGTGAAAGCCTTAGCAACATTACCAATATCCCACTGTATCTTCAATTGGAGCTGAGTTGAAAAAACACCAACCTCAGATTTCCCACCTCCTGGTTGGATTTTTTCTCAGGTTTTTGCCTGCCATATCAGTTCTGTTATACTCACAGACATCATTCAAACAGTTTTAGAAACTTCAGAGCGTTTTCTATACAAATCTACTAATAATATGCAAATTCTAGCTTTTATGGCTTTGTAGCAGGCCGTTTACTCTGGGCATGTTTTTCATCCGGACGTGAAAATACTGTCCCCTACCACAAAGAAGTTAACGAGAGAATCACTGACATGATGGCAGCTGGTCCTTTTGTGGCAGGGCTAAAATGCAGTGGAAATGTTTTTTGGGGATTTAGGTCATTTGCATGGCAAAGAGGGACTTTACAATTAATTGCAATTCATCTGATCACTCTTCATAACATTCTGGAGTATATGCAAATTGCCATCATACAAACTGAGGCAGCAGACTTTGTGAAAATTAATATTTGTGTCATTCTCAAAACGTTTGGCCACGACTGTAGGTGTTGGTGTGGTGAGTTCCCAGTGCTAAATCTCACACCTGTCTGTCTTGTCTGTCCCTGCAGGTGAACATGGATGATGAGGGAGGGGAGGATGAGATGGAGTGGCTGATGGAGGAGATTGAGGCCCCAGCCATGTCCTCCCGCCTGGGGAAGGAGCACCAGGAGAACGGCCACATCACCACCAAGCCCGTCAATGCCGACGCCCTACGCTCCTTTTCCCTGGAAGAGCAGGAGGACAGCGAGGAGGAGGTCTTGTCCGTCCCCGGGGTTTGCGTCCTCGGTGGCCGGACCACCCTGCGGCCCTCAGGATCCAGGACCCGATCCTCTGGGCCCCTCCGCAGCGCCCTGTTGGAGGAAGAGAGTGACGAGGACCTGGTGGGGCTCCTGGGGGACGGACACAGGAGGGGTATGGCCAAGCCTCGCCGTGACAACAGACCCCCCCACAGGAAACAACAAAACCCCCAGGATGACAGCGATGAGGACCTGCTGACAGTGTGAGGGACTCTCCATCCTCCCCCTGTCCACCTAAACTATTATCTCTCTTCTCTCCTCTTCTCTCCTCTCTCTTTGAATGTCTCCACACAACGATGACAACGCAAGGGAGCAGAAACCCTTAGAGGCGTGTTTTTTTTCTAAGGGAAACGATGCAGAATGTCTTTTTGGCTGTTTTACAGTTTTAAAGAGCAAATTTGTTTTTGTCCCCTCTTCGAAAGAAAGTTGATGCCTTCCTGATGACAAATGGTGTTTTCATCAAATAATTGTTTTTGGACCATTTTGATTTAGTTAATGTACATAGGTAATGTTATACAGTGCCTTCAGAAAGTATTCATGCCCCTTGACTTATTCCACATTGTGTTGTTACAGCCTGAATTCAAAATGGATTAAAAACACACAATACCCCATAATGATCAAGTGAAAACATGTTTTTCGAAATTTTAGCACATTTTTGGAAAATGAAATGCATACTGTAATTGGACAGAGAAATGTGCAATACGGAGTTTTATTGGACAAATTTAAAAAGATTGATGTTTCGGCCTTCAATGGCCTTCTTCAGAAGAATCACAAAGGGAATGTAATATGGAAAATGAAATACAGAAATATACTATTTCCATAAGTATTCACCCCAGGTTTTCCTCTAGGATTTTGCCTGTACTTAGCTCTATTCCATTTATTTGTATCCTAAAAAACTCCATAGTCCTTGCCGATGATAAGCATACCCATAACATGATGCAGCCACCACCAGGCTTGAAAATGTGAAGTGGTACTCCCTGATGTGTTGGATTTGCCACAAGAATTACGCTTTGTATTTAGGACATAAAGTACATTTCTTTGCCACATTCTTCCCGTTTTACTTTAGTGCCTTATTGTAAACAGGATGCATGTTTTGGAATATTTGTATTCTGTACAGGCTTCCTTCTTTTCACTCTGTCATTTAGGTTAGTATTGTGGAGTAACTTACAATGTTGATTCCTCCTCAGTTTTCTCATTTCACAGCCATTCAACTTGGTTTTAGTCACCATTGGCTTCATAGTGAAATCCCTGAGTGGTTTCCTTCCTCTCCATCAACTGAGTTAGGAAGGATGTCTTTATCTTTGTAGTGACTGGGTGGATTGATACACCATCCCAACTGTAATTAATAACTTCACCATGCTCAACGGGATATTCAATGTCTGCTGTTTTGTTTTATTTTTACCCATCTACCAGCAGGTGCCCTTCTTTGTGAGGCATTGGAAAACATCCCTGGTCTTTGTGGTTCAATCTGTGTTTGAAATTCACTGCTCGACTGAGGGACCTTACAATTATCTGTATGTGTGGGGTACAGTCATGTTCAGCACTGTTTTTGCACACAGTGAGTCCATGCAATTTATTATGTGACTTGTTAAGCTCATTTTTACTCCTGAACTTATTTAGGTTTGCCATAACAAAGGGGTTGAAAACGTATTGACTCAAAACATTTCCGCTTGTCATGTTTAATTCATTTGTAAACATTTCTAAAAACATAATTCCACTTTGACATAATTGGGTATTGTATGTAGGCCAGTGACACAAAGTCTCAATTTAATCCATTTTAAATTCAGGCTGTAACACAACAGAATGTGGAAAAAGTCAAGGGGTGTGAATACTTTCTGAAGACACTATGCATATATGGATTAAAATTGTCACTTGCATTTTCCAGAGAATCACTTATTCACATTTTAAATTAATTTTGTGGACTGATTTTCACGTTGAATCTCTATACTTCTAACCTTGCAAAGTTTGGGCATGAAAAACCTCTTAAGTTATTGGGTGAAAAAGGGACTGGAAACTGTGGTGCTCATGAATCATAGCATTGGTTAATGGGATTCTTAGGTTGTATTATTCAGAGTTCCTCAAATCATTATGGGGTTTTGTACTTGCGCACCAAATACACATCACAGGCACAGCTAGTTGCTGTATCTGTTAAGTGCTAAACATTAATTCTGCTTCTAGAGCAGGGATATTCAACTCTTACCCTATGAAGTCCAGAGCCTGTGTTTTCTCTTCTACCCACCTGGTCTAAATTAGTCACTGATTTGAGGGGAACAATGAAAAAATTCAGTGGATCTAGCTTCAAGGTCCAGAGTTGAGTTTGAGGGTTCTAGATGTTGCCTTGTCAAAGTCATGACCTAAGTTTATTTGAAAAGGGAAGTTTTCTGTCGACCTAAAACTCCCCTTTTTTTGTCAAACTGCATGTGCTATCCCTCATAAATGGAAGTAAGGAAAGCTGTAGTGCCATAATTAAATGTATTCGTGAGCTTGAGATCCCCTTTCAGTCTTGCTCAGCAGTATCTATCCCATGCAGTCTCTCTACTGCAGGGGTGTCAAACTCATTCCATGGAGGGCCTAGTGTCTGTGGGTTTTTCCTTTCAATAAAGACCTAGACAACCAGGTGAGGGGAGTTCTTTACTAATTAGTGACCTTAATTATCAAGTACAAGGGAGACAGTGAAAGTCCGTAGGCACTCGGGCCCTCCATGGAATGGGGTTACAGCAGCAATCACAGTGTGAGTATTTTTCTGGGAAAATACAGCGAGCTACGATGTATTGGGACACATTTTTTGTTGTTTTAGCTCTGTACTCCAGCACGTTTAGAAGTTATAGCACATAGTCCCCCCATTTTAGGGGACCAAAAATATTGGGACATATTCACTTGTGTGTTTAGTCTTTAGTCCCATATTCCTAGCACACGATGACTACATCAAGCTTGTGGCTCTACAAACTTGTTGGATGCGTTTGCTGTTTGTTTTGGTTGTGTTTCAGATTATTTTGTGCCCAATAGAAATTAATGGTAAATAATGTATTGTGTATTTTGGAGTCACTTTTATTGTAAATAAGAGTAGAATATGTTTCTAAACACTTCTACATTTAATGTGGATACTACCATGATTATTGAGAGTCTTGACGGGATTGTGAATAATGACAAACTATACCCCTAAAAATGCTAACCTTCCCTGTTATTGTAATGGTGAGAGGTTAGCATGTCTTGGGGGTATGGTATTTGGGAAAATACCCTCAAATTAAAGCTGACAGTCTGCACTTTAACCTCATAGTCATTGTATAATTTCAAATTCAAATCCCAATACTTTTGGAGCTCACTGTATGGATTATTTGAAATGAATTTAGCATTTATCAGATGGCATGCATACACACACACACACACCAGTACACAAACCACATGTACACAGGCAGTCACTAATTCTACTCTCATGTATCTTTAGTTGGGACCATGTCTCATAAATGTCAGTGGTACAGAACAGTAATGACAAAATGCTTTTGAAGTGGAACTCACCTCACTAACAAGTCTGACTATATGAGTCTTTGACAAAGTTCTCTCTCTTGGACTGGACTTCAAGTCAGACTTCAAGATGGAGAGTTTATTTGTAATGCCAGTGTTTTATCACTAGCGTTGAAGCTAATATTCACACCGTAGCAAGCGGCCGGCCACATAGCGATCTTATCCAAAAAATGATGGTTCACTTTTCAGGGTATTAAGGTTTGTACACGTTATTAATAGGAGAAAAGTTTTGCCGAGGTGGTCCTCCCCGCAGCAGAAGATATTTTTCATGGTTTTTATTTTATTTTTTTTTTTAATCACATTTTGTATTTATCTTCATGTTTCCACACCTCCAAGATCATGAATTGAATTTGTGACATGACTGCACAAGGGTACTTTGATATGGGGAAAGAGCACTTGCTACTGTACCTTCTCTGGAGTGATAGAAAGTCATCCTGTGTGGTAGTGATGCAATGAGTAATGCTTGTTGCATCATGTCTAGCTCTGCTGTAAGCACCAAAGCACGTCTGCTTGGTTCATTCATTTGGGTACGAAACATGGGAAGGGGCTCCTTGAGCTCCATTCTGATGAGGTGATTTTGTTCTTGTATGTTATGTTCTCAAATGTGCTTTTACTGCATTTTGTCTGTTTTTCAAATGTAAAAAAAATATTGCGTTATTTTAATAAAAAAGAGATCAGCTGTCCGACAGTTTAAAGAGTAACATCATTTATCACTTCCAGGATTGTGGAGATTTTTTGAAGGTCAACCGTTTTACCGCAACACATTGATGCATGTATTAAACAGGACCTCAGAAGTCTCTGTACTGTACACCAGTACTGTTTGTTTCTAAGTGACTACACGTTTTCCTATTGTAATAAATCACTGAGGCCTCGCATGGCAAACTTGAGGTGGGCATACATTGCTGTAAGACCAATCATTATTTTGACCCTGTTGCTTCTAAAACTCCCCAAGACCAGGTAAAAAGCTGATGGATATCCTTTGTGGTTTGTGATGGACCATCAGTGAATATGTAATTGGATTGGGAACTTTACCAAAGACCAAAAGCTAATCATTCTGAAATTATGTTCAAAGTTCCCCATGTCTGCAGCCTGCACGGTCACTGGTAGGTTGAAGGTCAACTTCTCTGTTGGACCCTTGATGTCTTCACACGGTTAAAAACCCTGCACATGTCCTTCTGCAGTCACAAATGTCTTTGAGACCGAAATAACTGCTACCATGTACTCATACACTTTTGATGACATCTTAGAGGAGGCGGGCAAGTTCGGCCGATCGCAGAAGCGTATCTTTGCCCTGCTATGCATGGTCTCCATGCCATGGGCCGGTGTCTACGTAGGCATTGTGTTCCAAGGGTTCACCCCAGAGCACTGGTGCCGAGACTCAGCGGTGAGTCAGATCCGGAAGAGCTGTAGCTGGAACCTGATGGACACTAGAAAGATCACGGTCCCGGTGGTCAAAACCTCAGGAGTGTTGGTCCACAGCCAGTGTGAGCAGTATGAACTGGACTGGAACGCTACGGGTCTGACCTGTGACAACCCAGAGTCTGACCTCACTGACGCTCACCGCAGCAAAGCTCCCATGACCTCCTGCAAGGAAGGATGGGAGTATGACTACAAGGGGAGACAGTCCTTTGTGACAGAGGTGAGAACTTCATGAAATATTCCTGAAAATGTTCAAGACATTTCATTTCAATTGGATGTCAGAACAAAGAACAGATTAAAGATGGCAGTAAATGACAAGGTATTTGTTCATTTCAGTTTGACTTGGTGTGTGCTGATGCCTGGGTGGTGGACATGTACCAGGCTACACTCAACGTGGGCTTCTTCATAGGGAGCATAGCCATTGGATACCTAGCTGACAGGTAAGGAAGTCTATGTGGGTGGTCAGACAGAAGATCCCACCAGTGCAGATGTCTTACTGACTTTTAGAATGACTTAAAAACAGCAAAGTGAAGGAAAATGGACTTGCTAAAAGAGTGAACCCTGAATGAAAGAAGTAAACTTCTGAAATACTGTATGTGCGGAGATGGAAACATGAAATTTGAATTTACATCCCCGTATGTACCTTCTTCTCTTTCATTTTAGATTTGGCAGAAAGACGAGCTTCTTGGTGTCCAACCTCTTGAATGGGATTTTTGGAATTCTTGTAGCATGGTCTCCAAATTGGGTATCCATGCTGGTCTTCCGAGCATTATATGGCTTTGGTGTCAAGGGAGGCTGGGTGGCTGGATATGTTCTGAGTAAGACAACATTACTTACTTAAACAATGTCTAAAATTGTAATTTTACATTTCAAGTTGTAGTTTTGCTCTTGTGGAGATAATATTTCAGTTTCATGTCAGAAGCTACCTCACTTTCCCTATGTATTCTCGGGGTCCTGTCCTCATGCCCTGCTTCTTTACCCTCTCCTCAGTCACTGAGCTGGTAGGAGTAGAGTACAGGAGGACTGTGGGAGTCGTCTACCAGATGTTCTTCAGTGTTGGAATTCTCATCCTGCCCCTCATCTCCTACTTCATCACAGACTGGCGCTGGTTGCAGGTGGTCATCACTGCACCTTATATCCTCTTCCTGTCCTACTACTGGTAAGACCTGGAACTGCCTCATACTGTAGATATTCAGGTAGATTTAAGTTTATGTTTCATGTCTTCAAGCTTTTTATAATGAGTTTTTTGTTCTGGCTTCCAGGTTTATCCCGGAGTCTCCGAGATGGCTTCTCTCTCAGCACAATGCAAAGAAAGCTGTGGAGATCACTGAGGCAATAGCGAAAGAAAACAAGAAAACCCTCTCCAAGAACATTGAGGTGAGAAATTACGGCTGAAATGAGTAACTGAAATGTAGTTTAAAATGACTCACATTTGGCAATTGTATCTTACAGATACTCAAAGATGCCATTGCTTGATAAAGTAGATTGTATTGTAACTTACATAATACTACTGTACTTACAGACGATGAGAGACGACAATGCCGATACCTCAACCGCCTCGTTCATGGACCTAATCAGAACTCCAAAAATGAGAAAACACACCTTCATCCTTAGTTTCAACTGGTAAAATCTATTCGACAAACAGCAAGAACATTACTGGAACTTTAATAGCCTTATTAGTCACAGCTCACAACTATAATATTTCCTTTACAGCCACCGTAGACCCCTCAGTAAATAACTGGTGTCTTTCTTCCAGGTTCACTAGTGCTGTCGTCTACCAGGGTCTTATCATGCGTCTAGGAATCCTGGGAGGAAATGTCTACATTGACTTTCTGATCTCTGGTCTGGTGGAATTCCCTGCTGCCTTCCTCATCCTCTTTACCATCGATCGTATCGGACGGCGTCTTCCCTTTGCCACAGCCAACATTGTAGCTGGAGCAGCCTGCTTCATTACTGCTATGATCCCTGAGAGTGAGTCTATGATAACATCGATGTCAAATGGCAATGACCTGCCTGGTTGAATTTGTATTACGCTTTTCTCTCATTTTTCTTTCTCGCACATACAGACATGTTCTGGTTCAAAACAGCGGTGGCCTGCATAGGCCGGTTGGGCATCACCATGGCTTTTGAGATGGTGGTGTTTGTGAACACTGAATTGTACCCTACGTTTGTCAGGTAAGGGTAACCCGCAGGGCTTTTGAAGGCTGTCAATTCAGGAAGTAAACTTAAATAACAATTCAAAATTTGAAAAACGGCATCCATTTTCAATGACTTGTCAATGAACTGAGGAATAGAAGCTATTTATTTTTTCTATTAAATCCCTTCCTGAATACTGACATTACGTATAACAGAAAGTTTTGTGTAAAGCTGAAATTCCAGACAGTGACAATTGTTTCCATCCTCAGGAACCTGGGTGTGTCTGTGTGCTCCACTCTGTGTGACATCGGAGGCATCGTGGCCCCGTTCCTTCTCTACAGACTGGCTGCCATCTGGCTGGAGCTGCCACTCATCATCTTTGGTACCTAATTACAATGTTATAAGATGATTATACACATGCGTTAGTAATATTTTAACACAGCAATGCTGTAAGAAGTTGAATCATGTACTGTACCAGTATCTCAATATCTTGAGCTTGAAACTAATACTTTTGGCTAATGTAGCCTCAAGCACAGCTGTTTAGGGAATGTTTTCTAGATACAAGCAGGCAGTAATATGCTGATGGTGATTTCTTTGTGTTGTACAACACAGGGGCCCTTGCATTTCTGGCTGGAGCTTTGGTCTTGCTGTTGCCTGAGACCAGAGGTGTGCCACTTCCTGACACCATCGATGACATTGAGTTTCCAGAAAAGTGAGATTTCTACCCATCAGTTTCTATTATTTCTACAAGTGAATGTGTTGAAACATCATGCTTTCAAACAGTAAGGTTAACATTTCAATAAAATGTCAGCGCTGAACAATCTATTCATTGTGTATGTATGTGTTCCTCTTACCGTCTCAGATGCAAAGAAAAAGCTCTGAGGAGGAAAGAGATGATAATGCTGTTACCCACCGCCACCGCCGTGATGACCAACAAAGAAACTGAGACTGTCTGATTCCTTCCTGGGAACTTCACATTTTTGTGATGAAAGTATGAGAAAGTAGTGATGAGCAGTATTTTATTATTTTATGTTAAAATGACCTGTTTGTTTCATTTGTTGTCTCTAATACGAAATAATGATTGTATGTGTTGGCGAAATATTGTAACTTATTTAGATTTCTTTCACCTTTACCATGTTTCCTGGTTTTACTTATCCGTTAGTTACAGTATGATTTTCCTCTCAGATCATGCGCTTTGTGCCATGTTTTTTTATTTTTATCATGTGTTTAAAGTAATTTACAGATTTTTTTGTTGTCGTTTTTGCCCAAGCTTTTTTATAAATGTTGGTAGTATTGTCGTCATATACAGTGCATTCAGAAAGTATTCAGACCCCTTCCCTTTTTCCACATTTTGTTACATTACAGCCTTATTCTAAAATGGATTAAATACACATGTTTCCTTAACAATCTACACACAATACCCCATGATGACAAAGCGGAAAAATAACAGAAATACCTTATTTTCATAAGTATTCAGACCCTTTGCTATGAGACTCGAAAGGTGCATCCTGCTTCCATTGATCCTCCTTGAGATGATTCTACAACTTGATTGGAGTCCACCTGTGGTAAATTCAATTGATTGGACATGATTTGGAAAGGCACACACCTGTCTATATAAGGTCCCACAGTTGACAGTGCGTGTCAGAGCAAAATCCAAGACATGAGGTCGAAGGAATTGTCTGATGTGCTCCGAGACAGGATTGTGTCGAGGCACAGATCTGGGGAAGGGTATCAAAACATTTCTGCAACATTGATGGTCCTTACGAACACATGGCCTCCATCATTCTTAAATGGAAGAAGTTTTGAACCACCAAGACTCTTCCAAGAGCTGGCCTCCTCGCCAAACTGAGCAATCGGGGGAGAAGGGCCTTGGTCAGGGAGGTGACCAAGATCCCGATGGTCACTCTGACAGAGCTCCAGAGTTCCTCTGTGGAGATGGGAGAACCTTCCAGAAGAACAACAGTCTCTGCAGCACTCCACCAATCAGGCCTTTATGGTAGAGTGGCCAGACGGAAGCCACACCTCAGTAAAAGGCACATGACAGCCAGCTGGGAGTTTGCCAAAAGGCACCTAAAGACTCTCAGACCATGAGAAACAAGATTCTCTGGTCTGATGAAAACAAGATTGAACTCTTTGGCCTGAATGCCACGCGTCACGTCTGTAGGAAACCTGGCACCATCCCTATGGTGAAGCATGGTGGTGGCAGTATCATGTTGTGGGGATGTTTTTCAGCGTCGAGGCAAAGATGAACGGAGAAAAGTACAGAAAGATCCTTGATGAAAACCTGCTCCAGAGCGCTCAGAACCTCAGACTGGGGTGAAGGTTCACCTTCCAACAGGTCAACGACCCTAAGCACATAGCCAAGACAACTCAAGAGTGACTTCGGGTCAAGTCTCTCAATGTCCTTGAGTGGCCCAGCCAGAGCCTGGATGTGAACCCGATCGAACATCTCTGGAGAGACCTAAAAATAGCTGTCTAGCGACGCTTCCCATCCATCCTGGCAAAGAGAGAAGATCTGCAGAGAAGAATGGGAGAAACTCCCCAAATACAGGCGTGCCAAGCTTATATCGTCATACCCAAGAAGACGTGAGGCTGTAATCGCTACCAAAGTTTCTTCAACATAGTACGGATTAAAGGCTCTGAATACTTATGTAAATGTGATATTTCATATATTCTTTTTGTTTTATACATTTGCAAACATTTCTAAAAACCTGTTTTTGCTTTGTCATTCGGGGGTTTTGGGTGTAGATAATAATTTCTTCATTTAATCCATTTTAGAATAAGGCTGTAATGTATCAAAATGTGAAAAAAGGGAAGGGGTCTGATACATTCTGAATGCACTGTAACAGTGAGTGTATTTTTGACAGTTACTTACATGCCATTCTATAAAAGTGGATGGATTGTGTTGTTTCTGTGAATTTACATTATGCTGTGTGAGCAGAGAATATTAAAGATGTGTATCTTTACTGATGGTAACTCTAATACTATTGTCACGTTCGTCATAAGGAGTAGACCAAGATGCAGCGTGGTATGTTTCCATCCTTTATTATGGAATAGCAAACCTTTAAAGAACAAAACAACAAAACGAACAAAGGAAATGTGACGCTATAATATTGCTCACAGGCAACTAAACATAGACAAGATCCCACAAAGCACAATGGGGAAAATGGCTACCTAAATATGATCCCCAATCAGAGACAACGATAAACAGCTGCCTCTGATTGGGAACCATACTAGGCCAACATAGAAATATAATTCACCTAGATAACCCACCCTTAAATCACACCCCGACCTAACCAACATAGAGAATAAAAGCTCTCTATGGTCTGGGCGTGACAACTATTTAAAAGGTTACACACCCCTACCCCTCCACACACACGTGACAATTATTTTATTTTATTATCTTGCAGGAGTATACCCAGAATTCCACAGTGTCCAATTTGCACAATAACCACCCAACTTAGTGTCAGGATTTCAAAAGTGGTGAGTGAAGGAGTCAGGCGCAGAGAGCAGGGTAGTTCAAAAAGGACGTGGATTTAATATTCCAAAATACCAGAGACACGGTCACGCCACACACACAAGGGCGCATAAAGTCCCAGTCCAAACAAACAGGACTAAACTGAATAGGAACAGACACCACAAGAATGAACGAAACACCACAAACAGAAAAACAAGCCCGCACAAAAGTCGGCGGGCCAACTGGGTTTAAATAGCCCACAATCAAATCTAAACACGAAACAGGTGCAACAAATCAGACACAACTAAATGAAACAGAAAAGGGGATCGGTGGCAGCTAGTAGGCCGGCGACGACGACCGCCGAGCGCCGCCCGAACGGGAAGAGGCACCATCTTCGGCGGGATTCGTGACACTTAGAATAAACTATCTTCCAAGTTCACTTTTTGAGAGTAAAGTATTTGCATAATAAAAGTACACTCTGTGACAGAGCATACTATAAAAATGTCAAACTATTTTTATTGCGAAAATAAATCTAAGAGTTCGCAAGGGCTCTTTCTTAGTGAAACAGTAAGAATGTGTCTTATATACAGATATGCTACACAGTGGAATTGCATAACTTCAGCCATCTCTAGCTCTTCAGCCAGACAATGGCAGCCAGCTCTTTTAAGGGTAACATGCTGACTCAGTTGGCGATTCAGTGCATCGTTGGTCAATCTCTCGATTGGACTCTTGATCTGATCTGTGATTTTGAAACCCCGGCACAGATCCCACTGCAGTCTCACATGTAGTGTCTCTGCTTCTGACACCTAACTGTGGTCGTTGTCCAAAGTGCGTCTTTTCTCTGGTGTGTACTGTCTTTGCCTTTTTCTGGGGTCTATGTGAGCATTGTGTTCTAGGGGTTCACCCCAGAGCATTGGTGCTGGGACTCAGGGTTGAGTCAGATTCAGCAGAGTTGTGGCTGGAACCTGATGGACACTAGAAAGATCACGGTCCCGGTGGTCAAAACCTCAGGAGTGTTGGTCCACAGCCAGTGTGAGCAGTATGAACTGGACTGGAACGCTACAGGTCTGACCTGTGACAACTCAGAGTCTGACCTCACTGACGCCCTCCGCAGCAAAGCTCCCATGACCTCCTGCAAGGAAGGATGGGAGTATGACTACAAGGCGAGGCAGTCCTTTGTGACTGAGGTGAGAACTTTACTCACTCAGTGAGATTACGATTTTCTGATTAGACAATAACTTGTATTGTTATGCAACTCTGAACAATTGAATGTGTTAAGACATTCAAATGGCAGTAAATTATAAGGTATTTGTTCATTTCAGTTTGACCTGGTGTGTAATGATGCCTGGGTGAAGTACCAAGCTACATTCAGCTTCTTGATGTTCAACCTCTTGAATGGGGTTGCTTGAATACTTGTAGCAGTGGCTCCAAACTATACTGACCAAAAATATAAACAGAGCAATTTCAAAGATTTTCTTGAGTTACAGTTCATATAAAGAAATCAGTCAATTGAAATAAATTCATTAGGCCCTAATCTATGGATTTCACATGACTGGGCAGGGGCACAGCCATGGGGTGGGGCCCACTTGGAAGCCAGACCCACCCACTGGAGAGGCAGGCCCAGCCAATCAGAATGAGTTTCTCCACACAAAAGTGCTTTATTACAGACAGAAATACTCCTCAGCACCCCCGTACTGCCAAATTCTCTAATATTACAGTGGAGACAGCTTCTGGTAGAGAAATTAATGTTAAATTCTCTGGAAACAGCTCCCAATGGACATTCCTGCAGTCAGCATGCCAATTGCACGCTCCCTCAAAACTTGAGACATCTGTGGTATTGTGTTGCGTGTCAAAACTGCACATTTTAGAGTGGCTTTTTATTTCCCCCAGCACAAGGTGCACCTGTGTAATGATCATGCTGTTTAATCAGCTTCTTGACATGCCACACCTGTCAGGTAGACGGGTTATCTTGGCAAAGGAGAAATGCTCACTAACAGGGATGTAAACAAATGTGTGCACAAAATTTGAGAGAAATAAGCTTTTTGTGCATATGGAACATTTCTGGGATCTTTTATTTCAGTTCATGAAACATGGGACCTGCAATTTACATGTTGCATTTATATTTTTGTTCAGTGTATATATCCATGCTTGTATTTTGCACAATCTTTGGCTTTGCTGTCAAGGGAGGCTGGATGTCTGGATATGTGCTTAGTATGAAAAACACAATTTGTCCCACAAAAGTTACTGCACGCAGGCATAACATTAAGTCGCTTTGGATAAAAGTGTCTGCTAAATGGCATATATTATATATTGTAAAAGTTAATAGATTAACTACAGAGTATATGATTAACAGAGTAAATAATTAACAGCAAATTAGTCTATATGTTTTAGCAAATATTAAGTTATATTTTATTTCTTATACAACATTCAACTGAGGAGGATGGTTAAATTACAGTATGTTTTAGTTATAACTCTTGCTTGATTAAAGTTACTTGCTTTACTATACAGTAAGTGTCTTTCCTGTCTCCTCAGTCACTGAGCTGGTGGGAGTTGAGTAGAGAAGGATGGTGGGTGTGCTTTTACAGATGTTCTTCAGTGTGGGCATTTTCATCCTGACCCTCATTGCCTACCTCATCACTGACTGTCACTGGCTACAGATGGCCTTCACTGTGCCATACTTAATTTTTCTGTCCTACTTCTGGTAGAAGATAGATATCGTTAAGGCCTGCTGTCCATGGGCAGTGCCCTACTTTACTGCATGCTTCTAAAATACTAATGTTGAGCATCCTGCTTCATCACAGCTATGATCCCAGATAGTAAGTGTGCAATATCTGAGAGAAAGCCTGATATAAAATGGTAATACCGCCACGTAGCACTCCCATCTGTTGGCATGAAATGCTTTGAAAGGCTGGTCATGGCTCACATCAACACCATCATCCCAGAAACCATAGACCCACTCCAATTCACATACCGCGCCAACAGGTCCACAGATGGCTCAATCTCTATTGCACTTCACACTACCATTTCCCACCTGGACAAAAGAAATACCTACGTGAGATTGCTCTTCATTGACTATAGCTCAGCGTTAAACTCCATAGTGCCCTCCAAGCTCATCACTTAGCTAAGGACTCTGGGACTGAACACCTCCCTCTGCAACTGGATCCTGGACTTCCTAACGGGCCGCCCCCAGGTGGTAAGGGTAGGCAACAGCACATCTGCCACGCTGATCCTCAACATGGGTGCCCCTCACGTGTACGTGCTCAGTCCCCTGTACTCCCTGTTCACCCACGACTGCATGGCCATGCACGACTCCAACACCATTATTAAGTTTGCCGACAACATAACGGTGGTTGACCTGATCACTGACGATGGTGAGACAGCAAATAGGGAAGAGGTCAGAGACCTGGCAGTGTGGTGCCAGGACAACAACCTTTCCCTCAACGTCAGCAAGACAAAGGAGCTGATCGTGGACTTCAGGAAACAGAGGGCTGAGCACGCCTCCCATTCACATCAACAGGGCTGTAGTGGAGCAGGTTGAGAGCTTCAAGTTCCTCGGTGTCCACATCACTAAAGACCTATCATGGTATCAACACAGTCGTGAAGAGTGCACGACAATGCCTCTTCCCTCAGAAGGCTGAAACAATTTTTCATGGCCCCTCAGGTGTGCGTGCTCAGTCCCGTCCTGTACTCCTCTGTTCACCCACAACTGCGTGGCTGCTCACCACTCCAACACCATCACTCTCGTGAAGAAAATTTAGAAATACAGGGGGAGGAGATCGGGGTGCCTTGTGAGAATTTGTCCGCGGGTGGGTTACCCACCTCTACTATCTGTTCTATTGGCCAACGTGCAATCACTGGAAAATAAAGTGGATGATCTCCGTTCGAGACTATCCTACCAACGGATTAATCTAGAGAGCAGAACACTTGAAAAATTAAAGGAGAGCTGCACACTAGGATCTCAGATGCAATAATTTAATAACCAACGTTTCGACAGACAAGCTGTCTTCATTACACCCTGACGAAGACAGCTTGCCTGTCGAAACGTTGGTTATTAATTTATTGCATCTGAGCTCCTAGAGTGTGCGGCTCTCCTTTAAATTTTCAAGTATCCTACCAACTAGACATTAAAAACGGTAATTTCTTATGTTTCACCGAGTCGTGGCTGAACAACAACATGGATAATATATAGTTGACTGGGTTTTCCGTGTATCGGCAGGACAGAACAGCTACGTCCGGTAAGACGAGGGGTGGGGGTGTCTATTTGTCTATAACAGCTGGTGCACAATGTCTAATATTAAGGAAGTCTCGAGGTATTGCTCACCTGAGGTAGAGTACCTCACGATAAGCTGTAGGCTACACTATCTACCAAGAGAGTTTTCATCTATATTTTTCATAGCCGTCTATTTACCACCACAAACCGATGCTGGCACAAAGACAACACTCAACGAGATGTATAAGGCCATAAGCAAGCAAGAAATGCTCATCTAGAACCGGCGCTCCTAGTGGACGGGGACTTTAATGCAGGCAAACTTAAATCCGTTTTACCTCATTTCTACCAGCATGTCACATGTGCAACCAGAGGGGAAAAAACTCTAGACCACCTTTACTCCACACAGAGATGCATACAAAGCTCTCCCTCACCTTCAATTTGGCAAATCTGACCATAATTATGTCCTCCTGATTCCTGCTTACAAGCAAAAACTAAAGCAGGAAGTACCAATGACTCGCTCAATACGGAAGTGGTCAGATGACACGGATGCTACGCTACAGGACTGTTTTGCTAGCACATACTAGAATATGTTCCGGGATTCATCCGATGGCATTGAGGAGTATACCACCTCAGTCACCGGTTTCATCAATAAGTGCATCGATGACGTTGTCCCCATAGTGACCGTACGTACATATCCCAACCATAAGCCGTGGATTACAGGCAACATCCGCACCGAGCTAAAGTCTAGATCCTGGACTTCCTGACGGGCCGCCCCCAGTTGGTAAGGGTAGGCAACAACACATCTGCCACGCTGCTCCTCAACACAGGGGCCCCTCAGGGGTGCGTGCTTAGTCCCCTCCTGTACTTCTTGTTCACCCACGACTGTGGTGCCAAGCACGACTCCAACACTATCATTAAGTTTGCTGACGACACAACAGTGGTAGGCCTGATCACCGAAAACAATGAGACAGCCTAAAAGGAGGAGGTCAGAGACCTGGCAGTGTGGTGCCAGGACAACAACATCTCCCTCTACATCAGCAAGACAAAGGAGCTGATCATGGACTACAGGAAAAGGAGGGCTGAACCACGCCCCCATTCACATCGACAGGGCTGTAGAGGAAGCGGGTCGAGAGTTTCAAGGTGTCCACATCACCAAAAAACTATCATGGTCCAAACACACCAAGACAGTCATCAAGAGGACGCAACACCTTTTCCCTCTCAGGAGACTGAAAAGATTTGGCATGGGTCCCCAGATCCTCAAAAAAGTTCTACAGCTGCACCATCGAGAGCATTCTGACCGGTTGCATCACCACCTGGTATGGCAACTGATCGGCGTCCGACCGTAAGGCGCCACAGAGGGTAGTGTGTATGGCCCAGTACATCACTACTGCCGAACTCCCTGCAAACCAGGACCTCTATACCAAGCGTGTCAGAGGAAGGCCCTAAAAATGTCAAAGACTCCAGACACCCAAGTCACAGACTGTTCTTTCTGCTACCGCACGGCAAGTGTTATCGGAGCGCCAAGTCTGGGACCAAAAGGCACCTGAACAGCTTTTACCCCCTAGCCGTACGACTGCTGAACAATTAATCAAATGGCAACCCAGACGATTTACATTGACCTCCTTTTATTATTTATTTCTTTATCGTAGCCCTTTCCTGCAGCCAAATGACCTAGTGGCCTCATGGGTGGAATGTTATTAATATTTTTCATAATTTCATAATTAATAAACATAATTTTATTAATGTCGCAAATCTGGTGTTTCTATGTTAAACGGTTTTGTTATATTTCAGTGTTCTGTGATGTATACAAAGTGTAATATTGGGATGCAAACTCAAAATGTAATACATTTTAATTCTATATCTGACATGCTACAGGTGTCTTCTTGTCACATCTGTTCCTGCCAAGCCCTCTAGTGCTCATCCAGTGTCTCCTTGACCTGCTGCCACTCCTCCAGTGCTCTCTCCCTCTCCCTCTGTGTGTGTGTGTGTGTGTGATTGTGTGGGCAGAGACAGGTATGCTGGAGTCAGAGCAGATCCCCACGAGCTGCAACCTGTTCCATAATCAAGATCTCTACAAATACTCAATCCTGCCACTTCCACACTGCCAGATCGTAATCTCTGCTCAGTCAGTCCATGTTTCTAGCCGTTTGTTCCTGTTGTCCCTGTTTTCCCTTACCTGACGCTGTTTTCCTCTCCGCTACAGTTCTGCCTGCTCTGACTCTGGTCCCTGTCTCTAGTCCGACTTCTCGTCAGTCCTGCTACTCTGTCCTGGATTCCCCACTCTACGCTCCCTTGGATTCCCCTCCAGACCTGCTTAGCCTGTCCCCACACCTCTCGCTCCAGCCTCAGCCTCAGCACCTGGTTTCCAGCAACCCGCCCGAGCTTCCTATGGCCTGCACTCCGTCTTCCCTGGTGTTTCAATAAATACCTTGGCTACCTCATCCCAGTCTCTTCGTCTGAGTCTGCTCTTGGGTTCACCTGTTCCGCTCCACGTGACACTTATTCTTTTAAGCCCATAACCATGTGTTAGAGGTGTATATTTTTGTTTCAAAGTAGATTTGTTTAAGACTACCAAGAAACTCTCTGTGTGACCCTGACTTATCCCACTACAGTAAAAGGTTAATTGTTTTGCACTTACTCCCTTGCACTGGCTCTATGCACACTCTCACACACTACACTAACACTCTAACACACACACACACATGCATATTGATGCTTCACACTCTCACACATGCTACACACACTCCCTTTCACACTTCACATTCAGTGCTGCTACTCTGTTTATTATCTATCTTGATTGCCTAGTCACTTTTACCCCTACCCACCTATACATACTGTATTACCTCAACTACCTCGTACACCTGCACATTGACTCGTTACTGGTACTCCTTGTATATAGCCTCGTTATTGTTTTTATTGTGTAACAATTTCCTTATTATTTGACAAATATTTGTCTTACTTTTTAACTCTGCATTGTTGGGAATGGGCTCGTAAGTAAGAATTTTACTGTGTAGTCTACACCTGTGGTATTCAGCGATTGTGACCAATAAAATTTGATTTGATTTAATACAGTACCCCATCTTATTTAATGTGCAGAGTGCATACGATACATCATGTCTCTCTCTAACAGGTTACTTCTGGGTCATGGGTCAAGACAGTTGTGGCCCGCATAGGCCGGTTGGGCATCACCATGGCTTTTGAGATGGTGATGTTTGTGAACTGTGAATTATACCACACCGTTGTCAGGTAAGTGTAACCAGGGGGACATACAAAACGAAGAGGTAGCATCTCAAAATGGAGAACTAATAACTAAGATAGGACAAAATGTATGGAAATTGCTTGGAAATACTACAATTGTTTCTTTCTTCAGGAACCTCGTTGTGTCAGTGTGCTCCACTCTGTGTGACATCGGAGGCATCGTGGCCCTGTTCCTTCTCTACAGACTGGCTGCCATCTGGCTGGAGCTGCCACTCATCATCTTTGGTACCTGATTAAAACACGAATTAACCTGTTATAAGATGCTTATACACCTGAGTCCATTGCTGGGTGAAACTCAATGTGTTCATATGTTGTATTGTACGTACCACATAGGGGCGATAGCGTTCATAGCTGGAGGCCAGAGGTGTTCCACTTCCTGAGACCATTGATGACATTGAGTTCCCAAACAGGTGAGATTACTTCAACATTGTTCAAACTAAACTAAGTTGCATTGTAGAAAGTTATATGGGGAATATTAATGAATTTACATATTCCATTGGTGATCAGAAACAAAGAAAACCACCTGAAGAGTCGACAGCTGACAAATCTCTTGCCCACTAACATGACAACCAACACAGAATCCACAATCATCTGATTGGTCTTCCTCCTATACCGTATTTATGAATCTATGTAGCATAGCCTATATCCTACAATATGTTTGTTGCATTTGTTGTTTCCAAAAACATGATGTGAATCCTATTGTTTTGTTGTTGCGATATTGGTATTTAAATATATGTATCACTATACATACCGGGCAATCTCCTCATTAAAGTATGTGTTTTGAGAGAAACTTTTCTCATTCTTAAATTGCAACTGTCTCAAGTTATCCCAAATGTTAATATACCCCAGTTTTGTTAATGTTATAAACTTTTATTTTTGACTGACCTGACAGAACTTAATAAAGAGGTTTCCCATTCAAGATCCCAATTGCACACAATGTCAGCTGTTTTGTTAAAAAAAATTAACATGTGGCCGAACACCATTGCTGTCTTCCAGGCTAGAACATATTTGCATTGCTTAACAATTGAATTATTTTGTTTTCTTAACAAAAATAATGATCCTTGCAATTTCTGACAAAATCACTTACCACAAGTATTTAATTTGTACTTTCAATTCTTAACAAAACTAGATTTGTGGCTCAAATTACACATTTCTCCAGATTATGGAGAGTAGGGAGTTAAGAATGAATCTTCATCTGACTGTTAATCCAATCCGTAAACTTTGATACTCTGGCGTACACCCCTGGCTTCAAGGCGTTGGCACAGCCCAGACCCCAGGATGTCACTCCCTGGAGGACAAAGCTGTTCTGGGCATGACACACCAGAGGGCCACCACTGTCACCCTGGAAGAGGTCAAAAACATAATCACCACCATTATCATCATCACTCTAAAACAGTTACGTTTAAAATCACTGTGGAAACTGCAGTTTACAACCAACCACACAGTCCTCACTGATATTGAATGACTACTAGTTGTTGCTGAGCATGTATACCTGACAGCTGTCTGTTCCCCCTTCAATGTTCCCAGCACACATCTCATGGTCCTTGACTCTGTTGTTCAGGTAGGCAGGACGATTACACACTTTATTTTCTATAACAGGGAAGCCCGTCTCCTTGAGGATCCCATCTCCACCAGTTCCTACAAACACAAAGATCAATGTTTCATGTCAGAAAATATAGAAAATAATTGCTACATTTGCAACAACAAAGTAATGGAGTCCTGAACAGAAGAATTACTTAATTCTGTCTAATGTTATGAGAAATCACAAGGGTAAAAAACATGCATGACTCTTGAACCTTGTGTCTCTCCCCATCCTGTCACATAGCACTCTGTTCCAGGTGGTACCACGTAATCCTTCTCGGGTAAGCATGCTGGTAAAACCTTGTCATTTATGAGTGCAGGGCTGCAACCAATCACACAAGTGTTTTTACAGCCTCTGACTTCCAAACAGCAAGACAAATGTGATACACTTGATAGAGTTTTTCTGGCCTCACGTTTCTAGCTTCAGCAGTGCAATGTCTGTCCTGTCAGGTCCCAGGATCAGTTTCTCCAGATTACGCTCCTGCTTGGTCGCTTCATTTCCTCTCTCTGTGTGGGTTCCCATGAACACCTTGTAGGCAGATGGCCTCTTTGATCTGATACGCACAAACATAGAAAGACAAACTTTTATTTAATCCATAATTAGGGCCTCACAGTAAACATGACTAAAAAGTAATGCTCTTCTTCTGTTGTGTAAGAGGCTATCACTCAGCCACTACTACACAGTATATGTACAGCTGCTCTTCTTGTTGGTATACATTTATTGAGTAATAAACCTCAAGACAACTGAGTTAATACGGGCTGTTCTCTCACCTCTCCAGGCAGTGGGCAGCGGTGAGGACCCATTGAGGGGCGATAAGAGTTCCCCCACAGAAATGAACACCAGTGCTTTAGGAGGACAGACAGAAGAGTGAAGAAGTTAGTTCTCCAAGAGAAATATTGTTTTATCTGTCTGGATGGAAATATCAATGCATTAATACAATTCATGAAAGGGAATGGGATGCTATCCTCCATACTTGGTCCTCAGGCTGATCTGCCAGGGCCATGAGTGGGGTTTGGACACACAGCCTCCAACGATGCGACCAAAACACCTCTTGGGTTTTGTAACCGGCTGCCCACATTTCAAGCCAGCTGAAGAGCAAAAAGAGAGTTTTATTTGTGCATTCTACCATGTAGACAGTAACCAAATTGATCTGGATGTAACACGTTTGTTTCAGCACAGCCATATGTATAATGATTAACAGAAACTGTATCTCAATGTAGGCCACATACCGCATTCTGGGATTTGGCAGTAGTCCCATTTTTTGCTTCTGTCTGTGGTGTAGCACCATGGTCCATTCACGTCATTGTCAGGGTTTCTGCAATTCTAACAGTGAAAAAAGACGCTAAATAAATTGAAGTACATCTTCCTAAATGTCTCCTCTATCATATGCAGTACTTCCACAGTATTGTTTGACATTATTTAAAGGCCCAATGCAGCTGTTCTTATCTCAATATCAAATAACTTCTGGGTAACAATTAAGTACCTTACTGTGATTGTTTTCAATTAAAATGGTCAAAAAGGGCCTTAAATACAGTACATCTAGCAAGAAAATGCCATGGACTTACGTTGGACTCCAGGCCTTTGTCAGGGTGGGATTCAGGGTTGAAACTGGCATGCTGATGGGGGCTTTGGGAGCTCCACCTCTGACATGTGACACCCAACATGGTCATAGAAGCAGGACCCCTGTATGTCCCCCCATTGCCCACCTTGCAATCTGAACGTCAACAGAAAACGATATCAGTATATAATATAATCAATTCCTCCCCTGAACATTGACAATGTAGGATGAATGAATGAAATGATTAAAGGATGACCAGCTGAGGGTGTCTGAGAGGGTGCTGGTTTGGGCTGATCGGGTTTGTCAGGTTTGTCAGGCTTGTCAGGCTTGTCAGGCTTGTCAGGTTTGTCAGGCTTAGAAGTAGGCTTGGGAGCTGTTGGGCATTTCTCCACAGCGCAGAACTCCCAACGAACCGAGGGGTCAGTGGTGTAGCACCATGGAGCACGGTCGCCATCAGGGTTCCTACACAGGTTTCTTCTCAAATCGCTGTGAAACATAGGTAAAAGACATGTCATCTAATGTCCTCAGACACTGAATAATGACATATTACTTTGTTTGGCTTAAAATTGGGGTTGGGAATTGCCAGGGATCTCACGATACAATATTGTCATCATACTTACACTACCGGTCTAACGTTTTAGAACACCTACTCATTCAAGGGTTTTTCTTTAATTTGACAATTTTCTACATTGTAGAATAATAGTGAAGACATCAAAACTATGAAATAACACATATGGAATCATGTAGTAACCAAAAAAGTGCTCAAAAAATCCAAATATATTTGAGATTCTTGAAATAGCCACCCTTTGCCTTGATGACAGCTTTGCACACTCTTGGCATTCTCTCAACCGGCTTCATGAGGTAGTCACCTGGAATGCATTTCTATTAGCAGGTGTGCCTTGTTAAAAGTTAATTTGTGGAATTTCTTTCCTTCTTAATGTGTTTGGTCTTTTACCAAATAGGGCTATCTTCTGTATACCAACCCTACCTTGTCATAACACAAGGTAGGGATGGTATACAGAAGAAAATCCTATTTGGTAAAAGACCAAGTCCATATTATGGCAAGAACAGCTCAAATAAGCAAAGAGAAACGACATTCCATCATTACTTTAAGACATGAAGGTCAGTCAATATGGAACATTTCAAGAGCTTTGAAAGTTTCTTCAAGTGCAGTCACAAAAACCATCAAGCGCTATGATGAAACTGGCTCTCATGAGGACCGCCACAGGAATGGAAGACCCAGAGTTACCTCTTCTGCAGAGGATAAGTTCGTTAGAGGTACCAGCCTCAGAAATTGCGGCCCAAATAAATGCTTCACAGACTTCAAGTAACAGACACATCTCAACATCAACTGTTCAGAGGAGACTGTGTGAATCAGGCCTTCATGGTCAAATTGCTGCAAAGAAACCACTCCTAAAGGACACCAATAAGAAGAAGAGACTTGCTTGGGCCAAGAAACACGAGCAATGGACATTAGACTGGTGGAAATTTGTCCTTTGGTCTAGAGTCCAAATTGGAGATTTTTGGTTCCAACCGCCGTGTCTTTGTGAACGGATGATCTTCGCATGTGTATTTCCCACAGTAAAGCATGGAGGAGGAGGTGTTATGGTGTGGGGGTGCTTTGCTGGTAACACTGCCTGGGATTTATTTAAAATCACAGGCAGTGTTATCCGCAGTGTTAACTACTTTATTTAGAACCACAGGCACACTTAACCAGCATGGCTACCACAGCATTCTGCAGCAATACGCCATCCCATCTGGGCTTAGTGGGACTACCATTTGTTTTTCAACAGAAAAATGACCCAACACACCTCCAGGCTGTGTAAGGGCTATTTTACCAAGAAGGAGAGTGATGGAGTGCTGCATCAGATGACCTTGCCTCCACAATCCCCCGAACTCAACCCAATTGACATGGTTTGGGATGAGTCGGACCACAGAGTGAAGGAAAAGCAGCCAACAAGTGCTCAGGATATGTGGGAACTCCTTCAAGACTGTAGGAAAAGCATTCCAGGTGAAGCTGGTTAAGAGAATGCCAAGAGTGTTCAAATCGGTCATCGAGGCAAAGGGTGGTTATTTGAAAAATCTCAAATCTATTTTGTTTAACACTTTTTTGGTTACTACATGATTCCATATGTGTTATTTCATAGTTTTGATGTCTTCACTATTATTGTACAATGCAGGAAATAGTAAATATAAAGAAAAACCCTTGAATGAGTAGGTGAACTTTTGACCGGTAGTGTAGGTGCCAATACCATATGTAATACAATTCTTGCGATTCTCACGATTCTATATGTATTGCGATTCGATACTGCAATTCTATTGCGATTCGATGTTCCAAACATATTGCTCACCATGTCTGCTGCAGAGGGACAAGAGAGAGCCATTACAAAACGATCAGTCATGGAAATAAAAGTGCTGAAAACATGTTGGCTCACCAGTTAAAAAGAAAATCAATCTAGAGAAGGAGAAATACCTGAGGTTTTGCACAGGTACAGCCAACTACCGCTAGTTAAGTTAATGGGATACTTTGAGATTTTGGCAATGAGGTCATGAGGGCAATGAGGTTTTATGTATCTGCGTGCAGTTGCCCCCCAAAATATGCAGTTGAAGTCGGAAGTTTACATACACTTAGGTTGGAGTCATTAAAACTTGTTTTTCAACCACTCCACAAATTTCTTGTTAACAAACTATAGTTTTCGCAAGTCGGTTAGGACATCTACTTTCTGCATGACACAAGTACATTTTCAAACAATTGTCCAACAATTTCACTTATAATTCACTATATCACAATTCCAATGGGTCAGAAGTTAACATACACTAAGAAGACAGTGCCTTTAAACAGCTTGGAAAATTCCAGAAAATTATGTCAGAGCTTCTGATAGGCTAATTGACATTGTGAAGTGAGGTCAATTGGAGGTGAGGTCAATTGGAGGTGTACCTGTGGATGTATTTCAAGGCCTACCTTCAAACTCAGTGCCTCTTTGCTTGACATGGGAAAATCAAAAGAAATCAGCCTCAGTAAAAAAATTGTAGACCTCCACAAGTCTGGTTCATCCTTGGGAGCCATTTCCAAACGCCTGAAGGTACCATGTTCATCTGTACAAACAATAGTACGCAGGTATAGACACCATGGGACCACGCAGCCGTCATACCACTCAGGAAGGAGACACGTTCTGTCTCCTAGAGATGAGTGTACTTTGGTGCGAAAAGTGCAAATCAATTCCAGAACAACAGCAAAGGACCTTGTGAAGATGCTGGAGGAAACAGGTACAAAAGTATCTATATCCACAGTAAAACGAGGCCTATATCGACATAACCTGAAAGGCCGCTCAGCAAGAAAGAAGCCACTGCTCCAAAACTGCAATAAAAATCTGCACAGCGGGACAAAGATCGTACTTTTTGGAGAAATGTTCTCTGGTCTGATGAAACAAAAATAGAACTGTTTGGCCATAATGACCATCGTTATGTTTGGAGGAAAAAGGGGGAGGCTTGTAAGCCGAAGAACACCATCCCAACCGTGAAGCACGGGGGTGGCAGCATCATGTTGTGGGGGTGCTTTGCTGCAGGAGGGACTGGTGCACTTCACAAAATAGATGGCATCACAATGATATGGATATATTGAAGCAACATCTCAAGACATCAGTCAGGAAGTTAAAGCTTGGTCGCAAATGGGTCTTCCAAATGGACAATGACCCCAAGCATACTTCCAAAGTTATGGCTTACGGACAACAAAGTCAAGGTATTGGAGTGGCCATCACAAAGCCCTGACCTCAACCCTACAGAAAATTTGTGAGCAGAACTGAAAAAGTGTGTGCAAGCAAGGAGGCCTACAAACCTGACTCAGTTACACCAGCTCTGTCAGGAGGAATGGGCCAAAATTGACCCAACTTATTGTGGGAAGCTTGTGGAAGGCTACCTGAAACGTTTGACCCAAGTTAAACAATTTAAAGGAAATGCTACCAAATACTAATTGAGTGTATGTAAACTTCTGACACACTGGGAATGTGATGAAAGAAATTAAAGCTGAAATAAATCATTCTCTCTCCTATTATTCTGACATTTCACATTCTTAAAATAAAGTGATTATCCTAACTGACCTAAGACAGAGAATTTTTAACAGGATTAAATGTCAGGAATTGTGAAAAACGGAGTTCAAATGTATTTGGCTAAGGTGTATGTAAACTTCCGACTTCAACTGTATGTACTGTGTATATACGTATATAATTACACACTTGATACTTGGAGTCATAGAATAAATATAATTGATTCCCCCCCCCCCCCCCCCCCATTTCTACTTTAAATGACCAGATAGTAGAATACAGAAATAAAGCTACAGATGATCTAGAGAGAGATTATATTTGACTATGCTCTAGGCCTCACGCTTTAGGGAAGTCCTGAGGTGTCTTCTTGTGACTGTGAGGTGTCATCGAGCTCCAGGACTGGCATTTCTTCCCACTGATGGTCTCTGTCACCATGCCACGATATTCACTCCCGCTGCCCACATAACAGTCTTCCTCAGCTGGAGCGGGAGCTGCGTCATCTGTACATCAAAAATTATATGAACCATGTTAACCAAATATGAATTTTGGTGAAAAATGTAGAATGTATGTATAGCAGTTTTAACACTTGGGAAAGCCCTATATAAATCCAATGCATTCACATCATCATCATCATCATCATCATCATCATCATCACACGACAGTGTAAAGTGACCTGGTCCAGGAACGTCTCCACAGCTAGGCACCTTGCAGTACTCCCAACGTGTCTCTGGGTCTGTAGTGTAGCACCAGGGCATCCTCTCATTGTCTGGGTTCCTGCAGTAGTTCAGGTCCAGGCCTCTGACAGGAACACAAACAACCACTCATATTGGTTAAGTCACAGTCAGTCTGTATCTTCAAGACATTAAAACACCGACAAATGCAATGCTCTGCTCTTGTTTGAGTAAAAACAAGTTGCCCAATCTCGTGGGTTGATCTTACTTGCATGGGTAGTTGTCTGGAGTTCTGTTGTGCTTTTGGGGCGTCTGAGCTGCCCAGACCTGACAGGCTTTCCCAGATGTTGTCACGGCAACAGTTCCCCTGTAGGCACCGCCGTCGCCTGTGCTACAGGTGAGCTCCTCCACCACCGTGGGAGGCTCAGAAGCTACGGGAGAAGGAGAGAGAAGGGAGAGTGAGGAAAACTCCCTGGGCGTTAGTGAACTCATATTTGAATTATTTTTATGTGAAAGAGCAGGGGGTCATGGGGAGGGTCCTGCTTTTTGCTCCATAAATGAGGCACTGTGCTTTTACCAGTATTTCCAGCATTATCCTGCAAGTGTTGCTGCAGGTAGAAAATCCTAGGAAATATTCTGTAATTGACACAAGCTGTCTTCAAACAATCAATCAACGTCTGGTTGTGATCGTGTGTTCGGGCGGGGTATCACCTGAGCCAGGAAAGGCGTAGCTTTGCGAATCTTGATCGCACAAAACCTATTATTTGGCAAGGGAATACTATTTGTAGATCAGTCGTTCTACACCTCACTTTGCTCAAGCTGATCTTCTCCAACAGACTCGGAAGTTGTAGCTACAAATTGGTCAATTAGGGGCAATTAAAGGGGAGAGTCAATGAAACCAAACATGGAAGTACAGTCTATATAAAAGTACAGTAAATGGAAAGACCAGAATATAGTGTGTAAATATCCTGCTGGGACACTCGCTGCATATGACAATAATATGCACTGAGTATACCAAACATTAGGAACACCTTCCTAATATTGAGTCTGGGCATGGACTTTACAAGGTGTCAAGTATTCCACAGGGATGTTGGCCCATGTTGACTCCAATACTTCCCACAGTTGTGTCAAGTTGGCTGGATGTCCTTTGGGTGGTGGACCATTCTTAAAACACACGGGAAACTGCTGAGCGTGAAAAACACAGCAGCGTTGCAGTTCTTGACACAAACCGGTGCGCCTGGCAGCTAATACCATACCCTGTTCAAAGGCACTTAAATATTTAGTCTTGCCAATTCACCCTCTGAATGGCACATATACACAATTCATGTCTCAAAAAGTAGCCTAAAACATTAGGCTTCTTTACTACAAACGAAAATGTTTGAAATCAAGACTGTGTTTGAAATCAAGAAATAGAAAAGCATCTCCATAATAACGGAGAAATTCACTGACACAAACGACCAATATGTGAACAAGTATTGTCAAATGAAATAGTGAATTTTGCTTTAAAATATTTTGGACTAATTGGATAATTAAGTTAAATGATTATGGTACACACACAACTATTTACTTGCACGTGGTGTGAGAAGTTGCTATATTGGCCTCTTGTGGTGAGATTATGAAAATGCGGGGTAGAAAAACAACTTGACCAAAAGGTAGACGGGAGACCAATGAGAGAAAAGACTAAAAGACATTAATGGGATGACAGTCACTAGTAGGGTCATGGTGGGCAGAGGGGACAGGGGAGAGAAAGAGGAGATAGGGTGAAAGCTCACTGCAGCGAGGGATGGAGCAGAAGTCCCAGCGTTTGGAGGGGCTGGTGGTGAAGCACCAGGGTCTGGGGTCCCCATCTGGGTTCCTACAGTAGTCCTCCTCCAGGTACTTCTCAGGAAGACTAGAGAGACAGGGAATGGGACACAGAAAGAGGTCAAGAGGGGCAGATGAAGGAGCACATGGTAAACAAATAACCTGTAGGTAACCTAGTGGTTAGAGCGTTGGGCCAGTAACTGAAAGGTTGCTGGATTGAATCCCTGAGTTGACAAGGTAAAACGCTGTCCTTCTGCATCTGAGCAAGGCAGTTAACCCACTGTTCCCCAGGCGCCGGAAGACTGGATGTCAATTATGGCAGCCCACCCGCACCTCTCTGATTCAGAGGGGTTGGGTTAAATGCAGAAGACACATTTCAGTTGAAGGCATTCAGTTGTACAACTGACTAGGTATCCCCCTTTCCCTATGGATCCAATATTAGATAGAGAGAGAGACAGTAAAGTCTCTTACGCGCTGGGACTGTAGCCGTGGTTGTGAGGTTTCTGCGCGTCCCAGCGCTGGCAGGTGTAGCCATTCTCAGTGGTAGAGATCTTTCCCCTGTAGTCCTCACCACTGCAGTGCATACATTCCTCTATGGGACAAACAACAGCACTTTAGAAATAAAACACTTCCAAATTACACCTACTGTATTAACAAAGTGATGTTATGGTGAGGAAAAGTGACTAAAAAAGCGAGTCAACTATTTGTTTAAAGATATATACACTGAATTGTCTCTATAGCAGAGCCCTTTTTGTTTCTTGGTAGGACTCTTTTGGGTTCCATGTATAACCCTCTGTGGAAAGGGTTCTACATGGAACCTAAAAGGGATCTACCTGGAACCAAAAAAAAGTGGTTCTTCAAAGGGTTCTCCTATGGGGACAGCCAAAGAACCCTTTTAGGTTCTAGATAGCACTTTTGTTTCTAAGAGTGTAATCTGCTTTTGGGATTGTAACTTTTATACCAACATGACATCAGCTATTTGATCATCTTATTGGCAGTGGGGAAATAACAAGATATTAAGGGTACCGCTGCAGTCCTGGACGTTGCAGGTCTCCCACCTGGTCTCAGGGTCTCTGGTGTAGCACCAGGGTCCTTTGCTGTCGCCATCTGGGTTTCTACAGAAGTTGGACTCCAGGTCGGCATTGGGGTGTGTTGAAGGGGTCATGCTGTAGGAATGATTCTGTGAATTTACTTCTGCTGCAAAGAAATCTAACCTCACAAGTTGCTTGTAGTCAATAATATGTAAATAAAATACTTTATAGGAATATGAGAAATGTTGTAGGTGTGTGTGAGCATACTTGGGGTTATGGGGGTATTTTGATGCCCATCTCTGGCATGTCTTCCCTGATTTTGTTTTGGACTTAGTTCCTCTGTAGTCCATACCGATTCCATTCACACACTCCATCAAGTACACTATAAAGACATAGAATAGCATGTCTCAACAGTAGTAGGTGGGTGGCTTGTTTAATAATCTTTGAGATTTTATTAGGCAAGTTCAGCAATGCACTAAACACCCCTCTTGGGTAATCAAAAAGCATCATCAGGCCTTTACTATCTGAGACGTTGTCATATATGGTCAGTATGTATTTGATATACCGTATGTACCTCCCACTGAAGGACTGATTGGACAGGGTTGTTTAGATAATCTGCATCACCTCTTCTGTTTGCTTACAGACACAGTCCAAACCTCTTACTGGACTCTCCACAGAGGTCAGCTAAATATTAACCGAAAATAATGTTGACTAATACAATCACATGAAACTCACAGTCCTACATTTAGATTCGAAAATGTGTAATCCATTATGCATTAATGATGATAGGAAGCCCTTTCAGGCCTAGCTACTTATCGAGAAAATCTCAAAAACTTTAGGACTTGCCTTTCTTTTCGTAGAGAGCTGTGCTGGTTCTTCTCAGAACATGCTCTGTTTTGGTGTTTGCTGGTATTGTCAAACATTCTTGATCCTTTTCAATGTATATAAAGGACCTGCCAAGAAACATTCAGAATGAAATCTGACTATGTAACTCATGTGTAAATCATTATCACTGTTCATGTAATGGCCATAAGCCTTAAGTTACCTGCAAGTGAAAGCTGTTTCAGCGTTACACTTGATGGCACATTCTAGGACCGTGCCTACTGAGTACTCCCTCTTCAATATAGACATAATCCGGGCGCCCTCTGTTTTTGCATATTCATCCAGGACACCCGCACTGACTAAATAGACAAACAGATAAGAAATAATGAGTAAGACTGAATTTGCTTACAATAGCTCTGTGATGCAAAGCTAAAACGCAATGGTTTCAGGGCTAAACTGCTGTTAAAGACCACTATAGAATGGAGGTTGCAACATGAAGGTATATTGACAGATTAGCCATTTGTGGAGTGGACATACACCACAGACAAAAAAACAAGTTATTTCAAAACCATTTACAACTAAGAGAAATACATAGACATGTTTGTGTAATGAACAGTGTTTTAACACAACATTGTTCCTATTACTCTTAAATACAGTGCAAAAAGTATTTACTCATTCTTCCACAGTAGCCTACTTATACTACAGCAGTAAATCTAGACCAATAAGGCACGAGAGGTTGTGGTATATGGCCAATATACCACAGCTAAGGGCTGTTCTTAAGTACGACGCATTGCAGAGTGCCTGGACACAGCCCTTAGCCGTGGTATATTTGCCATAATCCACAAACCCCAGAGGTGCCTTACTGCTATTATGAACTGGTTACCAACGTAATTAGAGCAGTAAAAATAAATGTTTTGTCATACCCGTGGTATACGTCTGATATACCACGGCTGTCAGCCAATCAGCATTCAGGGGTCGAACCACCCAGTTTATGAATAGTAATTAAACTGGTTGTGGTAGAATATGTACACATAGGATATACAGTATAAATGATGAGGGTGGCAGGTAGCCTAGCGTTTAAGAGGGTTGGACCAGTAACTGAAAAGTTGCTGGTTCGAATCCCTGAGCCGACGAGGTGAAAACTCTGTCGATGTGCACTTGAGCAAGGCACTTAACCTTAATTGCTCCTGTAAGTCGCTCCGTATAGCCAATCAGTATTCAGGACTCGAACCCCCCAGTTTATAAAGGCTAATAATGAGTTACAATACACTGTACAGTAGGCCGATCTGCGAGATTAATTACATAGTAAGAAGAAGAATACAGTTTTAAGGTTTGACAGAAGATAATCTTACAAAATTATTAGATTAAAGAACTAAGCACACCTGAAGTAAATTCATAAACACGGGAACCTAGCAAAAAACTTCAGTGTACAGATAGAACTCATTTGTGAATAAATGTTCAATTTGCAAGTATAAACACTGTGTGGGAGTCCTTCAGTTCACTTCAATTTAAAATGTGTAAAATGATGCCAGCTGTATCTTACCTGCAGAGAAAAGGACGCCTAGCAACACTGCTTTGTACAGGTCCATGATGCGGCACTGTCAAGCAGTGCATACAAACTCACCAGTGGGATACGTTTTGTGTCGTTTAAGCCATGTCAGTGAGACAAATAGATAGATTTCACTCATCAGTCAATCATTGGCCTAACAAGCACATGGAGCAGAGGTCAGGCTCTGTTTGTCAATTGGCTTTTATTCCATTCACATACATAGTACTGTCATGATGTACAGTAGGCTACAGCTCCTTTCAGCCTAACTGATGGTGAAATCTTTCATCCATAACTAATTTTTATACTGTATGAGGGATTTGTATTCTAATCAATGATGTTGTGTCACTCTGTATGTACAGCCACATCTCAAAACCCCTATTAGAAATCAAAGGCAGAGGTAGAAGTGTTTAGTGACATGTTTTAGTGCAACAATCAATAGGCTTATGCAATAAATTAAAGAATATTCAAATGTTTCAGGTGTTTTGTTTCAGAGCATTTCATTTTGATAACAAATTATCTGTGTATACTAGTTCTGTGTAAAATCGATATTGGTGGTTAATTATCAGCTAATAGAGACCAATGTCCTCTTTTGCAAACAGAACTTTACCAAACAACCTACTTTAGTAATTGAGTAATTCCCTGAATCGCCTCATTTCAGGTCCTTGCTATTCTTTTTGCAAAAATTACTGTAACGGCTCCCTCTCATTCATTCATTTTGCCTCAGATATGAGAGACAGGGAAGGTGAGCTGAGAGGGGTAATTATAGGTATATAATGATACCATACTATTAGTTGTAGGAATTGTATTTCACATTAGGCCTATTCTCCCTCTCAGGCAAACCTGTTCTTCCTCGATTAGGGTTCATTTTGGGATACACGTCACCTCGGCGGGAAGTGGGAACGACATTACATGGCTGCATGACAGATAGATACATCAATATTTTTGACTGCATCTGCATGTTAAAAAAAAACTATCGTTGTTGGCTAATAGCCAATGTCAGATAGCCTACCTTATTTGGCCATCTTAGAAGAATTCATATCAGAAAAAAACTTCTGAAACTTTTACCGCCGAAAGTGACATTGTTTGGCGCCATACTACAGGATTCATTCAACCGCTACTCCTTTGCAGTAAAGTTCTTGACTATATGCTTCTAGAGACAATGTATGCCTAGCCCTCCATAGCCATTAGCCTACATTTCTCAGTATACATTACTATTGTATACGACATTTTAAACGAATGAGTAATTTGTTAATTTAATGGTAGGCTAAACAAAACAACTCATATTTTCTCTCCTTGGAGGTTGATGTTTACAGTAACAGTAACCACTGGCGACGGATAAAACATGAGTGTAGCTTACTCTTGGGAGAGACACGCCAAAGCGAAGGGAACTATGTATTTTTATTTGATTTAAAGAAAAAGGTACGTTTTTATCTAACTAATAAAAATGAATTGCTGTTTCATGGAATGTATACTTTTCTACCAATAATCTCTTCAAAGACAACTCAACACGTTTATAAAAGTTAGAAACGTAATTTGCTTTTTTGTTGTTGATAAAGGTCTATCTATAATGCACATATAACGTTAATGTAGGATATTGTGCAAAACCTCACATGTGAGCTATTCAAGTAAAACCTTTCGCGTAATGTGGGGTAAATATCCCACACATGGATTCACCTGGTCAGTCTGGGTCATGGAAAGAGCAGGTGTTCCTAATAATTTGTTCACTCCGTCTATAAACAGTTTGTAGCTGTAACTTAATTCGATTTATATCACGTTTTCTAAATGAAAAAATGTTAGCTCAACATCAGAATCATTTTGTTAGAATGACTTAAGAAATGTAGCGCAAGTTATCCCACATTACCCTGTTAAGACCTTCCCTACATTTCTCTTTCCAACTTGCAGAGACCAGACATTACTCAAAAACATGCCATTGTTAACAGAAGGTGATAATCAAGAGTATTTCATGAAGCATCTCTGAATGTAATAATGTCAGCTGAAATCCCCATGGACAACAATAGCCTGAGAACATGGTCAGCAGGTGGATCGTTTGAGCCAGAGGCAGACCTGGGCCAGGTACCACGACAGGAGCCACATAACACTGGAACACATGACATGGATAACCAAAGGACCCACCTAAATCCTCATGCAGCTGAGCTGGGCTCTAGTTCCTTGTCTCCATCCCATTCACTGAGCCATGATGCTGTTCATAGAGAAAACCCACAGGAGGCTGCCTCAGACAGTAACTCATCACTACAAACTACACGACAACTAATGCTACAGAGAGCTCTCCAGCAGGTCAGTAGTGTATTTAAACCATACAGTGTAGCCTACTATTGTAGACATATTTGTTTCAAGTTTCGGTCTGAATTGCTTTTACTCACTGATTTGATGCATGCACTCTTGCTTACCAGTAGGTGGCAGTAACATACCAATTTACAGTTGTGTTCAAAACTACTTGAATTGAGGGTATTTTACCCACTTAAACTCATTTTACTTGCTGCACTCTACTTGAAGCAGCGTTATTGATCAATGTGTACATGTAGCACAGTAACCTTCATTCACACTGGCACTCTCATGTGAACTGCTTCCCTGCGCTGTTGGCTATCAGTTTAATATAGCACTAATCATACAAATAATCACACACATACACTGTCAATGCTGCTGTACAATTCAACTGCTCAACCAAGATCACTATTTACTTTATTAACCTACTTATAAATAACAGTCATGGTTGACAGCACATTAATTTACATTTTAGTCATTTAGCAGACGCTCTTATACGGAGCGACTTACAGGAGCAATTAAGGTTAAGTGCCTTGCTCAAGTGCACATCGACAGAGTTTTCAACTCTTCGGCTCAGGGATTCGAACCAGCAACTTTTCAGTTACTGGTCCAACCCTCTTAAACGCTAGGCTACCTGACACCCTGATCATTTATACTGTATATCCTATGTGTACATATTCTACCACAACCAGTTGTATTACTATTTATAAACTGGGTGGTTCGACCCCTGAATGCTGATTGGCTGACAGCCGTGGTATATCAGACGTATACCACGGGTATGAGAAAACATTTATTTTTACTGCTCTAATTATGTCGGTAATGAGTTGTTAATAGCAAAAAGGCACCTCGTGCTGTATCCTGTTCATGTGACGAATAAACGTTAATTTATGTTGTGGTATTACATAATGATGCTGAAGCTGTCAACAGACCCTGCTGTTTGTTGAGTGTTGTCTATGTCTGCATCGGTGAAGGGCCCAGGGCAACAGGAGCAGCTAGTTCAACAGCAGGTGGAGCAGCTACACAGAGTTGTACAGGAGCAGAGCAGACTCCTGTCCCTCATGGGGCCAGGTGGGTACTGACTGACTGAGCTCAACTTAAAACAACCACCATCAAATAGCAAATACAAATGAATTCAGTGGAGAGGCATGAAATATGTTTACAAAGTAGTATTTTGTTAGAAAGTGCAAAGTTAATTTAGTACATTTAACTGTATTTGATGATCTTGAAAATAGATTTAGTCCAAAGGGACTTTCCGAAGTGTTGATAGTTTAGAGATTATCATTTGTTTTTGAGGTTACTAAGAAGATCATGTCAGCTCCAAGGCAGTGGTTGCTTAAGATTTGTTCAATACACAGAGGCAATAACACAATGCTCTGTTGGGTAATTTAAGAAATTACATGTCATTTCATCTTGTAGCAGCACTAATCTTTTCAGGCTAAACAGGTTTTTCTGAACTAATGAACAGCCAGAGGTGTGTATAAGGACCGTCGCATAATCTCCAGTGATAAATCAGAGACATGTAAAGCACATAAAGCTGCTATGCATTCATGTCCACTTACATTTACTTTCTTCAAAAAGCTCTTTACACAAAAGACCCAATGAGGTTAAAGTGCAATGTACCATGACATTTAGCTGCGTTTTCACTTTACCTTTGTTTTCATCCTGAAAAAGCCAGTGAGAAATGACTTATCGGCCTAGTGCAGTCAAAAACAGGATTTTCCTGTGTTTTATATATATTTCCACACTATGAGGTTGGAATAGTACTGTGAAATTGTGCAAATTATGATATAATGTCCTTTTAGTGTAAGAGCTGTTTGAAAATCATTTCAGCCTGTGTTGGTGTGATGGAGTTTTGGCCTGCCTGGTAACAAAACTCTACCAATAACAGCTAGTTTTCAATTTTCCACTCCCCACTCTATACGCTTCAATACATTTTTTTTATACCTTTATTTATTTATGAGGTCCTAAATCTAGCATGAAGTGCATCCTTGTAGCTGTGTGGGCTAATATTGTCAAATGTTTGTCTTGGGGTAAGTTGAGTGTGTTTTCTTCCCAGGTGTAATGCAAGGCATTATCACTGGGATATGAGGTAACAACAGGGCCTGGCCTATGTTAAAAGTGTCAATAAATGTACAAAGTGTTTGTTAGTTGTTAAGCCTGTGTTAAAAGATGCTTAAAATAATTAAAAGACAAAAAGTGATTGTGTTAAATTGTGTTTGGGGAAGTAAAGATAGACATGGTTTTAAAAAGGTAGTGGTAATATTTCATTCAGTACAGAAGTTTGTAGGTGGCTTAACTTAACCTATCCCGTGGCTCAACTTAACCCATAACGGGTAAGTTGTGCCAAGAGACCACTTTTTTTGGACAAGCTATGTTTTCAAAACTGTAATGTTTACATGAATTCTGATTATTTCCAGGGATACACAACATCCTGAAATATATATAGATGTCTTTGTTATAAAGAATACTATTTTTCCCTTGACGGAGTGATGCTGAATGTAAAAATTGTCTCAACTTACCCCACTCTCCCCTATCATTTGAATACTGTGTGAACATTTATTGCTTTTGTGGTCATATTAGTTCATGAGACCCCCATATTTGGGCCGTCGGACTCACTTCGCCGATGATGTCTTAGGGATTATTTGGAAGGTCCATGTCCCTAGAGTTGTAAAATGTGTGAAAGCAGTGGACCAATGGTAGCTTTCTGTGTGTTAGCACTCTTCCTTTCATCCCTCCATTCCATTCATGTTTCCCATAGGGATTTTACCCAATGACAAACAAGTCAGTATACAGCATGTTATTGCTCCCTTATACCCTTCAATCATATAGCATCGGAAAGCTTAGATTCACAGCTATCCATCAGACACGTTTTCGGAATGTTCGGGTCAGCAGAACTTTGACCTTTGACCTCCAGGTTACATAGAATTACCTGTATAAATTGCTTCAAAATGTAAACCCTGATACATTTTAAACTTGCCAAACTGTTTGACAAGTGGTTCTGAATGGTCATGAAATTACCTTTCAAATTATATATTATATAACCAACTCTGAAAGCACCAGCTACAACTAGTATTTCCAAAATCGTCCATATTGTGCCATTGACATTAGAATTTTGGAAGCTTAGCCATAGAAGTCCATGTAATGGGGCAACTATGTTTTTGGATTGTAACTTTGGTGATAGAAGCACGAAATTGCACACACAGCTAGAACAGGGTTTTATAAAGATTTCTTGATACAGGGCCATCACAGAATTCACGCATTAACCCCACAGAAGCCTTTTTCCAATATGGCCACCAAACAAGTCAATGGGATCTTAGTGGACAATTTCACATGACCATACCTGTATGAAATATAATTGTAGTGTGCCTAAAAATGTATTGAAATGTTCATAGTGATGTATAATACACAAGCAGATGAGCCAGATGTGCCAGATATATACATTTGTTAAATTATTAATTTGTTAAATGTGCCCTAAAAGCTGTCTGAATCACAGATTTTTACAAGGATTTGAGATGACAATAATTATACTATGTTATCCTATTACCTGTTTTCATAAATCAGAAGACTAGAAACTTGCCGCATATATTACAATGTAAAATTCCATAGGAATGCCAATATGTTTTCACCAGATGATTAGAGCAGCAAAGCATTAAACGTAGTTACTCTAAATGAAGATGTATTCTTACTATGGGGTCATAGCAGATTGGTCTGCTACTAGAATACTAAAAGTAATAATTGGCCTCAACAAGCCCAACATTGGATTTTGTTACATTGTAATGGAATGTACGAGGCCGGTTTAAAGTCCTCATAATGAAAACAGTTACTAGGATAACATTGTATATACTTTTAAGCAGCTCATTTCCATGACTATTTACATTTACATATCCATTTTGCATGTTTGAAGATGATTGATCATAACATCTTCAGAAATCAGCAATTCAGACAGCTTTTTGGGCACATTTTTACCGCATTTCTGTGAATTATTTATCTTTATATATTTGGCACTCCTGGCTCATGTGGTTGTGTATTCTACATCACTATGAACATTTTGGGGCATACTACAATTATATTTCATACAGGTATGGTCATGTGAAATTGTCCAATAAGATCCCATTGACTTGTTTGGCAGCCGTATTGGGAATAAGACTTCTGTGGGGTTAAGGCTTTGTTTCTACACATATTTATAAAACCCTGTCCTAGCTGTGTGTGCAATTTGGTGACTCTATCAGAAAAGCTACCATTAGTCCACTGCTATCACACATTTTCCAACTCAAGGGACATAGACCTTCTAAAAAGGTCTATGTCCCGAGACATCACCAGCCCAAGTCCGAACGACCAGGAATACGACTTTCCCAAGCGGATCCTTTGTCCGAACCACCCAGGGCATTTGAACTGATTCCAGAGGCTGACCCAAAACAACGCTGCCGGAGAAGAGGCAGGCGGAGCGGTCCTCTGGTCAGACTTCGGAGGCGCGCACACCAACCACCGCTTCCGAGTATATTACTTGCTAATGTCCAGTCTCTAGATAAAAAGGTAGATGAAATTAGGGCAAGGGTTGCTTTCCAGAGAGACATCAAGGATTGTAACATACTCTGTTTCACGGAAACATGGCTCTCTCGGGATATACTGTCAGAGTCAGTACAGCCACCTGGATTCTTTGTGCGTCACTCGGACAGGAAGAAGAAGGGTGGGGGTGTATATCTCATGGTGTAATCGTAACAACATACAGGAACTCAAGTCCTTTCGTTCACATGACCTAGAATTCCTCACAATCAAATGCCTACCGTATTATATCCCAAAGAAATTCTCCCCGGTTATTGTCACAGCCATGTATATCCCCCTCAAGCCGATACCCCGACGGCCCTCAAGGAACTTCACTGGACTTTATTCAAACAGGAAACAATATATCCTGAGGCTGCATTTATTGTAGCTGGGGATTTTAACAAGGCATATTAGAGAACAAGACTACCTAAATTCTATCAGCATATTGAATGTCGCACTCACGCAGGTAAAACACTGGATCCCTGCTGCTCTAACTTCCGCGAGGCATACAAAGCCCTCCCTTGCCCTCCTTTTGGCAAATCTGACCACGGCTCCATTTTGCTCCTCCCTTCCTATAGGCAGAAACTCAAACAGGATACCCATGCTAAGGGCTATTCATCGCTGGTCTGACCAATCGGAATCCACGCTTCAAGATTGTTTTGATCACGCGGTCTGGGACATGTTCCTGTTAGCCTCAGAGAGTAATATCGACGTATATGCTGATTCTGTGAGTGAGTTTATAAGGAAGTGTAAGACAAACTAAACACCTTTGCCCGCTTTGAGGATAATACAGTGCCACCGACGTAGCCCGCTACCAAGGACTGTGGGCTCTCCTTCTCCGTGGCCGACGTGAGTAAGACATTTAAATGTGTTGACCCTCGCAAGGCTGCCGGCCCAGATGGCATCCCGAGCCGCGTCCTCAGAGCATGCGCAGACCAGATGGCTGGTGTGTTTACAGACAATTTCAATCTCTCCCTATCCCAGTCTGCTGTCCCCACATGCTTCAAAATGGCCACCATTGTTCCTGTACCCAAGAAGGCAAAGGTAACTGAACTAAATGACTATCACCCGGTAGCACTCACTTCTGTCATCGTTAAGTGCTTTGAGAGACTAGTCAAGGATCATATCACCTCCACCTTACCTGTCACCCTAGACCCACTTCAATTTGCTTACCGCCCCAATAGGTCCACAGACGATGCAATCGCCATCACACTGCACACTGCCCTATCCCATCTGGACAAGAGGAATACCTATGTAAGAATGCTGTTAATTGACTATAGCTCAGCATTCAACACCATAGTACCCTCCAAGCTCATCATTAAGCTTGAGGCCCTGGGTCTCAAGCCTGCCCTGTGCAATTGGGTCCTGGACTTCCTGATGGGCCACCCCCAGGTGGTGAAGGTAGGGAACACACCTCCACTTCGCTGATCCTTAACACTGGGGCGCCACAAGGGTGTGTGCTCAGCCCCCTCCTGTACTCCCTGTTCACCCATGACTGTGTGGCCATGCACCCCTCCAACTCAATCATCAAGTTTGCAGACAACACAACAGTAGTGGGCTTGATTACCAACAACGACGAGACAGCCTACAGGGAGGAGGTGAGGGTGTCAGGAAAACAACCTCTCACTCAACGTCAACAAAACGAAGGAGATGATTGTGGACTTCAGGAAACAGCAGAGGTAGCACCCCCCTATCCACATTGACAGGGCAGCAGTGGAGAAGGTGGAATGTTTTAAGTTCCTCGGCATACACATCACATACAAACTGAAATGGTCCACCCACACAGACAGTGTGGTGAAGAAGGCGCAACAGCACCTCTTCAACCTCAGGAGGCTGAAGAAATTGTCACCTAAAACAAGCACAAACTTTTACAGATGCACAATTTAGAGCATCCTGTCGGGCTGTATCACAGCCTGGTACGGCAACTGCACCGCCCACAAAGGCTCTCCAGAGGGTGGTGCGGTCTGCACAACACATCAGCGGGGGTCCTGCCCTCCAGGACACCTACAGCACCCGATGTCACAGGAAGGACAAAAAGATCATCAAGGACAACAACCGCCCGAGCCACTGCCTGTTCACCCCGCTACCATCCAGAAGGCGAGTTCAGAACATGTGCATCAAAGCTAGGACCTAGAGACTGAAAAACAGCTTCTATCTCAAGGACATCAGACTGTTAAACAGCCATCATTAACACAGAGAGGCTGCTGCCTACATACAGACTTGAAATCATTGGCCACTTTAATAAATTGATCACTAGTCACTTTAGTAATGCCACTTTAATAATGTTTACATATCTTGCATCACTCATCTCATATGTATATACTGTATTTTATACCACCTTGCCAATGCCGCTCTGTCATTACTCATCTATATATTGATGTATTCTTAATCCATTCCTTTACTTAGATTTGTGTGTATTAGGTAGCTGTTGTGGAATTGTTAGATTACTTGTTAGATATTGCTGCACTGTCGGAACTTGAAGCACAAGCAATAACATCTGCTAACCATGTGTATGTGACCAATACAATTTGATTTGATTGATTTGATTTAAGCAAAACTGTTCAAAATTAACGTTAAGCATACCTGTCTGTACAGATTTTTTGTGATCATTTGTAAATCAAATCAAATCAAATCAAATTTTATTAGTCACATACACATGGTTAGCAGATGTTAATGCGAGTGTAGCGAAATGCTTGTGCTTCTAGTTCCGACAATGCAGTAATAACCAACAGTAACTGACTATACAGTACTGTAGATCTGGAATAAAATCACAGTTTGTCCTGCAGTGGGGGAGAGGTCACCTTTTGTTCATCTGTGACTGTGGAACCATTGGATCTTCTATTGCTCAATAGAAAGGGACAGCTATTTGACATGTACACATCTGTATACTCTGAGTAGCAGAAACAGTACACCAGTGGGTCCAGCAAACAGTCAATGTAGGATAAAACCATGAGACCGTCATAGATCTGAACCGCTATGGTCTCAGCATTGTGTTGATCCTTGATTCTGACAATCAACAGATCTATCCTAGCTATGGTACAAGGCAGGAAACACACAGAGAAGACCAGCACAACTGAGGTGACCAGAAACACTACTCGATGCAGCTTGGCCTTATTCACTACCGTCTTCTTTTTGAGTGTGTTGACATTGTGGACCGTGCAGTAGACCAACACAAAGAAATGGATGAGAATCTGGGTGATAAACAACCTCTCTCAAAGTGTCAGTGACGTCCTCAACCAGAGTGTCATTTTTACACACATAACTGTTACAGCACTCAAAGGTCTTCAGCATGGTTGGGATAGTCAGGGGGAGCAGCAGTAGCCAGACGATGACAGAGATATGAGGAGACCTTTTTAAAGTCTTGGCAAAGATAATTTTCCAAGGATGAACCACATTGAAGTAACGATCGATGGAGATCACAGTCAAGAAGGCGATACTGGCCCCCCGGTTCAAAATCAACATGAAGAGCATGGCCTTACAGACCAGCTTGTTCTCACTTCGGCTTAGTCCGTGCTGGAAGTGATAGGCTTTGGCTGGCAAGCGTATCACCAGCAGAAGATCTGCCACCACAATATTGAAGTGGAAGATGCTGTTGGTTTTCCAGAATTTGAAGAGGAAGATGTAGCGCACTGACAGGTTGAGAGGCAAGGCCAGAGTGAATTCCACAATCATCACTTTAGAGAAGACTGTGTATATCATCTGATTCCCCACGTTGCAGTGATCGACCTCAGTGTTTGAGGATGTGTTCTGAAGATGGACCGCATCCATTGTTCTTCAGCCAGAATTACAGAACTCTGCAAGATCAGCCTATTCGCCTTTTGAATAAAGATAAATAATGTTTCTCTTTCTGTGTCCGCCACAAGAGCATGAATAAAAATGTAAGGAATCTACGTGCAAAACTCATATCCACAGGAACAGAAAAACAGGTGATGTAGCTTGAGGGTTTATCTATACGAACAGAAGTGTGCATGAATCTTTATCTTGGCTTGATCTAAAAACAATGATGACACGGCACGCCTCATAAAGACTATAGACAGTGTGACAGGCTGGCCGATACCTCGTCATCTAAAGGCATAAAAGAGGAACTGAGAAATAAAGTTAAAAAGTACTTCATTTATTTTTTTAAACTGCAGACTAACAAATGAAACACACATGGCTGGTGGCTATAACAAATGTCTCTTCCACACAGTCAGGAAACACACCTTGTTAAGAAAGGCCCTGATTACACGTTGAAGGCCGCTGTGCTGATAAGCCCATCCCACCAATTAGGCAATTGTAACGGGTGTCCTCCTCCTCTTCAGACGAAGAGGAGGAGTAGGGATTGGACCAAAGTGCAGCGTGATATTTGGACATGATGAAGTTTATTAAAGTACTGACGAAAACCGAAAACACTTCAACAAACTACAAAATAAGAAAACGACGTAGACAGACCTGAACATGGAACTTACATAAATGCACGAAGAACTCACGAACAGGAACGGACTACATCAAACGAACAAACAAACCGAAACAGTCCCGTGTGGTGCAACATACAGACACAGAAGACAATCACCCACAAACAAACAGTGTGAACAGCCAACCTATATATGGTTCTCAATCAGAGGAAACGTCAAACACCTGTCTCTGATTGAGAACCATATAAGGCTAATTACAAGTGACCTAAACATAGAAACACAAAACATAGAATGCCCACCAACTCACGCCCTGACCAACTAAACACATACAAAAATAACATAAAACAGGTCAGGAACGTGACAGAACCCCCCCTCAAGGTGCGAACTCCGGACGCACCACCAAAAGTCTAGGGGAGGGTCTGGGTGGGCATCTGTCCATGGTGGCGGCTCAGGCTCTGGGCGTGGTTCCCATCCCACCATAGTCAATCCCCGCTTTCGTATCCCCCTCTCAATGACCACCCTCCAAATAAACCCACCTAAATTAAGGGGCATCACCAGGATAAGGGGCATCACCAGGATAAGGGGCATCACCAGGATAAGGGGCATCACCAGGATAAGGGGCATCACCAGGATAAGGGGCAGCTCCGGACTGAGGGACGGCAGCTCCGGACTGAGGGACGGCAGCTCCGGACTGAGGGACGGCAGCTCCGGACTGAGGGACGGCAGCTCCGGACTGAGGGACGGCAGCTCCGGACTGAGGGACGGCAGCTCCGGACTGGCTGACGGCTCTGGCTGGTCATGGCTCGCTGACGGCTCTGGCTGGTCATGGCTCGCTGACGGCTCTGGCTGGTCATGGCTCGCTGACGGCTCTGGCTGGTCATGGCTCGCTGACGGCTCTGGCTGGTCATGGCTCGCTGACGGCTCTGGCTGGTCATGGCTCGCTGACGGCTCTGGCTGGTCATGGCTCGCTGACGGCTCTGGCTGGTCATGGCTCGCTGACGGCTCTGGCTGGTCATGGCTCGCTGACGGCTCTGGCTGGTCATGGCTCGCTGACGGCTCTGGCTGGTCATGGCTCGCTGACGGCTCTGGCTGGTCATGGCTCGCTGAAGGCTCTGGCTGATCCGGTCTGGCGGAAGGCTCTGGCTGATCCGGTCTGGCGGAAGGCTCTGGCTGATCCGGTCTGGCGGAAGGCTCTGGCTGATCCGGTCTGGCGGAAGGCTCTGGCTGATCCGGTCTGGCGGAAGGCTCTGGCGGATCCGGTCTGGCGGAAGGCTCTGGCGGCTCCTGTCTGGCGGACGGCTCTAGCGGCTCCTGTCTGGCGGACGGCTCTGTAGGCTCATGGCAGACGGGCGGCTTTGAAGGCTCAATACAGACGGGCAGTTCATGCGGCGCTTGGCAGACGGACAGTTCAGACGGCGTAGGGCAGACGGGCAGTTCAGGCGCCGTTGGGCAGACGGGCAGTTCAGGCGCCGCTTGGCAGACGGGCAGTTCAGGCGCCGCTGGGCAGACAGCAGACTCTGGCCGGCTGAGACGCACTATAGGCCTGGTGCGTGGTGCCGGAACTGGAGGTACCGGGCTAAGGACACGCACCTTCAGGCTAGTGCGGGGAACAACAACAGGGCACACTGGACTCTCAAGGCGTACTATAGGCCTGGTGCGTGGTGCCGGAACTGGTGGTACCGGGCTGAGGGCACGCACATCAGGGCGAGTACGGGGAGAAGGAACAGTGCGTACAGGGCTCTGGAGACGCACAGGAGGCTTGGTGCGTGGTGCCGGAACTGGTGGTACCGGACTGGAGACACGCACCACAGGGAGAGTGCGTGGAGGAGTAACAGGACGCACAGGGCTCTGGAGACGCACAGGAGGCTTTGTGCGTGCTGTAGGCACTGTCTTAACCAGACGGCTAGCACGCTCCTCAGGACGAGTATGGAGAGCTGTTCCCGGTGACATTAACTCACCAACACGTTCATTCGGACGGATGCCGTGCCTCATGCACCAAACCAGTACATCCCTCATAACTCTCTCCTCCAATTTCTCCATTAACTCCTTTACTGTCTCTTCGTCACTCACCTCCAAATCCGCCCTCACCGGCTCCTTACGGTAAGCAGGAGAAGTTGGCTCACGTCTCCCGACTGACCCAACTAAACTACCCGAGAGCCCCCCCCAAATACATTTTTGGGTTTAACTTACGGGCTTCCAGCCTTGTTTCCGTGCTGCCTCCTCATATCGCCGCCTCTCTGCTTTCGCTGCCTCCAGCTCAGCTTTGGGGCGGCGATATTCTCCTGGTTGAGCCCAGGGTCCTTTTCCGTCCAATATTTCCTCCCAAGTCCACGAGTCCTGCGATCGCTGTTGCGCTCTCTCACGCCGCTTGATCCATGGTTGGTGGGTGATTCTGTAACGGGTGTCCTCCTCCTCTTCAGACGAAGAGGAGGAGTATGGATTGGACCAAAGTGCAGCGTGATATTTGGACATGATGAAGTTTATTAAAGTACTGACGAAAACCGAAAACACTTCAACAAACTACAAAATAAGAAAACGACGTAGACAGACCTGAACATGGAACTTACATAAATGCACGAAGAACTCACGAACAGGAACGGACTACATCAAACGAACAAACAAACCGAAACAGTCCCGTGTGGTGCAACATACACAGACACAGAAGACAATCACCCACAAACAAACAGTGTGAACAGCCAACCGATATATGGTTCTCAATCAGAGGAAACGTCAAACACCTGTCTCTGATTGAGAACCATATAAGGCTAATTACAAGTGACCTAAACATAGAAACACAAAACATAGAATGCCCACCAACTCACGCCCTGACCAACTAAACACATACAAAAATAACATAAAACAGGTCAGGAACGTGACAGCAATACAATGAGCAATGCACTACTACAGGACATGTTTGGAGATGATAGAAAGCGCAGGTTATGGATTAAATAAATCGATACAGAAAAAAACCACTGCATCACAATAATTTATAGTTTAAAATGGCAATAAATACTTTGAATCCATATATTTAAAAATAGTCATTTAGTCCATAGTGAAGGCTCTCCTTCACACATAGTTTCTAAGGAAACGTGATTATCCGATGAAATGACCAATGTAGATATTTCATAAAAATAGCAGATGTCAATGCCCTGCCTTAAACTGTCAAGGAACGTAACCTAAAGATTTCATTTAAGTGCATTTACTTACAGAGTTAAAGGCACCGGGCCAAGTTACTTTAAGTTTTTACGTTATTTTTTATATAAAGAAAAATTGCTGTGTTGACTAGAGGAGCTCTTGGGGGATGCTTCCTTGTAACAACAAGACCTAGTATTTTCCTCCGGGTCTCTTAGGAATTTTACCTTTTAAATCCTCCACCTAAAGTCCCTCTCTGTTTCTCATCGGCAGGACTGCTGTTATCCCCCTCTCTCTCTGCCCAGTGGCTGGGCCTGATGCCTGCTCTGGCTGCTGGAGTGGATACCTCTGGTCTCTCTGCCAACCCACAGAGGTCCAATCAGAGATCAAACGTTTATGTTTCACCTCCCTCAGGAGATGGATGGCTGCCCAAAACGGGTCCTGTTCTGACACATTCCCTCCATGGTAAGAAGTATGGATGACCACGTCGTGGTCTGTTTTTGTTGTAACTACTGCAGTATATGGTATGATAACAGAAGCTCGGAAAATATTTTGATCAACTTCTAATAATTAAGTTGTAAAGGGGGGAAGAAATAAAACTCTCAAACTATAAAAAAGTATATACATTGGCCTCATCAAGAGTAGTAGTAGTACTGTAGTAACAAATAAATAAACATAACTTAAGAGGAATATTTATTTGACCCAGACAATTAGCAACAACAGAGTCATTATGAGTGGTTTAACATGACGACATCACTGGTTAAAGAAACCAGATGACGATATATGACGATAACATAAACAAGTAGTGAATCATAGTCTGATTTAGCTAACTAACATGAATGTCTCATCATGAGAACAAACAGTCTTAATGCAGTCATAAAACAGTAATTAATTTCCTATTTTTTTGTATTTAGTAAGTATTTTACCTACTATGCTGCGTTACATTGTTGCTGCGTTTTGGATTTGAGTTGTTTCCTGCTGAGTTTGTGCTTTCATCTATTTTTAGACAGGGACAATAAGTTGTCAGGTCGAGGCTTTTGAACTTAGTGCTGCTTAAGCAGTACACATTTGGGTCCACTAGACAAACCATGTAGGACAAAACCATGAGACCGTCAAAGACGGCTATATCTTCTGCTCTGGGTAAATTCTCAACTCTCACAATCAACAGAACCATTGTAGCTATGGTACAAGGCAGGAAATAGAAAGAGAAGACCAAGACAACTGAGGTGACCAGAAACACTGCTCGACACAGCTTGGTCCTATCCCCTGCTTCTTTTTGAGTGTGTTGACATTGTGGGCCGTGCAGTAGACCAACACAAAGAAAGGGATGAGAATCTGGGCGAAAAACACAACCTCTCTCAAAGTGTCAGTGACGTCCTCGACCAGTGTCATTTTACGCCCATAACTGTTACAGCACTCAAAGGTCTTCAGCATGGTTGGGATATTCAGGGGGAGCAGCAGTAGCTAGATGATGACAGAGATATGAGGAACTTTTTGAAGAACTTAAGGAAGTTATTTTTTCCAGGATGAACTACATTAAAGTAAGGATCAACTGAAATCCCAGTCAGGAAGGCAATATTGGCACCTCAATTCAGAAACAGCATGAACAACATGGCTTTGCAAGTTCCACCCTCTGTACTCCGCCACTCCCCTTCATGTTGTTGCTGTTAGATTTCCAGAACTTCATTTTGAATATAAAAGATAAAGCACTGAGGTTGAGCGGTAGAGCCAGGAAGAATTCCACAACCATCACAGAGGGGTAGAAAATAACACAGTGGTAGATTCTCTGCTGTGCAGTTCTTACTCGGCTGATCGTCATCCACAGTACGCATTGTCAAAAGCGGTCCTCTTTACAGTCAGAGTGTCAGAGGAAGGAACAGTCCTCCTGTCACGTTCATTTAGAGATGGATTGGACCAAGGTGCAGCGTGGTAGGCGTACATTTTACTTTTATTTAAATTACACCGAAAAAACCACCAAAATACAAAAACGAACGTAAACCTACATGCAGTGCAGAAAGCAACTATACATAGACAAGATCCCACAAACTAAAGATGGAAAAAAGGCTGCCTAAGTATGATCCCCATTCAGAGACAACGATAGACCGCTGCCTCTGATTGTGTCACGTCCTGACCTTAGTTCTTTTTTGTGTCTCTATTTTAGTTTGGTCAGGGCGTGAGTTAGGGTGGGCAGTCTATGTTCTTTTTTCTAGGTTGTTTGTTTTCTATGTGTTTGGCCTGGTGTGGTTCCCAATCAGAGGCAGCTGTTTATCGTTGTCTCTGATTGGGAGCCATATTTAGGTAGCCTGTTTTCCATTGTGTGTTGTGGGTGATTGTGTTAGTGTTTGTTTCACATTTCAGGACTGTTTCGGTTTTCGTTATCATTCACTTTGTTATTTTTGTATTTTGTCGTGTTCAGTTTATTAAAATATCATGGACACTTACCACGCTGCGTATTGGTCCGATCCTTCATACTCCTCGTCTGAAGAGGAGGAAAATCGTTACTGATTGGGAACCATACCCGGCCAACAAAGAAATAGAAAAACTAGAATGCCCATCCAAATCACACCCCGACCTAACCAAATAGAGAAATTAAAAGGCTCTCTAAGGTCAGGGCGTGACCTCTCTAAGGTCAGGGCGCCCCCCCCCCCCCCCTCTCTAAGGTGCGGACTCCAGCAAAACCTGACTCCATGGGGGAGGGTCCGGGTGGGCATCTAGCCTCGGTGGCGGCTCCGGTTCGGGACGTAGACCCCGCTCCGCTCGCTGATCCCTCCGCTTCCGTGGAACCGGACCGTGGGTCGTCGCTGGGGACTCCGGACCGTAGATCGTCGCCGGGGACTCCGGACCGTAGATCGTCGTCGGGGACTCCGGACCGTAGATCGTCGATGGAGACTCCGGACCGTAGATCGTCGCCGGGGGCTCCGGACTGGGAAACCTCGCAGGAGGCTCTGGACTGGGAACCGCCGCTGGAGGCTCTAGGCTGCAGACTGTCGCTGAAGGCTCTGGACCGCAGACCGTCGCTGGAGGCTCTCCGGACTGCCGACCGTCGCTGGAGGCTCTGGACTGCCGACCGTCGCTGGAGACTCAGGACTGCAGACCGTCGCTGGAGACTCAGGACTGCAGACCGTCGCTGGAGACTCAGGACTGCCGACCGTCGCTGGAGGCTTCGGGCCATGGATCATCACTGGAGACTCCGGGCCATGGATCATCACTGGAGGCTTCGGCCATGGATCATCACTGGAGGCTTCGGGCCATGGATCATCACTGGAGGCTTCGTACGTGAAAACGGTAAAGGAGATGCAGCGATTTTTAGGGTTTGCCAATTGCTACCGGAGATTTATCCGGGGTTTTGGCCAGGTGGCTGCTCCCATTACCTCACTGCTGAAGGGAGGTCCTGTACGTCTGAAGTGGTCGGTTGAGGCGGACAGGGCTTTTGGGCAGCTGAGGCTGGGATCAGAGCCGTGCTCTCTCGGCGCTCAGGCACGCCACCGAAGCTCCGCCCCTGTGCTTTCTTCTCGAAGAAGCTCAGCCCGGCGGAGCGGAACTATGATGTGGGGGACCGGGAGCTGTTGGCTGTGGTTAAGGCTTTGAAGGCGTGGAGACATTGGCTTGAGGGGGCTAAACACCCTTTCCTCATCTGGACTGACCACTGCAACCTGGAGTACATCCGGGCAGCTAGGAGACTGAATCCTCGTCAGGCAAGGTGGGCCATGTTCTTTACCCGTTTTGTGTTTACCCTGTCCTACCGACCAGGTTCCCAGAATGTAAGGCAGACGCACTGTCCCGGCTGTATGACACAGAGGAGCGGCCCATGGATCAGACTCCCATGCTCCCGGCCTCCTGCCTGGTAGAGCCGGTCGTGTGGGAGCTGGACGCGGACATTGAGCGGGCGTTGCGTACTGAGCCCGTTCCACTCCAGTGTCCCGTCAGGCTTCCGTACGTTCCGTCTGCTGTCCGTGACCAGTTGATCTATTGGGCCCACACATCACCCTCCTCTGGTCATCTGGGGATCGGTCGGACGGTGCGCTGTCTGTCTGGGAAGTACTGGTGGCCCACCTTGGCTCGGGATGTGAGGGTTTATGTTTCCTCCTGCTCGGTGTGCGCCCAGTGTAAGGCTCCTAGACACCTGCCCAGAGGTAAGCTACATCCCTTACCCGTTCCACAACAGCCTTGGTCACACCTGTCGGTTGATTTTCTAACGGATCTTCCTCCCTCACAGGGGAACACCACAATCTTGGTCGTTGTGGATCGTTTCTCTAAGTCCTGTCGTCTCCTCCCTCTGCCCGGTCTCCCTACGGCCCTACAAATTGCGGAGGCCCTGTTTACACACGTCTTCCGGCACTACGGGGTGCCTGAGGATATAGTGTCTGATCGGGGTCCCCAGTTCACTTCGAGAGTCTGGAGGGCGTTCATGGAACGTTTGGGGGTCTCGATCAGCCTTACCTCGGGTTTCCACCACGAGAGTAATGGGCAGGTGGAGAGAGTGAACCAGGATGTGGGCAGGTTTCTGCCGGGGGAGTGGGTTGCGTTCGTGCCCTGGGCAGAGATGGCCAGAACTCACTCCACCACTCCTCCACTAACCTTTCTCCCTTTCAGTGTGTATTGAGAGCCGGTTCTGGCACCGTGGCATCAGAGTCAGACCGACTAGTGGTTCAGACGAGCGGAGGAGACCTGGGAAGCCGCCCATGGTCACCTCCAGCAGGCCGCGCTGCGCCAAAAGACCAGCGCGGACCGCCACCGCAGTGAGGCCCCGGTGTTCGCACCAGGGGACAGGGTCTGGCTCTCGACCCGAAACCTGCCCCTCCGCCTGCCCTGCCGGAAGCTGGGCCCGCGGTTTGTGGGGCCATTCAAAGTCCTGAGGAGAGTGAACGAGGTATGTTACAGGTTACAGCTTCCCCCCGATTACCATGTTAACCCCTCGTTCCATGTGTCTCTCCTCAGGCCAGTGGTGACTGGTCCACTCCAAGAGTCTGAGGTTCCTCCGACTCCTGGAGTGTGTCTCTCCACTGGCCTGAGGAGTGTGTCTCTCCTCAGGCCAGTGGTGGCTGGTCCACTCCAGGAGTCGGAGGTTCCTCCGCCCCCTCTGGACATCGAGGGGGCCCTGGCGTACTCCGTCCATCCCATCCTGGATTCTAGGCGTCGGGCGGGGGGCCTTCAGTACCTCGTGGAGTGGGAGGGGTACGGTCCGGAGGAGAGGTGCTGGGTTCCGGTGGCTGATGTATTAGACCCTGAACTACTGCGTGAGGTCCACCCTCGCCGGCCGGATCACCCTGCGCCTCGCCCTCCGGGTCGTCCCCGAGGCCGCTGTCGACACACCACTGGAGCCGCGCGTCAGGGGGGGTACTGTTCGGGCGGCGGTCGACATCACCGGCTTTCTAGCCATCGCCGCTCCATTTTTCATGTATCCATTTGTTTTGTCTTGTTCCATTCACACCTGGTTTTCATTCCCCAATCAATCCATATGTATTTATTCCTCTGTTCCCCATCATGTCTTTGTGTAAGATTGTTTGTGTTTCGTGTATTTTGGAATTGTGGATATTGTTCCGCGCATTACTTTTTGTCTATGTTCCGTGTTTGGGCACATTTTATGTTACTTTGTGCTGTCATTTTGGACCGGAATAAAAAGTGCGCCTGTTCAATACACTCTGCTCTCATGCACCTGACTTCGCCTCCAATACACACTCCTAACATTCTCTCTACTATTATTCTGACAATTCACATTGTTAAAATAAAGTGGTGATCCTAACTGACCTAAGACAGGGACATTTTACTAGGATTAAATGTATTTGGCTAAGGTGTATGTAAACTTCCGACTTCAACTGTATCTGTGTATGAGAAGTGGCCTTTTTTCTATGCTACATACTGTATATCCTTCTAACTCCCTGGGGAATTCCTATATGGAGTAAGTACATTAAGTGCACAACACCTCCAATGTAGTTGAGGTTGTCATAAATAACATGTTTGATTGATTAAACACACAGAGAGCTGAAATGTAAAGCTACAGGCAAGTTTTAGCTGGTCGTAGAATATCTCAGAGGAGCTGGGAATGTTAAAAATGCTACAAAAGGGTTGTGATATTTTCAAGAAGCAGATTGTATTCTAGGGAATTGGATATATTTACTAGCAGAAAAAAACAGTGCATGTTGTTTTTACCACATTTCCCCCATAAAAATATATACTACCGTTGAAAGTTTGAGGTCACTTAGAAATGTCCTTGTTTTTGAAAGAAAATCATAATTTTCTGTTCATTAAAATAACATCAAATTGATCAGAAATACAGTGTAGACATTGTTAATGTTGTAAATGACTATTGTAGCTGGAAATGGCAGATATTTTATGGAATATCTACATAGGCCCTACACCCAAACAAGGGCACTGCGTTCATCCACCTCTGGCCTGCTTGCCTCCCTACCTCTGAGGAAGTACAGTTCCCGCTCAGCCCAGTCAAAACTGTTCGCTGCTCTGGCACCCCAATGGTGGAACAAACTCCCTCACGACGCCAGGTCAGCGGAGTCAATCACCACCTTCCGGAGACACCTGAAACCCCACCTCTTTAAGGAATACCTAGGATAGGATAAAGTAATCCTTCTAACCCCCCCCCCCTTAAAAGAGTTAGATGCACTATTGTAAAGTGGTTGTTCCACTGGATATCATAAGGTGAATGCACCAATTTGTAAGTCGCTCTGGATAAGAGCGTCTGCTAAATGACTTAAATGTAAATGTAAATGTAAATAGGCGTACAGAGGCCCATTATCAGCAATCATCAATCCTGTGTTCCAATGGCACGTTGTGTTAGCTAATCCAAGTTTATCATTTTAAAAGGCTAATTGATCATTAGAAAACACTTTTGCAATTATGTTAGCACAGCTGAAAATTGTTGTTCTGATTAAGGAAGCAATAAAACTGGCCTTTAGACTAGTTGAGTTTCTAGAGCATCAGCATTTGTGGGTTCGATTACAGGCTCAAAATGGCCAGAAACAAATAACTTTCTTCAGACACAAAGAACTTTCTTCTGAAACTCGTCAGTCTATTCTTGTTCTGAGAAATGAAGGCTATTCCATGCGAGAAATTCCAAGAAACTGAAGATCTCGTACAACGCTGTGTACTACTCCCTTCACAGAACAGCGCAAACTGGCTCTAACCAGAATAGAAAGAGGAGTGGGAGGCCCCGGTGCACAACTGAGCAAGAGGACAAGTACATTAGAGTGTCTAGTTTGAGAAACAGACTCCTCACAAGTCCTCAACTGGCAGCTTCATTAAATAGTACCCGCAAAACACCAGTCTCAATGTCAACAGTGAAGAGGCGACTCCGGGATGCTGGCCTTCTAGGCAGAGATCCTCTGTCCAGTGTTCGTTTACCCATGTTAATAATTTATTTTTATTGGCAAGTCTGAGATATGTATTTTTCTTTGCAACTCTGCCTAGAAGGCCAGCATCCCGGAGTCGCCTCTTCACTGTTGACGTTGAGACTGGAGTTTTGCGGGTACTATTTAATGAAGCTGCCAGTTGAGGCATATTATTTTAATGGACAAAAATGTGCTTTTCTTTCAAAAACAAGGACATTTCTAACTGACCCCAAACTTTTGAGCTGTGAGCTGGAGTTTGGCATGTTATTTTTGGCGTGTTATTTTTTTGGTGTGCAACCCACAAACCTTAAACTCATTCTGCAGTTTAGTATTAGGTTCTAATTACCAGAGTAAGAACTCGACGGACACTATGAAAGCTTAAACCAAATGTATTCTTCCCAAAGGATCGAACATCTGAATTAACAAAAACATATTCACACAAGCACTGATATTTAACCCTTTCTCCTCTGCTGAGTCTCCTCCTACACATCTGAACAGCCATTACATCTCTGTTGCTAGACAGAACCTTAGTGATATCTGTTCTTCCTCACTTCATCTGACCTGACCTCTACCCCAAAGTGCTCACTAGTCCCCAACTCACGGCTGTCATGGTGACTGGTACCAGACTGTGTCTGTCCTCCTCCCATAGGATCCCTGATGGCTAACGATAACATATCCTGACATAATGTAAATGTTATACATTCCCCTTTCTCCCTCAGTGGCATGAATAAGTACATTTCAAGAAATCAGAACCCAACACTATCCAGTTCAGATAAGTCTGAGATGACAGACTGATTTTCCAGGGTATTTTTTTCAAAGCCAAATGAAGGACATTACCTATTTCAACCTATTCTAAGTTTTTCCAATCATATTGCAAATACATTATCAGTTGCTTTTTGATAGATCGTCATGATTATAGAAAAACAGGAGTCAATTATTAACTTATTTAAATATCCAGGAGTGTTTTGTCAAAACTGGATCCAGAGCTGGTTAACAGGAACTAGTTACAGAACTCCAGTATAATTATCACAACCCTTTAAAGTACGAAGGCAATTAGAATTGTTGCTTGGTTCTGTTTCTCTTCATTTTACACTGTATTCAGTTGAGTACATGAATCCTCATTTACATAACAAGTTTACCCAGAAGTCAGTACTGAACTTTGTCCATCTTTTCTTTTTTATTAATACAGAATTTAAATTGTGTTGATATGTGATTCACCTTATCATGTGAATTATAGAGAGCATTCTTCCAAATAAAGATGGAAGAGAGCAGAGGAACCTCTCTCCTATCAAAGAGGAAGCTGCAGAGCAGGGGGAAGACAAAGAAGTCTGTACTGTCAGCCCATTTGGGACACGTAGACAGCCACCCAGAAACCCAGAGGACAGGTACTGAAATGATATTTCTATTCAACATGTATCACCTTTCGAATCAAATCAAAAATCTAATTTTATTGGTCACGTACACATATTTTACTGTCAGCTAATGATAGTGAAGAATCCACAAGTGAGTTGTGGTCATTTGATATTCCATACCATTTTTCTATTGAAGACCCATTAGGCCTGCTGTCAAAGAGAGAGAGAAAACCTTTCAGGAATTTGTGGAGGAACAGCTGAAAGTTGATGAATATGCACAGCAAAACAACAAGCAGGTATGGAGAGCATAGAGGATTTGCATATGGCCTACTTTCAGAGTAGTTCATGCCCTGACCATTATACATAATCTATTCATTACACTTTGTACTCATGTCATCTAAAATAAGTTATCTACTGTATCTAAGCAGCTGGTCCCTTTTCAGGACAGCAGGGAGGCCAGGAGAGTTGCAGAGAGGAGATACTTCCTGAAGAAAGGGAAGGGCGTGTCCAGGATAGAGAGGGGTAAGGACAGTGTGCAGCAGAAGACCTGGCGAAGGGCCTCCCTCTCCCTCAGCCAGCAGCCCAGGAAGGTGAGTTGTGGCAGCCAGCAGAGACGCTCATCAGCCCCCTCCCTGCAGCTCAGTGACAGGACCGGACACAGGGTCAAGCCTTTACTGATCTCCCAGAGGAGCTGCCCTGCTCTGACTGAGTCCTGGGAAAAGACAACAGGACCTGCCACACGAGAGAGAGACAACAGAGTTAATCAAACGGCCAGACAGGAGAGGACACCAAAGCCCACAGAAAATACTCAAAGCAAGGCCACTGAAAACACTGCATCTAGTGTTGATACTAGAGAGAGGAGAGATCTGTTGGGCATTACAACATCCTGTAAACGGCTTGTGAGATCGCCGTGTTTGACCTCCGTGGAGCTAAGTGATGAGGTGGTGTCACAGAATCATGTGTATGCTGCTATGAGGGACCTTGTCCATAAACAACTTGAGGTGAAGGAGCCACATTTGGCATTGCAGCCTTTTGATAGTACTACACAGCCAAACAACATGGGCCAACCTAAGGTCAAACCTCAGGCAGTAAATGTTGGCTTCAAGACAGTCAACGACCACATAGTTAGAGTCACTGACAATGGGCCGGTCTCATCAGGGACTGCGGATGGGAAAAATGTCACACACTCCAATTTCACCAATATTTCAAAATCTCAAAGCGGGTCTACAGCAGTGATGTCTCTCCTATCTCTGAGTAGTTCTAACAGTGACGAGGACGAGGACAACCCTAACTCTCAGTGCCACCAGCAGCCCACCCTCCCGTCTCCCCCACGGCTCGGACACAAGGACCAGAACCTGGACCTGTCCGATGGTGACTACGCCAGCGATGCCCCCAGTGAGGCTGGGGATAGCCTGCCCTCCAGACCTTTTCCCACCCACGGACCCACTCTCCACCACCACCACCCATCTAGCTCCTGCTCCAGCAGTGACAGTGACACAGAGCTCCGGGACATAAACTGGCACAAGACAGAATCACGTCCATTGTACCCACAGTCTGCAAGGAAAACAAGCACAGAGAGAGCCCTGCCACTGGGGAGCAGCAGCAGCAGGGGAACAGACATAAAGTCAAAACGTCCCTCCTCTGCAGAGCTCAAACCCAGCATGGTCCCTAAAGTAACATCTAGAACTAAAGAGACCGTGAAGAGCAGACATCACCAGGGGTCCAAGCGGGGTGAGTGTACTGTTTATTTTGACTCGACTAGCTGCTATAATGAACTGCTATAATGAAGAACACAGACATGAATCATGTAATAATGTATACCAGTTTACATGCTACATGACATGTTATTCTTTGAAGAGGTCTTCTCTCTACTAACAGTCACTTTAACCTCCTTCAAGCAAATCAGACCGTGTCAAAGCCACACAGCAGTAATCTATTTGGAATAAAAGCAGAAGATAATCATGATTTGTTGGACAAGATGAAAACGGAACAAGAGAGAGCAATGGAACTCCTCAGGTAAAATGTACAGGGACAGTTTGGTTAGTTTTCATAATGTGATGCCCCGGAAAATGTGTCTGTGCCGTATCTGATTGTGATGACGTGCTGGAGAAATGAAACACAAATTATGTAAAAACCACTGATGATATATGATCCACGAGATTATAAAGAATTTGAGCACTTCTGGAATTGCAATATCAGAAACCTATCATGTTCTTCCTCAGAAATTTAGTTTTTTCTTTCATTTCCACTGAAATGTGGGTTTTACACAGAAAGAGAATGGACCAAATAGAGTGCTGTGACAGAGATGGCCACCACAGCAGTTATGGATCCCCATTCGCCCATACAGAAGGCCAGGTGTTGAAGAATCAACCGTTTTCTCCTAAACTAGACGTTGGTGATGGTCAGGTAAAGTCATTATGTGACTGATCTTAATAGACCTTAGTAAAACAAATTTGTCCATCAGAATCTCATAAAGCCTTGAGGCCTAAAACAACCTACTATATGTCACCCAGCTGGTATCGATATAACGTAATATGTGAGTGAGTAATGAATGTCCGTGAGGTGCACATAAGTCGCGGAGCGTCATAGGAGTCAGGTGCATTCTGTCTCAGCGCCTATCAGTTTCCTACTGACCAACATTAACATGGAACAGAGCGATGCATTTCCTGTCTCAAAAGGTGTGAATAAGACAGTGTTACCTTTTTATGACTGAATCAAACGCATCCCCTTTGCTTGTCCTGACCTGATGATACCGATGAAGGATCTTAATTTAATCACTCTTTTGTTGCTGCGAATTTTCCTGCGCCGCAAGAAATGCAGATGAGCTTTGTGATTTCCATAAATTCACTGAAAACCCGCTCTAACGCACGGTTATATTAACAGTATTGCACTTTCATGTAGCCTACTTTTGTCCAGCTAATAGCCTAACTACCCATCAAGCAACATTATGGACTAAACGTACAAAAAACATGCAGGATTATTTTTGCTACAACAATACTGGTCAAATTAAGATCCCACATCTGTAACAGTTTATAACCTACAGCTTTATAAACAAACACCCAACACCCAACGAACACCCAACATCCAAACTGTGAACATGAGTCAAATGTCCACCATATTGGTTGGTTTGTCTCACTTTCATCCAGGGTGTGTGTGTGTGTTTGTGCGTGGGTGTCTTCATGTCTGTGCGTGTGTGTGTGTGCGTGCATGCGTGTGAACTCAGGATCTCAGGCAGCAGATTCTAGCTCTTCAGGAGCAGTTCTCTAAGAGGGAGTCCCACTGGTCCCAGGCTCATCATCTGCTGCAGAACCAGGTGGAAGCCCTGACCAGAGAGAATGTGGAGCTGCGTGACAAGCTCAGTGCTCCTGAACACAGCCACCAAGAGGCAGAGAGGAGTCCTGACAGAGTCACTGCATCTCACATAGGGGCAGAGAGCGCTGTAAGAAGACATACTGTACCTGAGTAATAACCCATGAGTAACCCATGAACCCTGAGTAATAACCCATTACTAACACATTCCATACTTTAAGTCAGTTAATACAATAACTTGTAACACTTCTCTTATCTACTAATGACGTCAATACTTTCTGACCTCATCAGTGTTCTGTGTCCAAAAATTATCAGTCATCAGTGGTACCAAGGTGTCAGTAGCGCTCATTGTCTATCAGTATATAATCCATATGCCCAGGTGTCTGAGGATATTCATAGAGCTACTAGTCAGAGGATAAGGGAGAGGAGATCTTCAAGTTGTTCCAGTCACAGTGGAAACCCAGCCAGAAGGTCAACAGTTGGCAGTTTTCCAGCTGCAAAGTCCAAGGTGCAGGTACTGTATACAGTATCGCTACAGACCATATGAAAGCCATGAGGCTCGCAGTTTTATCCTAACAGGAAATAGCTTTTGGGCTGTATTTCTAAGAGATTTAACTGTATATTTGAGCAGAAATCATTTGAAAAGTTTACAGAAACCAACCGACAGCTCCCCTCTGTGCTCATAATTTTCCATTGATCAAACAGAGCTGGTTTACTTCCTGCTCAACTGATCTAAGATCAGCCCTTTCTACCTCACTCAGTCCTAACTAGGGTTGCAACATTCTGGGAACTTTCAATAAATGTCCTAGTTTTCCAGAAATCCGGAATCATCCAACCGGGATTTCAGGGAAAACCAAGGAATTTATTGAAAGTTCACAGAATTTTGCAACACTAGTCCTAAACTTTTCAATTATGAAGAACAGTTCACAACATTCCCTGAAGTAACTACACTAATACAGTAGATAGAGAGGCATCAGCCAGAATAGTGGATGTTATAATATGTCTATAATATGGATATTTGTTCCTCAGATTCCTGAACAAAGAAAATTGTCACATATGGTTTCTGAACCAGCTCCTTCAGTCGTCCACAGCAGAAGTGCTACTCCTGCATTCAACAAACCACCTGTCCAGAAGAGTGCAGCTTACAGTAAAATGGACACAGTCAGTATGAATCTTACAATCAGTCTGGCAAACAATCAAGTAATGCATTCTGTTTAAAACAAACATAGAAACCTGAAGGCAATTGATTTTTGTACAGTACTATATATTCCATGTGATTCAGATCAACCTGACATTGTATTCTCAGCTCATTTACCATTTTAGAGGTATATGTTGTATTTTATCTCAAGTTTTGTCAGAGATAGACGTCTCTGTCTGACTGCAGTCAACTTGTTAGGCTAAATGTAATAAGTATCAAGTATAAAATGTGTTCTGAAGTGGTCTTTAAGCACCCCACTAATAATTTATAGCGATTTACAATGGGCCGTGTCAGATTAGTGACCCTGCCCATTATTAATTATTTATACTGTGTAATGAATATACTCATTGGCAATTCTAAGAAACTTAACTGTTAAAACCTGATTTTACTTTTCAATAGTTTTTCCTTCTTCATAATGTATGAACACTTTTGCAGGTTCAATAATAGATGGAACAAGCACAGTTAAAATGCAATTTCATCCAAACTGGACAAAAGGTTGTCTTTAAAACTGCATGTGACACTTTCATAGGTCATCACGGCCAGCTAAACATATTGCATATTGCAAACGACAATGTCTAATGTCCCTTATTAACAATTTAGACCAACGGATGTTCTCTTCCTCATAAGAAGCATGAAAGAGGGGGCTAGTGTTTATAATTATCATGTGACTTGATTCTTTTTTTAGCCTTATCACAACTATCCCACCAATGCTCAAAGCACAAGGGATTGGGGACCTGCCTCCTTAAGTAAGTACTCTAGTCTGTTCTGTGCTTACTATACATTCAATCAATTGATTTGGCAATGATGTTAATTTCATTCACAACAGGCCTTTCATCAAATTCAGTCAGTTTTGAGGACACCCATCACACAAATGGCTGTCTCTTAAAGCAGCGTGAGAGCAACAGAGATCAGGTACATATGTCTGTAACATGGTACTTAGACAGCATCAGTCGATTGTAACACTGCTACATGTAACAAACAACCACTATGAAATAGCCCACTAATTCTCGCTGTCCTCAGGGTTTGGGTCGGTCAGTGGAAAAGGAGACGGATGCGAAAGGTCGACAGAGCAGGAGCGCCACACCATCAGTCAGCAAATACTCCAGCTCAGAGTCAGAACACAGGGTAATGAAGCCTAGCAGAGGTTCTGATGTGTATAGTAATCTACTAAAGTTACTGAAATAACCAGTTCTACATAGGTAGATTGTTATTTTGCTCACTTCAAACATTTTAGTAATTTAGCAGACGCTTTTATCCAGAGACCAACGGATGTTCGGCTGCTTGGCCATGGAAACCCATTTGCTCCTTTCATACAGGAGCAATTTGGGTTAAGCGCCTTGCTCAAGGGAACTCTTACTACATTTGCACACACTGTAGAGTACATTGATTTTTCTGCTGTGTTATTGACTGTACGTTTGTTTATCCCATGTGTAACTCTGTGTTGTAGTTTTTGTCGCACTGCTTTGCTTTATCTTGGCCAGGTCACAGTTGTAAATGAGAACATGTTCTCAAATGGCCTACCTGGTTAAATAAAGGTGAAATAAAAAATATTAAAATCGTAAGATTTTTCACCTATTGTAGCCGGCTCGGGGATTCGAACCAGCGACCTTTCGGTTACTGTCCCAAAACTCTTAACTGCTAGGCTACCTTTTTGGATGGCTGTGTTTCTGAGATACTATAGTTCCTTGCCAAGGTCTTGGGCAATCTTGGACAGCTTTAACAATCCCTAATTTGTTATTACAGGAACCACGTTTGAATCCAGGAGCGATGAGTGGTAACTCCACCCACACAACACACAAGGGCATAAACAATGACGTGTGTGAAGAAATACACTATCCAGATGGTAAGGTAGGAAAATTCCCCTATGTTGTTATTTCTTTGAACAAGTACTTGTATGAAGTATATCATTTTCTGCCCTTTCATTGAAGTTTCATTTCAGCAATTCCAAAGTATCCCACTAACAGAGTTAACACTCATAGTGAAACAATAATAATGCACCAACATGCCATGATATTGCTCTGATACACAGATAGAACAACTTTTTTCCAATGGCTGGCGTGTATTTACATTCCGCAATGGAACTAGAAAAGAGATCACTGCTGACCAGAAGTCAGTAACTGTCACATTCTTCAATGGAGATGTCAAACACATACTGGCAGATGGGAAAGTGGTGAGTAATGTGTCGTACTGGGGACTATGCCAGTATTTAAACTGTAACTAATGCCTTAAAGCTGGAATCCTTAATTGGTGAAACTGCCATGTCCATTTGGGATATTACAACAACAAAGAAATTACTGCAAACAACAAAGAAATCCCCTCGGACATCATTGCACGCGTAATAGAACAGCAGAATATGTCATGCAGTTTTTTACTTCGTTGCCGGACGCTCCTCTTCTTCATTTCATTAACAAAATAAAAACAATAACAAAGGCGCTGGGGGGGGGATTTTTTATAACTCCATTGTTTCTCTTTGATAGGTGTACTACTATGCTGATGCACAGACAACTCACACCACATACCCAACTGGTTTGGAGGTCCTGCAATTTCCAAACAAGCAGATGGGTAATATTTTTAACAAAGCTCTAATCTGATATACACTACATGGCCAAAGGTATGTGGACAACGCTTCAAATGAGTGGATTCGGCTATTTCAGCCACACCCGTTGCTGACAGGTGTATAAAATCGAGCACACAACCATGCAATCTCCATAGACAAACAGTGACAGTAGAATGGCCCCTACTGAAGACCTCAGCGATTTTCAACGTGGCACCATCATAGGATGCCACCTTTCCAACAAGTCAGTTCGTCAAATTTCTGCCCTGCTAGAGCAGCCCAAATCGTCTGCCTCAGAGAGCAACATCAGCACAAGAACTGTTCATCGGGAGCTTTGTGAAATGGGTTTCCATGGCCAAGCAGCCGAACACAAGCCTAAGATAACCATGCGCAATGCCAAGTGTCGGCTGGAATGGTGTAATGCTCGCCACAATTGGACTCTGGAGCATTGGAAACACTTTCTCTGGAGTGATGAATCACGCTTCACCATCTGGCAGTCCGACGGACAAATCTGGGTTTGGCGGATGCCAGGACAACATTACCAGCCAGAATGCATAGTGCCAACTTTAAAGTTAGGTGGAGGAGGAATAATGGTGGGGCTGTATTTCATGGTTCGGGCTAGGCCCCTTAGTCCCACTGAAGGAAAATCTTAACGCTACACCATACAATGACAATCTAGACCAGGTATTCCCAAACCAGGGGTACGCGCAATGCAGTCGGGGCTACGCCAAATAAAAATGTGATTCACATATTATTTATTTTAATGTTTTTATAATTTTGTAACTTTTTTTTTTCTTCACATTTTCAAACAGTCCATTTATATTTTCCAACGAGGCTATACATTTGGGTGAGGTTTTTTCTCGCCTGAGTAGTCTCGTTTCACTGGCAAAAATTAAAAATAAACCATCTAGTGTTCAGCGAAATAACAACACAATGTCAAATACAGGTAGCCTAGTCAAATAATTAACATCCAATCACATTAACAGTTACTCTCTCGCGGAAATTCCACTAACGGTCCGTATGTAGCAAAACGTAGCTGCTGCTCGTGTTGGTATCTGTACTGATGGCGCAAAAGCCATGACAGGGAGACATAGTGGAGTGGTAACGCACGTGCAAGCAGTTGCTCCCGACGCCACTTGGGTACATTGCAGCTTCCACCGAGAGGCTATTGCTGCAAAGGGAATGCCTGACAGCTTGAAAGACGTTTTGGACACTACAGTGAAAATGGTTAACTTTGTTAAAGCAAGGCCCCTGAACTCTCGTGTATTTTCTGCACTATGCAATGATGGGCAGCGACCATGTAACGCTTTCACAACATACAGAAAGTACGCTGGTTATCAAGAGGCAAAGTATTAATACGTTTTTTTTTATTGAGAGACGAGCTTAAAGTTTTCTTTACTGACCAAAATGTTCACTTGTCTGACCGCTTGCATGATGACGAGTTTCTCACACGACTGGCCTATCTGGGTGATGTTTTTTCTCGCCTGAATGATCTGAATTTAGGATTACAGGGACTCTTCGCAACTATATTCAATGTGCATGACAAAATTGAGGCTATGATTAAGAAGTTGGAGCTCTTCTCTGTCTGCATTAACAAGGACAACACACAGGTCTTTCCATCATTGTATGATTTCTTTGTGTGCAAATAAACCCAAGCTTACGGACAATGTCAAATGTGATATAGCGAAGGTACTTTCCTGAAACGGATGACACAAACAACTGGATTCGTTATTCCTTTCATGCCCTGCCTCCAGTCCACTTACCGATATCTGAACAAAAGAGCCTCATCGAAATTGCAACAAGCAGTTCTGTGAAAATGTTATTTAATCAAAAGCCACTGCCAGATTTCTGGATTGGGCTGAGCTCAAAGTATCCTGCCTTGGCAAATCGCGCTGTTAAGACACTGATGTCCTTTGCAACCACGTACCTATGTGAGAGTGGACTCTCGGCCCTTGCTAGCATGAAAACTAAATACAGGCACAGACTGTGTGTGGAAAATTATTTAAGACTGAGACTCTCCAATACATCCCAACATTGCAGAGTTATGTGTAAGCACACCCTTCTTATTAACCTGTGGTGAGTTATTCACAATTTTCGATGAACAAATAAGGTTTTATATGTAAGATGGTTAAATAAAGAGCAATATTATTGATTATTATTATATTAATATTTGTGCCCTGGTCCTATATCAAATCAAATCAAATCAAATGTATTTATATAGCCCTTCTTACATCAGCTGATATCTCAAAGTGCTGTACAGAAACCCAGCCTAAAACCCCAAACAGCAAGCAATGCAGGTGTAGAAGCACAGTGGCTAGGAAAAACTCCCTAGAAAGGCCAAAACCTAGGAAGAAACCTTGAGAGGAACCAGGCTATGAGGGGTGGCCAGTCCTCTTCTGGCTGTGCCGGGTGGAGATTATAACAGAACATGGCCAAGATGTTCAAATGTTCATAAATGACCAGCATGGTCAAATAATAATAATCACAGTAGTTGTCAAGGGTGCAACAAGTCAGCACCTCAGGAGTAAATGTCAGTTGGCTTTTCATAGCCGATCATTGAGAGTATCTCTACCGCTCCTGCTGTCTCTAGAGAGTTGAAAACAGCAGGTCTGGGACAGGTAGCACGTCCGGTGAACAGGTCAGGGTTCCATAGCCACAGGCAGAACAGTTGAAACTGAAACAGCAAGGAGTCATCATGCCGGGTAGTCCTGAGGCATGGTCCTAGGGCTCAGGTCTTCCGAGAGAGAGAAAGAAAGAGAGAATTAGAGAGAGCGTACTTAAATTCACACAGGACACCGGATAAGACAGGAGAAGTACTCCAGATATAACAGAATGACCCTAGCCCCCCGACACATAAACTACTGCAGCATAAATACTGGAGGCTGAGACAGGAGGGGTCAGGAGACACTGTGGCCCCATCCGATGATACCCCCAGACAGGGCCAAACAGGCAGGATATAACCCCACCCACTTTGCCAAAGCACAGCCCCCACACCACTAGAGGGATATCTTCAACCACCAACTTACCATCCTGAGACAAGGCCGAGTATAGCCCACAAAGATCTCTGCCACGGCACGACCCAAGGGGGGGCGCCAATCCAGACAGGAATATCACTTCAGTGACTCAACCCACTCAAGTGACGCACCCCTCCTAGGGACGGCATGGAAGAGCACCAGTAAGCCATTGACTCAGCCCCTGTAATAGGGTTAGAGGCAGAGAATCCCAGTGGAGAGAGGGGAACCGGCCAGGCAGAGACAGCAAGGGCGGTTCGTTGCTCCAGAGCCTTTCCGTTCACCTTCACACTCCTGGGCCAGACTACACTCAATCATATGACCTACTGAAGAGATGAGTCTTCAGTAAAGACTTAAAGGTTGAGACCGAGTCTGCGTCTCTCACATGGGTAGGCAGATCATTCCATAAAAATGGAGCTCTATAGGAGAAAGCCCTGCCTCCAGCTGTTTGCTTAGAAATTCTAGGGACAATTAGGAGGCCTGCGTCTTGTGACCGTAGCGTACGTGTAGGTGTGTACGGCAGGACCAAATAAGAGCTCTTTGTCTCTTCCCACGAGCCGGGTTGTGACAAAAACTCACACTCATTCTTATGTTTAATAAATGTATCGTATAGTGTGTGTGTGGCAGGTTTACAATGATGGCAAAAAACAATATTTGAGAGTGCGCTGACCCTGCTGCTAGAGGGGGTACGCAGCTGGAGGTTGAATGTTTGAAGGGGTATGGGACTATAAAAAGTTTGGGAAACACTTTTCTAGACAATTCTGTGCTTCCAACATTGCGGCAACAGTTTGGGGTTAGGCGCTTTCCGGTTTCAGCATGACAATGCCCCCGTGCACAAAGCGAGGTCCATACAGAAATGGTTTGTCGAAATCGATGTGGAAGAACATGACTGGCCTGCACAGAGCCCTGACCTCAACCCCATCGAACACCTTTAGGATTAATTGGAACACTGACTGCCTGCCAGGCCTAATAGCCCAACATCAGTGCCCGACGTCACTAATGCTCTTGTGGCTGAATGGAAGCAAGTCCCTGCAACAATGTTCCAACATCTAGTGGAAAGCCTTCCCAGAAGAGTGGAGGCTGTTATAGCAGCAAAGGGGGCTCCATATTAATGCCCATGATTTTGGAATGAGATGTTCAACAAGCAGGTGTCCACATACATTTGGCCATGTAGTGTATATTTTCAGGGTGACCAGGCATAGACACAGATAACAAAAAATGTATTCATGTTGTCTGTAGAGAAACACCACCCTGATGGAAAGAGGGAGATCGTCTTCCCAGATCAGACGATAAAGTACCTCTATCCTGACGGCAGAGAGGAGAGCATCTTCCCAGATGGAACAGTGGTCAAGCTCTCAGAGTAAGATACACATACAGTACTTGGCTCTATTTTATGAAGGGTAAAAGTCTTAACAAATGCTGCATTTTTATATGTTGTGTGTGTGTGTGTGTGTGTGTGTGTGTGTGTGTGTGTGTGTGTGTGTGTGTGTGTGTGTGTGTGTGTGTGTGTGTGTGTGTGTGTGTGTGTGTGTGTGTTCTGAAACTGTAGAAGTGGAGAGAAAACAGTGGAGTTCAACAATGGCCAAAGAGAGATCCATACGTCCCAGTACAAGCGGAGGGAATATCCTGATGGAACATTGAAGACGGTGTATTCTAATGGAAGGCAAGAGACCAAGTTCCCCTCGGGCAGAGTACGCATTAAGGACAAGGATGGCATTGTCATAATAGACAAGAAATGAAGAACATAAGTTTTATGTTTTTCAAGCCTTTATACCAAATAAGCAATGCTCCATTGTGTTTGACTGTAGCTATTTTCCTGTGGCATATTTGATCATTTTCTAAGTGCTTGTGTTTAAACAGACATTTTTAAATTGTGTATGTTTATTATTCATAAATCATTGTACACTAAATAAGTACTACTAATCAATACAATACATTTGTGTTGAAACTATTTTGTAGAGATCTTTGAATGTCCATACTGCTCTCTTGAAGGAATATATTTCTTATTTTTGCATGGCAATGTCATAGCCTTCTTGACCTCTTCATTTGTGTCAGCAGGATTCTTATGTTGCACAGAATGACAGATTATTCATGAGGTCCCCACATATCCCTTGCCTCTCAAACAACAAGACTGACATGTAGGTTAGGGCTAATAACTTACTGACCTGGGCCCGGTTTCCTGCTGAGGAGTATTTCTGTCTGTAATAAAGCCCTTTTGTGGGGAAAAACTCATTCTGATTGGCGACTGGCTCTTCAGTGGGTGGGACCCCTGCCCAGGCATGTGAAATCCATAGATTAGGGCCTAATTAATTAATTTAAACTGACTGATTTCCTTATATGTATGTATCTCAGTAAAATCTTTGAAATTGTTGCATGTTGCATGTTGCGTTTGTATTTTTGTTCAGTATAGATACAAAATAGGTTATTTTGAAATTGTGGACAAATTACAAGGTTTCTTTTCCATATAATGTGTGTTTATACTGTATACTTTCGTGTTTTTACACATTAATGTTTAGGCTGTGCTAATAATAAATTATTCCAAAAGCTTAATTCCAAAAAATGTTCAGTTGCTCAGTTAGTTTGACAAGTGGCACTCACTAAGTAGAGGAGGTCCCCAAAACAAAGACCCAAAATCCTTTTTCTCTTTGCATCTATCCAACTCATCTTCCGTCCCTCTCTTCTGTTTGTGGCTAAAACCTGACGCTAGCTGGCTGATGAGCTTGTGAACCTCGTGGACTGCAGTCTTAACGTTGAGCTTGTCCCACGACGCCTTCAGTGTGACCTCATTAAAAGGAAACGTCAGTATGAAGTCTCCCACACGGAGTGGTGGGGTGCTCTTATCTTGGCTTTTAGGGTCCCATGGGAATTTAGGAGTCTTGTACTTTTGAATGTGAATGGCAGGTAGCTTACAGCAGCCCCCGGCTGGTTGCCTTGAGGCCTGCCATGGGCTAACAAATGTTGACAGGTTTCTGTCATCAAACTCTGACTCTACGTCTGTAACCTCAGACCACTGGATGGCCTCTGTCATCTGTGAGAGCACTGGATGTGTCTTTCTGTTTCCAGTTACAGCTGCAGTCTTTGAATGTGGGATGAGTATTGGATTCAGAGCCGAGCCCTTGGTGTTGCTTATGGAATTCCTTGCAGAGCGGATCCGGTTCATCTCAACTGATGGAAAGTATCTCATACTGTCAGAAAACGTAGAATGGATGCTGTGACTTTTCTTCTTTGCTGGGTGGTGCTCACACCTAGACTTGGGGAGCAACATTGGGGACTGCAGAGACTGGCTGCCTAGATAGCACGGGCGTTTGTACTTCTGTTTGAGATATCCTCTCTGTCTAACGCTGTCCATGGACTTGTAGTTCATCAGATCAACCAGATCATTGAGAAGTACTTTCTTGACTGTCATGTCTACTTGGCAGTCGATGGTGAGAGCAGGGCTGTAGTTAACCTCTAGTAGCCATGGCTTATATTTGGCATCAATTAGGATGTCAAACCCAAAGAGCTCAACACTGTTGGGACTGGAAGGTACGGATGGGGCTATGGTGAGCAAAGTTAGTGTGACAATGTTGTTGATCTTTTGCCAGAGGAACAGTTCATTGATACCTTGGCTATGAAGATAGCAGCGGAATTTACTCATAGTCCACTTACATCCTTGTCCCACTCTCTCTTTGTCTGTTGTGTAGAAGGGGCCAAACTTATTAATGCTCGTGTTGGTCAGGTGAGAATAAAGGTTGTCCAAAGATGTCAAATTGTATTTCTCAGTCGCAAAGCGTACCAATCCCTCCTGATGCATGTAGATGGTGAGGGGCTGAAAACTTTTCACACAAACATAGATCCGAAGGTCAAATTTGTATCCTGAGATGAGGAGAGGATTGCTGATGTATCTCTGAACGATCACTGAGGAGTCATACACCAAGTCTCTGATGTCCTCAAAGATAAAGACGCCCCTGCCTCTTGATAGATCCACTGGCTTGCAGATCCAATACCACGACCTGCCTCCATTCTTCAAACGGTGCTTGGTGTACTCTGCCAGAAACCTGGTGTAATCATTGGGGAGGATGAAAGTTGTCGGGCTGAAGTTGTAAAGACCCGAGCCGAACGTCCCTCTCATTCTCTTCAGGTTTCTGGCCAGGCAATCCTTACGGGTGATGCCCACAGTCTTGGGGTGATGGTTGAGTCTCTGCCATGGCAGTATGTTCTCATAGTCTGAGTTGTGGAAGGCTGAGGTCCGCCAGTAGAGGTTCCAGTCTCCCTCCTCATGCTCCTGCTCGTCATACTCCTCCCAGCCTCTCTCCAGCAGCACCTCTCTCACCAGCTCTGGGGCTCCCTCGTGTAGCCGGAACACCAGGGGTGTGGGGCCACACAACCCTGCGGCCATACCAGGTAAGCAACAGTCTGATCCTTCACTAAAAAACAACAGTACCATTATATTGATGAGGTTACAAAATGAGTCAGTTTATTCCTAACTTGGAAGGTAAACTGTTGCCATCAGACCACTCCCTTACACTCCCTTATTATTTCTTAGAAATTGCTCTTTGCTTGTAAGATATTTGTGAATACATTTGAATTGAAAACAATCATTGCAATTCAAATCATTTTGTTCCTATGCAATCAAACCTAGGCTGTAAACTTCTAGTCTGGGGGCCAGTCTCTGTAACATCCAACTCTTTGTACTCCGTGCTTGGTACCAGTCTCTGTAACATTCCACTCCTACTCCGTGCCATGCGCCAATAGAAGACAATAGCTAAACAGACTGGCAGTGGCAACCAACCAGGCTAGCAGGCTTCACACATGGGCGTTAGAATTCAACATATGATTAATGAACCTCGATTACCGTCACACATCTCACTGAAATTGTCCAATATCGTATTTACATTCTACCTACCTTGATGAGAGATCTCTTCTTTTTAAACACAGGCACATCTCGCCCGGTCCCGAGCTTTCTTCAGTTCTGCGAGTGTTATTAAGACCTCCACGCCTGCCGGTCATCCGTGTTGCTAGGTGAACCCACTGCCGCGCGAAAGAGTGTAGCCTAGTCATGTGGTTCGAGCAGGACAGGTGGAGGTCAGTTTTTCATGATTCAATGTAGCCTACAGTAACAATGGATGTGACTTCAATTCGATTTGAAGTCAATTAGCCGACATTTGAAGACATAGTCAACGATTTTTACCGAAAAAAAGTTTTTACCACTTTTACTGGTGAATACTGAAGACATGAAGTTCAAGTTGTTGTTTTTGCTACCCACATTCATACCGAAATACTTTGGTAGCTGGTAACATCAGTTAATAGGCAGTAATACACTATTTAAACCTTGTAAAAAGAACCATGTTGACCCCGCTACCAACATAAGGGACCGCTATACATATAACCTATACTTGACATACTAAAAATTGTATGTATATTTCTCATAATTTTCACAGCATACATATCTATTTACATGAGAGCTGTAATTCCACATTGTCTATTTAATACAGTCAAGATTTGTAGACTTCTACTACGTCTTGTAGTTTCTGTGGTCAGGTCAATGTTATATCCCTCTACAGTTTGGACTTAATTTCCCCCTCTGTGTAGAATTTTTTCTCTGTTTGAATTCCACCCCACCATGATTTCCAGAGAGGAAGTTTCTGAGCGCATAAAACACTACAAATCCCACTGACTCCCATAGTCGATAGTTAGCAAATGCTACCTCCTTCTGGTCATAAAAAAGAACTCCATAGAATGCTGAAAAATGGAAAGAAAGCTTACATTTTTTGTTCCATCTGAACAGCCGGTAAAAGTTATAACATTGGTGCCTCAGTGAACTATGGACAGGTCAGTAACCTTGTCTGAAAACTGTTAGCTTCCAGAATAAATGCACAGCACAGTTTTTTTGTTTGTTTGTTTTTAGCTCAGAGGGCTAACAGTCTTGAGGCATGTGGGTGACCTGGATTCAATACCTAGTTGGTCACACATTATTAAAGGTTAGGCAATCATGACTACAGGAGAAGGGTAACTCACCCTTGATTTGTGTCTGCCATACAGCATCTGCATTGCCCCAGAGAGCAGGAAACACAAATAACACAGGCAGCTATTCTGGGTGAGGCCTCCAGAACAGACCCAAGATAAGGGCTGCGTGTCACTGAAGCTGGAAGAGAGTTACACTAATACCGTAAGTAGAAGTGGATCATCAAAGTGATTGTTGATATGTTAAAATGTATCGTCTGGTGTTTACATTGTCCCCCCTTACCAAATGAAATAATGCTTCTCTTCCAATGTATTGTGACAGATTCCCAAAAAGTATAGAGAATAGGGAAGTTGTGGCACCAAAGCAAATCATTACATAGCCAACAAAATGTATCCCCAAAGCACATGTGGCATAACTCTAAAAGCTACATAATGTGGTCAGATACAGGGTTTTTCCTGAACAAAACAAATGTCTTAGTTTTAGTGATTTTAAAATATGTTTTAATTACTATTGTCAGCTTTAAGGAATATGTTTCGTAAATGTGCGTACTAACTTACACCAGTGTAGTCCGCAGTAAGGAAACCCACCTCCAGATCAATGTATGAGGTCAAAAGGAGGAGAAAAACTTGTCTCTTATCTCAAAGTTGTTTGAATGTGTCAAGTTATACAGTACATAAGGGCGCTTTGTTGCCCTTAGAGTCCAGTTTATTTTTGCTGTTTATGTTATCCAGGAATGCAGCCACCGGAATCATTGCCAGAAGATTAACACCAGCAGAATATACAGTAGATATTTCTGCTGTGATGTTTGTATAGCGCGAGAGGAGGGGATTGTTTCAGTGATTGACATATGATTGATATGGTTACAGTGGGGTAAACATAAGGTATGTCCTCCTATGATTACATTTTTACAGGGCAGCTCACATAGGCAGCAGCCTGACAGAGTGTTCACAGACTTGTCATCAGGTCTGGTGGAGTTTATAATTACTGCGCTAGAGCTTCCAGTACTGGACACTCCACAGAGCTGAGCTTCACCTTGAGTTACATTCACTGTAAGGAGAGAGAGACAGGTCACATTTCTGTGAGACACAATAAGAAAGGATATGAAGCTGAATCTCTGTTACTTCCCCGGTTTCTGTGTTGTTGTGGGTTTGTATGTATATGTATGTATTTCAGGAAATGGCTTCCTGGATTCCCCCAAGCAGCTGATTGGTCAGGCCCATTGCAGATTGGAGCTGACCCTGACCTCTCCTCGGGGGATACAGCTGTCTGCAATTACAGACTCCTTCTCCAGCTGTATAAAAGCCTGTGTTCCTTTGCTCAGAAAAAGAGCTTCTGGGTATGCCCCAGTATTGTTTGTTGCGCAGACAGAGCTTGTTGGTGTGTTCTGTGTTGGTTGTTGGTATGTTCTGTGTTGGTTGTTGGTATGTTCTGTGTTGGTTGTTGCTCAGATAGGTTTTGTTAAGTATTTTGTAGTCGCTGCTTCTGAGGTATGTGTGTGCCAATAGGACGCAGTGTTTTTGATTATTGGAATTGTCTACTTACATTTGTATTATTCTGTTTAATTTGTTCCCAAAGGGGAAGGCACCTTGGGAGTGCTTAGGCAAGAGGCATGTGGGCATACATATACCCATAGTATGTACTCTGTCTATGCACACTAGGTAAGACCTGGGTGGACCATCCCCCCCTGTATTTTGGGTAGTGCGCCAGCTGGTTCTAGTTAGGTAAGTTGTGGGTAGGTAAGGTAGGAGAAGGGGCTCTTTAACTTTTACTTTCTTTGCTTTGGTTCCGTCCAGGGCCTTTTTCCCTGAAGGAATAAATTGTGAAGGAATAAATTCCCTGTTAATGGTATAATTCTGTCTGTCATCCTGACCCGCACCTACAGTCACATACCTCTTTCACTCCACGGGGAGTTGAGTGTAGCAGGGTGTTGCGTTCCCCCCTCCAAGAGCCGTGCGTAACAATCTCTTTATGGGAAGTTGATTATTTGTCTGCTGTTTTATGGTAAGCCATCATATAACATTTATGAACACTGCACAGGTAGTTAAAATGTTTAGTTATCTGTGCTTGTATCTTGGCCAAATATAAGGGATGACATCAGATTTCCCCATACAGAAGACAACTGGTACAAGAGGGGAAAATATCCCAAAGTAGTGATTGACTACATCCTGACTTTTTGTTTTGTGTTCTTCTGCCTACAGGTTGCCTGTAGTGGTGAGATATGTGATGGCAGCAGACCACAGTGGCGATCCTCCCAAACAAATTATCACTGAGACTGGGATCAGGCTCACCCTGAAAGAAAACAGCTCAGTAAGCAGCTGCTCTTTGCAAAACAAAGATATTTAGTATTTATTAGATTGAATTGACATACTGTATGCCTGGGCTCACTGAGAGCAAGATCATCATACCATTATGGAAAGAAGCTTCCAACTGTATAGATCACATTGCTGCAACAATAGTCCATTTGCAGCCCAAGTCGTATAAGGCTTGGTGTGAGAAACAGAGGACAGGATAATGCACGAATAGGCAATGCTGACTGATGCAACTCCCATCCCCTCTGAGTTCAAACTATTCTGAAAAATCTAACATCCTTTGGGATTTACTAACAGAATATATTTACTATAAATGCAATCCTATGAATAAAAAAACAACCTGTTGGTCTCAGTAGTTCCAGATGTACTACTGACTAACCACCTGCAAAGACTCTGACATATGATATAATTGATTATGGGATATTTACCTGCAGGCTCTAGAGACTTCCAGTTGCTGTGAACATCAGCAGTAATCCACAAGAAACAACACATACATTGTTCATATTTCTTCCCATTTTCCTCAAAAAGAAGGATCAGTTAATGACAGAAACACTAAGAATCTATGAAATCCTCTATATCCAGACACATTTGCAGACACTTGAAGATCGATCCTTTGGACTGGAACAGACATATACTTACAGCCCAGTGCTAACATTAAATATCTGCTCGGTAATAAATAGTTTTGTATCGATAGTGTTCTCACTTGGTGTAGGGCTAATCTATTCACCATATTCCACTGAAAAACAAAGTGTCACTGAGCAGCAGAACTCCCATAAGGGTGTATAGCTTGGTATTCACACAGAGAAAACGGCTACAAGCGAATGCTATTACATATCCCACAGCCTCCCATAGGCGATAGTTGGCAAATGCTGCCTCCTTCTGGCCATGGAAGAGAACACCATAGAGTGCTGAAAAATATATAGAGTATTTAATCAAGCTCAAATAATTCATTGTGCCTTGCTTGTAATGTGTTATGTTTCTATGGAAGGATCTGAATGCAAAAATATAGTAACTAACTCACCATTGGTTTGTGTCTGCCACACAGCGTCTGCCATGCCCCAGAGGGCAGGAAACACAAAGAACACTGGCAGCTGGTCTGGTTGAGGCCTCCAGAGCAACAGACCCAGGATACAGGTAAACTGGGTGATTGTGGCTGCCAGAGGAAAATTACAGTATTTATATGGCCGGTGATGAGTCTTATAGTATTGATATTGTTCAAGAGAGATCTCACTAAACTATTTAACTTGATTCTTACCCAAAGCGAAAAGAGCTACCCGTCCAGAATATTGTGACAGACGCCCAAATGCGTAGGAAAACAGGGAACTTGTGGCACCAAAGCAAATCATTACATATCCAACAAAATGTAGTCCCAAAGCGCAGGTCACATATTCCTACGAGAAGTCAACAGAATCACTTCAGTACCCTACAGTATCTATAAAGAATATCGGATTGTTATTAGACGTACTGTACCTTGGTGTACTCCCCATTGAGAAAACCCAACTCCAGACCAATGTAGGCAGTGACTGGGATCAAAAACACCTGACGCCTATTGTTTAGCTGTTTAAACGTGGCCAAGAAAGTGCTGCAGAATGGCTCCTTGTTGCTTCTAAACTCAAGTGTCATATCTCGGTCAATGTTATCCAGAAACACAGCCACTAAGAGCATGGCCAGCACACCTACGCCTGCAAAAACCAAGACGCAACTTGATTAAAACTGCATTATGAAACACTGTATGTTGGCTTGGCTATCGTAAGTTGTTTAGCTGATGTACTGCTGTCATTGGGAAGTAGGCTCACCAACATAGCAGCCCATCAGAGTGTGCACTAATCTCTCCGGTGGTCTGGTGGAGTTGCCTGGGGCCAAGCTGATGTTGCCACAGCTACCCACTCCACAGAACTGTAGATCACTCTCACTGATGTTGACTGGAGAGAAATACAGTAGCAAACACAATGAAACACAATTTGTAGCGAGAAAAGGCGCAACTCACTGACACAGCATTTCAATGCAACATAGAATGTGTGAGTCGATAGTGTAAATGAGTCAATATTGTGAATTACATACAAGATGTAGCTTAGTAGATAAGGTATGCCATGCCACGTTTTGCCTCTTTACAGTGGAAGTCCATTATTGTCACACTGACCTGAGGTTGAGTCTTACCCGAAGACAATGGAGGACATTAGATTTCCCCAGACTGCTGAAGACTGGTACAGCAGAAACAAGATCCCAAAGTACTGGGTTATCACATCTTGGTTCTTCTTTTTGTCCTTTTCCGCTTGTTTTCTACCATTTATGGTAAAATAGGTGCTTGTAGCTGACCATAAAGGAGATTCCCCTAATCCAAGGATTATTGAAGTAGGGAGCAGGGTTTCCCTAAGAGAGACAAGGCAGCACAGTATAATACAGTACAGTGAGCAATCAGTAGACTAGATAGAGGGGTTGTGTGTCCTATTGGGGTGCATGGGAATTTCAGTTTAGGCTCACGCAATGGACACTAAGGCATTTCAGATTAACCTTTACATGATTTACTATGTGGGCGATTTACTATGTGGGCACATGGAGGAGAAGGTGTAATGATGTGGGGGTGCTCTCCTGGTGACACTGTGATTTATTTAGAATTCAAGGCACACTTAACCAGCATGGCTACCACAGCATTCTGCAGCGATACACCATCCCATCTGGTTTGCTATAATTTGTTTTTCAACAGGACAATGACCCAACACACCTCCAGGCTGTGTAAGGGCTATTTGACCAAGAAGGAGAGTGATGGAGTGCTGCATCAGAAGTCCTGGCCTCCACAATCACCCGACCTCAACCCAATTTAGATGGCTTGGGATGAGTTGGACCGCAAAGTGAAGGAAAAGCACCCAACAAGTGCTCAGCATAGGTGGCAACTCCTTCAAGACTGTTGGAAAAGCATTCCAGATGAAGCTGGTTGAGAGAATGCCAAGAGTGTGCAAAGCTGTCAACCACGCAAAGGGTGGCTACTTCGAAGAATCTCAAATATATTTTGATTTGTTTACACTTTTTTGCTCACTACATGATTCCATATGTGTTATTTTATAGTTTGATGTCTTCACTATTATAGTACAATGTAGAAAATAGTAAAAATAAAGAAACATTTGAATGAGTAGGTGTTCTAAAACTTTTGACAATGTACTATATGTTTTGTCAGTAACCATTTCTCTTATCTGTTCAATAAATCTCAGCACTGTCTCTCTAAAGATGACTGCTGAGCTCAGTTGTGTTGTCATGTAACTCTAGTAACATATCTTGTTATCAGGTTTTATTATAGGTCAAGAGCCTATAATTTTGTAACAAGCTAGGAATGTGTAGGTGTGGACATTTTGTCACAAAGCAAAGCCACATCATACATAACATAGTATTACATATTTTTCAGTAATAGCTTTACCATCCTGGATAGAAGTTTCCAACTGTGTACACAACATTGCATCCCATCGCAGCAACAATGGTCCATTTGCAGCCCATGTATTTTATAACCAAGGGGGCAACAAACATGGAGGACAGAATGATGGAGGCAAACTGCACACTTGCTGAGGCCACACCTACTCCTTCTTCAGTGTTCAAACTGCTCTGTAACGTAGTAGTAAAAGACAAGGAACAAAGTTTATTCATACAGCTTTTATGAACAACAGTTATGGAACCCCCAGTAATAGTTATGACATTGACTGGGATAGGCCTATTTGTTTAACACATAAAGCTTTACGAAGCATTTGAAGACATTGTCTACATAAGTGAATGTCATAAACAATAACAAATTAGAGATTCCAACCATACTAATAAAATAACAGATGAGGCTCATATATTGATCTGGTTTGGGGTATATGCACGCCTCAATGTAATTCTACCAATACTTACCTGTTGATTCCGAAGGCTTACAGTTGCTGTAAACAACAGCAAGAATCCAAAGGATACAACCAGGACATTTTACATACTTTGGCCCATTTTCTCTATGGTTATGCTTGTCGATATTCAACAGTGGTTGTGAGTCAGGGGGTCAATACAGCAGTTCATGATGTGCAATCTAATATAAGCTCAGAGTAGCTACACTTTGGCCCTGAAGTACGTCAATTAGTCATTTATGAACTTAATTGTTCTGCAATACGCAACTAATTGAATCATGTCGTTGATGCAATGTTTTTATTGGTGGGTTTTGTAAAACCATTTTTAAATCAGCTCTATGCCTTAATAAAGCAATGTGGTAAGTCAGACATATGATTAAAATGAGTGCCTTGTCACAGTTTGATGTCCCAAGTGTGGCTTTTCATTGGAGTTGTATTAAGAAATACCCCTACAATGAACACAGTGATAAATACAGGAGCATGTATCACTGTAAAAAATAGCAGTAGTGAGAGATTAAAGAAGTAATTGTACATTCATTCCCTTTTGTATTTCCAGACACCATCAAAAGCAAAGCACACCATAAGTCTTTCACTGAAAGGTAAATCAGTTGTTTTTATTGAACATTTGCTTGTGGTTGAAGAAGCACAGAGCCACCCTGAGTAGCCTCATTGTAAGCCAAAAACAATTATGTAAGGGAAGTTTCATTATTCGTGATGACCCTGCTGTGCTCTACCACTCGTATTGTTGCCACAAAGACTTTGGACTACAGAACAACTGGTTATTAAATCGTTTTAACTCCATGGTAGATTCAAGTTTGTAATCTGCTTCATTAGTGACTCAGTACTGTATTCCACTCTCAGTTACAGTTTAGCATAACACGATGTAATTTGAATTCAACATAGCAGCCATGACATAAAAATAAAAATACATTTTTAAAATCTGAATTGTACAGGGATTCTGCATAAAAAGTGCAACCAGAGAAAATTAATACACATAATTCAGGGTCAAGATGTTGTGAGAATAATACATTTATAGAGATCCACAAAACCTCTCATTTTGTCACACTAGAAAAGTCTCCCATTGGGGTTGGCATATGACAGTGGCAGAATGGTGATCTCCAGATCTCTCTCACTAGGTGTCATTCCCTCACATACTGTACATAACAAATCCACGTCTTGTCTACAAGCTGGTCTGATTGAGGATGTGATGTCCCTTTGCTGAGAAGTCTGTGTCGTATATTCCCTCCTCCACTGGAAGAGTAGGATTCTTGCGTTCTTGGAACTCCACCCACAAATAGGTTACCATGGAGAGGATCAGAACTCCCAGGAGGATGTAGAGCTTGATGTCCAAACAGATGAAGGTACTGTAGGCGAAGGCTATAACGAATCCCAGGGATTCCCACATACGGTAGTTAGCGAATGCTGCCTCTTTTTGTCTGGGGAAGAGAACCCCGTACAGTGCTGCAAACAAGAACAAAACCCTTGTTACCTCAGTCCTGGACAAAATGTTTGATGTACCTAACATGTAATACATAAATGATAGCTCAACTCACAGTTGGTTTGTGTCTGCCACACAGCATCTGCCAGGCCCCAGAGGGCAGGAAACACAAAGAACACTGGCAGCTGGTCTGGGTGAGGCTTCCAGAACAACAGAGCCAGGATACAGGAAAAGTTGGTCACTGCAGCTGTAAGAGAGGTGAGTAGTGAGTGATTTTGACTTTACATATGAGTTCTGCAGATGTAGGATCTAAATTATAATCCACATGTCCTGTTGCTGCAGGATTATGTTCCTGCTGTAGCAAACTGGCAAAAAATTAAGATCCACATCTGTATACCAATGAAAAGGTTAATGTCTTTATTGGAAAGCTCTTCTTACCCACGCAAAACAGTGGGGCTCTTCCAGTGTATTCTGCCAACCTCCCAAACATAAAGGAACATAACGAATTTGCGGCTCCAAAACATATCATCGCATATCCAACATAATGGATTCCTAATGCACAGGTCACATAGTTCTGCAATGGAAACACACCAAAGGAAGGTCACACGCATTACTTTTAGTCACTCTTACGTTGATTAAGAATTCTTCCATGTTAGATTCCTAGTGGCAGAGTATGAACCATATGTCTTGTCGTCACCTCACCTTTGTGTATTCACCGGAGAGGAAACTCTGTTCAAAGCCACTGTACATGGTCAAAGGGATGAGAATGACGAGTCTCTTGTCCTTCAGGAGTGTGAATGTGGCCAGGAAGGTGCTCCAGAATGGTTCCCTGTTGTCCCTGAACTCCCGGGCCTGATCTCTGTCTATGTTATCCAGAAATACTGCCACTATGATCATGGCCAGCACACCCACTCCTGAAACACAACAGTTGCACACATTGAACATAGTCGCAGCAGAACATTTCACTAGCATCAACCTACAACACTGAGGAACAATAATAAGTTCTTACCAATATAGCAGCCGACTAGCGTCCAAACCAATTGTTGTGCTGGCTTTTTGGTCGTGGAGTTTGAATTGATATCAGCACACACACCTGCACCACAATATTGTAGAGCTTCCTCGGAGATGTTAGCTAGGAGGACATAAAGATATTATGACAGATAGTACCATAGAGGATGGTTGGGCAAGAACAAGTGTCATAAATGTAGACTACACATGATTGACTTTAGCCTACAGTTAGCCTTTAACTTAAAAATGTTACTACTTTCACAAACAAGTTGCATTTGTTCTGTGTGCGCATGTGTACGTAAGTGTGTGTATGTGTGCACTTCCTTCTTACTTATATTTGTATCTGAACCGAATATCAACGACGACATGAGGTTTCCCCATACAGCCGAAGACTGGAATATCAGGAAGAATATGCCAAAGTACTTATTGATAACATCCGCTGCCTTCTTGTTTTCTTTAGGGGCCTGCAGGTTGCCGCTGATGGTGAGAAGGGTACACTTGGCAGACCAGAGTGGAGACCCTCCCATACCCAGGATCACAGAGGTGGGGATCAGAGTATACCTGAAAGAGGACAGATTGATATGGTTAGCATCAGACACCCTGCCTACTGTTTGTAAGCTTAAATCTCTACTGACAGACCAGGAAGCATAGCAGACCAGGGTAGGATTCATACAATGTGTGTAAACAACTTTGCCAATGGACACTACTCTCATATGATTTGTTTCATTAACTCACATTAGAGTAATAATCCCAACTCTACTTGGTAATAACAAGTTAATACACACAGTCACATTCACCCTCACTCACACACTCATTACTGACGCCACACACTTATACCCACATGCACACACGCCCTCACTCCTACGCTGCGTCTAAAATCGATATATTACGACCATTATGCTGCTGTTCATTGATTATTCATTGTCATTACTCATTACCATTAGTATCTATCTATTTATCCTGCTACTGGTCACTATTACTCCTGTTTACCATTAGTATACTACCATAAGTATATTATATACTGAACAAAAATATAAATGCAACATGTAAAGTGTTAGTCCTATGTTTAATGAGCTAAAATAAGAGATTCCATATGAAATTCATAGATTAGGGCCTCATTTATTTATTTCAATTGACTGATTTGCTTATATGAACTGTAACTCAGTAAAATCATTGAAAATGTTGCATGTTGCTTTTAAGTTTTTGCTCAGTACTAAGAGAAAATTGAAAAACAGCTTCTATCTTAAGGCCATCAGACTGTTAAATAGCTATCACTAACCGGCCTCCACCCATTACCCTGCCCATAACATAGTCAATGTCACTAGCCAGCTACCACCCAGATACTCATCCCTGCATTTTAGAGGCTGCTGCCCTATGTACATACAGTTGAAGTCGGAAGTTTACATACACTTAGGTTGGAGTCATTAAAAATTGTTTTGAAACCACTCCACAAATTTCTTGTTAGCAAACTATAGTTCTGGCAAGTCGGGTAGGACATCTACTTTGTGCATGACACAAGTAATTTTTCCAACAATTGTTTACAGACAGATTATTTCACATATAATTCACTGTATCACAATTCCAGTGGGTCAGCAGTTTACATACACTAAGTTGACTGTGCCTTTAAACAGCTTGTAAAATTCCAGAAAATTATGTCATGGCTTTAGAAGCTTCTGATAAGCTAATTGACATCATTTGAGTCAATTGGAGGTGTACCTGTGGATGTATTTCAAGGCCTACCTTCAAACTCAGTGCCTCTTTGCTTGGCATCATGGGAAAATCAAAAGAAATCAGCCAAGAACTCAGAAATAAAATTGTAGACCTCCACAAGTCTGGTTCATCCTTGGGAGCAATTTCCAAATGCCTGAAGGTACCACGTTCATCTGTACAAATAATAGTACGCAAGTATAAACACCATGGGACCACGCAGCCGGCATACCTCTCAGGAGGGAGACGCGTTCTGTCTCCTAGAGATGAACGTACTTTTGTGTGAAAAGTGCAAATCAATCCCAGAACAACAGCAAAGGACCTTGTGAAGATGCTGGAGGAAACCGGTAAAAAGTATCTATATCCACAGTAAAACGAGGCCTAAATCGACATAACCTGAAAGGCCGCTCAGCAAGGAAGAAGCCACTGCTCCAAAACTGCCATAAAAAAAGCCAGACTACATTTTGCAACTGCACATGGGGACAAAGATCGTACTTTTTGGAGAAATGTCCTCTGGTCTGATGAAACAAAAATAGTTCTGTTTGGCCATAATGACCATCGTTATGTTTAGAGGAAAAAGGGGGAGGCTTGCAAGCCAAAGAACACCATCCCAACCGTGAAGCACGGGGGTGGCAGCATCATGTTGTGGGGTTGCTTTGCTGCAGGAGGGACTGGTGCACTTCACAAAATAGATGGCATCATGAGGTTGGAAAATTATGTGGATATATATTGAGCTAACATCTCAAGACATCAGTCAGGAAGTTAAAGTTTGGTCGCAAATGGGTCTTCCAAATGGACAATGACCCCAAACATACTTCCAAAGTTGTGGCAAAATGACTTAAGGACAACAAAGTCAAGGTATTGGAGTAGCCATCACAAAGCCCTGACCTCAATCCCATAGAACATTTTTGGGCAGAACTGAAAAAGCGTGTGCGAGCAAGGAGGCCAACTCTGTCAGGAGGAATGGGCCAAAATTCACCCAACTTATTGTGGGAAGCTTGTGGAAGGCTACCCAAAATGTTTGACCCAAGTTAAACAATTTAAAGGCAATGCTACCAAATACTAATTGAGTATATAGAAAACTTCTGACCCACTGGGAATGTGATGAATGAAATAAAAGCTGAAATAAATCATTCTCTCTACTATTATTCTGACATTTCACATTCTTAAAATAAAGTGGTGATCCTAACTGACCTAAAACAGGGAATTTTTACGAGGATTAAATGTCAGGAATTGTGAAAAACTGAGTTTTTAAATGTATTTGGCTAAGGTGTATGTAAACTTCTGACTTCAACTGTGGAGATGGAACACTGGTCACTTTAATAATGTTTACATACTGTTCCACTTCATATGTATATACTGTATTCTAGTCAAGGCCATCCTATTTAACTATTGCTGTACATATACTATTATATCCACGTATTCTTCAGTTATACTACATATTCTATCCACACACTGTACATAATGTCTATACAAACCATCACATATATATATGTATATATACTGTATGTACATATACAGTGGGGAGAACAAGTATTTGATACACTGACAATTTTGCAGGTTTTCCTACTTACAAAGCATGTAGAGGTCTGTAATTTTTATCATAGGTACACTTCAACTGTGAGAGAAGGAATCTAAAACAAAAATCCAGAAAATCACATTGTATGATTTTTAATTAATTAATTTGCATTTTATTGCATGACATAAGTATTTGATACATCAGAAAAGCAGAACTGAATATTTGGTACAGAAACCTTAGTTTGCAATTACAGAGATCATACGTTTCCTGTAGTTCTTGACCAGGTTTGCACACACTGCAGCAGGGATTTTGGCCCACTCCTCCATACAGACCTTCTCCAGATCCTTCAGGTTTCGGGGCTGTCGCTGGGCAATACGGACTTTCGGCTCCCTCCAAAGATTTTCTATTGGGTTCAGGTCTGGAGACTGGCTAGGCCACTCCAGGACCTTGAGATGCTTCTTACGGAGCCACTCCTTAGTTGCCCTGGCTGTGTGTTTCGGGTCGTTGTCATGCTGGAAGACCCAGCCACGACCCATCTTCAATGCTCTTACTGAGGGAAGGAGGTTGTTGGTCAAGATCTCGCGATACATGGCCCCGTCCATCCTCCCTTCAATACGGTGCAGTCGTCCTGTCCCCTTTGCAGAAAAGCATCCCCAAAGAATGATGTTTCCACCTCCATGCTTCACGGTTGGGATGGTGTTCTTGGGGTTGTACTCATCCTTCTATTCCTCCAAACACGGCGAGTGGAGTTTATAGCAAAAAGCTCTATTTTTGTCTCATCAGACCACATGACCTTCTCCCATTCCTCCTCTGGATCATCCAGATGGTCATTGGCAAACTTCAGACGGGCCTGGACATGCGCTGGCTTGAGCAGGGGGACCTTGCGTGCGCTGCAGGATTTTAATCCATGACGGCGTAGTGTGTTACTAATGGTTTTCTTTGAGACTGTGGTCCCAGCTCTCTTCAGGTCATTGACCAGGTCCTGCCGTGTAGTTCTGGGCTGATCCCTCACATTCCTCATGATCATTGATGCCCCACGAGGTGAGATCTTGCATGGAGCCCCAGACCGAGGGTGATTGACCGTCATCTTGAACTTCTTCCATTTTCTAATAATTGTGCCAACAGTTGTTGCCTTCTCACCAAGCTGCTTGGCTATTGTCCTGTAGCCCATCCCAGCCTTGTACAGGTCTACAATTTATCCCTGATGTCCTTACACAGCTCTCTGGTCTTGGCCATTGTGGAGAGGTTGGAGTCTGTTTGATTGAGTGTGTGGACAGGTGTCTTTTATACAGGTAACGAGTTCAAACAGGTGCAGTTAATACAGGTAATGAGTGGAGAACAGGAGGGCTTCTTAAAGAAAAACTAACAGGTCTGTGAGAGCCGGAATTCTTACTGGTTGGTAGGTGATCAAATACTTATGTCATGCAATAAAATGCAAATTAATTACTTAAAAATCATACAATGTGATTTTCTGGATTTTTGTTTTAGATTCCGTCTCTCACAGTTGAAGTGTACCTATGATAAAAATGACAGACCTCTACATGCTTTGTAAGTAGGAAAACCTGCAAAATCGGCAGTGTATCAAATACTTGTTCTCCCCACTGTATATTGATACTCCGGACTAGTACTAATATTTCTATATTTCTTCATTCCATTCTTTTACTTTTAGATTTGTGTGTGTTGTCTTTTGTTAGATATTACTGCACTGTTGGAGCTAGGAACACCATCATTTCACTACACCCACAATAACATCTGCTAAGCATGTGTATGCGACTAATAACACTAGATTTGATATTCCTGCTACCAGTCACTTTTCAGCTCTGTTTACATGTACACTGAGTGTATAAAACATAAGGAACACTTTCCTAATATTGAGTTGCACCCCCTTTTGCCCTCAGAAAAGCCTCAAATCGTCAGGGCATGGACTCTACAAGGTATTGAAAGCGTTCCACAGGGATGCTGGCCCATGCTGACTCCAATACTTCCCATAGTTGTGTCAAGTTGGCTGGATGTCCTTTGGGTGGTGGACCATTCTTGATACACACAGGAAACTGTTGAGCATGAAAAACCCAGCAGCGTTGCAGTTCTTGACACACTCAAACCGGTGCAACTGGCACCTACTACCATACCCCGTTCAAAGGTACTTAAATCTTTTGTCTTGCCCATTCACCCTCTGACTGGCACACATACACAATCTTTGTCTCAATTGTCTCAAGGCTGGTTAAATAAGGATTTTTAAGTCTCCTCCCCTTCATCTACACCAGGTATTCCCAAACTGGGGTACAGGGTAACATCCAATCATATTAACTGTTACTCTCTCGCGGGAATTCCACTAACGGTCCGTAGGTAGCCAAACGTAGCTGCTGCTCTTGTTGGTATCTGTACTGATGGCGCAAAAGCCACGACAGGGAGACATAGTGGAATGTTAATGTGCGTGCAAGCAGTTGCTCCCGACGCCACTTGGGTACACTGCCACTTGGGTACACTGCCAGATTTCTGGATTGGGCTGCGCTCAAAGTATCCTGCCTTGGCAAATCGCGCTGTTAAGACACTGTTACTCTTTGCAACCACGTATTGTACCTATGTGAGAGTGGATTCTCGGCCCGCACTAGCATGAAAACTAAATACAGGCACAGACTGTGTGGAAAATGATTTAAGACTGAGACTCTCTCCAATACAACCCAACATTGCAGAGTTATGTGCATCCTTTCAAGCACAACCTTCTCATTAACCTGTGATGAGTTATTCACAATTTTCTATGAACAAATAAGGTTTTATATGTAAAATGGTTAAATAAAGAGCAAAATTATTGATTATTATTATATTATTATTTGTGCCCTGGTCCTATAAGAGCTCTTTGTCACTTCCCACGAGCCGGGTTGTGACAAAAACTCACACTCATTCTTATGTTTAATAAATGTATCGTATAGTGTGTGTATGGCAGGTTTACAATGATGGCAAAAAACAACATTTGAGAGTGCGCTGACCCTGCTGCCAGAGGGAGTACGCAGCTGAAGGTTGAATGTTTGAAGGGGTACGGGACTATAATAAGTTTGGGAACCACTGATCTACACTGATTGAAGTGGATTTAACAAGTGACATCAATAAGGAATCATAGCTTTCACCTGAATTCACCTGGTAAGTCCTAATGTTTTGTACACTCAGTGTATATCTTACTACCAGTCACTTTTTATGTATAAACGTACCCCTGCATATTGAATAAGGTACTGGCACAGTACTTGCATTCTCGTTCTTCTTCAAATTATATTGTACTTGTGTGTTTTTAATTTTATTTTCTATTTATATTATTATTAGCGTATTGTTGGGAAAGAGCTCTCAAGTAAGAATTTCACTATACTGTTTTACACCTGCTGTACCCTGTGCTAATAAACTTTTAAACGTGAAACCAACTTTACTCTTTGGGGTACTAGGGAGGTACATGCGTCAATCATGAAGAAGAAACACAGCTTGTTGAAAGCTGTAACAGTAAAGGTCTGAAGAGGATTTAGACAGTTTTGCGTTACCATCCTGGATAGAGGTTTCCAATTGAATAGGTCACATAGCAGCCCATGCCGGCAACAATAGTCCATTTGCAGCCCAGGTTTTTGATGAGAATGGGTGGCAGGAACATGGAGGACAGGATGATGGAAGCATAGATAACACTGAGAGATGTCACCCCCATCCCGTCCTCTGCATTCAGACTGCTCTGTAACACAGGAAAGAGATGGTGCCATCAATTTTCCAGAGCCAGAAATTCAAGTGTTGAATTTCATTGAAGCAATTCGATTGGACCAATCATCCAAGATCTATAGTATGTTGAGTTTCCTACCTGTAAACTCTGAAGTCCTCCGTATGCTGTGAACAGAGATAAAAATCCAATGGATACAACCAGAACATTTTTCATATTTCGGTCTATCATGTCTGAAACTTGGAAAACCTTAAGGTTTAGGCTCTAAGTATACTCCAGATTACAGCTTCACCAGATGGTTGTCAGGAATTGTCAAGGCAAGGTGTCATGCTAACCACTGCGGCTGATATAGTTAAGCCTGCTGAGTAAAGGACAAAGTTCATCCCAGTCTATAAAATGTTCGATATGTGGAGTGCTTTGATGACGAGCTCTTATCAATAGGTATTCTTATCCATCATTAACGGACAGTATGGGACGCTTTCTTAGCTCCTCTCTATTTTCACAATTTCCTACACCACTTTATCAGTATCAGTAGTTTAGACATGTTGGATCAGATATGGCAGACATTAGTAAAGCTAATGACCGCTGACTCTTTGTCCTAGCATATTAGCAACTGTGTTTTACAGTTGAAAATTGAACTTCAATGTTTCAATTTAAATCCCAATGTTTGGGATTGAGCCCAACTCCTGGATTTAGGGTGCCCATTATATCTTAATTATTCATTTGTCAATATGTTTTGTTTACTTTGTTCTGTTTCACTCTCAAGCATACTGATAGTTACCCAGTTTAGTTCAGCTGTGTGTGAGGAATGCATTCCACTCAGAAGAGATACCAGGGTGCAAAGGTTTACTGCCTGTTATGGGAAAGGCTTTTTATGGTACAATGACACAGACATTGAATCCTCTTCCTTATAGTTTTTATAACACTATAGCACGGAATCAAAAGTGTTCTACCAGGAACCAAAAACGGTTCTTCAAAGGGTTCTCCTATGGGGACAGCCGAATAACCCTTTTAGGTTCTAGATAGCACGTTTCTTTCCAAGAGTGTGGATTCAGCTGCGGGCCGATGGTCGGGTGGCCAGGACATAATTACATATCATTTGTCGACAGGAAATTGACAGCAAGAAGCCCAAACAGATATAATATTTGAATAAAGCATAATAATTTCAAACCTTGATTACATTTGTATACAATCACGTCTCTCTATTATGAGTGGGAATACTTGGGAACAGATTTCCAAAATTAAAATCACTTGGAGCTGATTTCCTGCTGTTTTTACAGTCTTTTATGTCCAGTCTTTTATGAGGAGGTGCAACTCAATATTAGGAAGGTGTTGCTAATGTTTGTAATACACAGGTGATTATATCTCATTAATGGACAATGGACTTTTTCCATTTCATCTCCCCAAAGAAAATATGTTTTCCCTATCAAATTAGATTGAAGGGTGTTAACTTTATCACTAACATTGACAGAGGTATCTATTTGGAGAAAATACAAAATTATAAAATGTATGGCCACATTATTTATCAGGATTTGAATTTGATCAGACATTGTGAGGTTATCACTGTGTGAAAGTACTGTCTTTTGAACACATATACTTACTATTGTGATATTGTGTCATTCACATGATCGGACTTCTGCACAGTAATATTCAGCCTGAGGCTTGGGCATATCATCATGGATCCATCTTCTGTGAAATCAGCTTATCACTTTGATGATATAATCAGATAAGGTTTATCGTTTATACTGAGGAAAAACATTAGTTCGCCGCTCCACCCTACAATAAAGATATCATTGACCTTTTGTCAGCAACAAAAGAGTGATCTAATTAAGATCCTACATCTGTACTCCTCCCATAACCCAGAGATAGCAAAATAATTCACTGGAAAGTCCTTTGAGACTCATGCACACTGAGAGAGTTCATTTTAGCCCAGTCTCATTCCAGGTTGGGGCAGTCCGACACCATAACAGGCTGTGTTGAATCTAGGTGCTTTTTTAAATACTGTAGCGAAACTCGCTATACAAACCATGTTACAATTCCCACCAAATGGGTTAACCCTATTGGCGCGATGCGTAAGGTGTTTGCCTTTCACACTAACTACCTGGGTTCGCTTCACTGCCTTGCCGTTTGCTAAAATATAAAATGACCACTACATTAATTAAAGTACTATTACTGTATGTATACAAGCTGGTAAAGATGACCAACAGAGGGCACTAGACATCACATTAGGCATCCCTTGAAGTCAGTTTTATATCTGAAAAATCTGCCAGATATAGATGAATGAGAATGATATTGCAAAAATCATATTCAAAGTTATGTTTAAAATCTAGTCTAGTTATTGCTGTATCACAATTTGATCAAAAAGATGAATGCCCATTTGCATGCCAGAATTCATAGAATGCAATTATCTTTTCAATTGGATATTTCCTACAATACCTACAATCAAAATAATAATATAATGTTATTTGTCACATGCTCTTAATACTACTGATGTAGACTTTACCGTGAAATGCTTTCTTACGAGCCCTTCCTAACGATGCAAAATACACAAGAATGGAGCTACAGTGCCTTCGGAAAGTATTCAGACTTTTTCCACATTTTTTAAATATAATTTTTTCCTCAGCAATCTACACACAATACCCCATAATGACAAAGCGAAAACAGGTTTTTAGAAATGTTGGCAAATTTAGACAAAATTAAAAACAAATACCTTATTTACATATGTATTCAGACCCTTTTCTATGAGACATGAAATTGAGCTCCGATGTATCCTGTTTCCATTGATCATCCTTGAGATGTTTCTACAACTTGACTGGAGTCCACCTGTGGTAGATTCAATTGATTGGACATGATTTTGAAAGGCACACACCTGTCTATATAAGGTCCAAGAGTTGACAGTGCATGTCAGAGCAAAAACCAAGCCATGAGGTCGAAGGAATTGTCTGTAGAGCTCCGAGACAGGATTATGTCGAGGCACAGATCTGGGGAAGGGTATCAAAACATTTCTGCAACATTGAAGGTCCCCCTTGGTCAGGGAGGTAACCAAGAACCCGATGGTCACTCTGACAGAGCTCTAGAGTTTCTCTGTGGAGATGGGAGAACCTCCCAGAAGGACAACCATCTCTGGAGCACTCCACCAATCAGACTGTTATGGTAGAGTAGCCAGACGGAACCCACTCCTCAGTAAAAGGCACATGACAGCCCACTTGGAGTTTGCCAAAAAGCACCTAAAGACTCTGACTATGAGAAACAAGATTATCTGGTCTGATGAAACCAAGATTGAACTCTTTGGGTTGAATGCCAAGCATCACGTCTGGAGGAAACCTGGTACCATCCCTACGGTGAAGCATGGTGGTGGCAGCATCATGCTGTGGTGATGTTTTTCAGCGAGAGGGACTGGGAGACTAGTGAGGATCGAGGCAAAGATGAATGGAGCAAAGTACAGAGAGATCCTTGATGAAACCTGCTCCAGAGCGCTCAGGACCTCAGACTGGGGCAAAGGTTCACCTTCCAATAGGACAATGACCCTAAGCACACAGCCAAGACAACGCATTAGTGGCTTCGGGACAAGTCTCTGAATGTCCTTGAGTGGCCCAGCTAGAGCCCGGACTTGAAACCGATCAAACATCTCTGGGGAGATCTGAAAATAGCTGTGCAGTAACAATCCCCATCCAACCTGACAGAGCTTGAGAGGATCTGCAGAGAGTATTGGGAGAAACTCCCCAAATACAGGTGTGCCAAGCTTGCAGTGTCATACCCGAGAAGACTCAACGCTGTAATCGCTGCCAAAGGTGCTTCAACAAAGTACTGAGTAAAGGGTCTGAATATTATATAAATGTGATTTTTATTTTTTTATTATACATTTGCAAACATTTCTAAAAACCTGTTTTTACTTAGTCATTATGGGGTATTGTGTGTAGATTGATGAAGGGGAAAAAAATATTTCATCTATTTTAGAATGAGGCTGTAACGTAACAAAGTGTGGAAAAAGTCAAGGGGTCTGAATACTTTCCGAAACCACTGTGTACAGGGAGTACCAGTATCAGATCAATGTGAAGTCTGCTGTATGCCAGTCTAGAATAATGTTTGATGACAATCAGGATGGCCAAGATATTATAGTTTATTGACTCCTCTCTGGATACTTTTCAGAGTCATCCATTGTCAGTGGTTGTCGGTATCTGATTGGCTATAGAGTTCATTGCTGCATCTTGTCAAAAGCTATTCTGTCAGCAGCCACATGAACTATCCGCCTGACATTGGAATGCCAGGAGGATTTAGTTAATGTGCCTCTCTCTCATACACAGTGTAGTATATCTCCCAGACCAGAAGTGCTGTTAAATTCTGCATTCTCAGAATCCCCAAAAGGCTTTGGTGGAATCATAAATATCTCGCTCTCGCTTTCACTCTCATATTCCTATCCAGCAGGTACAGAACTGAAATCACATTAAGAAGTCTATTCAGACTGAGTTTAGTCTATAGCTCCAGGTGCTACCTTAAGCATAGATTTACCACAAACTTCTGTCATCATACTAGAATGAAGTCTGTCCTGTTTGAGCCAAAAGTAGAGATGAGAAGAGAGGAGAGAAGATGAGAAGGGAGGAGAAGAGAGCAGAGGAGATGAGAAGAGAGGAGCCAGACAGGTCTGCTTTAGAAGTATACCTGACCCAGGCCTCTCCCAGGAGTGGCAGCATGGAGCTCAGGCTCTGACTCAGTCTGCTCTGCTACTCTCTGGCCAGATGTTTTCTGCTCTGCAGTGCAGCCGGCATCCTCTATCTCCTCTCTCCTCCTCCGTCCTCAGTGGGGGACACATTCTGCGGCACACGCCAGGGGACCCAGGCTCTCCCAGCACAGCCGGGCCTTCCAGCCCAAACAGCCCAGCTAACATAGCGTCAACCCAAGCAAAGGACTCCCTGACGTAGAGTCACACAGAGGTCATCGCCTCTTAGCACTGTTGTTTCAGCCCCCTCAGAGAGACAGACAGTCTGGAAGGCCGTGTTTATCTACTTCACCACGTGTTTATTGGCTGTCGGAGAGTACCCTGGAGCCTGTCTGTCTTTTCACTGGGTGTTTCATTAAAGTAGCCTAAACCGAATCTGCTACGGAGCTTCCAGCTCATTCAAGTGGAACTCCAGACCAGACACATACATACCTGTCTGCAATGTAAATGCGTTACCTCAGGGGCAGGACGTGTGCTACTCATGGCCACCACCAGGGGGCTCGGTTGGGCGGTAAAACTTGAGCCAGCAGTGCTGTGCACTGTGTGTCGCTCATAAACACCTGTTCCCACAGTCAGTGTCTGTAAAAAATTGTTTTTCCTTTATCCATGTTGCATGTGATTACTTTTGGCTGAGCTATAATTCAGTCCAGGCCTGATATACAACGTATGATAAAGTATTAAGGCTATGCCTACTCATTAGGGAGTTTTCCAAACTCTGTCCTCAGGACCCCAAGGGGTGCACTGCAGGATAAGCCACAGCTTTACCTCCTGATTTACATTAGGTGGTTACAGGCTGGAGACACATGGGATGGATAAGGAACACTGGTTCAGTGAAGCTAGCTTATCTTCAAGCACCTTCCTATCTGTGGGTTATTCTCACTAGCAGAGTCAGGCAGGCTGAGCCTTTATGGGAAACAGACCCAGTTTACCCCTCTCTCCTACATCTTGCACTCTCCCCAAATCCCCTATGGAATCCCAGACATGCACACTCTGGACTGGAGTTCTAATCTCCCTTGGGAAGCTGCAACACTTTCGCCAAACTCGGCAAACTTAGTGACTAGTGTACTCTAAGATCAATACTTCTCACTGGTGGCTCATTATTATGAAAGTAGTAGTCTATGACTGAGCGGAACACCCCCTCTTACTGTGACCTCGCGTCTCAGGGCTTTGTATTTTCATTCAAACACTTCAGACCTGGTATGAGTCAGTCTATCAATGCACTACTTATTGACTCTCTGTCTGAATGTTACAAATGCTTGAGCCACAATAGAAATGTTAGCCTACTGGGATTTCTCTGAATTTTGCTTCACTTATTGAGGTTTTGTAACATCTTATGAGTTATTTTCGATTTGCCCTGGATTACATGGTTAATATGTAATTTCATAAGGATGAGAAGCAGCTAACAATGACAATTGTAGTCACTGTCCTTGTTGTGGTTATGGCATGGTTACTTATGAGTCATTCTAGTATTGTCTTGACATCCTATATGACTAAGACTATAGTACTATTGGGGTCTTTCCTGAAGCTCAGCACTATGAATGGAGTAGACTGAGATCACCTATTTTACTCTGACTTAAGGTACATGTATGAGCTAGAACCGTGTATCAGAGAGGGTGGTCATCCCTGCAGTGCAGTGTGACATGCAACCGGTTGACATGCTAACAGACGTTAGTGTATTTAAAAACCTGCATGCTTAGCCTAGCTCCCCCAGCCACCACATGACACTACGGGAGCTGTGTTTGTGTGTGTGTGTGCGCGTGCGTGCGTGCGTCCGTGTTTATTCTGCTGTTGACTGTGACAGGCGTGAGTCACTCTGACTTCCCATTGTTAACTGTTTGCTGATGTCAATGCAGGATCTATGGGGCATTTTATGTTGCTGCCCCAGCACAATGCAGAATGGCAGATAGATGCTGACACCACCTCAAAATGGCTTTATTTAGCAAAAGCGACATAGAGCCTCTGACGTGTGTGTGTGCCCCACAACAACAGAAATGAGGGAAATAGATCATAAAAGAGAGGGAGGGAGCACAAAAACGTTAAACAAATAGTCTGTAGAATAGTCTAGCATCACTGGCTTTCAGTTAGTTTGTATGTTTCTATATTTGACCCTGGTACCCCTGATGCAGGTCTCCGTAGACTGTATTTACACTGACCTGCAGCCTACTGATCTTTTTCCCACTTTGGACCAATCACATCAGATCTTTTCACATCAGATATTTTTCAGAGCTGATCTGATTGGTCAAAGACCAAATGATGAAAAACAGAGCATAATTGGGCTGCCTGTTTAAACGCAGACATGGAGACATACCTCTGCATGTATTTCCACTATCTTGGGACATCACTAAAGGCTTAACACTCTAACACATGCAAATGGGTTGTGCTATCGCATCAGAGAATACCCTGCTCATCCTTGAGCCTATAAAACCGGCTTGGCCACCCAACCACTGCCTTTTCCCTCCTCAGTCAAATTGTGCCAAGAGAGATACAGTGCCATCTTGCAAATCTGGAGACCACCACCACCCCAAACAAACAGATGAGACACCAACAACTAGGTCTGGTGGAAACTCTCCTAAGCTTTGACCAATGGACAATCTCTGTCTGAATGCTTGCGGATTCTTGTGCAATGCAGCACTTGAACCCTCAGGGTGGAACCGTTCATCACTGGTTGTAGTGAAGATGAGGAGAGGCTTGAGACAGCAGTTTGAAGAGAGGGGGAGCATGAGAGGAATGAGGGGGGAATATAGGCGTCCAAGTAGGGGGTGTCAATGATAGGATTGCCTGGCTGATGCCGGGAAGAATAAGGGACGTCAAGGTCGGCCGTAAAGAGAGAGAGTGAGAGTTCCCTTCTGCAAAACTACCATGAATTATTCAGCTTCTCTTTTGTCTCCTACTCCTCTCCTCAGCGCTCTACTGGAGCGGCCCTGACAAGTTTATTCCATCTCTGCCTCAGTCTGTGGAGTGGGTTGTGTTGCCTGCCTGCATGCCTGCCCGCCTTCCCAGCTAACAATTGTTGGGAAAGAAAATGTTTTTGTAATGTTACCTGTAATGTTCCCCTAATGTTTGAGTGTCCAATTTTCCGTTAGTTAAGGAAACATTCTATCTATGTTAGCAGAAATATTCTGAGGACCTTTTCAGCATGTTTTGGTGTTAAAGTGAGGTGAGCATTCCCTTAATGTCAAGCAGAACTAATCTAGAACGTGGTTACAATGTTCTCAGATTATACAACATTATGTTCTAGATGTGTTTTATGGGACATTGCAAGAACATTGATGTGTAGTCTTAGGAGACTATTCCATCACCAGGTTCTCAGAATAGAAGATATTAATGTTCTAGACACATTCCATGAGAACACTCCTGTGTCCAGTTTTCTGAGGGTTAGATCTTTTTGTCTGTTGGCAAGGTTAGGGATACTCACACACAATGTTTTCAACTTACATATTTGACACACATGATTACGTTGTGCATGTTCATTTATACAGTAATTATTATTCGAAATGTCCATACCTGGGATTTGAACTCGCAACCTCTCGGTTCAAGGCAATCAGATCTTCCCGCTATGCCACCATGTCTGTGTCAGTTATCAGTTCATTTGACTATTCTTGATTTGAGGGCTTTCTGTATGCCCTGAAGATATCCTTTATTGGGACAGTGGTTAGGGTGTTTGTCAATGGTGTAGGTGGCCTGGGTTCGAGACCTGCAAGGGGAGGCACCCTACTCTCACATTCTTAGCAATATAGTATATATTAATGTCAACAGTTACAACACACTTATCTGATCTAATTAAAATGTGTTTCTCATAGAAATATGAGAATTGGTAGAATTCTAGATAGCTGAGCATCTCAAAGAGTATTTCTGAAATCCACTACACATATACCATGTAGAACAAAGATGTGTCTGTGATCAGGAATCACATCAGCTCTAGTCATTGCATTTATATCTGTAACATTCCTAGTTTGTTGTCGAAACCTGGCCCAGGTGGTAGTGTTGCTTCTGATAGAAACATACCCAGAACATGGTTGCCATATTCTTAGAATATCAGAAATGTGTATATTTGCAGTAGCATGTCTGTACTTTATCAAAATTGCCATTCAAGCAATGATGATGCCAGTTATACCAAAACAATACACAACACAGAATTCCATCTCCTAGTTTTTATGTGGAAAATAGACTAATTGCAACATAATCACTTGGGATCAATGTTATTACTTACAGCAATATAGTATAGTAATAAATTACATTTATGAGTAACGAAGTAATATAACGAGTTATTGTCTTCAAATATTGTAATATTATTACAGTTACTTTTTCGAGTAACTCGCATTACTTTCAGAAGCAAATCTCTACGGGCCAGTTATATACATGTATATATTTTTTAAGTCTTGTCTCATGCTTACGGAATTTATGCTGTAGGCTAACCCGTTTCCAATAGGCTATCGTAAAGCCTAAAATCGAAGAAAGATGGCAGCTGTGTTGTTACCCCTCTTAACATTTTCCTTGCGGAAATGCTCAAACCCAGGCCGCCAGCACCAATAATAACCACTGTCTCAATAAGGGATATCTCTAGGGCATGTGCTTATTAGGCCAGTATAGTTAGGCCCCGTCCGGAAGAAACCCTAAACCCTCCTCCCATAGGCAACCACGTTCTGTGTATGTTTGGTGGGACATTGCTGGATTATTCTCCTAACCCACAGAAAACTGGACACATTAATGTTCTTGCAACGTTCCCATGAAATATGTCTAGAATATTAAGTTCTGAGAACATGATGACCACATTCTGGGTAAGTTCTATTTGATGTTAAGGGAATGGTCTCTCAGAAGCATTCCTTGCACATCACGGGAACATTATTATGAAAATGTTAGTTAACGACCTAATGAGACTCTTAAGGGAATGTTCTCTAAAGTTGTGGGAACATTTGTTGTTAGCTGGGTTCACACCACTTCACACTGCTCAAAATGGCCAGTTACTTAGATTGGCAAATTACAAACCCTGACACTTCCTTGCAGAAGACGGTGGGAATTGCATGTTCTTCAAAAGCTCTTTTATTCCAAGGACCTGGAGAAGAAGCACTGTAGCAGCTTCGGAGACTGAGGTATTGTTGTTAAATGGCCCAATGCAGTAAAGATTCATTTTTTCATGTGTTTTATATCATATTGTACAACAACTGATGAAACTAACACTTTAAAAGTGTTTACAAATGTAATCAGTGTTATTTCCTGATAGTTGATGGTTGAAAATACAATCTACACAGGACCCTCTAAATCAGCAGGTTTACATGGGAAGGAGTTTCGGCTTTCCATGGTGACATCACCATGCGGTAAATTGGCTAACAGACCAATAAAGAGACTTCAAAACCTCTCTGCCAATAACAGCTAGTTTTCAGTTTTCTCCTCCCCACTCAGACCACTCCCAGACAGTCCTAGCAAAATTCTTGCTTGAGAAATAGTTGTTTGGTAAAAAGCTATTTTTGTCTATTTGAATGAAAATCTATTACAGTAAGGTACTGTTACCCAGAAATTATTTGATATCGATATAAAAATGCCTGCATTTGGCTTTTAAGATGCATCCCTTGAAAAGGGGGCCTTGGATATGATTAGGGGCATGAATTTTTTCTGGCCATGTTACCTGACCGGGAACAACACTGGGCTATAGTTATATCCTATGAGAGACGACTCCTCACAAATATCTACCAAAACAACTGTGACTCAGCCCAAAGTCAATATTTTGCCCATGCCAAATGTTACCTGAACTACAGGTCTTACCTGTATCAGGTTCACAAAGTCAACAATGACAGACTTAAGGTGTGTGCATTTCATATCCACATGAGGTCATTCAGTAGTTGCATTGTGCAAATAATCATTCTCAACATTCTATCATCACCACAAAGGAATGTGCAAGTATCAATGTAAGAATAGTGTTGTGATGAATCAATGAATGAATGAATTGGATTAATCTGCTTCCTGTCATTTCTATCCCATGTAGGAGGATGAGACACACCGCTTTTGACACATTGTCTAGCCTTCTAATTTCTTTCTGCTTTGCAAATTAATTTGTAGCTTGGCATTCCAATGAGATGGCAGATAATGAATTATGCCCACACAACCCTCAGGCCTGTCTGTCAGACAGTATCAGACTGATCTCTCGTCTTTGTACAGGTAAAGATCTGACATCTGCCGCTCGCTGCAGAGTGCAGGGGGGGTCCCGTGCTGGATCTAAAAGGCTGGGATGGTTCATTCCTTGGCTGCCGGACAATGCCAGAGAGGAATGCCAGTATTCCCCCTGTACCTAAGGCCTAGATGGGCAGCGCTTTGTGAAGCTTGGCATGGTAGGCCGCTGTGTGGGAATCCATCACCAGGCAGTCTACCGCTGTCATTATGAGACGATAAAGCTGTATACCTCTATACTATAATATTTACCTCTGATGTTTAGCTTTCCTCTCTTCACAGTTTGTCTCCTGCATCCTGAAATAAAGCTATTCCTGTATGTACAGTGGCTTGCGAAAGTATTCACCCCCTTGGCATTTTTCCTATTTTGTTGCCTTACAACCTGGAATTAAAATAGATTTTTGGGGGGTTTGTATCATTTGATTTACACAACATGCCTACTTGGAAGATGCAAAATATTTTTTATTGTGAAACAAACAAGAAATAAGGAAAAAAACAGAAACTTGAGCGTGCATAACTATTCCCAAAGTCAATACTTTGTAGAGCCACCTTTTGCAGCAATTCCAGCTGCAAGTCTCTTGGGGTATGTCTCTATAAGCTTGGCACATCTAGCCACTGGGATTTTTGCCCATTCTTTAAGGCAAAACTGCTCCAGCTCCTTCAAGTTGGATGGGTTTCGCTGGTGTACAGCTATCTTTAAGTCATACCACAGATACTCAATTCGATTGAGATCTGGGCTTTGACTAGGCCATTCCAAGACATTTAAATGTTTCACCTTAAACCACTTGAGGGTTGCTTTAGCAGTATGCTTAGGGTCATTGTCCTGCTGGAAGGTGAACCTCCATCCTAGTCTCAAATCTCTGGAAGACTGAAACAGGTTTCCCTCAAGAATTTCCCTGTATTTAGCACCATCCATCATTCCTTCAATTCTGACCAGTTTCCCATTCTCTGCCAATTAAAAACATCCCCACAGCATGATGCTGCCACCACCATGCTTCACTGTGGGCGATAAGAGGTGTTGGGTTTGCTCCAGACATAGTATTTTCCTTGATGGCCAAAAAGCTCAATTTTAGTCTCATCTGACCAGAGTACCTTCTTCCATATGTTTGGGGAGTCTCCCACATGCCTTTTGGCAAACATCAAACATGTTTGCTTATTTTTTTCTTTAAGCAATGGCTTTTTTCTGGCCACTCTTCCATAAAGCCCAGCTCTGTGGAGTGTACAGTTTAAAGTGGTCCTATGGACAGATACTCCAATCTCAGCTGTGGAGCTTTGCAGCTCCTTCAGGAGTATCTTTGGTCTCTTTGTTGCCTCTCTGATTAATGCCCTCCTTGCCTGGTCTGTGAGTTTTGGTGGGCGGCCCTCTCTTGGCAGGTTTGTTGTTGTGCCATATTCTTTCAATTTTTTAATAATGGATTTAACGGTGCTCCGTGGGATGTTCAAAGTTTCTGATATTTTTTTATAACCCAACCCTGATCTGTACTTCTCCACAACTTTGTCCCTGACCTGTTTAGAGAGCTCCTTGGTCTTCATGGTGCTGCTTGCTTGGTGGTGCCCCTTGCTTAGTGGCGTTGCAGACTCTGGGGCCTTTTAGAACAGGTGTATGTATACTGAGATCATGTGACAGATCATGTGACACTTAGATTGCACACAGGCAGACTTTATTTAACTTATGTGACTTCTGAAGGTCTGGGATACAGCAACTGAAGAACTGGGAAAGCTGGGATACAGCAACTGAAGAACTGGGAAAGCTGGGATACAGCAACTGAAGAACTGGGAAAGCTGGGATACAGCAACTGAAGAACTGGGAAAGCTGGGATACAGCAACTGAAGAACTGGGAAAGCTGGGATACAGCAACTGAAGAACTGGGAAAGCTGGGATACAGCAACTGAAGAACTGGGAAAGCTGGAATACAGCAACTGAAGAACTGGGAAAGCTGGGATACAGCAACTGAAGAACTGGGAAAGCTGGAATACAGCAACTGAAGAACTGGGAAAGCTGGGATACAGCAACTGAAGAACTGGGAAAGCTGGAATAGAGCAAACCCAATGGTACAGTTACAGTGCCTTCGGAAATTATTCAGACCCCTTGACTTTTTCACATTTTGCTAGGTTACAGCCTTATTCTAAAATGTATTTAAAAAAACAATTATTATCAGTCTACACACAATACCCCATAATGACAAAGCAAAAACAGTTTTTTAGAAATGTTTGCTAATTTATAAAAAGTAAACTGAAATATCACATTTACATCAGTATTCAGACCCTTTACTCAGTACTTTGTTGAAGCACCTTTGGCGGTGATTACAGCCTCGAGTCTTCTTGGGTATGACGCTACAAGCTTGGCACACCTGTATTTGTGGAGTTCCTCCCATTATTCTCTGCAGATCCTCTCAAGCTCTGTCAGGTTGGATGGGGAGCATTGCTGCACAGCTATTTTCAGGTCTCTCCAGCGATGTTCGATCAGGTTTATGTCTGGGCTCTGGCTGGGCCATTCAAGGACATTCACAGACTTGTCCCGAAGCCACTCCTGCTTCGTCCTGGCTGTGTGCTTCGGGTCATTGTCCTGTTGGAAGGTGAACCTTCGCCCCAGTCTGAGGTCCTGAGAGCTCTGGAGCAGTTCAAAAAAAAAATAATCAAGGATCTCTCTGTACTTTGCTCTGTTCATCTTTGCCTCAATCCTGACTAGTCTCCCAGTCCCTGCCGCTGAAAAACATCCCCACAGCATGATTCTGCCATCACCATGCTTCACCATAGGGATGGTGCCAGGTTTCCTCCAGACATGACGATTGGCATTCAGGCCAAAGAGTTCAATCTTGGTTTCATCAGACCAGAGAACTCTACCATAAAGGCCTGAGTGGTGGAGTGCTGCAGAGATGGTTGTCCTTCTGGAAGGTTCTCCAATCTCCACAGAGGAACTCTGGAGCTCTGTCAGAGTGACCATCGGGTTCTTGGTCACCCCACTGACCAAGGCCCTTCTCCCCAGATTGCTCAGTTTGGCCGGGCGGCCAGCTCTAGGAAGAGTCTTGGTGGTTCCAAACTTCTTTCATTTAAGAATGATGGAGGCCACTGTGTTCTTGGGGACCTTCAATTCTGCAGAAATGTTTTGGTACCCTTCCCCAGATCTGTGCCTCGACACAATTCTGTCTCGGAGCTCTACAGACAATTCCTTCGACCTCATGCCTTGGTTTTTGCTCTCACATGCACTGTCAACTCTTGGACCTTATATAGACAGGTGCGTGCCTTTCCAAATCATGTCCAATCAATAGACTTGACCCGGGTGGACTCCAATCAAGTTGTAGACACACCTCAAGGATGATCAATGGAAACAGGATGCACCTGAGCTCAATTTCGAGTCTCATAGCAAAAGGTCTGAATACTTATGTTAAATAAGGTATTTCTAAAAACCTGTTTTCGATTTGTCATTATGGGGTATTGTGTGTACATTGCTGAGGATTTTTAAAAATGTAATCCATCTGAGAATAAGGCTGTAACGTAACAAAATGTGGAAAAAGTCAAGGGGCCGTAATACTTTCCGAAGGCACTGTATATTTGTGAGAACGGTTCGGTCTTTCCAAAGTGCATGTCATAAAATTTGTTTTACAGCGGAATGGTTTCTCACAAATAGCCATAGCATCTCTCCCCTTTCCTTTGTGTGTTTACAAATCTGTTTTCAATGGTTATTCCCTGATAGATTCGGTAGTCACAGACTACCAGACTAAGTAATCATGTGACTAAACTAAATAAAATAAAAAATAAACTACACTATGAAACAAACATTCTTTAAATTATATAAAGAATGATAGTAAAAAGCTTTGGGGCACCTTAAATAAAAATTTTGGGAAAAAAGCCAACTCGGCTCCTTCATTCATTGAATCAGATGGCTCATTCAACAAAAAGCACACTCATTTTGCAAACTACTTTAATGACTTTTTCATTGGCAAGATAAGTAAACTTAGGGATGACATGCCAGCAACAAACGCTGACACTACACATCCAAGTATATCGGACCAAATTTTGAAAGACAAGAATTGTACTTTTGAATTCTGCAAAGTCAGTGTGGAAGAAGTGACAAAAATTATTGTTGTCCATCAACAATGACAGGCCACCGGGGTCTGACAATCTGGATGGAAAATTACTGAGGATAATAGCAGACGATATTGCCACTCCTATTTGCCACATCTTCAATTTAAGCCTACTAGAGAGCGTGTGCTCTCAGGCCTGGAGGGAAGCTAAAATCATTCTGCTACCCAAGAATAGTAAAGCCCCCTTTACTGGCTCAAATAGCCGACCAATCAGCCTGTTACCAACCCTTAGTAAACTTCTGGAAAAAATAGTGTTTGACCAGATACAATGCTATTTTACAGTAAACAAATTGACAACAGAATTTCAGCATGCTTATAGGGAAGGACACTCAACAAGCACCACACTTACACAAATGACTGATGAATGGCTGAGAGAAATTGATGATAAAATTATTGTGGGTGCTGTCTTGTTAGACTTTAGTGCAGCTTTTGACATTATTGATCATAGTCTGCTGCTGGAAAACTTGTGTGTTATGGCTTTACACCCCCTGTTATAATGTGGATAAAGAGTTACTTATCTAACAGAACACAAAGGGTGTTATTTAATGGAAGCCTTTTAGATATAATCCAGTTAGAATCAGAAATTCCCCAGGGTAGCTGTTTAGGCCCCTTGCTTTTTTCAATTTTTACTAACGACATGCCACTGACTTTGAGTAAAGCCAGAGTGTCTATGTATGCGGATGACTCAACACTATACACATCAGCTACAACAGCGACTGAAATGACTGCAACACTCAACAAAGAGCTGCAGTTAGTTTCAGAGTGGGTGGCAAGGAATAAGTTAGCCCTAAATATTTCTAAAACTAAAAGCATTGTATTTGGAACAAAACACTCACTAAACCCTACACCTCAACTAAACATTGTAATAAATAACGTGGAAATTGAGCAATTTGAGATGACTAAACTGCTTGGAGTAACCCTAGACTGTAAACTGTCATGCTCAAAACATATTGATGCAATAGTAGCTAAGATGGGGAGAAGTCTGTCTATAATAAAGCGATGCTCTGCCTTAACAACACTATCAACAAGGCAGGTCCTACAGGCCCTAGTTTTGTCGCACCTTGACTACTGTTCAGTCGTGTGGTCAGGTGCCACAAAAAATAACTTTTGCAAAAGGAAAATTGCAGTTGGCTCAGAACAGGGCAGCACGGCTAGCCCTTGGATGTACACAGAGAGCTAAAATTAATAATATGCATGTCAATCTCTCTTGGGTGAAAGTGGAGGAGAGATTGACTTCATCACTACTTGTATTTATGAGAGGTATTGACATGTTGAATGCATCGAACTGTCTATCTAAACTACTGGCACACAGCTTGGACACCCATGCATACCCCACAAGACATGCCACAAGAGGTCTCTTCACAGTCCCCAAGTCCAGAACAGACTATGGGAGGCACGAAGCACTACATAGAGCCATGACTACATGGAACTCTATTCCACTGACGCAAGCAGTAAAATTTGATTTTAAAAAACACCTTATGGAACAGCGGGGACTGTGAAGCAACACAAACATTGGCACAGACACTTGCACACACACACACACACACACACACACACACACACACACACACACACACACACACACACACACACACACGATAACATACGCAATATACATGCACATAGTATTAGTATAGTATTAATATTAGTACTGTAGATATGTGGTAGTGGTGGAGTAGGGGCCTGAGGGCACACAGTGTGTTGTGAAATCTGTGAATGTATTGTAATGTTTTAAAAATTTTATAAACTGTCTTCATTTTGCTGGACCCCAGGAAGAGTAGCTTCTGCATAATAAATACAAATACAAATACCACTGTCAAACACGTTTCGTGTATGTCTTACATAAGATTTTACACTGAAAATCTATAAATCACAGTGCTTAGTGTGATAATAGCTTTGTTCTGATCATGTCAGTGGGCTATGGCTGCTCTTTGATTATCTCTGGGGCTGAATGAGGTGCAGCTTCCTCCATGTGAAGCCATCGCCACGAAAACAGCGTTTTGTGGCAGTGAAGCTTCTCAGGGAGGAGAGGCAGGTGGGCACTGGCTACCCATAGCCCACCACTTCTGTCTCCATTTAATCAGCATGGAGAAAGGAGGTCTTAAAAGAAGACACTTCCCCCTGAAATCGTCCTGTGGGTCAGTGAACAAGAGAGAGAGCTGCCTGACGCATTGCCTGCCTGTAAAACCACGTTAATATCAAGCCCAGCTGTGAGGGAGGAGGGTTATGAGGAGCCAAGCGTCTGCAATTTGTCAAGGTTAGGAAATACAAATACCATACAATACAGTGCTCCCCTTTAGAGCCCATTTGTTTGCTAGCTTAAGGGAGGATGCATAGTTTTACTGCTGTGGTGTGTTCAATCATTGAGTGAGTGGGAAAGGTTTTCAAATGAAGCCTTTCCGCCCAATGGAAATGTGCTAGGACCTTATGGGAGAAATGGTGTGAGAAGAAAGTCTCACAAGCTGTGCTTTATTTGGCTAATGACCCATGTTGTACACCAAAGAGGTGGGCGGTTACTAATTGTCTCTTTAGTGGGGCAGTGAACAACATTAAGCAATATGAGAGCCTATAATAACAAATGAACCAAGCAGAAATGCGAAGGTGAAGACATTAAACATCTATTAATCCTTATTATAACCCTCCACTATTTCGTGAAGAATTCATCACTCCCACTCTGTACTAGTGGTTGAGACTTGCACTACCTACCGTTCACCGCCTTGTCTGCTACAGCCAGGCCTCTGAACAATGGAATGATTTATCACAGTGTTTGAGGCTGTGACTGTGACTCTCCCCACATCTCACCTCTGCATCCTGACTGAGTCACTGGCTTAAGAAACCAGGCAGCTGTTCCGTTTGGAGATCCTGCCAGGTCTGCTTTACATAATAACAGCATACGCTCTCTCAGGTCCGTCAGTGGAAAAGAACCAACTGGAGATCTTTAACCTTTTATTGCAGTGGGCTAAATCAGGGTCATTGAGTGATTATTGGTAGTCTTAAACAAATCTACGTTGAAACAAAAGTATACACCTCACACACATGGTTATTGGTTTAAAAAAAGAAGACACCTGTACCATGTCAGATACAGAGTTGAAATGTATTACATTTTTAGTTTGCATCCCAATATTACACTTTATATACAGTATCAGTCAAAAGTTTGGACACACCTACTCATTCAACAGTTTTTCTTTATTTGGACTATTTCTACATTGTAGATTAATAGTGAAGACATCAAAACTATGAAATAACACATATGGAATCATGTAAAAAGCAAAAAAGTGTTAAACAAATAAAAATATATTTTATATTTGAGATTCTTCAAAGTAGCCACCCCTTGCCTTGATGACAGCTTTGCACACTCTTGGCATTCTCTCAATCAGCTTCATAAGGTAGTCAGCAGGAATGCATTTCAATTAACAGGTGTGCCTTGTTAAAAGTTCATTTGTGGAATTTCTTTCCTTCTTAATGCGTTTGAGCCAATCAGTTGTGTTGTGACAATGTAAGGGTGATATACAGAAGATAGTCCTATTTGGTAAAAGACCAAGTCCATATTATGGCAAAAACAGCTCAAATAAGCAAAGAGAAACGACAGTCCATCATTACTATAAGACATGCAGGTCAGTCAATCCAAAAACGTTGAAACTTTCTTCTAGTGCAGTCGCAAAAACCATCAAGCGCTTTGATGAAACTGGCTCTCATGAGAACCGCCACAGGAAAGGAATACCCAGAGTTACCTCTGCTGCAGAAGACATGTTCATTAGAGTTACCAACCTCAGATATTGCAGGCCAAATAAACGGATCCCAGACACATCTCAACATCAACTGTTCAGAGGAGACTGCGTGAATCAGGCCTTCATGGTCAAATTGCTGCAAAGAAACCACTACTTAAGGACACCAATAACAAGAAGAGACTTGTTTGGGCCAAGAAACATGAGCAATGAACATTAGACTAGTGGAAATCTGTTGTTTGGTCTGATGAGTCCAAATACACTGTATCTGGACTCACTGTAGTATCTCTCAATCATGTGTATTTGTCACGGTCGTCATAATGAGGAGACCAAGGCGCAGCGTGGTAAACGAACATAACTCTTTAATAAAAGAGAGAACACTGAACAGAACTAAAAATAAATAAATAAAACGTGGAGCAATATGGCTAGTGCAGAACAGGCAACTAAACATAGAATAACAACCCACAAAATACCCAAGGAATATGGCTACCTAAATATGGTCCCCAATCAGAGACAACGATAAACAGCTGCCTCTGATTGAGAACCAATCTAGGCAACCATAGACATATAAACACCTAGACTAGATAACCCCTAGACAATCCAAAAACTAAACAAACCACCCTTGTCACACCATGACCTAACCAAATAATAAATAAAACAAAGATAACTAAGGTCAGGGCGTGACAGTATTACTTACTATAAATTGCTGTAGTATACCGTAGAATACTATAATAAATACTACAGTATTATCCACACAAAACAATACAGTCTGCAAAAACACCATATATTTTGTTATAGAAGAGAGCAAAAGCGCATAACTATGTGTTCAGACGCTAGTCCTATCTACAGGTTATGGAAAACTTGCTATTTTAGTATTTCCCCAGTCGGTTTACTGAAGGAGAAAGCCTCCACTTCTATTTGAAAGATAATAAAACTAAACTCTATAGTAAATACTACAGTCATGTATGCAAAAACACGACAGTAAGTATTACAGTATACTACAGTCTGCAAAAACACTACAGTAAATCCTTCAGTGAATGCACCAATTTGTAAGTCGCTCTGGATAAGAGCGTCTGCTAAATGACTTAAATGTAAATGTAAATGTACAGTCCGCAAAAACACTACAGTATACTAAAGTCCACAAAACACTACATTAATTACTATAGTATATACTACAGTTTTTTTTTACTACAGTATTTATACTATAGTTAACTGTAAATGCTACTGTATATTACATTATACTACAGTGCATACTACAGTAAAGTCAGCAAAAACCCTACAGTGAATAATATAGTATATTATAATTATACCATAGTATTTTTTATGTGGGAGTGGTCTGACATTGACTTTTATGTCCTGCTTGATAACATTTAGTGAGAATTATTTGTACATTTTCTCATACTGTAATAATAGGTAATTGCCTTCTTTGCCTTGTCCAGTTGTTATTGTTTCCCATCACATTTTTTTAATCGATTTCATAGAGCTAAACAGCTCACATTCTGCTAATGATCATTGGGAGCACTAATCCCCTCTATTTGCATTTGTGGAGAGTAAGAAGTTAAAGTCAGATAAGGCTTTACTATAGTGAACAAAAAAATGTACACAACATGCAACAATTTCTTAATTTTACTGAGTTAAAGTTCATATAAGGAAATTGGTGAATTGAAATAAATTCATTAGGCCCTTATCTATGGATTTCACATGACTGGGAGTACAGATATGCATCTGTTGGTCATAGATGTGGATGCATAGTTTTACTGCTGTGGTGTGTTCAATCATTGAGTGAGTGGGAAAGGTTTTCAAATGAAGCCTTTCCGCCCAATGGAAATGTGCTAGGACCTTATGGGAGAAATGGTGTGAGAAGAAAAAAGGTAGGGCCGTGGATCAGTATCTGGTGTGACCCCCATTGCAGTGTGACACGTCTCCTTCGCTTAGAGTGGATCAGGCTGTTGATTGTGGCCTGTGGAATGTTGTACCACTCCTCTTCAATGGCTGTGTTACTGGATATTAGCGGGAAATGGAACACGCTGTCGTACACGTTGATCCAGAGCATCCCACACATGCTCAATGGGTGACATGTATAGTGAGTATGCAGGCCATGGAAGAACTGGAATATTTTCAGCTTCCAGGAATTGTGTACAGATCCTTGCAACATGGGGCCGTGCATTATCATGCTGAAATATGAGGTGATGGCAGCGGATGAATGGCACGACAATGGGCTCCAGGATCTCATCACGGTATCTCTGTGCATTCAAACTGCCATCTATAAAATGCAATTGTATTTGTTGTCCGTAGCTAATGAGACACCCTGGAGACACCCTGGACCCAAACTGTTACAGACCTATATCCATCCTGCCCTGCCTATCTAAGGTCTTCGAAAGCCAAGTTAATAAACAGATCACTGACCATCTCGAATCCCACCGTACCTTCTCCGCTGTGCAATCCGGTTTCCGAGCTGGTCACGGGTGCACCTCAGCCACGCTCAAGGTACTAAACGATATCATAACCGCCATCGATAAAAGACAGTACTGTGCAGCCGTCTTCATCGACCTGGCCAAGGCTTTCGACTCTGTCAATCACCATATTCTTATCGGCAGACTCAGTAGCCTCGGTTTTTCTGATGACTGCCTTGCCTGGTTCACCAACTACTTTGCAGACAGAGTTCAGTGTGTCAAATCGGAGGGCATGTTGTCTGGTCCTCTGGCAGTCTCTATGGGGGTACCACAGGGTTCAATTCTCGGGCCGACTCTTTTCTCTGTATATATCAATGATGTTGCTCTTGCTGCGGGCGATTCCCTGATCCACCTCTACGCAGACGACACCATTCTGTATACTTCTGGCCCTTTCTTGGACACTGTGCTATCTAACCTCCAAACGAGCTTCAATGCCATACAACACTCCTTCCGTGGCCTCCAACTGCTCTTAAACGCTAGTAAAACCAAATGCATGCTTTTCAACCGTTTGCTGCCTGCACCCGCCCGCCCGACTAGCATCACCACCCTGGATGGTTCTGACCTAGAATATGTGGACATCTATAAATACCTAGGTGTCTGGCTAGACTGTAAACTCTCCTTCAAGACTCATATTAAACATCTCCAATCCAAAATCAAATCTAGAATCGGCTTTCTATTTCGCAACAAAGCCTCCTTCACTCACGCCGCAAAACTTACCCTCGTAAAACTGACTTTCCTACCGATCCTCGACTTCGGCGATGTCATCTACAAAATAGCTTACAATACTCTACTCAGCAAACTAGATGCAGTTTATCATAGTGCCATTCGTTTTGTTACTAAAACACCTTATACCACCCACCACTGCGACCTGTATGCTCTAGTCGGCTGGCCCTCACTACATATTCGTCGCCAGACCCACTGGCTCCAGGTCATCTATAAGTCCATGCTAGGTAAACCTCCGCCTTATCTCAGTTCACTGGTCACGATAACAACACCCACCCGTAGCACGCGCTCCAGCAGGTATATCTCACTGATCATCCCCAAAGCCAACACCTCATTTGGCCGCCTTTCCTTCCAGTTCTCTGCTGCCTGTGACTGGAACGAATTGCAAAAATCGCTGAAGTTGGAGACTTTTATTTCCCTCACCAACTTTAAACATCTGCTATCTGAGCAACTAACCGATCGCTGCAGCTGTACATAGTCCATCTGTAAATAGCCCACCCAATTTACCTACCTCATCCCCATACTGTTTTTATTTATTTATTTATCTCTACTTGCACATGATCATCTGATGATTTATCACTCCAGTGTTAATCTGCTAAATTGTAATTATTCGCTCCTATGGCCTATTTATTGCCTACCTCCTCATGCCTTTGGCACACAATGAATATAGACTCTTTTTTTCCTACTGTGTTATTGACTTGTTTATTGTTTACTCCATGTGTAACTCTGTGTTGTTGTCTGTTCACACTGCTATGCTTTATCTTGGCCAGGTCGCAGTTGTAAATAAGAACTTGTTCTCAACTAGCCTACCTGGTTAAATAAAGGTGAAATAAAATAAATAAAATGAAAATGCTTGCCCATGCCATAATTCCACTGCCATCATGGGGCACTCATTTCACAACATTGACATCAGCAAACCATTCACCCACACGACGCCATTCACGTGGTCTGCAGTTGTGAGGCCAGTTAGACATACTGCCAAATTCTCAAAAACAACATTAGAGGCGGCTTATGGTAGAGAAATTAACATTAAATTCTCTGGCAACAGCTCAGGTGGACATTCCTCTGTTAAGCATGCCAATTGCACTCTCTCTCAAAACTTGAGACATTTGTTGTATTGTGTTCTGTGACAAAACTGCACATTTTAGAGTGGCCTTTTATTGTCCCAAGCACAAGGTGCACCTGTGTAATGATCATGATGTTTAATCAGCTTCTTGATATGCCACACCTGTCAGGTGGATGGATTATCTTGGCAAAGGAGATATGCTCACTAACCAGAGAAACACATTTGTGCTCGAAAGTTGAGAGAAATTTCTGGGATCTTTTATTTCAGTTTATGAAACATGGGACCACCACTTTACATGTTGCGTTTATATTTTTGTTCAGGATACATGAAGTGACAGAGACCCATTCCTCACATCTCTGGTCTTAACTGTACTGTACCACCTATCTAATACCAGGCATACTGGGTAGTAATGTCGCTTCCAGATGACTGCCCTCCCTTACTCTACAAATGGAACAGGACGCGACAAACCATATGTGATACTCAGTCCCTCTACTCCTCCTCCTGTAAAGAATGTGAAATGTGTGGGTAGCACTGGCAGACACTGAGGTGAAAACAGCTCACTGCTAATGAGTCTCTTTGGGTTTCTGTTCTATGGTTTACAGATGGTAGGGGTAGCTCAGCAAGACAAAACAAAGATGTTTCACTTGGTTTCTTGTTTTGTTTCCCATTTTAGAGTTATTGTGTGTGTGTGTGTGTGTGTGTGTGTGTGTGTGTGTGTGTGTGTGTGTGTGTGTGTGTGTGTGTGTGTGTGTGTGTGTGTGTGTGTGTGTGTGTGTGTGTGTGTGTGTGTGTGTGTGTGTGTGTGTGTGTGTACACTCCATGTTCCCTATGACCTCTCCTTGTGAGCTATGGGATCACATGGCTGTTTCAATGTCATTTTATGCAATGTAATGAATTCCATTCTTCCTCTCCCATGACAGAGTGATGTTTAGTACACTGAACAGGAACAGAGACATTGTTCTCAGCCTTTATCAGATAGTTAGCTACTTCAAAACAAACAGTAGTACATATGTCATATTGACCAAAAACAGAGTAGCCAAAATGTAATTTATCATTCAAAAGTATGAATGTGTCTTTTAAAAATGTTCAAAGATATTATCTTGCTTGTACTGGCAAACTTGATGTAAAGAAGTGACATTTTATTTTAATTATGTGAATGTGTCTAAATACCATATAAAATACCATTGAATTTTAGGTAAGGGGTTCATTGTAACAAATGTTACAGTTAACCCCCATTACAAACCTGAGTCTAATGTGAGTCTAATCTGTATGATCTGAGTCTAATCTGAGTAATCTGAGTCTAATCTGAGTCATCTGAGTCTAATCTGAGTCATCTGAGTCTAATCTGAGTAATCTGATTCTTGTGAAGAAATACAACAATAATTATTGTCATCAACTGTACCGATCAAAGGACCTATTCGTACTGATAAAAATTCTATACAGTATGCTGAACAAAAATATAAATGCAACATGCAACAGTTTCAAAGATTTTACTCAGGATCTCGCTACGGTATCTCTAATATATGGGGAATGTTCCGCACGTCAATAATCAAAAAACAGAGGGAGCAAGAATATTTATAATTCGGCCTGAACAAAAAAAAGTGTAAATAAATCCCCAAATAATTAATGGATTCAAGCTAAACTTTCTTGGCATGTAGATACATTAACTAAGCATTAACACATTGAGCACTTTTCTAAGTTATTTCTAATTTGAGTTATTTAGTTGTTACTTTGGGCCCATGTTACTTTCTTCCAATTCGCCCTTAGTCATAACTCTAGGTTTATGTTTCTGCTCACAAAAACACTAACTACTGCGGAGGACAACATTTTCATTAATGAATGTGGGTGTTTTGCAGCTTCCCTCTGACACAACCAGAACATCTAGACTGAGGCTACACTCTTTCATCTGTATTTCCATGGTGATGTCATATGAACATAACCCCCCAGCAATTTGGAAGTTAAGTTGTAAAGTTCTCATAACAAATTGCTGTGGGGTTATGTTCATATGACATCACCATGGAAATACAGATGAAAGAGTGTAGCCTCAGTCTGCTATTCTAAAGGCCATATGCAAGAGCTGGCTGTGGGAATTACTGTCCTTCGGACCTTTAAGGAGATGTTATCTCAATATTATAAAGCTCAGTTATTGTACCAGCAGTAATGTAACTGAGATGTTCTGGTTGTGTCAGAGGGAAGCTGCAAAACACCCACACTGACATAGAAAATTAATTACCAAATAATCCATTTTACCAATCACTTTACCATTTTTGATTATAATTGAATCTGTCATATTCAAATGATTTAATCTGGAACAATAGTACTGTGTGCTGCTGTGTATCTATCTACACAATGGAGCAGGAACAGAACTGTACAGCAAGATGGCCTCTCATTGGTTGCCTTCCCTACTGGACCAATAGGAGTAATGAGGCCTGTGACGGCTTCATCAATATGCACCGTCTTATCTATCTTTATTAGCAGTTTGGCTTTACCATGGATTCATTCTTTGTGGTCCTTGATTGATGTCATATTGTCCAGTGTGGTGCCAAGGAGACAATCTTTATGTGGCAGTTGTGGAGACAGATCTTCCTTCCTCTGGGCTCAAAGCTTCCTATAATGGCAAGGCTAGCTTCCTGCAACATGAACCGGGCTTTAAATGTGGTGAGTCTTTCAAAGCACAAGCCTCATCTCTTAAACATTATAAATTAATTTAGGTCCCACTTTTTAAATATCAATTCTTGGGCATGTAATTGAGTAAAAGTATTAACCAAACGCAGGCTATAACCAACAGCTGTTGATGATAAACCTACAGTAAATTCAGAACGACTGAATACTGTATGTGCGGAAGTATATGCTAAACTGAATAAGTTTTGTCTGACACAGAACAGAAGTTAAAACCACAGCAGGAAACCATATTACCAGATAACTCATTCTCTTCCTGTCTGGGTTGATACTATTTCTACCTCAGTGGCCACAGAATACAGCACAGCGTGTTAATGCTACTGTATAGTGTTTCAACATGATTTAAAAGATGACAGTGGGAATAGGTACACCTAGAACATAAGTCTTTTTGATGTTTTAAAGAGCTTCTATGTTGTTGTACCTTGAAATAGTTGTATAAAGAGTTGCTTCAATGCAAGTGTTTCTCCAAACTCCTCTCCTCGCTCCATGTTTCTTGCCAGTTTTTAAAACTTATTTCAATGATTTGTATTTCCCACTGACTAAAGACCATTACATAATTACCTGACTCCTCCGCACAACACTTGCACCATGGCAACAATAACAAACTCCAAATGCATACCCACACTTCCAGCAGGTTTATGAGGACATTTGGTTGACTGGAATACTCTGTATAATTACGTTGGAGGTTTTTTTCATTGCATAGTTGTGTACTTTATGCATTTTCTTTGTCAAAATGACAACTCATAGGCATATATTGACCTGACTGACCTGTACCTTGCTCGAATGTTCGGCATACATATTTTTAAAATATACTTTACATGTACAATGACAGCACCTCTGAAATACCACGCATTCCTGAGACCTATAGGGCATCAGCTGGCCTGGTGACACAGAGGTTAATACAGAGGCAGAGATTTATAGAGCCTTGTCAACAGTCACCATTTGCATCATCAAACTCCAAACTCCAAACCAAACTCTGCCAGAGCAAATGTTTATACAGCTTTGTCTGACTGGACACCTTGCCTGGAGCCAATCCAACTGAGCCTCTTTGGTGTATAACAGGATTGATGGCACAGGGTTGAGTGAGAGTTCCCAAAGGACACTGACACTGTAAATGCCATTATATTGATGGTTCTGCAGCTGATGAATATATTGGCCACTCCAAGGTGGGCTCCCGAGTGGCGCAGCGGTCAAAACCACTGCATCAGGGGCGTCAGGTAGCCTAGTGGTTAAAGTGTTGGGCCAGTAACCGAAAGGTTGCTGGATTGAATCCCCGAGCTTACAAGGTACAAATCTGTCCTGCCCCTGAACAGGACAGTTAACTCACTGTTCCCCGTTAGGCCGTCATTGTAAATAAGAATTTGTTCTTAACTGACTTGCCTAGTTAAATAAAGGTTACATTAAAATACAGTAAAAAAAGGTCACACCTTGATTGTCACCTTCCTCTTGACTCTGACTCTCAGTGTACATTTGTCTTCTAGTCATCTTATGTACAGTTGAACTCTAATAAAGTCAAGACAGCCTCGCTTGAACCTTGAGTGTGTTTGTTTGGTAGGCTGATCTCAAATGTGAAATTCAGCATGACTGAGAGTTTCCTTCTCCAGAGATGCAATTCATTTTACACTGTGTTTTCAAATAACAAAAATCTTGCCACTGTTACACTTTTCCAAGACATCTGCACTACCTTTGGGAACATGGAGGAGTCATAACTCAATCAGCAGAATATGTCTGATGTCGTGATGACACATAATTTAGACACTGTTCAGTACCATGGTGACATAGATAAACATGTTCTTTGCCTTTGTCAATTTCAGGTTAGCTATTCATTTGAAGATATTTTGCAGACATAACATGTCCTTTTTATCTACTGTAATAGCTACAGTATCATTTTCCAAGTTTCCCCCCACAAATGTATCCCTCTGTTGGCCAGTCCAAGAGTTACATTTCCCTTTCCTTCTAAACAGGAAACATCTGCAGTGGTGTGAAATGTGGACGTTAGGGATAAGTCTGATTTAATTGTGAACATTTAAATTCCATTATGATGTGAACTGTCTCCCCTGATACATATATAAAAAGGTGGGAGGTGAAATCACACCTCTGCAAACAGAGCAATGCTAACAAAAGCAATCGTCATCTTAGTAAAATGGCACGAAGCAAAAACAGGTAAAAACAGAAATGGATAAAGATGGACCAAACCAAAGTCATCTTCATTCTACATGTCCAACCAAATGTAGCTGAATGATCTTGTCTTTATTTACTATGTTTTGTCTGATGGAATGATTGGTGCAATGACTGCAATCAGATTTTCTCTGAGTAACAATAACAAACTATCTTAGTAGACAGAAAATATCCCTTTATCCTGATTTCTACACTATCCCCTGGCCCTGGTATAAGAATCCTTTGTCTTTATGCTTTGTAGGATGGACTAGAATCTACACAGCCATATAGTGCCCAGTCCTGTATGCCCATATAGCATGCAGGCAGCAACGTAGTGACGTAATGTAGTGACGCAAATGGGCTTATATTGCGCCAGTGGCCACAGTAGCCCTGCCTGCCTCATTGACTTGACTGCTGCACAGGACTGCACAGCTGCGCTCGTCAGGTCTAACGTGATGCTGTCAGACTGTGCATGGTCCTTCCATCTTTGCATGAGCACAGGAGCGAAAGCTACGCCAAGTAGGCCACACAGACAGAGCCATATGAGCCAATGCTCTGCTCAGCCCTGTTTTTATGATCCCATACAACACAACATTCTTCTGTCTGACTGACAATTACAGCACACACTATTGCAAGAGGTTGTTATTTTATATGCTGACAATTCCAAAGCATTTAGTCTTGAGTCAGAATCAAAATCTGTCGGTAGCAATAAAATGAGTATAAATGATGAGGCGATCACCATTTGATCCTTTAGTTAGTGGCATGCCTATAACATGTCACAGTGAATTCTTCTGAGATCCAAAACCAACCTGTCTCAGTGGGTGTGGTTACAGGATGATGACATTGCCATGGCAGTGTGACAATCAACATTTACATTTTAGTCATTTAGCAGACGCTCTTATCCAGAGCAACTTACAGTAGAGAGTGCATAAATGTTCATTTGTACTGGTCCCCCATGGGAATTGAACCCACAACCCTAGTGCCATGCTCTACCAACTGAGCCACACAGGACCAATCAACACCTGCTGACTCAGATCTGTTTTGGGGACAAGGAGAGAAACAGATAACATACATAGGCCTACTGTCATGAAATATTAGATAACATACAGGTAACTGACAAACTAAATGAAACACTTGAGTAAATATGGGATACAAAGTATATTGAAGCAGGTGCTTCCACACAGGTGTGGTTCCTGAGTTAATTAAGCAATTAACATCCCATCATGCTTAGGGTCATGTATCAAAATACCCAGTTGCCCATTATTTTGGCTACCATGACTAGTAGAAAAGATGTCAGTGACTTTGAAAAAGGGGTCTTAAAGGAGCATAGGGGGTTTAAAGGCTGTGTGTGTGTGTGTGTGTGTCACCAGATCTCAACCCAATTGAACACTAAAGGGAGATTCTGGACTGGCGCCTGAGACTGCGTTTTCCACCACCATCAACAAAACACCAAATTATGGAATTTCTCATGGAAGAACAGTGTCACATCCCACCAATAGAGTTCCAGACACTTATACAATCTATGCCAAGGTGCATTGAAGCTGTTCTGGTGGCTCAATGCCCTATTAAGACAGTTACCTGTGGCATTATAATTAGATGACAATTGATATGTAATAGCTTAATTATTATTTATTGAACTGTGGTTTATTTATTTAACCTTTATTTAACTAGGCAAGTCAGTTAATTAAGAACAAATTCTTATTTACAATGACGGCCTAGAAACAGTGGGTTAACTGCCTTGTTCTGGGGCAGAACGACACATTTTCACGTTGTCAGCTCAGGGATTGATCTAGCAACCTTTCAATTATTGGCCCAACGCTCTAACCACTAGGATACCTGCCGTCCATTGACAAGGTTTTAATTTTTTTGTATCTATTTCTTGTAGTAACTGGAAACTCAAATGGAAGCTGGACTGGAGTCGAATAGTTAAAGCGGGGACAGGCGCAAATCACTATTGTGCTCGTGCACGGCGAATTGTAAGGGTGTGGACGCGCGCCAAGGTAGTCCCATTTGGTTCCCGGGGAGAGAGAACGGAGTGCGATAAACGAGAGAGAGGGACGCGGAAACAGCAGGAGCGGTCCGCGAGAGAGGTGCAGCGACCGGTGACAGCTTTTCACTCGAACCGTATAGAGACCAAATAATTGGTGCTTTTGTAATTTTTTTTCGTGAAGTTGTCGGATCAGAGGCTTTTTGTAGGGACAAGGGGATTTTTCTTCTGTATAGAGAGTATCATTCGGGATTCAGAATGTCGGGGAGCAGGGAGGAGGAGCGGCGGAAACTAGCCGACATCATTAACCACTGGAACGCCAACCGGCTCGACCTGTTCGAGATTAGCCAACCCACCGAGGTGAGTCCGGGGACCTTCCCCTTGTACAGGCCGCACCAGTCGGGAAAGAGACGATAATTACCCAGTGCAGTGGGGACTAGCTGAGGGAAACGCGCCTGATGAATTATTAAAAACTGGCAACCAAACACGTTTGTTAACAAATACCTGTAGAGCACTGTTGAAATGCAAAAATGAGTCTCAACAAAGTCCCTAACCCACACCTTAGTTAATCGCAAACCAAACTCGAGAGCTAACCAACCTGTCAACCAGATCGCTAGCCTAATGTTTGTGAACGTTAGCTAGCTAGAAAGACGCCTCGAACCTGTTTTCTTGCGTCAGTTGGTGGTGCACTAACAGCAGCACGCTCTAGTTGTGGTGAGTGCATGCAATGCACGACGAGGTGCAACACAATTTATCCAAGAGATCGCGTAAACTTGCTACAATCATGTCAGTCACACGTAACTGTATTATTAGATCGCTAACGTTACCTAGCTAGCTAACAGTAGCATCTTAACAGACGCAATCCGACCGGCGTTAGTTAGCTAGCTGGGAAACCCCGACTCCGTAGCTAGTTACAGACAATTCAATTGTTTTGTATTTGTGCAGTTATTTTGCTTGTTTTAGCTACATTCACTCAAATTATAGTTATACCTACACGTGGAACACACATTTAGATACCAACCCCGTCGTATCGCTATATTTCCGTCTAAGTCTACTGTATTTCACCACCGTGATGAGGGCTATCGTTAGCTAGCATCAAACTAAAACCACAGAAACCTAGAAAGCTAAAACAACGGCGATTCGCTTGCTAGCTAGCTTAGATATCAGCTAACGTTATCGATGGTGTTGAGATGATGATCAAGCCGTTTTGTATGCCACCAGGTCGTTTGGTAGTACCAATAAACACGGTTTTCTACTATATATGAAATACGTGTTTACTAAGATAATGTCAAGTGTTTAGGCAATACTAGTACTGTAGTGGGCAAAGTAAAAAAAGTAAAATAATGATTATGGCTTATCCTACTACTACTGCATCTCTCGATATAACCAGATGGCTAGCTGGGCTAAATCCGTTTTAAATGGTCTAAACACTGACCATCGATGATGGTTTGCTAGCAATCTCTGTTCTAATCAAACTACTAAAATTAATCTTGGGTCTCGTGCAGATATTTCTGCATCCAACTTGCACGTGGTTTTTGTTTTTGTCTGATGGGTTTTTAGATCTAGCTAAGATTTGGTGGACTCTGTGTGCTGTTTGCCACCCGTAGTCGTGTTTTTACGCGCGCAGGTAGAAGCCAGCCACCCCAACCTCTGAGTTGCAAGTCAAAGCATTGGGGGTAACGGGGGACCCCTCTCATCCGATTAATTTGCTTTGGACAGCAGGACCGCTTCAGGCCTATAGCTGACGTAACTAACTTGCTGCGGTGTTCTGGGAATCCTGCAGTCCTGAGTCAGTATTCCCCCTCTTATTTATAGGTGCATTATTTTTGCCTTTGCTTGGGCAAAATTTCTTTGGTGTTGGTTTGATTAACATGTCTCACATGTAACATACACACCCCTCCCCCTCTAGTCATTGCTACCCACAAGTTCAACCATAATGCATGTACATTTTCAGACACTTTAGAATTTTGTTTATTGCTTATGAGCTTGCCAACAAAATGTCAGGGAGGTTGTCAGTTTTCGTTACCATAATGGAGGCCTTATGAAAATGTTGTGTCATTTTTAGCCATGTGTGACAAGAGCTCCTTAAATCACGAATTTTTTTATTTATTGTTAATGACATTGTTTTATAGCATGACTCCATGGCTGGTTATTTTAAAGCAGATTGGCCAGTGTTTCTCTTCTTCCTCCCTCTGACTATGTCCTGTGGAATTCACTTCCTCTCATTACATTACCACACAAGCATATAGCAATTAGCAAATTGGGTTTGTTTGTATGAAACTGCTGCTTTTTGGGCATACTGTTGGCTTGTGGAGAGCAGGAAGAAAAACAATGTTTGTTCTCCTTAGTCTTGATAAATGCTATAAGATATTCAACTGGTTGTAACTGCTGACCAAGTCTCTCTCCTTTGGAGTATGGACAAAATACCAGCAGTCTTAAGGGCTTGAATGTTAAAACAATCCAAGCAGCATTTTCTTCTCCAATTCAGTATTGATCCTCATTAGCTGCAGGGCTTGGGAGAGGGTGGATGGAAGCTTTTGACAGCCCAAATCAACACCCTGTGCAGCACTGCGTCTTGTCAGAAGGTTTGTTGCCGTCAGTGTTTCCATTCTTCCCTGTGGAAGCCAGTGATTTGATTGTTGGCGTCAGTGGAACGGGTGCACTGTTTAGGCCCTATCACATCCCTCCTCAGACTTGCAATGTGTGACCACTGTGATCCTGCGAAGTGTGATTGTTTAAACTGGGCCATCTGGGTTAAAGCTAGGTATGTCATCACTCTGGGTGGAATTAACCAGAAATGAAGCGCTATCCTCTTTTGTGTGGCACTGCTGCCAACCGAAATAAAGCACAGCTTGTTTTTTGTTATATTTTGAATGGAAAGAGGATTGAGTCAGGTTATACGTAATGTTGCTCTGATCACTAACTGACCATCTGGTCCTTTAATGTTTAGTCCTAGTTTGTTTTTAACCATGCTGCTGTGAAATCCCATGTTAACATATCTCCTTTCGTCATCCACCAGCAAAAGGCTGTGACGTCATGTGGCCGTGTTTGTTATTGTTCCGGGTCATCATGTATGACGGTGGAGAGCTTCTGGTCCTGCAGGCCTCCTCCAGGATGTGACTTGCCACTGACTCACTATTGCCATGGCAACAACATACTAGTGATGAGTACAACACAGGACTTCTTGCTTTGTGCCCTATCAGCAAAGTGGACAGTCGATACCAACGGAGCATTCATTTCTACTGTGTCAATTCACTACACGCTTTCATATTAACTGATACATCGGAGGTCGTGCTAAGGATTGTTGTTTCATACAAAGCCCTATGATATGCTTAATTTTTGAGTGTATTGGATATCGTTATTCTCAGGGTTGTTTGTAATTGAAAAGGAGAATGTGTCAACAAGATAAATACACACGGTCCACACACACTCCCCTGCCGGCATATGCTGCAGTTTGTATAGAAAATAGTTTGTCCACAAAATGTTGTCTTCACGCCATGTAGAGTAGGCTACATAAAAATGTAGCACAGAGGAAATGAACCTCTTTGTTACATCTGCCATTAGTGTGTTTGCATTACTGAGTGGCTCCCAGTACTTTAGTAGACCATCCATTCCACATGCGCTGACTGGTATGTGGTTTTAGGGTAACGGATCTATCACCCTAGATAAAAGAGCACAACTTCAGCAGATGGAGCCTGTCTTGCTTCATAGTTTTGAGATTAAATTGATCAAAGACAACGTGTTATTAGATTTGTCACACACCCATTTTCTTTACACTGTGTCATTTCAGGTTTACAATCTCCATGGAGATTCTTTCCCTGCATTTAAATATGTGCACACAAGCATCCTTGTGTGGGCGCTTGCTGTATACTGTAATTACACTTTACACAGAATAGTCGAGGTGATTTACAGTTCCCAACAGCTGTAATTTGTGATTTTATAATCCAGACAGTGGTAATCTGTGGGGACCTTGGAGTGGGCTGCCTGGGATTAGCACATCCTGACTGTGCATTTGGCTCAGTCATTCCCTCTGTGACTTTGTTTGTTGCTGCTCATACCGGCCAACACTTGGCTCCAATTCATTGGGCCAAATTTATTATCCACTTAAAGTTGGAGACATGCATTGTAATATTTGATTACCACTGCCGGTGTTGTTGAACAGTTCACAAGATGACTAGGCTGGTATTGGCTGAGCTATTGGCTTTTGACTTGAGGGGATGCTGAGGTTTGGGCTGGCACGTATCGTTCATCCTTCACTCTGTGTGTGTGTGTGTGTACTACTGTGTCTTGTCTCCTCCCATGAACAAATCTGTTCAACTCTCTGCTACTGGGAGAATGGAGCTTTAAGTGCGTTCCATGTCATGGCTCAAGGCTATGTGTGTGTGTGTGTGTAGCTGAGAAAGCTCTGTCAGAGTAATGGCTCACACCCAGTTCATTAAGAAGCGGGCCAAAGATCACAACCACATCTTGTCACTTACTGGCTTCAAATGGAATTATGGCCCTTATATCTCATGTCCAGACTGGCTATTACACATCCTAATCTATCAACTACACTGCCTGCTGCTGTATTATGTTGGGTGATCTAAATCAGTTGAATAACACAAATGAGAACACATTTTCATGGATATAATTCTCAAATGTTGCTCTTTGGCTAATGGGTCACAGGATGTGGGGATGGGGACTCCCCTTTCCAAGGCACATTGAAATCACCTGGTATCATATGTGGATCTCTCTCACATACACAAGTGCCCTGATTAGTGGGCTCAGCAGAGAGGTGGTGGTGGTCTCTGCTGTAGGAGAGGCCTGGCCTTGGCTTGTCAGTCCCATTAATCCTCAGAGGCCTGACGGTCATTCCAGTCCGCCTCTGCCCTTTCCTCACTCGACCACACAGCCCATCTAGCCCCTTGATGTGGTTCCTTCAGTCACTCAGAGCCAGACTCAAGCCTGTAGGCCTTTGTGACCTCACACGATCAGATCATTTTGGGCTGATGACTTGTCTGTTTTAGTATTTACAATCAATAGAGATCTGCCCCACAACCCGGTATTTTCTTCCGCTCTCTCTTTTGACTGGAGGAAATTTACATTTGCAGGCCCGGTGTCTGATATCAGGCTTATTGTTGCAGGACTTTTCTCATGTGAAAAAACATCATCATCTGATCGTGTTGCGTTGAGTCTGCTTAGCTAGGGGTAATTGAAACCTCCCTCAGCCGCCCCTTGTCCTTTAGTTACAGGGAATGTCTCCTTCCATTTGAACAAAATGTCTTCATGTTTCTGTCTGCCAAATAGTTTGTGGTCGTCTTTCATATTCCCGGAATAGTGTTTTTGTTTAGTACAGCCTGTCAGTGGTCGAGGTGGTGTCTTGGTGTGTGGAATGTCTCTCATGCATGTTTATGAACAACAGTCAGACGCTAGACTAGCATGGGAGCTGCCGCCGCTGCCAATGAAGCTTTTAGAATGCCCCTGGCATGAACTTAGACCTCCTACAGTATTAGACTCCTGCCTAGCTACTCCCTTCAATGGTGTCTGGTGATCATCGCCTAGTTGAGTGATCACATGCATATCCCTTGTACAGGATTCCCCTTAATACTTCTGGAGAATATTGTAACATAAACAGATTGTGCTAATCTTCAGGGCTAGGTGTAGCCTAATACTCATGTCCAGTCCACACATTATCCAGATGATTACGGTTGTATGGGGGACGTTTGGCTGCCCTCCCGTTTAGTTTGAGTGATAGTCACATTAGGGACCAACCTTCTAGCTTTGAAAGCACACATAAATCCCTAGAACTGTGAAAGGTGAAGACCCATTAAACCTCCATTTTTCTCCTATGATGAGGAACAGAAGGCAGGAGGAGAGAGCGATTTTAGAGACGGCAGGACTTCCTCTTCTCATTTTCAACCTGCTGGGAGAGCGCCTCCTGGCAGAGCCAGCCTAATGCACGTGCTGTTGACTTCCTAATGTCCAAGTGGGGCTTCACTTATTAACGAGATTTCCCAGTCGAATGGCCATGGTACTGTGCACAATGTAGCCTATACATTAACCTTGTTGTGGTACTTGTACGCATACATACATTTATTTAATTTCTTTCTCAGTTTGACGACCAATGAGTGAATGTTCAGCTGGTTGTGTGTTGTCTTTTGTCTTCCTGGTTGGCTTTGAGTTTCCTCCTGAATAATGCTCTATTGTCAGGTTGTTTCCCTTGGATTAGGAATGCTGCATGCCTGTGTCTCAGAGCTTTGTGGAAGTATGACATCATCAAACCCCTTTTTGTATGCCTGATGGTACTGTATGTCCTGCTCAGACTCTTTGATGCTGCCTTTGGCAGTGCCGGCGACTCATCTCTGACCTTCTCTGATCAAGCCAACTCTCGTCAAAGGCATCTATTCAAGTAAGTTAATGATGGTGGGTGGCATCATATCCCAGTAGAGGTTTTTATAGCAAGATATTGTGGTTTTGATCAGTCAACAAAAGCATGTTACATTCTGGAAGCGGCAGAAACGCCAGCTGTCTTGTGGAGCCCGGCTCAGAAGATGTAGGGTGGGAGGAGGCGTTTGCATGTGCAGTGTCATCACATATTATACTTACAAGTGCTTAGCCAAGCGCTGTGCTCTTTGTCATGTTTGTCTGGCCGACCCAGGTTAGTGACCATCTCTACTTTTGCATGTGGGAAAAACCTGAGCGTGGCCTCTGGCGCTACTAGCCTGGGCCTAATCGCTGACACAGGAAAGTCTTCACTCTAGCACACTGTTGGAGGGGGGGGGGTTAAGCTGAGAGGGGGGTCTGCTAAATTGGCCCTCTGTTTGCTTTGGACAGGGAAGAAAAGCACAGCCATCCTGTGGGAGGGGGAGGGGTTAAGGGGGGTCAGAGGGGAACGGTGGGGGAGGCTTTGTTTGTGCCTTGTGCAGACAGGACAGCGAGCTGGGTTGGAGATAAAGCTGGAATAAGGGTCTGGGCCTCAACGGAAAGCCCCCCCCCCCCATCTCCTCTCTCCCCCGTGGCCCCTGGGGGACCAAACTAGCCCTCCTGTCCCTCTGTGGCTGATAACTGAGGTTAGGGAGGGACGAGGGGGAGGTTGGGATGAATAGCACTGTAGCATCCAAGCAGACAAGTCACTCAGGATTATTTTGTAAAAATTTGGTTAACTCTAATCTAAGTTTAAATATATTTGAGTGAGAAGTAGTTTGGATATAATAACTTACAGGCTTTTAAATGTCCATTTCACAATGTTTGGCCGGTTGATAATTGGGTGTGTGGGAATACCCTGCCTGAAGCAGCCTCGCCCTGAAACTCCAAAAATGTAGACTGGGAACATCTGCTGCTTCTCATATGGGTCCCTGGCGTACCCTCTCCTGCTTTTTATTAATTTCAGCACTCGACCTGACCCCATCTTGATGCTGCCTGTGTGGTGGTGCTGTGCTGGACAAGGAGGATGATTTGGCAGGCTGCGGGGGGCCTCTCTTGGAGTCTACTACCAGTGCACTTTCACCTTGTCCCACCTCTCCAACCCACACCCCTGTAGGCCTTAAGCAGGGGAACACCACAGACTGACCGGGCCTGGTCGACTGTAATAATAATACTTTTGCTAAGCAGACAATGGCTGCCTGAAGGATGACCGCTGTTGCCGAGGCTTCCCTTAACACAGCTCCACCCTCACATGTTTGTTGATCTTAACTGTCAGAAAAATGCCTTCAAGAGAGACTTCCTCCTTCGCACATGTTTTCTTTCCCCCTTGTTTGAATTGCCGGGCCAATTCTGAACAGTGGAACTGGAACACCCCTAGTTAGCAGTAGTCTGGGGCTGGGCTGTGTTGTGTGACAGGATCGGAACATGGAGACCAGGACAAGAGGGGAAGAGAGGCCTGGTGGCGTTGAGTGACTGACCACTCTGCCGCTCCCTGACGCAGGTTGGGCCCAGATGTGTGGTCTAGCTGGCCAGTGTGGTGTGTGGTTATGAGGACCCTGGGGGGGGGTCCAGTCTGTGTAAGGATGTGGTCAGCTCCCAGATGTCTCCCCTCAGGCCCACGTGTTTGGTGGTGGGCTCCTGTGTGGTGGTGGGTGGCTGTAGAGACTACCGACACACACACACACACACACACACACTAACATAGTCATCTGACAGAAAATGTGTTCCATATGAGGCAGGCGGTCTGGCTCACGCTTTGAGGGAGTTGACTGGTTTGATAGCATTTAGTAGGGCTGGGAATTGGGTGGACTGGGCATGCCTTCATGGTTACACTACACCTGGCTGTGGTTGCTATGGACACAGAAGCCTGCATAGGTGTCCTAAATTGGCCTGACTCGCTAAGGACTGACCGGCCTCTGACTTCATAGTGCGAGGTTGAGGTGAATTTTGAAGAGAATTGTTTTCTCCCACTCTCTGATAATTGGATAACGTTCGTCAGCACATTCTTAATTTTTTTCCATTGTACCAAAGTCACCTCTCCAAGTGGATGGTGCCCTGTTGCATAATTCAGTGTATGTCCCTGTAAAACAACACATTTCACTGCACCTATCCGGTGTATGTGACATAAAACATCTTGTTTTTCATTGTGTGTGTCACATTTCTTTTCTCCACACACAGGAGGACCTTCAGAACACGCACACTAACGTCACACACACACACTGTGTGGAAAGCACTCTGACATGCAACCTGCGTGTGTGAGAAAATCTATACATTGTAATCATACAGTGCTGTGTTGCACAACCATCCAATATTTCACAGCGAGGGGTTACATAAAGCCATTATCCAGTTTTAAACATCTATTGATTTCCAACTGAACTTTTTTTGTTGTTTTTTTGCTAGAGACGGTGGTACAGAAATGCAGTTATTGTTAAAATTACAGGGCTATGTGTAGTCAGCCCCATCCCATGTGATGGGACCTCAGAAGCACACAACAACCCCTCTTACTTACGTAGCCAGACCAATACTGACTTCTATAAGAGAACTCTACTCCCTCTGTCATATTATCATTCTTGAAATACTAGCACGGGGTGGGGGGGAAGCAACAGTAAGACATTGAGTTACACAAGTGGAAGCGTCCATCTATAATGAAGCATGGGACTGCAGTGCAGAACTACAGTTTACTAATATAAAAATGAAGCACCTTGTTTCACTCTGGTCAAAAGGGAGTTTGTGCGTTAGCATGTCAGTGCGCGAGCCGTCGAAGAAGACTGAATATCGTCCCTATGAGGAACAACCGGAGTCCTGTCCTGGAACTCGGCTGCTATTCTCACTGGGCTCCATTAGGAGAGTCAGGAACTTCTTTTGGCAGATACAACACTATTTATCAAGGGAGGAAAAACAAAACAAAAAGCCTCACCTGCTTTTATTTTCTTTACCCCGTGCCATAATGGTTCATGAGCAGGGCCTGTTTTGAGCTCCCAGGGATAGGATAACCAACATACCCGCTCAGCCACAGCAGCCAACCATGTGACCTGCCAGGCTCAGAACCCTGTCCCCATTCACAAACCTAATCAATGGCTTTTTGCAAGCACTCAGTGTGTGGGAGTCCCTTTCACCACTCTTACGTCTGGGGCTTGCACCCACCCAACTCTGCTTAGTCAGTGGTGCCTTCAGAGAGGAGCCCTGTTTCTGTGTACCACAGAGGGAATGCCGTTCTGCTGTCTCCTCAGCCAGGACGGGGCCATTTTAAGAGGCAGTATCCTTCCCTAAACGGTCTGTGTTATTGACGCGGCAGACGGCCCATCTCCCCCTGCGATTTACTGACGTCTCTGTACACAGGGGGCACTTTACACAAGGCCACTGGGCCTGATAAGACCTCACAACCAGGAAGTAAATTACCCATCCTCCTTGGGGTACAGTAAATACTGGACCCCCCCATAACAATGCGTCCACAGTGGGGCTATCGCATAACCTTGATCTGGCTGTTTATCAATGCTGTTAAGTGTTTGCCACGATTGATTTGCAGTGTTGCCTGGCGTCAGGGGATTTATGACATGCCCCAGGTCCTCACTCCATCCCCCTCCCACACTGCTCCATGCGGAACAGACTGGGCACACCTGGGACACAGGAGATGCACTCATCTGGAGAGAGGTCAGAGATTTGCTATAGAGCAGTGTTCTTCAGTCTGTTTCCTGGGGACCTATGTTCCTGTCCAGCACTAACAAGGATACTGCTGCTTAATAGTAATGGGGGGAAAACTTTATACAGTTACATGTTGCAAAATTATTTTGGGATGTTATTACAGTGTTGCGTTAATGCAGAATTCTGCGTTATACACGCAGAAACAAAAAATATCGCTTTTTTTTTGCTGTGTATTGTAAACGTAGATCTAAAATGCTTCTTATTGTAATTGCTGCTCTGCCCCCGACAAATGTTGTGCTTCAGTTGTACTTCTCCACTCGGATGAGACATCTTTGCCCTCCTCATCAATAAAATGTGGTTGTCACTATTTACCACAGCCACAAAGTCATAAACCCCGCCCAGTTCTACAATTTCTCTTCTTAAAATTTGATTTTGATCCTAACCATACTGCTGACTTTAAGCTTAAATTAAAACCAGAAGGCAAATTGTTATTTTCATGAATTTTTAAAGATAAAGCCAATTTTGACTTTGTGGCTGTGCTATTTAGTGGAAGCCATACAATTCCCTCATTCACAAACATGCATTATATCAGCAGACAGCGCTCTACCTGATGTGTAGACACTTCTCTCCGCTAAAATGTAAGATTTAACTTCAAGCAAAACATTAGGATATTTTTCTGTGTACTTTTCTATTATACACATAAATATGATGGCCATACTTAGTTTTTGCGCTCCTTTTAATTAAATATTTTTAATGCACTTGATTCAGAAGCTCTGCACACCGGGTAGGCAAAGTGTTCTCATTTTCAACCATTTAATTTGTCTGAAAAGACACTCTGCCTTCCCAGCGGACCAGGATCCTGTGGCTAAATCGAGTGCGCCTTCTGTACTGGCCTATCTGAGACCTCAAATCCCCGTGCCTACCGCTTCCATGACCCCGGCCACAGCGATGTTTGGTAGGCTACTAGCCTACATGAGATTTCAGAACTTTTAAAACCATGACCAGAGAGAGACTGTCAAAGAATACAGCAAATAGCATCATTTTGAATGGTCATCCTACTCTGAATTCCAAGTCGGAATTCCCGACCTGAAGATCACTGACGTCATTATTTGACTTCATTTTTTTTCTTCTCCAGAGTTCCCAGTTGCCTTGAAAGCACCATGACCATCAGATGCAGGTACCATCCGTCCACTAAAATAAAAAAGCAAATTATTTCAAAATCATTTTTGATTTATGCTCAGCTGTGCCTTGCAAGTGCTACACCAACTGATCTATTTTGTTCTCAAAATTTGAGTTTTGAAATACAATATCGTCTGAGAAGACCAATATTGTCAAAACAGGCATAATGTATTAGGCCTACTGCGCTAACCTCATTCCTTCAGAACTGTTTTTATTAGGTAAAGAACAATCTGAGCGGTAGATCTCTGCTTGCTTATTGACTGCGAAAGTGATCTTGACTCCGAGGTTGGTGATCACTGCACTAATGTATTATGTGAAGGAAAGCTACAGTTGCACGCCCCTGATCACTCTATTGAAGAAAAACACACTGACTTTCAATATAGAACACAAGCAAAATGCGAGAGGAAAAATTGGTCTGCGTCTTGAAAATGCAGATTTCAGAACGCTAACGTGACCCCTGTATTACATCGACATTTGACTCCCAAGTATGGATTTGTAGCGCTAGTCAGCTGTACCTGCGCCAAAACTCTGGTGTTTCCTTTCTATAGAGAAGAAGCGATCTTCTTAAATAGTGAGCCAACATGTTTTCAGCACTTACAGTGAGGGAAAAAAGTATTTGATCCCCTGCTGATTTTGTACGTTTGCCCACTGACAAAGAAATGATCAGTCTATAATTTTAATGGTAGGTTTATTTGAACAGTGAGAGACAGAATAACAACAAAAATATCCAGAAAAATGCATGTCAAAAATGTTATAAATTGATTTGCATTTTAATGAGGGAAATAAGTATTTGACCCCTTCTCAATCAAAAAGATTTCTGGCTCCCAGGTGTCTTTCATACAGGTAACGAGCGGAGATTAGGAGCACACTCTTAAAGGGAGTGCTCCTAATCTCAGTTTCTTACCTGTATAAAAGATACCTGTCCACAGAAGCAATCAATCAATCAGATTCCAAACTCTCCACCATGGCCAAGACCAAAGAGCTCTCCAAGGATGTCAGGGACAAGATTATAGACCTACACAAGGCTGGAATGGGCTACAAGACCATTGCCAAGCAGCTTGGTGAGAAGGTGACAACAGTTTCTGTGATTATTCGCAAATGGAAGAAACACAAAAGAACTGTCAATCTCCCTCAGCCTGGGGCTCCATGCAAGATCTCACCTCGTGGAGTTGCAATGATCATGAGATTGGTGAGGAATCAGCCCAGAACTACACAGGAGGATCTTGTCAATGATCTCAAGGCAGCTGGGACCATAGTCATCAAGAAAACAATTGGTAACACACTATGCCGTGAAGGACTGAAATCCTGCAGCGCCCGCAAGGTCCCCCTGCTCAAGAAAGCACATATACATGCCCGTCTGAAGTTTGCCAATGAACATCTGAATGATTCAGAGGACAACTGGGTGAACGTGTTGTGGTCAGATGAGACCAAAATGGAGTTCTTTGGCATCAACCCAACTTGCCGTGTTTGGAGGAGGAGGAATGCTGCCTATGACCCCAAGAAACCATCCCCACCGTCAAACATGGAGGTGGAAACATTATGCTTTGGGGGTGTTTTTCTGCTAAAGGGACAGGACAACTTCACCGCATCAAAGGGACGATGGACGGGGCCATGTACCGTCAAATCTTGGGTGAAAACCTCCTTCCCTCAGCCAGGGTATTGAAAATGGGTCGTGGATGGGTATTCCAGCATGACAATGACCCAAAACACACGGCCAAGGCAACAAAGGAGTGGCTCAAGAAGAAGCACATTAAGGTCCTGGAGTGGCCTAGCCAGTCTCCAGACCTTAATCCCATAGAAAATCTGTGGAGGGAGCTGAAGGTTCGAGTTGCCAAACGTCAGCCTCGAAACCTTAATGACTTGAAGAAGATCTGCAAAGAGGAGTGGGACAAAATCCCTCCTGAGATGTGTGCAAACCTGGTGGCCAACTACAAGAAACGTCTGACCTCTGTGATTGCCAACAAGGGTTTTGCCACCAAGTACTAAGTCATGTTTTGCAGAGGGGTCAAATACTTATTTCCCTCATTAAAATGCAAATCAATTCATAACATTTTTGACATGCGTTTTTCTGGATTTTTTTGTTGATATTCTGTCTCTCACTGTTCAAATAAACCTACCATTAAAATTATAGACTGATCATTTCTTTGTCAGTGGGCAAACGTACAAAATCAGCAGGGGATCAAATACTTTTTTCCCTCACTGTATTTCAAAACTCATTTTCTCATGCGCTCTCGTTGCTCTGCAGCAGGCGGTGAGCAACATGTTTGGAACATCAAATCGCAATTAAATCGCAGTATTGAATCACAATACATATAGAATCGTGAGAATCACAATACATATCGTATCAGCACTTAGGTCTAGTAGTAATATCTTATCGTGAAGATCTTGGCAATTCCCAGCCCTAATGCTGTATGAATAAAGGAGGGGCATAGATACTCTCCATAGAGGGAAGGAGAGCAGCAGTTTACGACACACCACATCCATAAGTGATGAGAAATTGGAAATGAAGACCATTTCCTCATGTTAAGTGGGTGTGTAGGAGGGGATTTGTTCTAGTGTAATGACGGCTATTAAAGCTCTATGATTTAAGTGTGTATTAATAGACTAGTAGGTGTTGTCTGGGTGTGGCATTAGTTTCGACAGAGGAGAATGTGAAGAAGCCCACAAACATTAACTGCAAGTAGTGTGATGTCATTTTCCCCTCCAGTTCCTCTGAAATCCCCCTTCAGGTCTAGGTCAAAATATTTACCCCCCCCCCCCCCCCCGGCTGAGCTGTTCCAATAAGGTGGTAATGCCTCACAGCGTGTTTAATAAGGGAGGCCAGATGAATAACCCAGTCTTGGGGAGATGACAGAATGCTGCTGGAATCCATATTGAACAGGCACCTGTGAAAGGCCCGCTTATCAGATGGGCTGTCTTCAGCCACAAAGCACTATTTAAAATACCTCCAGCTCCAAGTCTCCTATCTTAATGAACCTTTCCCTCTGATGACTGAAGGGGTGACTGACATTGGTGGCACCTGCCAAGTTTGGTTGATGGGGCCAGCAGACTTCCAGACCCAGGTCTCCTTTGAGTCTTGTCCCAGGACAGAGCTTCGCTCCTGGGACTCCCTTGTGGTGGAGGTCTGAGACTGACGCCTTACCTGCCAGAGAGCCATATCCTCAAGCTGCTGCAAAGCTCCGGTTTTTACTGACGTCTTCAAAAGCTGCAGTGTTGTCTAATGCCCAACTGAGTCCTCTCAAAACCTCAAGAGAACATGTGTTTTTTAGCTGTAAAATTCATACAGCAGAACTGTCAACAACATTGACTTTGACTTTGAGGTGAAAGCAGTAAAATCCATCTCACATTTATAGTCTTTCCTCCATATTAAATTCAAATAAAACACAAAGCCTGGTTTTGTGAGTTTAGGCTTCACACTTGTCTCCATGCTTTATGATGGGAATACTGTAGTAGTTTGAATTCCTCTTGGTAGTAAAAGTGTTGGTATTTTTGCTGTTGGAACATGTCAGTCAGTCTAGCTCAGTGGGCCTCTAACTGTATAGCTACGGGGGTATAGTCAGTGCAGGTGTGCATATCTCAGCTGGCCCCACCCGGTACACTTGGTCGCTGTATTCTTAGAAATAGGCCATGGAGCTCATTTAAATGCATACCAGGGTTTTTTTATCAGCCAAGCTTGATTTGTATCTGGATGTTTACTCAATATGGCACCACACCCCGATCTAGAGATGGAATCCGGTATAAAGGCTGTTCTCACAGTCGCTCTCTTTCTTCATTCACTCTCCCTCTGGAGAGGAGGATGTGGCTGTGTTCTGGCCTCTTGCCCTGCCGTGTGTTTTCTCCACGGCCCTTCAGGGGCGGTGGTCCAGCGCAGGCTGCAGCTGGGAATCTGTCTTTTATTACCGGAGAGGGAGAGATTCTTTGTTTAACTAAGCACTGCAAAGGGCCTAATGGCATTTCAGCCCGTCTTTTGAGTGATGTGCTACTCTCGCCTTAATGGTGACGACCTGCTCTTAACTCCGGCGGAAGTAGGTGCCCTTCAGACTTCACGGTGTTGAAGGAAAGTGGGAGTAAAGGTCGAAGGTTAAGGAGGCATAGGGTGTAATGTTGAGTCTTAACATGGACTGGGAGGGGGACTGACTGGCCGGGTGGTGTTACTTGTGGCTTTCAGCTCTCCCCTCTTGGCTTTTCACAACCACCACCGCAGCTGCTGTGGTTACGACCAGTCCTAGTGTGTGTAACCACCACTAGCCTCCCAGAGGAGTTGTTATTTAGTAAGACACTCCTGTCTGGCTGCGTCTGAGGCTTTAAATCCACTAGGCACGTCCAAAACAAGACCCTATTGGCTATGGGAACAAGGCCGAGAGATTTTCGAGAGGACCTGACAAGCCTATCAGTCCACCATTACATCTTATCTTTTCCTGGGCCCTGTGTGAGTTGGAGGGGGGAGGCATTCAGGACACCTGGTTTGTGTTCCTAACTGGTTGTCTATAGAGCTGATAGTGGAGGGGGATGTAGGGTCTGTCTAGGGAAGGTGTTGCTGGGTCTGCTGTTCTCAGACTGATAAGAGCTACTCTGAGGTCATGACCCCTGTGTTGCTACATTATCTCCATTGAGGGTTGTTTGTAGCCTACTTTTCCCCCCAGACCTGGACTGAAAGCAGTGTGTTTTTGTCCCCAGTGTGTCTGTGTCCCCTGCCCGTAAGCTTTAATAGATCAGTTTCTGTTTATTAGATTGTAAGTTCCAAATTGGTTTGAACTGCCTGTTTAGCGATCTAATCTTCATCTCCTGATTGTGGTTCTGTCAAATGGAGGCCACGGAACGGTTTCACTGTCACCGTTTTGCTTCGGTTTTCAGCAGCACCTCAGAATTGTGCAAGCTGAGCTATGTGACAGAATCCGCCGAGTGACATTACCGCGACCTTTTGTCAGACTTCGTAGTGGGTTGTGCGACGCTGTTCTCAGACGCACGGTGACATGTCGTATGGTGTAGTGTGTTATCTCCTTCCGTTCCAGACTTTTCCATGACTGATCCTGCAGATCTTCAGTTGTTCTGAGAAGTGACTCTTGTCTGCTGACTTGAACCATTCTGTTGACTTCTATGAGACAGGCCTTCCAAGGCATAACGTATATTTAAAATACAGTTGACAGGCTAGTTGGTATTGGTAATAGAACATCCTTGAACCCAGTCACATTGTAAATGTAAACTCTTGATTAGCATTGCAGAGCCTCAGCATCCTGTGGTTCTCAGCTTATCTGGGGGTTTGAATGGTGATGGTTCAGTACTGTGTCTGTCAGACCAGCTGTCTGATAGTGCCCATGTACAGTTCAGCGCATTCGTAAAGTATTAAGCTCTTGTCGACTTCCACATTTTGTTACGTTACAGCCTTACCCCCCCCCCCCCTTTATCAATCTACACACTACCCCATAATGACAAAGCAAAAACAGGTTTTTAGACATATAACCACCCCTGGAAATATCAAATTTACCTAAGTATTCAGGTCCTTTACTCAGAACTTTGTTGAAGGACCTTTGGCAGCGATTACAGCCTCAAGTCTGACGCTACAAGCTTGGCACACCTGTATTTGGGGCGTTTCTCCCATTCTTCTCCTCTGATCCTCTCAAGCTGTCAGGTTGGATGGGGTGCATCGATGCACAGCTATTTTTAGGTCTGTCCAGAGATGTTTGATCGGGTTCAAGTCCAGGCTCTGGCTGGGCCACTCAAGAACATTCAGAGACTTGTCCCGAAGCCACTCCTGCTTTGTCTTTGCTGTGTGCTTAGGGTCGTTGTCCTGTTGGAAGGTGAACCTTCTCCCCCAGTCTGAGGTCTTGAGCGCTACTTTGCTTCATTCATTTCCCCTCGATCCTGACTAGTCTCCCAGACCCTGCCACTGAAAAACATTCTCACAGTATGATTCTGCCACCACCATGCTTCACCGTAGGGATGTTGCCAGGTTTCCTCCAGACGTGACGCTTGGCATTCAGGCCAAAGAGTTCAATCTTGGTTTCATCAGACCAGAGAATCTTGTTTCTCATGTTCTTAGAGTCCTTTAGGTGCCTTTTGGCAAACTCCAAATGGGCTGTCATGTGCCTTTTTTTACTGAGGAGTAGATTCTGTCTGGCCACTCTACCATAAAGGCTTGATTGGTGGAGTGCAACAGAATAGCCTTGTTAGTTCCAAACTTCTTCCATTTAAGATTGATGACCGCAGTGTTCTTGGGGACCTTCAATGCTACAGAAATTTGTTGGTACAATTCCCCAGATCTGTGCCTCGACACAATCCTGTCTCGGAGCTCTACGGACAATTCCTTCGACCTCATGGCTTGGTTTTGCGCTGACATACACTGTCAACTCTGGGACCTTATATAGACGTGTGTGCCTTTCCAAATCATGTCCAATCAATTGAATTTACCACAGGTGGACTCCAGTCAAGTTGTAGAAACATCTCAAGGAGGATCAATGGAAACAGGATGCACCTGAGCTCAATTTCGAGTCTCATAGCAAATGGTCTGAATACTAGAGGTCGACCGATTTAATCGGAATGGCCGATTTAATTAGGGTCGATTTCAAGTTTTCATAACAATCGGTAATTTTGGACGCCGATTTTATATATATTTTTTACACCTTTTTATTTAACTAGGCAAGTCAGTTAAGAACACATTCTTATTTTCAATGACTGCCTAGGAACGGTGGGTTAACTGCCTTGTTCAGGGGCAGAACAACAGATTTTTACCTTGTCAGCTCAGGGATTCAATCTTGCAACCTTACGGTTAACTAGTCCAACGCTCTAACCACCTGCCTCACGAGGAGCCCGCCTGTTACGCGAATGCAGTAAGAAGCCAAGGTAAGTTGCTAGCTAGCATTAAACTTATCTAATAAAAAACAATCAATCAATCATAATCACTAGTTATAACTACACATGGTTGATGATATTACTAGTTTATCTAGCTAATCCTGTGTTGCATTAAATCGATGCAGTGCGCATTCGCGAAAAAGAACTGTCGTTGCTCCGACGTGTACCTAACCATAAACATCAATGCCTTTCTTAAAATCAATACACAAGTATATATTTTTAAACCTGCATATTTAGCTAAAAGAAATCCAGGTTAGCAGGCAATATTAACCAGGTGAAATTGTGTCACTTCTCTTGCGTTCATTGCACGCAGAGTCAGAGTATATGCAACAGTTTGGGCCGCCTGGCTCATTGCGAACTCATTTGCCAGATTTTACGTAATTATGACATAACATTGAAGGTTGTGCAATGCAAAAGGAATATTTAGACTTATGGATGCCACCCGTTAGATTACATACGGAACGGTTCCGTATTTCACTGAAAGAATAAACGTTTTGTTTTCGAGATGATAGTTTCCGGATTCGACCATATTAATGACCTATGGCTCATATTTCTGTGTGTTATTGTGTTATAGTTAAGCCTATGATTTGATAGAGCAGTCTGACTGAGCGATGGTAGGCACCAGCGTGCTCGTAAGCATTCTTTCAAACTGCACTTTCGTGCTTTTTGCCCGCAGCTCTTCGCAATGCTTCAAGCATTGCGCTGTTTATGACTTCAAGCCTATCAACTCCCGAGATTAGGCTGGTGTAACCGATGTCAAATGGCTAGTTAGTTAGCGGGGTGCGCGCTAATAGCGTTTCAAACATCACTCGCTCTGAGACTTGGAGTAGTTGTTCCCCTTGCTCTGCATGGGTAACGCTGCTTCGAGGGTGGCTGTTGCGATGTGTTCCTGGTTCGAGCCCAGGTAGCGGCGAGGAGAGGGATGGAAGCTATACTGTTACACTGGCAATACTAAAGTGCCTATAAGAACATCCAATAGTCTAAAGGTATATGAAATACAAATCGTGTAGAGAGAAATAGTCCTATAATTCCTATAATAACTACAACCTAAAACTTCTTACCTGGGAATATTGAAGACTCATGTTAAAAGGAACCACCAGCTTTCATATGTTCTCATGTTCTGAGCAAGGAACTTAAACGTTAGCTTTCTTACATGGCACATATTGCACTTTTACTTTCTTCTCCAACACTTTGTTTTTGCATTATTTAAACCAAATTGAACATGTTTCATTATTTATTTGAGGCTAAATTGATTTTATTGATGTATTATATTAAGTTAAAATAAGTGTTCATTCCGTATTGTTGTAATTCCAAACTTCTTTCATTTAAGAATGATGGAGGCCACTGTGTTCTTGGGGACCTTCAATGCTGCAGAAATGTTTTGGTACCCTTCCCCAGATCTGTGCCTCGACACAATCCTGTCTCTGAGCTATACAGACAATTCCTTCGACCTCATGGCTTGGTTTTTGCTCTCACATGCACTGTCAACTCTTGGACCTTATATAGACAGGTGCGTGCCTTTCCAAATCATGTCCAATCAATAGACTTGACCCGGGTGGACTCCAATCAAGTTGTAGACACACCTCAAGGATGATCAATGGAAACAGGATGCACCTGAGCTCAATTTCGAGTTTCATAGCAAAAGGTCTGAATACTTATGTTAAATAAGGTATTTCTAAAAACCTGTTTTCACTTTGTCATTATTGGGTATTGAGTTGAGAATTAGTAAAATAATAAAATAATCAATTTTAGAATTAGGCTGTAACGTAGCAATGTGGAAAAAGTCAAGGGGTCTGACTAGTTTCCGAATGCACTGTATTACACCCCTGTCTGTCTGGAGAATGTGGCTGCCTACTCGCTGGGTAGTTAAAAGCCTGCTTTAGCTCAGCACTAATTACTGTTCTCAGATCAGTCTGACGTGGGAGGAGGGCTTGTCAAATACCAGAATTGCAGGGTTGGCCTGCCTTTTTGGATTTAAATATTTGTGTGAAATGAGCTTTATCACTTACCTTGGTGGAAATGCACTGGACTAGAAAGACAAGCTAGTTCAATGTGCTGAACGTTGCAAATTATAACTTTTTTTGGGCTCCTTACTTAAATATGGTCTATTATGCCCAACTCTGTATTTAAGTCTTCTGGTGTTAAAGTCAAAATGTGCTTGGAACTAAGCCTCCTGAGACTCGCTAAAGTGCATGATTTTTTTTAAATTAATTTTTTAAACAGGGACACTGTCATAATCCTGAGTCAGAGTTGATATGAAATCCCCCCCCCCCCCCCAAAGCTTATTTCCCAATCCCCATTGTACTGTACTGCAGAGAGAGCAAGATCAGTGCACCTCAAATCAACTGGACTGACTTTATAAGGTACTGCCCCAAGAGAGAGAGCAGCCTCACCAGGGATAGCGCATCGGGATGAAAGGGGGACCAGAGAAAAGTAGGGAAGGAGAGTAGAGAGCAAGAGTAGGAGAGACTGAAAGAGTAGGAGATGGCTCTCAACCATCCAAGCTTGTCGGCTGTCCTGAACTTCTCAACCATTAACCTCTCTTTCACCTCCCCCCTATGCCCTCTAACCTGTGGCCTGGGGGAGGGCTTTACTCACCCATTCCCCCCCTCTCTAACCATAGGGTTTAGTCATCCATTCCCCCCCTCTCTAACCATAGGGTTTAGTCATCCATTCCACTGGCCCTATTTCCTGGATTAAGACCGTGACTGCAAGGATATAATGAGGTATGATGTTAGAGACCCTGTTGATTCATCTCTCCCTCCTAGCATGGTTCTGATCTGTTTGAGGCGATTGGAGAGTTAGCCACTTGAAGTCCTCTTAAATGAAGTTTATCCTAGATGCAGATCGTTCTGCAGTTATTTTCCCCCCATATGGTTAAAGGTGGTCAAGTCATAACGATTATAAGCTTTGCTTTGACATACTTACTGTGAGGCAGCTTCGGGACTAAAATGACATGGCAACAAAACGAGATTAACGACCGTAAGTCACCTGACCCGCTACTTTTCAGATCCCTTTGTAACATCCCTTAAGATGGTTCCATGTTTGAATGGACTGCATCCGTAAGTTTGTTTTGGCAGCCCTTATCATCGTAGTGTAAATAGTTCAAGCCTTCGTAGAGTGGGGATTAATTCAAACACTGACTAACATTGTAGTAGGAGCGTAACTGGGTCAAAGTCAGTCACAGCCACACAGCTTTGTGAAGTGTTGCAGAGTGAGAGTGCCTTGCCATGTCAGTCAACAGGGCATGGCCGGGCCTTTTATGGTGCTGTTTGCTGACTGTCTGTGAATTGGGGAGGTGGGCAACTGTTTGCTGATTGCCTTTAGCCTAACCTTGGTCCCAGAGTGAGTGAGCGCTCTTATCACTGGGACCTTCCTGGGGTAGATAATGTGTGGGGAGATGTTGACTGGACTGACTGGATGCCCTCTGAGCTGCCTTGTTGTTCTGGCTTGGGGAATGCTGTGGAGATGCTGGGCCCACATTCGGTAAGTCAACGCTATGAAACACTACGGATAGAAATGGAACTGATGTAGGCAGAGTTCTACATCAAATATTTGTCCGATCGGTGCACAACATTGTGCCCTGCTGAACACCAGGCCATTCTGGCCTCAGTTTGACTCTAGCAGACAGGTGCTAATGGAAAGGCTCATTGGGTTGATTGGGGTCATCCTGGGAGCCTGCATTGAGAGCCTGCTGTGCTACCCTGCTGGAACTCTGTTATGGTAATCACACAGCAGCAGCTTCTAATGAACCAAGACATTCTCTCACTCTGTGCTGATTGGTCACATATAGTTATTTACTCCCTTGATGTTTCCCCTTGTCAAAATGTGGTCGGCCTACCTCTGTTATGTTTTGAATGAGAAGGAAAAGGCACACAGACGGTTGTATGTCTAGTCATGGTTGTTGGTACTGCATGGTTCGAGTTCTGACTGTGACCCAGCAAGCTCCTCAGGCTGATATGTCTTACATGTTGCTACTGTCGTCAGTTACAGACCTCTCTCTCCATTCCTCCCCTCACTCCTTCCTCCCCCATTTCTGTCTCCCTAATTTTCTATATCTATCCATGAATCATTCAAGGTTTATACAAATGTCAATTCAATAGAGATTTTTTCTTTTCTTTTTCACCCCGCTTTTTTTCTCCCCAATTTCGTAGTATCCAATTGTTAGTAGTTACTGTCTTGTCTCATTGCTACAACTCCCGTATGGGCTCGGGAGAGACGAAGGTCGAGAGCCATGCGTCCTCCGAAACACAACCCAACCAAGCCGCACTGCTTCTTAACACAGCGCGCATCCAACCCGGAAGCCAGCCGCACCAATGTGTCGGAGGAAACACTGTGCACCTAGCGACCTGGTCAGCGCGCACTGCGCCCGGCCCGCCACGAGTCGCTAGTGCGCGATGAGACAAGGATATCTCTACCGGCCAAACCCTCCCTAACCCGGATGACGCTAGGCCAATTGTGCGTTGCCCCATGGACCCCCCGGTCGCGGCCGGCTGCGACCAGAGCCTGGGCTCGAACCCAGAATCTTAGACCACTGCGCCACCCGGGAGGCCCCAATAGAGAATTGTGTCTGAAAAACCATAGTCCAAACCCCATGTCTCTACCATATATGGTTCTGAAGTTCTAGACGATTAACTGAGAATTTAGCATGTTTAGTGTGACTGGAATGTCGTCATGATCAAAAAGTGGTCACTGCTCAATAAAACCCTGGCGCTGAGAACGGCCCTAACTTTCAACGTCAACTGACAAGCTAACAAGTGGCTGCAAGTTTGTGAGAAAAATCACATGTTTTCAAAGTGAAATCTGCTGAATACAATACAAAATACTGACATATTTACTCATTTATTTTAGTATTATTTGATTTATTTTGTACTTTTTACACCATTTTATTCCAATTTCATGATATCCAATTGGTAGTTAAAGGCTTGTCCCATCGCTGCAACTCCCGTACGGAGTCAGGAGAGGCGAAGGTCGAGAGCCATGCGTCCTCCGAAACACGACCCTGCCTAACCCGGACGACTCTGGACTAATTGTGCGCTGCTTCATTGGTCTCCCGGTCACGACCGGCTGTGAAACTACAGACCCGGGATCGAACCAGTGTCTGTAGTGACCCCTCAAGCACTGCGTTGCAGTGCCTTAGACTGCTGCGCCACTCGCGAGGCTTGACTAAACATCTTTATTTACAAAGCTAACAGACAGATTTTCAATGTCCATCCACCGTGAGACCAATCTGTTCCTGTTTTTTTTTGTGTGTTTCTGAGCCTTTCCCTTTAAATCTCCATTAAAAACGTCCCCTCAACGTAGCTTGAACACCAATATAGCCAATGAAAGCCAAAAATCTGAAGATGAAAATGACTAGGGTATCAAGTTGATTTTGATTGGTCCACAAGTAAAAAGAGCTGACATAACGTCTTAAAAATAACTTTGGGAAGTGATATTGAGTACCACCTCCCGACGCCAAATATGGAAGAGATACAAGAGGTGTGCGGTCTAAACTAGCAACGGTCACAACAAATGAAGGTTTTTATTTCATCAACACTGTCAAGTATATGAAATTAAGGTCCCCCGAACAAGCTCTATTTTGGTGGCCTCTGGAACATTCTAATGCCTTGATTCCATCCGAAATACACAGCGAAATGATTGAAAACTTTGAATTTAGCCCCCAGATTGTGAAAATGTGTTTACAATTTAAATGACTGAATGTATGAATTCAGTGCATTGTTAGTTTTGGGGTTATCGCCTAGGCTTATATGATCGAGACTATTTTCAAAGTAAGAACATTCAACTTTACATTTAACCTGTCTTCTCTTCAGATTAAAGTATTTTACTGCAACATATTAATTGCCATAATTATGTTTGCTCCTCAAATTAGGTATTTTTTTAAATTAAAAATGAAAAATGAATTAAATAGCCCAAATGATATTTTACAACTGACCAAAGTATTTATTCTTAAAGAATCCGAGTCTGCTGACTTCCACAGGCTTCAAGCTTCCGCTTAAGAGGCATTTTCTCAGCGATCTGCAATCCAGGTATGATTGAAGAATGTAGCAGGTGTTAATCACGGGCTTTGCTACATAGCGAGCAGCAGTCGACTACTCCATTGTCAACACTTTGATCAAATCAGTAGACCTAGATCAATATATTTGAGAATAACCGATGTATTGTTAGCTTTTAAAACAATCCAATCCGCTTTCTTTTATCATATCTCGGACCAGAGTGAGGCTCTCTCTCCACTAGCCTGTCTGTTGTTCCTGCAGTGAGGAGGATTTACCATCTTCATTGAATTTATTCATCATTTATCTGCAGATAATTGCTAAAAAGCCCACTCCCTCTTACTGATGCGATTTGGTAGGCTACTGACAAGTCGCACACTTTAACGTCACTGTCTGGCAAGTCCTGATGGACTAAATATCGGAAATGCAAACACGATTTTTTTAGTTGTCCCAATGTGATACCGTGGATATACCCTGCTCAAAAAAATAAAGGGAACACTTAAACAACACAATGTAAGTCCAAGTCAATCACACTTCTGTGAAATCAAACTGTCCACTTAGGAAGCAACACTGATTGACAATACATTTCACATGCTGTTGTGCAAATGGAATAGACACCAGGTGGAAATTATAGGCAATTAGCAGGACACCCCCAATAAAGGAGTGGTTCCTGCAGGTGGTGACCACAGACCACTTCTCAGTTCCTATGCTTCCTGGCTGATGTTTTGGTCACTTCTGAATGCTGGCGGTGCTTTCACTCTAGTGGTAGCATGAGACTGAGTCTACAACCCACACAAGTGGCTCAGGTAGTGCAGCTCATCCAGGATGGCACATCAATGTGAGCTGTGGCAAGAAGGTTTGCTGTGTCTGTCAGCGTAGTGTCCAGAGCATGGAGGCGCTACCAGGAGACAGGCCAGTACATCAGGAGACATGGAGGAGGCCGTAGGAGGGCAACAACCCAGCAGCAGGACCGCTACCTCTGCCTTTGTGCAAGAAGGAGCAGGAGGAGCACTGCCAGAGCCCTGAAAATTGACCTCCAGCAGGCCACAAATGTGCATGTGTCTGCTCAAACGGTCAGAAACAGACTCCATGAGGGTGGTATGAGGGCCCGACGTCCACAGGTGGGGGTTGTGCTTACGTTCTGCTGCCTGCAACATCCTCCAGCATGACCGGTTTGGCGGTGGGTCAGTCATGGTGTGGGGTGGCATTTCTTTGGCGGGCCGCACAGCCCTCCATGGGCTCGCCAGAGGTAGCCTGACTGCTATTAGGTACCGAGATGAGATCCTCAGACCCCTTGTGAGACCATATGCTGGTGCGGTTGGCCCTGGGTTCCTCCTAATGCAAGACAATGCTAGACCTCATGTGGCTGGAGTGTGTCAGCAGTTCCTGCAAGAGGAAGGCATTGATGCTATGGACTGGCCCGCCCGTTCCCCAGACCTGAATCCAATTGAGCACATCTGGGACATCATGTCTCGCTCCATCCACCAACGCCACGTTGCACCACAGACTGTCCAGGAGTTGGCGGATGCTTTAGTCCAGGTCTGGGAGGAGATCCCTCAGAAGACCATTGGCCACCTCATCAGGAGCATGCCCAGGCGTTGTAGGGAGGTCATACAGGCACGTGGAGGCCACACACACTACTGAGCCTCATTTTGACATTTTGACCAAATCCAGACCTCCATGGGTTGATAAATTTGATTTCCATTGATAATTTGTGTGATTTTGTTGTCAGCACATTCAACTATGTAAAGAAAAAAGTATTTAATAAGAATAGTTCATTCATTCAGATCTAGGAATTGTTATTTTTGTGTTCCCTTTATTATGATTTATGAATGGGAAGGATATGTGAGATCGACTTTATTCAGTCAGTTCAACACCATTTATCAACTAGTCAAGCTTGCTATTTGTTTGTCAATCAAATCTCACTAAGTCTATGCGCAAGCATTTCGTGGGTGCATATGAAACACGCGAAAGAAAATAAATGAATGTGCCAGAAAACACTAAGTGCATTTCGACTCTTCGTTACCACATTATATGGGACGTAAAAATTAGCTCACATTATATGGGAAGGGCAAATGGATTCGCGTAGACGATGAAGGACCATCATGAAATGTGACTGCAACCACAGCATACACAACACACACACACCCAGGTACTGAGAGGCTGGACAGACGGCAGACAGTCGAAACCAGCAGTGTTTCCCCGTCATTGCTCACTTTATGACTCACAGGCGCCTTCGCTGTCAATAGATTGCTAGAAGATTCGTATCGTTCATTCTAGCGTGAGAGGGCTCGATTGACTTTTTTATTCATGACTTGTGAATTGTAAAAAAGCTGACCGTGGAAAACACTGCTGACCCGGTCCGCCCACCAGCCGTAGCTCTATTAAAGGATGTTGGCCCCTTCCCCTCATCCTCCCATCCCCTCAGGATGGTGTGATCATCGTGCTCTACCTTCCTGTAAGGGGTGTAAAAATGTCTGGGCTCGCATGGGTGAGGAGGGTGTGAAAATGCTGGGGGTGGGGGGATACGGTGGTTCCTCTCAGGGTGGTGGCAGAGAGGGTGTGTGGGGGCAACTCCTCTTATTTAAAGCGTAACTGCTGGGATGATGTTAGCACTGACAGAGAACATTATCGTCATCCTGCAGCCCACTCAGGGAGAAGGCATTACTGTCTGCCTGCCTGCCTGCCTAGGAACGGCCTCAACGGACTGCAGGCTCTATGGCTGACTGCAGGATTATTAGTTATCATTTATTTATTTATCTAGCTACCCCCGCCTCAAACAACGGTCTCACAGGCTTCAGGATGGCTTTACCAGGCGGATCTAACACGAGCCCTCCCAAGGCTTTAAATAGAACTGCCTTAGCTTGTAAATGTAGTGTGAAGTTCCAAATTGGGCCTTATCATTGCCTCGATGAAGTGTGTTCCGTTTCACTGTGGAACATAGTTCTGGCTGCCTGTGACTGGCGAGGATTTAGGAGGAGTTGAAGTGAGGTAAAATGGAAAGGATGTCGAGGCTGTTATTAGATAGCGTTGGACTATTAAAGACCAACTGACTGAGTCTAGATAGAAAGGGCATTAAAGTGAATGTAATTCCTTTAGATTTGTTTTAATGTTTTTAACTTTTAGATGTTTTAACTACTTCTGTGAGTAGTTTTGAGATCTAAGAGCCAAATCCTAACTTGAGATACGTGAACAGAATCTCCATACAAATCTTCCAATGACATCAATGCACGATTTAGGTGTCTGGCTTATGCTTGCATATGTGAAGTGATGATTCTCCCCAGACTGTGCTGCTAGCTAGCTGACTGGTGTACGACATCCTTTGGATCAGACCCCAGCAGAGGCCAAGCCTTTGTCTGAGAGGTTGTCACTTTCATTCCCCCACTGCAGACAGCCTGTCAAGTCCCAACCTGTCCCTGTCTCTTACCCTGAGTGACCCAGTGTGTGTGTTGTAAACTCCCTGGTTCCGTCTGTGCGTTTTAGTCAGAGGTCACCCTTCCTCTCTCCTCTGGCCACTCTCTCCCCCAGCTGCCCCCTGGGAAAGGGAAACCGACTTCCTTTGGGCCATCAAAGGGCCGACATACCCAGCAGTATGTAGAAGTTACCCCCTAACCACAGATCTATGATCTGATTACCATAAGCATTTAGGGTTCTGAAAAATATCTGAAACTACATCTGTGGTTAGTGCAGGGGTTGCAAACTTTTTGGGGGTGCCCACGACCCCAGACGAGCTTCAATGCCATACAACTCTCCTTTCGTGGCCTCCAACTGCTCTTAAATACAAGTAAAACTAAATGCATGCTCTTCAACCGATCGCTGCCTGCATCTGCCCGCCCGTCCAGCATCACTACTCTGGACGGTTCTGACTTAGAATATGTGGACAACTACAAATACCTAGGTGTCTGGTTAGACTGTGAACTCTCCTTCCAGACTCACATAAAACATCTCCAATCCAAAGCTAAATCTAGAATTGGCTTCCTATTTCGCAGCATGGCATCCTTCACTCATGCTGCCAAACATACCCTCGTAAAACTGACCATCTTACCGATCCTCGACTTTGGCGATGTCATTTACAAAATAGCCTCCAACACCCTACTCAACAAATTGGATGCAGTCTATCACAGTGCCATCCGTTTTGTCACCAAAGCCCCATATACTACCCACCACTGCGACCTGTATGCTCTCGTTGGCTGGCCCTCGCTTCATACTCGTCGCCAAACCCACTTGCTCCAGGTCATCTACAAGACCCTGCTAGGTAAAGTCCCACCTTATCTCTGCTCGCTGGTCACCATAGCTGCACCCACCCGTAGCACGCGTTCCAGCAGGTATATCTCACTTGTCACCCCCAAAGCCAATTCTTCCTTTGGCCGCCTCTCCTTCCAGTTCTCTGCTGCCAATGACTGGAACGAACTACAAAAATCTCTGAAACTGGAAACACTTATCTCCCTCACTAGCTTTAAGCACCAGCTGTCAGAGCAGCTCACAGATCACTGCACCTGTACATAGCCCATCTATAAATAGCCCAAACTACCTCTTCCCCTACTGTATTTATTTTGCTCCTTTGCACCCCAGTATTTCTACTTTGCACACTCATCTACTGTCAAATCTACCATTCCAGTGTTTTAATTGCTATATTGTATTTACTTCGCCACCATGGCCTATTTATTGCCTTTACCTCCCTTATCTCATTTCATTTGCTCACATTGTATATAGACTTATTTTTCTACTGTATTATTGACTGTATGTTTGTTTTACTCCATGTGTAACTCTGTTATGTGTCGAACTGCTTTGCTTTATCTTGGCCAGGTCGCAGTTGTAAATAGGAACTTGTTCTCAACTTGCCTACCTGGTCAAATAAAGGTGAAAAAAAAAAAAATATATCTGAAAATTCTCGCGACCCCAACCACGTGAAAAAAAATGTATGTAATTAACAGGTCATGTTTACTTTTTAATGTGAGTCTTTTTAATGAGTTTGACATGATGTATCTTCTCTCACCACCACTAAGGAGGTGGGTGTGCCTGATCCATGTCGCGTCGGAGCTTCTCAAATTCAGGGGACGTGGTCGACAAAGCGCACCTGCTCTCTGCTGTCACATCCAACCTGTATGGATATTTGGTTTTAATGCAGACGAGGGCACTGAATCCAGCTGGAGAAGGGTACCATGAGTTTTATGGTGCTTTCAAGACAACTGGGAACTCTGAAAAATACATAGTCAAATCATGACGTCAGTTATCTTTAGTTTGGAAAGTTAAAGTCCCTGAAAGAATTCCGAGTTGGCTGACCGTTCAAAAGATTTTTCCCGGTCTGAGCTTGTTTTTTCCCCAGTTGTCTTGAACGCACTGAAGTTGGAAGTCAGAGATTTCCGAGTTCCCTGTTGTTTTGAATGCGGTATTAATGCTCAGAGGGACACGGCAGGGTATTCCTTTTGAGTCAGGAACCAAAACTCCTCCTTAGTGACCCCTGAATGCATTGTCACATTACAGCTCAATCAGCTGTTCAATTTCACTTACCAGCATGTCAACTGAGCCAGGATCTTAGTCAAACGGATTAGGAAGTAGGTCCCAAAGTGCTCTTCCAAGCACTGGAGGTGAGCAGTCATTACTCGTGTGGGACACTTGGAGTACAGAGTCATGCCTGCCGTTCCTGCCATAGGATGGAGCCCCATCTGTACAAAAGTCCACCATTCGATCCCATGGAATCAGCTTTTCATCAATATAGTCATGCAGGCACACTGAACATCCCCTGTGACGTTTCATGTTCGGGAATCGTGAGACAGAATAATATGTCCTCGTGATTAACATCCCCCAATATTTATAGCGAGCAAAAATCAATGCATGGGCATCTCGGCCCTCACAGCTAGTGTCCATTTGGAGAGCATAAGATGGAGTTTTTGAGTCGTTCAGTCAGTTTCCTCTTGATAATGCTAGCTATAGCATCAATTCTTTATTTATCAGTGTTATCTGACAAAGGTATTGACGTGAGTTTCTGTGCCTCCCAACACATTGTTTTCACCATATCAATTGCGACCGGTAATATCAAAGTCTCTGCAATAGTGTGTGTTTTCATAGCGTAGCGGGCTTAGCCATTCACTGTGGGACTGATTCAAGTACAGCGGTCAAGCGCGGCCTTTTCCCATGATCTAAGTGTGCTCCCTGGTTGAATTTTATCTTTTAGATTTGAATAATTTTCATTTAGATTTTGAAGGTTAGCCACATTACAATGATTTTGAGATCCAAAGATGATATACTTTCCCCCCGCCCTACTATTCTGTTTTTGGATTGTAAATTCTACCGCGACCCCGTTTTCATATCAGTGTGGGAAGCACTGGGTTAGGGGCTTCCATATAACGTGAAGGTAGATGGAGATCTTTTATGTCGGTCTGCATTGTAGCTTATCCAGTGAGTCTCCTCTCTACCCAGTCCACCCAGCAACAGTCAAGTGAACTGATGATTTGTCCATATGTGGTCATAATTCTTCCTTTGAGCAATTATCATATTTTCCCCCCCTGCTAATCCTCAGAAATGCTGGACTGTCAAACTGGGGAGATGAAAGCACTGCTGGTGTAGAAGGGAATCTGGGGTGCTTTTAAAGCAGCGCTGTTTTGACATCTCCTCTGTCGGGAGATTTGGAGAAGGAAAGGAGAACTCCCTGATGCCAAAGATACTGTTCTCCCCCTCTCCCCATCTTTTTCTGCTTGTGCTGCTACACGCTACGCATCACAAAAGCCCTCTTCAAAGGAGCATGGGCTTAGTGCGTGTTATTATTAACAAGAGGAACGAGCAATGTCGGCTCTCTCAGAACATTGGTACAGGTCGCCAAAATGAGGCGAGATTGGGCTCAGGCAGGGCACACACACACACACACACACACACACACACACACACACACACACACACACACACACACACACACACACACACACACACACACACACACACACACACACACGACCTCCCAGTCACACCCCAACTCCCCTGCAGAAATACCATGAGAGGGAGAGGCCAAGCCCACACACTGAATTTGTTTCCCACTCGATCAAAGGCCCAGTCCCAGCAGCCATTGTTTTTGTCTAACTGAGCCTCCCCCTCATGTAGAGATTCCATTGGGTTTGGACGGCTGGTTCCTTTTCATTAGGGAAAGGAGATACCTCGTAAGTTGCAAAACTGAATGCATTCAACCGAAATGTCTTCCGCATTTAACCCAACCCATCTGATTCAGAGAGGTACAGGGGTTGCATTAATCCACGTCATCGGCGCCGGGGAGCAGTTGTTGTAGAGGGGTGTGTGGTGGTGGTTTATCTGCTCCTCCAGCCCTGTAGTTGTAGTTCTGTTAGATGAAGATGTAAGATCTCTCTCACTATAGTAATTAGGGTTGGGGGTTCATCAGGTCTTCAGTGGGCTGGCCTGTACATTCCTCCGGTGTTCCACTGCTGTCTCGGCCTGGAGCAGAGGGATTAACTCAGCCTTTGACACACACACACACACACACACACACACACACACACACACACACACACACACACACACACACACACACACACACACACACACACACACACACACACACACACACACACCAACCTCTCTGAAGGAGAAAAATAATTTCACTACCCTCCAGTCAGCCTTAGGCTCCCAGGCTCCGCTCAGAGAAGGATGTATATCTACCACTACGCTCTTCACTCAGCCGCTCCTCTGCCAAACTGAGCCACTGGGAATCAGCACACGAACATTGTCACTTAATCCCAGTGTTTATCCAGCAACATTGTATACGCCCAATAATCTCAATACCTGTCAACAATGACTAATCCAGATAAGTGTTACCACGGGTGAGAAATGATTGGCTGACAGTTGACTGAAACCCGTTTTCCATTGGATCCCCCCGAGCGGCATGCCAGCAACTGATCCTCTGGTGTGGTACGACTCAGCTCTTAACTCCGCCTGCTGCTGCTGCGGAGAGAGAGACTGGCTTTACTCCGAGAGAAATCATCTCCACCAGCTCTCTCTATTGCACGGATGTCATTACAGCCTGCCTGAGCTAAGGGCTTAACTCATTGAAACCACTAGTAGATGACCGTAACTGTGTTTCTGCCAACTCCTTTGGCTACCAGGGTAAGACGTTCCTGCAGCCCTGTGAATGTGGCCTATCTACATCTAGTGTGGATCAATCAATCAATCAATTGTATTTTATATAGCCCTTCGTACATCAGCTAATATCTCGAAGTGCTGTACAGACACCCAGCCTAAAACCCCAAACAGCTAGTAATGCAGGTGTAGAAGCACGGTGGCTAGGAAAAACTCCCTAGAAAGGCCAAAACCTAGGAAGAAACCTAGAGAGGAACCAGGCTATGAGGGGTGGCCAGTCCTCTTCTGGCTGTGCCGGGTGGAGATTATAACAGAACTATGCCAAGATGTTCAAAAATGTTCATAATGGATGGATCACCTCATCTTGAGTAACCATGGCTCTCATGGTTTCTGCCGCTTGTATCAAACGGGTGCAGTAGATGGATAGAGCTAGCTAGGGCTGTCCAGGGCCACAGCAGAGGGTCAGCAGCTCCTTCTCTCTTTCGCTCGCTCTCGCTCGCTCGCTCTCGCTCGCTCTCTCTCTTGTTCACCGTGCTGCTGACTGTGTGGAGTTAATGGGAAAACCGTTGATGTTCTCCTCTACCTATTGATTCTGCTGCAGCTGGGGTCTGGCCATCTCTCTCTTTGTCACTCTCCTGCAGTGACAGGTCAAAGGCGGGGTTTCCACTAGCTGGCATGGCAACAAAGTAAAAAATGAGATTAGGGTTAGGGCTCAATTTGAGCTTAGGGCTCAATTTGTCAACTGCGTGCCTCCAGAGACTCCGCAATTGCGTCACACCATCCATACGACACCCCAGACCACGTTGTCAGATCAAGGATAAATTGTCTCTTAGGCGTAAAGTTAGCAGTGTGGTTAGGCTTAAAATCTGAATTTAAGAAGATAAATAGTAGAAATAGGCAAGGTTTATGACTTTGTTGCTGTGCCTGCTAGTGACGACCCAAAGGCAGAGCCCATAATGGAGCAGAGAGGGCTGAGGAGCTTCCTGCTGCAGACAGACCTATAGCACTGCATTAGACTCTGATTCAGCTGCTCGGTTGTCTGAACGCTGTGTCAAATAAAGATGCTTTACCCAGCCACTGAATACAATCTTGACTTGTACAAAAGTGGCTTTTGGTCTCCGGAGTGCAATGCCCCAGTGTATTTATTCACTTCCAACAACTCTCCACTATTTTGCAGAAGAGTTTATAAAGAACGCAAGCGTGCCTTGTACAGCCTCTTCTGGTCTGTGGTGGGGAGGCTGCCAGGGATTCCAGTGAGAACCATTAGTCCTTAGATATTGTGAAGGCATTGCCACATTCCTGTCATGCCATTGGTGAAGAGCTAGCGGTGGGGTCAGAGTCCATAGTGTGATGAAAGCTGACAGAGCTAACGGTCATCTGTTCGCTGTCCCTAACACACTGAAACAGGGAAAGGGTTTGTCTGTACCCTGTGTGTGTTTTCTCCTGTGTGTGTATCAAGTTAGAGCATAACCGGTTTTAATCACGTCTGACTGCTTTATTTCCTCATTAATTATTGTGATTGAGGGAAGCCAAATGATTTTATGCTTTGATGGGCTCGCTGATTACCTGAACCCTGATATGACTGGAGTCATGTGCTTAGTGCATACCTTCACAATCTGCGCTCGCTCTATCCCTGCCTCTCTTCTCTCCCAATCTCCCCCTCTCCTCTTCCAGTCTCCCCCTGTCTCTAATCTTCCTCCTCTCCTCCTCCTCTCTACAGGAGCCTGATATGAAAGTGGTGTTAGTTTTACCCAAGGGGCCAGGGTTCCGGTCTAGAGGCACGGTTTCGACTGCTCCTGCAGTTTTTCTTCGGTACTGCAGAGGCCCAGCCCAGAAAGACATTTTCCGTACAGGGCCACATAGAGAAGTCGGATTAGAAAATTCCTAATAAGACACTAGTCGTCACCTTTATGCACAAAACGTCCGTTGAATTATTCAAATAATTGTTCCTTCATCTCTCTCAGCCAAAGATGTTAACATTTTATATTCATCTAATGTCTGCCATGTTTTTGGTTGATGTCGTCGCTTCTCGCACTGCTCCCTGTGCGTTCCGAATGATGTTGGTCCGTATAAACCGGATGCAGCCCGGATATAGACGGTCCATGAATCGGCGTATGCGAACGTGAGTAGATTACCTTGAAGACAACAGTCAGACATCTAATATTGTTATACCTCATACCTCACGACTTATTTCCCCCGTCTTTATTATACAGGAACAATCCGGCCCATTATCCCTGGTAATAGTGAGCTTATCCCAAATGACTTAATGCTTGGTTTGCTCTCCGGAGGTTTCTGGATGGGTCAGGTGTTTTGGGGGATTGGAAGCGGGAAAGGAAATTATTTTGTCATCCTAGCGTAGCCGCCACTGCTAGCTGTTTGAAGCGAAGTGTTTCCAGGTGCTGGCTAGTTGTGGAGGATGGTGTAGAATGGCCTGTTAGCATGGCCTGAGGGGGGGGGGAGGAGTCTTCTTGGGCATAGTGCTCTCCCCTCCCTGTGTCAGTACAGGGGTCAAACGGTCACTGTGGGTTTGGGACTGAAAGTATGATTTTAATCCTTCTGAGTGAATGTTTGCTTGATGCTCTGCAGTGGATTGAAGGTGAAAGACAGGTTTACGTGTCTGTGGTGTTTTCAAAGTAAAAAAAAAAAAGAAGATTTTATTCCCAAGAGAACCTCATATCGCTCTGTGAAACTAGTGAGTTGTGCGCGTGACTGGCTCTGCGTATCTCTGTGTGCGCATGTCAGAGAGTGAATGAAAGAGTTCCTCTCTTTTGATTCTGTGGTTCATAACACAAACCACACCGTGGCTTCTTCTCCAGGCCCAGTAGCTCCTGTAATGGAATACTGATGTGCAGGACAGCTTCTAACATTGCTGCTGCTGACTCGCTGAATAGCAGCACTCAGACCTTTAGTCCAGCGCTCTCTTTCTCTCTTGATCTCTCCCTTTCTGGCTCTTTTTCTCACCCGCTCCCTGATCAATGAGCTAGCCTGCAGCTGACTGACAGCCATCACCCATCCATCCATGCAACCTGATAGATACACACCGTGTCTCGACCCATCTCCTCCTATTGGCTTTCGAGGTAGCTGAGGAACGCTTAACTCCGTTCTCTTATATCGATGCGGAGTTGAGTTAGCAATATGCTAGCAACAACATTGATTCTTGTAAAAATGTCAATTCGGAAAAAACTTTTCAACACCATGCTCCTTCTGCGGGGTGTTGAAATTCATACTTGAAATAACTTTTAGCGAATACAGCAGACCTTTTCCTCATTGCTCGTACTATGTAAGCTTTTTGGGATGTCCCTACCCCCATTGAAGTAGACATTTTAAAGGGTTGGGGTTAAAGTTAGGGCTGTTCCAAGGATCCCGGATAGCACTGACCGATTTCAATTTGCACGTTCGAGCCGAGTTTCAAACACAAATGAGGAAAAAGTCTGTTTTTGATTAAAAGTATGAATTTCAGCACAACGCAGAAGGACCGTAGTTGTACAGGATAACCAGAGGTACAGGTAAGCGTTTTCAGAAGTGACATTTTTACAAGAATCGACTGACGGTGACTCAATGTTGTTGCCAACAAATCCTGCGTCCGCTTATCAAAACTCAACTCCGCCTCGATATAGGAGAACGAGCGTTCCTCAGCTACCTTTTCGGGGGCCCTGCGTTTGCAAGTGGTGCTGTTGCTATACTAACCGGGTCTATATTTGGCTCCCGTTTGGAACTGTAGATGGGAATAAGACAGACAGAGGCACGGAGGTGGCTACAGACTTGTTTTTCCAATGTGAGAAAGTGGTTGTTGAGGTGTGCGGGGCCCTAGAGGTAGATGAATAATTAAATGGCCTGGCTGGTCTACTCATTTTATCAGGGGACAGTATCGCTCCACAGTAAGGTAAGAAAATGAAAAATGAGTTATGGGCTTGGTGGAATCTGTGACAATGTAATACAACTGATTTGCTTATAGCAGGGCACTCGGAGCCCATTGCCCCATCTCACAGAGTTAGATTCCTCCATGCCTGTGTCAGCTGGTGCTGGAAGGATGCTCCTCTGCGGAAGTATTGATTTCCTATTGTCGTTGACTGGGCAGCTTGGATGTAAAGGCCTGTCGACTCGTTTAGCTTAACGATCCTCCCTGTGTTACACCTTTTTGTGACAGACCAACTATTTACTGCGCAATGGTTGAGTGGTCTGTCCGTCTGCCTTTTTGATTTTCAAGGAAATTCCTAAACACACACGCACACAGAGACACACACTGCAGTCATCCGCATTCACACGGCTCTTCCTGTGGTCTTACAGACTAGACTTACCGCATTGTTGGTTGCCCCGATGTTGATATGCTTCAACTATTAATTTCTGTCTTGATGGAACTGACAGTGTCTTAACTAGGGTTGCACATTTTGGGGAATATTCAGAGGTGGAAACTTTCCGTGGGAATTAATGGGGAATATATGGGAATTAATGGAAATATATGCAAATGTAATATTAATACCATTTACATGTAGATGTTTTTTGCATTGGATATATTTACCATATATGGAGACAGAAACATAAACCTTTTACCTGTTCATAAGTAGACGTAATTGCAAATGATTAAATCCTTCCAATAGAAAAAATATAAATATTGTTACGAATTAATTGAGTTGACTCTTCACATGGGATGATTTCACTGAACAACAAAAGAAAGGGAATATTGAATGATCCCCAATGATCCATCGCATCTCCCAAAAATGTTTTCAACATACATCTGTAAAATTATAGTCTAGAAACTAAAGCATTGGTTGTCTTCCTCTCAGGCTTCCATGTCTTCTCCCTGGACCTCCTCAATGTCCACCTCTTGAACATCAGACTCTGAGGCCTCATCTTCACTGTCACTTTCCAACCTTGTTGAGCATGGCTCGTTAGGCTCAAAAAGCATAAAATTTTCCCGGATGGCCACCGATTTCCCCCCCCCCCCCCCCCCCCCTGTATTGGTCAGCCTGTTGTGTGTGCGTGTTCCCAAACAAGGACCAATTGCGCTCTGAGGCGGCTGATGTTTGTGGGATTTGGAGGATGATGGAGGCAACGGGAAAGAGCCTCAGATCCACAAAGTCCCTTCCACCCGGTGGCTGATGAGATATGTTGGCATAACTGCCATATTGCATTTCCATCCTAAAGCCCTTGGAAGTGTACTAAGCCAGGCTGCCAAGAACCTTTCCATTATCCAGGCCAAGGTGGCGAGACACGGTAGTGATGACACCATAGGCCTTGTTGATCTCTGCACCAGACAGGATGCTCTTGCCAGCATACTTGGGGTCCAACATGTGCGCTGTGGCGTGTATGTGCTTCAGGCAGAAGTCTTTTTACGTTTTTTGATGTATTTCAGCACTGCATTTTCCTCTGCTTGGTGCAACAGTGAAGTGGGCAGGGCAGTACAAATGTATTCCCTTACATCTGCAAGCAGTCTGAACATGAGACATCAGACTCCTTCCCCTCCAGGCGACTGTCAAACATGATGATGACACCACCCCAACAGGTGTTGCTGAGCAGCTTCAATGTGGAGCTCTTATTCTTCTCACTTTGCTTGGTGAAGTAGATGGCTGCTATAACTTGATGACCCTTCACATACCTAACCATTTCCTTGGCTCTCTTGTAGAGTGTATCCATTGTTTTCAGTGCCATGATGTCCTTGAGGAGCAGATTCAATGCATGAGCAGCACAGCCAATGGGTGTGATGTGAGGGTAGGACTCCTCCACTTTAGACCAAGCAGCCTTCATGTTCACAGCATTGTCCGTCACCAGTGCAAACACCTTCAGTGGTCCAAGGTCATTGATGACTGCCCTCAGCTCATCTGCAATGTAGAGACCGGTGTGTCTGTGGTCCCTTGTGTCTTTGCTCTTGTAGAATACTGGTTGAGGGGTGGAGATAATGTAGTTAATTATTCCTTGCCCATGAACATTCACCCACCCATCAGAGATGATTGCAATACAGTCTGCTTCCTCTATGATTTGCTTGACCTTTACTTAAGCTCTGAACTCTGCATCCAGCAAATGAGTAGATAAATCATGTGTTGTTGGAGGGGTGTATGCTGGGCGAAGAACATTCAGAAACCTCTTCCAATACACATTGCCTGTGAGCAACAGAGGTGAACCAGTTGCATACACTACTCGAGCAAGACATTCATCAGCATTTCTCTGACTACGTTCCTCAATTGAGTCAAAAAAAACTTCTGATTCCAGGAGGACCATGAGCTGTTGCTATCAATAAGGTGTCTGATTCATAATTTTCACCTCGAAGAGAGATAGAGGGACTTTTGTTAGAGGTTGCTTGTTGTGAGCGCTGAGGGAACTTGGCCAGATGATTCTGCATCTTTGTTGCATCCTTCACATATGATTTGGCACATTATTTGCAAATGTAGACAGCTTTTCCTTCTACATTAGCTGCAGTGAAATGTCTCCACACATCAGATAGTGCCCATGGCATTTTCCTGTAAAGATTAGAAAAAATAGTAAAAAAAACAAATACAATTCCATGTACAGATAAATAGTTAAGCAGTTAGATTAAACAACTCCTTTGTAAGATAACTGTTTTAAAATTAAACATGTATGGAAACAGGTGAATTAACACTCATTTAGCAGGCTCAAGCAAGCTAAAACCCACATGGTAGCAAAAACTAACTAGCAGAAATGGTTAATAAGTTAGAAATGATTTAAACACACTTTGCTGTAGGCTACTATTTACTAGTTAACAAAAATCATGTCATATAAAATATATTCACCCCTCCCAGTATTGTAATCAAAACTTACCAGAAAGCATGTAGTCCTTGGCTCAGACAGTAGTAGTGTGGGCTCAATAGCATCTCATTAGTGTGCAAGATCTTGTGAATCAGCTGTACATGTGATGGCAGAATGCACTGTGCATGCAGAGGGTTGCAATTCCATTGAATTGGGCAAAGTTTAACCAAAAAGACCTAGAATTGCATTGTGTATCCCACAAAAAAAGGTTCACTCTTATAAGCTAAATTTTTTGATGAATTTTAAGTAAAATTTCCCAAATCCCCATGCTTAACTTCCCATGGAAAAATTCAGGAAATTTACCGGAAAGTTTCGGACCCTTTGCAACCCTATCAGAAACTTGTCCACGGGAAGAAGAACCCCTTTTGTAGAGAAATATTACCTACAAAACAGTGCTGAGACAGCTGTGTTTATCTAACTTTCTGTCTTCCTCTCAGTCTCATCTGTTTCCTAGTTTGACTCCACATACTTTCCTCCCGGTGCAAACTGCTGCTTAGTCACTAGCAGGAAGACAACTCACACACCACCCAGAACCAGCCAAACCAGAATGACACTTACCTCAAAGGACAGGGCTCTTTCTCTCTCTCTCTCTCTCTCTCTCTCAAGCCTGGCCTTGTTTCCCTAGCCATTGGCTCTCTCTCTGTCACCAGGGAGCTATAGGCTGGAGATGATGATGTCAGTGCTGTAGGACTATGGATGAGCTGAGTGCCATGTGTGTTTTCGTATGTCTGCTCCCCTGTGTGTGCATGATTCCTGGTGTCTATAGGGTCAGGAGGAAATGCACACTGCAGCTGCAAGAGTAGAGGGGCTGTGGTCACTAGCTACGGCTCAGGTTACTGTACAGAGTTTATTCCCACTCTGAACTCTATTCGCTAATTGCCACAGAATGAGTGCTGCCTCTTCGTTTAGTTCTAGAGCCGTTTTTTGTTGTTGTCTACATTGGCTTGTGACTGCAAAGCCTAACCCACATCAACACTTGCCAATAGCAGTTGTGAGTCAGCGTGCTAAAGCAAGACGTGGTCCCTCTCAGATTGTCATTTTAATCATTGCATTAGGACCATTACATATGGATGTGTTAAATGAATGTCTGTAAGTGCTAGCTATGATGTGATATTACATCTGTGAAGCAGGTTTAACAGTTCTACCCAGTGAGGTTGACTGACAGCTTCATAATGAAACAGCACAGCCGCATTCCCCGTGGAAGTGTTACCCCTACTTCTCACTAGGTGGGAAAATACCACAGGCCTGGCTGACTGACAACTCTGGGCCACTTAAGAGTCCCAGGCCTGGCCAGCAAGCAGCTAAATCACAATCACAATGTGCCTCCATGTTCCTTCCTGCAGTACACACGAACACGTCTACATACACACACCGAAACACCCACCACACACTCCCCATTACAACCCACCATGCCGGGCTCCTGTTCCAATCTGTTGTTTATGCAGTGTTCGTTTTTGACAGATGAAGGTCTGATGAAGGCTGTGGTGTACTTCAGGAGTTTTGTTTGGCTGACAGGGGTGGAAACGGAACCTGGCGGTGTTCCTGGCTAACCTACAGTAGCTCACGTTGCACAACGAGGTATTTGTGTTGGAAATGAGATGGTGTTATTTTAAGGGGCTGGTTTCCCTCAGGTGAGGTCTCTCTGTGGTCTGGGTCTTGGTGGGCCTGTGTTTGTATTAGCTTTGGCTGTGTGAGGTTCTGTGTGGGGCTGTGGGCTGGGTGTATTGTGCGGCGTTGCTCTGTAGCCAGACTCCTCTGAGGTGGTGAGTTAGGTCAAGGTATTCTCAACCTCGGAAGGTTGGCTCTCAGGGAGCTCTTGGGGTTAGGAAGGGGGGACGCTATGAGGGAGTGAGAGGGTGATGTGGGTAGTTTCTCTTTCCCCCTACTCCCATTTTTAACGAGCTGCAGAGGAAGTAGTAGTTTCCCGTCCGGTAATCATTTAGGTCAAGAAACCTTCGCTCCTGGACCTTCTACAGACCTCGACGTCTCCATCCCTTCCTCTGTACCACACCTGTACTACTACACAACACACTGAGGCCAGATGAAGCCCTGTGAGACGCTGGAGCATCCTACTAATAAAGCTTAGCGTCCATTACTCCAGTCCATACAGGGCCTATTGAAATTGATGGCGTTGGTTTTCTATCATGTTATGTGGAAAATGTGTTTGTGGTAGCGTAAGCGGTAGACTATGCATGTGCTGAGGCAAGTTGTGTGTCATATGCATGTGCTGAGGCAAGTTGTGTGTCTATGTTCTGAGCTCCTGCTTTTAGGGCAGTGTGCTTCCAGGGACCTGATCCATTGTAAATTCCCCTCGAGTGATGCTGCTGAAGGACAACAGGCCCCTGGGGCAGAGAGGGGCTTAGCAGGCCCTAAAGGTGTCCTCCTGTAAGAACGCTGACGCCAGCAATACACACGTGCGCACGCAACCCTGAATGATGGAGAGACCCCGGGAGAGATGGCCTCACTTTTCCCTCCCTTCCTCTCCTCCGCTGTTCTGCTTATGATGGATGGAGGGTGGAGGAGAGGAAAGACCAATCTAATAACAGCAGGACAACTGACAGTCTGGCGGATGAGGCTCGGGAGGAGCAGCAGGCCCAGCGGTCTGATCTGTGTCAGGGGGTTGGTGAGGTTGTTTGATGATTAGGGGGGAGGAGACGGGTCAAGTTGCCCCCCCTCTAGAAAAGGGCATCATGGGATGGGTAGTGAGAGGGCACCCATCTATCAAGATGTCAGCTCGGTAGGATTGGACTGAGACAGGGTTGTAACGTTGTGTCCATGACGGTGACACGGGAGGTAGCTGCTAGCTACGCTGTGTGGTCTGATCTCTCATAAAACGTGTCAGAATGTGATTTTATTCGGTCATTGTGTTGTGGCTTTGCTGCTTCTCCAGCTGTGCATTGTATGTAGGGCTTTGGGCAGGTCTACCATTGTTTAGGTGGTGTTGAATGCGGGGAAGTGGGAGTACTACAGGAAGTGACAGTGGTCAGTGTTAACTACTTCTCTGTGTTATCTCTGCTTACTGTAGAGGACTGTAATCAGTTTAGTCATGGATTTCACTGTTCTGCTTTTCAGCGTCAAGTATGAGCGAGAGGGAGCTGCAGTTGTAAAACAAGATTGTTTTACGTTCTCAAACCTGCAGACCATCAAATTCAAGAGCTTTATGAATAAAGCTTTCTCGCACTTTCTCCCCTAGTGAACAGTATTGTTGTCACGATAGCAGATTTTCCTTGGCAAAAATATAAGCCACGAAGCAGACTGAACTCTATGGTCTTTTTAAAAACCTACTTTTGGAAGATATTGTGTGCTATAGCTTGGAAAATAAACACATGTGACTCTGGGTGACAACATCAGGCTATTATCCTCAAGAAATTCAGTCCGCTTCGTGATTGGGTTTCCTTTCCTTCATTCCTTAGTATCGCGATACTGGTATCGTGACAACACTAGTGAACAGTTCAGGAGCGGGAACTGGGAGACAGGCTTTATCTGAAGAAGCACTTCTCTTTGTGTGGGGAACGCTGCTATTAGCATATTTTATCACAGGCATATGACGCTGTAGTCTCTCTCTCTGTGTTAACCCTGGCCTTGAATGAAAGGGAGACTTTGGCTTCTGCTTTAGTGTATTATAGCAACAGTATGGAGACTGGAGAATGTAGCACGGGGAGAGGGGGGACAACGTGCTCTCACTCCCTGTCAGCCTGTTTCTTTGTTGCTTTTCCAAATGGATACTGATCTCCGGTTTAAACAGACACTTTGAAGAACATTACAAGAAACGCATCATAAGTCATGGAATGGACAGGAAATGGAAGAGAGCTGAGGAGGAAATGAGATCTCAGAGGGAGTGATTTCCAGTCTGCAGTGCTTACCAAGGCCCAGGTGTGTGTGTGTCCAGGAGAACAGGGTGGAGAGAACAGCCCCTCCAACCAGGAAACGGAGGTGGTGAGCTGTCATCTCCATTAACCTCCATGCTACTGAATACTGTCACGTATGAGGAATGAGCTGCTACACAATCACTCATCACTCACACACGTTTCAGTCCTGTTTTCCCTGCAGGACTGGTTTGATTTGATGAAAAGGTCTACAGGGCGAATTCAACACCACACTCTGCTGTCTTTGTCATGTCCTGTCCGTGTTGGTTTGGACTTCTTGTTTGGCCATAGCTGCGCTTGTCTCCTAGGAGACAGTTGCTGCAGCGATCAGACAGATCTGACTGCTCTGACAGCCCTTAGTGACCCACATTCCAGCAGTAAATCAGTCTGCAGTGCTGTAAATCCTCCCTTCCTACCGCTATAGTGTGAAGCTTGCTGCTAATAATGCACCGCTGTGCAGACTGTGTATTCAGTAGGTCCTGCTTGTTCTCCCATTCACCACCCATGTCCTCAGAGAGAACTGCTCGAAACTGCTCAACCTCATGAGTCAGGGGGGAGGGGGGCGGCGGCGGCAAGTATTCAGTGAAAAGGGGCTTTGTTCTCTCCCCCTCCCCAGGTCAGATCCAGTCAGCTCAGTAGACCAGCAGGGACGTCTCTATTCACAGCCACAAACTGATCCCCAGTCAGTCTGCAGGGTTCGCTCAAGGTGCTTAAAGTACTTGAAATTTGGCACTCTGAAATTCAAGTACTGGAATATCTTGAAAATCAGACGTTTTCTCAAGTTGGTACATTAAAATGACATGAATTAAAGTGAGGGGAGAACAGAAAATGATAATGTGTTAAAATGAAAAAAGTATTGGTTTTGCGAATTAATTTCCAGGCAGACGGAGTTTTATTTCCTCATGTGTTTCGTGCTCTGGTTACCAGGCGAGCTCGCTCATTCCACTCACGCTGCCACTCAGCCAGGCAGGTACAGAACTGACTGATTAGGCTCCGCCAAACGTTACACAGATAGCTAAAATGCCCGGCTAATGTAGAGTCAATCCTGCCTGGCAGGATATTGATGTTTATGAATGGGTTTTGCCAGACACAACCAGGGATGTAGTGGAGGATACACGCACGTAAACGCACATTTTTATTTGTGAAATAGCATTTACTCACCTTTTTTATGATTTTGTTTATTATTATTGCGTTCCCAGTGTTGATCAACGCTCAGAAGGCTTCTTGATCCGAGTTCTAATTGCGCCTACCTCTGTAAACGAGTGCAATTGTGAATGATTCGTGTATGCTCATTATGTTCACCTGCTCCCACGGATTTGGCTTGTTAGCAGTGCATTCACTGACCACTGTGTCCAACGGGTAACTCCGCCCACGACATAGGCCGAGAGGTGACACAAACTGCCTCAGCCCAGACCTACAGTAGCAAGTAGCAGAGAGACGCCGCTGACAGTGGGAATTATTTTAACATCCCTCGACTCCTGCCGTGACAACAGACCCCCCCCCCCCCCCCCCCCCCTCGATCACTGGTAAATAGTCGCTGATATTTCAGTCAGATAGCTAGCTAGCTCAATGGCTCTGGCTGTTAGCCAGGTAGCTAGCTATAACTGGCTGGCTAGAAGGATGTTAGAAGCTAACGTTGAACGGATCCTGACCTCAGCTTGAGCAGTTGACTGAAATTAAGCTAGCTATTATCAAAAGATGGGCTACTCTAAGTTCTCATAACAAAATACCCTTTCTTTAGTGAGACAGTGGTGAGTCAGGCTGCAATGGAGGCAAAGGAGATACACAGAGGAAGCATTGAAGCAAGCGGGGAGAGAGTTTAGTAGTACAGTGGTTCCAAACTTGGGGTCCGGGACCCATGTGGGACCCCCCCAAAATTTTACATAGGGTCCCCTGAAAGAGTCATTAATCCTATTAAACACATTAATAACATGTATTGTAGGGCCTCCCGGGTGGCGCAGTGGTCTAGAGCACTGCATCGCAGTGCTAGCTGCGCCACCAGAGTCTCTGGGTTCGTGCCCAGGCTCTGTCGCAGCCGGCCGCGACCGGGAGGTCCGTGGGGCGACGCACAATTGGCATAGCGTCGTCCGGGTTAGGGAGGGTTTGGCCGGTAGGGATATCCTTGTCTCATCGCGCTCCAGCGACTCCTGTGGCGGGCCGGGCGCAGTGCGCGCTAAACCGAGGGGGGCGGGTGCACGGTGTTTCCTCCGACACATTGGTGCGGCTGGCTTCCGGGTTGGAGGCGCGCTGTGTTAAGAAGCAGTGCGGCTTGGTTGGGTTGTGCTTCGGAGGACGCATGGCTTTCGACCTTCGTCTCTCCCGAGCCCGTACGGGAGTTGTAGCGATGAGACAAGATAGTAATTACTAGCGATTGGATACCACGAAAATTGGGGAGAAAAGGGGATAAAATGTAAAGAAAATAAAAAATAAAAATAACATGTATTCTATACCCATTTGAAGAGTCAACTAAGGGCCTTTCACACTGTCGGATTTCACTTTCATGTCATTGTGTTGGAACAGCCTGTGGGACCAAATATTTTTAAAATTATAACGACAATTTAAATATAAAGACAATTTAATATTATGTACAATGAACAAAAATATAAATGCACCATGAAACAATTTCAAAGATTTTACTGAGTTACAGTTCATATAAGGTCAACATCATCAGTACTGACTTACCGCTCATGTATATCGTGAAACATGTATTATTGAGTAGAACTTGTAAGGTAATGATGAATACTAAGTTAGTTAATTTTGAGGTTGTGGCGATATACTGCCACCTGGTGGCGACTAGAAACAATTGCATAATAGGAACTATTACAAACTGATGGCCCTTGATAATAAATATTAGCTCTTGAGAATGTACTTGAAAGTTCTTGAATTTGACTTGCCGCTGTTTTGTACGAACCCCGAGTCTGATAAACACCGCTGATAATAACGGGCCTGTGGGAAGTAGCCAGGGCTGTGTGTGAGATACAGGTGGGCTGTACCGTGTGGTTGGGTGTATAATCCTATGGAATTGTGAGCCACTGACTTGTTTTGTGTCTCTGGTAGCTGTGTCATGCTTTGGGATGACTGAGCATGTCTTTGTGGTTTCGACTGTAACAAAGCACGTTGTTTTCCCAGTTGCCCAGGTAGCGAGCCTGTTAAGATATGTGATGTGTTGTTCCATGGAGTCTGGTAGCTCTCATCACTTCTGCTCCCTAGGGGAACTCCTGTCTGATGGCTCCATGAACTAGGCAGAGCCTATTAAAAACCATTTAGACTAGTGTCATGCTCTTGGAGGAAGTGCGAACATAAGGCGATCTAGAATCCTTGACTCCTGAATTCCTTGACTCAATATGTGGATTTTTTTCATTCAAAAGTATGTAGACTGGAGTGTTGGGTTTTAAGGAAAATAAAGGGTGTGTGATGCAGAGGAAGTCCAGCCATCCGGCCTGCTGAGTCTTTCCATCCTGTCTGCTCCAGAGCATGTCCACACCCAGCGTCGCCAATGCCACACTGGTCTCTGGGCCCCAGCACTGTGTTAGCTGTTTGTGTGTGTGTTAGCTGTTTGTGTGTGTGTTAGCTGTTTGTGTGTGTGTTAGCTGTTTGTGTGTGTGTTAGCTGTTTGTGTGTGTGTTAGCTGTTTGTGTGTGTGTTAGCTGTTTGTGTGTGTGTTAGCTGTTTGTGTGTGTGTTAGCTGTTTGTGTGTGTGTTAGCTGTGTGTGTGTTAGCTGTGTGTGTGTGTGTTAGCTGTGTGTGTGTGTGTGTGTGTTAGCTGTGTGTGTGTGTGTGTTTGTGGTTACCAAGCCTAGCCTGTTGAGAACACTGGGCCTCTCTCTCTCTGGTGCCTGTCTCTCCTTAGCCCCTCAACACAGACTTTAATGGCAGGGTGATGACAACCACAGTCCACTACAGCCTTGTCATATGGAGGGGCTGCTGTGCCTCTCCTACTCTCCCCTTTTCTGCCAGTGTCTTTCTATGTCGCCGCCTCCTCACCTCTACCGTCTCGATTCCACCTTCCTGTGTGTGTGTTAGTTGTCCAGGCGTTGTTAATGAGGCCTGGGGTCAGGGCCAACGGCTCCTGTTGTGTTTGTTCTGTGCTCCTGTAGCGTTAGTGCTGTGCAAGCGCTGCTCTTGTAACCAACATGAGGGCACAGGGCCATTATTGGATTCCTCAAAGTCCATAAAGCCACCGATTGAAGATGCTGCCCTGGGGGCCTGTCCCCCTCCAGCCCTCTCGCTCGCTCTCTGACTCCTGACTGTAAAAGGCAACTTTTGCTATTTTGGGGGGCAGTGTGCAGAGATGAGGGTGCGTGAGGGGAAGGCTGTGTCCTAACAAGCCCTGAGCAGCACAGTGGAGAGGAGAATGTACCTACTGAACACAACTCCTCGTCTGGCACCTTCCCTGAGAGAGATGGAGAAAGAGACGAGAGTGAGATGAAGGGAGAGCGAGACGGTGAAAATGAAAAACATAGGGAGTGAGGTGGATGCTCGCTCGCTCGGGTGGTGAGCCAGCAGTAACTACGAACACCGAAAAGACACAGGCCAGCCTGACTCCAGGACCTCTAATCTGTGCGGGTGCACAAACAGAACAGGCCTGCTAATTAGATTGTGATTTCCACTAGCCAGTGCCGTGCCCGCTACAGGTCACACTAGTAGGACAACAGTCAGCTCAAAGCTGCCTTGATTCCCAACTTCACAGTCCTAATACTAGCTAGTTTCTCCTCAAGAGCTTGACCCTTCATTTAAGCGGTGCTTCTGGATTGGTCCCCTTGTTTGTGGTTGTATTTGATTAGCTGCTCCCTCTGATTTAGTGACAGGGGCCAAGCTGCATGTGAGGACTGTGGTTTTGACAGCTGGGGACCCCAGATGTGGTAGCCGTGGTAACACATTTTACAGCTGCACACGCCTCATCTGCCCAGAGAAAATGGAGACAGACTACAGAGAAACACACACTCCGAGCCACATTTGGATGGATCATAGGACACCCGCTAGTGTCATATCAGGCCGAGGGGTTTCAATGGATGGGCTGCCATTGAAGGGATGATTTGATAGTTAAGAGGCTCTGAGATTAAGTCAAATGAGTTAGGCCATACACACGGCTGGAGATAACAACCCTGCTTATTACGTAGTGTGTTTGAGCTGGGGCCAGCCTAGGGCCAGCCTGGGGCATTGAACTACAGAGAGAGAGCTCCCTCCCTCTCCTGCGAACTTCAGCTCAGACATGAGGATTAGCCTTCACACCTCTCCTCAGTCCCGTCCCAGTGTGGCTCTGCTGCTAGGCTAGTCCTCTCTTCAGTCCCGTCCCAGTGTGGCTCTGCTGCTAGGCTAGTCCTCTCCTCGGGCCTGTACCAGGTGGACTCTGATGCCAGGCAGACACATCCCCCTCCCGTGTGACTCCTCATCAGCTACCTCTGCTCTGGCCTGTTTACTACTACCACAGACAAAAGGGGAAACCCAGACACATCACAGGGGGTATAAATCTTCCACTCACCGCCAAGGACAGAACATTGCACAAAATGGCTAAGCCTGAAAAAGATTACTTGACCCCTTTTCTCACCTGCTAGTGCCCTCAGTGTCAAAGTGCAGTGTTTGGAGACTAGGCCGAGCCCAGAGATGTGCTACCAAGCCATGTGTGTGAGGCAGACTGACTTTGTAGAGGTCTCCAACCCTGTGCTAACAGCTGTCGACAGGCCAGAGCTACAGATGCTGGGCTCGGCTGCCGTGCTCTTCTGGTCTGTCAGTGAGGCTGTCTATTCTGAATTTCTGTCTGTCACCACACCAGTCCATCATCCAGAGTGTCAGGGCTGTTTGATGTATATTTACACCCTCAGTTGTCCCATTGGTGTAAAGTACCTAATTAAAAATACTTTAAAGTACTACTTAAGTAGTTTTTTGTGGTGTCGGTACTTTACTTGACTATATTTTGGACTACTTTTACTTCACTACATTCCTAAAGAAAATTATGTACTTTTTACTCCATACATTTTCCCTGACACCCAAAAGTACTAGTTACAATTTGAATGCTTAGCAGTACTGGAAAAAGGTGAAATCCATCCAGTTATCAAGAGAATGTCCCTGGTCATCCCTACTGCCTCTGATCTGGTGGACTCACTAAACCCACATGCTTCGTTTGTAAATGATGTCTGAGTGTTGGAGTGTGCCCCTGGCTATCTGTAAATGATGTCTGAGTGTTGGAGTGTGCCCCTGGCTATCTGTAAATGATGTCTGAGTGTTGGAGTGTGCCCCTGGCTGTCAAAAAAAGCAATAAAAAAGGAAATTGTGCCGCCTGGGCTGCTAAATTATAAGGAATTTGATGTATAGTTTTTACTTTGTACTTTTACTCAAGTATGACAATTGAGTACTTTTTCCACCACGCTAAGTACATTTAAAATCGGATACTTTTAGACTTACTCGAGTAGTATTTTACTGGGTTACTTTTACTTGAGTAATTTTATATTAAAGTATCTTTTTACTTTTACTCAAGTATGACAATTTAGTACTTTTCCCATCTCTGTTTACAGCTTACTTACCTCCGAAAACAATGCAACTATCTAGGAAGTCAATGCTATCCATCTGGTCAGTCAGGCTGGCTGCAATCACTCACTAAAAAGCTACATAGCTTAATGCAACTTCATATCCTAATTCGGGAAAATGCAAGTTATGGATGGCAATGTTTTGTTTTGTTGAGGATTCCGTCTCTACGCAGGGAACAACCGAACACTGACCAATCAGTGCGGCTTTGAATGCTGCTAGGTTTCTTGTGGTTTGGCGAGGCTAATAAAGGACGCTGCCCTGCCGCAATTGTAATGACTAGATTGTTCCTCACTGCTAATATGTTAGTTCCTCACTGTTAATATGCTGGATGAACAATACTGTAGTTCAATTCTGTCCAAATGACAGTTGGTGTTGAAGTGGGATCCGGTGGGGTCTTAACAGCTGCTGTGTCAGCATACAGCAGCAGCTGTGTAGGGTGTTAAATCACTGGGCCTATAGCTCATCTTCTGGGCAAGGGGACTGACTGTCCATCCATGCCTGACCCAGTAGCCCCATGTCCACAGTCCCCCAGAGGCCTCGTCATCCTCGATCACTATCTCCTAGACCTTCTCCCCCTCGTGGGCACGGGACTGTGTCCGAGTGTCACACTGTGAATTCTGCTCCGAGTGAAGTGCTACTACTGCCCCAAGCATAATGTGCTGCGCCCCTCGGTCCCAGAGGACACATGAGGGAAAATGTAGTCTAGTGCTTTCATAACAGATTAAACTAGCTAGTAGTTATATGGATCTCAATTGAACGGAACTTAGTGATTATCTGGCCTCTTATTAAATGACATGATGCGAGTTACATGGAACATGCTGTGATGGCTTCTGAGCAAGACCGTTTGTTTTAGGCATTGAAATGGGTGACGTTAGATTGTAAGTTCACTCCAACAGTGTGTTGTCAGTATTCAACGAGCACAACTGGAGCTGTTTGAACAACTCTGACTGCTATTTTATGTCAGTGGTGGGAGTTGGAGCAGAGAAAAGCATCCACTCCTGGTGAATCGGGTTCAACCAGAGTCCCAATGGCTCAGTAACAGTGCAGAATGTGTGGGGGGGATTGACGGCATGCTCGCTAAGAGGTTCATACAGGGAGAGGTTCTCTGACTGACTGGAGAGGCCTGTCTGTTTCTGAGATGTGTGTGTTTGTCCGCTCCACCACACTGTCCTTCTGCAGCCTCAGCCTGTCCTGTTATCATGTTTACTGTATGGCTGTAATAAACACAAGCTCACTCTCGTGTGTGAGTGCGTGCGCGTCCAGGCTGCTCCCTCCATCACACACACTTCCGTCTCCACAGCTAAAAGAGGGTTGACTGTTTATTTGAGGACCAGGTGCTTTGCTCCTGCTGCAGCTGTGCTTCCTTCTCTCTGCACCTCTGGACAAGACAACGCTGTCTATATTTGATCCACTACGGGGTTATAGTCAGGTACACTAGACATACAAAAGTATGTGGACACCCCTTAAAATGTGTGGATTTGGCTATTTCAGCCACACCTGTTGCTGACAGGTGTATAACATCGAGAACACAGCCATAGACAAGCATTGGCAGTAGAATGGCCTTACTGAAGAGCTCAGTGACTTTCAACGTGGCACCGTCATAGAATGCAACCTTTTACAACAAGTCAGTTCTTTACATTTCTGCCGTGCTAGAGCTGCCCCGGTCAACTGTAAGTGCCCTTATTGTGATGTGGAAACGTCGAGAAGCAACAACGGCTCAGCCGTGAAGTGGAAGGCCACACAAGCTCACAGAACGGGAGTGCTGAAGAGCGTACCGGGTAAAAATTGTCTGTCCTCTGTTGCAACAATCACTACAGAGTTCCAAACTGCCTCTGGAAGCAATGTCAGCACAAGAACTGTTCGTCAGGAGCTTCGTGAAATGGGTTTCCATGTCCGAGCAGCCGCACACAGGCCTAAGATCACCATGCGCAATGTTAAGCGTCGGCTGGAGTGGTGTAAAGCTTGCCGCCATTTGACTCTGGAGCAGTGGAAACACTTTCTCTGGAGTGATGAATCACTCTTCACCATCTTGCAGTCCGACAGACGAATCTGGGTTTGCCGGATACCATGAGAACGCTACCTGCCCCAATGCATCCTGCCAACTGTAAAGTTTGGTGGAGGAGGACTAATGGTCAGGGCTGTTTTTCATGGCGCAGGCTAGGCCCCTTAGTTCCATTGAGGGAAATCTTAACGCTACAGCATACAATGGCATTCTAGACGATTCTGTGCTTCTAGCTTTGTGGCAACAGTTTGGGGAAGGCACTTTCCTGTTACAGCATGACAATGCCCCCGTGCACAAAGTGAGGTCCATACAGGAAATGGTTTATCCAGATTGGTGTGTAAGAACTTCACTGGTCTGCACAGAGCCCTGACCTCACCCCCATCCAACACCGACTGCGAGCCAGGCCTAATCCCCCAACATCAGGGCCCAACCTCACTAATACTCTTGTGGCTGAATGGAAGCAAGTCCCCGCAGCAATGTTCCAACATCTAGTGGAAAGCCTTCCCAGAAGAGAGGAGGCTGTTATAGCAGCAAAGGGGGACCAACTCCATATTAATGCCCATGATTTTGGAATGAGATGTTCGACGAGCAGGTGTCCACATACTTTTGGTCATGTCGTGTATTAGCCTCGTTTTTCCCCTTTTAGGTTTTTAAAAAGCACACGTTTTAACACCAAGGGCAAGGCCAGTGATTTAACATTAGAGACAAATATAGATTTTTCTCTGCTTTCTGGCCTTTTTACTACATTGAAGGGAATTGAAAGTGCTCTAGTGCTGGAATTGAAAATTGTTGTACAACATTACCGAGCTTTTATGACTTTCTCCCCTAGGCCCCAGGCCTGTTTTAAAAAAAATAAGGAATTCATTCATGATGACTACATCGTTGTTCGTTCTCTCACCTCATGAGATCATGTGTTTTGCATGTCCCTCCCATGGCCTCATCTGTGTTTCCCCTGTTATGACTGGCAACTATTATGACAGATGGCCCGTATCTCTGTAGAGAGACAGGAGGAGGAGCTGCATGGCTCATAGCTAGATAATTCTTCCTTGTTGTGGAGAGGCCTGGCATATTGCAGCGTTACAAAAACGCACTCGGGAGTGTAAAGGTTGCTTAGATCTATACACATAATGACACGTCCTATAGGTATGTCTCTGACTGGGTCACTGCTCCCCCCCCCTTAGCTCTCCCCTGTCTCTCTCCAGCCGGTGTACTGGCTTTAAGAGCTGTGTTTATACAGGGCATTTCTCTGGTCCTCTGCTATGTAAACTCTGCCCTAAATTCCATTTCACAGGGACTTCTCTACCCTCTCTTCTCCGTCACTATCTGATGGAGAACACCTGGGAAATGCCTAATCTTGCCTCGCTGCAGAGATGACACAAGGGGTATCTTCCTTCTCCTCTCCTTTAAACCTCAGCCAGCTCACTGACTGACTGAGCCTCGGCTCTTTCATGTGCTGGACTCAGTTAAGACCCAATCTAGCCTCTCATTGCCAGAGTGAAATCTGCTGCGGCATATCGCTCTCATTCTCAACCAAGTCACAGCAGGACTATTAGCATTAGAAGCAGCACTGTCTGTGTTGTATGTACAGTAGTATATTTCTCCATGTTGGTCCCTGGCCCTACAGTAGCTGTGACTGTGTAGATCCTCCAGTCTGTCCAGTCAGAGCCTTGGGGAGCTTGGTGAAATGCTTTATTTCCCTGTCATGCAAAGCAGAGAGTTTGATGTAATGCTTGATTTTCCCAGCCAATCCCCTGCCTGCTCTCCTCCCAGCCAGCCAATCCTCTGCCTTCTCTCCTTCCAGCTAGCCAATCCCCTGCCTGCTGAGTGCCAGCCACTTGGCAGAAATCATCACGTCTCTCACGAGAAAGGGAGAGGAGTGGAGGAGAGAGAAAGGAGGCTAGAGGAAGAGTGACAGCCTCCATTTAGTGTTACCAGTGGTCATGATATGTGTGCAGGGAGCTGGGTGGGGCTTGCTGGATGGATGTGGCTGTGGTGATGGTGGATGATGTGTCTATGTGATGATTACAGCAGTAGATGGATCAGGTTGCCTCAGCTGATTCTAGGTCTGCGGTAACGTGGATTTCTCGAACCCCTCCATTACTCTGCTGACAAGGTCAGGCTGTTCTGTGTGTATGTTCGAGGTTTGGCTCATGCTGACACCCACACAGTCTGTGCAGTTAATCCTAGACACTGACCTGACTGCTAGAGAGACTTTGATTTCTCCTGGCATGCTTCAGGCTGAGGAAGAGGATGGAGGAAGAAGAAAGGTGCTGCTGAGAATGGATGACTGTGTATGTCTGTCTCCAGGGCCTGAATCTTGGTCTTGACAAAGGTCAACCTGACTGCAGTTACTATGCCAAATAGAGGTTTAGCAGGGGTGTTTGTTTAACCATGTTACCATGGCAACCGCTCCCTCCTGTCTGTTTTTCTCTCTCCACTTCCTCCCCTGTGGCCCTCAGTGGTCTGGTCATGTGACCAGGGTCAGTGCTTCGCTTGGCGGTGGTTAGTGATAGCCTAGGCAGGCAGAGTGTGGTTTCGTTTGCCCATCAGTTAGGCAGGCTGTTTGCCAATCAGTTAGCCTACTATGGCGCCTTCCTCCATCCCTCTCCCCACTGGCCCAGTGCAGTTCTGACTGGAGCCAGTCAGATTAGACTACTAATCGATTAGATGAATGCTGACACAGGCAGGAAGCTGTCGGGCCCCTCAGACATGTCAGTCCCATGCTGTAGTCCAGAGGCCCAGTGTGCGCGCGCACACACACGCTCACTATCACACAACCCTTCTCCTCGTCCCCTGCCTCTCTCCCCACTGCTGGGGAAAAGTGGATTGAGGATGTATATGAAATGGGGTTAATCCATATAGGTCTGTATTGCCTGTCTATTTGCTCAAGGTTTCTCATGTCAGATGAATCGGGTCAATGCAAGTCGTGTTAACATAGCATTACTTTAGATAGTAAAGCTACACTGGGCTTTATAGGGCGGTGGGTTTATCGTCTGACTAGGACTGCAATCATTCAGATCATGTAGGATTTAAAAAAGGCCACATCTGGCATCGAACGGATTCTATTATTGTCATATACACTGAGTGTACAAAACATTAGGAACACCTGCTCTTTCCATGACAGACTGACCAGGTTGAGTCGAAGTGAAAGCTATGATCCCTTATTGATCCACTGCAATCGGTGGAGATGAAAGGGAGAAGACTGGTTAAAGGATTTTTAAGCCTTGACAATTGAGACATGGATTGTGTATGTGTGCCATTCAGAGGGTGAGTGCCTTTGAACGGGGTATGGTAGTAGGTGCCAGGAGCACCGGTTTGAGTGTGTGAAGAACTGCAACACTGCTGGGGTTTTCATGCTCAACAGTTTCCTGTGTGTATCAAGAATGGTCCACCACCCAAAGGACATCCAGCCAACGGCAGGCCAGTGGTAGAAAACACGTCATTGATGAAAGAGGACAAAGGAGGCTGACACATCGTGCTGAGCCACAGACGGGCTACAGTTAAACTGACAGTCCAGTACAACATTGCTGCCCAAAGACCCATAAAAGAATGCACAACTCGTCGTACCTTGACACGTGGTGTATGGTAGTCGACGACCTTAGTGCCACTTCTTCCAGCAATAATCAAGCAACTTCGGTTGCAGTGGGCTAAGGAACGAAAACACTAGACACTGGGGAATTGGAAAAACATTGCCTTGTTCGATGAATCCCGGTTCCTGATGTTTAAATGTTTTATTTAATTTAATTTATTTCACCTTTATTCAACCAGGTAGGCCAGTTGAGAATAAGTTCTCATTTACAACTGCGACCTTGCCAAGATGGAGCAAAGCAGTGTGACAAAAACAACAGTTACACATAAACAAACGTACAGTCAATATCACAATAGAAAAATTATATGTACAGTGTGTGCAAATGTAGGGAGGTAGGCAATAAATAGGCCATAGAGGTGAAATAATTACAATTTAGCATTAATACTGGAGTGATAGATGTGCAGATGATGATGTGCAAGTAGAGATACTAGGGTGCAAAAGAGCAAGAAGATAAATAACAATATGGGGATGAGGTAGTTGGGTGCGGTATTTACAGATTGGTTGTGTACAGTGATCGGCTCTGACAGCTGATGCTTAAAGTTAGAGGAAGATGTACGACTCCAGCTTCAGCGATTATTTAAAAAAAAAAAAAAGAAGAAGAAGAAAAGAATAGAAATTTGGGCAATTTGTTCCAGTCATTGGCAGCAGAGAACTGGAAGGGAAGTCGGCCAAAGGAAGTGTTGACTTTGGATGACCAGTGAAATATACCTGCTGGAGCGCATGCTACTGGTGGGTGTTGCTATTGTGACCAGTGAGCTGAGATAAGGCGGGGCTTTACCTAGCAAATACTCATAGATGACCTGGAGCCAGTGGGTTTGGTGACGAGTATGTAGCGGTGGCCAGCCAACGAGAGCATACAGGTCGCTGTGGTGGGTAGTATATGGGGCTTTGGTGACAAAACGGATGGCACTGTGATGGACTGCATCCAATTAGTTGAGTAGTGTTGGAGGCTATTTTGTAAATGACATCGCCGAAGTCAAGGATCGGTAGGATAGTCAGTTTTACGAGGGTCATGTTTGGCAGCATGAGTGAAGGAGGCTGTGTTGCGAAATAGGAAGCCGATGCTAGATTTAAGTATGGATTGGAGATGTTTTATGTGAGTCTGGAAGGAGAGTTCACAGTCTAACCAGACACCTATGTATTTGTAGTTGTCCACATATTCTAAGTCAGAACCGTCCAGAGTAGTGATGCTAGTCAGGCGGGCGGGTGCAGGCAGCAATCAGTTGAAGAGCATGCACTTAGTTTTACTAGCATTTAAAAGCAGTTGGAGGCCACGGAAGGCGAGTTGTATGTTTCATGCTGATGGGAGGCATGCAGGCTGGTCAACATTACATTGCATTGGTGTGATGGTGTGGGGTGTTTATTCATGGCACACATTGGGCCCCTTGATAGAAGTGCAGCGACGTTTGAACGCCACAGGATATTGAACATCGCCAATCGGGTTCATCCCTTCGTGGCAGCAGTGTATCCATCTGCAAACTATTTTTTTTTTCAGCAGGATAGTGTCCCATGTCACAAGGCTAGGATTGTCCAGGAATGGTTCCATGAACATGACAGGGAATTCGGCTTACTGGAGTTACTTACTGCCCAGTCACCAGGTCTCAATCCAGTTGATGAGATGGAACAACCTATTCGGAGTAGAGATCCACTACCAGCCAACTTGACACAACTGTGGAACGCATTGTAGTCAACATGGGCCAACATTCCTGTGGAACGCTTTCAACACCTTGTAGAGTCCATGCCCGGCAAATTGAGGCTGTTCTGAGGGGAAAAGGTGGTGCAACTCAATATTAGGAAGGTGTTCCTAATGTTTTGTACACTGTATTTAAAACTGGTCTCTGTCTACATTGTTTGTAACTTGAGATAAAAGCAATACTAGTGAACCTGCATCTGGTCCAGAGGTAGACAGACATGTTCCTGTGCTGATGAAAGTGCCTTTACTCCTCTGCTCTCGTCTTATGGGGAGCTGAACTGTACAGGCATATTGAGTCAGGGTGGACTGAATTCCCCATGGGATTGTTAACATCCAGACCTCATCATGGAGTGGCTAACAAGCCTTCGTTGATTACAGTCCTGCTTTGTTACTGTTCAAATGACCTGCCAGTGTACATTGACATGGCAGTGCCACCTGTTGGGCTGATGGGGAACTGCATTGTGTATATTTAAATGGGAAAGATAAGTGATGTGGTGAAAAGCAATCTATTATTACTAAATTAGTCATGTAACTCCTTTTGCTTGTTGCAATTCTCATTTCAAAAGACTTGAAATGATTTCGTCAGAGATATGGTTTACTGTGGTGTCTACAAATGGAGCTTTTCTTTCAAGCTCTAGCATATTGTTGTCTGCATTGATGTCAGTTGATTGATGTTAATCACACTGTACGTGCAGTAGACTGGCCGTCGTCATAACTTCAGCACGGTCTCTCAAACCCATCAGTCTGCTCTGCAGTCCTGGACCCAAGACAAGTCTCTATTGTTACATTCAATCACCAGCCAGGTCCAGAGAGCCTCCCTGGCCTGATCAGCTATAGTTTTAGTATCCTTCTAATATCCCCCATCCCACTCTTTAATATCTCTCCTCCACATGGTTTTCCAGAAGGCCGGGTGAGGATGAAAGCAGCCATATTTCTGCCCCGGGACAGAGGAGGAGTGTGGGGGCCATAAATCAGCAGACTAACGCTGCGCTTCAGGAGGCAGGGAGATTTTGGGAATGTGAAGCGAGTCGAGAGATGAAAGGAGCTATAATGGAGTGAAGCTGATTTATCACCTCTGCTATGAGGCTCGGGTCAGGCCTCTGTCAGAGAGAGACTAGTCAGTCTGGGCCCCTCGGAGCAAAGAGTAGACTCTGTTTAGAGGTAAAGTCCGTGACTATATACAGTCAGCATGCAGAGAGCCTCACCACAGCTCTCTCGCCTTTCTGCCTTTTGTCAAGTTCACTCCTTTAACTTCAAGGACATTGCTGCCTGTGTATGTCTATTTTGCATGGTCAGTGAGTGGGAATGAGACTCATCATGACTCAGGGCTGTGTTTCTTGTAATAGGAGGGAGGGTGTGTGTGAACTGAGCTCTCCCAGGTGCATTCTGGGTCTGTAAATAAACCAATAGATTAACCCCTAGTCACAGGTTAGGAATGAGGTCATATAGATATCTTTGTGCGACTCTTTCTTAATATTCCCCTCACGCACACACAACACTCACCCGTTTTCACACACATACACCATATTGAGCAGGGGGTTTTATGAAGTTTTCTCAGAGGTGAGGAAACACACGGTGACTCCTGACATCCATTGTTCTGGTTGGCCTGACATCACTCATTCCTCCCGCTCTCATTGGCCGAGAATGAGTGTCCGTGGCCCATGAGCCCCTGGGGTGAGGCTGATGTGATGTCACATGCTGAGGGATTGGACACAGCTGACATGGAAAACCAGATAATACTGGACCAGTGGACTGCCCAATGGAAGATGATCACATGGCTTTTTATTGTTTGGGTATAAATATCATGTGACCTGTGAGTGCTGTGTAATGTTGTCCCTGGCTTCACCTGTGTGGAGTGCAGTTGTCACGACAAGGTCCTGTGTGATCATGTAGGGCTATTTCTGTTCTTAGCTGAACAGACTCTGAGAGGAGCGCTGAAGTGTAGTCTGCCTGGGAGAGGAGCAGGTAGGCTGAGCTGGCTGGGTCACACACACACACACACACACACACACACACACACACACACACACACACACTGACTGCTACCTGCACACCTCCCATCATTTTAGGTCATATGATAAGTATTAGTAGGCCTGTCTGTCCTCCTGCCCCCGACTCTCTCCTAAGGCCCTTTTTATAATGATAACACTGGAGTTACCACCAGCCTACATCCTGTCTAAACTGTCCACAAAAGGCCGGTTTAGCTAGAAATGACAGGCGCCTCATAGATGCAGATCGTTGCCACTTGACCAAGGGCGGTCTCCGAGCTTGACGTGGTCAGGGGTCTAGGTGTGGTGGGAAATGAGCTCTGTATGATATTATTGTAGAAGTCGGCTCTGCTATTAGACGCGACAGTTATAGCTAAGTCAAATTTGATTGGTCCCATACACAAGCGAAATGCTTGTGTTCCTAGCTCCAGCAGTGAGGTAGTATCTAACAATTCACAACAATACACACATCTAAAAATAAAAGAATGCATTTAAGAAATGTTGAATTATTAGGACGAGCAATGTCAGAGTCCGGAGTATAAATATATATGTATATACTGTGTGTGTGATGTATAGACATTATGGACAGTATGTGGATAGAATATGTAGTACAACTGAAGAATACGTGGATATAATAGTATATGTACAGCAATAGTTAAATAGGATGGCCTTGACTAGAATACAGTATGTAAACATTATTAAAGTGACCAGTGATTCCATGTCTGGATACACATCCTGGCTAAGCTCATATTGCTCAATCATTGTAGCTACAGAGCGCCTGCTTCTCTATTGTACAGACAAATAAGGAGAGCAGGTTCCTCCAGCGTCTTCCCTCTCTCTTCCCTCTCGATCTCTTTCCTTTTATCCTTCTCTCTCCGTGGTGAGTTAGAAACAGGAGCAGCTATCCCCCGACTACCGTCCTCTCCTCTTTCCATTACTTCTTATCATGTCCCAGAAATATCTCCTCGCTCAAATATCAGCTGCAGGTTGGTTACGAGGTTACTGTTGTCAAAATAAGGCTGCGTTCAACAAAATAATATATATTTTTACTCCGGGGGATAAATGTGATTTTTCAAGACGCTCAGTGTTGGTGTAGCATGAAGTGTTTGTTATGAAAGTGTGAGAGAGGAAGAAAGAAGCCAAACTTGGCCCTTCAGCTGTGAAGGAAACAAATTACCTCTCATCTTTCCTCTCTTTCAGGACTTGGAGTTCCACGGCGTGATGCGTTTCTACTTCCAGGACCGCGTGGCGGGGAACTTTGCCACCAAGTGCATCCGCGTGTCCTCCACGGCCACCACTCAGGACGTCATCGAGACGCTGGCCGAGAAGTTCCGGCCCGACATGAGGATGCTCTCCTCGCCAAAATACTCCCTCTACGAGGTCCACGTCAGCGGGGGTGAGTGGAAGGATGGGTGTGTGTGTTGCGGTGGGTTGTTTAGTAAGTAGACCAAGGATATTGAACAGGTATTATGGTCGATCACACCTAGCATTAGACTGCTAACATTCAACATCAGGTTGCTTATTTGTTTGGATATGTGGTTTTGACAATCTGCTTTGAGTTAGCCACTCTGTTGGGGTCACAAGACAAAGACTGTTAGCCTGCGCCACAGAGAAGCCAGGAGAGCAGGGTCCAGCTCCCATGGTGCTTAATGTGACCTTGAGATCAGCAGCCCTCAGTCCAGGCTTTGATATCTCTTCATATTGAGAGAGGAAGAGTGTGTACTGTACGTGTGTGCCTGCATAGTACAGTTGTGCTTTTCTTCTCGCACAGTGGTGAAAAGCTCATTTAGGCCTGCTTTTATATAGTAATATTTAAAATCTCCGCAGTCCTACCACATTTGCCTATGTCAATCATTAATGCTTTATCCTAAGCTTATTCTAATGTTTATTTATGTTAAATTAGAGTATATAGCCTAGAGCTCACTAAGCTGGCTGTATAGGGGTGTGGGTGTATAGGGGTGTGGGTTAACTGGTGTGGGTTAACAGGGTGTAAAGCAGTGTGTTAAGTGGTAGACTCCCCCTCTCTGGCAGAAGAACGGAAGCTGGACCTGGATGAGAAGCCACTGGTGGTGCAGCTCAACTGGAACAAAGACGACCGCGAGGGACGCTTCGTCCTCAAGAATGAGAACGACATCATCCCCAAGGTGAGTGACGACAACAGCAGCAGCAGCAAGGAGCAGAGCGGTCTTAGGCAAGCCTGGCTTCCAGTATGCTTCTGCTAGACATCAAGCAAGTACTGGGCTATATGTTGTGATTTGGGGATTCCTGGGAATGTGCGTTACATCTTTGGAAAATAACAAGGGACCTATTCTATTCTTAGATGTGGCCATCAGTGAAATGACTCAAAACTGCTGCACAGCAGGACCTTTGCTATGATAACACTATCAGATTGCTCTGCAGAACTGTAACTAAATACCCAACCATCAAATCCACTGCTATGATCTTGTTAGTCTATATTTCATTAGAGGATCATAGGAACTGACTGCTCAATGTGTTGATGTGCATCCTGGCTCTGATACAATGAAGTGCCTCCTTCTCCGAGACTTCTGGCTCTGATACAATGAAGTGCCTCCTTCTCCGAGACTTCTGGCTCTGATACAATGAAGTGCCTCCTGCTCAGAGACTTCTGGCTCTGATACAATGACGTGCCTCCTGCTCCGAGACTTCTGATACAATGAAGTGCCTCCTGCTCCGAGACTTCTGATACAATGAAGTGCCTCCTGCTCCGAGACTTCTGATACAATGAAGTGCCTCCTGCTCCGAGACTTCTGATACAATGAAGTGCCTCCTGCTCCGAGACTTCTGATACAATGAAGTGCCTCCTGCTCCGAGACTTCTGATACAATGTAGTGCCTCCTGCTCCGAGACTTCTGATACAATGAAGTGCCTCCTGCTCCGAGATTTCTTTAGTGCTCTTTAGCACCCTAGAGAGATGCAACTGTTTTATTTTATACTTGACCTCTAGTACCTCGGCTCCCCGAACCTCTTTCCATTTCCTCAGCCAAATATGTGTTTCTCCCCCTGGCCTCGGATAAAAAGCTGTAGTGTGTGTGGGGGGGCGTTTGTGTGTGAGATGTGAATGAGTTATGTGTGTTTCATCTCTTGGGATGAGTGGCTACACTCTGACCAGTGTGAGGATAATCAACCACCTCTGCCCAGGGGAGCAGTAAAGATCTTTTAAACACACACACAATTCTCCTACCCAGTCTGAAAGGGTCTTTTAACTCATCATTCCAGTCATCACAGGGGAAGCAGATCTTAAACTACATTTATCTCCTCTTAGTGGCAGCACCTCTCCTCGCCTCCTAAAAGCATCTGCTACTAGAGGTACATAGAGGGCTCCCCAAAAGGCTTTTAGGCTGAAATGTGTGAGCGTGTTGAGTGAGTGATAGGAGATCAGGAGTGCTTTTGGGGAGTGGAAGAGATGCAGTCTTCTCAGAAGAGTCCCCTGCTCAGCTATTTGACAGTTCAGTTCTGGAACACTAGAAGGCTTTAACACATCTAATGCTTTATGGGGATTTAGACTCCAACTGATCCCCTCTGAAAAGGCTCTCGCTCTCTCTGCTTTCTATGGCCAATTCAGTTCAAATTTTGGCTTTTGATTGAACTCTGACCCTGTTGTTCTGTCTGTCAGCTGATGGTTTTATTTGGCTAGTTGGTAGAGTGGTGCCCAGACCCCTAGGCCTCAGGCTCTAGGTGTTAAGTAGGCCCCGTTCCAACTCTGTGTGGATGCCTAGGGTCACTGAGTCCTAAGGCCCCAGCCCAGCCAGTCCCCCTCTGGGGCCCCCTAATACCAATGATTGCCTTAATAAAACACTTAGTAACAAACCTCACACCCTCTCACCTATCGTAACCTTTCCCCTTGTCTGTCTCTCTCGCTTTCTCTTGTTCTCTCTCGGAACAGAAGATGCAGAGCAACGGGCCAGAGAGGGAGAAGGAGGGAGTAATCCAGAACTTCAAACGGACACTGTCCAAGAAAGAGAAGAAGAAGGAGAAGAAGAGAGAGAAGGAGGCTCACATTGCGGACGGAGATGAGCAAGCACTGAACAGAGAAGATGGGTAAGGAGGGCAATGTCACTTGTAGCTTATATATATATATATATATATATATATAGTACTGCTAGTGTATGAAAAAGTAACCTGCATGGTAAAGAAAATATATTTCTTTGAGTAGGTTTGCAGTGAAGTACTTCTGAGTGTTGTTTCTCCTGCTCCTCCAGAGAGAACTCCAGACTGGCAGCAGAGGTGTACAAGGACATGCCGGAGAACAGCTTCACCAGGACCATCTCTAACCCCGAGGTGGTGATGAAGAGGAGGCGGCAGCAGAAACTGGAGAAGAGGATGCAGGAGTTCCGCAGCAGCGACGGCAGGCCAGACTCGGGTAAGGTCCTGGGACTCCTGGATCTATCAATTTAGAATGTGTTACTTTTATTTGAAAAGGACACTGTGATAGCTAAGCCGTTTTTAGTGTGTGTGAGAGAGCGAGATATACCTATCGGCCAGTCCAAAGCCATTGTCTCTGGTCCCGGTCCTATCTGTTGCCAATGGAGAACACCCGGTCTCCATACTGTAATTACATAAGGCCTGGGCCAGACAGAGCAGGGGGCCACTCTAATCCGCTTTAGCCCATGTCCTCAGTGAACACACCACACTGGCTGGCACTGCCAGGCCTCACATCTTGTTCCCAATGGCTTACAGCCCTCTGCCAACCATGGGAGGGAACACTAAAAATGTCCGTAGGATTTTTTTTTCTCTTCTCCTCCCTCCGTAGTTTTTCTTTTGCAGCCTCTTCTCTGTATCCCAAATCTGTTTTGGTCAAGTGGTGATGCTATGACATAACTGTTTTAAAAATGCGTTGATCTCAAGTGTTATTTAGAAGAAGTAAAAACATTTGTTTTTAATCTAGTTTAATCTGATCCTAGATCTGAGGTTAGGGGCAACTTTCTACCATTGGCCACTTCTTTAATTAGACTAGCTTCTTAGAGGCACATGAGGGGAGGGCCTCTTTTGATTTATAGTTAATCCATGAGGTGCTCTTTGATCATGGGGTGAAATACTATGGAACAAACAGAAGTTGATGCAGCATAGTAAACTGCCGTTGTGCAAGCAAACTTACTGAAGTAATCAAGGTACTCTCATGTAGTGAAAAAATGTAAAAGCCTTTAATGTATTACGGCTAGGCAGGGCAAAAATAAATAAAAAACGTCTTGTCGCAGCTACAACAGCCTTCCTCAGGGTGACAAAGAATAGTGGCGGACAAACATGTTTATCGCAACTCTCACAGGACGTGACTCAATTCTTTGTAATTGATAAAGGGGAAAAAACACATTCAAGAAACAAAGAGGAACAAAATAAACATGGGATAAGGAGAGTGCCACACCACAAATGAAATGTAATATCGTTAAAGGAAAAAACAAACGGTATACGAGCTCATGTTAGCAGACTTCTGAATAGAGAACAACAAAATGAAGAACAAAAAAATTCAACATCTCTTACAGGAAGGGAGAATACTTAATTTCCTCGTTTAGACCTGGCAATGCAGTGGCCCTTATTCTAAAGATCCAGTTTAAAGATCCCTGTCCTTGAGCCTTCTCTGAGTACGTCCTATGTAAAAGCACCCACATGGGCACTCCAGCCACTACATCAACACATGTGGTGTTGCACTTGACAGATTCTAGGTCCCTGAACAGATTTGTTTTTACAATGTGATTGCAGTTACCACATGGGAAGTTGCCTGTGGGCTTGGGGAGCCAACTTGGCTTAGTTACGCGGGTGAGTTCGCTGCGCACCAACTTATCCTTGAGGGTAGGGGCCCTTCTGTAGAAAATGCTGCCGGTTCAGAGAACACATCGACTTATGGTCACTTTCAATGATACTCCAATTGCGTTGAATGATATCCTGAACCCCGGCTACCTCTTCGCTGAGGCGGGTCAGAGAGTAGATTTAGTTTGGGGGTTTGAAGCCTGTGGGTGTGTTTTGAGAAGTCTTTCTCTTTCCAGAGATTTAGCTTTGGTGAGAGACTTGTTTAACACTAGGTTTGCATCCCTGTTGCTGAAACCTAGAATGCATTTCCACAGCTTATTCCTCAATCTTCCTCCCTGTCAACAAATACGGTGCAGCCTTTGAATTGAAATTGTCTGAAGGGAATGTTCTTAATCAGACTAGCAGGGTGAAAACTGTCCGCCCTGAGCATAGTATTGCGGCGCGTACTTTTCCTGTAAATGTTGGTGTGGAGTGAGCCACCAGAAAGTACATTTCTATTTGACTGTATTCTAAACTCAGTTTCAAATTCCCATTGAGGGAATTAACCTATTTATGGATTTATAACCATTCATTTTTGGTTCCAGAGAACACAAAAAAATGTATCTACCATACCATTTTGTAACATAAAATCGTTAGCAGAACAGAGAATAAACTTCTCTTCCCAAAGTCCCATAAATAAGTTTGCATAGTTTGGAGCGACTCAAGCCCCCATAGCAGTCCCCTTCTGTTGTCTGAAGAGCTGGTCCTGGAAAAGGAAAATGTTGTTTAGCAAATTTGTTAACTGACTTGCCTAGTTAAATAAAGGTTAAAGTAAAAAATATATAAAATAAAATGAAAATGTGTTAATTGAAGGAGAAAGTCAGCAGGGGGCGTACTTTCCTCTGGCCTTAGTTGGAGATGATGCTTAAAAGCCTCCAGACCGTCATTGTACAATATTGGTGTAAAGAGATTCAACATCCATTGTTAGCAAATAGGAAGATCCATCATCTTTGAGCGCAGAGTGTGAGTGGTATCTTGAAGGAAAGAGACGAGTTTGGACACCAGGCTTAATGTAGAAATCAACATGCATGGAGGCATGCTCTGATATAGGATCATTTTTGCTTGTGATTGGCCTTCCAGGAGGGTTATGAGGATCCTTGTGGATTTTTGGTAACATGTAGTAGCAAGCAAACCTAGGATGTACAGGGAGAAGAAAGTAATATTAGGGTGCGTTCGTAAATTGCCTCCAGTCTGTCAGTGCGCTCTGGGTCGTTCATAAATTCAGAGCGTTGTCAGATTGTCTGTTCATAAGTTCAGAGTTTTCGCACACTGGACGCTCTGGCTGAGGAAGTAGGGTTGATCTGGGCGTTCTGACCTCACAATGGCAGTTGAACACCCAAGCCAACTGGCTAAAGTTGTCTAGCTTGCTATCTACTTCCAGACACAAATAAGCGAACCTCACTGACCATTTTACTCGCCCTAGCAGAGCTGTTTTCATGTTATCTAGAGCGTTAGTGACTAGCTGGTGCTGCGGTCACTGACACGGTCATATCCAACGTTTGTAAATTTGAGTTGAGAGTTTGTCAATTATTCCGCACTCTGGCACATTCAGATGAGAGGTATTTAAATGGGTGAAAGTCTTTTGTTTCCCCCCCAATTTCGTGGTATCCAATTGTCTCATCGCTGCAACTCCCATTTGGACTCGGGAGAGGCGGAGGTCGAGAGCCATGCGTCCTCGAAACACGAGGACCGGGAGACCGGGAGACCCATGGGACGGCGCACAATTGGGAAGGCGCACGTCGTACGGGTTAGGGGAGGGTTTGGTCGGCAGGGATGTCCTTGTCCCATCACGCTCTAGCGACTCCTGTGGTGGGCCGGGCGCATGCATGCTGACACGGTCGCCAGGTGTACGGTGTTTCCTGGACACTACGCTGACAGAAACAGCAAACCTTCTTGCCACAGCTCGCATTGATGTGCCATCCTGGATGAGCTGCATTACCTGAGCCACTTGTGTGGGTTGTAGACTCCGTCTCATGCTACCACTAGAGTGAAAGCACCGCCAGCATTCAAAAGTGACCAAAACATCAGCCAGGAAGCATAGGAACTGAGAAGTGGTCTGTGGTCACCACCTGCAGAACCACTCCTTTATTGGGGGTGTCTTGCTAATTGCCTATAATTTCCACCTTTTGTCTATTCCATTTGCACAACAGCATGTGAAATGTATTGTCAATCAGTGTTGCTTCCTAAGTGGACAGTTTGATTTCACAGAAGTGTGATTGACTTGGAGTTACATTGTGTTGTTTAAGTGTTCCCTTTATTTTTTTGAGCAGTGTATTTGTCCCTTCCCCATAAAATATCTGTCACACTGTGAACGTTGTCATTCTCAGAAAGCCATGTAATGGCTTCATTTTCTTGTTTAGTGAGATTACCTCTGTACACCTTATTCCTGTGTTCAAGTAGTTTATCGACATTGCGAGACATTTTTTTGGGTGAAGGCATTAAGGCAAAACATTGTTGTTAACTGGGAAAATGGTGGACTTGTTTGAAAACGAGGTTTAGGAATGGCATCTTGCTTCTGGAAGGCTGACCTTGCCATGGTATTGTAAGGCTGTTGCTTATACCAAACCTTCATGTGCATTTTCCAATAGAATTTGATGCTGGTCTACGATCGATGTTGGTGGTAGTATTGGGTGATTTTTCTTTTTAGGTAAAAATGTTTTTCTCTGTTCAAACGTTTGCTAACGTGAGCTCGTGTACACAGATCGTTTTTTCCTTTTATGATTTCTGTGGTGTTGCATTCTCATTATCCCATGTTTATTTTGTTCATCTTTGTATCTTGAATGTGTCCCCCCCCCAAGTTTGTTTCCTTTATCAATTACATATGGTAAAGAATTGAGTCACTTCCTGTGAGAGTTGCGATATAAACGTGTTTGTCCACCACTATTCTTTGTCACCCTGAGGAAGGCTGTTGTAGCTGCGACGAGACGTTTTTATTTATTTTTGCCCTGCCTAGCCGTAATACATGAAAGGCTTTTACATTTATTCACTACATGAGAGCGCCTTGATTACTTCTGTAAGTTTGTTTGAACAACGGCAGTTCCTGCATGATAAAAATTACTATCCAGCATCAACTTATCAGACTTTCTCCTATTGAGTGATATCCAGACCTCAGATGTTATGTAATCTGGAGGCCTGAACCATAAGCCCGCTGGTCTTCTCTGCTGGTTCACTCCCAGCTAAAACCCCCTCTATCTGACACGGACATAAACCCCCTTCCCACTTCCTCCTCAGTCTCTCTCTCTCTCTAGTCCCAGTCCAGAGGAGTAAAGCCCTGTGTGAAATGGGCAAGCGTCCTAGACCTACAGCCCTGTCTGTTAACTCCGAGCCAGTCTGTAGTCTGATAGAGAGAGAAAAGAAAGTGTGTGTGACAGAGTGCTGATGGTGAGGTATGCTGCTATGTGGAATATTTCTGCAAAAGGAAAACAAAATATATTGAGTACAGATGTGGCACAATAAAATGAATGTGTCACGTGCTGTGTGTGTGTTACTCCAACGCCTGTTTCTGTCTCTTAGGGGGGACGTTGAGGATCTATGCAGACAGTCTGAAGCCCAACATCCCTTATAAGACCATCCTGCTGTCTACTACAGACATGGCAGACTTTGCTGTGGTGGAGGCCCTGGAGAAGTACGGCTTGGAGAAGGAGAACCCCCGGGAGTACTGCATCGCCAGGGTAAGAGTCTGCACCCCATCCCTTACCAAGAACAACTAGACCTTACTCTCCCCCGTTGGAAGCCAACCGTGGTCCTGGAGAGCTTTCATTCCGACCCAGCACCAACCCGCCTGATTCAACTCTGTCTCATCCAGCCATCCACACTCTTCCTAGTCGTCTGTCAGATTAAAACAGGAAAGGGACTGTTGACACAGTCTTCGGTTTGGTTGTAATTTAATTGCTTTTCTTCAAAGTGCCAGGCCAGCAGGTGTGTGTGTGTGTATGGAGTCCCGGGAAGGGATGACAGAGTAGCAGCAGAATGGCTGGCCTAATCTCTCCTGTCACGTGGTGACAGACATCTCCACGCTAAAGCGCTGACCTTCGTCGCCACACGCCTCCTATCCCTGCCGCCTGACAGCTCCAGTCACAGCCAATCACATTCAGTACCCCCTCCCTCCCTCTCTCCAGCCTGCCATCCGCCTCTCAATTATACACCTGTCATTAATATATACAACATCAAACTGCTGTGACCAGACATGGACAGCGCATGTTTCTCACCAGCGTCTTGTTGGACAGTCAGTCATTACTACAGCAGAGATGTGAGGGAGAGACCATTATTAGGGAGAGAAGGAGGGAGAGAGGGTTGGACAGGAATAGAGTGAGAGGTCATGTCTGTGGGAAGGAGACATGGAGGGAGACATACCAAGGAAAAGGGAGAGCAGCTAGCTATTGGCTTATGTTCTAATGGAAAATAATAAAATGGTTTGGAACACATCCTATGTACACCCTATATACACCACCCTATATTTAAGCCATGGTTGTGTGGTCACAAGTCGATGCATGTTGATATGTCACTCTTCCAGTTGAATGTGTGGTGGTTTTACGGTTGTGTTTTGTGGTCCTGCAGCACACAGATGACAAGTCTGGGAAGGAGATGGTCCTGGACGATACGGAGTGTCCTCTTCAGATCTTCAGAGACTGGCCCAACGACAGAGGTACTGTTGACGCAAAGGTCTCAATGAAACGTGCAGATCTAAAGGGAGTTGACTTTACAAGAACAATCAAAAGTCTCAATGAAACGTGCAGATCTAAAGGGAGTTGGCTTTACAAGAACAATCAAAAGTCTCAATGAAACGTGCAGATCTAAAGGGAGTTGACTTTACAAGAACAACCAAAAGTCTCAATGAAACGTGCAGATCTAAAGGGAGTTGACTTTACAAGAACAATCAAAAGTCTCAATGAAACGTGCAGATCTAAAGGGAGTTGGCTTTACAAGAACAACCAAAAGTCTCAATGAAACGTGCAGATCTAAAGGGAGTTGACTTTACAAGAACAATCAAAAGTCTCAATGAAACGTGCAGATCTAAAGGGAGTTGACTTTACAAGAACAACCAAAAGTCTCAATGAAACGTGCAGATCTAAAGGGAGTTGACTTTACAAGAACAACCAAAAGCTAGTTTTAACCGACTTGGTTGTTGAGGTTTTAAACTAGTTCATTGTCTGTATGGGTTGTGTTTTTATCTGACGTCCCCCGTCTGTACTGCCCTCTCCTGGTAGCTCTGGGTCACAACGCAGCTCCTTGTGTTGTTTCAGGAGCCCTAGTGTTCCAGCTGAAGAAGAGACCTCCAGACTACGTGCCTAAGAAGGGCCGGAAACCAGAGGACAAGGGCCTCAGAGGGAAGGGCATGGACGGGCCCTTGTACGGCTCTCTACCCCCAGAGAAACTGCCTTACCTGGTTGAGCTCAGCCCAGGTGCATCTCACACACACACACACACACACACACACACACACACACACACACACACACACACAGAGATACAGGTAGACACACACTTGAAGATACACACTTTCCCAGCTGACGCCGAACACAAGAGAGCACAGACATTCTGTAAGGAAGGCCCAGTTAGTTCTACTCACATAGCCAACAGAACCGTGTAATGGCTGTGTGATTGTGCACTGACATTCACACACCTTCAGCGGCAGTGTAGGAAATATACTGAATGGACCAGACTCCCTGATGCCCTGAGTACAAGGTGAGTGAGTGGGCCTTAGAAGCATCTCCTGCACAGTTTATTGTACCCCCTCCCACGCCACCAAGAGAATACATCAGGTCTAAGTTAGCTAGTCCTCAGATAGATGTGTCCAGTAACTTGGCGAGTCCTCACTGCTGGGCTTGTCCTAACAGCTGTTTGTTGCCCTCCATGCTCCCCTGACCAACCTATCACCCAAACAGCTAACTAACCCTGTCTCAGAACCATCTTAACCCCGTCAGAGATTTATTTAGTAGTTAATAGTTATTCCGGTATCTAAGTGATTTGGTTTGAAGGTTTGAGATCCGTTTGAGTGCATTGCAACAAAAGAGCATGTCTCCCAGGCTAGGGTTTTCTTCTTTCCGCATGAGGGATTCAAGGTGTGTGTTGAGTGTTTGGGGGAAAGCTGTGTGTGGAAGTCTGAAGTGTGTGTGTTTGGACTATTTCCCTGCATGTTCGCACAAGTATGTGTGCGGGGTGTGTGTGGACTCTGGGGGGTGTGTGTGTGGACTCTGGGGGGTGTGTGTGTGGACTCTGGGGGGTGTGTGTGTGGACTCTGGGGGGTGTGTGTGTGGACTCTGGGGGGGGTGTGTGTGGACTCTGGGGGGGTGTGTGTGGACTCTGGGGGGTGTGTGTGGACTCTGGGGGGTGTGTGTGTGTGTGGACTCTGGGGTGTGCGTGTGAGGCAAAGAATGGCGCTGCATTTTCTCCTTGCTGCAACATTTTCACCCTCTGCTCTGTGTGTGTGTGTGTGTGCGTGTGTGTGTGTGTGTGTGTGTGTCCTCTCTCCTGGCCTCCTCTGGCATGGTGTTTGTTCTGTCTGTCCCTACTGCGGCCGCCTCCTCTGCATGTCTGCTCACCTAGGGAGGGGGAATCACTATGGCTACTACACGTATCAGCACCTGGAAGGTAAACCTGCCTACCCACCACACATGCCTCTCCTCCACTCTCATCACCAGACCCATCTACTGCTGTGTTTCTCTGGAAACAAGCTGGCTTGTGGTAGAAGTTGCCCTTAACTACAGATCTAGGATCAGATTACCCTGAAGATTGAGAATTCTATTTTTGACCGTTATAGTGATGGAAAACGATCTGATTGTATCAGTGGTTAGGTTCAACTTCTACCCACTCTCAAAAGTTGCCCTTTGACACAGATCTAGGATCAGCTTCTCCACCCCCAAAATGCTGACCATAACTATTACGGGGAAATGGCACAAAACAGACCTGAGATCAGTGTCTATGAGCAACTGAATGCTACTTTCCTGAATTCCTTTTTGCGCCATGATTCAGCCAATCAGAGGAGGGCCTCACTGTCTAGGGCGGGGTTGTGTGAAGGCTAGCCACGTTATGTCAGCTCCTCTGCACCAAGACACTTTTAAGGCCCATGACCAATATTGTTTGGCTTAACAATAGCAAGTGCTTTTTTGCAAATGAGGATTTTCACAACTAACAACATTTTCAGAAGACGAATACATGTTAACTAAGTTCCTGCTTGCTTTTACTAAAATATGTGGTTTACTAATCAAAATACACAACTGATCTGGTCTACTGGTAGTTGTTAGGAAAACATGGTCTTGTATGTCTCTTTCCCCTCGTGTATGTATTGTGTGTGAGGTGTACGACTCAAATCCCCGCACTGTAGTGTGTCTCCTGCTGTGCTCTGTAGTGCGTGTTAGTGTCCCTGTGTCTCTGTGTGTAGTGAGTGTGTGTCTCTCCATATTGTGTGTATTGACTATCTCCTGGTCTCCACCATAGACGGCTCCGACTCCAGGGACAAACCGAAGCTCTACCGTCTGCAGCACAGTGTCACTGAGGTGGGCTCAGACACGACAGACGACGGCTCCATCCAGGTAAGGACCTGCTCTTTGTGTGTGTGTGTGTGGTCACGTGCTACATTGAGCTAGCTGTAAGTTACTAGCCTAGACTGGACTATAAATTAGCTGAGTTCAAGGGTGTTGTGATACTGAGTGTATTTTGTCTCCAGCTGTTTGGTCCAGGTATCCTGCCCCACCACTGCAAACTGATGCACACAGAGGGTCTGGTGACAGTGACGCCACACAGTCTGGAGGCTGAGACCTACGTGGACGGCCAGTGTGTCACAGAGACCACCGTGCTGCGAAGCGGAGCCACACTGCAGTTCGGAGCCTCCCACGTCTTCAAGTTTGTGGACCCCAGCTACGACCACAGCATGGGCAAGGGAGGGCCCGGACCGATGATTAGAGGAAGGCACAAGTCAGGGTAGGTGGAGTGACGGCTGTTGACACAGGTGGGCATACCCACACACATACAGACACACACACTTGGAGGCTAGGTCTCTCATCCCAGTGGTGATAGCAGGAATGGCTTTGAATGAATAGGCCCAGGGACAGGAAGCAGTGACCTGCTGAAACCAGTGTCATCAGACTCAGGATGTGTCTCTCAGCTGGGTGACAGAGGAGCACAAAGGTGGCTCTCATCTCAGTCCTCTGAACACACCAAACCGCTTCCTATTTACACGTGCCAGACAGCAGAGAGGACATCAGGTGCAGCCTAAACGGAAGCCTGTTCCCTATATAGTGCACTTATTTTTCACTAGCATTGCAAAAGCATCACAAATCATTGTATTTGGTTCAAAGCGTTCTCTTAGACCTCAACCTGGAGTTGTGCATTAAAGGTGTGACCGTTGAAGAAGTTGAACTTCCAGGAATAACATTGGATAGTCAGTTATCATGGTCAAGTGATATTGACCAAGTTGTTGTGAAGATGGGGAGGGGGTATGTCTGTTATAAACATATGTTCTGTGTTTTTGACACGGACCAACTGTACTAATTGTTCAGGCGCTGGTCTCATCTTGATTACTGTCAGGTAATATCGTCAGGTGCAGCAAAGAACGACCTAGCAAAGCTGTAGCTGGCTCAAAGCAAAGCTGCAGCTGGCTCAAAGCAAAGCTGCAGCTGGCTCAAAGCAAAGCTGGCTCAAAGCAAAGCAAAGCTGGCTCAAAGCAAAGCTGCATGCATTGGCCTTAACTGCACACACAGAAATAACATCAAGGCCGCGTGTGATCGTTATTTAATGATTGACGAGAAATGTACTGTTCTTCTCTCCTAGTCTTTTTAAGAAACGTGTGTGTTGAAAATGCCTAACCACTTGTATAATCTATTTGCGTACACTTCAGAGTCTGACATGCATACCCCACCAGACACGCAACTGTGGGTTTCTTCACGGTACCCAAACAAAAAACAGATTGAATGCTTCCCTCAGTTATGTATAGAGCCATGTCATGGTGGAATGCTCTGCCACCAGAGGTTACTCAGACAAAAAACGAGTTAAAACACATGATCACAGCACCGCTCCTCTTTCTAACGATCTAATTTAACTGGATATATGAATGTGGATATGAGTAGTAGTGTGGAATTTGTGTTGTCTTTCCTATATCTCGTATTTTTAGTGCGTCGTGCGTTCGTCACAACGAATGCACTATGAAGGGAATAGTGCCATTTGGAATGTAGACATCTTGTAACCCAGCCATGGCCTTCCTGCTAGTCATTCAGGTCCAGAACTCTGTGGCCTCAGTACACCTCGGTGCATGGGATTTCCTCTGATAGTTGAAGCTTTGATCAGAGCCTATATCCTGTCAGGTATCCTACCCACCACTGTATAACTTCTCTCTAGCTGTGGCTTTACTGCTCTCTGTGACTTCTCTGTCTGCATCAGAGAAGTCAGTTCTGCTGAATTCCATATCCAGGGTTCTGACTAGAGGTTGACCGATTAATCGGAATGGCCGATTTAATTAGGGCCGATCTCAAGTTTTCATAATAATCGGAAATTGGTCATTTTGGATGCCGATTTTGCCGATTTTTTTATTTTCATTTAAAAAAAAAAATAATAATAATAATTTTTACACCCTTATTTAACTAGGCAAGTCAGTTAAGAACACATTCTTATTTTCAATGAAGGCCTAGGAACGGTGGGTTAACTGCCTTGTTCAGGGGCAGAACGACAGATTTTTACCTTGTCAGCTCAGGGATTCAATCTTGCAACCTTACGGTTAACTAGTCCAACGCTCTAACAACCTGCCTCACGAGGAGCCCGCCTGTTATGCGAATGCAAACGCTGCTTCGAGGGTGGCTGTTGCGATGTGTTCCTGGTTCGAGCCCAGGTAGCGGCGAAGAGAGGGATGGAAGCTATACTGTTACACTGGCAATACTAAAGTCTTATAAGAACATCCAATAGTCAAAAGGTATATGAAATACAAATCGTGTAGAGAGAGAGAGTCCTATAATTCCTATAATAACTACAACCTAAAACTTCTTACCTGGGAATATTGAAGACTCATGTTAAAAGGAACCACCAGCTTTCATATGTTCTCATGTTCTGAGCAAGGAACTTAAACGTTAGCTTTCTTACATGGCACATATTGCACTTTAACTTTCTTCTCCAACACTGTTTTTGCATTATTTAAACCAAATTGAACATGTTTCATTATTTGAGGCTAAATTGATTTTATTGATGTATTATATTAAGTTAAAATAAGTGTTCATTCAGTATTGTTGTAATTGTCATTATTACAAATAAAAAATAAAAATCGTCCGATTAATCAGTATCGGCTTTTTTGGTCCTCCAATAATCGGTATCGGTATCGGCGTTGAAAAATCATAATCAATCGACCTCTAGTTCTGACCCTTCTCAAGGTCGTGTGAGAGAGAGAGAGATTCCCTGGGGGTGGGATGTGACTTGAGGCCTGTAGTTGACCACATCGCTGCCGTGGAAACAGATGCCACATGGACATGAGGGGGAGGAGCCATCAACGCAGCAACTCTAGTTCTAATTTAACTCTGCAGAGAGAAGGGGAAAGAGAGGGAGCTGAAGAGAGAGGAGGAGGCAGGGAGAGTGTATTAGAGGAAGGGAAGGGAGAAGAGAGGGAGCTGAAGAGAGGAGGAGGCAGGGAGAGTGTATTAGAGGAAGGGAATGGAGAAGAGAGGGAGCTGAAGAGAGAGGAGGCAGGGAGAGTGTATTAGGGGAAAGAGAGGGAGCTGAAGAGAGAGGAGGAGGCAGGGAATTAGAGGAAGGGAAGGGAGAAGAGAGGGAGCTGAAGAGAGAGGAGACAGGGAGAGTGTATTAAAGGAAGGGAAGGGAGAAGAGAGGGAGAGAAAGTCCAAGAAGGAGAAAAGAGTGCAAAAGGTTAACGGGTGGGGTTATTGCAGGCGAGGGACTGGTGCATCGGGGCTGTTGTAAGGACTCTCTAATCTGGCTGGTGTGTGGCCTGAAGTGCCTTGTCATTGAAGAGGGAGGGATGACCAGGAGCCTGACACACAAACATATATATACACCCACACCGATCACTGATGCAGCCTCCGTGCTCACTATGCACCCTACTCCACCCAGAGAGCGAGACCAGCACAGCGGGTACAGGAAAGGGACAGCGCCAGTGGGTCCTTCACTGCCTGGTGAGTGAGAGTAGAGGCTTTTATGGTAAGAATGGAAGGTAAAGGGCCTGGGATCTCGGCTCCTTCCCACAGAGGAGGAGAATGTGTCGATTTAAGTGGACTTGAGCTGCGTAGGTCTCCAGCACAGAGGCTTGTACACTGTGGTAGATGACTGGAGAAGGACTTTCTAGCCCCTCACTGACAGTAGTTGTATGAGGACTCGTCAAAAAAATATTGACCACATTAGCGTGTTATCAGTCGTTAGGCTTCTAGAGTGCATTTGGCGAGCGGAGACTGGCTGTGGTGTGTTGTTGAATTAGATGTGGTTTTAGCTGTACAGTAATTAGAGGGTCATTAAGTCGGTGTATATCTGGGCTTTTAGTCGAATGACAGAATCCCCATGATGTTAATTTAACCAGCCAAGTTAACTTTGTGTAACATTTGGACTGAACGACGGGCTGGCTGAATGAATTTACGGTTGTGGATGTAGCTGGAAGCCTTAATCCGCCGTTAATGCTGTGGCCTGATGCTGGAGAGGATTACGTCTGGGTGGGAGAGGAGAGAGGGAACGAGAGAGTGGGAGTAATTGTGGCAACGAGAATTGATGGGAGGACTTCAGCTTTTGTGACAGTTCTGGTGGATTTCTTGCTTGTTGTACATTGGGCCACGTGTGTTTGCAATGGGACCTCATGCTTGCATCCAATAATTCCATTGCTTTGAACACTAACGGAAATCAAATGACACCAACGTAGTTCAAACAGACTGTGTGGTTTGCATGATGTATGAACGTTTGTGATTGAAAAGGCTTTTGACTGAATAAGTGGTTACACAGTTATCCTGTATCAATGCCCTATGGTCAATTACACAGCTTTCAGTGAGGGCTACTGTCACGTTTCCCTCAGGGCAGACAATATGGCTATGTTTCATCATGGGGCAGCATGGGAAATTCTAAGGCCTTTTCTTAAGAACAGACAGCTCTCTCACACAGCCACACAGTGTGGCTCCCGGCCTGTCATTGCATGTCACCACTAATGTGGTTAGCTGGATTTAATTCAAATGTAGTGCAAGGGTATATTTAGATAAACGTGTTCTAGTCATTCATTTGCAGTGATAAGGCCAATGAAAGGGAATTTCTGTCATTCTGTTGATTGTCCCAGTCCTACGATGGCAGAGTGTGTGTATACGTACAGCATGTGGCTGTATTTGAGACTGTGTGTCTGTGCATGTTTATATCAACTCATGTCATTTGTTCCCAGTAATGAAAGTTCCTCCCGCCTAGTGGGAGTTCTGTTCCTGATCTTCACGCTCTCTGTTCCTCTTTCTCCCTCTCCCCGTCCTTCCCTCTCGTCCTTCCCTCTCCCCGTCCCTGTACCCCCGTCCGTGTCCCTATCCCCCGTCCGTGTCTCTGTCCGTCCATCCGTCTTCCCCCGCACCTGTCTCTGTCCCTCTCCACCCTGTCCGTCCGTCTCTGTCCCTTTCCCCCCCGTCCATCCGTCTCTGTCCGTCTCTGTCCCTCTCCCCCCCGTCCGTCTCTGTCCCTCTCCCCTCCGTCTGTCCGTCCGTCTCTGTCCCCTCTCCTGTCCGTCCCTCTCCCCCTGTCCATTCCTCTGTCTCCCTTTCCGTCCCTCGCTCCCTCTCTCTGTCACTTTCTCCCTCTCATTCTCTCTCTGTCCACCTTTCACGCAGGAGTGTTTCTGAGACGACCTTTGACCTGCAAGGGGACATTCACAGTGGGACGGCCCTCCCCGCCAGCAAGGTACATGAACTACCCTGGTCCTCTGTATCAATGTGTGTCCATACAGTTGAAGTCGGAAGTTTACATACACATTAGCCAAATACATTTCAACCCAGTTTTTCACAATTCTTGACACTTAATCCTAGTAAAAATTCCCTGTCTTAGGTCAGTTAGGATCACAACTTTATTTTAAGAATGTGAAATGTCAGAATAATAGTGGAGTGATTTTTTTCCCCCCACAGCTTTTATTTCTTTCATCACATTCCCAGTGGGTCAGAAGTTTACATACACTCAATTAGTATTTGGTAGCATTGCCTTTAAATTGTTTAACTTGGGTCAAACGTTTCGGGTAGCCTTCCACAAGCTTCCCACAATAAGTTGGGTGAATATTGGCCCTTTCCTCCTGACAGAGCTGGTGTTACTGAGTCTGGTTTGTAGGCCTCCTTGCTCGCACACACTTTTTCAGTTCTGCCCACAAATGTTCTATAGGATTGAGGTCAGGGCTTTGTGATGCCACTCCAATACCTTGACTTTGTTGTCCTTAAGCCATTTTGCCACAACTTTGGAAGTATGCTTGGGGTCATTGTCAATTTGGAAGACCCATTTGCGACCAAACTTTAAATTTCTGACATGTCTTGAGATGTTGCTTCAATATATCCACATAATTTCCCCTCCTCATGATGCCATCTATTTTGTGAAGTGCACCAGTCCCTCCTGCAGTAAAGCGCCCCCACAACATGATGCTGCCACCCCCGTGCTCCACGGTTGGGATGGTGTTCTTCGGATTGCAAGCCTCCCCCTTTTTCCTCCAAACATAACAATGGTCATTATGGCCAAACAGTTCTATTTGTGTTTCATCGGACGAGAGGACATTTTCCCAAGAAGTACGATCTTTGTCCCCATGTGCAGTTGCAAACCGTAGTCTGGCTTTTTTATGGCGGTTTTGGAGCAGTGGCTTCTTCCTTGCTGAGCGACCTTTCAGGTTATGTCAATATAGGTCTCGTTTTACTGTGGATATAGACACTTTTGTACCTGTTTCCTTCAGCATCTTCACAAGGTCCTTTGCTGTTCTGGGATTGATTTGCACTTTTCGCACCAAAGTACGTTCATTTCTAGGAGACAGAACACGTCTCCTTCCTGAGCGGTATGAAGGCTGCGTGGTCCCATGGTGTTTATACTTGCGTACTATTGTTTGTACAGATGAACGTGGTACTTTCAGGTGTTTGGAAATTGCTCCCAAGGATGAACCAGACTTGTGGAGGTCAACAATTTTTTTCTGAGGTCTTGGCTGATTTCTTTTGATTTTCCCATGATGTCAAGCAAAGAGGCACTGAGTTTGAAGGTAGGCCTTGAAATACATCCACAGGTACACCTCCAATTGACTCAAATGATGTCAATTAGCCTATCAGAAGCTTCTAAAGCAGTGCCATAATTTTCTGGAATTTTCCAAGCTGTTTAAAGGCACAGTCAACTTAGTGTATGTAAACTTCTGACCCACTGGAATTGTGATACAGTGAAATAATATGTCTGTAAACAATTGCTGGAAAAATTATTTGTGTCATGCACAAAGTACAGTATATGTCCTAACCGACTTGCCAAAACTATAGTTTGTTAACAAGAAATTTGAGGAGTGGTTGAAAAACGAGTTTTAATGACTCCAACCTAAGTCTGTCAACTTCCGACTTTAACTGTATGCCCCTGGTCGCCCTTCCACTTTAGTCTGTACTACTCGTGTGTTTTTTATGTGATTGCGGTGGGTGTGTCGGTGGGTGGGTGTGTGTTAGAGGGATGATAGTGCCATCAGCATCATTGTTGTGCTGCAGAACATTCCATCATACTGTGTATTGCTGTGTCATTGCAGAGCTCAGGTAAGCTGGATATGGAGCGTTCAGCCAACGGCAGTGAGAGAGGCATGGTCAAACCCATGATCCGCGGGGAGCAGCAGGACGGCAGGTGAGACACACACATCTGGAATCTCCGTTGTAGTCAATTAAATCCTAATACTTCGGTCAACTGCTACTAGAGACATCTATGTGTTTGTTGTGGTGCTGCCTAGAGAAGCATAACATCATAACGCTGTCACGCTCTGTCTGTCGGACACCTTATCTCTATGCCTTGTGAGCCAGCCACAGCTCTATTCTCCTCACTGAGCTGTACTGGGTCCCCTCATCAATAATACAGACAGACCACTGAGCTGTACTGGGTCCCTTCATCAATAATACAGACAGACCACTGAGCTGTACTGGGTCCCCTCATCAATCATACAGACCACTGAGATGTACTGGGTCCCCTCATCAATGATACAGACCACTGAGCTGTACTGGGTCCCCTCATCAATCATACAGACCACTGAGCTGTACTGGGTCCCCTCATCAATAATACAGACAGACCACTGAGCTGTACTGGGTCCCCTCATCAATCATACAGACCATTGAGCTGTACTGGGTCCCCTCATCAATAATACAGACCACTGAGATGTACTGGGTCCCCTCATCAATGATACAGACCACTGAGATGTACTGGGTCCCCTCATCAATGATATAGACCACTGAGCTGTACTGGGTCCCCTGATCAATCATACAGACCACTGAGCTATACTGGGTCCCCTCATCAATGATACAGACCACTGAGCTGTACTGGGTCCCCTCATCAATAATACAGACCACTGAGCTGTACTGGGTCCCCTCATCAATAATACAGACCACTGAGCTGTACTGGGTCCCCTCATCAATAATACAGACCACTGAGCTGTACTGGGTTCCCTCATCAATAATACAGACCACTGAGCCTGGTACACAAACACAAATAAGGCTGCTCACTCTGACGCATAGGGAAGCTGATGCTCTGACAAACAATTATGGACACACACCCATATCTACGGACAGACACACACCAATATCTACAGAAACACACACACACCTCTGGAGAGGTGGGCGTCGGTGGATAGCGGGGTGAATGGGCCCGACTTGTGCTGGTTCACTGAGAACCACCTCTGTCCTCCCCGCAGGTCCCAGGACATCCTGAGCCCAGAACTGACGCTGCCGGCCAGCATCGAGTTCAGGGACAACTGTGAGTACTGCAACCGCCTTTGTTGTGGCTTTCTCTCTCTTTCTGGCTTTTCCTCTTTCTCTCGCCTTGGTGCCCATCTTCCCCTCCCTCTCTTTAATGATACTTGCTGTTTAGTAAAAGTCATGATAACATAACTCTATGGGCCCATCCACACTCCATCTGAGCGATGCTTTCAGTGTCGATTTTAAACTGGAGGTCATACCATAAGTGCATTTAGCTAGTGTCTGAAAGATCAATGGGTGGAAAGTATTGATTCATTGTCTGCTGCTGCTGCTAACTGGCTTTTAATGTTTTATTGAACACGGTCATGTTAACATTGAGTGAAATGGTATTATGTAAAACTACACACATTGTTAGACCTTAGTACCATAGAGGTCATATCTGTATGAATGTCTACATGCCTTCGTCAAGCTGTGACAACTGATGTGGTCTCTCTTGCTCTCTAGCGTTATCTCTTGCTATCCTTAGCGCTATCGTACTATCCCTAACGCTAGCACGATAGCGCTAGAGCTAGCTGCAAAAGGAGCTGTTGGTCCTTCGCAAATGAGTATTTTTTTGTTTTTAAACTGGGTTTAATAAGTAAACATTTTGAACAAATGTAGTCATTTCTATCATTGGTGAGGAATATTTCTCACAGTAAAGGAGAAAGTGCATCTATGTTTCTACCTCCCCTGTGGTGCAATGACCACATAAACGCTCCTCTTTGGGTAGACATTTCTTTTTGTCTGCCGGTTTCTATTGCCAATTGGTGGTCACTCAGCCTGTACTTGGTAAGGGTCTGTCTCTGCTTTGTCTCTTATCTCTCTCTTTATCTCCCTCTCTTTATCTCTCTATCTCTCTCGCTCTCAAAATTTAATTTAAGGGCAAGTGAACTAGATAATAAAAATGAACATTACACAAAGTTCCAAAAGAATACTCTTCATCTCCCTCTCTCTCCTCCATCTCCTCCATCTCCCCTCTCTCTCTTCCCCTTCTAATCAATAGGGAGCGTAACCCAACAGTTTACTCTGAATGACATGTAATGGTTCTCCCATGTGATACTACTTCATGTCAGATGGGCTTTCTCTCCAGCCTTCGGCATATCTTTATTAATTTAAGCCATTTTAACTGCCTTTCAAGCTCTTTCATATGCCGAACATTGTTTGTGGACTCTGCAGTCTTGGGCCCGGCTCAGTCAGTCGCTGTATATTTAAAGTTTTATGAGCTCATGTGTTTGGCTAGGGAGCAGAGAGAGCAGAGGCCTTTGATTTCCAATAGAGGGATGTGAGAGAGCAAACCCCGTCACAATGCATTACAAACAACCCTTGCTGGGGAACCAGGAAGACTGGGTTGGGGACAATGTTATCACAAAGCCCATCTGAGTCCCTACTGTAACAAGCTCACACACTGAGACTCCTGGGTGAACCTGTAGCTAGTTAGTTTCTTTAAAGCCGGACTGATATCACCTGTGACCTTTGTCATGTAAACTCACACCTTATCCCCTTCTGTCTGCGTGTCTGTCTGTCTGCCTGCCTGTCTGTCTGCTCGTGTGGATGTCACCTGCCTTGCCCCCTCCAGCCGAAGATGCCTTTCTGTCGGCTATCATCAACTACACCAACAGCTCCACGGTGCACTTCAAGCTGTCCCCCACCTACGTACTGTACATGACCTGTCGCTACGTCATGTCCAGCCACTACCGGCCCGACGTCAGTCCCTCGGAACGCACCCACAAGGTCATAGCCATCGTTAACAAGATGGTGAGCATGATGGAAGGAGTCATCCAGGTGAGTCCACCCTGCCGCCTCGCTCTCTCTTTTTCTTCTCCTGTTTTTAAATCAGCAGGACATTCATGGGTTGAAGCCAGGGCTTGGAGCATATATGACCACGTTATGTTCTGTCAGTTCCCCAAGGAAGGACCACTCTGACAAAGTGTTTATCTGCACTATTTTGTTTTCTTTTTATTTGCTTAATTCCACTACCCTCTAAATACAGAGTACCAGGACCAAAACAAACCCCAAAGAAAAACTCAGTATAGCTGACTAGGTAGTACTGGTAGTAGTAGTCGTAGTAGTAGTCGTAGTACTAGTAGTCGTAGTAGAGTTTCTCTTGCAAAGTAATCTCTTACTTTATTCATCCAGGTCATTTCCAGAGAATACTTTGTATAGATGCAAATCCCACGTTATGTGTTTGTCTGTCTGTCCAGCGTCTCTGTGTCCCCCTCCATAATGAGTTAAACAAGGCATGGCCCTTTAAATGAATTCACTGGAACACACTGATATACAGGGGCCTTGTGGTGTTCCAAAAGCCCTCTCAGCCAACACATAAAACCCAAATGCGTAGCAGGAACACCCATACTCTGGGACACCAACCCTGGAGTTTTGTGGGGAAAACCAAAATGGCCAAAACAATAAAACCCAATAGGTTTTGACTGACTCCACATAACACCGTCCATCTCCGAGGAAGCTAAGATGTGTGGTTAGTCTGGTCAGTCCTTATGTAATTCCTCATCCTATCTCTATATGCAACCCTAAAGACACCGTCTCAACTTCCATGGTGAGTGTAGTCTAGATGATTATCTGTCTACACACGAACAGTGTCAGACGCACACACACCAGGAGCATTAGGGAAATCTCCCCATGTCTGCGCTGCTCTGCGTGAGTCCTACATGAATCAGGATTGCAGGCATTAAATCCTGTTTTAAAGGTGGTTTTCATCCAGGTGATTTTGGGAGTCCAAGGTCTTGAACCTCCATAAGGGACATTGGATATTTAGGCTGTGTTCCTTAAATAATCACATCTGCACGCAGCCTCGGCCTCCTACATCATTTTGGATACATGCAAAAGTATATGCTGGCAGTTTTTAGCAGCAAACGCCCAAAACTTAATCAAAGGAGTTAATTTAATCAAAACACTTTTTGTAAACGGAACATCCTAAATTATAGAGATTTATTGTTGTGTGTGTTTTGTTGACATGCCTGTGTCAATTTCTGTCCTTGGCTGTTGTTGACAGTCTCTCTCTGTCCTGTGGGATGTCTGTCTGTCTCTGTTTTCCCTCACCTCTCTGTGACAGGAGATTCCTGAAGGGGACCAGGTAGGGACACCTAACGCGTTGCTAGGGGAGAGAACTCTCTCTCATCTCTCACGCCGTCTTTCCCTCTATCGGCTCAGTCAAGCTTTGCTCAGTCCTCCATGCTTCTTTTCTCCATAACAGAACCCCCCCCCCCCCCCCCCCAAAACCCTCAACCAAACCAAACCGCCAAGTAATCCCTCCTTTGACAGCTGGACTCTAAAACGCCAACATAATAACCCTCATTCAGCAACCTGGAACATGTCGTACTAAAAACAACTCCAACAAATCTTTCTGATTGTGGCAACATATTAATTAATGTCATGTGACCTCCTGCTTTACTGCACTTCAGTGTGGATGAGCGACAAACCCCGCTGTTCTTTTGCTGAATTTTTCCCTTTACATTTTATTTTATTTTACGTCTGTGGTTTAACGTCGTTCTTTTGGATGCGTTCTGTTCTGTGGCCGTTCTGAAAGGGGGGTGTTGTCGTTTCGTTGCGGGGATAGACAAGTGCGGAATACACAGGGGCCAGTGCCGGCCGAGACACGTTGGGCGGACCTTGTGTATCCCTTTTTTCTTTGTGTCAAGGGGACATTGACCTTAACTCATCACACAGACCAGACACTGGGCTCTGAAGCACTTACTGCCGCCTCATAGATTTCTCTTGATCATCTCTGCTAAATGTTGGAGAAGTTCAAGAACAGCTGTACAGGGTAAAATACAGTGCCTTCAGAAAGTATTCATATTGCTTGACGTAGTCCACATTTTGTTCTTACAGCCTGAATTCAAAATGGAGTAAACTGATTTCTCACCCATCTACACACAATACCCCATAATGACAAAATTAAAACATGTTTTTATAAATCTTTACAAATGTATTAAAAATGAAATAGAAAAATATCTTATTTATCTAAATATTAACACCCCTGAGTCAATACAAATTAGAATCACCTTTTGCAGCGATTACAGCTGTGAGTCTTTCTGGGAAAGTTTCAGAGCTTTGCAAACCTGGATTGTCCAATATTTGCAAAATTCTTCAAGTTCTGCTATGTTGGTTGTTGATCATTGCTAGACAGACCATAGATTTTTAGCTGATTTAAGTAAAACCGAACTACGCTACTCAGGAACATTCTATGTCGTATTGGTAAGCAACATCACTGTATATTTGGCCTTTTGTTTTAGGTTATTGTCTTGCTGATAGGTGAATGTGTCTGTTGAAAAGCTGACTGAACCAGGTTTTCCTCTAGGATTTTGCCTGTGCTTAGCTCTATTCTGTTTCTTTTATCATAAAAAACTCTAGGCCTTGCCGATGTTGAGCATACCCATAACATGATGCAGTAAAAAAACATAATTCCACTTTGACATTAAGGGGTATTGTGTGTAGGCCAGTGACACAATTTTAATACATTTTAAATTGAGGCAGTAACACCACAATGTGGAAAAAGTAAAGGGGTGTGAATACTTTCTGAAGGCACTGTACATGAGGACTGAGCTGAATGTCCATCCCAACAAAATATTGTTTGAATACTGGTTGATGTAGAACAGGGGTGTCAAACTCAAATACCCAGTGGGCCAAAATGTAAAACCTGAACAAAGTCGCGGGCCAACATTGAACAAATGAACCTTTTAATATGGACCCAAACAAGTTTTGCTTTAACATTGAATATGGAACAAGCATCGCTTATTACCATACAATATATAATTTAATAGTGGAGACATGCAAAATCGAATTTCAAATGAAAAAACACATCAATGGCATTCATTTATTAAATAAATACAATTTAAATAAAAATCGTATGCCTCTTTTCTATTTGCAGCCTTCTGATTTAAATACCAAAATAAACTTTTTCCACTGGCTAATAATTTTACAAATAAAATGATAATAAATCAATCAACCATTCAAGCCCATGCCTTGTAGCAAGAAAAAGTGCACAAAGAAAACGTTAATTATTGCACACTGATCTAATCTGATGTGCCCAAGCCAGATACCTGGCATCTCTTCTTGGATGCTAGTTCGTTTCATAGTGTCGTCTAATGTTGTACTCCTTACTTACAGCCACGTTGACTCCACAAACAAGACAAACAGGTTTGTCTTTTACATATGTAAACAGATATTCTGCCTCCCACTTGTCCAGAAAGCTCCTGTTTTCTGCCTTTCTTTTCGTCATTTTTGGGAAGGGATAGCGCGCTGACAGTTGTAGCGTCTATGTTGCTATGACTACTGTCACAGAGGAGAGGGCGTTTCTGGGTCCTGTCCTGATTGGCGCGCGAAAACAACAGCAGAGCATTATGGGATTCGTAGTATTAGCGGTGAATGCGCTGTATAATACCGGCGGGCCAGCTCTAGTAGTAATTTGGTATTGTCTCGCGGGCCAAATATAATTGGCCCGCGGGCCAGAGTTTGACACCCATGATGTAGAATATTTGGGCCAGTGCAGAGATGGATGCTGCTAGAGTGATGTAGAGGCTATTTATATCAGGACCGGCAAAGAACTGCTAGAAAAGACAAGTTGAATGAAATTCCCTCTAGACAATGTTAATAAGCATGTAATAAGCACAGATCTAAGTTCAGTTTACCCTCCCCAATCCTAACCGGAACCATTTGGGGGAAACTGACCTTAGATCTGTGCTTATTACGTGCCACTTGTACCTGAAGTGGTACAAAAACTGCCACTGTAATATGCCAAAGAGCCTCTTAATCCAGTAGCCAACTCTGCAAAGGGCCCTTCCTCCAATACTGACCTTGAATTCAGGGACCTGAAGTCAGGGACCCTCTGGGAGAGGCTGTAGCTTGGGGCCAGTGTCTGGTTCTGTGGGTCTCGGGTAGGGTGGGGTGGGGTGTCTGGCACAAGTCTATCCCTGGAGTGCTGCTACCGCTCATGCCTGTGAGTCTGAGAGAGTCACCCCTCGCTGTGTTCTACCCTGCCTCTGACCCCTGCTCTCGCTCTTTCTCTCTGTCCTGTCCCGCTCTGTGATTGGTGTATTCCAGAAGCAGAAGAACATCGCGGGGGCCCTGGCCTTCTGGATGGCCAATGCCTCAGAGCTGCTCAACTTCATCAAACAGGACAAGGACCTGTCGCGCATCACACTGGACGCCCAGGACGTGCTGGCACACCTTGTCCAGATGGCCTTCAAGTGAGTGACCAGACTTCCTCCCTACGCTCTGGCCCCTGTCTCCTTCCTAACCCGGGGCCTCTCTAGTTTGGTGCTCCTGTCGAACTTTATAGTACATCTGCCCTGTCTCTGCTCCTGCCCCATTATGTACTCCTTACCCTGTTAATGTCTTGCCTCTTTTCCTGTCCTAGTCCAAGCTGACCTGTCCTTATACCCTCCCTTCTTACCACTCCCTATAGCGCTATGATTCCCTCCTTGTTCCTGTCCCTCCTCCGATCCTTTCCTTGTCCTCATTATCCCGTCTGTGACCTAAACACAAGGCTTTAGGTTATCCTGCTCCCAGCTGTGTCTGTGTGCTGGCCAAGTGGTGCAGCAACCCCACACCGTGCTGTGTACGCCATCAGGGCTAACTCAAACCACATGTGAGCCACAGGAAACCATCACATTCATGGTAATGCGATAATTGGGAAATGATTAAGAAAATTATAGATCCAAATGTGACCTTCCCTGTCACTGCTTTCATTGATTCTCCTGGGAGAGAAATCAAAATATAGGCGTCTGCTACCCGTGTTGTAGCTAGCGCTTAGCTGTCTGTGTCAACTTCTGCCTGACCTCAACCGTGAGCTGTTGAACTAGCGTTTTAGTCATGTCGCCAGGTTTTATATTGCTTCATCTCAGACCATGTGAGGATCTGGAGAAAGTAGTATTTCTGGAGCCATTGTGTGGATGCAGGAAGTGGAGCGGTGAATTTGTGGAATGTCCCAGGCCTGGCTTGTATTGGCAAGGCTGGGGCAGGGCTGCATGTGCCTGGGGAGAGGTCCCCAGTAAAAACACAGTGGTTTTAGACTCTCCACGGCTCTCTGTCCCCCGTTTCCCCTGCTCGCCACTCCCTGGGAAGTATGTGTTTCTGCATTCGTGTCTGTATTTTGTGTTTGTGTGTCTCTCTGTCCAAGTGAACATGTGCAAAGTTTGGTTTGCGTAGTTGGCCGTATATGCATTGTGTGGGTGTCTTTGTTTGTCCATATCCGTGTGGACTATTCCGAACCAATGTGTACTGTGTGTTGTTGTCGTCTCAGGTACCTGGTCCAGTGTCTGCAGTCTGACCTGAATAACTACATGCCTGCATTTCTGGATGACCCAGAGGAACAGAACCCTCAGAGGCCCAAAATAGGTGACTCACTTCTGTTCATACACTGATAATCTTACTGTGTACATCAACTACTGTCAGCCAGGCCACAGTGGGGGGGGGGGTGTACTGTTACCAGTGTATTTACAGCCACACAGAAGTGCACTCAGCTTGGTTTTGAAAACTGAGCCTTCTAGTGCACTGTATACATTTTCCCTATGGACTTTAATGGTATTAGACCCAAGGGTCAATGCTGACTGACGCTCCCTGACTGACGCCCCCCCCCATTCCTTATCCTCCTCCTCAGAGGACGTTCTGCACACACTGACGGGCGCCATGTCGCTGCTGCGTCGTTGCCGTGTCAACGCGGCGCTGACCATCCAGCTGTTCTCGCAGCTCTTCCACTTCATCAACATGTGGCTGTTCAACAAGCTGGCGATGGAGGCCGACTCTGGGCTGTGTTCACACTACTGGGGCGCCATCCTCCGCCAGCAGCTCAGCCACATCGAGGCCTGGGCAGAGAAACAGGGCCTGGAGCTGGCCGCCGACTGCCACCTCAGTCGTATCGTACAGGTAGGGTCCACCTACCATTGTCCAGGAAGGCACATCCTGATAGGGCTGTTAGATACCCACTGTTTTCCATACCACGACTTACTGTAGGCCCTTTCACCGCAAAACATTACTTGTCAAATGGTTTCTGTTGAAAACACGTCAGCAGCTCTCGATGATGCTTAAGGAGTCTTCGTGACCCTGCCTAAGGAAAGTTGTAGGGGAAATCATTCAGTGTGGACCACATGTCACTGTAAATCAAGTCATTAATAGTACTCTGTTGTGGTGTTCCTCCCCAGGCTACGACTCTCCTCACCATGGACAAGTACTCCATGCAGGACGTGCAGAACATCCACAACACCTGCTTCAAGCTGAACTCCCTGCAGCTCAACGCCCTCATGACCAACTACCACTGTGCTCCCGACGAGCCTTACATCCCCCCCGTAAGACATGACAACACACTGCTCCATTCACACACACACACTGCTCTATTCACACTACAGTTATAGTAAATGACTATGAATGAATGTCTCCGAAGTAGAGAAATAGGAGGTTGCGATTTGAAGCATTGCTTAACACAAATCTCCTCCCGTCGTTGTAATGCGTTGGAGTTTGTCCTGTACATTTTGGGGAAACATTAGCTAAGCTCTCCACTTGACTGATCTTCATAGCTTTTTTTCCCAGGTGAGGTTGCTGATTCTACACGGAAGGTTTTTGAGGAAACAGTCAGAGGACTATTAGACACTTAACCGTCTGCTCAAACGAAACCCTCATTGGTCTATCTCGTGTCTTTAACTAGACCCTCATTGGTCCGTCTGGTGTCTCTAACTCGATCCTCATTGGTCCGTCTGGTGTCTCTAACCCGATCCTCATTGGTCCGTCTGGTGTCTCTAACCAGACCCTCATTGGTCTATCTGGTGTCTCCCAATAGGAGCTGATAGACCACGTGGTTGCCGTGGCGGAGAACACGGCAGATGAGCTGGCCCGTAGCGACGGCCGAGAGGTCCAGCTGGAGGAGGACCCCGACCTGCAACTGCCCTTCCTACTGCCCGAGGACGGCTACTCCTGCGACGTTGTGCGCAACATTCCCAACGGATTCCAGGAGTTCCTGGACCCCCTTTGTCAGAGAGGTACTTGTGTAGAGGAGAGAGAAAAAACACGATTGAGTTCCATTCCCCGGAATGTCACACGGGTTGTGTTCTGTCACTGGGAGCCAATCAGAGGCTGAGCTGGCACGTGTTTGTTCTGTTGGCAGTGGAATGTAGAATGTAAGAAGAGTCTAGAAGACTGGAGAGCTGTTTGCGCCTGTCCTTATCATTGTGTTTGCTTATGAGAGAGAGGGAGGTGTATTCCAAGAGCAGTTTGTGCTACCGTGTCACTGTAGTCTCAGATCTGTACTAAGTAATAGATTACTTCTAAGATTAATAGAAGTAATAAAAGAAGATGACTGTGATTTTCTCTTGTGTCCTGTGCAGGATTCTGTCGACTAACCCCTCACCCGCGCTCCCCTGGGACCTGGACCATCCACTTTGAAGGAGCCGACTGCGACAGCCACTTCTTTGCAGACAACTCCGACCTGGTAGGTGTCCCACAGGCCGTTACAACTGTAGGGGTGTATGCAAGCCAAAGACCATTTTCTTTGAGCTGTATGGTCATGCAGAGTAGTGGCTAGTAGTCATGACCATGCAGACTGTCCTTGTACAATAGCCACCATAGTGCTGAGTCACTGATAAGTGCAGAGGAATAGGCTGCTGCTTTGAACGGTTTATGATGCTTAAATATGTTTGTTACTCACCATGTATGTTTGTGACAATGTTTTGACACGGCTCCTGCTATATGTAACGACCGTATGGACAGCCTTAATGTCCCATACTGCTCACATACTGCGGTCACGTAAGCGCTGCTCTACCCTAACACACTCACTCACTTACTCACTCACTCACTCACTCCTGCTCGATTTCAGTCAACACCAATTACACCACAGAGGCCAATTAGTGAACAGAGGGCTGTGGAACAGCAGCAAATGATATCCTTCTCCTCACACTAATCACACAAAACCCCCTCAAATCCACCGCTTCCTATATAATTGCCCTGTTTTTCCCCAAGCTCTCCTTTTTCATGCTTTAAACCCCAGGTCAGCTCAGGGTGGGCGTCAGCCCCCACAGTAGTGACGGGACCGGGCAGAGGGAGGGAGCAAGGGGAGGGCATCCAAACCGTTTAAACACCGCCGAGGTTCTGATTAATGGCTTCTTGGTTGTGTGCCAGGAACCCCCGCCTCATGTTACCACCGCCTTGCTCCAGAATCACTACTGTAGTGTTCCATGGTGTTCTCCTATTAACAGCCATTACAGGGTTAATCAGACACACGAGACACACAGGGGATCCCTGATGAGGAGAACAATCGGGTGTATTCATTTGTTGGATTCCGTTGCAAAAAAAACTTTTGTCGGTTCCACAACGTTTTCTCGTTTTGCTGCAGAAACTGTTTATTCCAAACAGACAAAATGTTTTTCAATGGAATTAAACTATGAAATACACCCCAGGTGTCTGTAGGTTTCCCTGATCACTAGTCCAGACAGGAGGTGTAACTGTAGCTAGCCTAGTGCAGTCAGACTTTTTAGAAGAGCGGCTGTGGTCCTAAAACCCAGGAAGCTCGCTCGCTCTCTCTGGAAAAACTCTCATTGGCAGGTGTTTATGAGTTAGTCTCTTAACTGCAGAATTGCTATTGCCTGAATGAATGCATTGTTTCCTCATTGTAGCCAGCTGACCCCTGCATCACCATTGCCCTGCCCCTCTAGCACTTGGTGAATCACTCCAATGGCATTCAGAAAGACTTGTTCTGCACCACATCACACGATGAGAAATGCGACCACAGCCCTGTTACTTAATGTGGCTTTGTGTCCACTCTCCCTTTCTCGTTGTCTCTGAACTATGCGGCAGTATAGAACAGCTCTTCAGCTGAGAGAAGAGTTGTTTGTGTCTTTGGGGCTGTTGAGTGTCAATGTGTTCAGTGCCAAAGGGAGGAGAGGCTGTCTGTCTCTGTGCCTCTTTGTGTGGGAAGCACTGCTCTCTCGCTTTCACTCTCTCTCCCTCCCTCTCCCGCCCTGCTTCCAGGCAGCCCTCCTTTTTAAATGAGCCCATTGAGAGCCTCTGGAGCCAAGCGCATATGGCTTTCATTCTTGACTCCTCTCCAGCACCCGTTTCTCGCTGCGGTCACCCCAACCCAGCGCTCTCTCTGTATGACGACCCTGCTCTGCTCTGTCTATCCCCCTGCTTCCTCCTCCAGAGCCTCATTCTGCCGGAGGAGCGTCCCAGAGAGACAGCTCAGAGTCCTTTAGAAGCCTGACTGACCAGCTGACCGGATCCCACCGCTGATGCCAACTGCACTCCAGCTACTCCAGTTGATAGATTTTTCCTAAGCTAAAATTGCTGTCTCTTCTCGTTGCAGCAAATGCGGAAGGAACCGGAAGTTGTGACGGTCACCCTGAAGAAGCACAATGGCATGGGCCTCAGCATTGTGGCTGCCAAGGTAAGACATCTCTTAATCGTGTCCTTTAGTATTTAGGCTGAAAGGTTTTTGACACACTAGTACTCCTGGAAGACGTTTGTGACTTCCTGACTGGAAGGGAAGTGCTATCTGAGCGATGTGAAACAGACTCTACAGAAACAAGCCAGAAACATTGAGTTACATTTGTTGTACATTACGTCCATGCTTGAGCAGACTTACTGCCTAGTGAACAAATAAATAATCAAAAATAAGCCCTTATCTCAGCCGTTGTCAAGAGGCCTGCCTGCTGTTGCCTCGGGTGTGTCCTCATTTTCGGGTCAACAACAATGCCAGTGGAACATGCTGTTTCTAGCCATGTGGATGGATGTAAGAGCCTTACATTATCCTGCTTTAACTCTGGATAATGATGGGATGCCAGAAGAGATATCGGCAGAGCAGGCAGCTTTTTGTTGATAGTGTGTGTGATGAAGCGACTGTCATGGTTCCTCTACCTGCAGAGTTAGCTCGGCTGTTCTGTCTGACCTCAGCACTCTGAGGGATGTTTTTTACTGAAACAGATCGCTCTTTGTTTTTCTGTCCGTCTGTATGGCAAACATTCAAATTGGAAGTCAAAACAGCAGTAAGCAAATTTGTCTCCCGACTGACAGTTTCAGCCGTCCCTGGTCCTAACCATCATGTCCTAGTGTTGGAGGAAGCAGAGCAGGCAGGGGGGAACCTGTTGTTTTCACACACCGTGGTTTCCCTCACCTTTTGGTCCGACTGTGCTAACGACTTACAGTAATAGGTTCTTTAACTAAAGCGTCATCATTTGCAGTGGTGAATTAGTTAGTTAACATAGAACTCAGGCGGTGTTGGCCTGGGTACTGACCTGCAGCTGGCCCAGTTTTAGCCCAGTTCTGACCCGGTTTGGTCTGTGTGGGTAATGTGAGTGTGTCTGGGGTCTTACTGGGCTGCCAGAAGACTGGGCGTCTGAGAGGAAGAGGTGGTGAATAAAGGAGGGAAAGGGGGGGGCCTTCGTGAACTGTTTATTTTCAAAGCAAAGTTCTGGAGTTTGAGGTGGCCACATCCCCTGTGTTTTTACTGCTATTTTCAACCTGAGGTGGTGTGCAAGACAAGAAAGACGGATGGGGGGAGAGTGGCGGGAGGGAAGGAGAGGGAAATGGGAGGGGAGGAAGGAAGGCACAAGGCAGACTGGGGAAGCAAGGGAATGAGAAAAAAACAGAGTAATGATATATTTGCCTGGTGCAGAACACACAGCTGGGAAGTGCTCTGAAAGTTTACCCAAACTGTTGCAGAGTAGCAGGGGCTAGCGCTGGTGGACTGGTTACGTAACAGTCTGGATATGGTAATTCCTACTCCGGCTAGCTGCTGATATTTGCCGTATGGGTCCAACAGTAGGATGTAGAGCTATCTTTCACTCACTGCTCCACACCTAGTCTCTCCTCCTTCGTTAGCTGTTTTGTTCTCTGCGAGTACTTCTGGGCTGTGATCTGCCCCTTGTTGCCTGAGCTCGAGCCGGTGCTAGCCGAGTGGGAACTATCTTCACCATGTGGTTCTCTGTGGTCGGGAGGAGGGACCAGTCCAAGCTGGTAAGTCTCTATGCTGACTTCTCTTGGAAACAAGGTTTTTAAGCATGCCTTGTATGGTGTGAATGTGTGGAGGTGTTGGCAGGACCGCAGCAGGAGAGGAGGAGGAGGGTGTGAAGACACAGGAAACGGAGCTCCAGTATATGCTTCTGTTCTACTTGCTGTGACCTTCCAGATCTGACACCTTGGTGGTCTTTTGCTCAAGTTGACTTCTCAGTGGGAGTTCAATCTTTCACAGTTGCTCGTTTACAATGTGTGAGACTGTAAATAAACGTCCAGCGCGGACCGGTTCTTCACGTTGATATATGACCCACTATGTAAGGGACCTAAGACCGCTCGTCTCTACGAGCTGTTTCCCCTGTTACGGGGTGCTGCAATGCACACACACAGGCCAGAACTTCAACACAAGGACAAGAGCTTGGTTTTTAGTCTGTTTTGAAGATGCTGGTACAATAGTGATGGAACCGTAGAAGCTGCTAGAAGCTGCTTTACAATGGCTAGCTGGTTGAATACAAACCCTGTGGTCTCCCTTCTGTACAGCAGGTTTCCCAAACTCGGTCCTGGGGACCCCCCCCCTGGGTGCACGTTTTGGTTTTAGCGTTGTTCCCGCCGCTTTGTGAACGACTGTTTTTAATGACTTAATTAGAGCTGCTGTGTGTGTGTGTCCTGCAACCTAAACACATCCTTTCTGACAGACAGAGAGGTGCATGTTATTAAATGACAAAATGAAAGACTTGAATAGCATCGAAGGAATGAGCGAGAGATGGATTGTACAAAATACCCCGTTCTGACCCAGAACCATGTCTGTTAAGACCCTGTTTAATAGAAAAGCACATGAAGCACCTTGCAGCCTCTAACCATCACCACCACACACCCCCAGACAGAGGGGCGAAGACACAGCTCTGTGTGGTCTCCACTAACCCAAGCAAGCAGGGCAAAGCCCCCCACCCCCCTCCGCCGCACAGACACAGGCGTCTGACTCAACAGTGAGGGAAGCACACTGGAATCATTTAGACCACAGCCACATGTCAAGACGTTCCCCTCTGCTATTAGTTGATTATCAGATTAGTGTGGTGCCGAACTGTGTACTGTGAAGTGTTTAATATGGGGTCACGCAGTGTCTGTCACAGAGGTGGCCCAGTGTGCTGAGAGCTCATTCTGATGATGGAACTGTCTGACCCACTTGACCTCAGATCCAAGGAAACATTCTCTTTGCTCAATTCAACGTCATCACAGACAGACCGTTCTTCTCGAGGGAAAAATAAGACGTCTCAGTCGTGTGAGATTGTGCTGCTACTAGTTCCTTGCTCCTCCTGTCTCCAGTCAGATTACGTCGCCTTTAAGAATGAAGTGTATTGATGGAGCTATTTCCACCTCGGTATGGAGGTCAGATTGACCACCTTGGAGCTGTGGACAAATTGACTTGAGACAGAGATTTGTGTGTGTATATTACAAACTCCCTCAGGACTCCAGTCCACCAAACTATTGTCTCCTGTGTTAAACCCCCGTGGCAGGAAACTGTAGACCATAGTATGGCTTTGAGATATATGCAGGAATGTACACACACACATATACACCAGGGTTTCCGTTAGCCGGCAATTGACTTAAATAAAAATGCAGATAAATAAAACTGTTGCCGGCCAAAATAACTGAGGGGGGAAAAAATCCCATAGAATTTTTTTAACATTTTTTTTACTCATTGATGGAAATACATTTGACGTCATCCTTATCGGTCTATAGGTGAATTAGCATAATTGAGTGGAATTAAATTGTGTTTAGTCATCATGTATCTTATTTATCCAGCCCAGCTATCACGCGCACAGCATACAGCATTAGGGAACCCCTATTTTCAGTGGGGTTTCTCCCTGCAGCTCGTCAGCTGGTTTCTGTGCTCTTATCAGCTCGTTCATTGCGCAACAATTCTAAATGCTATCGCTTGTTGAACTGTTTCGGTGCACGACATTTTCAGGACCGAGAAACCAGGAACATGCTCATTGCTCACATGGAGCACTCCAAACAAAAGACAATGGAAAAAACGGACAACTCTCTTATGGTTATGAAATTAAGTAAAACTAGTTTCTCACAAGTGTAGCAGGTTGTGAACTCTGCAAACAACGTTTCCACTCCGAGAATGAAGAACTGTAGATGACTAATACATGCATTAACAGAAATGAATGTAACAATTTTTTTCGCTTTGTCCTTATGTGGTATTGTGTGTAGATTGATGAGGAAAATGTTTAGTTTGATCCATTTTAGAATAAGGCTGTAACGTAACAAAATGTGGAAAAAGTCAAGCGGTCTGAATACTTTCCGAAAGCACTGTATGAAATGGGCAATTGATACACATTTTTAATAAAAGGCCAAACAATTCACACAATTAAACAATGAATGTGCAAGAATTTGTGGAAGACAGTTGAGCCATTCTGGATAGAGGCTCTCCTACAGTGTATCTTTGCCACACACCTCTTGTCTCAATTGTTTTGAAGTTATACTGAAGACACGTTATCTTCAGACATATTTCAGATGCTTTTCACTGACAGCCGCAACTCAATAATCAGCTAGGCCTGTTTCCACGCGCGCTGCACAAATGGCGTGCTTCCCAAATGGGCATAGGCATACGAGCTTATGATTTGAAACATTTCAGTAATTTTCTTTTAATAGCTAATGATCCTTGATTCCTTTTTGACTTAAGTCATGCTTTCTGGTGAAGTATTTTATTTTTGTATAGACAGGAGTAATTATATCATTTTGGCAAATTTATTTCCATTTACTTCCCTATTGGACCCGCCGCTATTGGCATTTTCCGGCACCACATTTTCCTAACGGAAACTCTTGACATATACACAAAAACAAACATAGTATGATTGCCGGTTCAGTGCAAAAGGACAGTTGTGTGGCCGAGTCTGATGCCTTGGCTCCAAATTCCTATAGAGCAGAACTGGGTTACAGGGCACTCATGGCAGGGCGGGACAGGAGAGCTGTTTGTGACTTACAGCCAACACATTCATCTGATTGGAGTAAAGTTTATTCACTACTGTACATCTGAACTGCTTTCCCCTTGAACAGTGGGCACCAATCTGAACTGAGTCCACATTTCTCCTCATGTAAGTGGTCAACTGTTATGTGGATAAAAGTTAAACATTTTATCAACTTGTTGTAATGGCTCTCCATGTTTGTTATAAGGCACATCTATTTGTAGTATGTCAAAGCTTCTAAATCCATTAAAGGTGATGTTGCTGTGTGTGTGTACAGATGTGATATGTGTCTGGATTGTGCTAGGACTGTGTCCTTACTGGACCCTACCATCACAGTGGAAATGTGCTCAGCCTCAGATCATAACACCCGGTGAACTGAGCAGCTATTACAACGTAAGGGGGTCATTTCCCCTGCCCACCCTGTTTACCATATGGTCTGCTGTTAGTGGTGCAAGTCAACACACTTAGGACAACATTTTCTGTCTGTAAAATAGCTCTTGCAGTGTGCAAAATTGTGGCGCTCTTTCCAAGCACAACCATAACATTGAAATAGATGGAATGCATTTAGGCACTTTGGAATACTGCAGCTTGCCAGTCATCTTCTTGCATCGTTTCTATTGGATTTCAATTGTAAAGAGCTTGGATCTCTCCTCTGAACATGCTGTCTACAGTCTCTGAGACGTGACTAGACGTGTTAGAGCTGTATAGCACTCTGTAATAGTTTCCTTTGAGGCTCTCGCAGCCCCAGCTGTCTGGCTCCAATCCCCAGGTGTGATGTGTGCCACGCTCTGACTCCACACACAACTCCCCTCAGCATCGGGCGAGGCGTGTAGCGCGACTTCAACTCGACACGTCCAACACCCTCCGACAACCTGATAGTTAACAACAGCATCGTAGCTAGCTACACATGAGCTCACCATAATGTTACATTGCGTCAACTTCCTCTCCTTTACTAAAATAAATGTTAGGGTCTTTAGGTGTTTTAGGGAAGGAGGAAGGGAGGTTTTAGTGAGAGCGGTGGGATACACGTTGGATGAATGGGTATTATACCACCTTTAGGCAGGTATAAATACTACCCAGCATTCTACTACACTAGCCAGCCCTCGTACTTAAAAACGGTAGCAATTAGAGCTCTCGTTAAAGCACTGCGGCGTTTTATTAATGGACTTTATAGACTTCTGTTACATATGTTTTGCCAGGCTGAGCCTATGAACTTTGTCGGGCTGATAGGCAAAGGCGGGGTAGGGGAGCCCTGATGCTTCTCGCTCAATTCAATTTGCTTTATTGGCATGACGTAACAATGTACATATTGCCAAAGCTTACTTTGGAGATTTACAATATTAACATAATCTTAAATATTGTCAGCTGGACAACAATAAGCAAAGGTCAAAATAACCATACATTGAACAATTGCATAGGTTGTGCAGGTTTGTTGTAATGGTCTGCCAACCCCACAGCTCTCTGCGCCTATACTCATCAGAGAGGTCTTTGAAACACTGTAATTGTTTTAGATTTTTGACATTTTGTCTTGAAATACAGCTCTGTCTCGGGTTCAGCTGGGGTGCAGTGGTTGCAGAGCCTTTCCTTTACAGGGAGCCAAGTTTTCCTGCGTCTAACCTTCTCAATGGCAAGGCTGTGCTCACTGAGCCTGTACTTTGTCAAGGTTTAGTAACCATGGTCAAATAGTTTGCCATGCTACACTATACGGGCCAGATAGCACTACATTTTGTTTGTGCTTGTTTTTCCCAATAAGTCATGTAGTTTTGTTTTGACTGTGTTGTAATTTGGTTTATACTGATTGATTGGATGTTCTGGTCCTTGCATGCTGACTACGTCGTGTGCGCGAGCGTTGCAAAATATATTTAGAAATCTGTTATTCAATTATTGCACCCACACTGCTCGTGTGCGTCAAGGAGCGTCTGCATTGCCAAGGGCTAAAATAGAAGTCTATTTCTATTCTATTTCTGACGCAGATCGCACAAAGTCCTGCCTCTCCCATCTCCTCATTGGTTTATAGAAGCAGGTACCCACGTGCCATCTCCTCATTGGTTATACCCACGTGGGTGATTGAAAGACAACTGCTGCCGGTTGTCGTGGCAATATCAAGTTTAGATGCCAATCACCATATAAGTTCAAAGATGAAAAAGTCTGGAAGGAGGAGAGATGACTAGAAACGATTCGGTTGACCGTTTTATGTGTGGATTAATTGTCGGAGTAGAGGACCTTGTGCATTTCAGGTAAAATAACGACTCAATGTTTATATCCCAGGACAAATTAGCTAGCAAGTGCACGCTAACTAGCTAAATTTCCATAAATGTTTAATGCTTTTCGACCTGTCCCCAAATTAATGTCATTGGTTCAGAGTTTGTTTTGATATTTTAACCTGCGTGTTGTGATCGCGTTTGGTGTAGGGGTCAAAATACATTTATGCACGATGGCGCACGCGCGCAGCAGGTTTGGGTTCCGTGTAAAATAGAAATGGGTTCTATTTGTGACGCTCAACGTGTTGCAAGTCCTGCCTCTCCAATCTTCTCATTGGTGTTTAGGAGCATATACCCATGTGGGTGATTGAAAGATGAACTGTCATATAAAGTCCAAACAAGAAAAAGAAGCCTGAAGGAAGGAGGAGAGCTGATAAAACGGTAAACCGAATTCCTTTCTCATCTGTGGATTAATTGTCGGACTAGAGGACCTTGTGCATTTCAGGTAAAATAACAACCCAATGTTTATATCCAAGGACACATTTAGCTAGCAACAGCAAGATAGCTAGCTAAATTGCCATAAATGTTTCATGCTTTTCGACCTGTCCCCAAATTAATATAATTGGTTCAGAGTTTGTTTTGATATTTCAACCTGCGTGTCCTGATTGCTTCTGGTGTGGGTGAACAAAATCAATGTGCACACGCGTGTCCGGTTTGGTCAGCATGTTAGGCTTCAGTGTGTTAGTAAAACAGGTTTGTGAACTCAGGACCAGCTGGATGAGCGAACTCTTTTCTTTGCTCAGCTCTTGCAGGGCATTGCAGGGCTTGGTAATGATATGAGTGGGGGTCACAGTATTTTAGATGTTTCCAAAACTGAATTGCTCTTTTTATATTATTATTATTATTAGTGGATATTGGCCTAATTCTGCCCTGCATGCATTGTTTGTAGTTTTCCTCTGGACATGTAGGAGAATCTTACCGCACTCTGTATGCAGGGTTTCAATGGGGTGTTTGTCCCATTGGTTGAAATCTTGTTTTGCAAGTGGACCCCACACCTATCTGCCATAAAGTGCAATTGGTTCAATGACACATTTTAATTAAATTTGAATATTTTTTTTAATGGCATAGAATGCCCTGCATGCTTTCTTTCTGTTCATTCACTGCCTCGTTAAAGTGGGGGTGTAAATGTTGTGCTTATTAAGGAAGTTTAGAACTCTTACATTTATAATGCTACAGAAAACCTTCCCCGGGTTACTGTTCATACACATGCCTCTGTAATTGTTAGGGTCAAATGTATCTCCGTTCTTAAAGATTGGGGCTATAAATCCTTGATTCCAGATGTCAGGGAAATAACCTACGCTCAGGATCAAATTAAACAGTTTCAATATAGCCATTTGAAATGTCTCTGTCGGTTAGAACTACCATTTTCCTCACATCACTCCTTGATGTAAAGGCCTTAATCTAGAACAGCGGTGGGATCATGGGGAAATGCAGTGGGGTCGCCAAAAGTATTCAGACACGCGTTCACACACACACGCGCATTCCCAGGTTTGTTTGTCCCCTGTGGCAGTAACTTATGACTTGCACCCTGGTTCTCTCACTACGCCCAGTCTCTTGCCCCCATCCAAATGTGAGCTGTAGTAAGATTTTCCTCTTGTAGGACAATAAACATGAATCTGTAACAGCCTGGCAGAGGGCCAGTAGTCCTGACCTGTGTAAGGGGACCCCCTCTTATGTGTGAGCGGGACCATTGGGTCCCCCGGGAGGACGGGTGGCCCTCTGGAATGTCCCCCTCCGGGCTCAGGTGACATCCCTCTAGGAGGAGTCCATGCCACAGCTCCAGTGTCTGCACTGTTCGTAATCAAACACACACACCTACGCCAGATGAACGACTTCCACCACAGTGCCAGACTGAACAGATTGACGTATTTAGTCTATCTGAAGGTATCTCTTATTGCAGGGGTGTCAAACTCATTCCATGGAGGGCCTAGTGTCTGCTGGTTTTTGGTTTTTCCTTTCAATTAAGACCTAGATAACTGTTGGGGGTGTGGGTAGTGGAGGGCTGGATGGGTGCTTCTGATGGTCTATTGTGGTGTAAATAGCCAGGCTTTCTCAGGCGGATTCTGTTTCTGCGTTTCCTCACCGCTACTGTGGCTGAATACTGTGCTAGGCTTCCTTAACCACAGATCTCGCTCCCTCTTTCTCTCTCTCTCTACTCTTCAGATCCTCTGTCTTTACATTCTTTGCGTTAGCATCCAAATAAGGCATCAATGTAAGGAGTGTGACAGTCGAATCCTCTGGTGTACATTTCAGTGGTTGTTTTGGCAGCTCTTCACAACGCCCATCAAACGCTTTGAGGAATAAACAGATGTTCAGACAGCAGGCGGCTGTCCAAACCTCTCCCCAAGCTTTAGTGTCGACCGCCAGCCTTTCTCAGCTGACCACCACACATCAGACTTAAAACAACAGCGTGTCGCATCCACAGCAGCCTTCGTGTGAGATGGCCAATGGGCCCACACATGGGTGGCTTTTCCTGGTCAAACCCCCCAATCCCGGTTCTCGTGTTTGACATGTGTATTGTTAGCACCTCCAGCTGAAGTTCATCTCTACCCACAATCCCCTGCTACTCTCTCTGTTAGGGGTCACTAGGGCCCACCACGCATCCTTTATGTTGACCAGCGTCGAGGTGTTACTGCGCAGACTCTAATGTCGAGGGTCTTATTGTGAGTCACTACACTTGAATAGGGGAGGAAGTAATAAGGTAGTGTGGAACTGGTGCTGTGGAAGAGCAGGACCACCAGGCAGGCTGTGCTGTGTGGCGGTAGCTATCTGCTGCACCTTCTAGAGGAATGTGTTGTTGACCATGGAGGAGAGCAGTGCTGTGATCTCCCTCCCTGGTCTGGCTGTTGTCTCTCTGGTGCTGGTTCCCTTGAATTGAATGAAGGAGTTAATGTTTTACTTCAGAGACTAACATTGTTCTCAACAACACACACTCATAGTGGCTGGTGGGCAAGTTCTCTGTCGAGCTCATTTGATTTCTGTTGCGTAGGTTCCTTCAGACAAGCATGTTGTTGAATTGTGTTACACAAAGTTCGTAAGGAGCAATTGTTTTCGGTGGGGTTCTTGAGTTAGAGCACCGCCTGTATCTATTATCTAGCCTGCTGTGTTTGTACAGGTGAAAGCTCTTTCTACAATTGTCTGGTATTATTGGGCTGTAGATCCATGTGAACAGGGCCCTCGTGTTATTTTGAGAACAAGACAGTACTGTTCCAGGCAGCTCAATGTGATCTTTACCTGATCTGCCCCAAATATTACAGCTGGCTCTGGCCCAGGATTTCCTTTAGGAAAATTTGACTCCGGACATTTGACCGACAACCTTTTTCATTTACTGGACATTCGATACATTTACCAGACCCATATGTATTGGGCACACAACCTGATTAGGGAGTCCACCCACCGTGCTCAGAATGACAGAAATCACATTTAGAATACGGTCATTCATATTAACAGAACATGCGTTTCGCGGATGCAACAACGTGTGGTCCTTTTACCAAATTCTGATGTGCACTTTGAACCTGCGCTTAAATATGTTAACTGTCCAGATGTACTTTTTCCTCTGCTAACAAGACGAATAACAAAGAGCAAAATCACTAGTTTATGTCAGTCTACTATAGTAGTAAAGTTTAGGCTACCTATTCTATTGGTCAGCTTGTCGAGAACGAAATAGCCTATTTCAAACAGACTCTGGGACAGTTGTTGGACGATAGATCCCACATTTATCCAGCCAATAGGTCTAGCCTGATGCAACCGATCACAACGTTTAGCTTAAAATGTTGATCAACTAGTATTTCTTCACATTATAAGCGCAGCAATGCGCACAAGGCAGTAGGCTACGCACAAATGTACATTCAGTAATGCAATTAACGGGAAAACAGTTATCAAAATGAATACGGCCTCCAACTCATTGCAAAGTGGTGTGTGTGACGCGCTGATGAAGCCTGCCTTAATTTTGCAGTTTTTGATGCAGCGTTCAAACTGGGAACTCGTAAATCTCAGACTTCAGTGCGTTCAAGACAACTAGGTACTGGGGGGGAAAACTAGCTTTGACTGGGGGAAAAAATATTTTGAATGGTCATCCAACTTGGAATTCCAACTTGGGCCTCTTTCTAGAGCTCCGACCTGAAGATCACTGACGTCATGATTTGACCTTTCCGAGATTTGATTTGACCTTTCCGAATCTGACAGATTTTCAATTCAAAGGCTCTGTATCTGTATGCTGTACGCGTGATGAATAAGATACATAACGAATATACTGTAGACGCGCCAATTTAATTCCACAAAATTATTTAAATTAACCTATAGGCCAATAAGCTTGAACAGTCAAATGTATTTTCATCGACTGGTATTTCCATCAAGGAATAGGCTAAAAAGCATTATTACGCAATGGGATTTTTTGTTATTTTCCCGGACAATTGGCCGATAGCAATTTTATCAGCTTTAAAAAAAAGAAATGTATGGACAAAAGCTGGCAATTACCTGCTAACTGGAATCTTGCCTGTCTGGGCATGCCATATTGGGTAGTTACCTTTGGAGAGCTCAGCCATGGGAAAATACCTTTTTCATCATGGTAGATACATTTTTAGTCCACTCTCCTAAAACACTGACTCGCAGGAGTTCTTCCACACTACTCTAGGATTGTATTTCAGTTGGATGCTAGTGAAATTATTTAGGTTAACCGGTTGTAACCGGTATGAAGTGATTTATTTTAGTTTGGGCAGAGGGATTTGGGGAATCCCCTTGTAGTTTTCCTGTGTTTTAAATGTGGTGATGCTTAAAGGGAACCTGAACTGGTTGAAGGGGCTAGTCAGAACAGCAGATGGCATGGATCATGTCAAGCCACCTTTGGCCTCGTCTCATGTAGCCTCAAAATTAGTACCATGTTTGTTTTTGTCGATTTAATATAAATTGTCCTGCTCAGGGTCTCTAGACTCCAGATGAATAGTTTCATTTAGTTGGCAGTTCACTGCAGACAGATGCCTCCACACAGTGCTACAGTAGCTGTGTGATTTATTGAGGAATTGTGCTGCTACGTTAACACTAAATGGTCTCTGTTTATTGTCAACAATGTTCTACCAGGTCAGCTGATCAGCATCCGCTCCACAGTAGCATTTGTCACAACAGAACACTATGGGCCACGTGTTCGGACTGTCTGGCTTGTGAAGTGATGTTCCCTTCTGTCTGTCTTTCTCAAGGGTGCTGGACAGGACAAGCTCGGGATCTACATCAAGTCTGTTGTGAAGGGAGGTGCGGCTGAAGTGGTGAGGGTTTTAGATCATGCCAACTCCATACAGAATGACCTCATCTAGATTGAGTCACAATGTTGCTATAATATGACTTCTCTCTCCTTCCCTCTCTCTCCTCTGTGTGCGTGTTACATTTGTTTTTGTGTGTTTAGGACGGTCGTCTGGCTGCAGGGGACCAGCTGCTGAGTGTGGATGGCCGCAGCCTGGTGGGCCTCTCCCAGGAGAGGTAATGCCTCAAACTTCCCTGACCCGCCTCGCCCCGGGTCACTCCCCAACACAACACCAATTGGACCTTGTGTACAGAACAACCTGGGTTTAGGAGTGGAATAGGACACGTAATGTCCTGCTGTTATCCTTATAAAGCGCTGAAGAGTGGAGAAACCAAGATGAAACTGATACTAGAACATCAAGGCCAATTTGATACAAAGAGCTCTTTCAGTAGCAGCAGTCACACCATAAAGTAAATTAGCTCAATCGCGTAGAACAAGCAGAGACCTTATCTACAGTGCACTGACTTACAATGACCTCCACTCTGTTTATGTTGGGTCTAGTAGTAATGAATAGTTTATCCTTGGTTCACACCTCTCTCAGATTAGTTAGAGCGTTGGGTTAGAGCTTTGGCCCAGTAACTGAAAGGTCGCTAGTTCGAATCACCGAGCCGACAAGGGGGAAACTCTTGTCTGTGCCCTTGAGCAAGGCACTTAACCCTAATTGCTTGGTAATGGCTGACCCTGACCGTTACCCCACTCTCTGAGGGTGTCTCGGGGAGTGTTGGGATATGCAAAAAAACACATTTCCATTTCATACATGATTGTAATACATACTTGTACATAGGATAAATATAAGCACCCACCATAAATTATATCCTTTCAGACAAACACGCACAAATCTTTTGGGCATGTTCTTTTGGTTTCCAAATGCCAAAACAGTTGAGGCTCAGTGCTCAATCTATAACATTGTCGTCTATTCTCGTAGGAAAAAAAGATGGACGTTTAAAATCTAATTGCCACGTTGATTTAAAAGCATACGGCTCATTACACTTTTATATCTGCTCTTAAACTGACGACAGAATCTGGTCCAAATCTTGGATTTATTGATGGCTTTGAGAAGTTAGTGTGTGTGTTTCTGCCAATGACTAACCACAAGGCTTGAGCACCAAACAGACAGTCGAAAACTGTTGGGAAATGAACTTCTTCTAAATGCGATTGCATATGGAGAATGCCATTCCTGATACAGTTATGTGAACGCCTGGTCTGCCAATGGAAGTCTCATAAACATCAGTCCTAGGTACTGCCACGATGAAAAACTATAACTTCGGCATATTTGATTTGTTCTGTTGCGTTCAGTCATCTCCCCAGTCCAATGTATTCTGAATCCCATTAACATCTCTTCTCAGGGCTGCAGAGTTGATGACGAGGACAGGCTCTGTGGTAACACTGGAAGTGGCCAAACAGGGTGCTATCTACCACGGCCTGGCCACACTCCTCAACCAGCCTTCTCCTATGATGCCCAGAGGTAAGGGTCTGCTAGGACAACGGGGGCACTGCTGTTAACTATGGTCGCTGGTAAAAAAGTCATTCACTATATAGGGAATTTGGTGCCATTTCCGATGCAGACAATGTCCCTCCTTGTTGTCCCCAGTAATGGTCTGGAGTCAGAGGAAAGCCGGGGTTTGACTAAGTAGATAATGAGGGTTTGGACCAAACTTAGCAGTTGGCATTAGGGCTCCAGATTCCATGAAATGTCAGAAGCAAAAGTCCACTTTGTTTTGTTTTCAACATTCAGCCTCTAGACTTCTGTGGTATTGGAGCGAGACGGTTGTAGTTTATGGGGCGTTGGCTAGCTGGTAGTGTTTGTACTGAGAATGTGAATGATAGTTAACAATGTCCATTGTACATGTACTGTCTGCTGTGGTTGGCTCATTAAGGGGCAGCAGGTAGCCAAGTTGGGCCAGTAACCGAAAGGTTGCTGGAATCTAGATCGAATCCCCGAGCTGACAAGGTAAAAATCTGTCGTTCTGCCCCTGAACAAGGCAGTTAACCCACTGTTCCTAGGCCGTCATTGTAAATAAGAATTTGTTCTTAACTGACTTGCCTAGTTAAATAAAAATGATCTTTCTCCTTTTCCTCTCAGCGTTACAAGGAGGGCGTGATAAGAACGGTAAACTGAGACCAAAGAGTGAAGGCTTTGAACTGTACAACAACTCGGTCCAGAACGGCTCTCCAGAGAGCCCCCAGGCCGACTGGCAGGCCTACCCAGAACCAAAGAAGTTGAGCGGGGAGGAGAGACTACTGAAGAACCGGGCCGACCACCGCTCCAGCCCCAACGTGGCCAGTGAGTAGATGGGCGATTTCCAGCGTTATGGACATTAGATTTGCATGCAAAATTAAGAAAATATAATTCACTTTTGCTGTGTGAATATAGCACCCATTGGGGGGAGTGCATACCCCAAAAAGTGGACTTGTTAATATTGAAATGTTGTATGTTTTTCTTTTATTTATGTTTTGTGGTTTGGAGAAGAAGAAAAAAACGATATATATATATATATATATCCATTTCAAGTAACATCCATTTTTATTTATATATAAATAAAAATCACGTGTTAGAAAAATTAAGCAAATAAGAAGTATTATGGATGTTACTTGAAATGGACAAGCATTTTGGGGAGACTGAACATATTAGCAAAAGTCTGAGTTTGCTTTAGGTCAAATCATGGATTGCCATTTCGAAGGAAAGGCTTGGCTGGACACAAAAACAATCAAATTAATATTGTCATTTCTATTATTACTTTAGAGAGGAAAAACAACCCTTATGGATGTTACACCCTCCGTTGTGGACATTAGAGTCTGAAATAGACATTCAAATCTTATAAAGATTTCTTGATCCGAATCTATCATAACGTGTTGTCATAGTACAGGGGTGTCCAACTCTTTTTGCCCCGGGGGGCTGCATTCAGTCTTCAAAGAGGTCCGGAGGGCCACACTGAAAATTGGTTGTATTTCCTTGTCGTCAATATTTGCAATACATAGTCCTCTGTCAATCATTTCTGGAATTGTGGATGCTCCCTGGCTGTCTTGTGATTATTAGCGAGCTGGACAGTCAAGAAACGGTATGTATGTAGGACCATTATCATTCCTAAACAGTTTCCAGTTGGTTTAGTCATTTTGAAGTATATTGAGTTTGTTTCAGTTAAATGTTTTACATTTTTACTCAAACCACCCGCGGGCTGGATTGGACTCCCTAGTGGGCCGGATCCGTATGTTTGACACCCCTGGCATAGTACTTTAGGCTTGAATAATTACAGGTAGCCTTATACAAGGCCAGACACCACACCCTAACAGGTAATTCTCTCTTTATATACAGTACCAGTCAAAAGTTTGGACACACCTACTCATTCAAGGGTTTTTCTTTATTTGACTTTTTCTACATTGTAGAATAATAGTGAAGACATCAACTAGGAAATAACACATGGAATCAGGTAGTAACCCAAAAAGTGTTAAACAATTCAAAATATATTGTAGATTTTAGATTCTTCAAAGTAGCCACCCTTTGCCTTTGACTGCTTTGCACACTCTTAGCATTCTCTCAACCAGCTTAACCTAGAATGCTTTTCCAACAGTCTTGAAGGGGTTCCCACATATGCTGAGCACTTGTTGGCTGCTTTTCCTTCTCTCTGCGGTCCAACTCATCCCAAACCATCTCAATTGGGTTGAGGTCCGTGATTGTGGAGGCCAGGTCATCTGATGCAGCATTCCATCACTCTCCTTCTTGGTCAAATAGCACTTACACAGCCTGAAGGTGTGTTGGGTCATTGTCCTGTTGAAAAGGAAATGATAGTCCCAGATGCGATGGTGTATCGCTGCAGAATGCTGTGGTAGCCATGCTGGTTAAGTGTGCCTTGAATTCTAAATAAATCACAGACTGTGTCACCAGCAAAGCACCATCACACCACCACCTCCATGCTTCACGGTGGGAACTACATATGCGTTCACCTACTCTGCATCTCACAAAGACACGGCGGTTGGAACCAAAAATCTCAAACTTGGACACATCAGACCAAAGGACCAAGTCTCTTTAATTGTATTTATTTTTACCAAATAGGGCCATCTTCTGTATACTACCCTGTCACAACACAACTGGTTGTCTCAAACGCATTAAGGAAAGAAATTCTACAAATTAACTTTTAACAAGGCACACCTGTTAATTGAAATGCATTCCAGGTGACTACCGCATGAAGCTGGTTGAGAGTGTGCAAAGCTGTCATCAAGGCAAAGGGTGGCTACTTTGAAGAATCTAAAATATATTTGTATTTGTTTAACACTTTTTTGGTTACTACTTGATTCCATATGTGTTGTTTTAATAGTTTTGATGTCTTCACTATTATTCTACAATGTAGAAAATAGTAAAAATAAAGAAAAACCCTGGCCTGAGTAGGTGTGTCCAAACTTTTGACTGGAACTGTATATCGACTTTTCTGGACACTGGATGTATTTTTGGGGGTTTCATTTGAAAAAGACACTATACTGCCATGTATGAGAAATGTATTTCAGCATACATTTTCCAAGAGAATCTTAGCTAGAACACATTTTCAAGATATCACCAATTCCTTCAGTAAACGTCTGAAGAATACGTCCCAGAACAAGCACACGATGTGGTGAATGCACAAGCTTCGGGAGCTTAAGATATGATACATCGATGTCCATCACATCCACAACCGTTATGGATGTTACGGATATCATAACGCTGGAAAAGGATACTGATAATGACAAGAGAAACCAATTATAAACCATATAAAACCTTGATGAAAGTTTGCTTTACAGAGAATGTTTCAATAGGATTTTTTGGGATGTTACGTTACCTGTCCCAGTCAGCCACTATCTTTACAAGACTGTAGAACACGCAAATAAAACTCAAGGCAGTTAAATTTGTCTGTCTTGCTTCATTAATATTTTGCCATAACTAACACTGGGGGACAGCTGTGAGTGGAAAAACAAGCTCTGTGAGCCCTTTCTAAAAGCCATGAAATATGATTGACTGGAAAGTATTAATTGAGACTTGGCCACCGTCTCTGTAATCATAAAAATGCATGCAATTTCCTACCTAAACTTTTCAAATAGACTCCAACACATGGACCTTTGTGCTGGGCTGGAACAAAAACCTCCAAACCCCATAGCTCTCCAGGGCAAGAGATGGTGAATGGCAGGTTGGCATTTATTGTCATGAATCTTGCCCTGGAGGCGGCTCTGCAGAGTGGTTACTAGCTAGCACAGCCACAAAGTCATAAAATCTCATTTTTAACCCTAATGCCTAACCTTATATTAAGACCAAAAAGCAAATGGCCAATCTAGATGAAATCACTAAGTTCTGCCTCACTAAGTTCTGCACGATTCATGACAATAAATGTCAACCTGCTGGTGAATGGTGATCACTGGAGTAGTGTGTGTGTGTGACCACTGAGTTAGTGTCTGCTCAGCTCTGACTACCTGGTGTTTTTCCTCCAGACCAGAGTCAGAGTCCAGGAGGAAATGCCGTCTACCCAGGAGGACCTGGGACAAAGATCACCTCCGTCTCCACGGGCAACCTGTGTGCTGATGTGAGTAACCACAGCAACACCACCAGTCAGAGGAATGTCGCCGTAACATATCTCCCTGAGGAGAAGGTCTACTCTGTCTCAGTTATGAGACCAGACCACACCAAGACATTACCAGTCACACAACTGGACAAGACGATACATTATTGCAGCATTCCCTGTGTTAAATCCGTTCTTCTCAGCTCTCACAATCAAAACAATAACCAAGATTACTAAGAGTCATTATCGGTGGTAAAATCACAACGTTCCAGCGTAACTGAAAATAGCTTTATCTATTGTTCCCCCTGTAATAAATCTGCATCAGCTCTCCAACCTCTATCACTGATTAGCTACCAGTGGTGTGGTGTTCGTGTGCTGCCTCTCCCACATTCTTATCCTGTCAACAAACAATGGTCTCCCTGAGCACAGGACCCCACCGCCATCTGCTACCGTTAATAACACTGATGCCGGAAATCTGCACCGTGACCACGAGCGTTTTGTCTAGTTTATCCCACGTCTCGTGGTGTATGTTCTAATAGTAGTCCCCTTTTTCCTTTTCTATAGGACGAGCCCTCTCCACCTCGTCCCGAGGCCTACCCAATCCCCACTCAGACCTACCCCAGGGAATACTTCACCATCCCAGCCTCCAAGTCTACAGACCGGATGGGCCCTGCCGCGGGGCAGTTATACGCTGACGACAGGGGCCCTCCTGGCTCCATGGAAGACCACAACAGCAGCATGGCCATGCAGGTGGGCACACGGGCAAAGGAATCATGCAGAAATGTTTTGTCTGAATAGCGTCTCTCATAATATCAAATACTATACCTGCATGTTGTTCATTTACACATGTACTAGGTGTATACGATGGTGTAAAAGTGCTGTGCTGCTCTTGCACTGTGTTAATGTTTGTGTATGTGATTGCTGTGTCTGTCCTCTCAGCGGATGGGCCACTCTCAGGAGGAGCTGTGTGACCTCCCGGGGGGCTACCCTCCAGCCACCCTGCGTCCTGAGGACCTGGTCCACCTGCAGCAGCAGCAGCAGAGAGAGGCTGACTACCAGCGAGGCAGTGGGGAACACTGGGTTAACCACCACCAGGTCTCCTCCTCCGTGGAGTCCTCCACCTCCAGCCAGGAGCACCTCAACTACTCCTCCAACAAGACCCAGAGTAACCACAAGAGTGGCCCGGGACGCTGGAAGACCCCTGGCCCCATCGCCCCGCACCCAGGCCCCGTGGCTCAGGCCACACGCACAGACCTCCCTCCCCCTCCACCGCCCCCTCCCCTTGTACACTACCAGGACTTTGATTCCCAGCCCGACCTGCCCCTACCCCCTCCTCCCTCGGCCTCCCAGCAGCAGGCAGCAGCCGCCGACCGCAAGAAGCGCGAGGAGCAGCAGCGCTGGTATGAGAAGGAGAAAGCCCGGTTAGAGGAGGAGAGGGAGAGGAAGAGGAGGGAACAGGAGAGGAAGCTGGGACAGGTCCGTAACCCATCCATGCCTTTAGCCCACAACAACAACCAACATGGGGGCACACTCCCCCCTCCCACACAGCACTATCAGATGCCCCCTCCCCAGTCCCCCATGCCAATGCAGCAGGTGCCCTTGCCCTACTTCCCCCCCCAGGCCCAACAGCAGCCCCAGCAGCAGCCCCCCAGGCCTGAGAAACTGTCCACTCTGCCCAGAGTGACGACCCTGCCCCCTCAGGGTAACCCAATGGACACAGTGATCAGAGAGCTGCTCCCCCAGCAGCAGCCCCGCACCATCGAGCGCCGAGACCTGCAGTACATCACCATCAGCAAGGCGGAGCTGTCCTCCAGCGACAGCCTGTCCCCAGACCCCTGGAAGAGGGACGCCCGGGAGAAGCTGGAGAAGCAGCAGCAGCTGCACATCGTAGACCTGCTGGACAGGGAGATCCAGGACCTGCAGGCCAAGCCGGAGCGTACGGCTGAGGAGAGCGACCGGCTCAGGAAGCTGATGCTGGAGTGGCAGTTCCAGAAGAGACTGCAGGAGTCCAAGCAGAGTGATGAGGAAGATGAGGAGGACGACGACGAGGACGTGGACACCATGATGATCATGCAGCGGCTGGAGGCGGAGAAGAGAGCAAGGGTGAGCTGCCCTGGAGAGCAGGGGTCTAGTGTAGCACACGGGAGAACATGGAGAAGGTACGCTACGCTATAGAGAATCATACAGCACATCAGGGAGGTAAAGTGTATGGAGGAAGACTAGTGGCCCAAGATGTTCAGTGCTGAGATCATTAGAATCACAGACTCATCATTGATTACAGTTGACCCATTTATAAATTACCTGAGCTCTATGAACATTTTGAGCCACTTGACTCACAGGGCATGACATTTCTCATGCCAAGGAAGGGCCAGCCATGGGCCAAGCAGGGTAGTGGGAAAATAGGAAATGGAACTGGGCTTAAAGGGATACTTCAGAATTTTGGCAATGAAGCCCTTTATCTACTTCTCCAGAGTCAGATAAACTCGTGGACACCATTGTATGTCTCTGTGTGCAGTTTGAAGGGAGTTGCTAACTAGTGTTAGCGCAATTGATAACAATTTCTACCTGGCGTTAGTGAAATTGCTTACTAGCGTTAGCGCAATGACTGGAAGTCTGTGGTAACTGTCAGCATGCTAGTAGATACCATAGACCTCCAGGCATTGCGCTAACACTAGTTAGCATTGGCTCGCGAAACTACCATCAGACTGGATGCAGATCACATAAAAACAGTCCATCAGTTCATCCGACTCTGTAAAGTAGAAAAAGGGCTTCATTGCCATTATCCTAAAGTATCCCTTCAATGGGTACAGAGTAGGATATGCAATTCCCCTGAGGAAATCCCAGTAAGTAGCTAGCTACAATGAATGTTTTGCAGTGTGCACCTGCAACATGCTTATGCCATTGCTTTGCCATGCTAAGCTGAGCTGCTGTACTCAACTGGCTGCAGAGAGGGAGGGACAGGGTGCCGGACGCACAACAAACCCACATGGAAACATGGCAAAGTAGAAACTGTTCCTTTTTTTTCATAATTATGGCCATTTGGAAATGATTCAACTCCTGGTCTAACAGGATGGCCATCAGAAAGTGTTACATTCGGCAAGAAAACAGTCTGACTTAAATAGAATAAAACGTCCATAGGTCATCTAACGAGGGCTCATGTCCCTGGTCTCCTCAGACAACAGCACAGATGAACATCAACCAGCGAGGTCCCTCTAGTATATTACTCCTCATTAGTAACTGTTACAACAGTACTGTCTCTGCTGTGACCTTGTATTCAAGCTGTCTAGTGAGACTCCAGGATGTTTCCTTAAGTAGTGAGCAACATTCTTCCGAGTCCCTGCCATCCAGGCTCTGGCATCTCAGCGGGGGACGGAGCGAATCGGACGGAGCGAAGTGGAGCGTTATCGGTCTGAGGGGAAGTGGGCCGTACATTCACCGCTGGCCGTAATCAGTCCCATACTGGGGAGGAATGTTCCTGGCACCACATCACTGCTGCCTCTAAAACCCCTAGCAATGTTTTCACCTTCTTCTTCTATGCTTCTTCTTCACCTTCTTCTTCTCTTTATTTACTCACTCTCTTTATCCCACGTTCCTATCCTCCTCTGTTTTCTCTCTCTATTTGGTTTCCTCTCTTCTTCCGCAGCAGACTGCTGTCCCAGCAATCTCTGTTCTGGACTTGGTACGTTCTGTCTTTCCGCATTCTCCCTCCTTTCTCCTTTCTTACTTGTCTTGGGCTCCACCTGTGTTTCCTCTCCTTCATTCTCTGCCCTCCCTCATCAGGCCTGGGGGCCGGCTGCTGTGCTCCTGGGGCGGGTTCGGGAAGTTGGAGGTGCCACTTTTGGCTCTAGAGTAGCCACGGGGAAGTCATCCTGCGATTCTCATTGGCTGTTGGGACCCTGTCGATCTGTGGAACAGTGATCTAACTTGGTCTCTGTGAGAGCCAAAAGGCCAGACAGCCACACAAATTATTTTGGTCAGGGCTCATTTAAAGACGATACCAAATAATAATGCCTCATAAGATAAATCATCATCATTGATTAAAACAATTCCCAGAAAGAAAAAGAAAATCAGTAGGACACACTAATCTAACCTATAGAAAAGTGAATCTAAAACTAACTGGGGCATGGTTAAATAAAGTATTTGTTCCAGGGAGGCTCAGTACCATGCAGCTGTTTCAGAGCAGGGAGCTGCCTGGCCTGCTGCAGTGGGGGTCTGTCTGTGCATGGTGGAAGACCCTCCCCAGCAGTGGTCACCTGCATGTGGGGCGTAACCATCATTGCACCGTGTGGTGTCAGTCCACTTCATTCCAGTCATCCAGCTCTGTGTGTGAACAACGCTGGTGCTCAGCCTGTATGTTGTAGCATCTCCCTCCTCTCATTGGGGAAGTTGCACAGTGTTTTCTTCTGTCCGTCTGTAGTCATGTTTCATCTGGTGATTGACTTCCAGTCTGTTTGGTCATCATGACATCAGTGAAAATAAAGTGGACACTCCTCTGCTCCACTCTGCCCAGCCATGCTGCTGCTGTTTGTTGTTGCTGCACGTTGTTGTTGTCATTCATTCTGCATGTCCAGCTGTCGCCATGTGCCTGTCTGCAGTGCACACTGCTTCTCTCAACCCAGACGACCTATCCTGTGACAGAGTGGAAATGGCCCCAGAAAACCCCCCTCGACGTTTAACTCAGCATACAGAGCATTCCCCCACAATGACCTAGACGTTTTCAACACAACGGGCCCTTGTCTGGAAATCCGACGCCCCTGACAGGGGGCCAATCTGCTGAATGAGCCTGTGTATAGACGTGTGTAGATGTAGACCTGATAGCAGTCCTCAGGGCTTTACTGTTGAGCTGTGACGGACTGAGGAAACAGGACAGACTGGATTAATGTGAACTCAAGGTAGGATAGTGTGACTAGCGCATCAGTAAGTTTGCTCCAGTTGTAGATCTGAGGATAGTTTGTTACTAACTTATATTTCCACCTTTTCACCTTAGAGAGCAGGGCCTCAAATAACACTTATGTATAACACATTTGGGTCTACTATATGAAACAGTTCGATTTAACAAAATATATTCCACTCTACAACAGATTTATCTCCAAGCACACCTTTTAGGAGATCATAGACTGTAGGACAAGTCCCCGGGCCGTGTACATGGTGCTGAATGGTGTTTATGTGTGTGTGTGTGTGTGTGTGTGTGTGTGTGTGTGTGTAGTTGCAGGATGAGGAGCGGCGGAGGAAGCAGCAACTGGAGGAGATCCGTAAGCGCGAGGCGGAGGACCGGGCCAAGCAGGAGGAGGAGAGACGCTGGAGAGAGGAAGAGAGGGCCAGACGAGAGGTCGATGAGAAGGTACACCTCCCTGACAGGACCCATCGGACCGTGTACACTACACAGTCCTCTCAGCAGTTAGCTAACACACAGCTGGTTAGACAGGTTCTGACAAAATATGATGCATTTCTATGAAAGGGATTTCTGTTCAGCCAGACCGTAATAAGTTTATATTTTATATGAATTTGATAGACCTCAATGGAATCCAGATGTTTTGATGACACACAGCTGTGTTTCATTATTTTTTGTAAAAACAATTTTGACGCTAGTTAAGTTTTGTAAAGGATTGATGTCATTGCCAGCAGAGCAGATTAAAGCAGAAAGCCACAGCCAAATCAGAAGCTGAGGACATCAGAGTAACGGAGTGTAAACCCAGAGAGACTTAAGAGACTAAGCTGCACTGTAATTAAAGTATTACCCCGTGGGGATCTGCCCAGCTAATTGTAGTTTACCTCATGAAAAAGGAGTTGTGCCTAAACAAAACAGCCCAATTATACAGTGGAAAGTAAAGACCGGTCTGTGTGACCACTTCCCTTCAGGGGGTGTAGAGGGGCAACAGGCAGCCATTTTTTATAATCTGCTAACATTACCAGCTTTTTCAAGGTTTCTACTGTTCCTGGTCACTCTCTCTCCACGGAGCTGTAAGTGATCCTGTATGAAGAATTGTGAACACGCCCCTCTACAATGAACCAATCAGAGAACTGTGGAGGGGACTCTGTCTGTCTGGGTTTTTAGGACTCCAGTCGAGTAGTGATTAGTGATGGAGGTAGTGTTCAGTGTTCTGTGTTCAGGAGAAGTAGTATTGGGTCAGAGAGCCCACAACCAGACAGAATGCTCACTTATCTTAATGATGCCTGGTGGTGTTTTGTCTGTCAGAGGCCAAGTGTGGTTTTGGAGCACTGAGTGTTTCCTGTCCTCAGTCCCAGTCAGTTATGGAGACGTTGATTTACCAGCGGTCTGAGAGCATCAGCATCCAGTCATCTGACCTTGTGTGACAATGTTACAACATCCCAGCGCCATTTTGTTTTCACTGTGTGACCATTGATTTAGTTGTTTTCCTGTGAGTCATCCTCAGACCACTGGTAATCTAAAGCTCTGTAATAATGACAATGATGTCCAACGGCATGTTCTCAAGATGGTCACCTTCCTCTGTGTTATGTAATGTTATGTATGGATGTGTGTAACCCTCCTACCCCCCAAAAAGCATGGGAGTCACTTGTTGTTGTCTGTCAGGTTGTTTACGGAATCTTACGTTTGTTGGAAGCCATTTGTCATTTCATCAGGCATTGCTTTGGAACTGCTGCTAGGATGCCCCACCCTCGCTGTGGTCATACCAGAGTACAACACGTCACCTCTGTTTGCCTCACCATCCTCTCATCGATGTCATATACCTACCCACCATACCACCCACCACACACTAACCCAGGGGATCCATGTACAGAAACCAGAGCCAACCAATCTCTATTACTAGCTGGTCCCTTTTCCAGAGCTAAAACCATAGAATCCCTCAAAGTCCTTGTATTCAAGCCTATCGAATCACTTGACTGTAGTCTAACCCAAACCACTTCAAACTGCCCTAGCTGTCAGAAAAGTACCTATATCTCGCCGACGGCGGTTCTCAACACAGCATGTAGAGGAGATGAAAAACAGAGCACATGAAGTACCCAGAACACAGCACACAGAGCAGTCTCCCCCGCACATTACACACACACAGACACATAGTGAACAGATAAGGAAGTGGAGGACTTCTCTGGCTGTCTTGTGGCCATGGGATCCTCCCTCCAGCGGAATGTGTCAGTCCAAGACAGTCAGCCATGCCTTGGCCACACTAACCGGCTCTTCCCATTCCCTTAGAGGAGGCAGGAGGAGGAGTACTACACACGCCTGGAGGAAGGGCGGCGCCGGCAGCACGAGGAGGCCGAGCGCAAGCTGCTGACGCCTGACGAGCCTGGTCTGTACAGACCTCCCCTCCCCAGGGACTACCAGCCTCAGCCCCCCCCTCCCACTGCATCCCCCGCAACCACTGCCACTAACGCTCCTCCACCCCCGCCTCAGAGAAACGCCTCCTACCTCAAAACCCAGGTCGTCTCCCCTGACGCCTTGTACACTGCCAAGTTTGTCTCGTACAATGACGAGGAGGAGGAGGAGGAGGAGGACGCTGCAGGTCAGGTTAAGCTCTCCGCCACCAGAAAGTCCTATGGCGACCTCCCGCCCGCTCACAAGCCGCAGCCGTCTGCGCGCAAGCCCCGCCCTTTGTCTGATGGGATCTTTCTGTCCAGCTCATTCCAGCCGCCGGCTGTCAATGCCAACAGTACTGCAGGGCAGCCCCCTCCCCCTCCCATCAAACCCAGCCTCAGCTTCATCCCGACAGGCTACTCTAAAGGTAGACACGGAGAGGAGAGAGGACACGCCCTCCCATACGCCTCCCACTCCAGATCTCTCATTCATTCATGTTTTTTTGTTATATTTTTGTGTTCCTGTTTTTTTTCAGTAGAGTCATTCTGGCTTCCTTTTCCCTTCCTCTCTCTCGCTATCGACAATCCAGTAGATCTGTATTATAGTTGCCAATCAACTTGTAATTCCTTTTTTCTCCCACCATCTCCCATCAGTTTGTTATAGTTTGTTGGAAATTCCACTCCTCCACGAGCAAATCAGATTCCGTTTCTTGTTTGTTTTTCCTGATCCTCCTCTGTCCTCCAATCATCCTTCTAGCAAGTAAAAGCAATTGATAAAACAACCCGTGATTCGCTGTGATCGCACTCCAGATATCCAATCATAGTACTGTTGGTGTTGCCGCCCCTCGCCCGCCCGCCCATGTGTTTGGTTTTGCTGTGGTGGCCTGCCGCCCGCCTGCCTGCCCAGCCCTGCCACGGGCCCCACGGCTGCTTGGGGGTGGGATTGGCATTAAGGAACACTGAGACACTGGCTTCTTATCTATCACATTGTTACTGTGATGGGACCTGAGAGGAGCAACTCTCCTCAGGCTCACTTGGCAAAGGGGAAAGATCTGTTGAGTGAGCCATTGCATTTGTCTGTGGCTGTTTAAAGCTCTGTCAGGGCTCCAAACCAATCACTCATTAGATTACTGAGCGGTAGTACTACTTCACTATAATCTAGTTCTATGGTCTAAATCTGTGGCACAATGTATTCTGTTTTAAAGCCTTTAGTGACCCCTACTGACAGAAGTGTCAACTTTCAGTTATTGTCATCTATTGCTGGAACCTGGCAAAAGTGTGAAGTTCTTTCAAGATAAACTTTGCTTGACATTTTAGGGATAGTCTGCATTTTTGGTCAACAAACCACCATAATTTAAGTCTCTTGGTGAGAAGGGCATTCAAAAGTCTATTAGTATTATCATACTCTAAATACAATACATTTTCAGTGTTTCGTTGTGAGCCATAACAGTCTACTGTAGTTTGAGGAACTAATAAGATATTTGTTAAGTAGAAATGCTGTAAGTAAGTGATTTCCACCATTGACAATCACAAGATTATGCTTTTCTATTTTAGAGACCGATGAGTCTGTTTATAAATGTTCTTAAAGAAAATGTGAACGGAAGCCCTCCGATGTGAACACTTTAAACAGCCATGGACAAAAGATGGCAATAATGCAACACAGTCTTAGTCAAGAGGCTCAGTGAATGTCCCCCTGCATGTCACACAGCACCAGTGCCCCTGCCCTACCCAGTATGGATGATGTGTGGTGGGCCTGTTGTTAATGTGTTGCATTCCTCACTCAAATTGAGGGACCAATCACTAACCTTGCTATAATCCCACATCAACCCTCCCCCTGCTGAATCCTAGCTTCATTCCAATCGGCCTGATGATCCATTGCTATTTACTGCCTCTGCTGCTTTGCTTTGCTTTGCTCCTCCTTTCAACGCTCATGTATTCTGTTCACTCCTCTTTTTGTCTGCTATGACTGTTCCTGATTCTGCCCGGTCTGTGCCATGTCTGTCTGTGCCATGTCTGTCTGTGCCATGTCTGTCTGTGCCATGTCTGTCTGTGCCATGTCTGTCTGTGCCATGTCTGTCTGTGCCATGCCTGTCTGTGCCATGCCTGTCTGTGCCATGCCTGTCTGTGCCATGTCTGTCTCTGCCATGTCTCTGCCATGTCTGTCTGTGCCATGTCTCTGCCATGTCTGTCTGTGCCATGTCTCTGCCATGTCTGTCTGTGCCATGTCTCTGCCATGTCTGTCTGTGCCATGTCTCTGCCATGTCGTCTGTCTGCGTGCCCTGTCTGTCTGTGCCGTGTCTGTGCCATGTCGTCTGTCTGTCTGCGTGCCCTGTCTGTCTGCGTGCCCTGTCTGTCTGCGTGCCCTGTCTGTCTGCGTGCCCTGTCTGTCTGCGTGCCATGTCTGTCTGCGTGCCATGTCTGTCTGCGTGCCATGTCTGTCTGCGTTCCATGTCTGTCAGTCTGTGCGTTCCATGTCTGTCAGTCTGTGCGTTCCATGTCTGTCAGTCTGTGCGTTCCATGTCTGTCAGTCTGTGCGTTCCATGTCTGTCAGTCTGTGCGTTCCATGTCTGTCAGTCTGTGCGTTCCATGTCTGTCAGTCTGTGCGTGTCATGTCTGTCTGTCTGTGCGTGTCATGTCTGTCTGTCTGTGCCTGCCATGTCTGTCTGTCTGTGCCTGCCATGTCTGTCTGTCTGTGCCTGCCATGTCTGTCTGTCTGTGCCTTCCATGTCTGTCTGTCTGTGCCTGCCATGTCTGTCTGTCTGTGCCTGCCATGTCTGTCTGTCTGTGCGTGTCATGTCTGTCTGTCTGTGCGTGTCATGTCTGTCTGTCTGTGCGTGTCATGTCTGTCTGTCTGTGCCTGTCATGTCTGACTGTCTGTGCCTGTCATGTCTGTCTGTGCCTGTCTGTCTGTGCCTGTCATGTCTGTCTGTCTGTGCCTGTCATGTCTGTCTGTCTGTGCCTGTCATGTCTGTCTGTCTGTGCCTGTCATGTCTGTCTGTCTGTGCCTGTCATGTCTGTCTGTCTGTGCCTGCCATGTCTGTCTGTCTGTGCGTGTCATGTCTGTCTGTCTGTGCGTGTCATGTCTGTCTGTCTGTGCGTGTCATGTCTGTCTGTCTGTGCGTGTCATGTCTGTCTGTCTGTGCCTGCCCTGTCTGTCTGTCTGTGCCTGCCATGTCTGTCTGTCTGTGCCTGCCATGTCTGTCTGCCTGCCATGTCTGCCTGCCATGTCTGTCTGCCTGCCATGTCTGCCTGCCATGTCTGTCTGTCTGTCTGTCTGTCTGTCTGTGCCATGTCTGTCTGTGCATGTCATGTCTGTCTGTCTGTCTGTGCCCTGTCTGTCTGTCTGTCTGTGCCCTGTCTGTCTGTCTGTGCGTGCCCTGTCTGTCTGTCTGTGCGTGCCCTGTCTGTCTGTCTGTGCGTGCCCTGTCTGTCTGTCTGTGCGTGCCCTGTCTGTCTGTCTGTGCGTGCCCTGTCTGTCTGTGCGTGCCATGTCTGTCTGTCTGTCTGTGCGTGCCATGTCTGTCTGTCTGTCTGTGCGTGCCATGTCTGTCTGTCTGTCTGTGCGTGCCCTGTCTGTGTGCGTGCCATGTCTGTCTGTCTGTGCCTGCCATGTCTGTCTGTCTGTCTGTGCCTGCCATGTCTGTCTGTCTCATGTCTGATGTCTGTCTGTGCCTGCCATGTCTGTCTGTCTGTGCCTGCCATGTCTGTCTGTCTCATGTCTGATGTCTGTCTGTCTCATGTCTGTCTGTCTGTCTCATGTCTGTCTGTCTGTCTGTCTCATGTCTGTCTGTCTGCCATGTCTGTGGCTCTGGCTGTCCTGTCAGTCAATCTGCCTGTGTGTCAGTGACATTGTCTAATGCTGCTGCTTCCCTCCTCCCTCCGAGGCCATGCCGTGGTTCAGGTAACCGGTCTCCACTTGAACCACTGGCTCCCTCTGTTTACCACAATCCACTGGCAGCATCAAGGTGACGGGCAACCCAGCTCTCAGATAAGATATCTAGATGTTTTGAGACTGCTCAGATTCCACCTCCTGCTCCACTTTATCGTAAAAGAATATCAGCAAAATCTAACTGTGAATTGTTGGAGCTAGGGGTATTTGTGCTTGCCTTTTTTGAATGAAAAGAACACATTATCCATGGCTCTAGAATATAGAAAGACCTTTGGTTGACTTACATTACATCTGATGCCAAATTACTGTTCTGTATAAGCTTACATTTGGCTTACTAAAAGAATGAAATCCACAAACCGTCAGAGGCCCTTTCTTTAGTGCTTTGTTATTGGAGGGTTCATAAGGTGTTGTTATAGCTCAGGGGACAGATCTTGGATAGGTACCAATTTATCAACCAGTCTGTAGACTGAGAGCCGGTTCTGCCCCAGAAGAACTTGACCATGCCAGTGGAGTCCTGCCTCGGTTCACACAAGTCAATGTGTTTGTGTCTGCCCTGTTACCCCCAGTTTCATTCCATTTAAAGCAAAAGAAAACAAAATCAACATGCATTCGGATTCTGGTTGTGCTTCCACACACAGACACACACACACACACACCCGTTTGTTGGAACACAACCAGTCAGATTCTATTGGTGGGAGTTCTGGGTTAGTGTGAGACGCCAGCCCCAGCCCTCCGCTGGCATGGCCCTGACAGACACACGGACACGTGAGCCTACTGATTAATGCCTACTGTGGGTCAGAGGTAGAGGTCACCTGGGGGTCAGTGGTGTTCGGTTAGAAGTAAGAAATCCAGTTAGGACATCAAATCAGTCCTCATTCAGGCCCCTATGGCTTTGATGAGCTCCTACCGATCATCCAGCAGTTTAAGTCGTTTTTGGCATAACAGGCTTGATGACCGTTTACCTCAGGTGCTACATGCCTTAATGGTTGACCTCCACCTTTGATCCCACATACTTGTTTCACAGACCCTGCTGCTTCAGGCGTACCTTGGAATGCACTAACGCTATTCAGTCACCTAATCTAGTCCCAACGGCTTGTTTTGGTCTGTGGAAAAAGCTTGGTTTGTTGTAGAATTTGAACTTGACTGAAAAGTTGCTGGGTACAGATAAATCAGTTATAGCCTGGATTGTGACTTCGCAACAATTTACAGTTGTCACAGTGTTACGTCACAATAACTTTACGTTACCGTGCAGTACTCTTCGTGTACTGAAGCAGGTAAATAAATCCTAGTAAATAAATTGTTAATCGAAAGCGGTTATATACACATTTTTGTACCCAGCATCTTTTTAAAACACGCTTTGGGTTTAACCAGCCAACATGGTACTATAACTAAATTAATTATGAACTAATGTGCTCTATTTCCCCAATTAATTAATTAATACAGGATTTCATTCATACACTGGAAACACAACCGGGGTTGTAGGATCAGAAGAAGGTTACAAGGACCTGCGAGAGAAGTGGACAAAAGGGTGAGGCCTGCCATGCATCTCTCTCTCTTCATAAACAGAACATTCAACTGGGTCAGCCTCCTAAAAAGGAAACACCTGAATGAACGACCATCAGGAACTGAGACATTGTAGTGTAGGAATTCTCAGAACTCACAACGTGGTACAGTATATGTTTTAGTCATATTGTGGTTGTTTTTCTCGTTGCAGTGGTCAAGAACAGGAAAACACTTTAACTGGAGAAGCGCCAGAGAGTATGACCTTCAAGGAGCGCCAGCGGCTCTTTTCCCAAGGGAAGGAGGTGTCTAACAAAGTCAAGGCCTCACGAAAACTCATGGAGCTAGAAAATGAACTCAATACAAAGTAGTAGACTGGAACCTTAGCAAGACAGACAGACCGCCAAGCCCCAACTCGGCAACGAGAAAGAGAGCCAGGTTTTGTTTCCCAGTGACTCTCCTTTTTTGTTTTTATTTAATAACTGGACCATTACGTACAATTTAAATGTATCATTGCAATAGGAGAGACATTTATTTGCTTAATTTCCCTCTTAAACTATCAAAGATATATTAAAATAAACCACTGTAAAAACGTTTTAATTATACTAGTAAGACACATTTGAAATCACGTGAAGGGGGGATATATTTTTGTTTGTAAAATGATTCTTGGGTTAGGGATGAAAAGTTTTGCTTATTTAAAAAAATAAATGTAATAGCTTACTGTAATGTGGAATATTTTATGGTGTTATTTTATGCTCCTTCTGCATTACATATTTTCACACTTTTAATTTCTCCTTGTTTAAATAAATGCCCAGGCTTTCCATACCAGACTAATCATTTTAGTTCAACTTCTTCTTATACTCAGTGCAGTGGAGGCTGCTAAGTGGAGGACGGCTAATAAATTGCTGGAACTGAGCAAATGGAATGGCATCAAACACATGGAAAACGTGTTTGATATATTGATAACATTCCACTAATTCCGCTCCAGCCATTACCATGATCCCGTCCTCCCCAATTAAGGTGCCACCAACCTCCTGTGACTCAGTGATTCAAATGGAGTAATGTTGTCCATTCTGGTTTGTGATACACTGTTCTTCATTCCTTATAATGTGGGTTTAGTTTTGCTCCAGATATTACTGGAAGATGCTATGTCGTCACTATGACTTCCACATATATAAACTGGTTTACTGGGTCCTACTGGGGTTCCTCTTGAGTGCACACACACACTGTAAATATCTCTCTCGTTCCAAACAGAACTTATACTTATTAATAGTAGCAACTCTCTCATTTGTTGTTTATCTTCAGAAATGGACGGTTCAGACTTGATAGAAGTGTGACGTAGGAAATTGAAACAATTAACTCCTTCCTACCTTTTGGTTATCACTGTCAATGGGGGTGTTAACAGTTTTTTAATGTTTTCTATTCCCCCCACTTTTTAGTATTGATTTTCTTTGAATTGAATAGTCATTTGCAGAGTTGTGAAATTTGACCAGATGTATACATCACCAGTATGAGGACAATTACTTCACTGTCAGTTCAAATGATAATAAAAATCAAAAGTAGGAACATTGTTTGAACCTTATGTAATGTACTTGCACAGATTCTGTTTATTTAAAATGTTTGAGCATTCTGTTAAATCTATAAAACATGGAATACATTTGGACCTATAGGCTACTGTAGGTAACTATTATTTGAAGGATTTGGGCAGTATGCTATTTACATGAAGTAAATCTCTCCAGTCTTAAACCCCTACATCTCTTCATTCACAGCTTTTTGAGTGACTCCATCTTGTGTAAATACTCTTTCTTTTCAGGAGAACATGTGCCAGATTTCACTATGTTAACTTTAATTGTGCATAAAGTAACAGTGGCAATATCCTGTTTCAGCTTCGAAGACTATTCAACTTCATGTTTCTCATTTTAGGTTACACGTTTTAATAATATAAATTGTTTCGCTTTAGCCTTTTGTAAATCATGAATAAATACAGATTTTACAAAATGCTGGAACTGCGTACAAATTTGTATAGAAATTGTGTTTGGCCCTAATCTATGGATTTCACATGCGCATCTGTTGGTCACAGATACCTTTATTTAAAAAAGGAAGGCCTGTGGGTCAAAGAACCACCATTTACCTCATGCAGCGCGACACATCTTCACATAGACTTGATCAGGCTGTTGAATGTGGCCTGTGGAATGTTTTCAAACTCCTCTTCAATGGCTGTGCGAAATTGCTGGATATTGGTGGAAACTGGAAGATGCTGTAGTACACATCGATCCAGAGAATCCCAAACATGCTCACGTGGGTGACATGTCTGGTGAGTATGCAGGCAAGGGAAGAACTGGGATATTTTCAGCTTCCAGGAATTGTGTACAGACCCTTGCAACATGGTGCTGTGCATTTTCATGCTGAAACGAAGTGATGGTGGGGGATGAATTGCATGACAATGGGCTTTAGGATCTCGTCACAGTACCTCTGTGTATTCAAATTGCCATTGATAAAATGAAATTGTTCGTTCTCCGTAGGTTATGCCTGCCCATACCATAACCCCAGTGGTGTAAAGTAGTTTTTACTATTTATTTTTTTGACTACATTTACTCCACTACATTCCTAAAGAAAATAGTGTACTTTTTACTCCATACATTTTCCCTGACACCCAAAAGTATTTGTTACATTTCGAATGCTTAGAATGACAGGAAAATGGTTGAATTCATGCACATCTAAGGTAACATCTCCTGTCATCCCTAGTGCCTCTATGGCAGACTCACTAAACACAAAATGTGTTGGAGTGTGCCATCTGTTAAAAAAATGTGCTGTCTGGTTTGCTTAATATAAAGAATGTGAAATTACTTATACTTTTTTGATACTAAGTATATTTTAGCAATTACATTTACTTTTGATACTTAAGTATATTTAAAACAAATACTTTTAACTTTTACTCAAGTAGTATTTTGCTGTGTGACTTTTACTTGAGTCATTTTCAATTAAGGTATCTTTACTTTTACTCAAGTATTACAATTGGGTACATTTTCCACCACTGCATAACCCCACCGCCACCATGGGGCACCCTGTTCACAACGATGACCTCAGCATACTGGTAGCCATCGGTGAGCATTTGCCCACTAAAGTCGGCTACGACGCTGAACTGCAGTCAGGTCAAGACCCTAGTGAGGACGACGAGTACACCCGAGACGGTTTCTGACAGTTTGTGCAGAAATTCTTCGGTTGTGCAAACCCACAGTTTCATCAGCTGTCTGGGTCGCTGGTCTCAGATGATCTCGCAGGAGGAGCCAGATGTGGAAGTCCTGGGCTGGTGTGGTTACGCATGGTCTGCGGTTGTGAGGCCAGTTGAAAGTACTGCCAAATTCTCTTAAAAGACATTGGAGGCGGCGTATGGTAGAGAAATTAATATTAAATTATCTGGCAACAGCTCTGTTGGACATTCTTGCAGTCAGGATACCAATTGCACGCTCCCTCAGCGTGACACATATGTGGCATTGTGTCCAATTGATAGTTAGTCTTGTCCCATTTCTGCAACTCCCCTACGGACTCGGGAGAGGCGAAGGTCGAGAGCCATGCGTCCTTCGAAACATGACCCTGGCAAGATGGACTGCTCCTTGACAACACTGCTCGCTTAACCCGGAAGCCAGCTTCACCAATGTGTCGGAGGAAACACCGTCCAACTGGTGACAGAGGTCAGCTTGCAGGTGCTGGGCCCGCCACAAGGAGTCGCTAGAGCACGATGGGGCAAGGAAAACCTGGCCGAGGCTAGACCAATTGTGCACCTCATGGGTCTCCCGGTCACAGCCTGCTGTGACACAGCTTGGTATTGAACCCGGGGCGGTAGTGACGCCTCAATCACTGCGATGTAGTGCTTTAGACCGCTGTGCCACTCAGGAGGCCCTCATCAGCTAACTTTTTAGGTGGTGGGATCGGCTAAGACACTAGAGGGCGGTCACGAATTTGTGAGGCAGAGGTCCCTAGGCAAATCGGGAGGAAGTGGTATTCACTAAGCAAGCAGAATTATTTCCTTTACACTAGCAACTACTAACGAGCCTCATGGCATTTGTTATGCTATCTTGAAAGCTTGTAACTTGTACTCTTCAGAAATGTTAATTTGAATTAGCTAGCTATCTGATAACAGCTTCCCAGTAATCTATATGCATAGGAAGTGTAGTGTACTGTTTAAAAAAATTATATTTCTGTATATATGAATTACAAATCAGCCTTTAACTAAATCCTGTTTCTAGTCTATTAGTTACAATGTGTAACCATTGATGTCCCAGGACCAAGATTGGTAAACACTGTTGAAGTGTATAATTGTAATACATACATGCAGACACAGCATCATTCAAATACTGGAATTTGATACTCCTGGTATTGAATATGACTGAAAAATAATGTCAGACATTCATACCTGAACTGCACCTTTATTTGCCAAGGTAGAGTACATGATCAGTGAATATATTAAATGTACAGGCTACAATGTGAGGATCTCATGCATGGTAATAACTACATGTATTTACGACTTGCATCCTTGGCACAAAGTTGTTATATTCTACTCAATCGATGAATGTCATTCAGACTGTCTTTAAATTGATACAACTGGCTATGATAGCTGAGGTTCATAGCTAGGTTCTGAAATATCAGCAAGACAAGCTTACAAATTTGTTCCCTCAATTTGCAGTAAATGCTTTAACTAGCTAGATTCTTTACATCCACTGTTTCACAAGACGACAGCCTAGTTTGCTGGTTATTTCAGGAGTCCCTAAAACATTAAACAACCAGAATTACAATTTCATACTCATGTCACAACACCCGTTATCTGGCTAATGTTAGCTAGCTTGCTAACTCGCGATTTTCGTTAATTAACTCTATGATTAAAAAAATTGGCATAATCGTTTGTCTCTACATTAACTAACATATTCCTGTCAACTGTACAATGTTTTGCATGATTCGTTATGACGTTATAATCCCTTACATTTGCTTCCGTCCTAGTATTTTTGTCAGCCATCTTTACTTTAGAAAGTCTCCAGCCTTGGGTCGCATAGCGTCAAATTCGTCATGGGAACCACTCGATATGATTGGTCATCGCCCAGCGGACGCCGCTGGTGATTTGCATAAAGTTGGGAAAGTTTAGCTTTTTGCCCGCCTCCCGCACCTCCCAAAGATCCCCCGCACCCCCCGCTTCTCACCGCTTTCCTTCCATTGATATGAATGGAAAGCGGTGTTTCGCCGCGCGGCAGCCTGTGCTAGTGTATCATGTATCACTTTAACCATATATACATGTACATACTACCTCAATCAGCCTGACTAACCACTGTCTTTTACTGTTGTTTTTATTTCTTTACTTACCTATTGTTCACCTAATATCTTTTTTGCACTATTGATTAGAGCCTGTAAGTAAGCATTTCACTGTAAGGTATACATACACCTGTTGTATTCGGCGGACGTGACAAATAAACTTTGATTTGATATAATGGCGGTCTACAAACAATCACAGTCTACAGCATTAGCCCCACATTCTGAATCCTCCTACCTAACTCAGTACTTCTGAGAAAATAAAAAAGAGCCCTACTAACTTCTAAAAGACCCTCCCCATCCCCCAAATCCCTTCCAAACCTCACCATCCAACCTCAATGACCCTACACTTCAATCTTTCCCTCTCTTCAACATACTTACAACAATTTAACAACACATGCTCCACCGTTTCATCGACACTCAAGACACAAACCATTCACATGCTTTCCAACCAGATGTAATGACGAGTTCAATGTACAATTTTCTTGACGCAATCGAGCAAACACCACCTCTTCCCAATATGAGCTTTGAATTTTGGTCCACCAACCTTTCTTTGGAGGGCATATGAATGCCCAGTGGTGGAAAAAGTACCCAATTGACATATGAGTAAAAGTAACGATACCTTAATAGAAAATTAAGTAAAAGTCACCCAGTAAAATTCTACTTGAGTAAAAGTCTACAAGTATTTGGTTTTAAATATAAAGTATCAAAAGTAAATGTAATTGCAAAAATATACTTGAGTATCTATACTAAAATTAAAAGTATACATTATTTCAAATGTCTTATATTAAGCAAACCAGGCTGCAACATTTTATTATTTTTTAAAAAATTCACGGATATCCAGGGTCACACTTCAAACACAAACATAATTTTCAAACAAAGCATGTGTTTAGTGAGTCCACCAGATCAGAGGCAGTAGGGATGACCAGGCATGTTGTCTTGACAAGTATGTGAATTAGACCATTTTCCTGTCCTGCTAAGCATTCAAACGTAACTTGGTGAAGGCGCAACAACGCCTCTTCAACCTCAGGAGGCTGAAGAAATTCGACTTGGCCTCGAATACCCTTAGAAACTTCTACAGATGCACAATTGAGAGCATCCTGTCGGGCTGTATCACCGCCTGGTAGGGCAACTGCACCGCCCGCAACCGCAGGGCTCTCCAGAGGTTGGTGCGGTCTGCTCAACGCATCACCGGGGGCACACGGCCTGCCCTCCAGGACACCTACAGCACCCAATGTCACAGGAAAGCCAAAAAGATCATCAAGGACATCAACCAACCGAGCTACGGCCTGTTCACTCCACTATCACCCAGAAGGCGAGGTCAGTACAAGTGCATCCAAGCTGGGACCGAGAGACTGGAAAACAGCTTCTATCTCAAGGCCATCAGACTGTTAAATAGCCATCACTAGCCGGCTACCACCCAGTTACTCAACCCTGCACCTTAGAAGCTGCTGCCCTATATACATAGACATGGCATCACTGGCCACTTTAATAATTGAACACTAGTCACCTTAATAATGTTTACGTACTGCTTTACTCATCTCATGTGTATATACTGTATTCTATTCTACTGTATTTTAGTCACTGCCACACCGACATTGCTCGTCATAATATTTATATATTTCTTAATTCCATTATTTTACTTTCAGATGTGTATTGTTGTGAATTGTTAGATAATACTGCACTGTTGGAGCTAGGAACACAAGCATTTCGCTACAACATCTGCTAAATGTGTGTATGTGACCAATAAAATTTGATTGCTCTACCGAGGTTGGATCAACAGGATCCGGTAGTAACCACATTAGAAGCCAGTGAGGTCTAAGCAGGATGTAACCCCTCTAACATGTATTGTTGTACCACATCCATCATTAACACATACAGTTGAAGTCGGAAGTTTACATAAACCTTAGCCAAATACATTTAAACTCAGTTTTTCACAATTCCTGACATTTATTAGAAATTAGTAGAAATTCCCTGTCTTAGGTCAGTTAGGATCACTGCTTTATTTTAAGAATGTGAAATGTCAGAATAATACTAGAGAATGATTTATTTCAGCTTTTATTTCTTTCATCACATTCCCAGTGGGTCAGAAGTTTACATACACTCAATTAGTATTTGGTAGCATTGCCTTTAAATTGTTTAACTTGGGTCAAACGTTTCAGGTAGCATTCATCAAGATTCCCACAATAGGTTTGGTGAATTCTGGCCCATTCCTCCTGACAGAGCTGGTGTAACAGTCAGGTTTGTAGGCCTCCTTGCTCGCACACGCTTTCTCAGTTCTGCCCAAACATTTTCTATAGTTTTGTGGTCAGAGCTTTGTGATGGCCACTCCAATACCATGACTTTGTTGTCCTTAAGCCATTTTGCCACAACTTTGGAAGGATGCTTGGGGTCATTGTCCATTTGGAAGACCTATTTGCGACCAAGCTTTAACTTCCTGACTGATGTCTTGAGATGTTGCTTCAATATATCCACGTAATTTTCCTTCCTCATGATGCACTCTATTTTGTGAAGTGCACCAGTCCCTCCTGCAGCAAAGCACCCCCGTGCTTCACGGTCGGGATGGTGTTCTTCGGCTTGCAAGCCTCCCCCTTTTTCCTCCAAACATAACAATGGTCATTATGGCCAAACAGGTCTATTTTTGTTTCATCAGACCAGAGGACATTTCTCCAAAGAGTAAGATCTTTGCCCCCATGTGCAGTTGCAAACCATAGTCTGGCTTTTTTTTATGGTGGTTTTGGAGCAGTGGCTTCTTCCTTGCAGAGCAACCTTTCAGGTTATGTCAATATAGGACTCAATTTACTGTGGATATAGATACTTTTGTACCTGTTTCCTCCAGCATCTTCACAAGGTCCTTTGCTGTTGTTCTGGGATTGATTTGCACTTTTCGCACCAAAGTACGTTCATCTCTAGGAGACAGAAAGCGTCTCCTTCCTGAGCGGTATGACGGCTGCGTGATCCTATGGTGTTTATACTTGCGTACTATTGTTTGTAAAGATGAACGTGGTACCTTCAGGCATTTGGAAATTGCTTCCAAGGATGAACCAGACTTGTGGAGGTCTACAATTATTTTTCTGAGGTCTTGGCTGATTTCTTTTGATTTTCCCATGTCAAGCAAAGAGGCACTGAGTTTGAAGGTAGGCCTTGAAATACATCCACAGGTACACCTCCACCTGATGTCAATTAGCCTATCAGAAGCTTCTAAAGCCATGACATCATTTTCTGGAATTTTCCAAGCTGTTTAAAGGCAGTCAACTTAGTGTATGTAAACTTCTGACCCACTGGAACTGTGATACAGGGAATTATAAGTGAAATAATCTGTCTGTAAACAATTTTGGGAAAAATGACTTGTCATGCACAAAGTAGATGTCCTAACCGACTTGCCAAAACTATAGTTTGTTAACAAGAAATTTGTGGAGTGGTTGAAAAACAAGTTTTAATGACTCCCACAATAGTACCATTTATGTGTGCTACTATGGGCATTAAAAAGTTGTCGCAGTAGCTCTCTCTAGAGCACAATTCTCCTTATATTTCATCAAACATCGATACAGATAGTTGACGACAATGGTTGTAAAAATGTTGCAACCTAATATTACTACACTGCAGATTTCCACCATCACAAATTCGTATTCAGATGAGACAGGTATATTACGATATACAAGACCTTCCCTTATGAATGTAGCACAACCACCACCCTGTCCAGTTGAACCGGCTAATGTTACTTCACCTCTCTTTCTTTACAGCATTGGTTATTAAAATAGGGTGTAGATGAGACCCCGTGGTCGCATCAAACACCATTCCGCTCTGACACATCATTACTTTTGTTATTCAATACCTTCGCCCTCTTCACTAGAAGTTCCACTGCAGTCAGTAGCGCTTATAGCAGGGCCATTATTTTTCCTTTTGCAACAGACCATCCAGGGCCTTGACTATCAACATAAAAAAAAAAAAAAAAAACTTTATTTACCTAGGCCCAATGACAGCCAAACCCTAATGACGCTGGGCCTATTGTGCGCTACCCTATGGGACTCCCGATCACGGCCAGTTGTGATACAGCCCAGGATCAAACCAGGGTTTATAGTGACGCCTCTAGCACAGAGCTGCAGTGCCTTAGACAGCTGTGCCACTCGGGAAGCCCAACAACCCCACCCATACCATCAGAACTATCATCCATTTTGACCACAGTCCAGCACAGCTGTTGCAGTCCGCCTACCACAATACAAAACTTTTGATTTTGTTTCGGTTCTCCACAAACACTCAAACTCCGAGAAGCTCCCTCTACAATAGCGAACATCAATGGGTAAAACTTGATATCAAGAAACGCCCATTTAGAAAACGCCCCGAATTGCGTTCTGCAATTACACCCTTCTCCGTCTAGCAGCAGTAGAGAAACAATGTAGCAGTCTAATACGTAGACGGCGGTAGCACTAGCAAACAGAATATATGCCTTGCACGAGATGCTACGTTGCACCCACATAATGATCAATCTGTGGTTGAAATGAACTGGACACCAAATGCGCAGTTAAACTGCTAAAATGGGCAAACTGCGCTGAAAGCCACATCCAGATAACATGAATTGCTGATGTCAATGTGTGCTAATGTAATGCTAACAAGGAAGTGAGCACGAGAACATCTTACGATAGCACGTCATTTTTAGACAGCAATTTAGTCTCATAAAAATGAAAAACAGCATACAAATGTCAACAGTGTATGTATATTGTAGTTACAATATTACTGATCTCAGGTCTAACTTTATATGTCAGGATGGCCGAGCGGTCTAAGGCGCTGCGTTCAGGTCGCAGTCTCCCCTGGAGGCGTGGGTTCGAATCCCACTTCTGACAGCAAATTTTTATGTTTACAAGTGTTGTGTCCTGAAAACATTCACATCACGGCTTTTAAATGTGCAAAGCATTTGTTTATTGAACATATTGTTACACGTGTGGATTCTTTATTGAATTATTCACAACCAACTTTGTCATCTCTAACAAATAACTAAAATAAGATGAAATGGTATCAATTATTTAAATGAGTAAGGTTCTTTCTCAAAGACAAACATGTTATTTGCAACAATTATTTAAATTAGTAAGGTTCTTCTGTCAAAGAAGTACATGTTATTTGCCACAAAAATAACATTATCGGTTACAGTACAAACCATACTGTAAAGAGAGATGTGGCATCAAAACCAAAGAAAAAAAAGTAGGCCTATCAAATCACAAACTTGACTAGTCAGTAGTCATAACATTTTAGAAGATTGTTGCCTATATTTTATAATGTATAACTGCTGGAAAATGCTTGAAAAAGGTATACAACTCAACCTTTAAAAACATTGTCAACTGCTATGCAAATATCCAAACCATATTTTGTTTCATAAGCAAAAGGCACAATATCATTCAAAAGACATTCCACTTCAGTTATTTATTATCCACAAATATCAAGACTACGGGCTAGATTCTATCAGAAGTGTCGGAGGTGGAACTGCGCGAGAGCGGTCAAATCCACAAGCAGCTCCCGCCATTATACCTAAAGCGGACATTGCCATTGGCTACAGTCATTATGAGAAATCCCATGCAGCCTTGTTTACAACTTCAAACACTGGGATGGGAGATGTAATTTACACCTCAATTAGGCTGATAGAAATTATCATTTTGTTTAATGATTTTCAATTTGAGTGATTATTTCTATATAGTCTACACTTTCTCATGTTGAACTTTAAAGCGAGTGGGACGGGTGTAGCTTCATGACAAAGATCACAAGAGCAGCAGCTCACCGATTTGACAGCTCCACTGCAATTACACCTCTGACACCACCAAAACATCAGGTGTGCAAGGTATCATCTATCACCGTTTAACGTTTAATCTGATTGAATCTAGGCCTAAACTGTACCAGTCCAAAAGCAAATCTGTTGCAACACAATTGATTTTCTTTCAAATATACTCCAAAAAGGAGATGTCACACTGAAATCTTAATTTAGATAACTTAAGCCATCCTTAAAATGTGAACCACTGATATAAATACAACCATGTATAGAAAAATAGAATATAGAGGATTATAACTGCTGCATTCATCTTGACCCAAGAGAAAATTCTAATCATCAGAAGCATGATGGCTTGTCATGCATTTAGTCTTTTTGAACGAAAATGTATGGAATAGTGTTGTAGTCCTTTGCTCCTCTTCACGCGCTTGTCACACAACCTTTGAGATAAAAATATTACTGTGGAATGTCAATGTTGGTATGGACCTAAACAGTCAAATATGTTTTTTTATTTAACCTACCCCGACCAAAGCCTAACCCGGACAACGCTTTGCCAATTGTGCGCCGCCCTATGGGACTCCCAATCACGGCCGGTCGTGATACAGCCTGGAAATGAACCAGGGTCTTTATGACACCTCTAGCACTGAGATGCAGTGCCTAGACCGCTGCACCACTCGGGAGATTAGTAGAACTAATCAAGCAAATACACCAGCTTAATACATGTTTTTGTACATCTTATTTATAGTGTCATTACCTGATATGGAGTAGCATCTCACTGGTAGTCACAACTAACCAGTAGTCACATCAGGGCACCTGTGAAAAGTATGTAGAATGGAAGCGGGGGGATTAATTGAAATATTTAATGTATTCCCTTGCATTTAATAGTAAAACATTGAACATTGGGGGTTCAAAGATACAATTGTAATTAGGCCTACACCAAGTTACATTTAATTGTCTTACCCAACATGCAGAACAACAAAAAATGAGCAGGTGAAAGTACTTACAATTTCTTGTTCCAGTCATTGTGCTACAGTGTTTCATCTCTGCTCCTTGGCCATCAGAGTACTCAGTAGCACGGGCTGTCTTCTCGCTTGCTTTTTCAAATCCTTGTCCACGGAAGGCAGCCTCACTTGAAGTGTGTCCAACGAGTTCTTCATTCAGTCTTCTCAGGAGTTTGTTCGTCCTAGGTGGTGTCATTTCCGGTTCCACTTTGGATGTTTTCTCTGCACGACTCATGCCTTGTTTCTGTTCAGGGGCTCTGATGGGGTTTTGTTCTTGAAATCTCAGTCCAAGCATGATGTCAATGTATTCTGCATGGCCAGCATCAACCAGGTCTTTAGCCACGTGAACGCCATCTGCTACAATGTCCACTTCCCAGTGTGCTTCAGAAATGTACTGTCTGAAGTATATTTGAAGGTTTTTCTTACAGATGCACTCTTGAAAGAAAACAACTGCTTCATCTGTCCATTGCTCCTCGACTGATTTTACTCCTCTCAAAGTGCATGGATACGTGACCTTTGGTAGCCTGGTCAACTGGTCAGGAAGTCTTCTCAGCTCAGACCAATCTTTGTACGGCATGTCCACACAATGGCCATAGTCAACCAAATTGATCACAACCACTGCGCTATCGGAATGGACGATTTCAGCTCGGCACCATTTGTTCTTACTATCAGACCTCACAAGGCAGCATGACCCTGGAATTAGGTGTTCTTCATGCAATGGCAACAGCTCCTTTGGAAGATCCTCAAGAATCGTAGACACAGTGTTCATGATGAGAAGCAAATCTTCCAGAACAATGTAGAATTCACTTGGTGTGGTGACTGCAGCTGCAAAGCCGGAGTATCCCAGGTCCATGTTCACTGGGGAAAGGAAGAACCTCTGGGGACTGTTGTTCAAGTTGGATTTTTTCTCTTTTGGGGTTACAGTTTGAGTCTTTGTGGGGATTGGTCTTTCTTCAGTAAATTCAGAAGTTGCAGTCTTTATTTGCTGAACAAGGAACAGTCCATTTATCATGATTTCGACCATCCACAAGTTATCAGCTTCAGAGTAGGACACAAACATCAGTTTAACATCCTTGCCTACCATTTGTTTCAGAGTTTTCTTCAATATCTCATAAGCGGCGCTGATAGGGAGGCCAGGGCTATTCCACTTGCACAAGACTGCTTGTACAGGAGTTTGCTTGAGGTCATTACAGATGTCTTTGATGCAGCCCATTGGGACGTCCTCTGCAGTGCCATGATCCACAAGGAACATGACACATTTTCCTTGGTCAATAGATGCATGCCGTACAACTGCTCTGTGCCACTGGTCGTCTTTGGTTGATTTTGCCAAGCATTGAAGTCCTTCTTTGACCTTCTTCTCAGACATGACTTTGCACTTAGACAAATGTTCAACTATGAGATTCTCAAGTACAGTAAACTGTTCTGTGGTCCTGTGGAGTCTCAGATATAGATCTCCATTCTCTAAGATGGACAACAGTGTCCCGCTCTCTGCCTGTCCGGCTCTTATATCCTGTGATGGAATGGCCATATCCTTCACGGCCTCCATAGACGGTCCAAAGGTTGTTGATTGGAGTTGATTGGAGTCCTGGTGTTTGCAAATGTCATGTTTGTGCCTAGTTGGCGAGGGCCTTGGGGACACATTCTGCAAGACCTTTTCACCTTGAGCAGTGAACATAACCCTCTCAGAATGTGTATTGGACTGGCTATTGTCCTTGATGGTTACTCTTGTTTGCTTTTTAACTGTGTCAACTAGGCTTGCACACAAAGCTTGGACCTCTTCCTTTTCAGTCACATTGTCAAGTGTTGGGTTGTCCTGTTGGATCTCAACATTAACCTCCCACTGTGTCCCAAAACGACTGACAATTTCAACCATGAGAGGTTTTCCCATTACTGCATCAGTGAAAGAGGCATCACTTTTATAAGAGCCACTGTTTAGCAATGAACAGGGTATGCTTAGTCTATGCTGCGACAAAAAAACACTTGTCAGAGTGTACGTTTTGTCCTTAGTCACAGTGGCTGTATTTCCATAGTCAACAAACTCCACCTTGAAATGGTCATTAGACGCATTATCTGTCACAACTGCACGGTAGAGTGCACCATCCTCTTCATATTCAGCAGCAACAAGGTCATTCATTCTGAAGTCCACCAATGTGCTGTTCCCCATGGTTTCTTTAAACAGCTCAGTGTTGAGGTCTTCTCTCATTTTCAGAATGGATTGTTCATCATCTTGCATTTGGATAAAAAAGCTGTAGACGGTATTGATATGGGAAACAAACCCCAGACCTCGGAATCCAGATTTTATTTTGGGATTAGAGGGTAGTTGTGAAAGTTTTGGCAATTGGACGGAGCAAACGGTTTCTGTGAGTTTGGAGGAACTGTCTACATGTTGAACTGTTTTTCCTTCTGTGCTTTCCTCAGATTTGAACGGAGTGATTCTTTCACTTTGCTCTTTCCAATCTTGGTGGGCATCAGGACACTTTGGTGAGTTTGCTTTTTGAGCATTTGAAGACTTCTTATTTTGATGTTGGTGATGTTGGTTGCCCTTGCATGTGGGTTTCAGGTGCTGTCCTGCTTTAGTTTTTCCAATTTTGTTCTTCGTTTGTTCTTTGTGTCCTTCATGACCAGTCACAGGTCTACTGCTTTTCTTCTCCTTTGGTTTTTGACTTGCAATGAGCTCCTTGACTTTCTCATTGATGTTTATGCCTCCATCAAACAGATCGAAAAAGACTGTCCCATCCTCATTCTTTCCTGCAACGACAGCTCGAAGTGGCTTGTTGAGAACGGATTTCTCTAGCCATTTGTTGACATCTGCAAAGTTGTCCTCTTTCGGGATTTGTGAGAGACTGCATCTTAATGCCTGCATGGGAGTGAACAGTAAATCTGCTGAATGTCTGGGAATAGATACAGCATTGTTTTTTTCAACAATATGCATGTTTCCATAGTCCACAAAAAACACATTTAGAAGCAGCGTAGTAGATTGAACAGGGCAAGCCACACCCCTGTACCATTTGCCATCACCGTAATATTTTGCCAGGCAAAGTTTTCCGATATCAGGCCCAGAGTTGGCACGCAGTATTTCTTTACTTTCTGTGGCGACTTTCTCCATCAAGTTGTCAATCATTTCAGTATTTCTGTCCAACTGGCAATACATCTCCCATGGACTGCACACATGAGTGACACAGACTTGCTCTTCACTTCCACATCTCAAGTTGAAGGAGGAATGGACAAAAGAGTCTGGGCATACTGATGGCATAAGCTGCATAGGGGTTTGCACTTCTCTTGCAAGACCTTTTTCCACAAGCTTCTTTGTTGCATTCTGTTGAGTGTTGTGGAGGTCGACAACATTGCACAGGCCCTTGTTTTTCACATACAGTTGAGCGTGTATATAGCATGTCAACTTCACTGACTGACCTTGAGCGAAGTACTTCAGTAAATCGCATGCCTCTCTGCCCCATTCACTAGCACTTCCCTTTGCTGGTTCAATCAAGTTGTAAAGGCTACATCTAAATGCTTGCCCCTCAAGATCAAGGAATTCTGGCATTATTGCTTGAAGATTGTGCACTCTCTCTTTTGCTATAATCCCGTAGTCCACAAATATAATTTCAACTTCATCTCTCTGTGCTCCTATAATGCAGGCCCTATACCATCTGCCGTCATCTTTAGATTTGGTAACACAACATGAATCATTTAACTGCACAGGAAGTGTGTGCGCTTGGTAATACCGCTGAATCGCTTCCATCATGTCCTCCAAGTTGGGGATCTTGCATTCCAGCTGGCACCAAAAATCTGAGGGTGTGTTGACGTGAGAGCATCGCACAACTAGCTCACTTCCGGGCTTGAATGTCTGTGCTTTGAATTTCACCGCTGGTGCCTTGTTTTTTAATGTGCTTGACTTTGGGCTTTCAGGTTTCTTTTCACAGCCAACCAATTCAGAAATTTCGCATGTCTCTTTGGGAGGTTTCCTTGTAACTCCACTTGTGCTTGATCCATTTGTATGAACTTGTCCTTTTTTACCAGTCTTCAGTTTCATCATTTTCTTCTCCATCTCGCGCTTAGGTATCACAGGCGCCGAAGGAGTGTATTTCCAAAATTCTGCATGATTTGTTGTGGTCAAGAGCTCTGTGATGCTCTTTGATGCTCTTTGTGAGGAGTTGTTTTCACGCTCATACAAATCAACCACATATAGATCTTTCCTTATGTGGACAACATGCACAAGGAGAGTTTTGTTGGATACTGCTCGTCGGAAGTAGTCGGTTGCAGAGATCGTCCATACATCGTCGAAAGGCATTACATTCACCAGAGAACAACTCAGGGCAAATGCTGGTTCAATAGCAAACTTGTCTGGGATCTGCTTGATGCACATGCGTGGTACCTTTTCAGTATTTCCAAAATCAATGAAAAATACTTCAGCTCCGTTGTCAAGAGTGTCTGTCACCATTGCTCTGTAGTAATGCATGTCCAGCTCATACATTGCACAGCAAAGTGCACCAGGCTCTGGATTCTTCAGAATTTCGTCATCCAATTGGACTTGGCTGAAGTGCTTGGCCATGTTCTCCATCATCTCTTCAAAGTCTTTGTTGCGTTTCTGTGTTCTCAACCAAAACGCACCTGGATTCAGGACATGCTCCACGTATCCTTCAAACACAGAGTCCTCTTGCATTTCCTCAACAATAACTGAATTATCCATTGCTTGGATTATTGCAGTCTCATAATACAGGTAGCTGTTTAGAGGGAAAGCAGGCTCACTTTCAAGGACAAAGTCACACTCCCTTTGTCCAGGGACATCTTGAATTGGCCCTGCCTCAACAGCTGCATAGTCTTCAGCACTGAGCACTGTGACCGAATAGAGATTCTGCTCTTTGTCAAAGCCATTGATTTCAACATCTAATACTCCACCCAGCAATCCTTTCTTGAAGCAAGTCAGCTGCTGGATCTTCACTGCCGTATCTTGTCCATTCAGGCAGGAAAGAGCGCACGGGAATGCCATGATTGGTGTTGAGAGAAAATCTAGTGGAAGCTGGAGGACATTCTCAATTTTCACAGACTCACAGAATCCGTAATCAACAAACAATACTCTTACTTGAGAGTTTACAGGGAGAAACTGCACAAAGCCTCTATGCCACTTCTCATCTTTTCCTTTGACTGAGCAAAGCAAGCCCATATTTTCTGCTGGCTGTAGACTGGGGTCTTTGCTCTTGGACTCACAGGACAATGCCAATTTGTCTGACATCCGTTTCAGATCTTTTGCCATACTTGTCATTTGACAGTAGAATGTAACAGGGTTCACTGCAGCGGTTACCCTAACCCTCACTTTTTTGCCAGTGGTCAACTTAGGGCCTGAAAATGACAGAATATCCTCAAAGCCCTTCAAGCTGGATGATTTGAATGAGAATTCTTGTCCACCTTGCTTTTCAATCAGTAGATCTGGGACAGGTTCAATGCTCTGCTTGAGTGGTACCTCTGTCAACATTTCCACCAAGAGAAGGAATGTGTCTGTGTCCACATGTTTCCCTAAGCTCAGCCTAAAGAGATCCTTGTTGATATCTGGGGCTTCTAGTATGAGGACTTTGTGAGGAAGAAAGGCTTGGATGTATCCTTTGACATGACTTCCAATTAAGGAAGCAAAATACGTCTCTGAAAAAGAATCCCAATTTTCTCTCAATGGTAACACATTTGCAAAGAAACCACAGATGATTTTGGGAGGAAGCATGAAGAGCTCATCCAAAGCTGTGGCCAAATGGCTGGCATCAACACTCAGAACATTCCCATGGTCTATGAGGAACACGTCAAACAATTCTTTCTGTTTGTTCTGAACCCTTCCTCTGTACCACCGGGTAGATAGGACATCCTCCACCAAACAGAACTCCCCCACTTCCACCGCCATCTTTGTTTTCTGTGCATTCTGTATTTCCACTTGCAGTATGTTATAGTCCAGTTCACATATTGTGAGATATTGGCCCTGGAAGTGCACCAGTGTATCTCCTGGGTTGCAGCTCACATGCGTTAACTGTAGGTCCACAGGCCACAGAGCACATGGTGCAGGAAAACTTGAATCCTCCTGAGGTCTGGAACAAAAATAGCCTTTATTACTTACGCGTTTGGAATATTTATTGATGCTTAGGCCTAATTCTGATTTTTTTTGTAACTGATCTTGATTCTAGTATTTTATCTATATTAAAACATATCCAACAGCACATGCATTCTGAGTATTATAGTTCAGGTGTAAATATGTGTATTATGGTCGTAGGTAAAACTGGTGGTGAGATGAAAGGGGATCCCTGAGGAGTTAACTATAATAAATCATAACAATTCTGTGGACATCTTACTTTTTTTGTTGTTGATGTTTGAGCTATTCATAATGAAACGAGTTAACATGAGGTAAAATATTACAATTGATTTACTAGTGTATACCATGGCTTTGATGAATACTCTACTATGATGACAATGTGTGTACAGGGCCGTTCAATGAGACACTTTGAACAATTATTACATTCTAAACCATGATTATTACATTTACTCCAGTCATAAGAAATGAGGGTTGTCCTTACAAATACACTTTATTGGTTAGCATTATAATCCAACTCGCTAATACTTAAACTGCATCCCTACACCATTTACTCGACATTGTGTCTATTTACAACTCTTTGAATCTTTTTCGTGTCACCAATCACCACAATAAGTTGTGGAAGACAATCTTTACACAAATGCTTCAAAATCTCAAGTTCTGGACATGTAGCCCATCTGTATTGAGGGTTATAGAGTCAAGACTGCATAGGCTTGAATTGAAAAGACGAATGCACTTTCACGACCCCCTTTATACTTCAACAAGCTTGTGACCTAAAACCCATGCGTGTGTGTGCGAGCACGCGCGCTTGCCCTAATGATATAAATTCAGGGCTTGGTTATATTAAGTCATACCACGGTGGTTGGCATCATTAACTATATCTCAGCATTTGCATCTACATCATAATGTTGGCTAACGTGGGTATTGTTCAATCATTTTCTACATACTTTCTATTTTCTGAAGTCATTCTCAACAACATTGCGACAGAGAGCGGAACCTTCCTAAAAGAAAACAAACAAAAACATTAAATTATTATACATAATATCAAATCAAGGAAGAGGCTAAAATGTGGCTGTCAGCTTTCTTTGAGGAAAAATAGCATATTGTATGCCATTCCAGAATTTCTACTAATACAACTAGGCATGCACTTCAACTCATCAAACATAGATATACAACTCCTGAAATGATGCTACCATTTAGTTAACCAGGTTCTCAATAAAAAATAGTAATCTTACCTTTAAGTCTTCAGCTAGCTAAAATTCACTTGATCACAGAGGGGGTTCATCATGAAGCGGAGCGTTATCCCGAGTGACTAGGAGGAAAAACTTCATTTAGAAATTGCATAACACTTCTGTTTGGTTAATTCGTCTAGGATGATGTAGCTAATAAGTCTACAAAATGTGTGTAGCTACTAAGGGGGTGCATTGTGCTTAGAATGAACAAGTCAGACCCGAAGATCTGAAGATGCATGCATTTACAGCAAATTATTTAGCCACTTAGATAGCTGCCATTATCTAGCTAGTTAGATACACAGTGCATTCGGAAAGTATTCAGACCCCTCGACTTTTTCCACCTGTTGTTATGTTACAGCCTTCTTCTAAAATTGATAAAATGACGTTTTCCCCTCATCAAGCTACACACACACACAATACCCCATAATGACAATGCAAAAACAGGTTTTTAGAAATACTTGCAAATGTTATAAAAAAAATTATATCACAAGTATTCAGACCCTTTACTCAGTACTTTGTTGAAGCACCTTTGGCAGCGATTACAGCCTTGAGTCTTCTCGGGTATGACGCTACAAGCTTGGCACACCTGTATTTGGGGAGTTTCTCCCATTCTCCAGAGACGGTCGATCGGTTTCAAGTCCGGGCTCTGGCTGGGACACTCAAGGACATTCAGAGACTTGTCCCGAAGCCACTCCTGCATTGTCTTGGCTGTGCGCTTAGGGTCGTTGTCCTGTTGGAAGGTGAACCTTCGTCAGTCGGAGGTCCTGAGCGCTCTGGAGTAGGTTTTCATCAAGGATCTCTCTGGGTCTCAACCCCACCCTGTGCAATTGGGTCCTGGCCTTCCTGACAGGCCGCACCCAGGTGGTGAAGGTAGGAAACATCTCCACTTCGCTGATCCTCAACACTGGGGCCCCACAATGGTGCGTGCTCAGCCCTCTCCTGTACTCCCTGTTCACCCATGACTGCGTGGCCATGCACACCTCCAACTCAATCAAGTTTGCAAACGACAACAGTAGTAGGCTTGATTACCCACAATAACGAGACAGAATAACAGGGAGGAGGTGAGGGCTCTCGGAGTGTGGTGTCAAGAAAATTACATCTCAACGTCAACAAAACAAAGGAGATGATCGTGAACTTCAGGAAACAGCTGAGGGAGCACTCCCGCTATCCACAGACGGGACAACAGTGGAGAAGGTGGAAAGTTCAGTTCCTCAGGGTACACGTCACTGACAAACTGAAATGGTCCACCCACACATAGAGTGTGGTGAAGACGACGCAACAACATTTGGCTTGTCACCTAAAACCCTCAAACTTTTACAGACGCACAATTGAGAGCATCCTGTCGGGCTGTATCACCGCCTGGTACGGCAACTTCACCGCCCACAACCGCAGGGCTCTCCAGAGGGTGGTGCTGTCTGCACAACACATCACCTGGGGGAAAACCACCTGCCCTCCAGGACACCTTCAGCACCCTGTTAAAAGTTCATTTGTGGAATTTCTTTCCTTCTTAATGCGTTTGAGCCAATCAGTTGTGTTGTGACATGGTAGGGGTGGTATAGGGCTATCTTCTGTATTTGGTAAAAGAACAAGTCCAAATTATGGCAAGAACAGCTCAAATAAGCAAAGAGAAACAGTCAAGACATGAAGGTCAGTCAATCCGGAACATTTCAAGAACTTTGAAAGTTTCTTCAAGTGTAGTCGCAAAAACCATCAAGCGCTATGATGAAACTGGCTCTCATGAGGACCGCCACAGGAAAGGAAGAACCAGAGTTCTCTGCTGCAAAGGATAAGCTCATTAGAGTTAACTTCACCTCTGATTGCAGCCCAAATAAATGCTACACAGAGTTCAAGTAACAGACACATCTCAACGTCACCTGTTCAGAGGAGACTGCATGAAATCAGGCCTCCATGGTCAAATTGCTGCAAAGAAACCACATCTAAAAGGACACCAATAAGAACAGACTTGCTTGGGCCAAGAAACACGAGCAATGGACATTAGACTGGTGGAAATCTGTCCTTTGGTCTGATGATTCCAAATATGAGATTTTTGGTTCCAACCGGCGTGTCTTTATGAGATGCAGAGTAGGTGAACGGATGATCTCTGCATATATGGTTCCCAACGTGAAGCATGGAGGAGGTGTGGTGATGGTGCTTTGCTGGTGACACTGATTTATTTAGAATTCAAGGCACACAACCAGCATGGCTACCACAGCATTCTGCAGCAATACGCCATCCCATCTGGTTTGCGCTTAGTGGGACTATCATTTGTTTTTCAACAGGACACTGACCCAACACACCTCCAGGCTGTGTAAGGGTGATTTGACCAAGAAGGAGAGTGATGGAGTGCTGCATCAGATGACCTGGCCTCCACAATCACCCAAACTCAACCCAATTGAGATGGATTGGTATGAGTTGGACCGCTGAGTGAAGGAAAAGCATCCAACAAGTGCTTAGCATGTGGGAACTCCTTCAAGACCGTTGGAAAAGCATTCCAGGTTAAGCTGGTTGAGAGAATATAAATTGTGAGCAAAGCGGTCAAGGCAAAGGGTTGCTACTTTGAAGAATCTAAAATAACTTATTTTTTGGTTAATACATGATTCCATGTGTGTTATTTCATAGTTTTGATGTCTTCACTATTATTTTACAATGTAGAAAATAGTAAAAATTAATTAAAACCCTTGAATGAGTAGGTGTCCAAACTTTTGACTGGTACTGTACTATATATTTTCGCTTTGTCATTATGGGGTAGTGTGTGTAGATTGATGAGGAATTGTTTTTATTTAATCAATTTTAGAATAAGCCTGTAACGTAACAAAATGTGGAAAATACTTTGAGTGCACTGTATACAGAAGTATGTGGACACCTCTTCAAATGAGTGGATTCAGCCACACCCATTGCTGACAGGTGTATACAATCGAGAACACAGCCATGCAATCTCCATAGACACGCACTGGAAGTAGTATGGTCTTACTGAAGAGCTCAGTGACTTTCAACGTGGCACCGTCATAGGATGCCACATTTCCAAGAAGTCAGTTCGTCAAATTTCTGCCCTGCTAGAGCTTGTCCGGTCAACTGTAAGTGCTGTTATTGTAAAGTGGAAATGTGAAGTGGAAATGTCTAATAGCAAAAATGTCTCAGCCGCGAAGTGGTAGGCCACACAAGCTCACTGAATGGGACCGCCGAGTGCTGAAGTGCGTTGCATGTAAAAATCGTCTGTCCTCGGTTGCAACACTCACTATCGAGTTCGAAACTGCTTCTGGAAGCAACGTCAGCACTGTTCGTCGAGGGCTTCATGAAATGGGTTTCCATGAAATGAGTTTCCATGGCCGAGCAGCCGCACACAAGACTAAGATCACCATAAGCAATGCCAAGCGTCAGTTGGAGTGGTGTAAAGCTCTCCGCCATTGGACTCTGGAGCAATGGAAATGCGTTCTTTTGGAGTGATGAATCACTCTTCACCATCTGGCAGTCCGACAGACAAATCTGGGTTTGGCGGATGCCAGGAGACACTACCTGCCCCAATGCATAGTGCCAACTATAAAGTTTGGTGGAGGAGGAATAATGGTCTGGGGCTGTTTTTCATGGTTCGGGTTAGACCCTTAGTTCCAGTGAAGGGAAATCTTAACGCTATAGCATACAATGACATTCTAGATAATTCTGTGCTTTCAACTTTGTGGCAACAGTTTGGGGAAGGCCCTTCACTGTTTCAGCATGACAATGCCCCCGTGCACAAAGCGAGATCCATGCAGAAATGGTTTGTCGAGATCGGTGTGGAAGAACTTGTTCTGGCCTGCACAGAGCCCTGATCTCAACTCCATCAAACACCTTTGGGATGAATTGGAACGCCGACTGCGAGACGGGTCTAATCGCCCAATATCAGTACCATACCTCACTAATGCTCGTGGCTGAAACGAAGCAAGTCTCTGCAGCAATGTTCCTACCAGTGGAGGCTCCTCAGAGGAGCAGGACCATCCTCAGTGAATTTCATAAAAACTGTAAAACATTAAAAAAGTTATCCTTTTTAGGTAAAACTATACTAAATATATTCACGTCACCAAATAATTTATTAAAACACAACGTTTTAAAATTAAAGTCTACAGTAGCCTCAACAGTACTCTTTGGCTTTACTAACTTATTGCCACCGGTGTAACTGTTAAAGTGCCTACTGACTATACACTAACGTTACTGCATGATTGCAGCGGGTTTACTAACACATTAGTTCTATTAGCTATGTTGACTATGACGTTACTTTAGCTAATATGGTGACAACTATGTAGGGCAACTATGTGTGTAGCGGTTATGATATGGTTTGAAACGTTTTTTTCACCTGGTCACATACAGCTGATGTGTTGTGCATTGAGGTCCACAAACGAAGGGAAAAAGTGAGAGGAGGAGAGCGCACAGACATGAGAAGGAATACAACGTGGCAGCTATGAAAGTGAACTGTGTTTAGAGTGATCAGGGGTGTATTCATTCCGCCGATTCTGTTGAAAAATGTTTCTTAAACGGAAGCAAACAGAACGAAACGGGGATAAACATATCTGAATTTGTACAATAGAAACTCTCGTTTGCAACTGTTGGACTAATGATAAACACTCAAGATCACCTAGATGCAGGCAAGAGTGTGCAAGGCGGTATTCAATGTGTCACTGTCACCTCAGTCTTATCTTGACCTGTGCGCACCTATGTTGCCTTCTCGCCCACTCCAATTTCGCTCCAGTAGAGTTCACTTCAAGAGCTTAGGGAGTGCCCACCCCCAGCATGCATTTGTAGTCTACTTGTGTGCTGCTATAGCCCCTTGCTTTAGCAACTGTAATGGAGTTTGCTAAATATTTTTATTAAGAAACTGATAAAACACACAGGTGCTAAATCAAGGTAACTTACAAAGATGAGGCCAAAGAGCAAGAGATGGAGTGCCGTTATGCAGTGTCCACAACTAAAGAATCATTGTGGAATCTGAAAAGACAAGGATCCCAAAAGTATGATGGTGTACTTACTACTTGCACATGCTAAAAGAAAGGAATGAGGTGGGTAGATAACTAAGTGTGTCATTGTAGCGAAGTATTCATAAACTAAAAATCAGATCTCAAACGTTCTTCATTTTCGATCTATTACCTACACAATCAGCCATAATTGATATTGGCCCAATAGATCTGGCATGTTCTTTGAATGTGTGAACTTTCCGTTTTGATTAGGTAATTTTGCCTAAAAACCTTTAGGCCTACCAACAACAAAAAACTCTGCCCAGCCTGGCAAGAGTGGACAAAAAGGTGTTTAGCATTCCCAGTGGCTCTGCAAGTGTGGAGAGGATATTCTCTGCTGCTGGCTGGTTCTCCAGGCACTGTCAAGAGCATGAAGCCACAGACTGCCCAAACTCGTGTTTCTAAAAATGAATTCAAAAGGCACTAATAAGTCATTTTTATTTAATTCTAAGTCACAGCCTATATGCGCAATTTTAAATCACACCCTATATGCTCAATTTATAAACTATAATGATTTAATAAAACGTTGTTTACGCTGTGGCTTTATGTCCCTACCCACCTATTTTGTCGCACTCGCAAATGCTTCACAATGTACTTCTTAGTAGGCTATAGCCTTGAAATAATATAGCCTAAATAATACATGTTTCTTCTTAGGCTCCCTGTCTGGCTCTTGACCTATTTAGTGTTTATATGCTGTTAAACATGACATGTAGCCTATTTGAAATTATGTTCGCTTCTTACATTCACATTTTCATGTTTATTAAAATACTTGTCATTCAAATACATATGGTTTGGTTTCAATACGTAAAACAATTGTTAGGTCCAGGTAGTCACAAAAAATAGATGGCTGTTGGTTAAATTGTGATTTGAATGAATGGATCGAATTTGGAGCGGGAGTTTTTTTTCTCTGTAAGTGTGGAGCAGTTTTTAGCGGAGCTGTAGGAAAGGACATGGAGCACCAGAGCAGTGCGCACCATGGAGAGGGGGTTTCCAACCACTCAACTCCGCTCACATGCTCTGCTAGGTTATAGCAACCTCAAGATGAGTATAGGGAAAATGTGAGTATCATGTAGTACCCGACACCTATCGATGTTACATTGAACTGGGTGAATGGAATATGAATGACAGGCATCCAATGTACTATAATAGAAAAAATAAAATAATAATAAATGGTCTACTGGTTCCAACATCTAGTGGAAAGCCTCCCCACAAGAGTGGAGGCTGTTATAGCAGCAAACGGGGCACAAACTCCATATTAATGCCAATGATTTTGGAATGAGCTGTTCGACGAGCAGGTGTCCACATACTTTTGGTCATGTAATGTAAACGTTAGCTGGTGCTATACATCGACCTCATATGCGTGTCATGATGAGCAGTATAACTAACCAACTAACACATCGAATGTAATTCCCAAAGTCAAACATTACTTTAGATATGGCTACGAATATAGCTACTATTAGAAGCTTAGACAATAGTTACTGTAAAACCTTTCTGTCTGTGCTCGAGACACCTTCCAATTTCATTCACTAGCTAACGTTAGCTAGCGAGCAAACGTTAACCATTCTCCGCATGGAAATTAGCCAGCTAGCTAAATTACACAACTACTACACATGGAAGCTGACAGGTAGCTAAAATAAATAAGATAATTCAGTGACAAATAACACGTTGGCTGCTACGTTTTTGTTGCTAGAAATTACTGTACCTTCGTTTTAAAGAAGACACTTCCAACTTCGGAGCAGCAGCCAACAGCCGTGACCGTAAAAAGGATGGAGAAAAATCTAACTTCCTGCCACCTGCTGCATCGGGTAATTTAGAACTTTCTCCCCTTAGAGAAATGATGGGAAATTAGGTAAGATTTTGCCCTGAAAATAGTAGATACAATTATATGGTATTTCATGACATTTCAGATTAGAAACATATTTCTTGTATTCAGATATAATTTAAGCGCAAAAGAAAAACTAATGACTTGTCTACACTAGAGGGGGACATTCCGTGTAGCAGTTGCCATAATCACCCTGCCTGGAACAACTAGGCCTAATTTATGTGTTTAGGGCGGCCTACTTGTTGCTCCGAACCTGTTGCATTTAGGTATTTCGCATATGCCTATGGGAAATAATAATTATGTGTAGACAAATACACTGCTGTACATTCTATCATTTTCAATGAGGCCTACTAGTTATAGAAAACATATCTGCTTATGCCATGACGCCCTGGCAGGCTGGGCTGGCTGAGTGCAAACCTAGGCTACAGCAGACCAAGGAGAGATGATGTTTTTTTAGTTAATCATTGATCGACTGAATCAGCCCCCGTCCTCTGCAAATATGATAAATGAATACCTAGGCAATCACCAGTGTGACGTCGTTGTTAAACCACAGCACAGGTTTAATTGACTCTGGAAGGTAGTATCAGAGTAAGAGAGAGACTACAGAACTACACTTTACCTTTTCTATTACAAGAAAATATTTTTTATTATCTTATTCCAAGAGAAAATGGCTAAAGAAAACGTTTGACCTTGCAGTGTGGGCAGTTTCCTTGTCCTATTATGAGAGGATCAAATTGGGGGAAAAGTAATTTATTTTTTGGATTTTATTTGTGAGGATAGGATAGTTCCCCCCCTGAAGACAATGTGTACATTTTCTAACACATGCATTTAAATGTTTGATTTCAACTATTTTGCATTTGTTTTCTTTTACTTTCACTTTTTATTTAGCATTTAACATGCCTATGAAACGGAATACAGGAAGCCCGATCCAGGATGGACAATTTCTTCATGTTCATTCACCATCAACCAATACATTCTGCAGTGCATCCGAGGAGCTCATGCACACCACCTTATCTAACGAAAAATTACGCCGTGCTTTCCATGGACATTCAATCTCAAAATTAGACGAGGAAGGTGATTTGGGAATTAAATCAGGTGAGGAATAAAGTCGGATTAATAGGCCTACACATAGACTGAGAGGTTCCCTCTTCCCCCAAGAGTCATACAAGAATAACATTCAAAACAAGAGCCCTAATTGTCGATGTCAACTATTACAGTTTGTGCTGCATTAAATTGTAGGATATTTTTTGTTGAAATATGCCTGCCCTAAAATATACTTCTTTCATTGTTTTTTGGGTAGGCTAGAATAAAATTATGTATTATTTACCACATAAAAACAATCTACTCAATCTGACCCAGTTGAACAAAAATAACATTTGCTCTGCTCTGTTCATTTTGATGAGTCTTGAAAATCCTGTCTAGGGAGTACTTATTTCTAATTGTATGGTTCATTTAGCCACTTACCAATCTGGAAAGGTGTCATGGCCCTTAACTACTCAAATATATATTTCACCTCATGACTGTTTTCTCCCCCACAACCCTGTCAGAAGCAGATGACAGCAATGAGACCCCATCTTCTGAGGAGGACCAGGACCTCCTGGAGTATTCTAAAGATTTGGCTTTCAACCAGATGACCCCGAGGAAAAGCATCACTCAGATCATCAAGGACAAGAAGAAACAGACTCATTTGACCCTTCAATGGTAGTATTCCAAAGTCACAACCTATGGAAATCTATAATATAGCTTGTGTTGTGATGCACTTGTATAATAACAATCCTTCGTACAAATGTTAATGTTTCTTTTCTTGTTGGTGATTGATTTCACATGGATTTCTGTGACTGCTTGTTCCCTAGGCTGGATGAAAACTACACTGTTTGTGAAGGGGTTTGTCTGCCGCGTTGCATCCTGTACGCTCACTACCTAGACTTCTGTAGGAAGGAGAAACTGGATCCAGCCTGTGCTGCTACATTTGGCAAGGTGAGATGAGTAATGTCTTGTAGTTGAGGTGGTGGGCTGAAGTCTGGATAGGTCGTAGTTTGTGGTAGATGTTATAGATACTGTAAGTACAACATAGTAATAATTGTGGTGGAAAAAAGCTATTATGTTTTTTTGTATCGTTCTCTGTGCATATTAGACAATTAGGCAGAAATTTCCACTTCTTACAACAAGAAGACTTGGGACCCGAGGTCATTCAAAGTAAGATATAGTGGAAAATATTATTTTCAAAAGATTTCTTGTTGTAGTGATCTGATCTGTCTCAATATAAAATGCTTAATTTTGTTGATATTTAACAGATATCATTATTATGGGATTGGCATCAAAGAGAGCAGTGCCTATTATAACTTGGTGTACTCAGGAAAAGGCTTGACGAGGTAAGATCATTCCCAGGTTTTGCTCTGTAGCATTGTTCTGATCAATCTGTAATGTTCTTTATAGAATAAGTAAAATGTTTGTAATTGTTGTGATAGTTTGGGATTTAACATCAGTCTGATTTAGTATCTGATTGTAGATTTTCAGGGAGCAAACTCAAGAATGAGGTAAGATTGACATATATATTTATAATATATATATTTTTAAATGCATTTTGACGTGAGATATTACAGACATGAATCATGTTTTCTAATACATTCAAACTGTAGTCAAGACTACAAGGTCAAAATATTCATACAGTTTGATATTCTTCTATTTAATAGGGAGGGTTCACTCGGAAATACTCCCTCAGTTCCAAAACAGGAACTTTGCTTCCAGAATTCCCAAGTCCACAGCATCTAGTGCTTCAAAGTTCCATCTCTAAAGAGAAGGTTTGTTGTATTATTTTCATCATTCATCATTACTTTCTTTGCCATCAAGATTTGCTGATTACATACAGTACAGTATCCTCTGCAAAAACACCTGTAACCATTATGGATTATCTTCACATGGGCAATAGGTGGACACGCTCATCGTGATGTACAAAACACATTGTCAGTGCATCCTGGACAATGCCATCAATGTCAACTTCGAAGAGGTATTCTATACCAAAACAAGACGTAAGATGTTGTAGCCACGTCTGACGAATTGTCTCCTGACTCTATTTACAATGTTTCAGATACAGAATTTCCTGATGCATTTCTGGCAAGGAATGCCCGACCACCTCTTACCCCTGCTGGAGAACACCATTATCGTGGACATCTTATGTGTGTGTGACTCTATACTATATAAGGTGGGTGTTTTTCCAGAATCATAGAGCAGCATCCTCATTAGTTGTTGAAGGACTCCTACCTCAACTGGACAGGTTGTACTATCCATTTGGTGTTTTTCAGGTTCTGACAGATGTCCTGATCCCTGCTACGATGCAGGAGATGCCTGAAAGGTAGAGTATTTTCATCTTTCATCATTCGTATTTTGCTCATCTAAACACAAGATTTGCTGTAAGGTTTATGCTGTATGAAATTAACGGTAATAAGATACTGCCGTCTCTCCAGGTGACGTATTGTTGTGTATAAAGATTATCCTGTTTGCAGTCTCCTGGCAGACATCCGTAACTTTGCCAAGCACTGGGAACACTGGATGGTGTCTTCTCTGGAAAACCTCCCAGAATGCCTCTCAGAGAAGAAGCTCCAGATCGCACGCAGATTTGTGTCCTCTCTAAAGCGTCAGACCTCCTTCTTACACCTTGCCCAGGTAAAGCACTATATTACAGCACGGGAGGAATATAAATATCATCGTGTTAACTTTACAAAGGCATTTAAAAGTGTCTAAAATATATCTATATAGCATATCTTATTATGACTCTAAGAAATGTAAATGGTATATATAAACTGAAAGTCTTAGGGCTTGATTCTGTCTGTAGCACTGAATGTCGGCGTTACAGCGTGATAGAAATTTAAAGGCAATGTTTCCGCGTTTGCGGAGACTGCAATTACGGTAAACGCTGCATATGTCGGCTCAATTTTAAATTACCTTTACATTTCAAGTGCACTATACCGCTGAACTTCGACGAAACAGATTGAATCCAGACGCTAATTTTGGTTATTTTGGTCATTTTATTTTCTCACAACAGATTGCAAGACCAGCTCTTTTTGACCAGAATGTGGTGAACTCAATGGTGGTGGATATAGATAAAGTGGATTTGAACAGCATAGGGTCACAAGCCCTTCTCACCATCTCAAGTGGAGACCAAGACTCTGACCTCTACTCTGAATGTGAGTAGAACATTTGCATTGTACATGGAAAACCCTGCCAGGTTAATTCCTGTAAACAATGTTAATTTGCTTTCTCGTCATGTTTGCTAGATGACTCAATAACAGTGTTCCAAGAGCTGAAAGACCTACTGAAGAAGAATGCCACTGTGGAATCCTTTATCGAGTGGCTGGACACTGTTGTGGAGCAGAAAGTCATAAAGGTACGTTGTCCCCATTTCAAATCTAAGATTGGGGTTGTCAGATTGGATGTTGACATCCAATCTGTTTGTTCCTTTCTCTCCAGCCTGGGAAGCAGAATGGACGGTCTATAAAGAAGAGAGCTCAGGACTTCCTCCTCAAGTGGAGTTTCTTTGGAGCACGCGTTATGCACACCCTCACGTTGAACAACGCCACCAGTTTTGGTAAGAAATGACTACGTCCCTCTAACAGTTCCCCTGGTAACCTGTATATCCATGTAACAACTACAACATGTAGGAAATGCTGTAAACTTCTCTATTTGTATTTTAAATTCAGACTCTCCCATTACTACTGAGTCTAAATGATACACGGTCCGTCACTACGTCAGACGCAAACACATATGTCTTTTCGGCCGGCTCTGAACAGAATGCTACAATGAGCCATAAATTATAATGGTCTGGCCCCAGGTAAAGAAAGCATTATCACTCGGTCACGTGCACTGTGTTTGAAGACAGACCTCTCCCATGCACCTTCCTCACCCCCATTTGGCGGCTCTATCACCAAACACAAGTCAAATAGACTGGGGGACAATCACATGACCCTACAAGTCAAACAGCATGCCTGGTGAGATGAAAGGGGAAAGCAGATCTCTGGAGCTGGTCAGGTCAAACCCTCAGCACCTGCAAATTGGTGCACAGAATAGCCTTTGGAGCCTTGTCACAGTTTGTAAGGTGAAGGCTGTTAGCGATTGGCTGAGTATCAAGTCATGATAGTGACATCGAAACCAGATTAGATTTCTGGTGGGGAACTAGGACAGTAAGAGATGTGTTTTTTATTATCCCAGGTTCGTTCCATCTCATCCGCATGCTGCTGGATGAGTATATCCTATTGGCTATTGAGACACAATTCAACAACAACAAAGAACAAGACCTTCAGAATCTCCTAGATAAGTACATGGGAAATGCAGGTAAGCAATTACATAACATACATAGACTATCTAATTATACGTATAACTCTGATTGTTCTTTTTCATTATTAAGTTGTTATTGCGTTTCATATTAATACTATCAGTTTTTATGGAGCAGTATGGAGAAATAATGGAGGATGTAGGATCATTGAGGTGCGTTGTTATGATTATTTTCAGATGCCAGCAAGGCGGCATTCACTGCCTCCCCCAGCTCCTGTTTCCTAGCCAACCGTAACAAGCCCAGTGCGGTGTCCAGTGATCTGTCTGTGAAGAACGAGTCCCTCTCAGAACACGCATACATGACCCTGTCAGCCAATCATCAGCAGGCGCTGGGAGCAAACATGGCCATCTACCAGGGCTCTGAAACCGATGGATTCTGCCTATCAGGTGCAAATATGTTTTTAAGGGTGACATGACTCATTTTGTCACTTGTTTCTGAATTTAATTTGCCCCGTTGTATGTTAGCTTTGTTCATACTTTCATTGGTTTAACATAAAATGTAAACTTGTGTGACAACTGCTCATTCGTAGTAAAGGTTCCTATTGTGTTGTCTAAAATCTTGGTCACTTTCCTCTGTGCCCACAGGACAAATTTACTTTTCTCAGAACAGTGGCCCTCTGATGACCCCTCCCATCTCCCCAGCCATGGTGAACAGGGGCAGTGTCATCAACCAGGGCACCATGGCCATCAGACCCCAGAGCGCCTGCACCACCATCCAGCCCCACATCTCCTGCCAAGCCTTCCCAGACACCATGTACCAGAGCCTCCCTCCCAGCAGCCCCAGCTACTACCCCACCACCTCCAACTACCAGGCTGTGACACACGCCCAGGCCCCGGCCTACCACACCCGCTCTGACAGCAGCCACTACCCGTCATTCAGTGAACAGCACCTGGCCAAAGACTACTTCGACAGCAGCTGTGCAGTGTCCCCCTACAGCTCCAGACACACCTCCAATTACAGCACAGTCCCTGATCCTGGGATGAAGACTCAGGGGGTTGAGCTACTGGACTCTGTAGGATACAACTTTGATGGGAGTGGGTTAAACAGTAGTGGCTGTCAGGAGCCTGCCTACTCAGCAGCAGGACACAATGGTATGAATGACTAGACCTAAGTCTTCTCCATTGAATTATCAGAAAATGGGCCCTGAGTTTTTCTAGACTTCATGGCCTCACTAGTCAGTTCATCCAGGTTAGATCACATGGTCACGTCACCTGGTCAGAAATAATTTAGGGCCCTAACAATAAGAATTATCATAAATAAAAAAACAAGTTGAACCATAAATGTGTATTCTACTCATAGAGGAACCTCTCTGTTTTTCAGGGTACTATGGAAACAGTAGCTACCTGGATAGCCAGACGCTGGGTTCCATGATAGACCAGCATGTGTCAGTTATCAGCAGTGTGAGCAGTATCCGCTCAGTCCCAGCGTACGGTGAAGTACACGACCCCCTCAACATCCTGGATGACACGGGCAGGAAGACGGCTGGGCCTTACTACACTGAGTCTGACTCACTGGGCTCCCACACACCTGGAGGTCAGTGACAAATTATGGATTGATAGGGAACTCCAATTTTTTGAAGATACTCTTTTGTTTACTTGTTTTCTCTCTGCTGTAGCTCCTCCCCTCCCCTCCTCGGTCTCTGCACCCTGCATGTACGGAGGTCCTGCCCAGTTCCACTCCCAGGATGCACTGCTTCCTCACCGGGTACCATCTGAGGTACGGGACATGATGTCATCGCTGCCCCCCATCAACACTGTGTTCATGGGGTCTAGTGGAGGAGGAACGTGAGCTGTGACTGTCCCTCCCACCACCAACACTCCTCAAGCTCCTCCCACACCACACCACTCAGTCACTGTAAACAGTGACTCAGATCACAGACAGAAATATGCTCAGTGTATCTCTCTTGTGTAGCCTTAGCGTTGTGGAAACTACTCTGAAAATGTAGTTTACCAAGTTACCAATTACTTCATACCGGAAGAAGTTGAGCTACACTAAAGCTACCCTTAAGAAAATGTTACTTTCAAAAAGTAGTTCACTACATCCAAACTACTTTGTGATCAATAGTTATATCTAAATCTGAAATATCATAGAAATTGCTAGACAGATCACTCTGTCGTCAGATGTTAACAGAATGTTTATTTTAGCCTATTAAACACAAAAACTATGTTTGAAGTGATAATTAGGAAGGTCTGATGGCAAAAAAGAAAGGAATTTCTTGCCTACTTCACCCATACGAACTACGAAAAACACCACGATTAGAATTGAGTTCAACTACCACCAAGATACTGCAAAATGTAGTTAAATTACTAGTTGAACATGTAGTTCACTACTCCCCCCACACTGTGTAGCCAATATATATTTTGTAAATTGATGAAGGCCTCAGCTGTTCAATGTTCAGTGAAATATTTTATTGAATTAATTAATCATTTGCAATTCAACCATTTTAATATAATTCAATCTGTTAATCTTAATGTGGCCAGAGGAGACTTTGTAAGTTAACATGTAAATAAATATCCGTAGAATAAAGCGAGTAGTGTCAAATTTGAAATTGTTGGAGGCATAATCAGTCAACACTGCAAGACAGGTTTGATTGATTATGACAAGTTAAAAAAATACCATGTTATTTATTTGAGTTGCCTTTATAGCCTATTACGGTGTAATATTAATGTCGGAAATGTAAACTTGTACTTATCTGTATATGGCCGAATGAGAGGTAGGAACTTAGAAATTACTGTTGTTTTCAATTCAAATGTATTAAATTACATAAACTTATGTCGAGAGAGAGGCAGAAAGAAACACTTTGTTAGGTAGCTGTCATGTGCTCCTTCAGGCAGTTTGGCTGGTCGTCAATACATCCAACAGAACAGTCTCTCTGATCTCACAATTCAAAGCCCCCAGTGTCAAAACTCTGAATACACAGTCCTTTAATTGGTAAACTGGACCCACACCAGGCGAGGAAAGAAAGATTACAGTCCGGAAACACAATTGTAGAAGCAGCGGATCAAAGTTGAGCTTTATCTGTGATTATGTGATTTCACCATTGTACAATGGAGGGAGATATGGTTGGATAAAGGTGTTGACCAGAAACTAGAACCAATAGACATGTATGACCCACAGCAGGATCAAGCTGTTTATACATCGTGACCCTTTAGAGAAACAGAGATTGTTTTATTCTCCCGCAGGTTGTCCAAATTCAGCTTTGTTAGTCTTTGAGCAGATGGAAGCTAATAAAACCATAATCAGTAACATTAGATTGACCAGGGCATTTGTGTGGCAAAATGATATCATTTCAAAGCGATACACTTTATTTAAATGTATGGTGTTGATACGTACACTCGCAGGCTATGGATTAATGTAGACTATTCAGCATTTGTTTCCACAACATGAATAAACAAAGACAAAACGAATGATAACATTACCCACCTATCAGCCTTATCCTTTAGCTACTCAGGGGGAAAATCCATTTCAGCCCATGGACAGGAACAGATGGCTTGAAATGTAATGATTACAAAATTCCCAACGTTAACACAGTTTAATTACAAAGTCAATAATGCCTCCAACAGTTGCGGGGGCCTTTAGTGTAAAAACAACAGAAGGTTGAACGCAAACTTTGGGACAATGTTTAACCAGAACTTTGCATTAGGCGGAGTCTCCATATGTAGCCCAGGTGAGCCAAAGACTGAGAGATCCAGTGATGTGTAAGGCACACCAGGCATCACTCTGTCGTACTGTTGTACGTCAGAGGGTCACGTCATCACACTCCTCTAACATGACATCATAGTGCTGCTTGCAGGCCCCATAGTCCCCCAAGTCACCTCAGATATCATGTTGTATGCAATGTGTTTTTGTGACTTTATACCTCTACAGGTTATTCATCCTGTCGAATCAAATTTCTATTTTGCTGACTTCATCCAGACAGTTGGTATTCTATCATGGTACAACAAAAGCAAGCTCATTTCTACAGGATATTCGTTTAAAAAGGGGTCTGACTAGGATGTATTCTAAACATAATCTCCGTCCTCGTACTGTTCACCTCTATATTCTGCCTTCAATGCAGGAGAGTGATTATTATGTACTTTTATTCGCTTTTTACTCATACCTTCCCAGACACACAAGCTCAGTAAAGTGATTGTTGGAGATAAGGATATCAGTAGTAAAGGATAAACAACGGCCAAACAGGAAGCTGCCTTTTTATCACAATATCAACTGTACAGGTAGCATTAATATGTTTTAGCCACTTGAGATGTCAGTGTTGGGAAGAACAGTGAGTGGACACCTTTAGCAACATTGTAATGTTGTCCAATTTGTAAGTCGCTCTGGATAAGAGCGTCTGCTAAATGACTTAAATGTAAAAATGTAATGTAGGATGTTAGATTGGAAAGCGCTATGGGCCTCTGACTGGGATCTTGTCTTTGTGTTGTGCCTTAATGAGTGTGTGTCTGTAGCGAGTGCAAAGCACACAACCGCCGGCTGGAAGCTCTGTTAAAACAATATTCAGAGGTGTCCTGTACGGCCAATGATTAAGCTTTTGTTGAATGGGATCATTCACAAATCTGTATTTGCAGCTAAACACAAAACATACTTTTCTGAAATTTTTACCTGCTACTCCTTTTTTGCTATTAGTAAAAACAAAATAATCTTTCATTCAACAAGATCTCTACCACTGTCTTATTCCCCTGTCTGTGAAAATGATGATGTGGTTGGTGTTTGTCTTCTTGAATGATGAATCTCCTTGAGTAGTTATGTGTAGTTCCAAAAGTGTCCATATGATGGCAGTAAAGTGTAGAAAATACCCCTATTACATCCATTTCTGTTTTCATTGTCCCTACTTAATCTGTTATTACTAAACTCTGTGCTGTATCTGGATAAACAGAGGTTAAATAGGCATGCCAACCAACAGCTTTGTTAACATGTTACTAAATAACAGGTGGAAAAATATCTGCTGTACTTTATGGATTTCATGTAAACAAACAAGTTAGCTGTTGAAAATGATCACATTTCAGATATTGATTTCCAAATATCTTATCAATATTTTTACTATCACTATAACCAAATAAATCAAATAGATCACACTTACTATAAATCCAAAACAGTTATGTTGTTCTATCTTGATGTGATTGTTTGATTATACACATCTGCTCTTTCCATGACAGACTGACCAGGTGAATCCAGGTGAAAGCGGTGATCCCTTATTGATGTCACCTGTTAAATCCACTTCAATCAGTGTAGATGTGGAGACAGGTTAAAGAAGGATTTTAAGCCTTGAGACAATTGAGACATGGATTGTGTATGTGTCATTCAGAGGGTGAATGGGCAAGACAAAATAAGTGCCTTTGAACGGGGTATGGTAGTAGATGCGAGGCGCACCAGTTTGAGTGTCTCAAGAACTGCAATGCTGCTGGGTTTTTCATGCTCAACAGTTTCCCATGTGTGTCAAGTATGGTCCTCCACCCAAAGGACATCCAGCCAACTTGACACGACTGTGGGAAGCATTGAAGTCAACATGGACCAGCATTCCCTTTGGTACGCTTTCGACACCTTGTAGAGTCCATGTCCCGATGAACTGAGGCTGTTCTGAAGGCAAAAGGGGTGCACCTCAATATTAGGAAGGTGTTTCTAATGTTTGGTACACTCAGTGTATAATTACACTGAATGATGAACAAAGACACCATCAGTGATGTTGATCCTCAGGGAGAGAAACTGAACTTCAAAGTCATCTGTTAAAAACCTGACCGATGTAGAGATAATCCTGGGATTTGATGTCTAAACCTCCTGTCACACTCTTAGAGCCTTCCTCCCAAAGTCTCGGCCTGCTGTTAGTTTAAGTCATTATGGAGAACAACTCTAGGCCTCTGTCTCCTCTTACTCTCAAGGCTAGCTCTAGCCTTTTGGGGGCCCTCAGCGAAATCTTGCCTTTTTTTGGGGTGCCCCCCCCCCCTTGATGGTGGAGAGAAATATACGTTTTAATGTTAATTTCCTGCAATTCTACACATTTTGTCATGTGGCATAGAGAAAATGTTGCAGTTTTGAAGCACATTTTCTCCAGTATTACACATTTTGCCATGGGGTGGAGAGAAAATGTTGCAATTTTATAACAAATGTCATGCAGTTTTACTCATTTTGCCAGTTTTCAAGGGATTTTCCTGCATTCTATCAATTATGCCAAGGCTTATGTCATGTTAATAATATCTTTAGTGAGAGGGACTAACAAAATCAATGGGGGCCCCCTGGAGGTCAGCGCCCCTTAGGAAGTGCCCCGCGTGCCCGGTCGGTATTCCGCCATGATTACTGCAAGTTTAGATAACTGGCTAGACGAACTTACCAATCTAAAAATTGTTAGCTGACATTGAGTGACTTTCAGTGACTGACAAAACAGAAAAACTGCTGATGCACAACCAAATTTCGAACTTGCACCTTGTGTATTCTACTATTCTAACTTTCAACAGTAAGGAGACCCTGACTGAGTTCCTAAAAAAAAAAAAAAACTTTTTGGGGGAGTTGGAGCCCCCTACCGGTCCTATGCGACCGCTTATGTCGCTTATGCCTGGAGCCGGTCCTGCTTACTCTATATATTAACCATGCACTGGTCTCCCAGGTCCCTGCTGGAATTTAACAACTGGAAACGACGAGATTACAGAGTAATAACCCTAGAACCTTAGATTGATAGTGACAGAAATGGGAGAAGCAATTGTTTGTTTGTTTCACCCCAACCCCTTGTGGCATTAGTACCTTTTCTGGAAACTTTGGTTGATGCATGGTTTTGTGCTATGTATTGTCACGAGTGAGCTCCTATTCTACCATGTGTGTACACTGTATTTACCTATTTATTTTCCTATCCAACCATCAGTATTTTGTCATGTTTTTTAGAACTTAATGATTTTTACAAAGAGGAATCCCTTTAATTTGAAAGTGCATCATAGTGAATGTGAATGAATACCGGTGTCACTTTCTCTGTTCACTGTTGCCCACAGTCCTGTGAGATGTTGTCGATCAGTTTATGGGTTTTGACTAACGCGAGGTCCAAGAATTCGACAACTGTGTGCGTCTTAACCCGGAGCGAGCAGCAGGTCAGTGTGGCTGTATTTGGAGAGCAGCAGCAGATATTGTAGGCATTTCTCTCATTGGTGGTAAATATCTGGGGGAATCTCGCTGCATATTCTGGCACAGAAACTCTGAATCACTGCGGCTCATCTCCGAAGCAATAGTGAGAGTCAAAATTTCCAACAACAAGAGGACAAACATTGAAGGCCTTTGAAAGCCGCGGCTGTTGACTCAGTGTGTGCCAATTTGGCTCAATAGTGACATGATTACAAATTATGATCGTTTTTTTATTAAAAGTGTGTGATGAAGTTTGGCAACCAGAAACAGATATGGTTATGTATACAGTACAGTGTTTGAGTTTGGCAGCTATGTGACTGGCAAAATGCCTAACCACAACATTTTAATTTACTGTATATGAGCGAGATGGAGAGCTCCTTTCCTATAACTAACCCAGACAATCTTAAAGGAAGCACAATCCCTCTTTGTCACTGACAGACACATATACACACACACACACACACACACACACGGTTCGCCTGCCTATATTCAGTCAGTCACATGAAAGGAAAGACCATTAAATACACCAGACTCCTATCCCTCATAGAAAATCCAACATAAAAGACCCTGGAGTGGCGTTGCTATTGTTAGCCTGTGACTATAATTTATGCTTTCCTTGCCAAGTGCAATATAATGAACTGAGCTTTAACAGTCCATTATGATTATATGAAATAGGGCCTGATTGTCCTTGTTATATATGTGAGAATACAAAGCAGTGAAGAAGATAACAAGTGTATAATGACTGTGGGTTTCCATATGCCCCTTGGCATATTGTTATTGTCAGTATTTTGTTGTCATGATGGAGGCTAGCCTTTTCATGTATTTTTCTGTGCTCATCTGCCATTAACAGTTATAATTCAAGCATGCCTTTACACCTCTCTGTCACCCAGACACAATTCAAATGTTAATCAACGTTGTATGAATTATTAAGCTGTGAAATACTAAGAGTAAACTGGTGTTCAGTTCTACATAACTTCTATCAACATGTTAAATATACAACCAGATGGGGAAAAAATCTAGATCACCTTTACAACACACACAGAGACGCGTACAAAGCTCTCCCTCTCCCTCCATTTGGTAAATCCAACCACAACTCTATCCTCCTGATTCCTGCTTACAAGCAAAAATTAAAACAGGAAGCACCAGTGACTCGGTCTATAAAAAAGTGGTCAGATGAAGCAGATGCTAAACTACAGGACTGTTTTGCTAGCACAGACTGGAACATGTTCCGGGATTCTTCCGATGGCATTGAGGAGTACACCACATCAGTCACTGGCTTTATCAATAAGTGCATCGAGAACTTCGTCCCCACAGTGACTGTACGCACATACCCCAACCAGAAGCCATGGATTACAGGCAACATTCATACTGAGCTACAGGGTAGAGTTGCTGTTTTCAAGGTGCGGGACTCTAACCCGGAAGCTTATAAGAAATCAGATCCACAGATGATGCAATCTCTATTGCACTCCACACTGCCCTTTCCCAAATGGACAAAAGGAACACCTATGTGAGAATGCTATTCATTGACTACAGCTCAGCGTTCAACACCACAGTGCCCTCAAAGCTCATCACTAAGCTAAGGATCCTGGGACTAAACTTCTCCCTCTGCAACTGGATCCTGGACTTCCTGACGGGCCGCCCCCAGGTGGTGAGGGTAGGTAGCAACACATTTGCCACGCTGATCCTCAACACTGGAGCCCACCAGGGGTGCGTGCTCAGTCCCCTCCCGTACTCCCTGTTCATCCACGACTGCATGGCCAGGCACGACTCCAACACCATCATTAAGTTTGCAGATGACACAACAGTGGTAGGCCTGATCACCGACAACGACGAGACAGCCTATAGGGAGGAGGTCAGAGACCTGGCCGGGTGGCGCCAGAATAACAACCTATCCCTCAACGTAACCAAGACTAAGGAGATGATTGTGGACGACAGGAAAAGGAGGACCGAGCACGCCCCCATTCTCATCGACGGGGCTGTAGTGGAGCAGGTTGAGAGCTTCAAGTTCCTTGGTGTCCACATCTCCAACAAACTAGAATGGTCCAAACACACCAAGACAGTCTTGAAGAGGGCACGACAAAGCCTATTCCCCCTGAGGAAACTAAAAAGATTTGGCATGGTGTCCTCAGATCCTCAAAAAGTTCTACAGCTGCAACATCGAGAGCATCCTGACTAGTTGTATCACTGCCTGGTATGGCAATTGCTCGGCCTCCAACCGCAAGGCACTACAGAGGGTAGTGCGTACGGCCCAGTACATCACTGGGGCTAAGCTGCCTGCCATCCAGGACCTCTACACCAGGCAGTGTCAGAAGAAGGCCCTAAAAATTGTCAAAGACCCCAGCCACCCCAATCATAGACTGTTCTTTCTACTACCGCATGGCAAGCGGTACCGGAGTGCCAAGTCTAGGACAGAAAGGCTTCTCAACAGTTTTTACCCCCAAGCCATAAACTCCTGAACAGGTAATCAAATGGCTACCCGGACTATTTGCATTGTGTGCCCCCCCCCCAACCCCTCTTTTACGCTACTGCTACTCTCTGTTCATCATATATGCATAGTCACTTTTACCATATCTACCTGTACATACTACCTCAATCAGCCCGACTAACCGGTGCCTGTATATAGCCTCGCTACTGTTATAGCCTCACTACTGTATATAGCCTCGCTACTATATATAGCCTCGCTAATGTTTTTCACTGTCTTTTACTGTTGTCTTTATTTCTTTACTTACCTATTGTTCACCTAATACCTTTTTTGCACTATTGATTAGAGCCTGTAAGTAAGCATTTCACTTTAAGGTCTACACCCGTTGTATTCGGCGCACGTGACAAATAAACTTTGATTTGATTTGTTTTGATTTGCAGCTGAATGTGATCTTGATGTTGTAATCGCAGGTTAAACAGCACAGGCACTAACTTAACATGGCTCATAGACTTACCAAAGTTAACGAACGTCTGCGGCATTATCAATCCCTGGAGTTGTATAGCCTATAATGCAAACATTTTATTGACGCACTTTGTGCCGTCTGTTTGAATAGTGTCTTTATTCAGTCGTGCTCTTGTATGTTTCAAGTAGAAGGTGCTGGAATACCATCAGGGGAAAATAAGTCTCAGTCTGAACTGAATAGCGTAGGGCCTTGTCAGTCAGTCGCTCATTCTGTTCTTTTTCAAAGGCAGGGGCCAAAATGTACTGTATACATACACTTTAATTATAGATTTTTGTATGGACGCTTCGACATTGCACGCTTACATGTAGCAGAATTTCAAGGTAAATTGTCTATTAGAAACTCAAACACAGTTGATGGTTCTTTAAAACCTTCCTTTTTAGTTCTCTGCCTTATCGAGTCATATGCTCTGCTGCGCTATTGTATCGTACAACTGATCCAATTTATTCTTTGTAAGTTATTTATTGTAACCAACATTAGTTACATTTTAGGATAGATAAACGTCTGGAGTCGTGCCGTGTTATGTCTTGCGCTGGCTTGCAAACACCTGATTTGGCCGTTGCAAATGGTACTGGACCTGTGTGTATGTGTGTGTGCGTGCGTTGTTGTGTGAGCTTTCCTGTCTGATCAGTAAATGATCACTAGCTTGTTGGGGATTAGGAAAGTATCAGGCTCTCACTGAAGAGACATGCACACTGCTCTCCTACTCTTCAGTTGCATGGTATTACAAACATACATCAATCTTTGATTTCCATTTCTACCGGATGAGCTTGTACCATTCTGTCGATGTGCAGGGATTCTATTTATGTTGTAACACAGTATTGCTAAATACCTTTTACCTCTTCAGTGTAAAATGTGTATTATTACTGTGGTGGCAAGCTTTTTAAAAGTATTTCTATTTTCTAAGTGTAGAATAACGTGAAACACACAGCTCACATGTGTGGGCCATGGGTTACAGGTGGGTGTCTACACATTGCATACTGTACATTACACATTCAGAGTTTCTGAAGTATAGTGCAAAATATTCCGTCTCAAAGAGAGAGTGCTCTAAAGAAGTAGCTGATCTAGTAGAAGTCAGAACAGGGTTGTGGATTACAACGGTTCTATTCCAGATGACAGAGGTGGCTTTAAAATCTTCTCACTGCGTTCTGTACTGTACATCACGGCCTTGATTATTCCCAGAATGTAATATTCCCCATTCACTCTTCTCTTACTCTTCACTTTAACAATAATGATTATAGGGTGGAGTGAATTAAGACACTATTTTTCTCTTACTGTGAACGACAAGTGTTTGACCCATTTCAAACTTTTTATGACAGCGATTTAACGGAGGAGGCTTTCAATTATTGTAAGCTGCTATGCACTTTCTGTACGAAAGTGTTTCCAGAGGACACCTACAAACATTTTAATTTTGTGCATTTCCTCCATTGTTGTTGGTAGCTCACTGTTTGATGGTATTTAAATCTTACAGATTGTGGCTCTTAAGGAATTACTGGGATGATTTAAAATGGAAATATGAGTTCAATAGAGTGTATATAAACCCCTTATGTGCCTGCTTGTCATGGCATGTGTTAATTTCCCTCGGTGATCCTGAAAAGCAGAGGCTTTGTTGTACATGAAGTCTACGTGTGTTTGTCTATTATCAGCAAGTTGTGAAAGAGACTTATTGAGACACTACATTTAATTAGACTGCAAGCTGACTTATTTATTAACGACCACTATATAAAAGCTATTTAGATCAGGGGTTTTTGACAGTTTTCTTTCCTGCTAAATTTCAACCTTGAAAGACGTTTTAGGGACAAATTATAAATGTTATTATAGCACATTTATTGTCAGCTGTTTTCCTATGAATGTACAACCGTTACAATACTGGAAATGATTACAAACCATTTAATAGAGCTGCCTCCCTTTGATATTAGTAAACGGTTATGATGTATCCCTTCAGACCTGTGTTTTCTGTTCATTGTCTGCCTGTATCCTATTTCTCCGTGTCTGTCCGAGACGTCATTGAAGTCAAATTAATAATTTGCTTCCTTTATGCTCCTCTTCCCTCACACAGGCCTAAAGCATGACTGGTCCATTTCAATGTGATGCTTTTGTGAGGACACCCCCAGTCTCTATGGCAGCCCAGATGAGGTGCAGTGGCTTTAGGACATGTGTGTCTGGAGAAATGGCCAGGTGTGGACTGGCTTTGTTGAGGGGATGAGGGAGGAGACCTGTCGTACTCACTGGGATAATGTATTCAGACTTGTATCTCCACCAGAGCAGACACTCAATGTAACACTGACATCAAGGCTCATATGGAAATTAACGATGAAATTAGAGAATTCAATTTCTAATTTATTTGTTTATTTTTTGCTAGTTTGGGGTTTTGTCCTTGATCAAACAATACACATTTCTATACAACATCCACATAGAAGAAGAACCCTGTGCTTCTCTTACAGAAAAACAGCCCCATTGTTCTACCAAGAACCTCCTTTATGCAGCCCCCTTCAAATGGGTAAAGAAGTTATATGACACTCTCATGGCCAGCCAGGAGGCTAGAGGTAAGACATGCAGCACAATAACTATCTCTGCAGTCTTACCCTGAAGAATTATGGTTCTTCTACTTCTGTGGGAAAAATACTGTAAAATCGCATAGCATAACAATGCCATTGTACATTTCATTCCTACTATATTGAATGGGTTTGTAATATGCTGAATCTATTCTTTATCGTTTGGTTTATACATACACACATTCAACATGGCATAAATTGAATTCAATCTAAATTGAATTATGTTCAATGTTGATGAAATTGGGATTTCTATACCCTCGACACGCTGAGGGAATTATTATTGTCCTTGCATCTACCTATTTCCTGTGTTTGATTGTATTTAGAGATGTTACTTTATTGACTTCTCCCTCCACCTTTCTTGATCTGACCTTCTATTATAAGTTGCTTAGAGACTGCCAGAAGAAAAGAAGGTGCTCCATCCAACCTTTTGTATCCCCTTGCTGTATTTCTAAGGTCTCTCTTTTGTCCACCTCCCTTACACATACATTGGGACCTAGTCAGTGTTCCCTTCCTGCATTATATTTAATAATCCCATACGCTCTTGCCTGTCAGCGTTACCCTCCCCTGATTTTCTAAGGTTCACATTGTTTGGCACCTCACCTCTCCTCCCTCATCCCCAGAAAATGAGCCAATGGCCTTGGGGACTGAGGAGTACATCATTTTCTCCATCCATGGTGAACATTCTCATTTTTTTTTTCTCACCCAATTGACAATTGAACATGATAGAAATCCATTGAGTGCCTAGTCTGTGTACAAACAGCAGAGGGATTTGATTGTTTTCTATTTGCACCTGTCTGTTTTCTATGTGAATAAGAGGAATATGTAACATACTGATCTTTCTCCTCTTAACGAGCCAATTTATGAAATGTCTCCTAGGACCTGTGTGGATCTTTTCATCACTAAGCATGCCCTCCCTCCCCGGGCCCTTGTGTCACCTCAAGGCGCTAGCATTATATGAGCATTCAATTAAGTCTTTGGTGATGGTGGAAAAATGTAGCGCTGCAAAAAAAATAGGAAAACAGTCTTTTTCTTTCCAGCTGGACACTGAAAGAGGCTGAATGATTCTTAATTAGCAAATATGAGGGTATGTTTAATTAAGGAGATGCTGGGGCAACGATATTGAGACGCTGGCTAATAACAAAAAACTTCAGTATTTAAAAAGGAGCAAAGCTAAAATGTGAACAATGTTTTTCAAATGCTGTATTTTGGCCTGCATAATGACATGTTTTATAGCGCCAGGATGAATGACCTGTGTGACTTCTAATAGATGAATACTTCAGGCTGCCCCCAGAGCAACTGTAATATATTCTTCAACAAGTCCCATCTGCCTTTCCCCAGGCAACTGGAATGTATTGGCCCATCTCTCTTTATCTGAGGTAACCATTCTGCTAATCAAGGACAGTTTGGGCCACTGTAAATGGAATGTTGGCGGTCCTTGATAATCTAAAAAAGCTGTATGTAATTATGAGTGTATTAAGGGTTGTTCTCATTATTTTATGTAAATATTTGCAATGATTTTGCACCAGAATCCCAGTAACCTATATTCTGGACCACAGCAAATTAATTTGGTATGTTTTAATAGGGTTCTATTGGGGGGAAATGAGTCTTTAATTTTCAATTACATGTCTGGAAAAGCACAATCCTGCAAACACTACAGAATAAGCAGTCATCATAAAGTAATTTTTTGCTCATGAGGACAGGCTACTCATTTGTTCCCAAAAGGTCAGCACATCCCTCGTTCTTTTTTCACAATCTCCATGCGCCCCTTCAAGCCCTTTGCTGACCTCGACCTCCAAATAACCGTCCACCCACCAACACCTCCCTCTTCAAAACACATACACAGTGTCCCCCTTCAGCCTTCAGTCCGTTTCTTCATGCTCTTTGTCAGCTGTCCTAATAGGGTTACAGGGCTGTTTCTAACTTGGTAACTGTCCAGGACCGCTGAGAGGAGGCCACATGACCGTTGATTCATGGGGATGCCCCATAGAGCTGTCACTTTTAAGGCAGGTGTTGAGAAATTGGCAGACCGCCTGCACAAAGAAAAAGACTGACCTCATCCTGAAATACTGCAAGATGATGGCCCTGCTGGTCACAGGACCCCAGGTACTGGCATAAAAGGGATTTTCTAAATATTGAAATGAAACCCGATCAAGTCCAAGGAGGAATCATATCAAGAGTTACGACTTGTCATTGTGACATATAGGGGGGATAGTTTGTTGCCACATTTCTCTCTGATTTCCAGTCGCTTTAGCACTTAGAGGTCATGGATGATAAGCCCTGGTGGTTTGGTGATTCGTTTTCCATAAGTATGGATGTGGCTTATTTATTTACTAATAAGTACTGTATGAAATGAGGTGGTAACATGAGGATTCTCCAGTTGGTTACATAAACTGACATGCCTGATAATTATAGCAGTAGCAGCATAGATCCAATCACTCTTTAAAGAACAAGGTTATCTAGATCCATTCCTTACTGAAATACATCATCGATTTTCCCTGTCGTCCCTTAATTAAAACACACTACTTAAATTCCTTGTTTACAAGCTGTGTCCACCACAGGAATCAGGAATGTGTGTCACTTCAGAATATTATCCTGCAAATGCAGCACTGTTTAATACTCAAGGCATAACTACTGCTAACATTTCTTAGAGCCATTATTCTGAAGCATTTCCCACAGTAAAACACAGATTTGACAATCATTACCATTTTGCTAACCCATTCCTCCAAACCATCATTTAAGGGAATCTTAAGCCACCCGTCCACCCTTCAGGACCCATATGGGGAGTGTTAAGTGGAACAGGGAGATGGGGAGATTTGCCCCTCTACAGGGGGAGAGAGACCACACACAAGCAGCTACTGTACTGATAGAGTAAAATTCTAATTGTGAGAGTGGACTGCTAGGCTGATCTGATCCCCATAACCCCGTAGATCCTGCTGAAGGCTGGGAGGCATGGTGGTTTAAGCTTAAGATTCTCAAAATTCCCCAGAACATAGCAGCGATGCTTTAGAGAGTTTCTGCAGCTTGTTATGAGAGATGCCTGGGATGCTTCCTGTAGTGTATATTTTCATTTAGTCTGAATGCCTGGCACACTCTCATCGTAAACAGAGACCTAGGTAGACATAGATGACATGCTTGGTTTGCACTTAATGTGATGAAAGAAACCATACATTAACATATCTAATTTACATAGCTGGGAGACGAGCTTATGAATGATGGATATTTCTCCTTAGTCTTAGAGTATAGCCTAATGCAAACAGAATGTCAGAATATTCTCAACATTAGGTCAGTGCAATATTTCTCTAACTGTTAGTATATTCAAATATGCATTTAATCTGAAATGTACATACAAAAGTATTATAAATAAATCAAATTTTCCATAATATATGAGTTCATGGTGAAAGTGAAATCTTGATGATTTAAATCGTTGGACAGTGTCCTCATTATTCATATGAAATTCATAATTCAAATAAAGAATAAATTATCAAATGAATTGAGCAAACATTTCAGTGAACATGCAGGCCTACTAAAAGTAGGCAATAATATGTAGTTTGATGAATGAGACCGTTACACTACATAATTACCCTTCACATTCAAATGTATAATAATTTTATATTTTAACAAAGTTGACTTATTTTTGCTTTGTGTAGATTGTGGGTTTAGATGGTGACATGCTGTACAAGGGGAGTAGCTGTCATGCACATGTTGTTGTGAACCCAAGTTGTGTATTCCATTCTCCCCATGTCTTTCTTGCACCTCGTTTCCAAGTATGGTCACTATGAGGGAGCTGTCACTGGGGGCCTTTGTGGGAAATGAATGACTGACAGAGAAGGGCAAGAAAGACGCGCCAGCTGCTTCTGTCACCACCCAGACCAGGGCGGCTGTGAAAAGGGCCCACTGTGCAACGCTCCGGTGCAACGTCCCTTACACTTGCTTTTTTGTTCATCTGATTTCGCTGTCAGCAGCTGTCTTTCATATTTTCCCTTTTTTTTCTGGCTGTGTGCATTATCATCCCTGTCTGTTACACGCAGGCCTGGGGTTTGATTTGAACCCAGTTAGGGTCAGGGCTGGAAAACAGAGTGTTATAATATAATACAGTATGTTCCATGTTTTACTTACTGTATATCCTTGTATCTTAACATAACAGTGAACAAATGTATATGGCTCTTCAGTCCTTCAGCTCTCTAGAGGGATCAGTCAGAAGTGGGCTTGCCTCATCAGTCCACGATGGCCCCTATAAATAAGTCACAAGTGTGACCGAACTGATGGAGCCAAGCCCACATTCCAGTACATGGATTACCAGTGGCCTTCTTCAATTCTATGGGCATTAAGACACCCATTTATAAATCTGTTGTCAGACCATACAGTCCCATATCATATGAACATCTACAGAATCATAACAAAGGTCAAACAACTACTCTAATTCTGAAAAGTTTTTGGGATCAGCTGAATAACCTTTTATTTTTTACCATGCAAGTAAGCTCATACCAATATGTTATTAAATAAACCACTTTTGTAGGATTTGCAGCAATATTTGAAAACCTGTCTATTTCCCAGACCCATCATCATTATAATATTGTGTCCCAGGACTTTCCCTTCAACTGGTAAATAATAGTTTTATAAATGGGTTTCAACTTAAGTTAGATTCCACTTAAAGGCCCAGTACAGTCAAAAACATGATTTCCTGTGTTTTATATATACATTCCACACTATGAGAGATTGGAATAATACCGTGAAATTGTGAAAAATATGATAATGCCCTTTTAATGTCAAATCTGTTTGAAAAGACTGCCTGAAATTTCAGCCTGTTTTGGTGGGAGGGAGTTTTGGCCTTCCATGTTGACATCACCATGCTATAAATTACTTAATATACCAACAGCAATAACAGCTCATTTTCAGTTTTCCCCTCCCCACTCAAACCACTCCCAGACAGCCCTAGCAAAATGTTTGCTTGAGAAATTGCTCTTTGCCAAGAAGCTATTTTTGTTTTTTGTTGACCATTATAATTCAAAAAAAATCACAGTATGATACTTAATTGTTACCCAGAAATGATTTGATATTGAAATAAAAACAGCTGCATTGGACCTTTTAATAATAAGTGCTTTTTAAAAGTTATCCCTGAATCCTAACCTAGGGACACATTGAAGAGAGAGCGATTCTCTTCTCCTCCCATCTTGGTATGCTGTCTTCTGCTCCTAATGGCCCAGGATAAAAGAGGTGTTGAAATGAGGCCCACAATGGAGGGTTCAGAGTGCAAGGACAAGCCTGCCCATTTGGTCCGCACAACCAATCAAATCAGTCCTGTTGTATTGTGTTTAATTGTTAGTATTTCTACTTCCTCTCTGAAGCCACAGAGGAAAGAGCTCTCCATCTCTCCTTGTCCATGCAGATATTTTCCTCACAAAAAGATGAACATTCGCTGGTACAGGTGTAGGATGTTAATTTGACCTATATTGTCACAAAAGAATCCTGCAGCAACAGGATTTTAACATTTAGTCCATAATGTTGCTTGATTGGTGGGTAGGCTATTAGCTGGCCAAATGTACCCTGTAAAAAAAATAATGTTGTTTTTCCAGTAACTTAATGGCAGCCAGAGACCTGTGAAAAAAGGATAAATTCAAAATAAATGTACTGTTAAACCACACGTAACTGGCTGCCATTAAGTTGCTGTAAAAACAACAGGATTTGTTATTACAGTGTAGGCTAAATTAAAAGTGCAATACTGTTAATATAACCATGTTTAGTGCAACAAAATAGTGATCAAATTAAAATCCTACAACTGTAGCTGTATTGTGCTTATGAAGGTATGAACGGCATAAACGGCAGCCATCATTCCTAATGATTTTGTAATGAAATCTGTCATAGGAGAGGCAAAGCATGTAACGATTGACACACAGATAACTGTATCCACTCTGAGACACTGACACTAGCAGTCATGATGTAATCAGTCAGTGATGTGGGGTCCACTGGTATACCGTGCCACTTGGGCCAAGTCATATCTGATTGGCCATGGCTGTGTTTCAGAGTCCAGAGAGGCCAGAGGGCCATAGCCAGACGTCTACAAAGTACCCAATGTTATCCAATTGACTCATCAAACCACTACAAAGAGCTCCCCGACCACAAGTACTACACACAGAAACACCCTGCTGCATTCTACACACACCCACACTCACTACTCCCCGCTACCCCTCACACCCACACTCACTACACCCCGCTACCCCTCACACCCACCCTCACTACACCCCTCACAGCCACACTCACTACACCCCGCTACCCCTGACACCCACACTCACTACACCCCGCTACCCCTCACACCCACACTCACTACACCCCGCTACCCCTCACACCCACACTCACTACACCCCGCTACCCCTCACACCCACACTCACTACACCCCGCTACCCCTCACAGCCACACTCACTACACCCCGCTACCCCTCACACCCACACTCACTACACCCTGCTACCCCTCACACCCACACTCACTACACCCCGCTACCCCTCACACCCACACTCACTACACCCCGCTACTCCTCACACCCACACTCACTACACCCCGCTACCGCTCACACCCACACTCACTACACCCCGCTACTCCTCACACCCACACTCACTACACCCCGCTACTCCTCACACCCACACTCACTACACCCTGCTACCGCTCACACCCACACTCACTACACCCTGCTACCCCTCACACCCACACTCACTACACCCCGCTACTCCTCACACCCACACTCACTACACTCTGCTACCCCTCACACCCACACTCACTACACCCTGCTACTCCTCACACCCACACTCACTACACCCTGTTACCCCTCACACCCACACTCACTACACCTCGCTACCCCTCACACCCACACTCACTACACCCCGCTACCCCTCACACCCACACTCACTACACCCCGCTACTCCTCACACCCACACTCACTACACTCTGCTACCCCTCACACCCACACTCACTACACCCCGCTACTCCTCACACCCACACTCACTACACCCTGTTACCCCTCACACCCACACTCACTACACCCCGCTACCCCTCACACCCACACTCACTACACCCCGCTACCCCTCACACCCACACTCACTACACCCCGCTACCCCTCACACCCACACTCACTACACCCCGCTACTCCTCTCACTCACACTCACTACACCCTGCTACCGCTCACACCCACACTCACTACACCCTGCTACCCCTCACACCCCGCTACTCCTCACACCCACACTCACTACACTCAGCTACCCCTCACACCTACACTCACTACACCCCGCTACTCCTCACACCCACACTCACTACACCCCGCTACCACTCACACCCACACTCACTACACCCCGCTACCCCTCACACCCACACTCACTACACCCCGCTACCGCTCACACCCACACTCACTACACCCCGCTACCCCTCACACCCACACTCACTACACCCCGCTACCGCTCACACCCACACTCACTACACCCCGCTACCCCTCACACCCACACTCACTACACCCCGCTACCCCTCACACCCACACTCACTACACCCTGCTACCCCTCACACCCACGCTCACTACACCCCCCTACCCCTCACACCCACACTCACTACACCCCCCTATCCCTCACACCCACACTCACTACACCCCCCTACCCCTCACACCCACACTCACTACACCCTGCTACTCCTCACACCCACACTCACTACACCCTGCTACCCCTCACACCCACCCTCACTACACCCCTCACACCCACACTCACTACACCCTGCTACCCCTCACACCCACGCTCACTACACCCCCCTACCCCTCACACCCACACTCACTACACCCTGCTACCCCTCACACCCACGCTCACTACACCCCCCTACCCCTCACACCCACACTCACTACACCCCCCTACCCCTCACACCCACACTCACTACACCCCCCTACCGCTCACACCCACACTCACTACACCCTGCTACTCCTCACACCCACACTCACTACACCCTGCTACCCCTCACACCCACCCTCACTACACCCCTCACACCCACACTCACTACACCCTGCTACCCCTCACACCCACGCTCACTACACCCCCCTACCCCTCACACCCACACTCACTACACCCTGCTACCCCTCACACCCACGCTCACTACACCCCCCTACCCCTCACACCCACACTCACTACACCCCCCTACCCCTCACACCCACACTCACTACACCCCGCTAACCCTCACACCCACACTCACTACACTCTGCTACCCCTCACACCCACACTCACTACACCCCGCTACCCCTCACACCCACACTCACTACACTCTGCTACCCCTCACACCCACACTCACTACACCCCGCCACCCCTCACACCCACACTCACTACACCCCGCTACCCCTCACACCCACACTCACTACACCCTGCTACTCCTCACACCCACACTCACTACACCCTGCTACCCCTCACACCCACACTCACTACACCCTGCTACCCCTCACACCCACCCTCACTACACCCCTCACACCCACACTCACTACACCCTGCTACCCCTCACACCCACGCTCACTACACCCCGCTAACCCTCACACCCACGCTCACTACACCCCGCTACCCCTCACACCCACACTCACTACACCCTGCTACCCCTCACACCCACCCTCACTACACCCTGTTACCCCTCACACCCACCCTCACTACACCCCGCTACCCCTCACACCCACACTCACTACACCCTGCTACCCCTCACACCCACACTCACTACACCCCGCTACCCCTCACACCCACACTCACTACACCCCGCTACCCCTCACACCCACACTCACTACACCCTGCTACTCCTCACACCCACACTCACTACACCCTCGCTACCCCTCACACCCACACTCACTACACCCCGCTACTCCTCACACCCACACTCACTACACCCTGCTACCCTCACACCCACACTCACTACACCCTGCTACCCCTCACACCCACACTCACTACACCCCCCTACCCCTCACACCCACACTCACTACACCCTGCTACCGCTCACACCCACACTCACTACACCCTGCTACCCCTCACACCCACGCTCACTACACCCCCCTACCCCTCACACCCACCTCACTACACCCCGCACCCCCCCACTCACTACACCCTGCTACCCCTCACACCCACCAGCTCTACTCACAGCCCCCCTAACCCCTCACACCCACACTCACTACACCCCGCTACCCCTCACACCCACACTCACTACACCCTGCTACCCCTCACACCCACCCTCACTACACCCTGCTACCCCTCACACCCACACTCACTACACCCCGCTACCCCTCACACCCACGCTCACTACACCCCGCTACCGCTCACACCCACACTCACTACACCCCGCTACCCCTCACACCCACACTCACTACACCCCGCTACCCCTCACACCCACGCTCACTACACCCTGTTACCCCTCACACCCACACTCACTACACCCTGCTACCCCTCACACCCACGCTCACTACACCCCCCTACCCCTCACACCCACACTCACTACACCCCCCTACCCCTCACACCCACACTCACTACACCCCCCTACCCCTCACACCCACACTCACTACACCCTGCTACTCCTCACACCCACACTCACTACACCCTGCTACCCCTCACACCCACCCTCACTACACCCCTCACACCTACACTCACTACACCCTGCTACCCCTCACACCCACGCTCACTACACCCCCCTACCCCTCACACCCACACTCACTACACCCTGCTACCCCTCACACCCACGCTCACTACACCCCCCTACCCCTCACACCCACACTCACTACACCCCGCTACCCCTCACACCCACACTCACTACACCCCGCTACCCCTCACACCCACACTCACTACACTCTGCTACCCCTCACACCCACACTCACTACACCCCGCTACCCCTCACACCCACACTCACTACACTCTGCTACCCCTCACACCCACACTCACTACACCCCGCTACCCCTCACACCCACACTCACTACACCCCGCTACCCCTCACACCCACACTCACTACACCCTGCTACTCCTCACACCCACACTCACTACACCCTGCTACCCCTCACACCCACCCTCACTACACCCCTCACACCCACACTCACTACACCCTGCTACCCCTCACACCCACGCTCACTACACCCCGCTAACCCTCACACCCACGCTCACTACACCCCCCTACCCCTCACACCCACACTCACTACACCCTGCTACCCCTCACACCCACCCTCACTACACCCTGTTACCCCTCACACCCACCCTCACTACACCCCTCACACCCACACTCACTACACCCTGCTACCCCTCACACCCACACTCACTACACCCCGCTACCCCTCACACCCACACTCACTACACCCCGCTACCGCTCACACCCACACTCACTACACCCTGCTACTCCTCACACCCACACTCACTACACCCTGCTACCCCTCACACCCACACTCACTACACCCCCCTACTCCTCACACCCACACTCACTACACCCTGCTACCGCTCACACCCACACTCACTACACCCTGCTACCCCTCACACCCACGCTCACTACACCCCCCTACCCCTCACACCCACACTCACTACACCCCGCTACCCCTCACACCCACGCTCACTACAGCCCCCTACCCCTCACACCCACACTCACTACACCCCGCTACCCCTCACACCCACACTCACTACACTCTGCTACCCCTCACACCCACACTCGCTACACCCCGCTACCCCTCACACCCACACTCACTACACCCCGCAACCCCTCACACCCACACTCACTACACCCTGCTACTCCTCACACCCACACTCACTACACCCTGCTACCCCTCACACCCACCCTCACTACACCCCTCACTACCACACTCACTACACCCTGCTACCCCTCACACTCACGCTCACTACACCCCGCTACCCCTCACACCCACGCTCACTACACCCCCCTACCCCTCACACCCACACTCACTACACCCTGCTACCCCTCACACCCACCCTCACTACACCCTGCTACTCCTCACACCCACACTCACTACACCCTGCTACCCCTCACACCCACACTCACTACACCCCCCTACTCCTCACACCCACACTCACTACACCCTGCTACCGCTCACACCCACACTCACTACACCCTGCTACCCCTCACACCCACGCTCACTACACCCCCCTACCCCTCACACCCACACTCACTACACCCTGCTACCCCTCACACCCACGCTCACTACACCCCCCTACCCCTCACACCCACACTCACTACACCCCCCTACCCCTCACACCCACACTCACTACACCCCGCTACCCCTCACACCCACACTCACTACACTCTGCTACCCCTCACACCCACACTCACTACACCCCGCTACCCCTCACACCCACACTCACTACACTCTGCTACCCCCACACCCACACTCACTACACCCCGCCACCCCTCACACCCACACTCACTACACCCTGCTACTCCTCACACCCACACTCACTACACCCTGCTACCCCTCACACCCACACTCACTACACCCTGCTACCCCTCACACCCACCCTCACTACACCCCTCACACCCACACTCACTACACCCTGCTACCCCTCACACCCACACTCACTACACCCCCACTCCTCACACCCACACTCACTACACTCTGCTACCCCTCACACCCACACTCACTACACCCTGCTACTCCTCACACTCACTACACCCTGTTACCCCTCACACCCACACTCACTACACCTCGCTACCCCTCACACCCACACTCACTACACCCCGCTACCCCTCACACCCACACTCACTACACCCCGCTACTCCTCACACCCACACTCACTACACTCTGCTACCCCTCACACCCACACTCACTACACCCCGCTACTCCTCACACCCACACTCACTACACCCTGTTACCCCTCACACCCACACTCACTACACCCCGCTACCCCTCACACCCACACTCACTACACTCTGCTACCCCTCACACCCACACTCACTACACCCCGCTACCCCTCACACCCACACTCACTACACCCCGCTACTCCTCTCACTCACACTCACTACACCCTGCTACCGCTCACACCCACACTCACTACACCCTGCTACCCCTCACACCCCGCTACTCCTCACACCCACACTCACTACACTCAGCTACCCCTCACACCTACACTCACTACACCCCGCTACTCCTCACACCCACACTCACTACACCCCGCTACCGCTCACACCCACACTCACTACACCCCGCTACCCCTCACACCCACACTCACTACACCCCGCTACCGCTCACACCCACACTCACTACACCCCGCTACCCCTCACACCCACACTCACTACACCCCGCTACCCCTCACACCCACACTCACTACACCCCGCTACCGCTCACACCCACACTCACTACACCCCGCTACCCCTCACACCCACACTCACTACACCCCGCTACCCCTCACACCCACGCTCACTACACCCTGTTACCCCTCACACCCACACTCACTACACCCTGCTACCCCTCACACCCACGCTCACTACACCCCCCTACCCCTCACACCCACACTCACTACACCCCCCTACCCCTCACACCCACACTCACTACACCCCCCTACCCCTCACACCCACACTCACTACACCCTGCTACTCCTCACACCCACACTCACTACACCCTGCTACCCCTCACACCCACCCTCACTACACCCCTCACACCCACACTCACTACACCCTGCTACCCCTCACACCCACGCTCACTACACCCCCCTACCCCTCACACCCACACTCACTACACCCTGCTACCCCTCACACCCACGCTCACTACACCCCCCTACCCCTCACACCCACACTCACTACACCCCCCTACCCCTCACACCCACACTCACTACACCCCGCTACCCCTCACACCCACACTCACTACACTCTGCTACCCCTCACACCCACACTCACTACACCCCGCTACCCCTCACACCCACACTCACTACACTCTGCTACCCCTCACACCCACACTCACTACACCCCGCCACCCCTCACACCCACACTCACTACACCCCGCTACCCCTCACACCCACACTCACTACACCCTGCTACTCCTCACACCCACACTCACTACACCCTGCTACCCCTCACACCCACACTCACTACACCCTGCTACCCCTCACACCCACCCTCACTACACCCCTCACACCCACACTCACTACACCCTGCTACCCCTCACACCCACGCTCACTACACCCCGCTAACCCTCACACCCACGCTCACTACACCCCCCTACCCCTCACACCCACACTCACTACACCCTGCTACCCCTCACACCCACACTCACTACACCCTGCTACCCCTCACACCCACACTCACTACACCCCGCTACCCCTCACACCCACACTCACTACACCCCGCTACCCCTCACACCCACACTCACTACACCCCGCTACCCCTCACAGCCACACTCACTACACCCCGCTACCCCTCACACCCACACTCACTACACCCTGCTACCCCTCACACCCACACTCACTACACCCCGCTACCCCTCACACCCACACTCACTACACCCCGCTACTCCTCACACCCACACTCACTACACCCCGCTACCGCTCACACCCACACACACTACACCCCGCTACTCCTCACACCCACACTCACTACACCCCGCTACTCCTCACACCCACACTCACTACACCCTGCTACCGCTCACACCCACACTCACTACACCCTGCTACCCCTCACACCCACACTCACTACACCCCGCTACTCCTCACACCCACACTCACTACACTCTGCTACCCCTCACACCCACACTCACTACACCCTGCTACTCCTCACACTCACTACACCCTGTTACCCCTCACACCCACACTCACTACACCTCGCTACCCCTCACACCCACACTCACTACACCCCGCTACCCCTCACACCCACACTCACTACACCCCGCTACTCCTCACACCCACACTCACTACACTCTGCTACCCCTCACACCCACACTCACTACACCCCGCTACTCCTCACACCCACACTCACTACACCCTGTTACCCCTCACACCCACACTCACTACACCCCGCTACCCCTCACACCCACACTCACTACACCCCGCTACCCCTCACACCCACACTCACTACACCCCGCTACCCCTCACACCCACACTCACTACACCCCGCTACTCCTCTCACTCACACTCACTACACCCTGCTACCGCTCACACCCACACTCACTACACCCTGCTACCCCTCACACCCCGCTACTCCTCACACCCACACTCACTACACTCAGCTACCCATCACACCTACACTCACTACACCCCGCTACTCCTCACACCCACACTCACTACACCCCGCTACCGCTCACACCCACACTCACTACACCCCGCTACCCCTCACACCCACACTCACTACACCCCCCTACCGCTCACACCCACACTCACTACACCCCGCTACCCCTCACACCCACACTCACTACACCCCGCTACCCCTCACACCCACACTCACTACACCCCGCTACCGCTCACACCCACACTCACTACACCCCGCTACCCCTCACACCCACACTCACTACACCCCGCTACCCCTCACACCCACGCTCACTACACCCTGTTACCCCTCACACCCACACTCACTACACCCTGCTACCCCTCACACCCACGCTCACTACACCCCCCTACCCCTCACACCCACACTCACTACACCCCCCTACCCCTCACACCCACACTCACTACACCCCCCTACCGCTCACACCCACACTCACTACACCCTGCTACTCCTCACACCCACACTCACTACACCCTGCTACCCCTCACACCCACCCTCACTACACCCCTCACACCCACACTCACTACACCCTGCTACCCCTCACACCCACGCTCACTACACCCCCCTACCCCTCACACCCACACTCACTACACCCTGCTACCCCTCACACCCACGCTCACTACACCCCCCTACCCCTCACACCCACACTCACTACACCCCCCTACCCCTCACACCCACACTCACTACACCCCGCTACACACCCACACTCACTACACCCTGCTACCCCTCACACCCACGCTCACTACACCCCCCTACCCCTCACACCCACACTCACTACACCCCCCTACCCCTCACACCCACACTCACTACACCCCGCTAACCCTCACACCCACACTCACTACACTCTGCTACCCCTCACACCCACACTCACTACACCCCGCTACCCCTCACACCCACACTCACTACACTCTGCTACCCCTCACACCCACACTCACTACACCCCGCCACCCCTCACACCCACACTCACTACACCCCGCTACCCCTCACACCCACACTCACTACACCCTGCTACTCCTCACACCCACACTCACTACACCCTGCTACCCCTCACACCCACACTCACTACACCCTGCTACCCCTCACACCCACCCTCACTACACCCCTCACACCCACACTCACTACACCCTGCTACCCCTCACACCCACGCTCACTACACCCCGCTAACCCTCACACCCACGCTCACTACACCCCCCTACCCCTCACACCCACACTCACTACACCCTGCTACCCCTCACACCCACCCTCACTACACCCTGCTACCCCTCACACCCACCCTCACTACACCCCTCACACCCACACTCACTACACCCTGCTACCCCTCACACCCACACTCACTACACCCCGCTACCCCTCACACCCACACTCACTACACCCCGCTACCCCTCACACCCACACTCACTACACCCTGCTACTCCTCACACCCACACTCACTACACCCTGCTACCCCTCACACCCACACTCACTACACCCCCCTACTCCTCACACCCACACTCACTACACCCTGCTACCGCTCACACCCACACTCACTACACCCTGCTACCCCTCACACCCACGCTCACTACACCCCCCTACCCCTCACACTTACACTCACTACACCCCGCTACCCCTCACACCCACGCTCACTACAGCCCCCTACCCCTCACACCCACACTCACTACACCCCGCTACCCCTCACACCCACGCTCACTACAGCCCCCTACCCCTCACACCCACCCTCACTACACCCCTCACAACCACACTCACTACACCCTGCTACCCCTCACACCCACGCTCACTACACCCCGCTACCCCTCACACCCACGCTCACTACACCCCCCTACCCCTCACACCCACACTCACTACACCCTGCTACCCCTCACACCCACCCTCACTACACCCTGCTACCCCTCACACCCACCCTCACTACACCCCTCACACCCACACTCACTACACCCTGCTACCCCTCACACCCACACTCACTACACCCCGCTACCCCTCACACCCACACTCACTACACCCCGCTACCCCTCACACCCACACTCACTACACCCTGCTACTCCTCACACCCACACTCACTACACCCTGCTACCCCTCACACCCACACTCACTACACCCCCCTACTCCTCACACCCACACTCACTACACCCTGCTACCGCTCACACCAACACTCACTACACCCTGCTACCCCTCACACCCACGCTCACTACACCCCCCTACCCCTCACACCCACACTCACTACACCCCGCTACCCCTCACACCCACGCTCACTACAGCCCCCTACCCCTCACACCCACACTCACTACACCCCGCTACCCCTCACACCCACACTCACTACACTCTGCTACCCCTCACACCCACACTCGCTACCCCTCACACCCACACTCACTACACCCCGCAACCCCTCACACCCACACTCACTACACCCTGCTACTCCTCACACCCACACTCACTACACCCTGCTACCCCTCACACCCACCCTCACTACACCCCTCACAACCACACTCACTACACCCTGCTACCCCTCACACCCACGCTCACTACACCCCGCTACCCCTCACACCCACGCTCACTACACCCCCCTACCCCTCACACCCACACTCACTACACCCTGCTACCCCTCACACCCACCCTCACTACACCCTGCTACCCCTCACACCCACCCTCACTACACCCCTCACACCCACACTCACTACACCCTGCTACCCCTCACACCCACACTCACTACACCCCGCTACCCCTCACACCCACACTCACTACACCCCGCTACCCCTCACACCCACACTCACTACACCCTGCTACTCCTCACACCCACACTCACTACACCCTGCTACCCCTCACACCCACACTCACTACACCCCCCTACTCCTCACACCCACACTCACTACACCCTGCTACCGCTCACACCCACACTCACTACACCCTGCTACCCCTCACACCCACGCTCACTACACCCCCCCTACCCCTCACACCCACACTCACTACACCCCGCTACCCCTCACACCCACGCTCACTACACCCCCCTACCCCTCACACCCACACTCACTACACCCCCCTACCCCTCACACCCACACTCACTACACTCTGCTACCCCTCACACCCACACTCACTACACCCCGCTACCCCTCACACCCACACTCACTACACTCTGCTACCCCTCACACCCACACTCACTACACCCCCCTACCCCTCACACCCACACTCACTACACCCCCCTACCCCTCACACCCACGCTCACTACACCCCCCTACCCCTCACACCCACGCTCACTACACCCCGCTACTCCTCACACCCACACTCACTACACCCCGCTACCCCTCACACCCACACTCACTACACTCTGCTACCCCTCACACCCACACTCACTACACTCTGCTACCCCTCACACCCACACTCACTACACCCCGCTACCCCTCACACCCACGCTCACTACACCCCCCTACCCCTCACACCCACACTCACTACTCCCCGATACCCCAAACTCAAACACTCAAACACTCACTACACCCCCCTACCCCGCACACACATATACACACACGCACACCCTCCACCTCACACTCCCTCTGCCCCTCACATACACACACGCACACCCTCCACCTCACACTCCCTCTGCCCCTCACATCCCCAGCCCGGTGCCTCCAGCTGTCTCTTGAATCACAGGACTCAGTACTGATGGATGGCACATGACCATGACACTCGGCCCCAGCACTCCTCCATCCCAGCCACGTCTTTGTTAGAGGTGAGTGTTGTTACAACCAGGCTGTCCTAATTTTAACTGCTAATGGGCTCGCCCCTCTCTGGATCCAGGTCCCTGACAGAAATAGGAGGTGCAGTGACTGTCAGGGTTATGACAAGGGGCAGGGCCCGGAGCCAAAACACATTTGAGGCGGGGGGAATTTCTTGCCCTTGTGAAAATGTGGCTCTAATATCTTCCTCCTCGATTTCTTCCAGACTACTCCCCAAATGCCCCCTGGTCACCCGCACACCACCTCTTTCAACCTTATCCTCACCCTGGGTTATAAATGTACCTCACCCATAAAACTGTCAGGAAAATATATAACTTCAATATGCAACAGGGCCCGGGTGATGTGACGTGATATTTGGTTGTTGTTAGGCGAGTTTCTGTGGAAGGGGCAATTTTGCACATTTGCCACGCCCCTCCCCTCCTTTCCCCGCCACTAGGCTGAACCCTCGCCAACTTGGCATGGCACCACTTGGATGGCCAGGAAATATTTTTATCCTATTTACCTTTCGAGTGGCGAACAAGTTCAAGTGGCGAACTTGCAGAGGGGGCTTCCGGGAGCCATCAGACACACACACACTGTACAGAGGGTTAAAGGAATATTTCACTCAAAATACAAATTTACATATTGGTTTCCTTACCCTGTTTTGTTTCCCAGAGACAGATATATATTTTTCAAATGCTTTAGCAATTGTGGCACAAATTCAATGCAAGTCATGGTACCTATATTTGCAATTTGTCATGCATCATGTCTTCCTAAATTATCTAAAATTGATTGTGTAGCTCAACAAAGTTGAATGACATTTTTTGTAATTTGGGTGAACTATCCCTTTAATAGTAAAACGCCCTTCAGCTTTACATTATGAAACAGTTATGGAGTTATGGAACAAATTGTATTCTCTACAATGGAGAATCAGTCGTATCATATGAATCTCGGATAAAATTATTTCTCTATTGCATTTTTCAATCAGTGTCTACGGTGGCGTATTGTCATCATGCCTCACATAAGAGACCCATTTTAACACTAAACCAGTAAGTAAACAGTCCCTGTATTGTCAAGGTTTTCTGCTAGATAGCCATGGACATGGTCCTTTCAGCTTCTGCACAGAGAACCAAACATCACTGCCCAGAACAGTTATTCAAATATTAATTGAAATGGCTGGCCTTGCTTTTCCTGGTTTGATAATAATTTCTATTGAATTCTAAATTGAATTTTTGGAAGTTTGAATAACACTGAAAGTACCTTTTGGCTTGAAGAAATGAAGTACAGGGGTTTTCTTGTTTGAACATTTTTACATAATGACCAATGTGAAATTATAGTTTCTCTATGATTAGTTGATTGTAAAAATGTAGTTGAAAATAATAATTAGCAATCTAGGGCTCGATTCAATCAGATAGAGCATTAACCCGCGTTGGCTGACATCCACATAGCAGATGTTTTGGCAGTGTTGGAGGTGTAACTGAGGTATGAGCTGACAAATCGGTGCGCGGCTCCTGTTGTGTGTCACAAACCACTCCCCTCCTCATTATCCCGACTGCATGATAGAAATAGACTAATGACTCTCAAATGTAAAACCATTAACCTAAACAAAATATAGCTTATTTCTGCTGTCGAAAAGCATAGATGAGGAAACATTTTCAGAACTGCCTACTTCTAACGCGGTTACATGGGATTTGTAGGATTATTAAATCAAGTGGTCCAATGGAATAAATGTCCGCGATAAGGTAATGCAAGGAGCCGCTTGTGGATTTGACAGCTCTAACTCAGTTCCATCTCAGACACCACACCACCAAAACAAATGCAATGCTAAAGCAGATCTGATTTAATCGAGTCCCTGGTGAAAGTCTAATGAAAGGCTGGTCATGAAATAACAATTATTATTTGATAAATATTTATTTATTTGGACTTTCTATTTTCAGTTCCTTTAACAAAACATAGTTGGTTTTTTTACATGCAACCCACTGGGCACACATTGGTTGAATCACCATTGTTTCCATACCATTTCTTCTCATAGCTTGCATTGTCTTGGCTCAGTCACCCCTGATAGTTTTTCAATAAATTCTATTAGACTCATGTCAGGCGTGTCCAAAGGAATGAATGGGTGGATGAATGGAGTCAGTGTGAATGTAAGCTCCACAGCTGATGCTCCCTGCTCCCGCCATTAGAGTGTTTGGATATCCACATTTCCTCCCAAGGCCGAACCACGACTTCATCGCAGTAATACTAGCAACAGGTGTCTCTGCCACGAGAAGGGGCTGCTGGGACTCTACTGTGCGTATCACGCTTATCTTATGCCATGTCGTGCTACATAGTCACAGCCCTGCCAAATCAATCAGACACACTGCAAGCCCACTGCTTCCTAATTGTCATAATATTGCCGGCCCTGGTGTAGCAGGCCTCATGTAGCAGGCCTCATGTTTAGAAGATGAAGTGCTGTAATTAGAAACGGCAGTGGGGTTTCTTTTCTTCTTGATCATTACATTTTAAATGATCATTAGCTCAAACAAAAGAGCCATGGTATACCACCTAGGATTTGACCTATGACCCCTGAACCTTGTGTAATTTTCTAAGCACCCCCATAATGAGCGCAGGACCTATTTTCCTTCTGGTTTTAGTGACCTCCTGGAGGAATCTGTGCCTGCTCTATGCTCTTGCGCTGCTGGGCCTTGTGTGGCTGTGTGGCTGGGACAGGTGTCACAATATCCCTCCTGAAAAAGACACTCTCTGTTTCACATTTCACACTGGAACTCCCACCTCTAAAACAGTTGCTGTAGTCACATGGTGTGCAGTGGTTCACACCAACAGAAGACCACAAACTCAATGATGATCAATGATCATTCCTCATAGACAACATGGAAGTCATGTCATGACAGCTGTTTGTCACCAATGACCTTCATCTTCATTCGGTTTAAGGAGTCAGTTGTAAAATATGAAAATAGCTACATTAGCAGTTGAGGAGGAGTTAACATTTTAATTGATTTGTAAGTATAAGAATGTTTTGTAGAGCTCCCGAAATAGCTAGATAGTGATAATAATACTTTTAAATTCATAATGAATGTTTAATTGCTGGGACTAAAACATTGGACACAAGGTTAACACTGCAAACACCTGAAAAAGCATATCCTACCAATATATTCAGTCATAATTTTGCAGAATGCCTCCTACCACACCCTCATTCAGCCACTACGTTGAGCACGTTTGCGTTCCTCCTTCACTTCAGGCTTGCTCTGGTAATGCCTTTGTGTGCCACCCCTTTCATCCCCTCACCCTCACCCCTCCTGGCAGTAGCCTTGGGAGGACCCAGGCAGATTACCTATAGCCTAAATGGAAGGCCAGGGCCAAGGATCCCTCTCCATCAGGGGACCAAATAATGATTTTAGACTTGAGTCTTGGTCTAGGCAGCTCCCGTGTTGAACACAACAAGAAATAAAAGCAGTCTGTGAAGTGCACTCCACCTCCCCTCCTTTCCACCCCCTCTACCACCATTAGATGTGTTGAATGTGCTGTTGTCTTGGCGAGTTAGCTCCTATTAGCCTGGTGTTTACACTCACCTTCCGTTTCTTGTCTTAAAACGATTTGTGTTGAAATAGAAACCATGTCAAGTTACACTGAATAAAACCACCTCATTGTTTCTGAGCTGTTACATCAGAAATGGAGAGTTATTGCAAATGGTAATATTATCTGACTGACAGGTGTGGTTGCGCTGAGCTCCGAGTGAGTATAATGCGCAGGAAAGGAGATACATTTATTATGGTCGAAGAACTTTATGTTCCCTTTTCATGCAGCATCCCTTTGCAATATGCCTGTCTGCCTTTACTGACCATTTCACTACCACCAGTGAATTCTTAAGTCAATTATTTAGCTCACTAAAAATCACATTATATAGTGGGTGGTTCGAGCCCTGAATTCTGACTGGCTGACAGCCGTGGTATATTAGACCATATACCACGGGTATGACAAAACATTTATTTTTACTGCTCTAATTCCGTTGGTAACTAGTTTATAATAGCAATAAGGCACCTCAGGGGTCTGTGGTTGGCCTTGTCATTATACCACGGCTAAGGGATGTATCCAGGCACTCTGTGTTGCGTCGTGCATTATTGCTTAATTATAGGCCTCTCACAAAATCGATGATGAGTGTATGAATAAGTTAAATAAGTGCTGGAATAATCAGCCCTTCTAAAAAGGCAGAGTACTTTGTTTGTAGACCTGAGACAATGCTAAGTAGACTGTAGACAAAACAGGAAGATAATGCCTCGATCAGACAGACAGTGTCATTGCATCAACGCTGAGTAATAAATTCTGCAATCACTTGTTTCATGATGTAATCCCCAAAAATATGTGGATATGTGCGCAACAAAAGTTCAACATTCACCTTTTGCTACTATTTCGGTCAAGTCTATGCATACAATTTTATGCATTGGATAAATCGAACGTATGCACCACACAGAACGCACTGCTGCAAGGCAAACACAGCATTCCATTGGAAATTAATGTATTTCTGGTTCACCAAAATGCAATGACTCTGCGGGTCTGAACGAGGCGTAAAGTCAGCATGTGTTGCATGCATTCATTCCGCTGCTGTGACCAGAGTGTTACTTCCAACCATGCAGTGATGCTGGGAGACAGATTTCGTCTGAAATCAGAGCCGAGCTGTTAATTGTGCGTTAAAGAGGGCTGATGTGTAAGGGGCCTGGTTCTCCCTGTCACAGCACAGGGCTGGGTTTCCCCCATGGTCATATTTCTGCCACAGCCAACAAGGATAATTGGGTGCAAAGACGCTCTCTTATCCAACTAGCCATCAAAGGGCTAGAATCATCTTCACCTTGGATTTCCTTTATGGGATTTGTCCAGCATCAGACAATTTTGTAGGAATTTTTAAATAGATTAGTGTCCCTTCAATTGTTGAAAAGGTTAAATAAATAATTAGGGTGGGAAAACATTTGTCCACGCCCACAATGACCATGAAAGCAGAGAGAGTATTTGCATATGAATTGTCATTACCTGTCTCACAATAGATTAGAGCAGCATGTCTATAATGTTAGCGCCTTCATTCCAGTGCCATTATTGTTTGTTGTGAAATGATCTAAATGTGTGACCTCCTCCACCTCTCTGGCCAGAGCTGGTTGAAGGAACCTGAATCCACCAAGCATTTACAGAGAACAGGAATACTAAACATTCCAGACAGATTACTAATAAAATCAAGGATGTGTCTGGCAATAACTGTCATTGGAAATGGATAGAGTTCATTTGCACTTTAAGTTAGAAAAAAATGTCTACCTCCCAATATGTGATGAGAAACAGGTGGTTGTTGATTCTTATCATTCAAACTATGTAATGCACTCCGACCCCGACACAAATTGTGACCAAACTGTTTGACCTCTGACCTTGGAATCTGACAGGCCACCTAGGGATTGTGGCACAGTGTGGGGTTGGAGTCCTGCATTCCTCTCCTTAATGTATTTAATCTGTTTACATAATTAATTAACACTACAAACCATCATTATGTTACATTCCTTATATTGACATTTCAGAGTCTTATTGTACTCGTGGGTGGAATTTGGGTGAATCAATTTACTGTCCCAATTGACTACAGTATACTGATGTTGTACAGGATGCATGTCCTGATATACACTGAGGGATTATCTTTAAAGCCTCCATTGCAAAGGACATAAAATAGTGTTATTAATAGGCCTATACGGCATACCACAGACCCATGAAGCTTGCTGCTTCAAGGTTTCCTATCCAGGGCCCATCAAACTGTAAAAGTATTCGAAAATGTACTTTTTAAAAGGTTTAGGTTTCGAAATTATTGACATCAAGTGCATGTTATTTACCAAAATTTGGACAATGTACTTGGACTACAAATTAAACATAACATGTATGAAATGAACATATTGGTCTGTAATAAAGATTATATACAGGTAACATGCAGGTGCATATCAAAGGAATGAATTACAGGTAACAGTTGATATCAGGATTACATTAGACTACAGTCAACATTTGGGATGTTACTAAGCTCTCCAGTAAGTGACCTATCTGGCAGGGCTCCATTGTTCTTAATTTAGCATCACGCAGCTCATGGCAGTAATGAAATGTTTATTGCAGACTTTGGATAAAATACACCTGGTTGTGAAGTGCTTTTGTTCCCTCATTGGTCGGATGCAGGCTCGTCCAGAGACACGTCAAAACGGCTGGCTGTGTAATGTCTTTACTTTTGCCGCCACGCGCTCCTGTCGCACTGACGGTGCGTAAAGACCGAAGGCAGGACGCGCAGCGCAATTGTGATAGAAACGCCGCTCTCCAACGTTCCAAGTTACTTTAACCTCTCCCCGTCTACAATTTCCAATGAAGATTTTGCTTATTCCGTCAAGTTACTATCCGTGAGAATTCGCTTTTTTCGCCATGAGCTGCTTGGATGTTATGTATCAAGTGTATGGTCCACCACCTCAGCCTTATTTTGCCGCAGCGTATAGCCCATATCATCACCAGGTACGTTATTGATGTGTTGTTTAAACTACTGGCAGATTTGGTTCAGGGAAAGTTTTGTCAGACTTTGATGAAAAACTTTCATTGCGCATTATTATAAATCATTTGATTTATCCAGGCCTGCTGTATTTTGGCATTGTCCACTCTCAAAATGATTCTGCATGACAGCCTTCAGTTGATTGTGGAACCAATAGTCCTCCTTACCTACAGTTACACCTATTTAAGAGGAACTTATTAGCCTATTGAAAATACTTACTTTTGATTGATGTTTCCTTAATGAATAATGATAGCCATTCCTCCTTGCATTGTTATTCAGAAGCCTACCTAATTTGCGTGATAATATTTTTAGTTGATAACATATATTTTGTTTTGTTTTAGTTGCTTAGGCTATCGCTCTCCCTCCGTCTTGTTCCTGCAAAATCGAATCACTCAGGCTAAGGCTATTGCATACTTTTCCGTTTATGCTACTGAATTTGATTGTCTTCTATTTCAATTAGGATATTTTGCAATCTGTAAATTATGGGTTAGATAGGCCTATTCAAATATGTAGATTGAAAAGGCCAAGGCCTTTATTAACTTTATTAACCAATCAATACAAAATACTTATGGGTCATTAATAGAGTTTAGGCTTAGGCTATGTTCGCAACTTTTATTAACCGTTCGTCAAGTACAATTATTATTTTATTGTTTTAATCTGTAGGCTAGAATTTAGGACTTTTTACATTTATAATAATTATTTTGTCTGGTCGTTTTCATAAAATGTAATTAGTGCTCTGGTAACGATTTCGTTGGCGCACGTCCTGTGATACATATCTGTAAATTAAGTTAATGCTGCTTGTGCATGCACAACAACCTGTAAGGCGTTTGGGATATTCGGTTTCCAGAAGTGCATTGGTGCTAGGGCCCTCTTAAAGCTGTGCCACTTTCTTAAAACCTCTCACAGTCAATATACAAATTCAGATCTTTGTTTGCACAGAGAGCTGGTTTTCAAATGTCAAATAGTGCGAACGTCTTCTTTAAATGTAGTATGAAGAGGGAAAAGGGAATACTGGGATTCACTTCGACACTTCTCCAAAGCTCACATATGGTGGTGCTACTCTGTTGATTATCTATCCTGATTGCCTAAGTCACTTTTACCCCTACCTACATGTACATATTACCTCAATTACCGGTGACATACTCATTGTATATAGTCCCGTTGTTGTTTTATTGTGTTACTATTTCCTTTTAAAAAGTAAGAACAGTTAGATGTATTTTTTACTCTGCAATGTTGGGAAAGGGCTCGTAAGTAGCCATTTCGCTCTGAAGTCTTAACGTGTTGTATGTGACAAATACAATTTGATTTGAAGGTTCATAATTAAGAAATTAACAGATATGCTAACGGGTTTAAATTGAATAGCTTTGTTCTTGAATCCAACCACTGCCTCCTCTTTGAGTAGGCATGTGAATGAGAGGATAATAAACTTATTAAGTACCTGCCATTTTGAATATAGCCTAAAAAGCGCACAGATGCCACAATATAACGCTAATGCACAACTGTTGGACAATCCCTGAGCCGACAAGTTGAAAAATCTGTTGATGTGCACTTAACCCTAATTTCTCCAGGGTAGCCTTTGGTAATGCCTGGCCGTGACCCACCAAATGATTATGTGCAGGTGAAATTCAAGTTGATAATTGGTAACCTGATGCCTTGATAGGAATTCATGTCAAATGCATGTCAAGGCTATTCAATGCTGACGTTTTTTATCGGATGTTTCAGAAATTGGCATTTTATTCCAAAATGCAAGAAGCGCAAGAAAGCATCAGCGGGGGCAGCTCGTTCTCAAATCTCCCTGGGCCGACGATAAAGGAGGAAGACTGCGCGCGCGAGAAGGATCACCCTCCCGAGGCCGAGTACCTGAACTCGCGTTGCGTGCTCTTCACCTACTTCCACGGGGACATCAGCTCGGTGGTGGACGAGCACTTCAGCCGGGCCCTCAGCCAGCCAACCAGCTACGTCCACGGGTCAACCAGCAACAAGTCCGCACGAGGTAGGCCTACATCCACCTCATGGAGAGGATCACAGAACCACTCCAAACACCTGTCCACGCGGTTTCATTTCATCACAATGACTGTTTTTAGGCTTATAGACTATAATGGATGGCATGTATGTCTTGCATGCAAGTGAATTTTTTTTTGTTTTTTTTTTGTATATTATTGTGTTCACATCTTACTCAAATACACTTCCCTTTAATCTGGATTTTTGGAACAAATCAATGAATCCCCTGTTTTGCTCCCATAGTTTCAGTTTGCAGTCATTCAAGTATCACAAAGTAAAACATTGATTGAAAGGCAGTTGAAAACAATAACACGCTGTTCTGTGGAATGTAGGGCTCAGACTTATTCACTATATTGTAGGGTAATTTGTAGTGAGGGTTTGGTAGGCTTTAATTTGTTCTGTTGCATATTACTCCCTTAATGAATTAATTTCAAATGTAATTATATGACCAATATTATATAGCCAACCATTCTCCAATTTTGATCAACCTTCAGGAATAACTGACAACAACCATATTTATCCATGCATCTCTTTTTCATGTTTTCCTTTATTTCATTCTTTCAAATTAATTGATAATTGAATGATCATAGTTGTTTTTCTGCCCTATTCTCAGAACTGGCTTATTGATCCTCACCCACAGATACATTCATAGTCTTTACCACTTAATTGATCTGTGATTGAGCATTTCAATGTGTCTGTGGATTCCCAGATGGATTATTCCCGATGAGCCAGAGGAGTTTCCCCCCATCCTTCTGGAACAGTGCGTACCAGCCCTCGTCCCTGAGCAGTGCCTTAGGATCCTCCTACTCAGACATACCCTTCCCTGGGGACCCCTACTCCTCTGCCTCCCTACACAGTCACCTCCACCAGGCCACCCCAGAGCCCTGGCACCACTCACACCACCACCACCACTCTTACTCACTCGGCGGGGCCATCGGCACCCAGGGCTCTCCCTACCCTCGACCCAGCATGCACGAAGTCTACGGCACGCACTTTGACCCCCGTTACAGTTCTCTGCTGGTGCCCTCTGTCCGGCCACACCGGCTCCCTCCATCCACTGTCCCCGGACCCAGTGCCTCACCGTGTGACATTGGGAAGAGCGAGTCAGCCAGCTCGGCCTGGACTGGGGCGTTCACAGGGGCAGGGGCAGACATCAGCCAGAGCATCGGCCTCAATGTGGATGCAGGTAACAACAACAGCAATAACAACAACAGCACACAACATGCAGTGTTAACTCTTCATAAAGGACTAGCTGTTCCAAGTGCACTTCAGAATAGCCTGCATAATTTCATTTTCCTCAAACATTCATGACTACTATTGTATGCTCTACAATTCATTTAATGCAAAAGTTCAGAAACGGTGTGACGCCTTACATCGGGGGTTATGCTTACATTCATAACATTATGCAGGGTTTTGTTCTCCCCGGGGGAAACAGTTGTCTTGTCAAGGCCACTCTCCAACACTAAGAAAGACAATGTATTTATGGGTTTAACAGGTTGAGTTCTCTGTCTCTTCTTTCTCCTGGGAGTCAATATGCTTTTACACTTTTCTGCTTAAGGGCTTCCTGCTTCTGCATATAAGCCATTTGGTCTCCCTCTTCCTAATCCCTCTCTTGCCCTCCCTTTTTCTTTTCTCTCTTTTCTCTCTCTTTCCTCTCAGGTCTGCAGGCCCAGGATAAGAGCAAGGACTTGTACTGGTTTTAAAGCTCTGCTGCCTTCCAGGCCTGAGCTGGCCTCTGTGTTTTTCTGCACTGTATGATATTGACAGACATTTTCTGTAACAGATTCTAATCTCACTTGCAGCTCGATGCTACACCTTCAGTGGCGGAAACATCCTCAGCTGAAATTACTCCATTGTGGATACTCTCTGCTGGAAATGCAGTGGACAAGGGAGAGAATCTAACACTCAGTCTCTCCTACTTAAGAGAAAGGAGGGAAAAACCATGCAGGACTTGCTGGACAGCTTGCTAGAAATGCTCTGTGGTGTGACTGACAAATGTTATCTGGCCAAGACTGAACACTTTCCCCCAAAGAGGACACTTGTTGAAAAAGAAAAGAGTGAAACTGGAACGTAAAAATTTTGATTTGACCAGAGCATACTCGAAGACTGGAAAAACACTATTTGCTATTGTGGTTGGTTTTTTTTATCTATGAAAGGAGAGGAGCAAGAGAGAGGAGCATTCTCTAACATGACTGAAGTGAGCAGCGGCTATTTGAAGCCATTTGACTCTGTCTTGCTCCCCAGCAGCTGTCAACGACAACTGTTTCAGTACTCAATGGACACACACAATTGTAGTGTCACTGCACAGTGTTTGACCAGGGGCTCTGGACTTCATAAATTGAGCATTTTGTCAAATCTGGACCCCGACCCATTGGGAACAACTGGTTTGACTGGTGATTTTGAGGTGCGGGGTGGACAGGAGGTAGCAGAAGTGGACATGCACAACTGTGCTATGTATGTCTGTGTGCCATATCTGGGCAGTGCTACAGTATATGTGATCTTTATGTACTTATTCCTCATTGTTTTTCAGTCATCCCAGGTATAAAGCAAAGTCAAAATCAAACAGTCATTATCCATGGTATATTGTATTGTGAACATATTAATATATTGACCTTTTAAAGTATTTTTTCTTGATACAGTTGTAATGTAATGTCAATGTGTTGTATGCCTCAGCCTGTAATTATAAAGCAATGGGACAATGTGATTAAAACTCAACTTTAGACTCTGTGTTCACGCTCAACTGATTATTTAGGCGAACATGTATACGGTAGATAAAATGCGTAATCTATAGAATACACAATTTCATAGACAGTTCATTTGAAAACTATCCTGTTTTGATGTGAGTTCTCGTTAATTTCCCCAATTATATAATGTATACAAAATAGATATCGTTCAGCCATCTGCAAGCACAACTTAAAGGAAAATTCCACCCCAAAACGATCTTTTGGTATTTGTTTCATTAGTCCATTGTTGACAAAAATGTTTTGCTTATCAGCAATCAAGTTCTCAAGATATGTAACCTTCAAAATATAGAAATCATCCCCTATGATGCAATTTGCATCATGTGATGCTGTGTTTTGCATCATATGACAACAATGGACTAATGAAACAAATACCAAAAGATAGTTTTGGGGTGGATTTTTCCTTTCGGTGTTCAATTTTTACCTTCCACTAATGCATTGTCAGCGTACTGGGGTTTGCATTCATCTTAAATCATTCTCTTGTAGATACTGAATGCTGATGCTTCAACTTGTCAATGTAAAGACATATTTCTAAAGGGCAGTCAATACCGAACACCAGCAAAAGTCTATGAAGTATTTGTACAGAATAGTATTTGACCTTGTCTGGAAGAATACTATTCAAGAACATTCAAGTAAGATGTTCTTGAAGAGCTACTTTATTAAGGAAAAATGGACTATGAGTGTGATATGTGGTTGTCCCACCTAGCTATCTGAGGATGAATGCTTTAACTGTACGTCACTCTGAATAAGAGCGTCCGCTAAATGACTCAAATGGAAGAGGCCAGGGATATTTCTTTCACGATATTCAACTCCGTCTCTATTTTCTCCATGGACATACTTTTCTCCTTGAAGACATACAAAAGACTACATACAAACAGGCCACAATTAACACATAACTTAATAATCGGCGGGAGAAAAAGCAATGGAACGGTCATAAGAGTCAGGGGGCTGAAAAGGAAATAGGTGGAAGAAAAGACCTTTCCAACAAATTCAAACAAAAGAAAGTGTGATGCTGCCGTCATGTGTTCCCTTTCTTGGTTGTGTTCCAGTTTAGCACTGGACAGCTGTAGATTAATATCAGCTTCTGACAAAAGTGATGAATGACAAGAGAGAGGTGGAGGGTCTCACTCCCCGGAGAACCTCTAACAAAGGAATATTTTCAGAGACATTTGTGTTTTTAGCAGTTAATGGGATAACGTGCAATTGGCAGGTAAAATAGGCCACATGCATTGTTTGGGTCAATTAATTACTACATCTAGGCTAAGTGGAAAATTATTGATGCGTTTTAAATCTATTAGTGTGTGTGTTCTTATAACATTATTGGTAGCCTAACATCAAAGTGTGGGCTATTCAGCGACATAATGGGTAAAAACAATGCTTGTTTAAATGGGATACATAGCCTACTATGAAAAAAAGGGCATAGCATAATAGATTGGTGTGTAGGCAATAACAGACCAATGTTTTGTTTGAGTGTGCCACCCAGAACTGTGCATATGGAAAACGCGAGTCTTGTTCCCATGCCGTCGGCACCACATGTCTGACTCGGACCTGTTGCAAAGCGTGCGAGCAGGCTGGTCCTCGGAACACACGACGGGACACTGGATACGCTTTCGTGTCGCTATTAGGAATATTTGTGAGGTTAACACATAAACTGAAAGCAGGAACTCGTACATTTTTGGTTGCTATAGAGATCGAGCGGAGCTGTCATTAACATTATCCTAAAAACACCATTTATGGAGTGTGTGATCTGGCTCCAGTTGTCACTGTGCATGACCTTCAGCCTCTGTGGGACAATGAGCTACCACGGAGTTACCGCAAGTCAGCACAAAGACAACAGGAGCACTGCCTCCGCTATTCCAGCACCATCTCAACTTAAGCATTTAAACATCAAATCAGCAAAGCTATATATGCTTCGTTTAGTACACTGAAAACAAAATTAAAGATACCAAAAACAATTTAGTCCAATCAATGTTGCTAAATATTATGTCCATGGTACTTATTTCTGTCTGTGTATGTCTGTGTGCGTGCGCAAGTAAAAAAAAAAAAAAAAAAGAATAGTTGACTCATCCTACTTGTAGACTGGTTCAATGCCAATCCCATCCTCCTCTCTTTCAGGTTGGAAAAACGGTCTATGGCTCTGTCCTACAGTATGCTTTTAGTTTTCATAGGCTACCTAGCTAAAATGTTTGTTAGCTTAACTTCCTTGCATGGTCAAAAATTAACCAGCTAAGTTAGCTAGCTAGTTAATGTGAGCCTACTAGGCTACATCTAGGCTACATATTGAACTTCAATTGTCTCAGGCCAGTGACAAAATATATGAATTTATGGTTAGATCAGAATTGCCATCATAATCATTGGCCTGTACAGAGAATTTAGTCAAAACCACCAGTCCAAATCCCCATCTCCATCCATGGTTTAGGAAAAGCGACAGTTTAGCAAGCTAGCTACTGCAGGACATAAACACAAGCAGACCAGAATCAGACACGTTTTTCTGACAATGAAGATGTTTAGCTTAGGATGTGATTTGATTGGTGTGAAGCCAAATCCGAACTGGCCTCCCTTGGGGGGCATTTGCTGCGCCAGGACAACCCACAGTTGAGCTCAGTTCAACGCTGATTGGCTAATATATATTTTTTTTAATTATCAAGGGAGGCCAACTGCTTACTGGCATCAATCAATCAAATGCTAGTGAGGCAACATGTCATACTCTTTTGTTCCAAACAGAATCAGATACATGGGCTACACATACTGAGACAGAACTGCGCAGTTTCTCTCTCTCGGATGATTTCTCAGGTGGGATTCAGCCACTTGCGAATTGACCGAAAATTATGAAAACAGAGAGATTAAAATTATTTTATATATATATTTTTCTTGGTCAAGTATTTGGGGAAGCCTGGCTTCCCTTGACATCCATGAAAACTCGTCACTGCCTACCATAAGACATTTTGATCACTGTGCATATTAATTACTTTAGGCTTCTTCAATATGCAAAGAAGTATATCACTTCTACAGTGATTGGTAGGCTATTATATGCATACATACTCAAGTAAGAAAATGTTCCTACACTGGCCTTCTCACTATGGTCTCATAAAATGTGCACCTACACTGTGGACAGTTTATTTGTGCTTGCCAACATAGAAGGTATGCATCAACACATCAGTTTAGCATGTGTGCTTAAAATGACATAAACCTGTAGGGGTTTGTCACAACCATGCAAATAAACCATTGTCACTATTTACATTTGTTTGAGAATATCATTACCCTCAGAATTAAAAAGTGCATCTGGGATAATCCATCCTGCACAGTTGGAGCGAGGCTTGCCTTGTAATATAACCTCCGAGAGTTGAAATATGATTCTAAACACATGCCAGGCTAAATGGCAGAAGGCATTATGTTTTTTATTTAGTCCATGAATTAGGCATAGTGTGATCTATCGCCAATGCTTGACTTGTACTGAAATAGGTGCCTGTACTCATTTTGAGTGCTGCTACTGTTTATATTTAGATGCAGGAGCTCCGCAATACTTTTGAGCTAATATTCCGTAAGAGGAACAGGAGCTCAAGCATTGGAGGTGCCGGTACTCAGCTCCGGTGACCTCCTGCCCAAGTCAAGCACGGTCTATCACACAGACTCAGCTTCACCATCACACGCACTGCCATGCTCGCATTGCCACAGTCGGTTCTCTCTTTGCAGCGGCAGCGTTCCACAGCTCAGATTAATGTTAATCAAGTCACGTTCAGCCTTGTCTCCGTCATAGTCCTACTGGGTAGAGTATATGGCTCGGTCTCTCCCCAAACTCAAGACAGGATCACTTACATGTACCACCTGAGATACTGGTAATGTGCTACATGCAGCCATGTGTCGCAGTAATGTCTTATTTTCAACTCCATTCATCTTGTTTTGCGAGGAGCCCTCATGACCACCATTATAGCATGTCATCTCTTTAGCCTCTGTTTCTTTCTTTGTCTTTCTTCATGGCTCAGGAATCCATCAAATAAAGGTGAATTAAAAAAAAAAAATGTATGGACTAGCTGCTGTCAACGGTTCAAATTAATTAATGGAGGCTGTTTATGGAAGAAAGGAAAAATCAATCATGGACCTCTGTAATGCACTGATGGTCAACAATATTAATTAGTGGGCCGTTAAAAAGGTCACAGGCCAAAAGACAACTATTGACAACATGAGAAACTCGCACAATATATCTCAATAATTAATAAGGTTAATGATTTCTACAGTATATCGTCATCTGTGTCTGTGAGCTCACTTTTGTATTAAAAAACTTTGATGATACAAATCGCTAGGGAAGATTATTTTCTCATGAAATTAATTAATGTCAAGGGCCAGACAAAAACCTCCCGGTGGGACAGTTATTACCCTGGGGCCTCTGTCATAGTATTACTGTTGTAATGCCTGCTACTTGGCCCTTTCACCACCATTGAACAAAGGAGTCGGATGTTGGAGTTTGTATGATACCGCCTCTCCCTAGTTGTAGAGGAATGCCAACCACACTAATGCTGGAGCTGTAAAGCAGCTCTATATGACATTCAGACCATCCACATGTGCCACATGGCTGGCGATTCTCACACCATAGCCATTGGCATTTTTCTCATTAGTCAACATAAGCACTACAAATGCGAACTTGGAACCATGTCAATACAGGAGCATCATGCTGAAAAAGATCAGACCCCCTGATGGTGCTATGGAGCAAACTTTTTATAAAACATGCTTTTAGGTGAATATTTAATTTAGGCTGCTATTGATTTGAATGTATTTTAAAGCCAGCAATTCAGCATATCCATCTACGTACTACACAGCTAGAGTGGTTACTCCTCTACCAAGACTCTGTATTATCTTAAGTTTGACCTCAAACTGACATTCCATGTCTCAAGGTGGATAGAGGATGTTCCTGAAATAAGAGCTGATAAAAGATCATCCAAACCATTTTAGTCAACTGGTCTGTGGGGGACCTCTATTCTCCTTTGGGGTCTACTTTAGAATGGTTTATGGCAGACAAATGGTGATACACTTTTAAAAATGTGGGGTTCAATAAGGGTTCTTCTAAGATCCTCAAAGTTCTTTGAAGAACCTTAGGGTTCTTGGCACTGAAAATTGCCCCCAAAATGTTCTCCCAAGAACCCCATAGGAAGTGGGGTTCATCGAGGAACCTCCTTAGTTGGTGGGGGTTCTTGCAGGAACCTAACTGCCCGACTGAAACATTTGGATTTGAATTTGAAAAGACAGCAAGTTGCAGGCACTTAACTGAAAAATCTCCTCAATTTAAATTAAGGTTTGTCTCTTGTACGATCTAAATTGACATTGTTTTATGATGATACCATCTATCTTTTCATATTTGTGCAAATCTTTCTAAAACAGAACATGGACACAACTCAATGGATATCAATCAACAGAGGTAAGAATATGCATGCTATAAGAATATGTTGAAGGCTAGATGTATTGGGTGCAGATGACTGAACTGTTTACTTTTTTGTTTGTGTCTGCAGGGAGAGACAAGGAGGCATACAAAGGTATTTCAATTAGTGTTGGTATGTTATGCAAATAACATGTACCATCCTCCTCCCTATCCTCTTCAATGAAAATCACATAGGCCTTGTAACGGCTCTCGTCGGAATGAGTGGACCAAAGCGCAGCGTGGAAAGTGTTCATGATTTTATTGATCAAAGAAACACTCGAACAAAGTAACAAAACTAAAGCGAACAGTTCTGTCAGGTAAACAGAAAATGACTACCCACAAAACACAGGTGGGAAAAAAGGCTGCCTAAGTATGATTCCCAATCAGAGACAACGATAGACAGCTGCCTCTGATTGGGAACCACACTTGGCCAAAAACAAAGAAATAGAAAACATAGAATGCCCACCCTAATCACACCCTGACCTAACCAAATAGAGAAATAAAAAGGCTCTCTAAGGTCAGGGCGTGACAGGCCTCTACATTACGGACGAGGTATGTGTATGAAAACCATTATCAAAACAGTGTTTTTTCATTCACATTCACCACAAAAACAAAGATATGAATACTGTTGTGAGCATGTTAAACATCTGTATAATTTGTTAAACATCTGTATAATTACTATTTTGGGGATTCACAGACTTCAACCTCCTTACACCTCTGATGAAAATCATTCTGGCTATGGATTTGGAGAACATCAGCACATTAACATCAACACGCCAGAGGATATATGCATTGGACTTGGTGCTCAGCTGTGAGTTTACTTCATATTTGGATTTTTAAAATTCTGCTTTGCCACTAAAATCATAATAAACACTGACAACTGAAATATTGTGTTATTGTTGTTATGCATGTTATTAATAATAATAATAATAACGGGAAGGTAGGGGTAGTTTAAAAAAAAAAACGCAAAAGGTTCTTCGAGGATCCATTATAGGGGGGTTACTCCACAGCTTCAATTTTAAGAACCCCTAAAGCATACTCCAGGAAACTTGTCTTTTCAGAGTGTAGGAGCTGATGTCATTTTGAACTCACGTAGATCTGAAGGCATGTCGTTCATCATGTAAAACGTACTAACTATAGAACATCACAGTGTAATTACATTTATAAACATTACACAAGTTGGACTTTATTATCGAAGACCCAATAAAGATTTGTTTTGGAGTGCGTACAGAAGCTTTGGCCCACTCTGTCGTGCCTACACACAACGCCTATATTTCATCAATATAGAAATTACATGTCTAGATGGACCTGAAAAAACAGACAGAAGAACTCAAAATCTGTGGGGGAGAAGTGTTTACTTTTACTTTTCAGCCAGGGAACTCCACTTCCATCTCAGCACTGATTTATGAAGTTTGGAGTAAACCTGTGTTAAGTGAGAATATCCTATTTCACTGCAGCACTCACTGTTTGCATGTTAACTGGGCTGGAACACTCCTAACAATGGGAAGGAATCATCATGTCTTGTTCTGGGAATTCTTCGCATATCTAATACGCTTCGCTACAGTCCTCTGGGTGGGAGAAACAAAGTCTGTGGTTACAAACGACTGAAGAAATGTCACTGGAAGGTGAAAGAAGATCTTGTACCATGAATGAGGCCTCAACGACAAATTGTTGACATTGGAGAGAGTATTTGTTAACGCACCTTTGTGTAAGAGTTTTGATGGACACACGAGTCTAAAACAATGGACGGGGGAACGGGGAAAACACACTTTCAAGTCCAACAGCCAATGGCAGAGTTAAAGCTTCAGAGCTGTGAACTTCAGCCACAAAGTTATCGACTTTCCACCTGCCGCCAGAGGAAGAAATCACTGGTTTTATTCCATAGCTTTATTTAACTTCCCACTTTAGCCAACAATGACTGTCACCATCCCCTGTGGAGTGTATACCGTAAGAGAGACTAACTAAATGTGAATTTACAAACACAAAGAGTTTCTCTGGAACTGGAGCGCCTTGGTGAAATGCATGCATCAACAAAGTCATTGACAACCTACATTAACAAATCACAAAATGTATGATCATGTTGTCACACACTTAATATGTTGTGAAATCTGTTATGTATTGTAATGTTTTTAAAATGTATAACTGTCTTCATTTTGCTGGACCTCAGGAAGGCAGCAGCTAATGGGCATCCATAATAAATACAAATCTGCAATTACTGACCAGAAATGTGGGACATTAAAGGAGAGAAGAAAAATTAGGGAGTGTTGAAAAATATCTGTGGTGATCGCTGGCCAATACTTTACAGCCAAAACTGTCTGTTGCTGGATAAATCAAATGTTCTTGGAAAACATACAGTCAATTTGTCAGGGTTGTGCGCTACTGGTGGAGAAGTCAGGTGCAGGAGAGCAGAGAGTTGTGAACAGGCGCACACTTTATTAGGCAGAGTGTGATAATGTTGCGTTAGGAGTCAGGCGCAGGAGAGCAGAGATGTCTGAGAAGCGTACTTTAATTGGCAAGTCCACCAACACAGGTATGGCACAATCAAAAAAGTTAAACGCCCTCCACAACAGAGAACCCGTACAAACGCACGGAGGAACAAATAAAGCTCCGACAATAACACACTCTTATAAATCCGTGAAAACAAGAAATGGATGCATAACATCACCGAGCACATCACAATAAAAGAATAATCCCGCACAAACCTAGGCAGGCAACAGGGTAACTATATATACACAGAAATTAAGGCAAATGAAACCAGGTGTGAAAAGAACCAAAGACAAAACAAACAGAAAAGGAAAAAGGGATCGTGATGGCTAGTAGACCGGCGACGTCTACCACCGAGCGCCGCCCGAACAGGGAGAGGAACTACCTTCCGTGGAAGTCGTGACACAGAGGCAATAAAACAGACAGACGCCACTGCGTCAAAACCTCCAGCCAAAGGTAAAAAGTGCAAGGCGCGAAACAGTCACAAAAATAAGCAAATGTTTAACAATTAAACATCCTTCGTGGAATACAGAGGAAAGACCAGCCTGGTGCGTAACATGAAACACATAACAAAAACAATTCCACACAAAGACATGGGGAGGAACAGAGGAATAAATACATGCAGTGTGATTAGGGAATGTAAACCAGGTGTGCAGGGAACAAGAAAACAAATGGAAAAATGGAGAGGAGATGGCTAGAAAGCCGGTGACGTCGACCGCAGAACGCCGCCCGAACAAGGAGAGGAGGCGACTTCGGCGGAAGTCGTGACACAATTGTTGTTAAAGATGGAGACTCATGATCAACCAGATGAAAACACAGATAATGCATTTTAGAAAACCAGGTACTAAGAGAAGTGTTTTTCAGTTTTGGTGAAGACATTCTTGAATTTACTAGCAATTATAAATATTTGGGTCTCTTTATTGATGAACATATTACCTTTCTATATGAAACATCTGCCCTGGCCGAATCAGCAAGTAGAGCTCTTATGGAAAACAAAAACACTCAAAGATATTGGTTATGCTATGTGTTCCAAACTGTATCAGACATGCTTGTGTCCTGTTCTGGACTATTCAGCAGGAATGTCTGAATTTTTCAACAGTCTGACTGTGAACATCTGTACGAAAACCAAATGAAGGGAGACATAGATATGATCATAAAACAACTGTTGATGCAATATGAAGAAAATGGGTGGAGGAGATTATTCGTAAACCCAAATTGAGAACCTTTTGGTTGATTAAGGGTGAATTTGTGTGTGAGAGACATATTATGTATAACCTACCTAAAAGCAAGAGATCACTATGTGCACAGGTAAGATGGCGCCGGAGAAGAAGGCAGACGTTTTACGTGTCTCCAACCGATTGTGTTTTTTGTTCGTTTATTTGCGTTTTTTGTAACTTATTTTTTTACTTATTTTGTACATAATGTTGCCGCTACTGTCCCTTATGACCGGAAATAACTTCTGGACATCAGGACTGCGATCACTCACCACGGACTGGCAGAATCAATTTTTTCCTTTAACAAGTCTGACGAGCACGACTCGAACGATATACTGCTTTCTCAGGATGAGGCCCAGATCCCCGAGATTTGCGTGAAGAGGAGGCAGAGAAAAAGGGTCCAGAGGGCGGGCTGCTTTCTGAGAATTCGTAGGCGATCGAAAAAACCACCACATCCTTCCACCCTACTAGCAAACGTGCAATCTTTGGAGAATAAAATCGATGACCTACGCACAAGATTAAATTACCAAAGGGACATTCAAACTTGTAATATCGTACGTTTCACGGAGCCATGGCTGAACGACGACACTATCAACATACAGCTGGCTGGTTATACGCTGTACCGGCAGGATAGAACAGCGGCGTCTGGTAAGACAAGGGGTGGCGGACTATGTATTTTTGTAAATAACAGCTAGTGCACCATATCTAAGGAAGTCTTGAGCTATTGCTCTCCTGAGGTAGAGTATCTCATGATAAGCTGTAAACCACACTATCTACCTAGAGAGTTTTCATCTGTATTTTTCGTAGTTGTTTACATACCACAACAGTCGGAGGCTGGCACTAAGACAGCATTGAATGAGCTGTATTCCGCCATAAGCAAACAAGAAAACGCTCACCCAGAGGCAGCGCTCCTAGTAGCCGGGGACTTTAATGCAGGGAAACTTAAATCCGTTTTACCAAATTTCAATCAGCATGTTAAATGTGCAACCAGAGGGGAAAAAAACTCTGGACCACGTTACTCCACACACGGAGACGCATACAAAGCTCTCCCTCGCCCTCCATTTGGTAAATCCGACCACAACTCTATCCTCTATCTGACTCCTGATTTCATCAAAAAGTGCATTGATGACGTCATCCCCACAGTGACCGTACGTACATACCCCAACCAGAAGCCATGGATTACAGGCAACATCCACACTGAGCTAAAGGCTAGAGCTGCCACTTTCAAGGAGCGGGACTCTAACCCGGAAGCTTATAAGAAATCCCGCTATGCCCTCTGACGAACCATCAAACAGGTCAAGCATCAATACAGAACTAAGATCGAATTGTACTACACCGGCTCTGACGCTTGTCGGATGTGGCAGGGCTTGCAAACTATTACAGACTACAAAGGGAAGCATGGCCGAGAGCTGCCCAGTGACACGAGCCTACCAGACGAGCTAAACTAATTCTATGTTCGCTTCGAGGCAAATAACACTGAAACATGCATGAGAGCACCAGTTGTTCCAGAAGACTATGTGATCACGCTCTCTGCAGCCGATGTGAGTAAGACCTTTAAACAGGTCAACATTCACAAGGCCGCAGGGCCAGACAGATTACCAGGACATGTACTGCGAGCATGAGTCTGTAATACCAACATGTTTTAAACAGACCACCATAGTGCCTGTGCCCAAGAACACTAAGGTAACCTGCCTAAATGACTACCGACCCATAGCACTCACGTCTGTAGCCATGAAGTGCTTTGAAAGGCTGATCATGGCTCACATCAACACCATTATCCCAGAAATCCTAGACCCACTCCAATTTGCATACCGCCCCAACAGATTCACAGATAATGTAATCTCTATTGCACTCCACACTGCCCTTTCCCACCTGGACAAAAGCAACACCTATGTGAGAATGCTATTCATTAACTATAGCTCAGCGTTCAACACCATAGTGCCCTCAAAGCTCATCACTAAGCTAAGGACCCTGGGACTAAACACCTCCCTCTGCAACTGGATCCTGGACTTCCTGACGGGCCGCCCCCAGGTGGTAAGGGTAGGTAACAACACATCCGCCACGCTGATCTTCAACATGGGGGCCTCTCAGGGGTGCGTGCTCAGTCCCGTCTTGTACTCCCTGTTCACTCATGACTGCACGGCCAGGCACGACTCCAACACCATCATTAACTTTGCTAATGACACAACAGTGGTAGGCCTGATCACTGACAACAATGAGACAGCCTATAGGGAGGAGGTCAGAGACCTGGCTGTGTGGTGCCAGGACAACAACCTCCTCAACGTGATCAAGACAAAGGAGATGATTGTGGACTACAAGAAAAAAGAGTACCGAGCACGCCCCCATTCCCATCGACAGGGCTGCAGTGGAGCAGGTTGAGAGCTTCAAGTTCCTTGGTGTCCACATCACCAACAAACTAACATGGTCAAGCACACCAAAACAGTCGTGAACAGCGCACAACAAAATCTATTCCCTCTCAGGAGACTGAAAAAATTTGGCATGGGTCCTCAGATCCTCAAAAGGTTCTACAGCTGCACCATCTAGAGTATCCAGACTGGTTGCATCACTGCCTGGTATAGCAACTGTTCGGCCGCCGACCGCAAGGCACTACAGAGGGTAGTGCGAATGGCCCAGTACATCACTGGGGCCAAGCTTCCTGTCATCCAGGACCTCTATACCAGGTGGTGTCAGAGGAAGGCCCTAAAAATTGTCAAAGACTCCAGCCACCCTAGTCATAGACTGTTCTCTCTGCTACCGCACGGCAAGCGGTACCGGAGCGCCAAGTCTAGGTCCAAGAGGCTTCTAAGTGTAACAGTATAACTTTAGACCGTCCCCTCGCCCCGACACGGGCGCGAACCAGGGACCCTCTGCACACATCAACAACTGACACCCACGAAGCGTCGTTACCCATTGCTCCACAAAAGCCGCGGCCCTTGCAGAGCAAGGGGCAACACTACATATTGGTTTCAGAGCAAGTGACGTAACTGATTGAAATGCTACTAGCGCGTACCCGCTAACTAGCTAGCCATTTCACATCCGTTACACTCACCCCCTTTCAACCTCCTCCTTTTCCGCAGCAACCAGTGATCCGGGTCAACAGCATCAATGTAACAGTATAACTTTAGTACGTCCCCTCGCCCCGACACGGGCGCGAACCAGGGACCCTCTGCACACATCAACAACGGTCGCCCACGAAGCATCGTTACCCATCGCTCCACAAAGGCCACGGCCCTTGCAGAGCAAGGGGCAACACTACATATTGGTTTCAGAGCAAGTGACGTAACTGATTGAAATGCTACTAGCGCGTACCCGCTAACTAGCTAGCCATTTCACATCCGTTACATAAGCATATTGTCTCTGTACCGGTACCCCCCTGTATATAGTCTCGCTATTGTTATTTTACTGCTGCTCTTTAATTACTTGTTACTTGTATTTCTTATTCTTATCCATATTTGTTTTAACTGCGTTGTTGGTTAGGGGCTCGTAAGTAAGCATTTCACTGTAAGGTCTACACCTGTTGTATTCGGCGTGTGTGACTAATACAATTTGATTTGATTTGATTTGAGATCAGGGATATTGCCTCTGCTTATTGAAACAGGTAAGATCAGGGATATTGCCTCTGCGTATTGAAACAGGTCGGTATTGTGGTGAAATGGAAGAGGAAAGTCTATGTAACTATTGTGACCTCAAAGAAATCGAGAATGAAACTCATTTTATCCTCTATTGCCCTTTCTACAACGACATACGCTGGCTCTAATTCCAGAAAGCACACCAGATATAACCTGCCTTTACATGGCTGAGCGATGAGGAGAGACTGATATGTTTTTTTGTCCATTGTGTATTTCTGTTTGCAGAATATTTCGATAAAGCCTGGAATAAAAGACAAAGGGCTACCTATAATTAAATTGCACAAATATGTAGCCTCTATGTGGTAAATGGTACGTGTGTATATAGATTGTGTATAATCTTCTCTTTGTGCCAGACTGGGTTCAAATGCCTAATGTTTCTTCGTTTTTGTTCTTTAAAAAAACATATCTGTGTATGTTATGTTTGAATGTATGTACTGTATGTATGTATTTGTGTACAGTTGAAGTCGGAAGTTTACATACACCTTAGCCAAATACATTTAATCTCAGTTTTCAGTTAATCCTAGAGCTCAGATTGAATTCCCTTGCTTGGTGTGATTACTCCCCTTTTAAAATGTATGTATACAGAGGACAACCGCCCAGTGGGATATAGTTTGAGGCAGCTTTTAAAGTGATGTGCCACTCATTGAGCCCCAGGATTAAAGGGACCCTTCATTCCTGCAAATGAAGATGGCAGATTGAGATGGAAAACTCTGGTTTTCATAGAGAAGCAGCTGGTTACATAAATCATACTCATATGAGCGAACTTGAGCTTATACTGTGCAGTGCTCCTATTTCATACACCCCCCTCGGTGCATTCTGACCATCTCTACTTATACTCACCGCCTCCAAGGACAGAGAAGCACACACTACCATAGTTAGCACATCAAGGGATGGAGCCCCGAAGTAACACACTTGTACCTCGCTCTGTTAGTTCGGTGACATCAGGCACAAACAGGGCAGCAGTTCAGATGGTGTGAGAGGGTCTAAGATGGCTGGCACTACAGTACCCTCTTGGTCGGCCTGATTTACGAGACTCTGTGGCCCCGTCCGTCCAGTGTGCCATGCTACAGGGGAACAGCCACCACGTCCTCCGGCCCAGCTGTTTCAGAAGCTCTCAGGGGCAGTGAAAGCTTGGCCTCTGGAAGAGCTCCCTCCGCCAAAATGTCTGTGTCAAGTCATATCTGTAGGATAAATTGTTCCCATCAATTGCAATCACTTTATTTTTAAGATGATGGACGCTGCGTTTGCACAGGGCACCATATTCTTTGAACTATGCGTTTTGAGAGTAGTAGTATATCTCCCTTCTAAAAGAGGTAGACCTTGTCTGACAGACATGGTTCCATTTAGTGATAAACTGAGTGTGCAACAATTGACTTTGAACTGAATACATGATTGGGAATGGAAGTTTGCCATGCTACTGGAGCACTCCGACATAGATATGTGAGGAACAACATGTTGATTTCCGTTTGTTGCTGTAATTAAGTCATGTACAAGAAACAAACAATGTGTTTGCGTGCGTGTGTAAGTGTGTGCATGCATGTTGGTGTTGTTGTAGGTGTGAGGACCATAGCGGAACACAGACAGAAAAAAGGGCCTCTGACACACCTTTAGACTTGCACTGTCTGTCCATGGTGTTGTGAGGAATGTTGAGAGCCGGGGAGCTAGAGTGCTGGATCCCACACAATGCCAGGATTAGGTATCAGCTATTCCAAATGTCAACAATTCTTCACTCTCCAAAGTCACCGCACTTTTTCATGTCCCATGACCTCCTGACTTGCTGTGATAATGGTAAACAAACATGGTCTTACCTGGTCAGGTAACATGAAACCCCCCAACTTCCTGCTCTGGCACCCCTAAGAGCCTAGGTCCAAGCCCCTCTACCATTAGTGTTGTGCCCCTGGGGTGGGGGGCTTTGGGAAGGGATGGGGGGGTGGGGCGGGGAGCTCAACAGTCAGAGCGGAAAAGAGGGAGGGGGAACAAAAGAGCAGAGACAGGGCAGAAAGAGTAGGGGATGAGAAGAGATTGGTGAGGTGTGAAGGTGAGGTGTGAAAGTGAGGTGTGAAGGTGAGGTGTGAAGGTGAGGTGTGCTGAGAGCAAGGATAGAGCCTGACAGGTAACTGATAGAAACAGAGAAGGTCTGGGAGGTTAGACTAGAATAGAGTAGTTTAAAGTGGATTTGTCTTTGTTTGTTAGGGGTTTATTTGAGGAAAACATATCTGAATGCCAAAATTACAGATGTAGATGATCGCCCTCAATATGAGAGCAGTACTCGTCAGAAGAGCTAATTATTACATAGGTTTGATATGTAGAGTAAAGAGCACAAACAACTGACATGTTTGTTTAGTGCAAGAAAGATTTAAGAGCTTATGACAATACGAGAGCTTGGGACTATAAGGTTCTATCTGCAAAAAGATGATTCTGAGATAAATGTCTTCAAAGTTCAGAATCCTCATTGGTTTGAATGGTGTCAGCAATTTTTATATAGTATTTTTTAGAACTTAACAACATGAATTGGGGTATTTAGAGTACTGTGTAGGTAGAGAACATTGAACAGGTCAAGGATATGTCAATAACAACTTTTTGACAAAAATGCAGATAAAAACCTTATAGTCCCAAGCTCTTGAATACATGTATGGCATATGATGTAGAGATGTAGGATGTTCATTTGAACCATTTTACTACAGAAGAAAAATTATCCTGCAGCAACATGAAATGTTTATTATTATGTGGATTATAATTAATGGACATTTTTGTAGGGGTTGATACATTTTTCATTAGGGCAAATGAAGTATGACTTTTTCAAAGTGGAAACTGCAAACTTTAGAAGCCTTTTTCAAACTCAAATACACTACAAGTTTGCATTTCCTGCTTTACAAGAAAATTCTCACCAACAAAAGAGTGATCAAATTAAGATCCTACATGTGTAACTCAATATCAGTGTTGCACATACAGTACCTCAGTACATATACAGTGGGGAGAACAAGTATTTGATACACTGCCGATTTTGCAGGTTTTCCTACTTACAAAGCATGTAGAGGTCTGTCATTTTTATCATAGGTACACTTCAACTGTGAGAGACGGAATCTAAAACAAAAATCCAGAAAATCACATTGTATGATTTTTAAGTAATTAATTTGCATTTTATTGCATGACATAAGTATTTGATCACCTACCAACCAGTAAGAATTCCGGCTCTCACAGACCTGTTAGTTTTTCTTTAAGATGCCCTCCTGTTCTCCACTCATTACCTGTATTAACTGCACCTGTTTGAACTCGTTACCTGTATAAAAGACACCTGTCCACACACTCAATCAAACAGATTCCAACCTCTCCACAATGGCCAAGACCAGAGAGCTGTGTAAGGACATCAGGGATAAAATTGTAGACCTGCACAAGGCTGGGATGGGCTACAGGACAATAGGCAAGCAGCTTGGTGAGAAGGAAACAACTGTTGGCGCAATTATTAGAAAATGGAAGAAGTTCAAGATGACGGTCAATCACCCTCGGTCTGGGGCTCCATGCAAGATTTCACCTCGTGGGGCATCAATGATCATGAGGAAGGTGAGGGATCAGCCCAGAACTACACGGCAGGACCTGGTCAATGACCTGAAGAGAGCTGGGACCACAGTCTCAAAGAAAACCATTAGTAACACACTACGCCGTCATGGATTAAAATCCTGCAGCGCACGCAAGGTCCCCCTGCTTAAGCCAGTGCATGTCCAGGCCCGTCTGAAGTTTGCCAATGACCATCTGGATGATCCAGAGGAGGAATGGGAGAAGGTCATGTGGTCTGATGAGACAAAAATATAGCTTTTTGGTCTAACTCCACTCGCCGTGTTTGGAGGAAGAAGAAGTATGAGTACAACCCCAAGAACACCATCCCAACCGTGAAGCATGGAGGTGGAAACATCATTCTTTGGGGATGCTTTTCTGCAAAGGGGACAGGACGACTGCACCGTATTGAGGGGAGGATGGATGGGGCCATGTATCGCGAGATCTTGGCCAACAACCTCCTTCCCTCAGTAAGAGCATTGAAGATGGGTCGTGGCTGGGTCTTCCAGCATGACAACGACACGAAGCACACAGCCATGGCAACTAAGGAGTGGCTCCGTAAGAAGCATCTCAAGGTCCTGGAGTGGCCTAGCCAGTCTCCAGACCTGAACCCAATAGAAAATCTTTGGAGGGAGCTGAAAGTCTGTATTGCCCAGCGACAGCCCCGAAACCTGAAGGATCTGGAGAAGATCTGTAGGGAGGAGTGGGCCAAAATCCCTGCTGCAGTGTGTGCAAACCTAGTCAAGAACTACAGGAAACGTATGATCTCTGTAATTGCAAACAAAGGTTTCTGTACCAAATATTAAGTTCTGCTTTTCTGATGTATCAAATACTTATGTCATGCAATAAAATGCTAATTAATTACTTAAAAATCATACAATGTGATTTTCTGGATTTTTGTTTTAGATTCCGTCTCTCATAGTTGAAGTGTACCTATGATAAAAATTACAGACCTCTACATGCTTTGTAAGTAGGAAAACCTGCAAAATCGGCAGTGTATCAAATACTTGTTCTCCCCACTGTACGTGATGTTACGTCTTGTACACAGAGTTTATGGTTTATGGGCAGGGGGATCAGGGACGCTGATTCAATGTGATTTTTAATGTCAACCTAAACCATGCAGCACAGTCACACCCCGCTCTGTCAGCTGTTACTGGGCAGCTCCCTGGTACTGTATGCAACTGGATTTATAGTCTTCATTCATACTCCATAGGGATTTTAAGTCTTGCTGTTGGGCCCATTCAGGAAAACCATCTTACCATCTTAGCTACAAACACGGGGCTCAATTTGCTGTGAATTTCTAGTTCAGGAACTATAACAACAGCCTGCTAAACTTTTAATTCTAAATTAAGATTTATAAATGAACATTTATAAGTGAAACATAACATATCAAAAACATGATCTGGTGGAGTCATCTCATGTAAGACAAAGGTGTGAGCTATGTTGGCTGTTACCTACAACAACTTCTGTGACAGAGCCGTGCAGGTTGGCATTATAGCGGCGGGCAAACGTGGTGTGAAGTGAAGGGGGAAAACAACACAGGGACTAGGGTTGACGCTGACATGCTACTGGTTGTGACACACATAGGCTCGATGCTGGCCAGGACACTGCTTGGCTGCGGTCAGCTCTGATGAACAGGTGGGCATAGCGCTTGTCAGCTTCCTGGAGATTGATGCTGTGGTTTAGTGTGGCCGGGTATTCTCTTACAGCTTGGACAGCTGTGCTGGGCTCTGCCGCGATGTGTTGTCTTTTGCAACAATGGGACACTCTGGAGCCTTGGGTAATGGGGCAGTTGAACTCTGAGGGCCTTCTGAGCCAGGGACAGATTGTTGCCCCCTCTCTCTCGTAGTTTATTTGATTGTCTGAAGGTTGATATACAGTGTGAAGGGGATAGTTGTCACTGTACTTACTAAAACATTTATATATGGGGTACTGAGCATGTTTGCTTTCAGTTGTTTGTATTTACTTATAAAATGTATTTATCAGAAGTAAGTACTATTCCACTGGGCACAAACTGGTTGAATCAACGTTGTTTCAACTTAATCTGTCAACGTATTGTGACTCGGAATCTACGAGGAAAATACATTGGATTCAGAAAAAGTAAATAACTTTCAATCACAGGATTATGTCATAATAGTAACCACATTTCAACAGACAAACCTTGTATAAAACGTGTGGAATTTGTAACTTTAAAACAACATCAGATCTTCAAAGTTATAGCTAATATCAGAAAAAAAACAATCTGGGCAGCCTCTCCTACTGGAGAACTGATGTATCTACAGCTACCCTTTGGTCTCCCGTCCAGGGTTTTAACCAATCCCAAATCTGCTGATATAGGATGTTTGTCACTGACTATTACCAATGTGCTATCGTGAGAACGATTGTTGAGAGATCTCCACTTAAAAATGAATTAGATTCACTGTTGATATCGAAGTCATTCCAAAGGGAAGGTTTAACAGAGCAAATTAAATGACCATATTTATCACTCATATATCATCAGTGATGATATTAATGCCTATATAGTATTTGAATAGGACTAAATCAAGTCAAACTTTATTTAAAGTGCATTTAAAGTTTTGACTTAGTCCTATTCTTTAACTTAGATTTGTGGTTACCTCCATTTCTTTTAGTGTTGTGAAGCATAAATGAAATTAACACAGAATACGTTGATTCACACCGAAACCCGGGACTGCACAGATCATGAGGATGTCTTATTTGTCTGCCTGTGACCTAACGTTACCGTTATTGATCACCAGCCCAGAGAGTCAAAATGTTTATTTTACACGTTTTCACCAAACAGCAAATATCTTACAAGGTAAGCTTCAATTTGGTCTGTGTTTGAGCTATCGCTACATGGGGGGTATGCAATTAATCCTTAGGTTGGTAGGAACAAATCTAGCCTATTATCAGCGCTATCTGATGATGTATGACTTAATGGCAACATCGAATGTACACCGAGTGACTATATCTTTGCGCATTAAAAATATGATGAAAACACTTGGATATCCCCTGTATGTTCCCCGACAACACCACAATGTTTGAGAGACATTGGTGTTGTATAAATGTTGTTTTTATAGTGAACAATAACTTTTAGGCACATCCAGTGGGCAAAAACAATGTAATTACCACATTCGGGCACTTTGGAGAGTTTGAAAGGACACTCGAATGTACCCTGGATACCCCATAACACCACCACAATGTTTGAGTGAGGTTGATATGGTAGAAATAGTTTTTATACTGAAAAAAATGCATTTAGGGATTGCAAATATGTAATAGCACTAGAATTATCTAATTTACAGACATATGCCACTTTTGACAGGTTTAGGGACACTTGGAAACGTTCGGTGACCATACCTGACACCACTTACTAAAACATCTGCCCATTTCTAGTTGTTAGGTCCATCAATCCCATTTTTTTCTGATGTTGTTCACATGTTGTGGAAGCGATCTGATGTGTTTCCAGCTCTGGGCATCAATTATTCAGTTATAGCTTGTCAATGAAAGATTACTTTCAAAATAAAAAAAATAAAAACTGTGTGTGCTTGATCTTGTGTATTCTGAACTATGTAACTTCTATCTTCTGTTAATTTCCTCAGATGTCTTCTGTCTAAATATACCAAGTTTTGGAATGTCAGAATCATGTAATTACACATGAATAGCAGTTACTTTTGGGTTTGTCTATTTAGGCGGAAATCAAAATTTTGCTATTACATCTAAGAGGTTTTAAAATATAAATGATTACTTTGTAGACAAACTGGCATTAAATCCAGACTAAGTCAGTGGAACATAAGATCCAAGGAGAAGATACAGCTCATTCATGTTGATATTTGGTTGCGTTGACACCCCAAAAAAATTAGGTGTAATTTTTGACACAATAAATAGCCTATTAACTTGTCGACAAGTGAACAAATGATATGTTGGAGTCAAGTCTCCAATTCAACAACAAATAAAAGAATGGGATTAAACCAGTGGCTCAGATGGAACTATCCAAGCAGTAGATACATCTCCTTTAAATGTTAATATTTGGTTGCATTGTCAACCAAACACAATTCAAAATTACTTTTGTAATACAGTAAATAGACTAAAGTTGAGGCTATCTTACAAACTAATTACAAACTAATTCAACCTTAAAATCAGTAACACATGCATGGCCACATTTTGAGGTTACTGTAACTATACATTACTTCTTATGTAATCATATAAAGCATGCATGTTCAAGATACTGTAGCATGCATAGGTCATTGCAGGCAGTGGTGGGAAAAGTACCCAATTGTCATACTTGAGTAAAAGTAAAGATACATTAATGGAAAATGACTCAAGTAAAAGTGAAAGTCACCCAGTAAAATCCTACTTGAGTAAAAGTCTAAAAGTATATGGTTTTAAGTATACTTAAGTATCAAAAGTAAATGTAATTGCTAAAATATACTTAAGTATCAAGTAAAAGTATGAGCTAATTTCAAATTCCTTATATTAAGCAAACCAGATGGCAGCATCTTCTTGTTTTTTATGTTTATTTACAGATAGCAAGGGGCCCGCTCCAACACTCAGACATCATTTACAAACAAAGCATGTGTGTAGTGAGTCGGCCAGATCAGAGGCAGTAGGGATGACCAGGGATGTTCTCTTGATACAGTAAGTGTGTGAATTAGACAATTTTCCTGTCCTGCTAAGCATTCAAAATGTAACGAGTACTTTTGGGTGTCAGGGAAAATGTATGGAGTAAAAAGTACATCATTTTCTTTAGGAATGTAGTAAAGTAAAAGTTGTCAAAAATATAAATAGTAAAGTAAAGTACCCAAAAAACGACTTAGGTAGTACTTAAGTATTTTTACTTAACTACTTTACACCACTGGTTGCAGGTCTGTGGAGATCTTCGCAATTGCTGTAATAATCTGTGCAGAATCTTTAAGGACATTGATCACTTGCACCATGTACTTTTCATGTAATCTCAACTGAAATCCAGGTGATTTGTTGTATTCCCATTTGTATTCCCATTGTATTCCCATTTGAACTTTGCTGTACTTGTAAATGGTTGAAAGGGCAGTGATAAACATTTGGCTGACAACTAAACCAAAAACCAGACATTGTTTTTCCATTGGAATTTGGATGCGCTTTTAGATGGTTGAAAGCATAGTGATAACACATTGGGAATGCAACTTTTACCTGTCTTTCTGAGTGGGTGAATAAAGTTTCAATGTCTCAAACAAATATTACTGAATTATCAGGGGGAATTTATGAAAACCTTCGGTAGTTCTAGAAGTATATTTTGATTGTATGAAGTATCTTATCCCAAACAGATCCACAACATCAAACAACATGGGCTGTCTGACATGCCCTTCTACCTTTGTCTGCTATTCACATTTATGTTTTTGTCATTTAGAAGATGCTCTTATCCAGATGCATTCATCCTAAAGCTGCAATATGTAACTTTCTAGGCGCCCTGACCAAATTCACATAGCAATGTGAGTTATAGATCTGTCATTCTCATTGAAAGCAAGTCTATGAAGCGGTTAGATCTGTTCTATGGGTGCTATTTCTATGCTTCCCGTTCTTAAGTTTACTTTCAGTTTTGTACACCACCTTCAAACAGCTAAAAATACAATATTTTTGGTGATGGAAATATATTTCACAGCAGTTTAGGTACAATAAACTTAATTGATTTGTCACATAAACTGATATTACAATTGAACAACCAGGAAATGACGGAGCGATTTCTGCATAGTGCAACTTTAAGATAACTAGGTATGACAACAACATATTTTTTTATATATATTTTTTATTGAACCTTTCTTTAACTAGGCAAGTCAGTTAAGAATCCAAACCCTAATGACGCTGTGCAAATTGTGCGTCATCCTATGGGACTCCCAATCACGGCCGGTTGTGATACAGCCTGGAATCGAACGAGGGTCTGTAGTGACGCCTATAGCACTGAGATGCAGTGCCTTAGACCGCGGCATCACTCGGGAGCCCAATATCACTTCATAGCAAGTACATTTTTCCTCACTAAAGTAGCTATCAGCAAAGTCAGAGCTAGTAGAATGTAATTGACAGTGGTGTAAAGTACCTAAGTAAAAATACTTCTGTTTTTTGGGGGTATCTGTACTTTACTATTTATACTTTTGACAACTTTTACTTTTACTTCACTACATTCCTAAAGCAAATGATGTACATTTTACTCCATACATTTTCCCTGACACCCAAAAGTACCCATTACATTTTGAATGCTTAGCAGAACAGAAAATTGTCTAATTCGCACACTCATTAAGAGAACATCCATGGTCATCCCTACTGCCTCTGATCTGGCGGACTCACTAAACATAAATGCTTTGTTTTTAAATGATGTCTGAGTGTTGGAGTGTGACCCTGGCTATCTGTAAATTGAAAAAACAACAAAATTGTGCCGTCTGGTTTGCATAAAATATTGGATTTTAAATTATTCATACTTTTACTTTTGGTAGTTAAGTACATTTTAAACCAAATACTTTGACTTTAAACTATTAAGGTATCTTTACTTTTACTCAAGTATGAGAATTGAGTACTTTTTCTACCACTGGTAATTGATTTTGTTTGTTGAGAGGGCAACATTCTTAGAATGAATGGTCTTATTTGACAGTAAAGCAATTACAGTATACATGGGAACCCTCTGAAAACAGTTTTTTTTTATCATTGTGAAATATAATGGCTTTTAAAGAGGAGATGGAAAAGTATTTAAATCCGTCATGAACTGGCATCAGAAACATCATTTCGGTTAGATAATGTCAGGCCTTGGGTCAAAGAAAAAGCTGCTGCTCAGTCCTTTAATAAGTGAAAACATGTTCTCTTTTGAGTTTTTCTCTTCAATCAAAGCTTTGTAATTAATAAACCTGAACAAGTGGATCTGTGTGGCTAGACGGTAATGATCAACATGCCTTCATGTCCAGTGTGTGGGTTTGTACTCTTGGGTGAGTAAAAGTTCCATATCCCTCAAATATTCTACAGTAGCTTATTGCCTCCTGTCTCTGAGTGCTACTCGGTCAATCCACGAAAAGAGTGCCTTTTGTGCACAAATATTGAATTTTAAAAGCCTGTTATATTAAATGAAGTGCACTTTTGTATAGACCCCATGAAAAATAGAATAGATAAACGTTTTCTCCATCATTGTAAAGACGTAGGTATTCTGTTGCTTTGACAAAGTCATATCAGAAGATTATTATTTAATGTGATAAGTGATTCGTATGTGATAGTGATACATGTGTCCCTCATTTTAAGGTCAACCTTGTTACGTGAACTAAACTCTGAACCGATTTTAAAGTGGTTAAACAATTTCTTTTGAAATATTTTTTAACATTGAACATCTAATATTTAAATCATAGTGTAAAAGCAGGTGAGCTGGTTCTACTCTTTGGCCATTTCCTGGTGTTTTGTGGTGGAAAACTGAGCGGGTCGAGCATAACACGTCAAACCTGTTACCCATAGATAGACAGACTAGAAAGCTTGTATTCAATTGCCCCTCCCTGTTAAACACAACCAGTTTCTACTCCCACTGTCACAAGGGGATTCATGGCTGATTTAAGATGAAATCGTCAACCCTGTTTCGGTCAACCCTGTTACTTTATTTGACACTTAATATAGCCATATTTTGTATTTAACCTCTTGAGATGGGAAAACATGTTTTTTATTAAGTTGAACATGCAGCACATTCTCTTATGGAATACGCCTGGAGTTGCCGATTCTGAAGGTAAATGATTACATTTGGACCTGGCGAAATGTGGAAGCTATTTGTGGTTTGCATGTTTTCTCACTATTGTTTTGAATGTTCATTTTGGACTGATGCCTAACTGAGAATTCTACTCAATGCATCGTCAATGAGTGCTGATGAAGATTTCAGCAAAAGGTCATTACAGTGGCTTGGAAATACAATGCTGTTCAAAAGGAAGCAAATAATTAAAAGGAAAACATTTTGTCATAATTTTGATGTTGCCAGATTGACTTTGGATGCAAAGTAACATTAGCTAGCTAGCTAAGATTTAGGAGGACAGCGGATTTTAGCTAGCTAATGTTAGCAATGCTAGTAATTTTTTTTATGAACTTTGCTAGCTAATGACAACATTGCCATCTGTTTAAAGTAAATGTTACAACATGATAATGCTTGCAAAGTTGTTTCCTACTAAACGTTTGACTACTTTAGCAATGTCATCGTATTTCCAGGCACTATAGTGTAATTTAGACTAAGCAGTCGTTAGCCTCCATCCAGAATGACTGGGTTAATCACGACTTTGCGTCACCGGTAAAGAGCATTCATAACTATGGCATGACACGACCGAGTGACGGAGGTGCAACCTATGAGTACCATACACTAGGGGCAACGTGCCGCGCATATTACCATCTGGTAGGATTGCGGCTTGCTAGGATGTTGTGGATGGGGGATGGGCATTTAAGCCGGAGACTCCAGCTCCATGGGTCGTGTGTTCAATCCCAGTGCTAGGCACTTGTTTATAAAAAAAAATGTGTCTTTCCCAAACCTTAACCCTTAACTAACCACTCGGAACTAATGCCTAAACTTAAGTTTAACCCTAACCTTAACCATTATGTTTTAGTTTCACTTTTGTGGAGTTTGACTGACAGATAATATATACAGCACCACAAGCCATGGTGTAATTCTGTGACAACAAAGATATGGCACCACATGGCATAATTAAAATGTCAAGCCATGGCGTAATTCTGTTGCTGCAGTTACGCCACGGTTTGGCTCTATATAATACTGTATGCTTTCTTGAATTTGTTCTGGATTTGGGGACTGTGAAAAGACCCCTGATGGCATGTCTGGTGGGGTAAGTGTGTCAGAGCTGTGTGTAAGTTGACTATGCAAACCTTTAATGTTTCTTATAAAAGAAGTGATGCAGTCAGTCTCTCCTCAACTCTTAGCCAAGAGAGACTGGCATGCATAGTATTTATATTAGCCCTCTGATTACAATGAAGAGCAAGACGTGTCGCTCTGTTCTGGGCCAGCTGCAACTTAACTAGGTCTTTCCTTGCAGCAATTGACTACACGACTGGACAAAAATCAAGATAAGACAAAACTAGAGCCTGCAGGACTTGCTTTTTGGAATGTGGTGTCATAAACGCAGAGCATTTCTTTTTTATGGACAGATCTCTCCCCATCTTTACAATCATTCAATCTATATGTTTTGAACATGACAATTAACAATCTAAGGTAACACCCAGTAATTTAGTCTCCTCAACTTGTTCAACAGTCACACAATTCACTACCAGATTCAGCTGAGGTCTAGAGCTTAGGGAATGATTTGTACCAAATACAATGCTCTTAGTTTTAGAGATGTCCAGGACCAGTTTATTACAGGCCACCCATTCCAAAACAAAATGCAACAATTTTTTAAGGGTTTCAGTGACTTCATTAGCTGTGGTTGCTGCTGCGTATATGGTTGAATTATCATGCATACATGGACACACATGCTTTATTTAATGCCAGTGGCAGGTCATTGGTAAAAATAGAAAAAGAGTAGAGGGCCTAAAGAGCTGTCCTGCGGTACACCACACTTTACATGTTTGACATTAGAGAAGCTTCCATTAAAGAAGAATGTATGCATACCACGCTGCACCTTGGTCCGATTCATATGACGAACGTGACAGAAGAACCCACCATAAATGGACCAAGCAGCGTGTTCAGGAGGAATGGACCTGGGAGGAGATTTTGGATGGAGCAGGACCCTGGACGCAGGCTGGGGAGTATTGCCTTCCGAAGGAGGATAAAGAGGCAGCAAAAGCGGAACGGCGATATTACGAGGAGTTATACCAACGAGGTAGGCCACAGAAACCCCAATAATTATTTTGGGGGGAGCACATGGAGCAGTCGGCGGAGCCGAGGAGTGAACCAGAGCCAGTCAGGGAGTCGGATGAGGAGTTCGACGCAAGATTCCGGAGAGAGGTGCTAGCATTAAGAGCGCTGCAGAGCGGGCGTGCTGGGGAGCGTGTGACTGGTCAGACACCGTGTTATGCAGTGATGCCCACGGTGTCTCCAGTTCGCATTCATAGCCCGGTGTGCTCTATTCCAGCTCTTCGCACTTGCCGGCCTCAAGTGAGCATCCAGCCAGGACGCATTGTGCCAGCTCTACGCTCTAGATCTCCAGTGCGCCTCCACAGTCCAGTACGTCCTGTGCCTCCTTCCGGCGACAGTTCCCAGTCCAGAGCTTCCGGCGACAGTACCCTGTCCAGAGCTTCCGGCGACAGTAACCAGTCCAGAGCTTCCGGCGACAGTACCCAATCCAGAGCTTCCGGCGACAGTACCCAGTCCAGAGCTTCCGGCGACAGTACCCAATCCAGAGCTTCCGGCGACAGTACCCAGTCCAGAGCTTCCGGCGACAGTACCCAGTTCAGAGCTTCCGGTGACAGTACCCAGTCCAGAGCTTCCGGCGACAGTACCCAGTGCAGAGCTTCCGGCGACAGTACCCAGTTTAGAGCTTCCGGCGACAGTACCCAGTTCAGAGCTTCCGGCGACAGTACCCAGTCCAGAGCTTCCGGCGACAGTACCCAGTCCAGAGCTTCCGGCGACAGTACCCAGTCCAGAGCTTCCGGCGACAGTACCCAGTCCAGAGCTTCCGGCGACAGTACCCAGTTCAGAGCTTCCGGCGACAGTACCCAGTCCAGAGCTTCCGGCGACAGTACCCAGTCCAGAGCTTCCGGCGACAGTACCCAGTCCAGAGCTTCCGGCGACAGTACCCAGTTTAGAGCTTCCGGCGACAGTATCCAGTTCAGAGCTTCCGGCGACAGTACCCAGTCCAGAGCTTCCGGCGACAGTACCCAATCCAGAGCTTCCGGCGACAGTACCCAGTCCAGAGCTTCCGGCGACAATACCCAGTCCAGAGCTTCCGGCGACAGATCCACGGTCCGGTTCTACAAAGGCGGAGGGATCAGCATAAAGAGGGGGGGCGGCGTCCAGAACCAGAGCCGCCACCAAGGGTAGATGCCCACCCAGACCCTCCCCTATAGGTTCAGGTTTGCGGCCGGGATTCCGCACCTTTGGGGGGGGGGGGGGGGGTACTGTCACGCCCTGACCCGAGATCTGCACCTTGGTCCGATTCATATGACGAACGTGACAAATACATGTGGATGATCTTGTTCCTGTAGTTTTTGTAAACACCCTGGTAGGCAGTGGTGGAAAAAGTACCCAACTGTCATACATGAGTAAAAGTAAAGATATCTAAATAGAAAATGACTCAAGTAAAAGTCACCCAGTAAAATTCTACTTGAGTAAAAGTCTAAAAGTATTTGGTTGAAAAATATACTTAAGTATCAAAAGAAAAAGTATAAATAATTTCAAATTCCTTATATTAAGCAAACCAGATGGCACCATTTTCTTGTTTTTTATTTATTTACGGAAAGCCACGGGCACACTCCAACATTCAGACATCGTTTACAAACGAAGCATGTGGGTTTACTGAGTCCACCAGATCAGAGGCAGTAGGGATGACCAGGGATGTTCGGTTGATAAGTGTGTGAATCGGACTAATTTCCTGTCCTGCTAAGCATTCAAAATGTAACGAGTACTTTTGGGTGTCGAGGAAAATGTATGGAGTAAAAAGTACAATATTTTCTTAAAGGAATGTAGTGAAGTAAAAGTAGGCAAAAATATAAATAGTAAAGTAAAGAACAGATAACCAAAAAAACTACTTAAGTAGTACTTTAAAGTATTTTTACTTAAGTACTTTACAACACTGCTGGTAGGTTGATTAATAACCTGAACCAGATTACAGGCACTGGTTACAGTGAGAAGCTTCCTCTTGAGCGAACAGCTTGATGAAAACCAGTCAATATTCAGGTCCCCAAGAAAGTAGACCTCTGTTTACACTATCAAGCACTATCATACACTATCAAGCATTTCACACATATTATTTAGATACTGACTGTTAGCACTTTGTGGCCTATAGCAACACCCGAAAAGAAAAGGCTTTAGATGTGCCAAGTGAACCTGCAACCACAACAATTCAATAACACTTGCCAAAGATCTTCTCTAAGCATTACAGAGATATGGCTCAGCAACACCTCCCCCATAAGCATTCCTGTCTCTTCTATTGATGTTATATCCTTGTATTGCTACTGCTGTATCATCAAATTAATTATCTAAGTGAGTCTCAGAAATGCCTTATACTGTATATGAATGTTATCTGACGTTAGCAAGTTATTGATTTCATTAACCTTATTTATAAGGCTGCATCTATTAATATGGGCTATTTTCAGCCTTTTCGATGGGTAGTTTATCAGAGAGACATAATATGGAAAAGAGCAAATAAAGCAAGATTAAAAAAAAATACATTCAGCAGTCCATTGATCAGTCGGTGTGTGTAAGTGTGTGTGTGTGTGTGCTGCGGGGTTTGGCCAGGGTTGGGTAGATTACTTTCTAAATGTAATCCATTACTAGTTACCTGTACAAAATTGTAATCAGTAACAACTTTTGGATTACCCAAACTCAGTAACATAACCTGATTACATTCAGTTACTTTTAGATTACTTTCCCCTTCAGAGGCATTAGAAGAAGACAAAAATGTATGTTACCAATTGAACGACATCTATTGCAGGGTAAATCAATGTTAAACTTTACATAGCTGGCCATATATTTTTGTAAAATTTTACTTTACGGGTTGGTTATGTAAGCTTCTTCTAACCCATCGCTTTCTACTACATATAATAATACGATTAAATTATATCTTTACATTAATAACCAAGTCTATCAGAATTCCAGTCATTCCAATAAATGTTATACCCCTTGATCTTCAAGAATAGTACTTGGAAATATGGAAGTATAGATTAACCACATTGTTTTACCACCAGCATAACCCCAAAACTAAGGACTTATTAGCCAGCCCTACTCTATTGTTTATGATTCTGTTGTCATGGAGGACTGATTGGGCTCATTGATTCAAGTTGAAAAACAAATGCTGCGCTCATGAAATGAGCTTTGAGCAATACTGAAAAGTGCTATTTACAGTACATGTGAAAAATGTATGCCACATGCTGTATTTGCCATAGGCCCTATTGTTAACCTTTTAGTTGGTGACACTTTGATATCTTGATAATATCCAGCTGTTTAAAGGGCAAATCCACAGATGAAACAAAAATAAAACGGTCGCCTGCCTCTGTTTTGGTAAAAAGCTGAGGGATGGGACTGGAGAAAAGTAACCACTCTCAGATTAATAGACAGAGCTATCGATGCAAGGACTGACCATCCATGATATCAAAATGTTAACCATGTTATGAGGCCATATAGTGTTTAATTACATTTGCAATGTTTACAAACATTGGAGAAAAACAAGCTTATATTTTGGGTTCTCATGGAGTGTGAAAATGGAACTAAGCTCATGAGGCATTTATAAGTTATATTCTTCAAGAATCAATGGATATATACAGTGCCTTCGGAAAGTATTCAGACCCCATGACTTATTCCACATTTTGTTACTTTACAGCCTTATTCTAAAATGTATTACATTTGTTTTTTTCCCCTTATCAATCTACACACAATACCCCATAATGGCAAAGCAAAACCATTAAAAAAAAGAAATTGGCTAATTTATTACAAATAAAAAACACATTTACATAAGTATTCAGACACTTATTTTGTTGAAGCAGCTTTGGTAGCGATTACATCATCACGTCTTCTTGGGTATGGCGCTAGAAGCTTGGCACACCTGTATTTTCTCCCATTCTTCTCTGCAGATCCTCTCAAGCTCTGTCAGGTTAGATAGGGAGCATTGCTGCACAGCTGTTTTCAGGTCTCTCCAGAGTTGTTCAATCAGGTTCAAGTCCGGGCTACTCAAGGACATTCAGAGACTTGACCGGAAGCCACTCCTGCATTGTCTTTGCTATGTCGTTGTCCTGTTGGAAGGTGAACATTCAACCCAAGTCTGAGGTCCTGAGCGCTCTGGAGCAGGTTTTCATCAAGGATCTCTCTGTACTTTTCTCTGTTAATCTTTGCCTCAATCCTTACTAGTCTCCCAGTCCCTGATGCTGCCACCACCATGCTTCACCGTAAGGATGGTGCCAGGTTTCCTCCAGACGTGATGCTTGGCATTCAGGCCAAAGAGTTCAATCTTGGTTTCATCAAACCAGAGAATCTTGTTTCTCATGGTCTGAGAGTCTTTAGGTGCATTTTGGCACCTCCAAGCATGCTGTCATGTGCCTTTTACTGAAGAGTGGCTTCCGTCTGGCCACTCTACCATAAAGGCCTGATTGGTGGAGTGCCTCAGAGATGGTTGTCCTTCTGGAAGGTTCTCCCATCTCCACAGAGGAACTCTACAACTCTGACAGTGTGACCATTGGGTTCTTGGTCACCTCCCTGACCAAGGCCCTTCTCCCCCGATTGCTCAGCTTGCCTGGGCGGTGTCACGACTTCTACCGAAGTCGGTTCCTCTCCTTGTTCCTCTCCTTGTTCGGGACACAATCCTGTCTTGGAGCTCTATGGACAATTCCCTCGACCTCATGGCTTGTTTTTGCTCTGACATGCGCTGTCAACTGTGGGACCTTAAGCAGACAGGTGTGTGCCTTTCCAAATCATGTCCAATCAATTGAATTTACCCCAGGTGGACTCCAATCAAGTTGTAGAAACATCTCAAGGATGGTCAATAGAAACAGGATGCAGCTGAGCTCAATTTCGAGTCTCATAGCAAATGGTCTGAATACCTATGTAAATAATGTATTTCTGTTTTTTATATCTTGGTTTACAAGATAAATTAGCAAAAATGTCTATAAATGTGTTTCGCTTTGTCATTATGGAGTATTGTGTGTAGATTGCTGAGCATTTTTTTAAAGCCATTAAAGAATAAGGCTGTAACGTAACAAAATGTGGAAAAAGTCAAGGGGTCTGAATACTTTCCCGAAGGCACTGTATATAATTTATAAGTCCGAAAATGGATGTAGCAACTACAGATTGCCCCTTTGTTTATTAAAAGTGTGTGAGTTTGATTATGTGTCCATTGATTTTCTTTTTTATCAGTATGAATTTGCTTGAGCAATAAAAGCCCTACTTTTATTCCATAGACTGGGATCCACATTATGCAGCTGTTGCAAGAGCACATTTTTCACTGGCTGTCCACTGGTTTCAACATTTAGATTTGTGAACAGCCATCCACAACAACCACAATCCGTAAAGCACAAATAGCTAAATGACAGAGCAGCAGTGTGATTCACATCAACGCGTTATGTAGGTATCAATAATAAGTTATATCCGTATCGTCGTAGACTACACCACTGCTGTCATCCTTACCTCCAAGCATTTATTCAAGTTGGATAATATTTGATGCCGACAGCAGTCACACTATTGGAAGACATAGCTTGGACTGTAGCCTACACAGGCCTATTCCTGCTCTTTTCCCACGATCCATCAAACTCATTTGGTGTGTCATCATAGTGGTCTCTAACTTGTCGTCAGACTCGCTCAGGTGGAACAAACTTAAACTTGCACCTTTTTTCAAAAGTATCTGTAATCTGATTACAATATTTTAGCTGGTAACGTAACAGATTACAGCTACCGTTTTTTTGTAATCCCTTATATGTAATCTGTTACTCCCCAACCCTGGGCTTGGCTCTCTCATCTTTTCCATGCTTTTGGGAGGGAGGGAGGGAGGGTGGATAATGAACCTGTCATAGCGGATGTAAGTAATGTCCCCATGCACTCTGGCAGCATTCATGGTTGGGATAAATTCTTTCCTCTTCTGGCACACAGCTTCCAGATAGTTCTCGTTGAGGAATATATATGTTCCTCTCAAGTTCTTGTCTCTTTCCAGAACAGTTACCTTGTCCTTGAACCTTAGGAACTTGACCACTATCGGCCTGGGCCTGTTACCTTTGCGCAGCTGTGGGTTTTCCAGTTCTGTGGACGCACTCAAACTCAGTCTTCCTGTGGTCCATCTTCAGTTTCTCCGAGATAATTTCCCTCACTTTGTCCTCAGACTCCGTCCAGGTCTCATGTGGAGATTCTGCAATTCCGTTCACAACCATGTTCTTCCGCCTTGACTGTCCCTCGAGATAATCTGATTTCTCCGTCATTGTTATCATGGATTCACATACAGAACTGAAGTCCTCTCTCAATGACTCATCTTGCCGTTCTCCTGTTTAAACTTATCGAGCTGACCCTGTGAGAACTGCAAACTGTTCTTCAGGTCCTGGACCTCTGGTCAGGTCGTCCAGTATTGTATTGGTTGACTCCACCAGTATTTGGACAAAACACATGAAGCTATTTTTGTTAGTTTAAAAGATCCTTCATCTGTGATGGAGCGACACCACTTTTCTTTGTCATGGTAGTAACATAGGTTACTCTGTTACTCTGCGCAATTCCAGACAGGGCAGATCGCAGGGAATATCCCAGCCACAATGGCTAACCTCGTTGCGGGCTGTGTTCAAGCACTCAAGAAAACCTTGCTAGCTTGCAGCTAGGCTAGCTGCTACGCCAAACAGCTCCTCAGACCCGGCCTTGGTCGGCAGGATCACTGGACAGATAGTAGCAGGCCCAGTAACTGATGCCAATTGCATCGCTGGATCCAAACTCAAAAGGTAGCTAGCTACTAAGAAACTTGTCAATAGACTTTCAAACTTTCCAAAACAACAAACCAAGCTCTACCTCATTCCGCGTTCAACAGGAAGTGATGTGTACAGGTGTGCTGGGGCTAGCAGTATTTAAACTCCCATGGTCCCATCAAAAGAACAATGTCTCTGAAGGAGGATACACTTTATTGTCTCACACAGAGGACAGGTATTTAACGTTTGATTTGATTTAGTTAATTTATTCTTTAACTTAGATTTTTGTTTGAGATGGAGATTTGAATTTAACACATCAATTATTAATTTGTAGTCAAACTGTAATTAAGTCCAGACTAAGTCAGTGGAATAGATGATCCAAGCAGAAGATACACCACCTTCAAATATTGATATTTGGTTGCGTTGACACCCAAACATAATTCAGTATCACTTTTGACATACAATAAATAGCCTATTAAATTGTAGGCAAGTTAACAAATTAAATGTTGGATTCCAACTCAACCAAAAGTAAATGTTATGGAATTGGATTAAGCCAGTGGCTCAGATGGAACTATGCAAGCAGTAGATACATCTCCTTTAAATGTTAATATTTGGTTGCATTGTCAACCAAACACAATTCAATCTTACTTTTGTAATACAGTAAATATACAAAAGTTAAGGCTATCTTACAAACCAATGTAATATTTAACCTTAAAATGCGTAACATCCGTGGCCACATTTTGAGGTTACTGTAACTATCCATTTCTTCTTATGCAATCATATATAGCGTGCATGTTCATGATAGCATAGGGGGCATCTCGGATGGTTGACGGGCAGCTCTCGGGGAACTGTGGGGGGATCTTTGAGGGCTGGTGGCCTGGCGGTTGGGAGTTTGGGCCGGTGGCTGATAGGTCGCTGGTTCAGTTCCCCGTTTTTGACCTTGCGAGAGATCTGTTCACGTGCCCTTGGGCAGGGCGTTGACCCTGGTTGCTCCTGTGTGTCGCTCTGGATGGGAGTCTGTTAGATGACTGAATGTAATGTAAATGTTGAGCGGCTTCACTGCAAGTAGATTGTATGTTTTAAAATTCGATTAAAAAAAAGACAGATTGCATAGGATAGGTCGTTGCAGGTCTGTGGACATCTTCACAATTGCTGTAATAATCTGTGCAGAATCTTGAAGGACATTGATCATTTACACCATGTACTTTTAACGTAATCTCAACTGCAATCCAGGTCATTTGGTTCTGCTATTAGATGAAGCACAGTTATAACACATTAATCTGTTGTATTAATAAACAAAATATCTGACATTGTATTCCCATTTGAACTTTGCTGTGTTTTAGATGGTTGAAAGGGCAGTGATAAACATTTGGCTGACAACTAAACCAAAAACCAGACATTGTTTTTCCATTGGAATTTGGATGTGCTTTTAGATGGTTGAAAGCATAGTGATAACACATTGGGAATTATTTTTGAGTGGTGAATAAAGGTTCAACGTCTCAACCAAATATTACCCAACTATCCACGTTGAAATTTGGTGGTGTGCCCAGTGGGATGTAATCACGTACCTGCCTTAGATTGGTCCTGAAGATATTTTGAGTGATTTTATCAGGCTTTATTGGCTCCAATCAAGGGGAATTCATTAAAACGTTCAGTAGTTCCAGAAGTATATTTTGATTGCATGAAGTATTCTATCCCAAACAGATCCACAACATCAAAAAACATGGGCTGTGTCACGGCTGTTTAAAGAAGAGGACCAAGGTGCAGCGTGGTAAGCGTACATGTTCCTTTATTAAACAAGACGCCGAACAAAACAATAAACACTACAAACAAACAGTGAAGCTCAAAGGCTTTGTGCCCTAAACAAAGTCAACTTCCCACAAAGACAGGTGGAAAAAAGGGCTACCTAAGTATGGTTCTCAATCAGAGACAACGATAGACAGCTGCCTCTGATTGAGAACCACACCCGGCCAAACACAAAGAAATACACAACATAGAACATAGAATACCCACCCCAACTCACACCCTGACCAAACCAAAATGGAGACATAAAAAGGATCGCTAAGGTCAGGGCGTGACAGGCTGCCCTTCTACCTTCGTCAGCTATTTACATTGACATTTTAGTAATTTAGCAGACACTCTTTTCCATAGCTACTTAAAGTTAGTGCATTCATCTTAAAGCTGCAATATGTAACTTTTTGGGCAACCCAACCAAACTCACAAAGAAATGTGAGTTATAGATTTGTCATTCGCTTTGAAATCAAGTCTAAGAAGCTGTAGATCTGTTCTATGTGTGCTATTTCTATGCATCCCATTCCTAAGCGTTGTTTTTTGCAGTCTTTTACTTTTGGTTTGTACACCAGCTTAAAACAGCAGAAATATATATTTTTGGTTATGGAAAATATATTACACAGCGGTTTAGATGACACAATGATTTTGTACACTATACCTACTTGTTTTGTCTTGTAAACTGAAATTAGGCCAACTATTAGAATTTAACAACCAGGAAATGGTGGAGCGATTTCTGTATAGTGCACCTTTTAAAATAACTAGGTGGGACAAACACATATCAGTCATAGCTATTACATTTTTCATTAAAGTAGCTATCAGCAAAGTCAGAGCTAGTAGAATGTAATTGATTTTGTTTGTTGGGAGGGAAACATTCTTAGAATGAATGGTCTTATTTGACAGTAAAGCAATTACAGTATACATGGGAACCCTCTGAAAACAGTTTTTCTATCATTGTGAAATATAATGGCTTTTAAAGAGGAGATGGAAAAGTATTTAAACTATTTTCCGTCATGAACTGGCATCAGAAACACCATTTCGGTTAGATAATGTCAGGCCTTGGGTCAAAGAAAAAGCTGCTGCTCAGTCCTTTAATAAGTGAAAACATGTTCTCTTTTGAGTTTTTCTCTTCAATCAAAGCTTTGTAATTAAGAAACCTGAACAAGTGGATCTGTGTGGCTAGACGGTAATGATCAACATGCCTTCATGTCCAGTGTGTGGGTTTGTACTCTTGGGTGAGTAAAAGTTCCATATCCCTCAAACTTCTACAGTAGCTTATTGCCTCCTGTCTCTGAGTGCTACTCGGTCAATCCACGAAAAGAGTGCCTTTTGTGCACAAATATTGAATTTTAAAAGCCTGTTATATTAAATGAAGTGCCCTTTTGTATAGACCCCATGAAAAATTTAATGAATTCGATATTTTTTATATGAATAAAGACAAGTGCCAAAATGCAGCATTTTAACATGTTTCTCTGTACACCCTCTGTGACTTCTAGGAAGATTTTAACCCACTTATCTAACATTTCTTCAAGTTTTCTCCATCCTTGTAAATACGTAGGTATTCTGTTGCTTTGACGAAGTCATATCAGAAGATTATATATTTCATGTGATAAGTGATTCATACCTGATAGTGATATATGTGTCCCTCATTAGAAGGTCAACCTTGTTACGTGAACTGAACTCTGAACCAATTTAAATATGGTTAAACTATTTATTTGTAAGTATTTTTTTCTAAAGAAACATTGAACACCTAATAGCTGAATCATAGTGTAAAAGCAGGTGAGCTCGTTCTACTCTTTTTGGCCATTTCCTGGTGTTTTGTGGTGGAAAACTGAGCGGGTCGAGCATAACACGTCAAACCTGTTACCCATAGATAGACAGACTATTAAACACAACCAGCTTCCATTAAGGGAAAGGGAAAAGGGAATACCTAGTCAGTTGTACAACTGAATGCATTACCCCGGTCACAAGGGGATTTAAGATGAAATCGTCAACCCTGTTTTGGTCAACTCTGTTACTTTATTCGACACTTAATAGGCACTTACTATAGTTGTATTTGTATTTAACCTCTTGCGATGGGAAAACATGTTATTTATTAAGTTGAACATGCAGCCCATTCTCTAATGGAATACACCTGGAGTTGCAGATTCTGAAGGTAACAGATTCAATTTGGACCTGACGAAATGTGGAAGCTGTTCGTGGTTTACATGTTTTATCACAATATTGTTTTGAACATTCATTTTGGACTGATGTCCAACTGAGAATTCTACTTAATGCATTGTCAATAAGCGCTGATTAAGATTTCAGCAAAAGTGCTTTGCAATGCTGTTCAAAAGAAAGCAAATAATTAAGGAAAACCTTGTGTCATCATTTTGATGTCGCCAGATTGATTTTAGATGCAGTATAACATTAGTTAGTTAGCTAAAATTGAGGGGAGGACACCGGATTTTAGCAAGCTAACGTTAGCTAGAAATGCTATTTTTTATGAACTTTGCTAGCCAATGACAACATTGCCATCTATCTAAAGTAAATTTTACAACATGATTATTCTGGCAAAGTTGTTTACTACTAAACATTTGACTACTTTAGCAATGTCATCGTACTTCCAGGCACTGTTGTGTAATTTAGACTAAACAGTTGTTAGTCACCAACAAGAATGACTGGGTTATCATGACTTTAGGGCACTATTGCGCTGGCGGAAGTGGGCGGCTTGGAGAACATTCATGACAATGACATGACACGATCAAATGACGGAGGTGCAACCTATAAATACTGTTCACTAGGGGCAAGTTCGCACCTATTACCATCTAGTAGGCTTGCGGCTTCGAAGGATGTTGTGTATGGGAGATGGGGGATTTGCATTTAAGCCGCAGACCCCGGCTCTGAGGGTTGTGTGCTCAATCCCAGTGCTATGTACTCGTTTTTTAAAGCTTTTCCCAAACCTTAACCCTGAACTTAACCAATTGGAATTAATGCCTAAACTTAAGTTTAACCTTAACCCTAACCATAAGTTTTAGTTTTGCGGAGTTTGACTGACAGGTAAGATATGGCCCCACATGGCGTAATTAAAATGTCAAGCCATGGCGTAATTCTGTTGCTGTAGTTACGCCACGGGTTGGCATTTTATTTTGAGATTGGGTTGTGAACACGGGATCTTTATGACTGAATGTAAGAATTTGGTGAAATAAAATGTTTATTTGGACAAAGTTACACTACCCAAAACGTACTCAATTGGTGGAGTGCAGTGCAGGTGTGCTGGGGCTAGCAGTTTTTAAACTCTCTGATGGTCCCATCTGAACATCAATGTCTCTAAAGGAGGATGCACTTTATTGTCGCACATAGTACAGGCTATACACAGGTCTAAATAAAAAAGCAACAGCTTCTTTAAGGAATGTCTTTGTTGCCAGTAGAGGCCTTTGCCCATTTTCAGTCTGAAATTAAAACATTCAAGAAATCTGAAACCTGGGCAGTATTCGGCTGCAGTAATGCCTGTCTTTGGTGTGACTCCCAAATGGAACCCTATTCCCTATGCAGTACTTTTGACCGGTGCATTACATTGGGAATAGTGCACTACATAGGGAATAGGATGCCATTTGGGATGGAGAATCTGGCAATCTCTACACAGATTGATGCTGGAAATGAACAGAGAATGAATTTCTGAAGAGTTTATTGATCTACAACTCTACATGGATTCAACATATTTCTTAAGTATTTTTTCTTGATCTTGCAATAATACAAGTCAGAAGTTTACTTATAATATCTCACAAGCCAATATGGCATTGTTGGAACACTGGTTTTAGGGGCAACAATATTCCATGAAGAGCTGCTGCTAAGAATGGGACAGACTACCCTCAGTCTGTCTCTGTCCTCTGTCAGCTCACTCGTCCTCATCTCAATCCTTTTAGTGGTTAACACAAAATCTTTCCTTCCGTCTTTTCCACATTCAACCATAGAAATTGTATAAAATCTATTGCTTCAGTAAAAGGCTGAGTTCAAAGATGGAAGCGGGAGTGCATGAAAGCATTGTATACTGCATCCGTTTCATCACTGGAAGACAGTGTACTCTCCTACAGGCTTTTAAAAAGCACTCATCTGAAAGTCCAAAAAGAGAGGAAAGTTGTACGACAGAACAGCACCAATAATACTGACAATCAGTACCTTCTCACTGTGCAAGAACTGGTTGAATCAACATTGTTTCCACGTTATTTCAACCCCAAAAATCTATGTGATGACGTTGAATCAACGTGGAAAACTGATTGGATTTGCAAAAAGTAATCAATGTAAGGGCATTTCGGGTTTTTTCTTCACCAAACCTTTAACCTAAATCCAATGACATGGTGACCTTTTTTGTTGATTTCACATTGAATTCACACTAGTTTAACTGACATCTATGTCCAGTGGGTTATTCCTAATCGCCCATGTGATGCTGTATGTATTATATCACTTACATGTGTCTTGTACTTTGTTACATTTACCTTTCTTCATTGTATGATTACTATCCTGTTTGATTCCAAACCTAACAAAACACAGGACCTCAAACAAGCACAGTCTTGATGATAGAATAGATACTTTAACAGTATTCATTCTGTGAGTCTAAATCTATATGAAAGATTTAGCTTACAGTTCTGACTTGAATTCCACAGTATGGTGGTTTATGTAACAAGCACTTACCAAGTGGAAATATTTTCATTTTCAGTCAAGAGGACTTAGTGGGTAGTGTGAGATTGTTCACAGATCCCTGCTATGCAGTAGCGGTGCGAGGGTAAAACCACTGGGGAAGCCAATCTAGCAAAAAAAGCCACATTACAACCTATGTGTTGTGATAATTGCGTTGTCTGCCCTATAATTTACATTTACATTTAAGTCATTTAGCAGACGCTCTTATCCAGAGCGACTTACAAATTGGAAAGTTCATACATATTCATCCTGGTCCCCCCGTGGGGAATGAACCCACAACCCTGGCGTTGCAAGCGCCATGCTCTACCAACTGAGCCACACGGGACCGTGTGGCCATAATCCTGTTAGTTCATATGACTGGGAATACAGATATGCATTTGTTCACAGATACCTTAAAATAAGGTAGGGGCGTGGATCAGAAAACCAGTCAGTATCTGGTGTGACCACCATTTGCCTCATGCAGCATGACACATCTCCTTCGAATAGAGTTGATAAAGCTGTTGATTTTGGCCTGTGGATGTTGTCCCACTCTCCTCTTCAATGGCTTTGAGAAGTTGCTGGATATTGGCGGGAACTGGAAAACGCTGTCGTATACGTTGATCCAGAGCATCCCAAACGTGCTCAATGGGTGAGATTTTCAGCTTCCAGGAATTGTGTACAGATCCTTGTGACATGAGGCCGTGCATTATCATGCTGAAACATGAGGTGATGGCGGCGGATGAATGGCACGACAATGGGTCTCAGGATCTCGTCACGGTATCTTTGTGCATTCAAATTGCCATCAATGAAATGTAATTGTATTTCGTTGTCCATAGCTTATGCCTGCCCATACCATATCCGTACCGCCACCATGGGGCACTCTGTTCACAACGTTCGCCCACACGACGCAATACATGCCGTCCGCCATCTGCCCGGTTGTCAAGCCCTGACCATAGAGAGCCTTTTTATTCTCTATTTTGGTTAGGTCGGGGTGTGACTAGGGTGGGTAATCTAGGTTGTTTTATTTCTATGTTGGCCTGGTATGGTTCCCAATCAGAGGCAGCTGTAACGATTTTCCTCCTCCTCTTCATCCGAAGAGGAGGAGCAGGGATTTGACCAAAACGCAGCGTTGTGAAATGACATGATATTTATTTAACAAGACAAAAAACGAACTATACTTGAATATAAACAAAATAACAAAACCGATGTAGACAGACCTGGACGTAAGAACTTACATGTAACGAAGAACGCACGAACAGGAAAAATGACTACACAAAACGAACGGACAAACAAACCGAAACAGTCCCGTGTGGCGCAACATAGACACAGACACAGGAGACAACCACCCACAACCAACAATGTGAAACCACCTACCTTAATATGGCTCTCAATCAGAGGAAACGTAAACCACCTGCCTCTAATTGAGAACCATATCAGGTCACCCATTAACCAACATAGAAACACATAACATAGACTGCCCACCCAAACTCACGCCCTGACCGACTAACACATACAAAATAAACAGAAAACAGGTCAGGAACGTGACAGCAGCTGTTTATCGTTGTCTCTGATTGGGGATCATATTTAGGCAGCCATTTCCCCTTTGTGTTTTGTGTACACCGGTACAGTTGAAACCGGGATTAATCCATGAAAAGCACACTTCTCCAGTGGTGTAAAGTATTTAATAAGTAAAAATACTTGAAAGTGCTACTTAAGTAGTTGTTTGGGGTATCTGTACTTGACTTTGCTATTTATATTTTTGACAACTTTGACTTTTACTTCACTACATTCCTAAAGAAAATAATGTTATTTTTACGCCATACATTTTCCCTGACACCCAAGTATTTGTTACGTTTTCATTGCTTAGCAGGACAGGAAAATGGTCCAATTCACACACTTATCAAGAGAACATCCCTGGTCATCACTACTGACGGACTCACTAAACACATGCTTCGTTTGTAAATGATGTTTGTGTTGAAGTGTGACCCTGGCTATCCGTAAATTAAAAGAAGAAAATGGTGCCGTCTGGTTTGCTTAATATAAGGAATTTGAAACGATTTATACTTTTACTTTTGATACTTAAGTATATTTTAGCAATTACATTTTCTTTTGATACTTAAGTATATTTAAAACCAAATACTTTTAGACTTTTACTCAAGTAGTATTTTACTGGATAACTTTTACTTTAGTCATTTACTATGAAGGTATCTTTGCTTTTACTCAAGTATGACAACTGAGTACTTTTTCCACCACTGCATTTCTCCAACGTGCCAGTGGACATCAAAAGTGAGCATTTGCCCACTGAAGTCGGTCAACACCTTGGTAAGGACGACGAGCACGCAGAATAGCTTCCCTGAGACGGTTTCTTAGTTTTTGCAGAAATTTCTCAGTTGTGCAAACCACAGTTACATGGTTGGTCTCAGATGATCCCGCAGGTGAAGAAGCTGGATGTGGAGCTCCTGGGCTGGCGGGTTACACATGGTCTGTGGTTGTGAGGCCGGTTAGACATACTGCCAAATTCTCTAAAAAGACGGAGGTGGCTTATGGTAGAGAAATTAACATTCAATTATCTGGCAACAACTCTGGTGGACATTCCTGCAATCAGCATGCCAATTGCACTCTCCCTCAAAACATAAGACATCTGTGGCATTGTGTTGTGTGAGAAAACTGCACATTTTAGAGTGGCCTTTTGTTGTCCCCAGCACAAGGTGCACCTGTGTAATGGTCATGCTGTTTTATCAGCTTCTTGATATGCACACCTGTCAGGTGGATGGATTATCTTAGCAAAGGAAAAAAGCTCACTAACAGGGATATAAACACATTTGTTAAGAAAATTTGAGAGAAATACGATTTTTGTGCATATGGAAAATGTCTGGTAAGTTTTATTTCAGCTTATGAAACATGGGACCATCAGACTCTTGCGAATTGAAGGAAAATTATGAAACACAGAGAGACGAAAGATAAATATTTTTACATTTTTTTCTTTGTACAGTTTTTGGTGAAGCCTGGCTTCCCTTGGCATCCATGAATAGACGCCACTGCTGCTATGATCTGGTAAAATAGCTGCATGGTAGTGGAGGCTGGTGGGAAGAGCTATAGGAGGACGAATACATAGTAATGATGGGATGGAATCGATAGAACAGAGACAAGTAGGGTTTCCATATTTTTTATATGTTTGATACAGTTCCATTTATTCCATTCTAGCCATTTACAATGAGCCCCTCTTCCTATAGCACCTCCCACCAGCCTCCTTTGCTGCATGGGTAAATTTTTCTGCAGATTTTGAAATCAAGGTGAGTGTGTGATGGCTTCAAGAGTATGATATTAGGTGTAAGTAAATAGTTTTTTATGACAAATCGGGGACCCCACCATGTAAAATATTTATTCTGCCACCCAGCTTTTGCATGCCCACTCAACTCATCTGTGTCTAAAACAGAGATAATGTGGGAGTTAGGTTTATGAGAGAACTCTGTGACTACAGGAATAATGGCAAGGCTAAACCGATTACCCTATCAGAGACGTGAGCACCGCTCAGCCAGGTCCAGCAAAGACTGGGGAAATGACTCTGTAGCTCAAAACCAGTGAGTCACACCATAAACCCTCGTGTCAAGAAGCTATGTTATGTTATAGCCAGCCTTTGTGTTTCAACCACTGCCAGTCACATCTGTGGTAGAAAGAGACATAACAACCAAGGTCTCAACAGCATTCCATCTTTGTTTTCAGAGAACTGATATATTGCAGCTATGTCTGCAATCTTCTTGTTAATTAAGGGGAAAACGTGCTCGATATAACAATGTACCAAGAACATGAAAAAATACGAATGCAGAGGCGCTGGACAGTTCTCTTCTTGACAGGCAAGTGGTTTGTGCTATGACGTAGTATTCTGGTCTTTATTCATGGTTTGTTTGTCAATGCATGTTTCTGCCTTGCACGTTTTGTGCCATACTATTTTTCCATGGCATACCATTTATATAGCAAATAGCCTTTAGCTATTCCCAAGTGGAATGTGAGATAAACAGTTTGCTATCAAATAGTTTGGATTTAGGATTTATAGGTAGCTAATGAAGTTATGCCCAGTTAGTTTAGCAGTATGAATGAAGTGATACTGTAATTAGATTTGACGATATTTCTCCTAAGAGTTCAAAAGATGGTGATTTCTTTATGTAAAAAAATATATTTCACCTACCAAGCACTGGGTGTGGACTGTACCCAAGGGTAAGAAAAAGCGCAGCCTAGTGTAAAATGTTAGACACAAAGGTACCCACAAGTCAAGAACATTCAGTTTACTGTATCTATGGTTCTCATCATTCCTACAGGAATGACCAACACAATCTCACACAATTTGTGCAAATATGTACAAAAAGTATTTCAGCAGATTTTGTGAGTTTTTGTGTGGCTTAATTTGTGTAAAAATACACACATTTCTGTGCGACTTAATTTTTTTAAATTTTGGGGGGCAAACTTTGGAACATTCTTTGGAAAGTTATTGGAACAATGCATTTTGGGCAAAGGTGTTCTACACTGCCTTTTTTTGTGTCCCACATTTATTTATTTATATATATATACACTGCTCAAAAAAATAAAGGGAACACTAAAATAACACATCCTAGATCTGAATGAATGAAATATTCTTATTAAATACTTTTTTCTTTACATAGTTGAATGTGCTGACAACAAAATCACACAAAAATTATCTATGGAAATCAAATTTATCAACCCATGGAGGTCTGGATTTGGAGTCACACTCAAAATTAAAGTGGAAAACCACACTACAGGCTGATCCAACTTTGATGTAATGTCCTTAAAACAAGTCAAAATGAGGCTCAGTAGTGTGTGTGGCCTCCACGTGCCTGTATGACCTCCCTACAATGCCTGGGCATGCTCCTGATGAGGTGGCGGATGGTCTCCTGGGGGATCTCCTCCCAGACCTGGACTAAAGCATCCGCCAACTCCTGGACAGTCTGTGGTGCACCGTGGCGTTGGTGGATGGAGCGAGACATGATGTCCCAGATGTGCTCAATTGGATTCAGGTCTGGGGAACGGGCGGGCCAGTCCATAGCATCAATGCCTTCCTCTTGCAGGAACTGCTGACACACTCCAGCCACATGAGGTCTAGCATTGTCTTGCATTAGGAGGAACCCAGGGCCAACCGCACCAGCATATGGTCTCACAAGGGGTCTGAGGATCTCATCTCGGTACCTAATGGCAGTCAGGCTACCTCTGGCGAGCACATGGAGGGCTGTGCGGCCCCCAAAGAAATGCCACCCCACACCATGACTGACCCACCGCCAAACCGGTCATGCTGGAGGATGTTGCAGGCAGCAGAACGTTCTCCACGGCGTCTCCAGACTCTGTCACGTCTGTCACAAGTGCTCAGTGTGAACCTGCTTTCATCTGTGAAGAGCACAGGGCGCCAGTGGCGAATTTGCCAATCTTGTTGTTCTCTGGTAAATGCCAAACGTCCTGCACGGTGTTGGGCTGTAAGCACAACCCCCACCTGTGGACTTCGGGCCCTCATACCACCCTCATGGAGTCTGTTTCTGACCGTTTGAGCAGACACATGCACACTTGTGGCCTGCTGGAGGTCATTTTGCAGGGCTCTGGCAGTTCTCCTCCTGCTCCTCCTTGCACAAAGGCGGAGGTAGTGGTCCTGCTGCTGGGTTGTTGCCCTCCTACGGCCTCCTCCACGTCTCCTGATGTACTGGCCTGTCTCCTGGTAGCGCCTCCATGCTCTGGACACTACACTGACAGACACAGCAAACCTTCTTGCCACAGCTCGCATTGATGTGCCATCCTGGATGAGCTGCACTACCTGAGCCACTTGTGTGGGTTGTAGACTCCGTCTCATGCTACCACTAGAGTGAAAGCACCACCAGCATTCAAAAGTGACCAAAACATCAGCCAGGAAGCATAGGAACTGAGAAGTGGTCTGTGGTCACCACCTGCAGAACCACTCCTTTATTGGGGGTGTCTTGCTAATTGCCTATAATTTCCACCTGTTGTCTATTCCATTTGCACAACAGCATGTGAAATTTATTGTCAATCAGTGTTGCTTCCTAAGTGGACAGTTTGATTTCACAGAAGTGTGATTGACTTGGAGTTACATTGTGTTGTTTAAGTGTTCCCTTTATTTTTTTGAGCAGTGTACACACTACCGTTCAAAAGTTTGGGGTCACTTAGAAATGTCCTTGTTTTCCATGAAAACATACATGAAATTAGTTACAAAATGAATAGGAAATATAGTCAAGACGTTGACAAGATTATAAATAATGATTTATAATTGAAATAATAATTTTGTCCTTCAAACTTTGCTTTCGTCAAAGAATCCTCCAATTGCAGCAATTACAGCCTTGCAGACCTTTGGCATTCTAGTTGTCAATTTGTTGAGGTAATCTGAAGAGATTTCACCGCATGCTTCCTGAAGCACCTCCCACCAGTTGGATTGGTACGTACCATACGGTCAAGCTGCTCCCACAACAGCTCAATAGGGTTGAGATCCGGTGACTGTGCTGGCCACTCCATTATAGACAGAATGCCAGCTGATTTCTTCTTCCTTAAACAGTTCTTGAATAGTTTGGAGCTGTGCTTTGGGTCATTGTCCTGTTGTAGGAGGAAATTGGCTCCAATTAAGCACCGTCCACAGGGTATGGCATGGTGTTGCAAAATGGAGTGTTAGCCTTCTTTCTTCAAGACCCCTTTTACCCTGTACAAATCTCACTCTTTACCATCACCAAAGCACCCCCAGACCATCACATCGCCTCCACCATGCTTGACAGATGGCATCAAGCACTCCTCCAGCATCTTTTCATTTTTTCTGCATCTCACGAATGTTCTTCTTTGTGATCCGAACACCTCAAACTTAGATTTGTCTGTCCATAACACTTTTTTCCAATCTTCCTCTGTCCAGTGTCTGTGTTCTTTTGCCCATCTTAATCTTTTATTTCTATTGGCCAGTCTGAGATATGGATTTTTCTTTGCAACTCATCCCGGAGTCGCCTCTTCACTGTTGATGTTGAGACTGGTGTTTCGCGGGTACTATTTAATGAAGCTGCCAGTTAAGGACTTGTGAGGCGTCTGTTTCTCAAACTAGACATTCTAATGTACTTGTTCTCTTGCTCAGTTGTGCATTGGGAGGCCAGTCCTCTTTCTATTCTGGTTAGAGACAGTTTGCGCTGTTCTGTGAAGGGAGTAGTACACAACGTTGTACGAGATCTTCAGTTTCTTGGCAATTTCTTGCATGGAATAGCCTTCATTTCTCAGAACAAGAATAGGCTGACGGGTTTCAGAAGAAAGTTCTTTGTTTCTGGCCATTTTGAGCCTGTAATCAAACCCACAAATGCTGATGCTCCAGATACTCAACTAGTCTAAAGAAGTCCAGTTTTATTGCTTCTTTAATCAGGACAACAGTTTTCAGCTGTGCTAACATAATTGCAATAGGGTTTTCTAATGATCAATTAGCCTTTTAAAATGATAAACTTGGATTAGCTAACACAACGTGCCGTTGGAACACAGGAGTGATGGTTGCTGATAATGGGCCTCTGTATGCCAGATGTAGATATTCCATTAACACTCAGCCGTTTCCAGCTACAATAGTCATTTACAACATTAACAATGTCTACACTGTATTTCTGATCAATTCGATGTTATTTTAATGGGCAGAAAATATGCTTTTCTTTCAAAAACAAGGACATTTTTAAGTGATCCCAAACTTTTGAACGGTAGTGTATATAAAAAAAGTGTTAACAACCAAATATTGTTAATAAACCAGGTTGTCACCGAAATACTTACGTTTTTTTTTTTAAGTATTAATGCTAACGCTGTTTTTTATGCTTTTTTTCACTTAATATTTTGGGATACTGGTCCTATGTCAGATTTTATGAGGGTTGCCAGATTGGAATAAAATGCTGTATTTGTCTGTTTTTTTGTTGTTGTATCGATGAAGGTATTTGATTGGGGAATGGGGATACATTCTTATGATGGGAAATGAATTAATCAATAAATGTGGGGAAACAGAAGATCTGTTTGGTTTCAATTCCCCCGCTGCAACTGAATGGTATTTGGAACTATAACGAGTCTGGAATATGATCAGTTAAGCCATATCAATCCAGTTAAACAGGCTAATGTAAATAATTAATTATGTTGGCTTCCACCTACCGTATGGGACTTCCAAGGCCGTTTCATGATGATTATTATGTTGTGTCAATCATGTTATATACTTAGGCTATTGTAACAACTAACAAGGCATAGCCAGCATTTTAGGCCTACTGCCTCTGCCTACTAGGTTTTCATGGCAACGGCCATTAGAGTTCACTTTGCCATGTATGAGCCCTGGTTAGAGTCCCTGTTGCAGCGTTCACTTTCTTATGCTACATTGGTGGCAGGATTGGGATCACGTCCAGCCCAAGTCTAGTTCTGTGTTCTAGTGGTGGGAAGCATTCTGTTTTTCAACATTGTGTTGGGTGTAAATCCATTGATATATCTAGTGAACAATGGATAAGCAACAATGGGTGTAACGGTTAGAAGTGATCACTACAGGTGTGATCAAGCCTTACATCAAAGTTGCCTGAAGCTGAATGGAAAGTTCTATGCTCTGACCAGTTATTCAGAAGAAAATCCTCTGTGACTGTCTAATTTACATAAGTTAACTTAACAATGTGACCCCAAAGCAAACACATTCTACACATTTACAAACTACCTGTTTAAAGTGTTATTATAACCATGGTGTTATTTTGTTACAGAAGATTAAATATCTAATAACCTGACAATGATCCACATCATATGAGTAGACAAATATTGTAAGTGTAATGCAGCAAAACACAACTATCCCTTTATTTAGGATGCAAACCAGTAATATGAATCATTGTTGAACCAACCTGTTCTGATCTAATGAGATGGATGGAGGATTTTCTACGGCCTAGAAACGAGGCCTTTCCCAGTCAAGAAGGACGAAGCTAGACCCCTCTTGGTTCTCATTGGCGAAGACTGTACTCAAGTTAGGGGTTATTATTATAGGGCTGTGAAACCCACAGCCGAATGGCTTCAGACTGAGCATTTCTCACTGGAAATTGCTGCTGATATTGAAAATAGTTTAGGATTAGGGTATTGAATTCATTTCAGACTCTCCTATCCCACTATTCCCAACATGTTATACCCCATAGGTTGTAAATAAACCATTTTTTAAGCTGATATAACTTTGTTATTATTAATATTATTATAGGGCTGTGAAACCCATGGCTGAATGGCTTCAGACTGAGTAATTCTCACCATTTATTTACGGAGAGCAAATCCCGTTTTATAACAGGTAGTGTCCATTTATTTACAGTAGTGTGTTGATTAAGTAATGCTTTCTTCAGTGGAAATACAGAATATGTATAAAAATGCCAAATATATCCAAAAACTAAATCTATTTAATCATTACTGAGACATGCAAACTACAAACATTTAGTGATTTAATGATAATGAATATATGACAACTAGATACAAAAGTCAAGAGTTGGCTATAACATGAGTACAAACAAAGTGAGTGTGTGTAAGTGTATGTGTCACGCCCTGACCTTAGTTCCTTGTTTATGTCTCTATTTTGGTTTGGTCAGGGCATGAGTTGGGGTGGGCATTCTATGTTTTTTTCCTATGTTTTCTTTTCTATGTGTTTGGCCGGGTGTGGTTCTCATTCAGAGGCAGCTGTCTATCGTTGTCTCTGATTGAGAACCATACTTAGGTAGCCTTTTTCCACCTGGTGTTTGTGGGTAGTTGTTTTCTGTTTTGTGTGTTCACACCTGACAGGACTGTTTCGTTTCGTTCATTCTCTTTATTATTTTGTTTAGTGTTCTGTTGTATTTAATAAACATGGACACTTACAACGCTGCGTTTTGGTCCACTCCTTCTTCCCAGGACGATCGTTACAGTTTGTGTCTGTGTGTGTGTATTATGGTGTGTATTATAATTTCCCATCATAAAAATGTATCCCCATTCGCCAATCAAATACCTTCATCGATACCACAAAAGAAAGACAGATACAGCTTTTTTCTCCAATCTGGCAACCCTCATAAAATTTGACATAGCCTTGTATTAAATGCATTATGAAAGAAATTGTGTAATGTACACGAAAAAGTGGAGCCTTGTATTAAATGCATTATGAAGAAAATTGTGTAGGCCTACTGTTGCCTACACTAAAAAAAGACATGTATCCCAAAGTATTAAGTGAAAACAAGCATAGAAAACATTATAGGCATTAATAACACCCAACCCATTAATTTGGGGCGGCAGGTAGCCTAGTGGTTAGAGAGTTGGGCCTGTAACCGAAAGATTGCTGGATGGAATCCTCGAGCTGACAAGGTAAAAATCTATCGTTCTGCCCCAGAACAAGGCAGTTAAGCCACTGTTCCCTGGTAGGCCCTCATTGTAAATAAGAATTTGTTCTTAACTGACTTGCCTAGTTAAATAAAGGTTAAATGTAAAAAACAAAAACATATTAAATAAGAAAAATATATAACTGTGTAATTATTTGGGTGACAACCTGGTTGATTGTCACGCTCGTCATAATAACTGGACCAAAGCGCAGCGTGATCTGGGTTCCACATATTTTTATTACTATGTGAAACTCACAGGAAAACAAAATAATAAACAAACAAACGATACGTGAATAAAATGCAGTGCTCACAGGCACTACACAAAAACAAGATCCGACAAAGCACAATGGGGAAATGGCTGCCTAAATATGATCCCCAATCAGAGACAACGATAAACAGCTGCCTCTGATTGGGAACCATACCAGGCCAACATAGAAATATGTATTCACCTAGATAACCCACCCTAGTCACACCCAGACCTAACCAACATAGAGAATAAAAAGCTCTCTATGGTCAGGGTGTGACATTGATGAACAATATTGGGTTGTTAACACATTTTTTTATGTATATATAAATCAATGTGGGACACATTGTGGGACACACAAAAAAAGTGAGTCTGAAATGAATTAAATACCCTAATCCTAGAACAGCTCTAATAACTTGAAAGAGATTGTTCCAAAGTTTGCGACCCAAAAATGTATTTTCACATGAATGAAGTTGCACAAAAATTTTGTCTTTTCACACGAATGAAGCCACATAAAAACAGGTCAAAATGTTGGTGAAGAGATTTGTAAACAACTTTACAAGTGAACACGTTAATCAGTTTCTCCTGGGTCAACATCTTAATATATAAACAAATTCTAACATTCTGTCCAAACAAATAAACAATAGACCATTGCATACAATTAATTTTGTGTTGTGGAATTGTATTATAAAAATGAAATGGAACCTTGAGCGAGACTGTTGCAAAGAAAGCATCAACCTTTATTTTTATTAAAAGAGATATTTTAAATTGTGGTCTGAAAATTGGATATTGATTTAGCACAAGTCTGGTGAAGTGCACTCTCCTCTCTACTGAAACCTTGGAAAAAGTACTATTGTACATTTGTCCTTATGAGATAGACATTGGCGACCTTGAACTTTACAAACTACAACAATACAGACTTGTGTATTCTCTAAAATTGTATTTAGTTTAAACAAGGCCTATGAAGATCTAGTGTTAGAATAGTGAAATAAAATAATAATTGTACATTCTTCATTTCACCCACCATTTCTGCTCTCAGAGTCATAACATTAAGAATGCATTAGAGTGCACAAGACATGTAAAACAAAATCTCACACATGAAAAGATAACCAACCTTGATTTAATCCAATGAAAATGAAAAGTCACATATTTATATTTATTTATGAATTTGCATGCAGCTGTCAATAGTTTCAGGATAATGGTGAATATGCAGCAAGCTATTGCTTGGTGTAAATTGGAGTGGAGTGAGGACCATTCATCTGTAATTGCAGGAATATCATCTAAAGAATATTTGAGTCCCTCTTTTCTTTTTGTATGTGGAAATACACTGTTTGGATCATCAGTGATAGAAAATCACCATTGTTAAGTTGAACGAAAGCCTTATTGGCAATGGCTCTACAACACACTGCCTTATGGGCATTAAGTGTAACATGAGCTGGTATGTAAATAAGTTAAGTTGGGGGAAGGGTGTGACATTTCAATGCCAACCCACTGGGCAAAACTGGTTGAATCAATGTTGTTTACACGTCATTTCAACAAAGAAAATCAATGTGATGACATTGAATGAACGTGAAAACCTGAATGGATTTGAAAAAAGTAATCAACGTAAGGGAATTTCGTCATTTTTTCCCACCCAACTTTTCACCTAAATCCATGCTTGTTAGTGGACAATGTTTGTGGAAAAATGTAAACATTGAAGCTTCACTTAGGTGCATGCGGAATGGTCAAGATCTCGCCTGTGCCCTGTGAACACATTTTCTGTATATTGTAGGTCAGTGTCATTTGGAAATAAAATGAAAACTTTGAGGCCAAAGGAGAGAACCATAAGCCTGATGGCCTTTCTTTCATAAGATATGCTGTGCATTATAGCCAGATCTATTATCTCTGTCCTTGAGTCTGTTCTAGTGCACCAACGACTACTTGCTATTTGTCCAGGTTTCTATTTGTCCAGGTTTCTCCCTTTTTATTAAAACTTGTTTCTAACCTTGGGTTAATATATCATTGAGGTTCAATATAAGCTATTGTCAATGTCAGCAGCAATTTCCAGTGGTCCTAATGTTTTGTACACTCAGTGTAGTCGCCAATGGGTTTTAATCCCTGTATAAAAAAGAGCATGCGATCCCTTCTTAATCAACAGCGCCATCTGCAGGAGTGGAGTATGGATATTCTATCCATATTCTATCCATATTTTTTTTCCATATTTTTGTTCAGCTTAGAAGGCCATTTGATTATTTTATCCAAAGGGATTCAATCAATTGCACATAGTAAGTTTCCAGATAACGCTTTCAGAAGTGTGTTTGATTTACACAGCAATAGTAATGGGTGACACTTGAAATGGTTCTGTAAAAAAAAAGGGAAAGTCTATGCCTTTCAATACGGAAGGGCACATAGGCCTACTCCAGAGTGACCTCAAAATAAACACAAACTATTTTCAGGCCCAGTGCTGTAATATGGACATTAACAAAATGACAGATTTGTTGATCACTGCATCTCCACCAAATATTATAATACGACCCCTTTTCATGTGTCTCTACTGTGCCTACTGTGCTGTGCGACTAACCTGCAGTGCACAGAAGTTCCACTCGGATGAGCTATAGTTCCACTATTAAATTTATGGACCAAAGATCAACATTAAAGACACAATATGTAAGATTGCCTGCTGGTTAAGCAAAAGAAAAAAAAGAAAAAAAGAAAACGAAGATACATCAAAGTGATAAAATACATGACTAATAAACAATAGACCACAACATTAAGGCAGTCTGACCAGAGCCTCGAGTCTGCCTATCTTGATGCTTCCTCCCTTTTTAAACTCATCATTACATAATCTGGTCACTGTACCACATTATGTGCCTGTGGTCTCAGCACTTAGTTCCAGCCTAGCTAGTGATTAACTCTGCTCGATTTGATCTCTTCTGGTAGTAAGCCTGAGCTCCAGCTGCATTTGCCATGATCAAACCCATAAAAGTTTATGGTTCAGGACATGTGTTATATGAGCCCATGTGATTGTGGAAGTGTTTAATGGAGCTCAGATGTGGACGTGTTAACATGGGTTTGTTGCAGCTAGCAGCAGGCCCAGGCCTAGGGGAGTCCCACAGCCTCTCCTCACCATCTCCCCTGAGAGGCCTGTCACTGACACTGTGACTGTGTGCTAGTGTGACAGCGTATAACTTCTCTGTCTTTGGCAAGAGAGCAGCAGGGGGACAATTTGGAGATGGCCCTTACAGTAAAGTAGTCCTACTTTACAGTAAAGACATTGGTCAAGAAGATCTTGTTGATCAACCAATAGCATGAATGTTCTATTCACATTTTTCAAAAAACAAGGAATATAAAAAATAGATTTCCCTAAAGCGAAATAACACCAGTCAATCAAAAGTGGATTTGAATGTTTAGGATAAAGATGCATAGAGACAGAGCAAAAGAGAATAATGTATACTATTTGATTAGAACAACTTGATCTAATCAACACATTAACAGGGGTCTTTCATACCTCACTGCCCTATGGTCATCACCTTATGTTAAACCAAAAAACACCTTACCTAGTGATAGTATTGCTGTCATTAAATAGGCTAGAATACTTAGGGTAGCAAACTGGCAATTGATTGCGGAATAGTGTATGTAAGAAGTAAGCCTAGTATTAACGATCATAGGCCTATACCTTTCAGCCGGGGTGGGCAGTTGAACTCAACAATTATTTTGATTAATTGTGTTGCGTGTCTACTTTTCTCGGCTGCTCAGCAGTTATCCCCCTCTCCCCAACGACGCGGAGGCGGTCAGACTGGTTGGTCGACCCGACCACTTGGTGACGCCTGTGGATGAAACACGGAAGAGTTCATTCAAGGAATGAATATACTGTGGAGAAGCAGGCAGGATAGAAACAGACAGAGCGCGTCGGGATCCTTTCTATTACGGCAAAACTTCCTAAAGAAAATGATCCCATGAAAACGAAACAAATGTGTCTCCATATGCGCCTTCGTTGCGTTACTGTGGATAAAAGCTGAGATGTCTGTAAAGAAGGAAGTTAATGGATTCTTTGTCGTTTGGTCTATACTTTCCGCGGTCGGTGAAAAACTCGGTAAGCTAACTAACCGTTGTTAAAGCAACAGTGATTTACACGATTACCCAATACTTTTTGTACTACAACCGATGAGATTTAACAGATCTAGTTACCTTACATTCGATTTGAAATAAAATAAAATTCACCATGGTTCTGATCGTTTTACTTTGTACTGAACTTCATTCACTTTTGGTGTGCCTGATCCACATGGCAGATCAAGGGTTAATAACACTGTGTGGCATGTTCAACAAGCCTCGAATGTTAAGTAGCCTACGTGTGTGATAACTGGGTTGCCAACAGTCAAATGTAACAATAGTGTGTGGCATATAACTACAAGTATCTTATGCATCATACATTTGTTACATTAGATCATTGATAGGCCACATTAAGTTACGATCAATCATGCAAAACGTTGAGAACTCTGACTCAAATGTAACCAGTCATGTTTTAAGTTGTCTTTCAAACATTACTCCTTGAGCTGTACTTATTAGATGAGGAATGTGCAATGGTTAACCATTAAGGCCTGTTGACTTTAGTTTAAAAATGCACTCTTATGGATTCATTGATCTCCACACTCTGCTTAAATATTTCAACCTTTCTACTGAGCAGAGACAGTTTGCTTCAACGTTTCCTCAGCAAATCCCCTACTTGTATGAGATTGTCAGCAGGCTTCCATAATATACAATATTCAAATGTGTTGTCAGTTAGGATGTCTTTGAACTATCATGTTGTTGACATGTAGGGCAACATACTATACCCGTCAATTGTAATCTAACAATCCTTGAGAAGATACAGTAGGCGACTTTCACCAGTGACAAACCTGCCAAAAGGAACTGACTGGAGCTGGGTTCATACTAGCTATGATCGTCCTCTCACACCACAGTGACAGCATGGCTCGATTTTGTACTCATGTAACCATGTAGGCTCATAGTAGGCTACGTGCCATTGGAAGCATCTCAATTGCGTACTCCTCGCATCCTCTCGCCTCCTTCTCAAAACCCATTGGAGGAAAAGGACCTCTGGCTTTCTCATCCAATGGGTTTTGAGGAGGCGAGGGTAGAGGACGCGAGGCGTATGCAATTGAGATTCTCCCTTACAAGCGGGGTCATCTTTTTGTGCCTGTGCTCCTGTGGTATTGTCTCTCATTACCAAGGAGGCACCACTGGCTGCTGGCTCTTGAACAATGAACTGTAATGCCACGCATGCCTTAGCACTCACAAGCAGTCCGTTTAGGAGACAGCTAAATCTCTCTGGCTGCCTTTGGGATTCTAATGTCGATCCATGCAGTGAGCAGTTTTAGTCCGATGCATATTATAGTCCAACACAGAGTTGGGGAAGAATTGATTCCAGTCATTGTTTGATGGTGTTTTCCCCCACCGCCTCTACCTGGCATTAGGTTGAGCCTCCCTGTTTGTCACATTGTCTACTTCCACGGCTCCCCCTCTGAGTGTTTGAGGTGAATATTTCATGTTTGTCCCGAGGGCAGTAGTCAGCCAGGTGATCAGGAGAGACAATGAGAGGTGCGCTGGCATTTTAAATTGAAATTGCATCATTATATTGTCTGCTACTACTCTATTTTTCACGAGTTTTTGTTGGTGTTTATCAGTATGCCTGGAGGGAAATAAGGATACACACCGTTTAGGTGGAATTAGCATAGGCGGCGCATCTATAAGGCTAAGCTTCCCCTAAAGTAAATTGAAATGCACAAGTTAGATAGCCTAATTGGCCTAATCCTGTCTATACAGTAATTAATAAAATGAAGGGCCTCCTGAGTGGCGCGGTGGTCTAAGGTACTGCATCGCAGTGCCACTAGAGAACCTGGTTAGAGTCCAGGCTCTGTCACAGCTGGCCGTGACCGGGAGACCCATGGGGGGGGTGCACAATTGGGTCCGGGTTATGGGAGGGTTTGGCCGGCAGGGATGTTCCTGTCCCATTGCACACTAGCGACTGCTGTGGCGGGCCAGGCGCAATGCACGCTGACACGGTGAGGTGTACGGTGCTTCCTCATACACATTGGTGCGGCTGGCTTCCGGGTTAAGCGGGCATTGTGTCAAGAAGCAGTGCGGCTTGGCTGGGTTGTGTTTCGGAGGACGCACGGCTCTCGACCTTCGCCCCTCCCGAGTCCGTACGGGAGTTGCAACGATGGAACAGGACTGTAACTACCAATTGGATATCACAAAATTGGGGAGGAAAAGGGGTAAAATAATCAATAAAATGATTTAATCAACAATTATTATTTTTTTTTATGATATTAAATGCTACTACACCAGAAAGCATGATTTGGATGATCATTAGCTTCTCGAGAGAAAAAAGAAGCTTGTTTTTATTGTTTTAAATCGCATAGCCTGTCGGAAGGGCCCGCAATTTGGGCAGCGCTGCGTGGCAAATAGCAAAGAGATGGTTGTTGAGTTGAGAATGTCAGTGAAACAGAGGCCCAGCCAGGAATATCGCAATATTTCTAAATACAATCGCTGGAAAACATAGTTTGGAGTTCAAATGTCAGAGGAAGGCCCAAAGCCTGTTCCCAAGTATTCCCACGCATAATAGAGAAACGTGATCATATACAAATGAAAGCAAGGTTTGAAATTATTATGTTCTAGTCAAATATATCTGTTTGGGCTTCCAAATGAGAGTGACTTTAACAGTGTTACGTCATACTGGCTGGATTTCTGCCTGTTTGAATGCCAATAACTCAGATACACATGAAATCATGAAATGACCCAGGGACTCGATAGAACGTCACTCAGAGATGCACAAAAACAATGTACCATTCAAAATGGGTGAACCTTTCTTTTTAATGTTTCCAACATTTTCGGATTACTAAAGCACCTATTGAGTTAGAACCATGGAGAGTTACCGGAAGTTGCAAGGAAAACAGGAGCTGCCTGCACTATTCCAGCACCATTTCAATGTTTCAACATCATCAAATCACCTATGCTTAGTCTAATACCGTGACAACTACACTGAACAAAAATGTAAACGCAACATGCAACAATTTCAAAGATTTTACTGAGTTACAGTTCATATAAGGAAATCAGTCAATTGAAATAAATTCATTAGGCCCTAATCTATGGATTTCACATGACTGGGAATACAGATATGCATCTACTGGTCACAGATACCTTTTAAAAAAGGATAGGGGCATGGATCAGAACCAGTCAGTATCTGGTGTGACCACCATTTGCCTCATGCAGTGTGACAAATTTCCTACATTTCCTTCACGTAGAGTTGATCAGGCTGTTGAATGTGGCCTGTGGAATGTTGTCCCACTCCTCCTCGATGGCTGTGCGAAGTTGCTGGATTTTGGCGGGAACTGGAATACGTTGTCGTACATGTTGATCGAGAGCATCCCAAACATGCTCAATGGGTGAGTATACAGGCCATGGAATATCTGGGACATTTTCAGCTTCCAGGAATTGTGTACAGATCCTTGCGACATGATGCTGTGCATTATCATGATGAAACATGAGGTGATGGCGGCGGATGAATGGCACAATAATGGGTCTCAGGATCTCGTCACGGTATCTCTGTGCATTGACATTGCCATCGATAAAATGCAATTGTGTTTGTTTGTCTGTAGTTTATGCCTGCCCATACCATAACCCCACTGCCACCATGGGGCACTCTGTTCAAAACGTTAACATCAGCGAACCGCTCACCCCCACACGACGCCACACACATTGTCTGCCGTCTGCCCGGTACAGTTGAACCCGGGATTCATCCGTCAAGAGCACACTCTCCAGCGTGCCGGTGGCCATCGAAGGTGAACATTTGCCCACTAAAGTCGGTTACGACGCCGAACTGCATTCAGGTCAAGACCCTGGTGAGGACGATGAGCACTCAGAGCTTCCCTGAGACTGTTTCTGACAGTTTGTGCAGAACTTCTGGTTGTGCAAACTCAGTTTCATCAGCTATCTGGGTGGCTGGTCTCAGACGATCCCGCAGGTGAAGAAGCCAGATATTGAGGTCTTAAGCTGGTGTGGTTATACGTGGTCTGCAGTTGAGGCCGGTTGGACGTACTACCAAATTCTCTAAAAAGATGTTGGAAATTAAAATTAAATTATCTGGCAGCAGCTCTGGTGGGCATTCCTGCAGTCAGCATGCCAACTGCACACTCCCCCAAACCTTAACATCAGTGGCATTGTGCTGTGACAAAACTGCAGTGTGTTTCCCAGAGTCTGTTCTGGACTTTGTTTTGTAAAACGCCACTCGTCACTACAAAACAACTTCAATGAGTTTTGGGCTAAAGTATGTAGCGAACGACAGAGCAGCTGAAGAATTTAGTCAGTGTGAGTCGTCAAGCTAGCTATAGGCACTGCATAGACAAATGTTGCCTTGCTATGAATGAGAAATCTCAGGAGCATCAAAAAAGACAGACTGAAACCACCAACACAGGCACCCCATATCTGAGAGGATCGGAAAATGTCTAGGTCATGTTTGCTGGGGATGCTGTCAAGTGTTAAAAAATAAAAAAGTACATCTGGACTAACTGTAAAAAAAAATTAAAAAAAAACGACCAAAAAGTTCAACCTTAAACATACAGTAGACAGAGAGGTTGATTGTTAGTGTCCCAAACAAACCACTACATGAAAATACTCTTGAGCTGATGTTACAGGGCCCACTCTGCCCTTCTCTGTTTACACACCTATGGTCAGTAATGCTCTGTGGCATAGGTGTAGTCTATTTCCTCCTTTACCATTGTGGTAATGATGTCACCGCTCATTCACCTTCTCCCAGGTGGGTAGCTGCATCCTGTTTTTAAAATGTTCCGTCCCGCTGTGCTGTTCGCCCAGCCTCACACCTGGACCTAGTTCAGCCTCGGACCACAAAGGCCACTGTGTGTGCCTGCCGCTCCATGGCTTGGGACTGGCCAGACAAGCCAAAGCTCCCATCTTGTTTTTTAATAGCCTCATTTGTCCACGGGCCTGCTAATTTTGCCTAAATGTTTTTCCATTAAATTTGATTTACCTTCCTTGGAAAGAATCTAACTTTAGGGATTCTTATCCACATGTCAGTGTTTATTAATACATGTTTATTCCTATACAAAATGCTCCACCATCACTCAGAACCTACCATTGATGTCTGGACAGTGTTTATGTGCCACATATATCTGAGTTTAAGGGCCCAGTCCATAAACAAACCCTTTGCCCCTACCTCCTGGCCACTGGTGTGGTTGTGAGGCCGGTTGGACATACTGCCAAATTCTCTAAAACGACGTTGGAGACGGCTTTTGGTAGAGAAATTAACATTAAATTATCTGGCAACAGCTCTGGTGGACATTCCTGCAGTGAGCATGCCAATTGCACGCTACCTCAACTTGAGACATCTGTGGCATTGTGTTGTGACAAAGCTGCACATTTTAGAGTGGCCTTTTATTGTCCCCAGCACAAGGTGCACCTGTGTAATGGTCATGCTGTTTAATCAGCTTCTTGATATGCCACACCTGTCAGGTGGATGGATTATCTTAGCAAAGGAGAAATTCTCACTAACAGGGATGTACAAAACATTTGCGACAAATAAGCTTTTCGTGCGTATGGAAAATTTCTGATATCTTTTATGTCAGCTCATGAAACATGGGACCAACACTTAACATGTTGCGTTTTTATATTTCAGTATAAATCTGAATGAAATAGATAGGTATGATTTGAAGAATTCAATAGGTAGCCTATATCAATATGGTAATTTAGTAGCTCAACCTTGCCTTTGATAAGAGGTTTAATTTTCACCATATTGCTAAGCAATAATGTCCTATCTACATGAAGTCGCAAGGGATTAGAGACTAGGACTGGGTCAAGGTCGGTGGGAAGCAGTCTGGTGACTGGTCTCTGTGGGACACAGCTGCCATGACGCCCATGCAGGCCTGTTAGTGCTGTCACAGGTGTTAATGCCACACCCTGGGGGACAGTGGATTAACCTCCCTGTAAACAGGGGCCACTGTGTCACCAGGGCTCCAAGGCGTGGGATCCACTGACACACACACACACACACACACACACACACACACACACATGGCCAAAGGGCAGCCCCACACCTGCAGGAGCCTGGCCCCAGCAGCTGAGCGTCTCAGACAGACACCCCACCTCTTCTTTCACCCAATGGGGATCTCCAGGGAGAGAGAATTGCCTTTCTTGGAGATTGTGTGTCAGTGTTATGCTGTGCGTTCCTAAGCAGAAATGCAGCAGGTATTTCTGTGAAGTAATTCCTGTTTGTTTTGACTTGTTGGTCTAAGGACAAGATGTTGGCTCATGAGACATTGGTTCATTATGACTCAATGTGATTGATGTAATTAGGACTGACTTCAAATAGCTCTCATTAGGCGTTGTATTTGACTGACACAATGCAACATTTACAGTATGTTTGGTATGTCTTGACTTGTCTCCCTCCCACAATGTTTACTTACCATGAGTGATTCCTTTTGTATGTACTGGCATGTTCTCTTATTAGACCTGCTGCTGAAATTAGTAATGTTGGCTAGCAGACTGACAAATGTCTTCTTTACTGGTTGCTTGGCCTGGTTGTGAAGTGAAAGTTGAGCCTTGAATGTACAATGTTGATTGTCTTACAAAAATGTTCTTATTTGCCTTCCAGATGAGAGAGCACTTTGCATCTTATTGGTTTCTCTCCACCTAGCTCCACCGTCACACATTCCTCATATCATGGTCTAACAAGTCTTAAACGATGTAACTGAAATACAACACCAAAGTAGAGACAGAACTTCATCCTAATCTAACTCGACTTCTCCCCTATGGTTTTGTCCAGATGACGGTTGTGGCCACTCAGTGCTGGGCCCAGAGAGCGGTGTCCTCTCCTCTAAGAGCTACCCGGGCACCTACCCCAACAATACCTGGTGTGAGTGGAAGATCCAGGTGCCAGAGGGTAACAGCCTAGTCATCAGGTTTGGTGACCTCGACGTGGAGGCACGGGACTGCCAGTCGGACTACGTCAAGGTCCTCAAGGGAGGCTACGGGGGAGAACATGGTGAGTCTGAGTCAACCATCTTGGCCTTGGCTATTGTCTCTCTGGGTCTATGAGTTGATGTATGACCTAGCTAGCTAGCTGTGGTAGTGGTGGTTCTACACAGAACAGTCTTCACAACGTTCCTTCCCCACAGATGAAAAGCACATGTCAGACTGCGCTTCCCTAATAACTTAGCCAAGGACAGAGTTCTTGTGGGGGATTTGACTATATATAGAGTGCTGGAGGAGGGAGCGGATGTCTCTGTGAGGCTGTTCTCAACTACAACAAAGAGGAAGGTGTGGAGGATCCTGCTGGTCCGAGAATTCAAGCCCACCGAGTATTCTATTAGTCTCTCTGTTACCTTGATCTCTGGGCTTTTGATAGGGTTTGAATATACAGTACCAGTCAAAAGTTTGGACACAGCTACTCGTTCAACGGTTTTTCTTTATTTTGACTATTTTCTACATTGTAGAATAATAGTGAAGACATCAAAACTATCAATTAACACATTTGGAATCATGTAGTAACCAAAAAAGTGTTCAAGAAATCTAAACATATTTTATATTTGAGATTCTTCAAAGTAGCCACCCTTTGCCTCGATGACAGCTTTGCACACTCTTGACATTCTTTCAACCAGCTTCATGAGGTAGTCACCTGGAATGCTTTTCCAACAGTCTTGAAGGAGTTCCCACATATGGTGAGCACTTGTCTGCTTTTCCTTCGATCTGTGGTCCAACTCGTCCCAAAACATTTAAATTGGGTTGCGGTCGGGTGATTGTGGAGGCCAGGTCATCTGATGCAGCACTCCTTCACTCTCATCTTGGTCAAATATCTCTTACACAGCCTGGAGTTGTGTTTTTGGTCATTGTCCCGTTGAAAATCAAATGATAGTCCCACTAAGCGCAAACCAGATGGGATGGCGGATCGCTGCAGAATGCTGTGGTAGCAATGTTGGTTAAGTGTGCCTTGAATTCTAAATAAATCACAGACAATGTCACCAGCAAAATACCCCCACCTCTATGCTTCATGGTGGGAACTACAGATGCGGAGATCATCTGTTCACCTACTCTGCGTCTCACAAAGACACAGCGGTTGGAACCAAGAATGATTCACGCAGTCTGAACAGTTGATGTGGAGATGTCTGTTACTTGAACTTTGAAGCATTTATTTGGGCTGCAATTTGAGGTGCAGTTAAATCCCAATTTTCTGAGGCTGGTAACTCGAATGAACTTATCCTCTGCTGCAGAGGTAACTCTGGGTCTTCCATTCCTGTGGCGATCCTCGTGAGAGCCAGTTTCATCATAGCGCTTGAGGGTTTTTGCGACTGCACTTGAAGAAACTTTCAAAGTTCTTGACATTTTCTGGATTGACTGACCTTCAAGTAATGGACTGTCGTTTCTCGTTTCACTTCATTTTTATTGCTGTTGTTGCCATAATATGGACTAACCGAGAATAAGTGCTCAGGGCTTTGCAGCAGATATGTAGAATGTTTGACTTGAATAAACAGGCCTTACAAATAGTGTGCTCTTAACTGACTCCTACAGTAAGACATTGTGACCCTTAACCCTCCATGTAATCTTCATTCCAATTTATTTACATTGATTGTCATACATTTGTTAGAAGTCAATCAATTTGTATTGAACAAATTTTAAGGAAACAGTGACACAAGTGTGTACAACATGTGAAACGCCACCGCCACCTCACCTGACAATTAGTCACAGTATATCTGACAAGCAATAAAACGTCTGTCGGCTGTTAGCGGAGCGTAGCCCCACAGAAGCATTTGTCATGCAGCACTGTGCCAGGAAGTCTCTCCTTCAGCCTGCCACTGCGAGTAAGAATGAGTAGGCTGGGGAGAAGAGCAGGGTATGGACTGAGGGTAATGTTGAGCTGCCAGATCCATCTTAATGTAGTGAATGATTATCATGCCCATGTTGCAACTCACCCACGGCTGAGGTTACCAGTACAGAGGCCAGGGTGTCAAGGGCCCTTGGAAATCTCAGTGGTGAAACACTGCATGCCTTGGCTTCTCCCCTCAACAGCTTCCTGGTGGAAGTATTCCATTACCGACCAGGTTTCACAACGTGTGTTGCTCATAAATATCCATAGGAATTAGTGTTGTTTACAGTATCCCATTCCCAGTCATACTTTTCTAACAGGAAATCGGGTCCTGACCTTGAAAGTGGTATTTTCACAGTTCTTTGAAACTTCTTCTTATATGACCCTTCTAATGTTCCGTAGGACAATAGGATTGAGGAATGTATTTGTTCATCATGAAATCCCTCGGTGTTGTTGACGTGTAGTACAGTGAGTCGGTGGATATAGTGATTTCCACCCAGAGGCTGTGGCTTCCATGGCGCTGACTGGTGGAGGCATCGTGTATCATCATGGCCGTCAGGTGAAAGCAAAGCCACAAAGGCCATGGAGACCAAGAACAACCAGCACTGGCTGAGTTCCATCTCATTGGAAAGGGCCCTGGGCACTAGGTTGGCCTGGGCATCTCTCTCTTCCATCTTTGTCTGCCCTGCAAATTATTTACAGTGAGATTCCTGTCGTTGACAAAAGGAAGCTTTTTTTCCCTCCTGTGTGAAAGGGCGAGAGGAAGAGCGGTTTAGATGACATGATGTGGCTTGTTGGGGCTGAAAATAGAGGCCCTGTTGGTGAGGTCTGGAGGGACAAACAGTCCCGGTGGGAAGGGGGACCCTGTAGATAGTAGGTCAGACCCTGTCTGTGACCTCAGATAGGGTGTCGGTCGGTGTTTTCCGATAATATGCCATTGTTTTGCTCTATTTTGGTGCCTCTGTTACATTCTAATGCCTTGATTCCTTCTGAAATACACAACCTAATTTACCTCCAACATTGGTAAAAGAGTTGAGTAGAAAGACAATTAAAATGACTGAAAATGTACTGTATGAATTCAGTGTTTTGTTAGTTGTTTTGGATATTGTCTAGTCCTATATGATCAGGACTATTTTCTAAGAAAGAGAACATTAAACCGAAAAAAACAGTTCGGTACTAGAATTTTTGTTATTTTAGATACTTCTGTCAAATGTGTCTCACATGAGTGAGAGGATCAAGTCTGTGTCAGTGCAGCCCCCTTTATAGTGCTAAGAGCAAAGTGCCTGCTCCACATTCATTCATTGCAAGAGCTGTCTGGGTTGTTGTTAGCTCCCCAGTCCACAACAGGAGGTTCGTGGCACCTTAAATGGGGAGGACAGGCTCGTGATAATGGCTGGAGCGGAATAAGTGGAATGGTCTCAAATACATCAAACACATGGTTTGTAAATAGTCTTTGCACCACGTCTGTGGCTAGCTATTTGAAACTTGTGAAAGAAAATACATGAATGTGCCACAAAACAATAATTAGGCTAAGTTACCACTTACGTTACATAGGACGTGTAAATTCACGCACAGGAGACGATAAAGAAGCATCCTGAAAATACATTTTACTGCAACCAACCACGGCGCACAAAATGTACACAGGTACCGAGGAGCAGACAGCCAGGAGACTGACAAACCAGCAGTTTCTCTGTCATCGCTCACTTATCAAAAGATGACACGGCATATCGTTCATTCTAGCGGGAGAGGGCTATACAGACTTTTCTGACTAGCGAACTAGCGTACTTTTAAATGAGAAGCAGCCTAGTTCATTTATGAAGTGGAAAAAGTAGCCGGCCGAAAATGAGTCTGTTACCGGCTGTTTAGCTGAGGGCCGGCACTTAGGGAAAACACTGGTGGCACCGTCTTGTGTTGGTCATTTGGAATAGGAAATAAGGTCACATTGCTGTCAAAATGTAGATAATGCAGGTCAATGGTTGTTTTGATAAACCTGCCATTCTCTCCTGTTGCAGTGTATGGGACATTCTGTGGCAGCCTGAAGTCCTACCCCAGCGAGATGCACACAGACTCCAATGAGGTCATCGTACAGTTCCGCAGCGGGCGTCACATCTCCGGCCGAGGGTTTCTTCTCTCCTACTTCACCGGGGACAACAGAGGTTTGAAGCTCTTCCTCCTACACTGACAGTTATGCTGTTTTAATATTGAACACCTGAGTCCTGTTCCGTCCCTCTTGGTTGGCGGACGGACAGTGCTCCCGGTAAACCAATCAGCTTTGCCACATGCCACGGCTTGCCTTTCCTCTTCGTTTCTCTGCGCAGGGTGAACCCGGAGCTGTTTGGGGCTGTTTCTACAGGCATCTTTTTCAAACACAGCGTAGACTCTGTTAGTCAGGCCATGTTGAATAAGACACACATTTCACACAGTGTGCTGATCCAGGAGATTATAGGTGTCAGTTTGCAAACTGGTTTTGATGGATATCCCTATTTCCACCGTTGTTGTTAACCGAAGCATAATGTAGATAGATGACTGTTGGTTGATAACATGCTGACCAAACCGTCTCCGTGCGTGTGTCCGCGTGTGCCATCGTGCGCATGTTGATTCTGTCTATCCCCACCAGACACGTTTATGACACTCAGGTTAAAATACAAATACCAATACCAAAACCAACCGAGGAGACAGGTCGAAACACACATGAAACATTTAGCTAGCTTGCTGTTGCTAGCTAATTTGTCCTGGGAGATAAACATTGGGTTGTTATTTTACCTGAAATGTATATGGTCCATTTTTTTTTGTTGCTATATCTTTGTAGACTTTTGACCCATTTTGAGTTATACAAAATTGTGTGTTCTCTACTCCGACAATTAATCCTCATATAAAAAGGGGAAACATAGTCTCTCCTCGTTGATCCTTCTTCTGTGGATTTTATATGGCAGTTGGCAACCAACTTTAAGGTGTGTTACCGCCACCAACTGGACATGAGTGTGGACTTTTTTTCATCTTTCAATCACCTACGTGGGCATATGCTCTTCAAAACCAATGAGGAGATGCGAGAAGTGGGACTTGAAGCGCATCGTGTCTAAAATAGAAGTTCTATTTTTGGGCCTGGCTATGCAGACGCGTGCGAGCAGTTTGGATGAAATGATTGAATAATATGTAGGTTTATTTTGCAAGGCTTGCAACATGGCCGGTTTGGTCAGTGTGTGTGTGTGTGTGTGTGTGTACATGAATCTTTATCCCAGAGGGAGTGAAGGAACCAGGGTCTTCATCCTGTTGTTCTAATAGTGTCCTGTTATGGTCCTCTCTGCTCCACATGGCTGGTTTCCTCTGTCTGCTCTACTCTGAAGCCACTGGTCAGATTATATTTTTAGCTCTCATTGTATCTCTTCCCTCTCCTGTTTTTTTTTTACCTCAGATCTGCTGACATGTTTAGACAAAGGCAGCCATTTCTCCGACTTAAAGTACAGGTAAGGGTGTTTCGAATGTAGGGGTGTGTGTCTACGACCAGTCAGATGTCTTCCTTTGTGTCCTTGATGAACTGTAATGGCAATAGATTACTAGATTGATCATGGACCTTAATGGAAAATATTACCCCTTGTTACCCATCAGCTAGTCAAAGATGGGCTTCTCATTTCCTCAATATTCTGGAATATTTATACAATTTAGATTCAAGTATCTTATACAATACGTCTCCATTAAGTCAATTTTGTCCACTTACGGTGTTGTGATGTTGGTGTCTCTGGTGTGAAGAGATCTCTCACTGAACTGTGTCTATTGTTGTCTACCCTCACAGGAAGTACTGTCCGGCAGGATGCAAAGCAGTGGCGGGCGACATATCCGGGGATATTTCCCAGGGTTACAGACATGTAAGTAAAATTCTACTACTGTCCTCAAGGGTAGCCTACTGCATGCTTTTTACTGTATGTTCCCAGGTTTCTAAAAGCAGACAAATGCTGTTTGCTCTCTGCCTCCTCCTTGGGGAAAGTGTAACCACAGACATTGGTTTGGGGATTCGTTATTTACGAGGCATCGTTGTGTCCTTCGAAGCCTTGGCAGCAGTTTGGCCCTGACATGTTCTAGTCCCCTGAAGCAGCCAGCTAGCCATGCACTTGTTTGTTTACTCTTGATTACATTAGCCTGTCCTGTCTTATGTCAGAGGAACTAAACTGTTCAGATGCCCCACTTAGACCACCACCGTCCTCTGTCCACAGGTGCTTAGAGTAGTAGTAGGTTTACTGTATGGGCCCTTGTTAGCCAGAGAAACAGACACACCAAAAGCTGGATATGAGGAGTTGGCCCCAGGCTAACCAGTTGTTGCTGTTGCTTTTGTCTGGCTCCTGCTGTGCAAGTGGTTGTGATTTGTTGGGACACTGCTGTGTTGCCTGAGGCTGCTTGTTGTGTCATTTCTACCTCAGGGTTCATAGTGGGAGTAGGGGGTGTGGACTGGGTGTGGACTGGGCCCTTTGTTCCCCTGATAAACCCCCACCCTCCCTCAACGCACACACACACACACACACACACACTGGTTGTGGAGGTATACTGGATGGGTAATCTGTTTATGTAACTGCAGTGCATTTTTCCTCGGCAGCAGAGCTGGGTTTTGCTGTTTAGTAGGTTGCATCACAGGTCAGTCGAACCACAGAAGCAAGGCAACTGTAAAACCAAACAAAAAGTGTTTGTGTCTAACTGGCTTAGAGGTCTTGTACTGTAGAATGCTTTGGGCTCCTTTAGAGCTAGAGATTTCCGACCTTTCAGTGTAATACCTGGAAATAGTAGCTATATAGTAATACCATAAGATGTGTAATACTGAGGTAAACAGCCAAACACATACAGACTAAGCACTTAAGAACTAAGCGCTGTGAGAAAGTTCTGGTCACTGATGTCCAGAGTCACTTCAGAACCATAGTTTTACCAGCCCTCCCACCTATGGGCTCAAGACATATAAAATCAATTATGATCTCTATGGGGCTCCGGATACCTTTCATGTGGGCCTCCTGGAGGGGATCAACCCCAGTTGTGGTCCTCCTGCCATGTTCACCCCTGCCTTGGCTGGTGTATCTAAAAAGAGAGGGGCTTTTCAGACCAGAGGCTTTCTCGGGCTCCTGAGGGTCAGCTCTCTCTTGGGCGTGATCAGGGCTATTGAGTGGCCAGCGGTCAGTGTGACAATGTGACAGACAGCTTCAGGCTTAGGAAGCCCAGCAGGGAGCTCAAGCCCCACAACAATAGGCTGCTTGAGCACAACAACGACGTTCCACCGTCTTCTGCTGGGAAGAAGCTTGAGGGCTGAGGGACTGAACCATAGAACTCGTTTCCAGAGCGATTGATTAGTCCACGTTGGCTATTGTATAGGGAGGGTTTGGTGGAGGGCCAGGATTATGAGATAACAACTTCTGTTCAACAGGCTTTGTCTGTCCACTGCACCCATTCAATAGACACGCTCATTAGCATTTAGACTAACACAACCGTTTGTATGTGTTCCGGGCAGTTTGTTGTATTAATGGTTCCTCAGAGTATATTTGGTATAACCATTCGCATTGTTTTGATACACTGCATATAGGTAATTAACGTGGTTATCATACCATATGTCGCCGTTCCGTGTTAAGAAGCACTGTAGTAAATGAATCATTTAGCAATATATTCTGTTTGTTGACAGGTCATTTGTCTCTTTTAGTTAGTGAATATGACCCTTGGGCATTGACAGCAGGGAAGTAAGTAACTGTTGATGGTTCCTCTCCTACTGTGTGGTATTAACCCCCCCCCCCCCCCCCCCGCTAAAATGGTAAATGGTTCTGTGAAATACAGTAGTCAGCAGAGGTATAGACAAGAAGGTTAACCGAGGCAGGACACATGGCCAGTCTCAGTTAGAACCAGACAGTCCTTGGCTGAAGTGTTAAAGCCATTATCTAGTCTATTATGCCCCTCCTAGTACCAGCAGCAGCCTTGAACCCAGCCTTGCTCCATCACCAGTCCATGATTAGTCTCTAGACATAACTGACTGGGGCCATGATCTAATATACAAACTACCAGAGCCTATCCATCTGCTCTATCGGCAGACAGACGGACAGGCAGCAGGGCAGCGTTATCTGTATTTACGGTGTCTTGCCCTGCAGTAAATAAAAGATCAGGGTTATACTCATGAGGCAGTTAAATCTTTCACCAGAGCAGCTGTTATTCCAGATAAGAGATTCTGTAAAGCAGGTCCTCAGGGTCCCAGCCACTGGTCCCGTTATGGGAGCAGCAGCCCTCCCTCCCATCCCTCCCACCCAGCATGGAATATGTGCTCAGTGGTCACCTATAACACCTAGTTGCCAGACCAGCCTGTCTGGAATCTAGCTTGTCTGTACTGGCTTTTTACATGGAAAGGGAGGAAATTGCTGCAGGCTGAAATGAGCCGAAACAGATTTGAGCACAGAGCTTTCACCTTGTCCCCATGTTAAAGTTAGTTAGTATATATATTTATTTTAACATTTGAATAACAATATGTTTTCGGTAATTCATTTTTTTTGTCTGTATTAATGTGTTTGAGTGCTTGTTTCAATTGATCCTTGATGGACATTTTTAAAGCGCTCCAATGATTGCCATGTTAATTGTCATGAATTGTAAATCATCAATCCTGTCTTTTTGGAGAAAATGTCTGTTTTATACTCTTATCTCTGAGGTCATTCCTACCTGTCCCAGTCCTTCATTTCAGCAGCAGGGTGGGTCATTCACTGAGAGGTAGGCAGCTAGCTATTCCAGGGCTATGTTCTGTGACAAGGTACTGCTTTTCTAAGTAACTCACCACCGAGAAATATGTTTGACATTCCTCCTATAGCTACAATGACCGTCATTGTCGCCCCTGAGTGCAATCACAATGTGCCTTTTTTCCATGCTTAAGTTAAGTGTGGCGTGATTGATAATGCATGGACCTTAAATAAGATTAGAGTCGACGGTGGCTCCATGTCATGAGATTGCCTCTTTCATTTGTGTTGAGATGCCTGTGCTCCCATTGCTGACACAGGTGAATGATGGGGAGCGGCATTGCGTACATGCCATCTATCATGGGGCGGGGCCAGTCCCCGTAAAGGGGAACTTCAGATGGAGGGATGGTGCATTGTAATGAACAAAGATGCACTGATGGAAGCCGTAGTGCAAGCTTTTTCACTTAGGGTGTCCATGTTTAAATTTGTATGTTTCGTGGCCTACACTGTCTTGATGAAATGGTTTTTGCCATATGTAGTATTTCTGTGTGGTTGTGGTTTTTGGCTAGCTCACGGTCAGACTTTCATTACCAGTGTGCGAAGTTTCACTCTTCTCCCAGCCTCACTGCGTTTAGTCGTGGTTATCTGTGCTGACTGTCTGTGTCATATATCTCTCTGCTTTCAGACGTCTGTGCTGTGTAAGGCTGCGGTCCATGCCGGGGTTATCCTGGATGAGTTAGGAGGCTGGGTATCCGTGGAGACCCAAAAAGGCCTGAGTCACTACCCCGCCACCAGAGCCAATGGGATCCAGTCCAAAGAGTGAGTACTGCGGAATGACATGCCATGATTAAGAGTGTAGGCAGTACGACAGCAGTAGATGTGAATGTCAGGCATCATATGTTGCCCTTAACAGCACTAAAGGCTACTACTAAGGCTGCACTTTAGATAGGCAGCCCAATTCTGATCTCTGAAAAAGATCAGATGTGAAAAGATCTGATGTGATTGGTCAAAAATGATCAGAATTGGGCTGCCTGTGTAAATGCAGCCTAAGCAGAGGTACCAATTAGCATCCAAAAACATTACCTACTGGCTTAGGATAGCTCGTAAGATTATGAAAGAAGTGGTTGCATGATGGGACACCATGTTCTCTGTCATCTCTGCTATGAGTGTTAAATAAATGGCACCAGCTGACCTTGGATAGTTTACCTCAGTCAAAACAGGATTCATCAGGCAGGGCTAGCGGGCTAGCATTCCTGCACTGTTTCAGCGATAAGATTAGCCAGCTCCTAATGTCAGAGACACTCAGTCTGGCCTATGGCATTCACAGAGATGTATGGTGGAGGTCTGAGGTGGCCGAGGAGAGAATAATATTGGCCATCACTCAAGCTGTCCGTAATATATTCAGTGGGGGACAGGTTTCTGTCAGTTAGAAGTAATGCATGCAAAGATTACCTGAAAAGTCATGGATATCACAAATAGGCTTCAGAGCCCTAAGGCCTACAGCTATGTGAATGCATTAAAGCTATATTGGCAATTCAAATGGAGACATTTTGAAATGTGTGTTTTAGGTTTTCACGAACCGTTGAATGCTGCTCATCAAGCAATCACTTTCTTAATGCTTCGTTGGATTCACTGGCTAACATGCACTGCTGAAATGAATATACACCTCCTTATAGACCTTGAGTATTTGTGGATTTCCCTTGAAAAGTGCTATGTCATCAAATCTACATAAAGCACAGAGCTGCTCCGTTGTAAATGTACAACCCCAGCCTAATACAAGGCTAATTCTCCAAATGCTTGGCCTTTGCTAAAAGGGGTGAATACCTGGCTTGTCAGAACCCACTGTTAACTGCAACACTCCAACGGTATTTAAGGTGGTATGAATGAAATGCAGAAAGTGTTGGACGCTGTCAAGCCAAGTTTGACATTTTCCCGTTGGATTGTGCTGGATTTGGACTAGAAATGTGGAAAGAAAACATCGCATTCACTCAAGCCCCATCCCACCTCCAGAAGATGTAAGTCTCTGTCTCTGGAAGAAAATATCAATATCTTGTTTGTAATATGAAATTGGATGATGTCAAATCACGATGGATACCTGTGTGGTGTTCGTACTGTATCCACGTTGTAGCAGGATCAGTTACATTTTGACTGAGATACTTCGATTATTTTGACACTCAGGTGAAGTTTAGGACCCACATTAAAGCGTTTTCTCTTTTTGTAGTTTGACACACCTCTGTAATCGTCCCAAAATATAATTGAGCCACCATATCTGCTTTTTTGAACTGTTCAGAGACATCAGATTCAGGAAGCTGGTGAAAATGACAGGATATTGAGTGATGGCTGAGAAAGATAATTCTTCCGACTAGCCCCCTTTAATTCACACCACCCCCGGTGTCTTAATGTGTTCAGGTTAATCCCCCAGTTACAGGCAGCGAGGAGAGAAGAGACTCCACAGAGCGTGTAGGAGGGCAGGGGAAACAAGGCACTGGGTCCTGGGGGAAGGCTGATTTGGGAAGAGAACTGGGTGGGGTGACAATCTGGGGATGCTCCTTTGTGGCCACAATGGGTGTTCCTCCACAATGGCAGGCCCTCAATGTATCATTGTAATGGTTGAAGCTAACAGTCCACCATTGATGGAAATCTTATTTTTCTTCTTCCAGCGGTTCTTTGTCCGATGCTCTCTTCACGTTCGTCACTAATGGTAAGATTTGTTTTGTTCTCATTCGCTACTGATTTTATGCTCTTAAGTATTTGTATCTCAAACAAAATGTGCTGATTTTATCAGGCAGAAATTTGTCAAAGCCTCCCTACAGCTTACTAAATTAAAAATTGTACGCTGGCATTTCGGACAATTTGCTGATAGGTGTTGAAAAAGGACATAATTCACAGTCAATAAGTGCTAAATGGCAAGGAAAAATGAAAGTTAGCGTAGTCGCATCTTATCTTGGGAAGCATGGGAACCCCTTATCTCCTGTCTGTTTATTTTAATACGGCTGTTTGCAATCTGGCACAGTTTCATCCAGTCAGTCAACTCTGCCTGTGGAGATAGATAGATAGGCTCTGGCTATCTATCTCACAGCAGGCAGGCAGGCCTCCAGGGAACACCCACAAATAATCACATTCACATCATCCCAGAGACCCTGGACCCACTCTAATTTGCATACCGCCCCAACAGATCCACAGAGGATGCAATCTATATATTTTTTCTCCACATTGCCCTCTCCCACCTGGACAAGAGGAACACCTATGTGAAAATGCTGTTAATTGACTACAGCTCAGCGTTCAAACAGTGCCCTCCAAGCTCATCACTAAGCTAAGGACACTGGGACTGAACACTTCCCTATTCAACTGGATCCTGGACTTTCTGACGGGCTGCCCCCGAGTGTTGAGGGTAGGCAACAACCCATCCGCCACGCTAACCCTCAACACTAGGGCCCCTCAGTGGTGCGTGCTTAGTCCCCTCCTGTACTCCCTGTTCACCCACGACTAAGTGGCTGCGCATGACTCCAACACCATCATTACATTTGCTGACGACACGACAGTGGTAGGCCGGATCACCGACGATGATGAGACAGCCTATAGGGAGGGGACCTGGCCGTGTGGTGCCAGGACAACAACCTCTCCCCTCAACATCAGCAAGACAAAGGAGCTGATCGTGGACTACAGGAAACAGGGCTGAGCACGCCCCCATAGGCTGCATCATCGTCATCTTCAAGTTCCTCTGTGTCCACATCGATAAGGATCTATCATGGTCCACACACCAACACAGTCGGGAAGAGGGCATGACAACGCTTCTTCCCCCTTAGGAGGCTGAAAAGATTTGGCATGGGCCCTCAGATCCTCAAAGTTCTACAGCTGCAATATTGAGAGCATCTTGACTGGCTGCATCGCTGCTTGGTATGGCAACTGCTTGGCATCCGGCTGCAAGGCGCTACAGAGGGTAGTGCGTACGACCCAGTACTTCACTGGGGCCGAGCACACTGCCATCCAGGACCTCTATACCAGGAGGAGTCAGAGGACCCTGAACAGCTTCTACCCCCAAGCCATTAGACTGCTAAATAGTTAGTCCGTGTAGCTATTTGGTTAACTATTTAACTATCTGCATCGACCCTTTTTGCACAAACTCTTTTGACTCCTCACGTATGCTGCTTCTACTATTATCTATTTACTCCTAGTTATATGTACATATCTACCGCAATTACTCGTACCTCTGCACACCGACTCTGTACGGGTACCCTGTGTATATAACCAAGTTATTACCTTGTACCTCTGCACATCGACTCGGTACTGGTACCCAGTGTATATAGCCAAGTTATCGTTACTCATTGTGTATTTATTTTTATTATTATTACTACTTTTCTACTATTTCTCTCTGCATTGCTGGAAAGGGCCTGTCAGCATTTGACTGTTAGTTTACACCTGTTGTTTACGAAGCACGTGACGAATAAGATTTGATTTGAAATAAACCGTTGGTGTTTAGTATAGAGAGCAGAAGTATTAATTCAGACACGTGATGATACAACTGCAGATTGGCTGCATGTATTAGTCATATTTACGCTCAGTAACTGGACAACGGTACCGATTTCTAAGAACTTGTGATGTGAAACATTTCCAATTTAGTTATGTTTCTTGTGGACTATTGGCCTTAATATGTGATCATTCGTTTATTGCCTCGAGGACTGCTCCCTTTAACAAATCAATCTTTGAGTGGAGCGATCTCTCCGATTGACTTAGACAGCATCAATGTTCACATGACACATTGACAAATGTCCTGACACTGACAAATGATGCCATGACATACTTTCCCTAGTCTGGAAGCTTCATGACCTCGTCAACAACGTCGATGTCCTGCACTTTAATCAAGACTAGCTCCTTATTGACTGTCCTCTGTCCACACTCTCATTATGTTGGAATGGTGATGAGTACAGGAGTCATAGCTGCCGTAGGGTCCTAGTGCAGAAGGGTTTAGTTTGTTGAAGAGTTGACTGGGCTTTAGTCATAGTTGTTACATAGGGTTTTAGTTAGTTGTGGAGTTGACAGGGCTTTTAGTCAGACTAGGTGCTCCTGTGACTGTTCTGACAGGATGTCTCCCCTCAGAAAGAAGTGGGCTTCAGAAAAGCTGGGCTCAGATTCCCCTAATGCTTCTCCACTGCCTTTGTGCTCTTTTTTTACAACATGTGACTCCAGTTAAGAGTACAGAGGCGGATTTTTAAGACGTGTACATTTTCCTGTTGAGTCAGTGCTCACCACGAGTGGCTGTGTTATTGGTTCCACATGCGTTTTATGTTAGTTAAACGCCAGTGCAAAGTTGAGAAACAATATACAGTCCCCCTCCTTTGAATTTGGTTTTAACATTCGTCACTTATAATCCATAATAAACCAGAAAAACTAAAACAAGCAGTCATGTTGGAGGGAGACAGAGGAAATAGTGGGAATATTTTCGTTAAGTTTAATGTTATTTACTTTTTCCTCTTCCTTTGTTGTTTTCTAGACTGTAAGAACCAGTCAGTGCTGCGGACTGTGTCTGTGAGTGCCAGTTCATGGTGGCAGAGGGCAGGGGAGATGGGTCATCAGTCTGACTGGGCGCCCAACAGCTCCCAGGCTGACCCAGGATCAGGGAGCCGCTCCTGGGCTGCAGACCAGAACGACAGCCTGCAGTGGCTCCAGCTGGACCTGGGGGAGAAGAAGAGGATCACAGGTGAGATAAGAGTCCTACTCAGTGAAATCTGCTTTCAAACATGACTCATCCAAAACGCCTCTCTAACTCACTCTTAACAATAGAAGATAAGTAGCACTCTGTTTTTTTTCTCAGGGTTTATTCATTTATTTGGATCCCCATATTGGCTCCACACCCTATAGAGCATGTCTTGCTTGCCCAGCATGCCTTTGGGTTACCAGGCGACGCTTAAGTTTTTTTTGTTGTTGGAATTTTGAGATTTGGTTGTAGCCTACTGGTACATATTTCCACCGTTACCACGCTCTCTGTCCTGATGAATGGCAATCCCTTCTTACTGGGCCTGCTCCGTGCTCAGCATACTGTAACCGTTAACCGTAATGAAGTAGGAGCCCTGGTGTTCTTGGCCAAGTCATAAAGGATCAATGGCAGAGCTTTGCTGTAGAATTCCTCCCTCCGTGGCATCAATTTAAAAACAGGCCTTCAGTTTTAACTCTCTCCTGCCTGGCTGCCCTAAGGCGCAACACGAACACATCTGTCGGAAAAAGGGGTCTGTCTCGTGATTTAACTCTGGAGGGCTCACCACTGCCAAATTGTGGCACATGTGCACCACACACACACACACACACACACACACACACACACACACACACACACACACACACACACACACACACACACACACACACACACACACACACACACAGCGTTAGAGAATGCCCCTCTGTATTGCTCCTCTACAAACAAGAGTGAGACTTATGAAGGCTGGTTTAAATATAGGACCATGCCGGACACGAGAGTTTATTTTGAGCGTGGTGTATGTAGTCACCAGTTAATTTCATGCTGCTTTACAACACATTGGGTTCCAGTCAATAAAGAATGTCTGCTTTGTCTGCCGTTTCCGAAATTCAGAGTTAAGGAGAACGTTGTATTGATTGGAATGCGAGCTATTGAAAATGGAAGCACTTTTATAGTAGAATTGTTGTTGTGCAACAATCATAAGATTCTATAGTCTGAGGAATACAACCCTTTCTTTCCTAGACGGTCATGCTTTTCTGATAATCATATTATGGTAGATTGGATTTCTGTTGTCAGAATATGTTCCGGGATTCTTCTGATGGCATTGAGGAGTACACCACATCAGTAACTGGCTTCATCAATAAGTGCATCGACGACGACGTCCCCACAGTGACCGTACGTACATACCCCAACCAGAAGCCATGGATTACAGGCAACGTCCGCACTGAGCTGCCACTTTCAAGGAGCGGGACTCTAACCCGGAAGCCTATATATGAATCCCGCTATGCCCTCTGACGAACCATCAAAAAAGCAAAGCATCAATACAGGACAAAGATCAAATCGTATTGCACCGGCTCCGACGCTCGTCAGATGTGGCAGGGCTTGCAAACTATTACAGACAACAAAGGGAAGCACAGCCACGAGCTGCCCAGTGACACGAACCTACCAGACGAGCTAAATTACCTTTATGCTCGTTTCGAGGCAAGTAACACTGAAACATGCATGAGAGCACCAGCTGTTCCGAACGACTGTGTGATCACGCGCTCCGTAGCCGATGTAAGACCTTTTAAACAGGTCACAAGGCCGCAGGGCCAGACGGATTACCAGGACGTGTATTCCGAGCATGCGCTGACCAACAGGCAAGTGTCTTCATTGACATTTTCAACCTGTCCCTGACGGAGTCTGTAATACCAACATGTTTCAAGCAGACCACCATAGTCCAGGTGCCTAAGGTAACCTGCCTAAATGACTACCGACCCGTAGCACTCACGTTTGTAGCCATGAAATGCTTTTAAAGGCTGGTCATGGCTCACATCAACACCATTATCCCAGAAATCCTAGACCCACTCCAATTTGCATACCACCACAACAGATCCACAGATGATGCAATCTCTATTGCACTCCACACTGCACTTTCCCACCTATGTGAGAATGCTATTCATTGACAACAACTCAGCGTTCAACACCATAGTGCCCTCAAAGCTCATCAATAAGCTAAGGACCCTGGGACTAAACACTTCCCTCTGCAACTGGATCCTGGACTTCCTGACAGGTTGCCCCCAGTTGGTAAAGGTAGGGAACAACCCATCCGCCACGCTGATCCTCAACATGCGGGCCCTTCAGGGGTGCGTGCTCAGTCCCCTCCTGTACTCCATGTTCACTCATGACTGCATGGCCAGGCAAGACTCCAACCCCATCATCAAGTTTGACACAACAGTGGTAGGCCTGATCACCGACAACAATGAGACAGCCTATAGGGAGGTCAGAGACCTGACTGTTTGGTGCCAGGACAACAACCTCTCCCTCAACGTGATCAAGACAAAGGAGATGATTGTGGACTACAGGAAAAGGAGGACCGAGTACGCCATTCTCATCGACGGGGCTGCTCGGCCTCCGACCGCAAGGCACCTCAGAGGCTAGAGCGTACGGCCCAGTACATCACTTGGGCCCAGCTTCCTGCTGTCCACGACCTCTATACCAGGCGGTGTCAGAGGAAGGCCCTAAAAATTGTCAGACTCCAGCCACCCTAGTCATAGACTGTTGTCTCTACTACCGCACAGCAAGCTGTACCGGTGTGCCAAGTTGAGGTCCAAAAGGTTTCTTAACAGCTTCTATCCCCAAGCCATAAGACTCCTGAACAGCTAATCAAAGGGCTACCCAGACCCCTCTTTTACAATTCTGCTACTCTTGTTTATAGTCTATGCATTGTCACTTTAACTCTACCTACATGTACATATGACCTCAACTAAACGGTGTCCCCGCACATTGACTCTGTACTGGTACCCCCTGTATATACCCTCACCTGTTATTTAACTGCTGCTGTTTAATTATTTGTTACTTTTATTTTCTACTTATCTATTTTTTAAACTTAATTTAATTAATTTTTTTAAACAACAATGCTTTAAGAAGTTAAGGGCTTGTAAGTAAGCATTTCACTGTATTCTGTGCATGTGACAAATACAATTTGATATAACAATTATGAATTGGAAACTCTTGCACTCAAAGTACACCAAAAGTACAATTTCAACCATGAGCCAAAAATCCAGTAGTTAATTTCAATACCTTGAGATTCTGTATTGGAATTATGACAGTCATTTCCTATAATGATAGGTGTGCTGCGTCTCCATATAACCCACAATGCCGTGTGTAATGTGGAGTAATGACATGTTGCGGGTCGCCCGTCTGCCGCCATATTGTTCTGGCCCAGTGCCAGGTGCTCATCTGCCACAAAAATGCTCAATCATACTGTCTGGGAGCTGCAAATGACTGTGAAGGTCTCCACGTGGTGGTGCAGTGATTGTTCTGCTCTCTGAGGTGATGTCTCCTGTCCCTGTTCCAGTACATTCCAGGACTGACCAATGGGTGACATCACTGCCCCGGAGACGGAGAGAAAAGATTAAAGGGGGGGTGAAACATGCTGTACAATAGAAAGAAAATGCGACATTTTGACTGGAGTTTCATGCGCTCTGTTTTTGTTTTACAGGAATTATCACGACTGGCTCTACAATGTTGAACTATGACTACTATGTGATGAGCTTCGTGATGGATCACAAGGAGAGTCGTCGGTGGAGAACCTACACACAGAACAACAGAACACAATACATGGTGACTATTCCAAACCCAGTTATCTGATATCTGACTTCCATATTCAATTGCCTGTTATGTCTATTGTTCCATAATGAACTGTCTTTATACATTATTGTACAACAACAGACATTCCTATATGCATAATCAATGTCTTCTGTTACTCATGAGTCACAAGAATGCTTGCCGGTCCCTCTGACCCTCTCCTCTCTGTCTCTGTCTCTCTCCCCCTTTCTCCCGGTCAGATATTTGAGGGGAACCAGGACAGTCTGCATCAGACCAGGAACACCTTCCACCCTCCAATCATAGCCCGCTATTTGCGCATCATACCTCACACCTGGCACCAGAGGATTGCCATGAGGGTAGAGCTGCTGGGCTGTAACTATGTCAGAGGTATAAATCCTAACCATATCTAACCTGACTACAGCAGAAATATATCAGTCTGGTTGAGTGGGTCTGGCTGCAGGACCAGATGGTGTTATCAGTGAGTCAGTAATTGCGATTGATGACTGCCTTTTAGAGAAGCTTTGGTGAGGAAGATCAGTTCCTGTAGGGAACTGACCTATTGTTTTACAGTACATTTACAATAAAGTGGGGAAGTAGGATAGATCTGTAATTTTGCTGAATGTTATTGGCACACCTGTTGATCGTTCAACGCTCACTCTCTCTCACTCGCTTCCACTCCTCTACTCTTCTCCCTTTCCCTCTTTACCCTCAGTGAACATGTCATCCCAGGTCACCCTGGAGACGGTACCCACCAAACCCAAGCCTCCGGTGGGGGACGAGGAGATCACTGAGCCGGTGCCCTCCCAGGCAGACCTAGGTACCCATCTCATTAAAACACTGCTTCCACCAGATGTTTGTTTGTGTAATAGCCGGCTAACATGCTCTCTCCTCTCTATTCACAGTCAAGCTGGCCATCATCATCGTACCCACAGTCTTATCTGTGGTGCTCATTGGGATTTGTCTATTCAAGATGCTGCAGAAGTAAGTGGCTGGTTCATGTCATTTGAATAGATAATGTAATGCTTTTAGAGACTGTAGTGTAAGGTCGTGTAAGAAGAGCTTGCACCTTAATGACTCATAGGTTTCCTGTCCCCATGACAACGTGACTGACGAGCTCAGAGTGGCCTGACCTTATATGGCCCCATAGCAGCGGGTTCTGCCCTACCTTGTGCCTACTCTCTAGACTATGTCTGTTAATTATGTGTGGGAGATGTCGTCAGCCTGCCTGTGTGTCTGTGTCAGTATGGATGTGCCTGAGGAGGAGATCTTTTCAGGAAAAGAGAGGGAAGGAGATGGAATAGATTTGAGCGAGGGAGAGATGTATGGGACAATGAGGGTCAGGGAGATTCCTAGAACGGTCCTTTTGAAATGGCTGCCTGTCTGTTGCTCAGCTAACACAACAAGCCTGACCACCAACACAACCACAGTCATTCGTGCCAGTGAGAGAACACTGGAGGAGGATGCACAACACATGTGGATGTATACCATTCATCTTTTTACTATCAGCCTTTGTTGTCTTTTGTTATGTGGAGGTGGAAGATAGAGGGGCTTAAAGGCGTCCACAAGCTTCCCAGCCAAAACAGTTCGGAGGAGTTTGCACTTATATTCTGATGACATTTTGTGAAATGTTTGTTTGGTCGGCTGTTCGGGCACTTTTTTCTTTGTCTGTGATTGGTCGACAGTAGGGATTATAGGGCCTTCTGAGTGGCACAGCGGTCTAAGGTACCGCACTGCAGTGCTAGAGGCATCACTACAGATCCGGGTTCGATCCCGGGCTGTGTCGCAGCCGGACGCAACAGGGAGACCCATGAGGCGGCGCACAATTGGCCAAGCATCGTCCGGGTTAGGGGAGGGTTTGGCCGGCCGGGATGTCCTTGTCCCATACTGCTCTAGCGACTCCTTGTGGAGGCCGGCGCATGCATACTGACTTTGGTCCCCAGCTGTACGGTGTTTCCTCTGACACATTGGTGCGGCTGGCTTCCGGGTAAAGCGAGCAGTGTGTCAAGAAGCAGTGTGGCTTGGCGGGGTCGTGTTTCGGAGGACGCATGGCTCTCAACCTTTGCCTCTCCCAAGTCCGTCCGGGAGTTGAAGTGATGGGACAAGACTGTAACTGCCAATTTGGATATCACAAAATTGGGGAGAAAAAAGGGGTAAAAAGTGCACACAAAAACAAAAACAGTAGGGATTATTCAATAAAGTCTTTGTTGCCATTCAATGAGAGACGACTCGTTTTCATGCAGTTTTTTTCATTAAGAAATAATGAACCAAACAACTTGGTTAGATGAAAAATTACGCGACTAAGATCTCGGCGAAAATGTCAAAATGAATGACAGATTTCTTGAGTCTTCGTTCAGACAATATTTTGGGGAATATTCACAGGTGGAAACTTTCCGTGGGAATTAATGGAAATATATGCAAATGTATTTAAATGTAGATGTTTTTTGCATTGGATATATTTACCATATATGGAGACAGAAACAGAAACCTTTTACCTTATCATAAGTAGACGTAATTGCAAATTATTAAAATCCTTCCAATAGAAAAAAATATATTTATTTACGAATTGAACTTTAATTAAATGAGTTGACTCGTTGTCAGGCTCAAAAAGCCTCAAATTTGCCTGGATGGCCACCAGTTTTTCAACTCTAGTATTGGTCAGCCTGTTGTGTGTTTTGGTGTGTGTGTTCCCAAACAAGGACCAATTGCGCTCTGAGGCGGCTGATGGTTGTGGGATTTGGAGGATGATTGAGGCGACAGGGGAAAGAGCCTCAGATCCACAAAGTCCCTTCCACCAGGTGGCTGATGAGATATGTTGGCAAGACTTCCATATTGCATCTCCATCCCAAAGCCCTTGCTTGGAAGTGTACTTTGCCAGACTGCCAAGAACCATGCCCTCATCCACGCCAAGGTGGCGAGACACGGTAGTGATGACACCATTGGCCTTGTTGATCTCTGCACCAGACAGGATGCTCTTGCCAGCATACTTGTGGTCCAACATGTACGCTGCAGCGTGTATGGGCTTCAGGCAGTCTTCAGCTTTTTGATGTATTTCAGAACTGCAGTGTCTTCTGCTTGGAGCAACAGTGAAGTGGGCAGGGTAGTACGGATCTCTTCTCTTACATCTGCAAGCAGAGTCTGAACATCAGACAGGATGGCATTGTCTCCCTCAATCCATGCAATGGCTACTGCTATAGATTTCAGGCTGCTTACCACTCTCTCCCAAAATACATAATCCAGGAGGATCCTCTTGATGTGGCTGCCTATATCAGCAGACTGTGATATGGCCATTTCTTGGAGAGACTCCTTCCCCTCCAGGAGATTGTCAAACATGATGACAACACCACCACAACGGCAGCTTCAATGTGGTGCTCTTATTTTTCTCACTTTGCTTGGTGAAGTAGATTGCTGCTATAACTTGATGACCCTTCATATACCTAACCATTTCCTTGACTCTCTTGTAGAGTGTATCCATTGTTTTCAGTGCCTGATGTCCTTGAGGAGCAGATTCAATGCATGAGCAGCACAGCCAATGGGTATGATGTGAGGGTAGGACTCCTCCACTAGATCAAGCAGCCTTCATGTTCGCAGCATTGTCTGTCACCAGTACAAACAACTTCTGTGGTCCAAGGTCATTGATGACTGCCTTCAGCTCATCTGTAATGTAGAGACCGGTGTGTCTGTTGTCCCTTGTGTCTGTGCTCTTGTAGAATACTGGTTGAGGGGTGGAGATAATGTAGTTAATTATTCCTTGCCCATGAACATTCAACCTCCCATCAGAGATGATTGCAATACAGTGCTTTCTCTATGATTTGCTTGACCTTCACTTGAACTCTGAACTCAGCATCCAGCAAATGAGTAGATAAAGCATGTCTGTTTGGAGGGGTGATAAATAGTTAAGCAGTTAGAATAAACAACTCCTGTGTGAGATAGATGTTTTAAAATGATACATTTATGGAAACAGGTGAATTAACACTCCTCAGTTAGCAGGCTCAAGCGAGCTAAAATCATCAAATCTAGTTTATTTTATATAGCCCTTCGTACATCAGCTAATATCTCGAAGTGCTGTACAGAAACCCAGCCTAAAACCCCAAACAGCAAGCAATTCAGGTGTAGAAGCACGGCGGCTAGGAAAAACTCCCTAGAAAGGCCAAAACCTAGGAAGAAACCTAGAGAGGAACCAGGCTATGAGGGGTGGCCAGTCCTCTTCTGGCTGTGCCGGGTGGAGATTATAACAGAACATGGCCAAGATGTTCAAATGTTCATAAATGACCAGCATGGTCAAATAATAATCAGAAGTAAATGTCAGTTTGCTTTTCATAGCCGATCATTAAGAGTATCTCTACCGCTCCTGCGGTCTCTAGAGAGTTGAAAACAGCAGGTCTGGGACAGGTAGCACGTCCGGTGGACAGGTCAGGGTTCCATAGCCGCAGGCAGAACAGTTGAAACTGGAACAGCAGCAAGGCCAGGTGGACTGGGGACAGCAAGGAGTCATCATGCCCGGTAGTCCTGACGCATGGTCATAGGGCTCAGGTCCTCCGAGAGAGAGAAAGAAAGAGAGAAGGAGAGAATTAGAGAGAGCATACTTAAATTCACACAGGACACCGGATAAGACAGGAGAAGTACTCCAGATATAACCAACTGACCCTAGCCCCCCGACACATAAACTACTGCAGCATAAATACTGGAGGCTGAGACAGGAGGGGTCAGGAGACACTGTGGCCCCATCCGATGATACCCCCGGACAGGGCCAAACAGGAAGGATATAACCCCACCCACTTTGCCAAAGCACAGCCCCCACACCACTAGAGGGATATCTTCAACCACCAACTTACCATCCTGAGACAAGGCCGAGTATAGCCCACAAAGATCTCCACCACAGCACAAACCAAGGGGGGGCGCCAACCCAGACAGGAAGATCACGTCAGTAACTCAACCCACTCAAGTGACGCACCCCTCCTAGGGACGGCATGAAAGAGCACCAGTAAGCCAGTGACTCAGCCCCTGTAATAGGGTTAGAGGCAGAGAATCCCAGTGGAGAGAGGGGAACCGGCCAGGCAGAGACAGCAAGGGCGGTTCGTTGCTCCAGAGCCTTTCCGTTCACCTTCACACTCCTGGGCCAGACTACACTCAATCATATGACCTACTGAAGAGATAAGTCTTCAGTAAAGACTTAAAGGTTGAGACCGAGTCTGCGTCTCTCACATGGGTAGGCAGACTATTCCATAAAAATGGAGATCTATAGGAGAAAGCCCTGCCTCCAGCTGTTTGCTTAGAAATTCTAGGGACAATTAGGAGGCCTGCGTCTTGTGACCGTAGCGTACGTGTAGGTATGTACGGCAGGACCAACTCTGAAAGATAGGTAGGAGCAAGCCCATGTAACGCTTTATAGGTTAACAGTAAAACTTTGAAATCAGCCCTTGCCTTAACAGGAAGCCAGTGTAGGGAAGCTAGCACTGGAGTAATATGATCAAATTTCTTGGTTCTAGTCAGGATTCTAGCAGCCGTATTTAGCACTAACTGAAGTTTATTTAGTGCTTTATCCGGGTAGCCGGAAAGTATCAAAGGCAGCACTAAGGTCTAGTAGCACGAGGACAGATGCAGAGCCTCGGTCTGACGCCATTAAAAGGTAATTTACCACCTTCACAAGTGCAGTCTCAGTGCTATGATGGGGTCTAAAACCAGACTGAAGCATTTCGTATATACATTGTTTGTCTTCAGGAAGGCAGTGAGTTGCTGTGCAACAGCTTTTTCAAAAAAATTTGAGAGGAATGGAAGATTCGATATAGGCCGATTTTTAGTTTTTTAAATATTTTCTGGGTCAAGGTTTGGCTTTTTCAAGAGAGGCTTTATTACTGCCACTTTTAGTGAGTTTGGTACACATCCGGTGGATAGAGAGCCGTTTATTATGTTCAACATAGGAGGGCCAAGCACATGAAGCAGCTCTTTCAGTAGTTTAGTTGGAATAGGATCCAGTATGCAGCTTGAAGGTTTAGAGGCCATGATTATTTTCATCATTGTGTCAAGAGATATAGTACTAAAACACTTCAGTGTCTCTCTTGATCCTAGGTCCTGGCAGAGTTTTGCAGACTCAGGACAGCTAAGCTTTGGAGGAATACGCAGATTTAAAGAGGAGTCCGTAATTTGCTTTCTAATGATCATGATCTTTTCCTCAAAGAAGTTCATGAATTTATTACTGCTGAAGTGAAAGCCATCCTCACTTGGGGAATGCTGCTTTTTAGTTAGCTTTGCAACAGTATCAAAAATAAAATTTGGATTGTTCTTATTTTCCTCAATTAATTTGGAAAAGTAGGATGATCGAGCAGCAGTGAGGGCTCTTCGATACTGCACGGTACTGTCTTTCCAAGCTAGTCGGAAGACTTCCAGTTTGGTGTGGCGCCATTTCCGTTCCAATTTTCTGGAAGCTTGCTTCAGAGCTCGGGTATTTTCTGTATACCAGGGAGCTAGTTTCTTATGACAAATGTTTTTAGTTTTTAGGGGTGCAACTGCATCTAGGGTATTGCGCAAGGTTAAATTGAGTTCCTCAGTTAGGTGGTTAACTGATTTTTGTCCTCTGACGTCCTTGGGTAGGCAGAAGGAGTCTGGAAAGGCATCAAGAAATCTTTGTGTTGTCTGAGAATTTATAGCATGACTTTTGATTCTCCTTGGTTGGGGTCTGAGCAGATTGTAATAAAATGGTGGTCCGATAGTCCAGGATTATGAGGAAAAACATTAAGATCCACAACATTTATTCCATGGGACAAAACTAGGTCCAGAGTATGACTGTGGCAGTGAGTAGGTCCAGAGACATGTTGGACAAAACCCACTGAGTCGATGATGGCTCCAAAAGCCTTTTGGAGTGGGTCTGTGGACTTTTCCATATGAATATTAAAATCACCAAAAATTAGAATATTATCTGCTATGACTACAAGGTCCGATAGGAATTCAGGGAACTCAATTCCCGTAACGGGAGGAGTAGAGACAAGAGAAGACTCGGCCTCAGACTCCGACTCGCTACTTAATGGGGAAAACCGGTTGAAAGTTTCTGTCGGCTGAATGAGCGACACCAGTTGAGCATTCCTACAGCATTTCCCTCCAGAAGCCATGAGAAAGTTGTCCGGCTGCGGGGACTGTGCGGGGGGATTTATACTACTATCTGTACTTACTGGTGGCACAGACGCTGTTTCATCCTTTCCTACACTGAAATTACCCTTGCCTAACGATTGCGTCTGAAGCTGAGCTTGCAGCACAGCTATCCTCGCCGTAAGGCGATCGTTCTCCTGTATATTATAAGTACAGCGACTGCAATTAGAAGGCATCATGTTAATGTTACTACTTAGCTTCGGCTGTTGAAGGTGCTGACGAACCATGTCCAGATAAAGCGTCCGGAGTGAAAAAGTTGAATGAGGGAAAAAAGTTGTGAGGGAAAAACAAAAAATATAAACGGTAAAGTTGTCAGCTAGCAAAGTAAGGTTGGCAACAAAACGCACAGCAACACGTCTAAAAACCCACATGGTATCAAAAACGAACTAGTTAGAAATTATTTAAACATTTTGCTGTAGGCTACTATTTACTAGTTAACTAAAAAACATGTATGTCATATGAAATGTTCACTCCACTCAGTTTTGTAATCAAAACTTACCAGAAAGCATGTAGTCCTTGGCTCAGTAGTGTGGGCTCAATTGCATCTCATTAGTGTGAAAGATCTTGAGAATCAGCTGTACATGTAATGGAAGCGTGCACTGTGCATGTGATGGCAGAATGCACTGTGCATAGAGACGGTTGCAATTCCATTGAATTGGGGATAGTTTAACCAAAATATGCCACAAGACCTAGAATTTCCTTGTATATCCCACAAAAAAAGGTTCACTGTCATAAGCTAACTTATTTGATGAATTTTAAGCAAAATTCCTGGGCTTAACTTCACATGGAAAATTTGCAGCCCTAATTCAGACTAGGAAGTGGCTATTGCGTCTCAAAATGGACAAACAGTACTATTGAAGCTTTTTTTCTCGTTTTTCAAGCGAATGTCTTTTCAACGGAGTATGTGAGTACACTCGTTTGGCTGAAGCATGCTAATCCGTTACGGGGTCATCTGTCAGTGTCAGAAGATGTGGCCAGCTGAGCAAAAGGGAGAGGGGAAAAAGGAAGAGAAACGAGGGGTGCTCAGCAGAGCCAGGCAGTGGTGTTTAGGGGACACCTCACCCCCCCTGCCTCATCTCCCCCCAGGAGGTTATCAGAGGAATGGGGTGAGGGAGCACCACTGTCCTCCCTGTAACTGGAGTTCACAAAGGCATTTGTCTTTCTGTCACAGGAAGAAGAGAAAAGAGAACTCGTACGGATCGTCAGATGCCCAGAAACCAGGTCAGTGAACATTTTACTTTGTAAAAGATGTCATTCATATAACTGCACATCAAAATTGAATCATTTATTTTGTGAGAAACAGAACATGTATGGTGAAGATGAGCCCTAGAAATAATCCATGTTGTTATAGTGATACCCAGTCAGTGGACAGGTTACCTATCATTCATCATTATGGCTGCTTTAAGGAAACTGCCAGAGTCCATTTGTTGATCTGTGACAACATGTCTGTGCTGTGTAGTGGGGGGTGTGGTTAGTGAAAATTCAGTCAGGCCTGGGCTTGCATCTGGGGCTTATATCTTTGCTCTCTCTCCATGCTAGAGTCCTGTCATTATATCTGTCTGTCTGTGGAGTTGTCTTTTTACTGCCTGCCGGCCCTCAGGTTGCTGGAAGCAGATCAAGCAGCCGTTTGCCAGGCACCAGTCCACAGAGTTCACCATCAGCTACAGCTCAGAGAAAGACCCAATACAGAAACTAGACCTGGTCACCAGCACCATGGCAGGTGAGGACACATGCACTCACTGAGACGTACGTCCATACTCCCACACTTCCAATCATCACAACTCAAGAGACTGAGGCACCCATGGAAGTGAATATAGAACCGTTCTGTGGCGGTCACGAAATTCTGTCAGCCGGTGATTGTCAAACAAATAACTGCCGGTCCCATGGTAATTTACCATGAATTAACATGAACACTTTTAGCATCTCCTGTCTTCCACACATAACCTACAAGCCACTGATGCAGACCTTTGGAACATCTACATTTTAAGAAATCCAGTATTATAAATCCATGTAATGTAGCCTACACCTTCACAATAAATCCATTATTTATTTTAGACAGGTCTAAAGAAACATCATATGAAGAAAATGTAGTCTATTTCAGAATAACAGAATAGCATACTCTTGTCTTTATGTTAGGTCCTGATCTGGCTATGCCATTTGGCTGTGGGCTACACTAGTTCATTTAGTAGACAAGATTAGCTTAGAATTCCGTGGCATTATTTTATATTATTTTACAAAGCTGAATAAAATAGAAAGGATATTTTCTCCAAACGATTTGATGGAGTGTGCACATGCGGCTATTCTGTGTTGAGCGTTTAACAAAGAAATAGGTACTCCTATATGCTTCATTTAGATTAATTAATGTAACTTTAATTGTTCTACAAACGTTGGGTTATGTTTTGATTTTTAATACATTGTATGGCTGTATGATGCAACTCCAATGATTTGAAAAAAGTCGCATTAAAGGCATGAGCTCTGCTTAGTTTTTTGCGCAGGCTGTACACCCTTCATCATTCTCTCATTCACAATTTAACATGCACTTGATAATGCCTCGAATTTCCCACTGGCATCCCGTTTGTGTGGCTGCCCCCTAAAAAATCCATACCTTTTGTGGCTGTTGTACACTGGGGCTAAATATAATAATTAGAATTCCCTTCTCCCTGGGTGCTGAATGCTCCGAAGCACCTGTTACTCACATGGCTCTCAATCACGTGATCCGGTCTTTCTCACAGGCTACAAGTGAAGACCTACACATTGGAGACGTAACTGCTCACACTCTTATCCAATTCCGAGGTGCATATTACAGATATTGGAAGAACTGTCCACATTTACTTTGTCAGCCAACTAGATGAGTAGGCCTAACGAACAGCAAAAGCACTAGCCAATGTCAATCTACTATCCCCCATAGTACAAAAGTTGACCTATTCTGTGCGAGAAATAAATATTCCAAAAATAGTCTGGGACAGTTGTGGGATCTGATAGATCCCAAAATAAGAGAACCACTAGCATCAAAAAACCTTTTTTACACAATGAGGCTAACGCAACAGATCAGAACGTTTAGCTTAAAATGTTGATAAACTATTAGGCTATTTCTTCACATTATAAGCGCAGCAATGTGCACACGGCAGTAGGCTATAAGCGCGAATGTTCCACTAGCGGAAAACACAATTATCAAAAGTGAGCCCAAATGCGATTATGCTTTTATTAAAGGTGCAATTTTATGGTGAACATTTTCTTCCCCAAACTTGAAACTCATGCGCTGCTTCTGTATGCCAGTTAGGCAATAATGTGCTTCATTTTAAAAACTTATTTGGCCACTTTAGTTGTGATACAAACCTTATTAAAACATGGGTGAGTTGCAAAAAATACTTTGTTTCTTATGCTGGTGATAATAGATAATTCACAAGTGATAGGCTAATATTCTCACCCATCAGACTATTCTTGATTTAATCTTGTCTTTACATATGCTAAATAATATATGTGTGAAATTTGTTTTGATTTAGAATGAACCATTATCATGCACCTGTCTCGAAAACAGGGGCAGGGAAAATAGATGTAATCTATGCACTTAAATAGCGAATGGAGGACGCTTTTCCCGTGGTTCATTTTCATGCCAGCCAGGTAGGTTATACTCCTGTTGTAAAGAGAAACAATGTGCTAAATATTAGGGCTGGGCGATATGGCCAAAATCTCATATCCCGACAAACTCAGCAAAAAAGAAATGTCCTCTCACTGTCAACTGCGTTTATTTTCAGCAAACTTAACATGTGTAAATATTTGTATGAACATGACAAGATTCAACAACTGAGACATAAACTGAACAAGTTCCACAGACATGTGACTAACATAAATGGAATAATGTGTCCCTGAACAAAGGTGGGGTCAAAATCAAAAGTAACAGTCAGTATCTGGTGTGGCCACCAGCTGCATTAAGTACTGCAGAGCATCTCCTCCTCATGGACTGCACCAGATTTGCCAGTTCTTTCTGTGGGATGTTACCCCACTCTTCCACCAAGGCACCTGCAAGTTCCCAGACATTTCTGGAGGGAATGGCCCTATCAATCAATTGTATTTTATATAGCCCTTCGTACATCAGCTAATATCTCGAAGTGCTGTACAGACACCCAGCCTAAAACCCCAAACAGCTAGTAATGCAGGTGTAGAAGCACGGTGGCTAGGAAAAACTCCCTAGAAAGGCCAAAACCTAGGAAGAAACCTAGAGAGGAACCAGGCTATGAGGGGTGGCCAGTCCTCTTCTGGCTGTGCCGGGTGGAGATTATAACAGAACTATGCCAAGATGTTCAAAAATGTTCATAAGTGACAAGCATGGTCAAATAATAATCATGAATAATTTTCAGTTGGCTTTTCATAGTCGATCATCAAGAGTTGAAAAACAACAGGTCTGGGACAGGTGGCGGTTCCATAACCGCAGGCAGAACAGTTGAAACTGGAATAGCAGCAAGGCCAGGCGGACTGGGGACAGCAAGGAGTCACCACGGCCGGTAGTCCCGACGTATGGTCCTAGGGCTCAGGTCCTCCGAGAGAAAGAAAGAGAGAAGGAGAAAATTAGAGAGAGACAAGATTTTCAAAATGTTCATAAATGACAAGCATGGTCAAATAATAATCAGGAATAAATCTCAGTTGGCTTTTCATAGCCGATCATTAAGAGTTGAAAACAGCAGGTCTGGGACAGGTGGGGGTTCCATAACCGCAGGCAGAACAGTTGAAACTGGAATAGCAGCAAGGCCAGGCGGACTGGGGACAGCAAGGAGTCACCACGGCCGGTAGTCCCGACGTATGGTCCTAGGGCTCAGGTCCTCCGAGAGAAAGAAAGAGAGAAGGAGAAAATTAGAGAGAGACAAGATTTTCAAAATGTTCATAAATGACAAGCATGGTCAAATAATAATCAGGAATAAATCTCAGTTGGCTTTTCATAGCCGATCATTAAGAGTTGAAAACAGCAGGTCTGGGACAGGTAGGGGTTCCGTAACCGCAGGCAGAACAGTTGAAACTGGAATAGCAGCAAGGCCAGGCGGACTGGGGACAGCAAGGTGTCATCATGCCCGGTAGTCCTGACGTATGGTCCTAGGGCTCAGGTTCTCAGAGAGAAAGAGAGAACGAGAGAATTAGAGAGAGCATACTTAAATTCACACAGGACACTGGATAAGACAGGAGAAGTACTCCAGGTAACCAACTGACCCTAGCCCCCCGACACAAACTACTGCAGCATAAATACTGGAGGCTGAGACAGGAGCGGTCAGGAGACACTGTGGCCCCATCCGAAGAAACCCCCGGACAGGGCCAAATAGGAAGGATATAACCCCACCCACTTTGCCAAAGCACAGCCCCCGCACCACTAGAGGGAAATCCTCAACCACCAACTTACAATCCTGAGACAAGGCCGAGTATAGCCCACAAAGGTCTCCACCACAGCACAAACCAAGGGGGGGCGCCAACCCAGACAGGAAGATCACGTCAGTAACTCAACCCACTCAAGTGACGCACCCCTCCTAGGGACGGCATGAAAGAGCACCAGCAAGCCAGTGACTCAGCCCCTGTAACAGGGTTAGAGGCAGAGAATCCCAGTGGAGAGAGGGGAACCGGCCTGGCGGAGACAGCAAGGGGGGTTCGTTGCTCCAGAGCCTTTCCGTTCACCTTCACACTCCTGGGCCAGACTACACTCAATCATATGACCTACTGAAGAGATAAGTCTTCAGTAAAGACTTAAAGGTTGAGACCGAGTCTGCGTCTCTCACATGGGTAGGCAGACTGTTCCATAAAAATTGAGATCTATAGGAGAAAGCCCTGCCTCCCGCTGTTTGCTTAGAAATTCTAGGGACAATTAGGAGGCCTGCGTCTTGTGACCGTAGCGTACGTATTGGTATGTACGGCAGGACCAACTCGGAAAGATAGGTAGGAGCAAGCCCATGTAACGCTTTATAGGTTAACAGTAAAACCTTGAAATCAGCCCTTGCCTTAACAGGAAGCCAGTGTAGGGAAGCTAGCACTGGAGTAATATGATCAAATTTCTTGGTTCTAGTCAGGATTCTAGCAGCCGTATTTAGCACTAACTGAAGTTTATTTAGTGCTTTATCCGGGTAGCCGGAAAGTAGAGCATTGCAGTAGTCTAACCTAGAAGTAACAAATGCATGGATTAATTTTTCTGCATCATTTTTGGACAGAAAATTTCTGATTTTTGCAATGTTACGTAGATGGAAAAAAGCTGTCCTTGAAACAGTCTTGATATGTTCGTCAAAAGAGAGATCAGGGTCAAGAGTAACGCCGAGGTCCTTCACAGTTTTATTTGAGACGACTTTACAACCATCAAGATGAATTGTCAGATTTAACAGAAGATCTCTTTGTTTCTTGGGACCTAGAACAAGCATCTCTGTTTTGTCCGAGTTTAAAAGTAGAAAGTTTTCAGCCATCCACTTCCTTATGTCTGAAACACAGGCTTCTAGCGAGGGCAATTTTGGGGCTTCACCATGTTTCATTGAAATGTACAGCTGTGTGTCATCCGCATAGCAGTGAAAGTTAACATTATGTTTTCGAATAACATCCCCAAGAGGTAAAATATATAGTGAAAACAATAGTGGTCCTAAAACGGAACCTTGAGGAACACCGAAATGTACAGTTGATTTGTCAGAGGACAGACCATTCACAGAGACAAACTGATATCTTTCCGACAGGTAAGATCTAAACCAGGCCAGAACTTGTCCGTGTAGACCAATTTGGGTTTCCAGTCTCTCCAAAAGAATGTGGTGATCGATGGTGTCAAAGGCAGCACTAAGGTCTAGTAGCACGAGGACAGATGCAGAGCCTCGGTCTGACGCCATTAAAAGGTCATTTACCACCTTCACAAGTGCAGTCTCAGTGCTATGATGGGGTCTAAAACCAGACTGAAGCATTTCGTATACATTATTTGTCTTCAGAAAGGCAGTGAGTTGCTGCGCAACAGCTTTTTCTAAAATCTTTGAGAGGAATGGAAGATTCGATATAGGCTGATAGTTTTTTATATTTTCCGGGTCAAGGTTTGGCTTTTTCAAGAGAGGCTTTATCACTGCCACTTTTAGTGAGTTTGGTACACATCCGGTGGATAGAGAGCTGTTTATTATGTTCAACATAGGAGGGCCAAGCACAGGAAGCAGCTCCTTCAGCAGTTTAGTAGGAATAGGATCCAGTATGCAGCTTGAAGGTTTAGAGGCCATGATTATTTTCATCATTGTGTCAAGAGATATAGTACTAAAACACTTAAGTGTCTCTCCCGATCCCAGGCCCTCGCAGAGCTGTGCAGATCCAGGACAGCTAAGCCCTGGAGGAATACGCAGATTCAAAGAGGAGTCCGTAATTTGCTTTCTAATGGTCATGATCTTTTCCTCAAAGAAGTTCATGAATTTATTACTGCTGAAGTGAAAGCCATCCTCTCTTGGGGAATGCTGCTTTTTAGTTAGTTTCGCAACAGTATCAAAAATTTTTTTGGGATTGTTCTTATTTTCCTCGATTAAGTTGGAAAAGTAGGATGATCGAGCAGCAGTGAGGGCACTTCGGTACTGCACGGTACTGTCTTTCCAAGCTAGTCGGAAGACTTCCAGTTTGGTGTGGCGCCATTTCCGTTCCAATTTCCTGGAAGCTTGCTTCAAAGCTCGGGTATTTTCTGTATACCAGGGAGCTAGTTTCTTATGACAAATGTTTTTCGTTTTTAGGGGTGCAACTGCATCTAGGGTATTGCGCAAGGTTAAATTGAGTTCCTCAGTTAGGTGGTTAACTGATTTTTGTCCTCTGACGTCCTTGGGTAGGCAGAAGGAGTCTGGAAGGGCATCAAGGAATTTTTGTGTTGTCTGAGAATTTATAGCATGACTTTTGATGCTCCTTGGTTGGGGTCTGAGCAGATTATTTGTTGCGATTGCAAACGTAATAAAATGGTGGTCCGATAGTCCAGGATTATGTGGAAAAACATTAAGATCTACAACATTTATTCCATGGGACAAAACTAGGTCCAGAGTATGACTGTGGCAGTGAGTAGGTCCAGAGACATGTTGGACAAAACCGAGTCGATAATGGCTCCGAAATACTTTTGGAGTGGGTCTGTGGACTTCTCCATGTGAATATTAAAATCACCAAAAATTAGAATATGATCTGCTATGACTACAAGGTCTGATAGGAATTCAGGAAACTCAGAGAGGAACGCTGTATATGGCCCAGGAGGCCTGTAAACAGTAGCTATAAAAAGTGATTGACTAGGCTGCATAGATTTCATGACTAGAAGCTCAAAAGACGAAAACGCCATTTTTTTTTTTGTAAATTGAAATTTGCTATCGTAAATGTTAGCAACACCTCCGCCTTTGCGGGATGCACGGGGGATATGGTCACTAGTGTAACCAGGAGGTGAGGCCTCATTTAACACAGTAAATTCATCAGGCTTAAGCCATGTTTCAGTCAGGCCAATCACATCAAGATTATGATCAGTGATTAGTTCATTGACTATGACTGCCTTTGAAGTGAGGGATCTAACATTAAGTAACCCTATTTTGAGATGTGAGGTATCACGATCTCTTTCAATAATGGCAGGAATGGAGGAGGTCTTTATCCTAATAAGATTGCTAAGGCGAACACCGCCATGTTTAGTTTTGCCCAACCTAGGTCGAGGCACAGACACAGTCTCAATGGGTATGGCTGAGCTGACTACACTGACTGTGCTATTGGCAGACTCCACTAAGCTGGCAGGTTGGCTAACAGCCTGCTGCCTGGCCTGCACCCTATTTCATTGTGGGGCTAGAGGAGTTAGAGCCCTATCTATGTTGGTAGATAAGATGAGAGCACCCCTCCAGCTAGGATGGAGTCCGTCACTCCTCAGCAGGTCAGGCTTGGTCCTGTTTGTGGGTGAGTCCCAGAAAGAGGGACAATTATCTACAAATTCTATATTTTGGGAGGGGCAGAAAACAGTTTTCAACCAGCGATTGAGTGCTGAGACTCTGCTGTAGAGCTCGTCACTCCCCCTAACTGGGAGGGGGCCAGAGACAATTACTCGATGCCGACACATCTTTCTAGCTGATTTACACGCTGAAGCTATGTTGCACTTGGTGACCTCTGACTGTTTCATCCTAACATCGTTGGTGCCGACGTGGATAACAATATCTCTATACTCTCTACACTCGCCAGATTTAGCTTTAGCCAGCACCATCTTTAGATTAGCCTTAACGTCGGTAGCCCTGCCCCCTGGTAAACAGTGTATGATCGCTGGGTGATTCGCTTTAAGTCTAATACTGCGGGTAATGGAGTCGCCAATGACTAGGGTTTTCAATTTGTCAGAGCTAATGGTGGGAGCCTTCGGCGTCTCAGACCCCGTAACGGGAGGAGTAGAGACAAGAGAAGACTCAGACTCAGACTCCGACTCGCTACATAATGGGGAGAACCGGTTGAAAGTTTCTGTCGGCTGAATGAGCGACACCGGTTGAGCATTCCAACAGCATTTCCCTCCAGAAGCCATGAGAAAGTTGTCCGGCTGCGGGGACTGTGCGGGGGGATTTATACTAACGTTACTATCTGTACTTACTGGTGGCACAGACGCTGTTTCTTCCTTTCCTACACTGAAATTACCCTTGCCTAACGATTGCGTCTGAAGCTGGGCTTGTAGCACAGCTATTCTCGCCGTAAGGCGATCGTTCTCCTGTATATTATGAGTACAGCGACTGCAATTAGAAGACATCATGTTAATGTTACTACTTAGCTTCGGCTGTTGAAGGTGTTGACGAACCATGTCCAGATAAAGCGTCCGGAGTGAAAAAGTTGAATGAGGGGAAAAAGTTGCGATGGAAAAAACTAAAAATATAAACGGTAATTAAAAACAAAAACAAAACAAAAAAACGTAAAGTTGTCAGCTAGCAAAGTAAAGTTGGCAGCAAAACGCACAGCAACAAAACGCACAGCAACACGTCTGCAGATTCAACAGGAAGTGTGTTACTGTGTTAGTTGTTCTCAGAGGGAGATGTCCGCAAGCCCTCACCCTCTGATCCAACAGGTCCCAGACGTGCTCAATGGGATTGAGATCCGGGCTCTTCGTTGGCCATGGCAGAACACTGACATTCCTGTCTTGCAGGAAATCACGCACAGAATGAGCAGTATGGCTGGTGGCATTGTCATGCTGGAGGGTCATGTCAGGATGAGCTTGCAGGAATGGTACCACATGAGGGAGGAGGATGTCTTCCCTGTAATGCACAGCGTTGATATTGCCTGCAATGACAACAAGCTCAGTCCGATGATGCTGTGACACACTGCCCCAGACAATGACGGACGGACCCTCCACCTCCAAATCGATCCCTCTCCAGAGTACAGGCCTCAGTGTAACGCTCATCCCTTCAACGATAAACGCGAATCCGACCATCACCCCTGGTGAGACAAAACCGTGAATCGTCAGTGAAGAGCATTTTTTGCCAGTCCTGTCTGGTCCAGCGATGGTGGGTTTGTGCCCATAGGCAACGTTGTTGCCGGTGATGTCTAGTGAGGACCTGCCTTACAACAGGCCTACAAGCCCAGCCTATTGCGGACAGTCTGAGCACTGATGCAGGGATTGTGCGTTCCTGGTGTAACTCAGGCAGTTGTTGTTGCCATCCTGTACCTGTTCCGCAGGTGTGATGTTCGGATGTACCGATCCTGTGCAGGTGTTGTTACACGTGGTCTGCCACTGCGAGGACGATCAGCTGTCCGTCCTGTCTACCTGTAGCGCTGTCTTAGGCGTCTCACAGTACGGTCATTGCAATTTATTGCCCTGGCCACATCTGCAGTCGTCATGCCTCCCTGCAGCATGCCTAAGGCACGTTCACACAGATGAGCAGGGACCCTGGGCATCTTTCTTTTGGTGTTTTTCAGAGTCCGTAGAAAGGCCTCTTTTTAGTGTTCTAAGTTTTCATAACTGTGATCTTAATTGCCTACCGTCTGTAAGCTGTTAGTGTCTTAACTACCTTTCCACAGGTGCATGTTCATTAATTGTTTATGGTTCATTGAACAAGCATGGGAAACGGTGTTTAAACCCTTTACAATGAAGATCTGTGAAGTTATTTGGATTTTTACAAATTATCTTTGAAAGACAGGGTTTTGAAAAATGGACGTTTCTTTTTTTGCTGAGTTTAGGTCATTTCATATCCCGATAAAGATACATATCACGATATTGCACGTTTTCTGTCAATTCAATGAATAAATAGTTTATATAAAATGACCACATGTAAAGGCCTATTTCTTATTACATTTTGAATTTTACTCAACAAATAAAAGGTTATTTCTCCTCTTATTTAGAACCTTTGTGCAAATGTTCTATTAAGCATGTAACAAAATATAAAATACTAATGTATAAAAAGGTAAATAGAAAACACTTCAACTATAGTTGCAAAGAAAATATAGGCCTAAAATATATATATATATATATATATATATATAATTTATTTATTTTGGGGGGCTTGCCCGCTTTGCATGTTATTTTCGCATTTAATACATGTCACAAATCAATTTGCATTTGGTACCTTGGGCCGAGTGTTAGCACCAACTCACGAAACCCCCGTTTCTCGACCGTGTAAATTGGGGCCATGTCTTTGCAGATGTAAGTTGTAACGGCAGCTGTTATCTCCTTCCATCTTTGTGATTCTTTGCCATACGGTTTGCCGCGGGCAAAAGCCTCTTGCAACGTCTGAGTTGGGGGTTTGTTTTTGAGCCCTCGACTGTACTTTTGGGTCTCATCCGTAGACTCTCTCCGTAATGTTTCACAAGATTCTTGCATAGGTGGTAAGAGGTTAGTGGTATTTGAGCCTGTTGTCGGGACCGGCCTGCGGCATATTTTGCAGAGGACTGTTTTCTGGTCTGTGTCAGACTTTTCATACCCAAACCACATCCATGCGACCGAAGTAGCCCCTCTTTTAGGTACGAGCTCCGTGTCTCTGTGTTCTATGTCACGTTCACTCTCCTCCATGTTTGTTTGTGTTGCAAATTTTCTTTCACACGGCACGTGCGTCGTCCAATTGACTAAAAATATTGCCGTATAGAGTGATTTGCGACACAATGAAATAAACGAGAGCATAATATGAAACGATAAAAGTTTTTTTATCGTCACACAATATACATCGTCATATCGCCCAGCCCTACTTAATATTAGGAAAAGCCTATAGAAAGCTGATGAGATTCTCCTCTTTTTAGTAGAGGCCATCACTCTGTTTTCTCACCCAATTGCATAGCCTATAGAAATGTTTTACAACATGAGCTCATGGGCTCTCATGAAGTGTTTGATTAGATTTTCGATTACATTTGCATTGATATCAGAGAGATTAGAGGGACAATAGAGTGCTGAGTACCAGTTAGCAAGTTTGGAAGGCTACTAATGACCATCAGCAGTATCAGAGCTTGAAGAAGCCCAATCACCGTGACTAAAAGATCACATGGAATTTGACTCCCTTTGAGTCCCGTTGTGGTGGTAATACAGTCACCGTAACAGCCCTAGGCACCACCACCTGCTATTGAACTTCCATCTTCCTTCACGAGAGGCTGGGTTACTTGTATTGATCCATAATTACTCCATCACCCAGGCAGTGTGTGGTGGTAAACTCTGAAAGTCAAGCTCTCCACTCTTTACAGACAACCCCATTCACAGTAACTGTGACCCTTCTTGCGCACACAATTCTCTGCTTTACAGTTCTCTGCTCACTCCATGGCCAAGGTAATCTAGAACTCATTGTAAGCTCCTGGCTCAGTGTGTGAACCGACCATACAAAGTAAGAAGACATCACACAATGGCCTGAAAAGCCAGTTGACGATCCTCTCTTCTCTGGCTCTTATTAGTAATTACATGTAATTCTGGGTAAGCTGGAGAGGTTTGATCATTAAAGCTGGAGCCAGTAGGAGGCTAGCCAGTGTAATCCTTGACTTTGGAAAGTCCTCTAGTAGTCTGCTGAATAGTTCCTGACAGGCTGAGAGGCAGCCAGATGAGTAATGGTCTACTGCTACTGTTAATAATCCACAGCTTCCCTTCAGGGCACCAATTATTGATGATTCACATACTCTGCCAGGGTTGAATATTCTATATTTAGATAGATCACAGGCTCCCTGTGCACTGTAAACCTGCTACCTGTATATGCAGAGAAATCAAAGAGATAATGTCCGTGTTGAAAAAGTGGTGTCCTTTTGATCTATAACAGAGTGATGTAATTCATTATAACTGAGTGAAAACAATTTTAAGTTGGTGTTTTAATATGCTCATTCCAAAACAGAATGTCACGTTTGATCACCGGGACACTGGTAATAAAGTTGGTAGTATTCAGTTCTGTTCTTAAGTGGCCTGTGTCCTTGTCCTCCAGAGTACCAGCAGCCTCTGATGATTGGGGTTGGCACAGTGGCCAGGAAGGGCTCTACGTTCCGGCCTATGGACATGGAGACCAAGGAGGATCCTAGCAACCCCTCCACCCACTACGACTACCTGCACACAGCCAACCAGTATGCCCTGCCTCTCACCAACCAGGAGCCAGAGTACGCCACGCCCATCATTGAGCATCACACCTTCCACAAGGACGGGTTCCTGCCCGACCCGGCTAGTTACAGCGTCCCAGGTGTGATCCTCAGCAAGACCCCATCCTTTAAAACCCTGGACAGGAAGGCAGGGGTGGGCTCCTCCGGGGGCTACCAGATGCCCCAGCTCAAAATAGACCGGGAACACAGTAACTCTGAGGGGGTCTACGACAGCCCCAAGGTGAACAAGCCTGTGTGCCAGAGCAGTGGCCTCTCAGACTACCAGAGCCCCCAGGCCAAGCCGGCCGTGCTGGAAACCTACTCCACCCCCAGGGACTGTGTGAGGGTGGCCCCCACCATGGGCCATAGGCCGGACCATAGACCAGACCCTGAGGGCAGTTCTGGAGGAACCTGAAGATGGAACATGTCTGGGACTACAGGACTAAACTGTCAAACTGTGATTTTGATCAGTTCACGGCCGTTTGAGATTGAGCTTACTGTAGCAAACACAACCGGTAAATGATTTCTCAACTGACTTTCGGGAATGTGGGAGACGACAGTGTTTGTGTTTGTATCGGAGGCTGTGCTGACAGACATTTTGTGAATAAGAAAATACAGATGGTTACTTTAACTGTCCTATTTTTTTTAAGGGGTGGGGTGATTTATTAAAAAGCAAATGGTGATGGAGACAGGAAATGTCCTGAAAAATGGGAAAATGCTTCTCCTCATTCTCAACTGTGACTGTAACATACATTAAGAAATAATGTGACTTCGTTCCTTAACTGTACAGTATATTTTGAGGGCATGATAAAGCTTTCAGAATCTCTCGGTCTGAGGTTAAGCTGCTTTCAGCAGGGAAGCATAGAGGAAGCAGAGTGCTTTATTAAATGAAGCAGCACCCCAGTTAAAAGTGGTAGATTTGTCCCCAGCGGGTCCTACTATAGGATGTTTTACAAAGTCAGTCAGTGCTCTTAACAAATAATTGTAAGTACACACTGTGAATGAAGTGACTGAAAGGACTGGTGTCACCGCATGGGGTCCCCCACAATGGGGGCTTTGTCACCATGTTGCAGGGGGCTCTGAAGCCGACGGCTGCATTGCTGCTCTGTATCAGTCTGGAGGCAGATCTGGTCAGTGTGATCAGAGAGCCAATGAAAAGGCAACGGCAGAGTGTTTACAGTTAGTCTGGCGTATTGAGAAACGTCCAGCTGGGGATTTAGGAGAGTAAACTGGACTACAACACATCACAAAGCTGTGTTTCTAGATGCTCTGTTTAACTGGACAAGGTGAAGAACTACTATACAGGCCAGTTCCATTTAAATTGATCTTGAATACAAAGCCATGTTGAATGGTACCGATACTACAGTCTAGTCGATTTGTGTATAGGTGTGTACATACAAGTGCATAGTTTGAAAATGTATATTGCCAAGAGGAAAGAAAAAAGAAAAATGCTGTCGACTGTATTTAAAGCACCTGTGAGTGTGGTGTTGCTGCTGTGTACTGAAGACAGAACTTAGGATCGAGCTAAGAACTCTTTCATTTCTGTGAAATCTTTTGGGGAAATCTTTTCAGCTGGGTTGTATGTACATGTACTGCGAGAGGTTATTCTCTACAGACTCTCTCTGTGATGTCACTCTCTTTCAAAGCGTTCTGTGTGTCTACTGCATGTTGGCTGTAAGCTGAGCCCTGAATAAAAACACCAGCAGTTGACTTCTTCATGTCAAGGTCTCTTTACTATGTGAAAATGTGTTTCTCAGCAGCCGTAGCCTCGGCCCTAGGATGCCCGGCATTCCAGTCCCAGCGCCCAAAGAAGCAGGAAGTTACAGGATCCCCCACCTCCACTCAGCCTGTGTCTGTCTGTGGAGGAATGTGGCAGTTTGGTGTCAGTCGTGGGGAAGCAGCTGATAATCAGCGACACTGCTGCTGCCCAGTCCTCCCAGCTATGGGCCCAACCGAGGGGAGAGAGCTGGGTGGTGGGGGGGTATGACGGCCTCTCTGAGGACCCTGATAACACGTCACTGGTCTCTTCAGAAGCGGGGGGTAGGGTGATGGTCTGATGGAGATAGACTAGGCTTGAGTAGAGCCTGTTTTGTGGCTGTGATCAGAGTGTCTGCCAGTGGCCTCGTCGTTCACACAGGGGTGTGGAACACTGTTTACACCTCCAGCCTCCAACCCAAAGCTACATGAAAGCTCAGACTCAGAGCAGCTCTCTGTGAACACACTGCTCCTAGCTATTCAGCTTATCCCCTCAAATTCCAGTCATGTCTCTTCTTGCAGACTGCTGACTTTGTTCATATGAGCTTGAAGAGTATGGCCTTTTCTCAATTGCATACTACTCAAGTCCTCTGTATCCTCAAAACCAATTGGATGAGAAAGCCTGATGTCCCTCCCCTCTGACCTAATGGGTTTTGAGGAGATGAAAGGATGTGAGGAGTATACAATTGATTGAAGGCCCATCTGTTTTGTACTGTGCCTCCCATCGAAACGGCTTAAACGGTTCAAATCTAAAATTGGAGCTTATTTTAAAGTATTTGGCAAATCTTATTTTTTTTTACCATAACTAAGATCAGCAGTTGGAATCAACTTTTAATTAGCAAAATTTTTATTATGCTTGTTACTATTAATCACTGAATAATTGCCATGAATGTTGCCATTTTCATGTATGGATAAACTCACTGTACCGACTGGTTCTACAGTTTACATCGCCCCCTGGTGTTCATTGTGGTTCACTGAACAAAAGCAATATTATAGTAACAATAATAAACAGATCAGAAAAAATTACTTCCACTTTATCATTCTGTTCCTCATTCAAACATTTGGATCTTCACATTTCAACCTAGTGAAGATTGAATCCTTCAAGAGATCTGAGCCCTGACGGCTGGGCGGGCTATCCACAGACCACATTGGGCAAATACATTTCTTTATTTAACGTTGTTATACATTACGTACAGATATTTCAGAGACCCCTTTTAAAATAACATTAAGAAAACAAGGTCGGGTAAAAAACTGTGTACAAAAAGGGAGCCTTTGTTCCTTTGGGCGAAATCACTGGCAACAAGCGGAAAGATGAACATTCTTTATGGCATGACATGCAGCGCCAGTGTTGGGATGACGCCTCGGTCTCTAGTGCCGCTCTGTCATTTCACTAACGTTAAGCAGGGAACTGTCCATGGCTTGGACACATCCTTCATGCAGAGCATTTGAGTTAGATCAAAGCGCAATTTACATCCAAAACCGGACCTGCAGTTTAGCCTCACTGATAAGAAATGGCCATGAATTAAATCAACATTAGTACACAAGGCTGTAGATTGTCATGACCCCCCACCCCCCACAATCACTCCATGGGGGTACATTTGTATTACGTAGAGATGCTACTACAGTAGCTAAATTCCAATATGATCTACAGAAATGCACCGATTTCTTATTTTAAAATAGCTAATACATTAATATAGCATATACAGATTTATTTCTAGTCTAAGATGATAGTTTGTGAATTTGAATAAATGGATCGTGCATAAAAACATTCTATTGCTATTAACCTTTGCATATACAGAATATAAATATACAGAAACCTTTTGGTTGTGTCAAATGAATTGAATAAAGCTGGAAAACAAACCCCCATCACTCAGATAAGGTTACCAACCTATGACAGACTGTACATTGATTTTTTTCTATTGTGTTATTGACTGTACGTTTGTTTATGTGTAACTGTTGTTTTTGTCGCACTGCTTTGCTTTATCTTGGCAAGGTCGCAGTTGTAAATGAGAACTTGTTCTCAACTGGCCTACCTGGTTAAATAAAGGTGAAATAAATACATTTGAAAAAGATATCAGAACACAGTGTAGCAGACACACTGTTGTCAGTCATCTCTGGGTCCTAACGAGTCTGAAGACACAGCTTGACTGCCACCACAAGACCACAGCACACCAGCAGTAGAGAAGGGTGGGAAAACCAACCAGCGATGGACTTTTGGGAGACGCATACAAAAGGCAAGATATGTACTTTGTTAAAAGGGACTAGAACAAAGGAGAAATCCTAGTTGAGTTTAAGAGGGGGAAAATAAAGACATTGCACTTCTAATTTCTGTCAACGTGACAATAACTGAAAAGACAAGATTTGGCCCTCCAATCCAGTGTCTCCCTATTCTGTCCTTTTGAGTTGTCCCCCTGAGCGCTCACTTCCTCTTACAGGCGACTCAATTTGCAGTGCTTTATACACACACTAATCATATCATTGTCGGTGTAATGTTGAAGATATAGCCCAACTTTGCAAACACTGGTCAGTTAAACACCATTAACTATGATAATGCCCTTTTAGTATAAAAGCTGTTTGAAAAGATCACCTGACGTTTCAGGCAGTTTTGGTGTGATGGAGTTTTTGCCTGCCTGGTGACATCACCAGGTGGTAAATTTGTTAATAGACCAATAAGAGAGTTCCAAACCTCTCTGCCAATAACAGCTAGTTTTCCCCTCCTCACTCAAACCACTCAGACAGTTCTAGCAAAAATCTTGCTTGAGAAACTGCTCTTGCTAAGGAGCAATTTGCTTCTATTTAACCATTTTAAATTGACAATAAATCACAGTAAGGTACCTAATTGCTACTCAGAAATGATTTTATATTGAGATTTTTTTTTTTTAACTGGTGCACTGGGTCATTAAAGAAAAACATTATGTAATGAGTCCTCAGAGGACTGAAAAACAGATGTATCCAGCATTTAAACACTGAACTATGGTGACATTCTGTGATACCATTAATCAAACACAGATGGAACACCCTCAAAGTTCATATAGTTAGAATTCTTTCCCTGTACATTCTGTTTTGACATAAAGTAGGTGAATGTAACTCTCTCATATTCTGAACAAAGGACTAGGCCTACTGGTGGATCTTAGAGCGGTGCAGGTTTGACGTGGGATTCAACATCGATATCATAATCAGTGGTAGAAGATGAACATTCAAGTTGAGAGAAAAACCCTCATCTACAGTAGCTACATGTGGAAGATAAAAATAAAAGCCAACATTTATGAAGGGAGAAGATCTTTCTCGGCCTTGTAAAATAGTATCCAGCATGGCAGTCCCAGTAAGGTAGTGTAGTCAGTGTGGGGGCAAAAAGGATCAGTAACTATACACAAACAGAGAAATATACCACTCAGCTGAGGGATATACCATCCATCGATTCTACTATCTTCTCCAAACTAGACCCACATCCTCTCCTCAATATCGGGTCTCATCTCATTGGCTCCTCACCACTGCACGAAGATGGTGACGTGAATTCAACAGAGCTCCGAGTGCGTTTCCATAACAACTTAATGATGAGTCAACTCTATCCCCACATATATCCTCCGGGGGACTCTGGTGCAGTCCAGTCTCTCAAATCTCATACAGTATAGTACACAAACACACATGCACTTCAGTCTTTCAGCTCCCCCCCCCCCCCCCCTCCCTCCCTCCCTCCCTCTCTCTATGACGAGCTCTCTCCGGACTCAGCAGCCTTAGACAGGGTCTCCTCCGATGGTGTCTCACTGGAGATCCCGGTGTCTCCGTTCTCCGGGCTGTCACTCACTGACATCTTCTCCAGAGCTGCAGCACAGAGAGAGAGAGAGAGACGGACATGAATACACTCTCTCTTTACTGGAGCATCTACCGTCACATTCTGTGGGCATTTCAGGTGGATGAAACGCTACATTTTCAGTTCATTCACATATGCTCATATGGCATTTTGGCACTCTTTAAAGTCCATTTTCACATTAACACAAAGACTCCCATTTGTATAAAGCAAGCGAAATGTGAAGACAACACTTTAAAATGCACGCACACTAAAATGAAGCCATACTACTATGAAAACAATGTGTTAGTTTTCTATGAATAATGAGGTACCGCAGACATAACTTACCTTGTAGCGATGCGGCGTCTGCGGTGCCGTTGTTCCTGCTGGCGGCTGACCCCTCCTCCAGCTCATCTAGGTAGAGCCGGTAGCGATGGCCGCCGTCATCCTCATACTCCACGTTCTCATCGTCAGAGTCCACCTCCGGGGCTACGTACACAACCTCAAACTCTATCTCTCCCCTCTGGAGACACACACACACACCACAGAGAGTGAGACAAAACTTAACAAGAGCTTACTTAGTTCATTTGTTGGTTTGCTGAGGCATGATTAACTGTTTTCCCCACCAATGCACAGCAGCAGTCCCGCAGGCTAAATTGACTAACCCCAGCATGAACCTTCATGAACCTCCGGTTGTAGGCTGACTGAGGTCACCACTGCTGTTTTAGAGAGAGGAGAGATGACTGACTCTCAGTAAAAGCTTAACCCCCAGGCTAACCACTAAATGGTCATACAGACACAAAAAGGTGTCACCAACTCAATAAAGGCTTTTGAAATCCCAAAAGGAATGTCTTAGCTTTTTACAATGGTTTTACTTAGCCTGGTCCCTTGGTGTACATGTACCAACGCTTCAATGCAGTCATTATGTCATACATGTATAGCATGACAACAAACATAACAAAGCAAACATATCTGGACCAGCAGGCTACGTTTGCCTGAATTCAAGATGCGAGCACTCAGCCCTTCTCTCTCCCAGGAGCTGAGTCTGACCTGTTGTGAGAGGATGGTGACAGCTTCCTTGTGTTTGGCGTCCCTCAGGTTGATGCTGTTGACAGCCAGGATGGCATCACCCACATGGAGCCCCCCACAGCGCTCCGCAGGCTGGGTAGGATGGATCTCTGAGATCAGGATGGGCACCCCGTGTTCCTTACCACCCTGTCCATCCGGAAATAAGACACACACACACATATTAAGGTATGGACCATGACAGATGAGCAACACACTATGGGTTAAGACATAGCATTTAACACTTTCTGGTTTGGGCTAAATTGGTGGAGGTTACCGTGATTGAAATTCCAAGTCCCTCGTGATCTTCTTTGGCCAGCACTACTTTACGAATAGGACCAACTCCTTGGGTCTTCTTCAGTACATCGGTTTCCTGAGGGAGAGATCGAACAGGCAAATAAATAGTGAAAAGCAAACAGTAAACATACCTTAACTACAATTAAGATCAATCCCCTAGCGATGGCTCTGATGTCCACTCACATGCCCTACTGGAGACGGTAGGGGTTTCTTGGGATCGTTGCGCCCCCTGCAGGCTCGGATGACTGTCTTGTGGCGGTGGAGGTGGATCTCAGCCTCCAGCTGGTTCCATAGTTTGTCATGAGCGGGCCCCTTCATGTCCCGACCCAGTAACTGGATCTGCTGAACCCTGGAGACAATGGACCCAAAGACAACCAGTTACCAATACCAGCATTATTGGTTTCAGGTAGTCCCTCCCTATTTCAAATCTGGGAATTTGGAGGGGAAGATCCTATTTGCGTTATGTCAAGATTAGGGTTGGAGCTGGAGTTAGGGTTGGAGCTGGAGTTAGGGTTGGAGCTGGAGTTAGGGTTGGAGCTGGAGTTAGGGTTGGAGCTGGAGTTAGGGTTGGAGCTGGAGTTAGGGTTGGAGCTGGAGTTAGGGTTGGAGCTGGAGTTAGGGTTGGAGCTGGAGTTAGGGTTGGAGCTGGAGTTAGGGTTGGAGCTGGAGTTAGGGTTACCTTCCAGCCAGCTCTTTGTCCAGGTACTTGGCTGCCAGTCTGGCCCCGTAGACCTCAGCCTGCAGTACGGCGATGTGCCTGCGGAGGGCCTCATTCTCCTTCTTATGCAGCTTGACCTCTGCCTCCAACTTCACTTCCTTCACCTTCTCCTTCTTGTTGGCCTGCAGCTCCCTCTCCTGTCACACACACACACAAAGATAAATGGTTGAGTTAAACTCTACAGAGAAAGATAGAGTGCAAGTGCTTTACTCCTATCAGCTTTGGCACTTTGCTGTACAGAGACCCATCCATGCTCCACTGAGGAGTCAGAGAGAATGGGCCATGACTGGAGGTTGGAGCAGTCTCCTCTGATCAACATTAGAGGAAGCGCAGTTGACAGGCACTGCAGCCGGCCCGCAGGGCAGGGAGCAGGAAAAGAGCAGTCCACTGCTGCATCCTCACAGGCTGGGCTGCAGCCACAAAGACCATGTCACAGACAAACATGGATACAATACACAGTATCGGTGAAGCAGAAATGAAATATCTACTTGACAACATACACACAAACAAGATAGGTGACTGTGGGTTTGGCTGTCATAAGTTCAAAGCATTGACACTTCTGCTGATTAAGAATGAACAACACGCAAACTGGGTTACTCACACACACACACATCCTGGAAATCATTGACTTCCCTTTGCGCTTTTTTGACTATTGAAACAAAACACGTTCCAAGTATCAAAACATGCACATTCCAATCAAATGGGGCAACACGGACATACATGAATAGGCAATAACAGACAATGCAACAAAGCTACAATAATTCCAGATCTGTTGTCACTGTCAGTCATTGCTAGCATGAGCCCCATAGACAGCCTGTTGGACTTGTTGATGAACTGTTGTTAGCAAGAGCAGGAAAAGACAGACCTTGAGGGTGGGATGAGTACAGACACAGACGCACAGCTATCCCCAACCAAAAAACCACACACACAGAGGACATGCACACACTTACCATCTCCTCCACTGAGGGAACAGGCTTAAGGTGAGAAGAACAGAGAAGGGGTAAGAGGTTAGAAAATCACAGCCAAGCAGTGGGGAAGAATGTGACCATTTACCACTTTACAGGCCCACTGGAACCTTAGCAGGTATACCAGATTCAGGTACAGTAACGCATCAACAAAGGTAAAAAAAGGTATTTGTATTTCTTCCCAAGAATGTCCAAGACGTATACAGGTAGTTTTATTCTCGGACGGAACTGCGACATAAGAAACCTTGAAACCACAGTAGGAATCACAAAGTAGAAACTAGAGCGAGAGTAGTGTGGGTGTGAGGGTGTGTGGTCGGTGCCCTACCATCCTGTCTTTGATGGAGTCCGAGTCCACAGTCTTTCCAGCCTTGGCGTGAAGCTGCAGCTGCATGGCATGGAGCTGGAGGAGCTGGTCGTGGACCTCCCTCTCCACCACCACCTTCTCTGCCTGCACGTCAGTCAGCTCCGATCGCAGGCCAACCAGCTGAGCCTGGAGGAGAGAGGGAGAGAGTCAGACAGACAGAGTTACATAATTGTACGCTTCTTCAGACTTCCTAGATTCTTAGGAACCCTCATCATCATGTATGTTTAGTCAAGTCAAGTGTACCAGGCCCAAATCATTATCCCAACACCGATCAAATTCCATTTTTCCCGTTTTACATTTCCACTCTGCTCTCTATCAGATTTTTCAATACTATTTTTCTTAGAAAGCAGGCTCCTTGTTATTCAAGCCTGAATGAATTGTGCCAAAATGAATTGGCCTACAGATCTTGCGCTGAAGGTTGTCTATTGTACACAACAAAACCCTGGGGAAAAAAATATAATTTGTGCTCGTCTCTGGAGCTTATTCAGCTTGGCAACATGGGAAGCAGAGTTGAGTGCAGAGAACAATTCATCTAACTGGGGCCACCTGCATGTCACAGCTGAAGGAATGAATTGATCCACAGTATGCTTTGAATAAGGTTAGGATTCACTCCACCTATGATGATGAAAGAGGAGTGTGATTATATCATGTGAATCTAACTGAGTACTATACTACCTGTCTCCTAAATGATTTATCAATCATCATCCTCAGACAGAGACTCATCTATCATTGCAGTAATCAGGCAGGCCTTCATTATAATAGAGATCCAGTCTAAATCAAACAGGCCTAGAATATTCTATAGTACAACCCACCATTTAAGACAGTTTAGCCTGTATTTACTCCTCAAATGTAGGGTAGTAGGGGACAAAAGTTTAAATAATTCAGGACATTAGGAGTGTGTGTGTCTGTTTGCTGACCACTTTGGCCTCTATTCAGACTGAGGCAGCCCACATGTCTGGACACACAGGTGGCTGTATGCTACATCAGGAGAAACATTAGCCTACACAGTGCAGCTGCTGGCATCGCACGCCAAACCAACCGACAAAATACAAAGACACATACAGACATGCAAGCAGACAAATGCACACACACACACATGTCAAAAAGGGGCAGGACTTCCTGATGTGACACAGAGTGTTGGGCAAGTGTGGAATGTGTGTCTCGTGGTTGGAGTCTCTATATCCTTGCTCCTAAACAATGTGCTCTCTAAGCATGAAGGAAGGAAAAGACAGGCGTCCGGCTGACCTCTTCCTGATAAACTATACCTGAGTAACAGTCCGGAGACGAGGCTGAGGAAGTCTTAATAGCTGAGCAATCACTTTTTTATGTTTGGTAATCAATAACAGTCTAGTATGGCAGGCCTATATAGGGCTGTTGCGGTGACCGTATTACCGCCGCATCGGCGGTCACGAGTCATGACGGCAGTCAAATTCCACGTGACCGTATAGTCACGGTGATTAGGCTTCTCCAAGCTCTGATGCTGCTGGTCATTAGTAGCCTACCAAACTTGCTAACTGCCTGGTACTCAGCACTCTATTGTCCCTCTAATCACTGACGACAATGCAAATGTATTTGAAAATCTAATCAAACACTTCATGAGAACCCATGAGCTCATGCTGCGCAACATTTCAATAGGCTATGCAATTGCGTGAGAAAACACGCCTCTACTAAAAAGAGGAGAATCGCACCAGCTTTCTATAGGCTAGGCCTACTATATTTATTTCTCAACTTCCCTAATATTAAGCACTTCGCTTATATTTACAACAGGAGTATAGCCTACCTGCCTGGCATGAAAATAAACCATGGGGAAAAGTGTCCTCAATTCGCTATTTAAGTGCATAGATGACATCTATTTTTTCCCGATGCCCCTGTTTCGATACAAGTGCATGATAATGGTCCATTCTAAATCAAAACAAATTTCACACATACAGTACCAGTCAAAAGGTTGGACACACCTACTCATTCCAGGGTTTTTCTTTATTATTTTCTACATTGTAGAATAATAGTGAAGACATCAAAACTATGAAATAACACATATGGAATCATGTAGTAACCAAAAGAATGTAGTAAACAAATATTTATTTCTCGCACAGAATAGGTCGACTTTTGTACTCTGGAGGATAGTAGATTGACATAGGCTAGTGCTTTTGCTGTCCATTATGCCTACTCATCTTGTTGGCTGACGAAAAGTAAATGTGGACGTTCTTCCAATATCTTCAATATGCACCTCGGAATTTGATCCGATGTGTCTGTCTTCACTTGTAGCCTGTGAGAAAGACCCAATCACGTGATGGAGCACACAGCACTCAGGGAGAAGGGCACAATGGCCACTGGCCGCAAAAGGCATGGATTTTTGGGGGCCTTTGATGTATATTTAGCATGAGCTTCTGACCTACCCTTCCTGCTATAAACCCGATACCTGACCTGGGGACGACCACCATCTAATATGACCATTGTATCAACCTACCATTAGCTCATAAAACTACTGTAGGCCGGTGGAAAACATGTAGGCCTAGGTAAGGATGTAACAATGCAGATCTAACCTATTTTCTCTAAATATATCTTAGAATAATTTGAAATGGTCACACACTCTGCCAGTGGACAGAAAACTGAGGCATTTCGCAAATTGCATGATAGCGGATTTCCCACAAATGTTGTTTACTTTAGCCACGTCAAATAGCCTAATAGGCAATGACGTTCTAGTGTTGTTGGGGGCCAACTGCTTGTGTAAAGCCAGATTTCCTGGCCTCAGCAATACATTGAGCTGAAGTTGAAGGCTGAAATTCAGTATTGATTTACAAGCAGTAATAAGAGCTCTATGGTAGTCAGGAATTGCTGGGAAAGTCTTGTTGACAGAGTCAACTACACTCCTGATCAAACATTCATTAATGTGAGCATGGTGAGGTCATATGTGGAGTAAGGGTTAGGATGATCCTTCATTTTGTTTCTCTCATCAATAGATTTGGCAACGTGGAGGGGCACTCAAATCGTGTGTGTGTGATGCCTGATTAGCTATGTCAATTAGCTATTTCAATTGACAGTCAGCTGGATGGGCAGAGACGCACTGTCATGGAAAGTGACATTCTGACAGCTATTTAATAATTCATACATAACCAGCATACCCTTACATACCAGATGATCATACACATACTTTTTAACATTGATACAAGAAAAGCTTGTGCTCACCTCGACTTTGTGATTAAGTTGAAAAATTGTCTGGGCTTTGTGGCAAAGCTGAGCAAAACAGGAGCTGAGACTTGTCATCTTTTGACGACCCTCGTAGGTGATGTCAGCTTGATCTGGATCGATTTCTCCCAGTAGTAAATCGACGTCAACAAACGCCTTGTCAAACTCCTTCTCAAGAACCTCAAGCCACCGAAACATGGACATCCCCGTGCCTGGACTGACCAGGGCAGTGCCCTGGGCTGACGGAGAGACACCGGCCGAGGCAGACATTTCAACAGTGCAGGCTAAAGGCTTTCGCTAAATCTAGCTGGCTAACCTAGCCGCTTCTTTTCACAAATAAAAACAGTGCTTAGCCTTTCTACGTTTACTGAATCATAATACTTGAGTTACACCGTACTCTAAATGCCCAAATCATACGAAACAGTTACGTTTCAGAAAAGACTAGCTAAATTGAATGAACTTCGTTCTTTCCCAACCCCTAATCATATCAGGAAATCCGAAATCGGATATGGATCATAGTTATCAGAGATGAAACAGGAAGCGAGACATTTCACTCGCTCCTTTTTTCTGGTTCATATACAAATCAATGAACTAAGCGGACCAGACCCAGCAGCTAATGCATTGGTGGCTATGGGAGAAACACCCCTTAAGCAGACCGGAACTGTGACCATTTTTTTCAATTGTAAATGGCCTGAGTGGGACATCTTTATTTATCCGCCACATTTTAAAGCTATTAATCGACTACAACAGTCTGCCACACAGCAGAGAAAAATATATCGATAGCAGAGATAGTCGATCTCTGTTGAGCTTTGGGACAGTTTACTGCGAAGAGGCGAAGCTGAGTAAAAGCAGAGTTGGAATTCCAGTGTTGGTAGAAGAAAACGTCACAGCTGTATCAAGTAAAGAAAAGACAAATGCAGCGGTTCATAGATGTGAGCACCTGTGTTATGATAAGAAGTGACGTATTGAAAAGTTAAAGGAGCATGGAGATGTCTTAAAGAGAAAAGGGGAGTCAGGAGAAGCTATGGATGAGTTCTCTACCCTTACAAAAAATATTACAGCTTTGAAAGTGCAGTAACTGCAGTTGACTGTGGTATTTTGGACGCAGTAATTGCAGAATAACTTCAGTGAACTGCACTCTTATTGCAGTTACACTGCAAATTACTGCATAAAAGTATTTTGGACGCAGTATTTGCAGCATACTGCAGTGCACTGGAGTTATACTGCACTCTGACTGCAATCTTTTTTCGTAAGGGCATGTTTGAGATGACAAGGGTGTTTGAGATGACAATGGTGTTGGAGGGCTAAGGGTTTGATGAGCGTAGCACAGAGTTGGTTCAGGAGAGGGAGGTCTGCCATGGATGCCCTGATGACAGTTAGCACAGACATAGCCAAGGCCCTGACAATAAAAGAGGTGATGAGTGTTGTGTATTTTGACATTGAGAAAGCTTTCAATACCATGTGGAGGGAAGGGTTGTTGATCAAGTTCGATCGAGTCATACGGGTGAAGGTGGCGTCAGAATTGTCAGTGTGGTTTTAAGTGGGCAATGTTTCTTCTCAGCAAAGTGTAGTTAGTCCGGTGTTGTTAACCCTGATGATAGATGACATATTTAAAGCTGCAATATGTAACATTTTGGGCGATCTGTCCAAATTCACATAGAAATGTGAGTTATAGATCTGTCATTCTCATAGAAAGCAAGTCTTAAATGCGGAAGATCTGTTCCATGTGCACTATTTCTATGCTGCCTGTTTGTAAGTTTAATTTTTGCATCTTTTACCTTCACTTTTATACACCAGCTTCAAACAGCTGAAAATACAATATTTTTGGTTATGGAAAATATATTTCACAGTGGTTTAGATGGTAAAACGATTCTTTATATTGACTGCTTTTTTGTCACAAACTGAAATTAGGCTAACTATTTGAATTTTGGCAACCAGGAAATGGCAGTGATTTCTCTGCAAATTGCATCTTTAAGGAGGTGGGACAGGGAGTAGGCGTGGCTTTGTATGCCGATGAGTATGGAAGAGAGGTGGGGATGTCAAATGTGTGATGAGGAAGATGCAAGTAGCTGTGAGAGTTGTGGAAGATTGGTCTCTAACATGGGGGGTTTAGGATGTCTGTGGCCAAGTCCTGCTTTATGGTGTATTCGAGGAGGAAGGTTACCGATTTTAGGCTGCAAATATATGGTGTCGGAGTTTAAGTATTTAGGTATGGGGTTTAATGAGAGTCTTATATGGAAGGGACATGTTGAGTATATTGAAATTAAATGTAGGAAGGTGCTGAACCTCACGAAAGCAGTAGCAGGGTATGATTGAGGGTTGGATACACCAACACTGTTGTATATGTATCAGGCATTGATCAGGTCATCTTTGGATTATGGGTGCTTTGTATATGGATTGGCAGCCAAAACAGTACTACGGCACCTGGATAGGATACCGTCAAGGGTCCTTAGACTGTGCGTGGGTGCCTTCAGGACGACACCTGTTGAGGCATTGTAGGTGGATAGTGGGGAACTGCCACTGAGGATAAGGCAGGACAAACTTGCATTAGCCTACTGGGTGAGGTTGAAAGGGAGTTCAGAAGGACATCTTACTGGTAGAATATGGACTGGGGGAGAGAGAGATAGGGCTGCCAATTGCATTGGGGAACGTTCCTCCATGGATGTTTCTGAAACCAAGTGTAGATGTGGACATGATTGAGGGCAGGAGAGAATGGGGTGAGGACGTGGTGTCTAGGGCTTTTTCACTTTCTTTGAGGAACAGAACTAATTAAGAGAATTTAATGTAGGTAGGCTGGGACTGTCCTCACACTCCAGTACAGTAGGTGGCGGTGTATGCACTTTAAAATTTGAATGCGATCCGCCAACCCAATCCCAAAGAAGAAGAGGCGGCGAAGCGAAAGGGTTTGCTCCACGATAAGCAGACCGCCTGTCTTCCCGCCTTTGGGACACCGACTTCCATTGTTAGGCCTTGCACTAGGAGCAGGGCCTAAAACTAACTTTTTTGTATTCCAGCCACTGTGGCAGGTAGATTAGAAAATATATTTTCTGCCAAATTTTCACAAAAAAACTGATGAGCATGCTTAGTAATGTTTCTAAAACAAGAAATGTATTACTAATAAGATGTCATGTGGGATATTGCTCGATTTGACTTAAAGAAGCACTATGCAGAAATCGCTCCGGCATTTCCTGGTTGCTAATATACTAATAGTTTGCTTAATTTCAGTTTGTGACAAAACAAGCAAGTATAGTATAGAGAATAATTGTACATTCTAAACCATCTAAATTTTCCATAACCAAAAATATTTTTCAGCTTTTGAAGTTGGTGTACAAAACCGAAAGTAAAAACAAAACTTAAGAACGGGAAGCATAGAAATAATGCACATAGAAGAGATCTACTGCGTCTTACACTTGATTTCAATGCGAAAGAGAGATCTATAACTCACATTTCTATGTGAATTTGGTCAGGTCGCCCAAAAATGTACATATTGCACAGGGGTTGGAACCTGTTCAGGGAACAGAACCGAAAACCGGAAAATAACTTAATTATTTAAGTAACAGAAACGGAAACAAATGTAATCCATACTGTTCCGGAACAGAACCGTGATTTTAAAAGCATGTAAACCGGTTAATAACATTATTTTACGTTCCAGGCATTTTTTTCTAGTCCAACAAAAAAAACTCAACAACGCGCCTATGCAAAGCCCTCACTCAGTCACTCAGAAACTTATTCCAGTGTCTGCCTGCAAGCTGAAAATCTTTGCCAAGGTGTGCATCATGTTTAGGCTACCTACCCCTCTACCGCCGAAGCAAAGGCTACTGTACTGATGTGAGAGAGGAATTTATATTTTTTATTAGACAGAAGAATGATAATTAAGGCCTATAGGTCTAGTTATAACATTTCACGTTGTATTTAAAATTTTAAAAACTAAGACGTGTATTTAATTCTGGTGCCGCTCTGCACACACAAGCTTGCTAGCTCAAGCTTGTTAGCTAACAAGATGTCTAGCACTTCAAGCCTGCTCCTCAACCCTCTCTCGCTCTCTCCCCACCCATAAAATGTCAGTCACATCTTGTGCCATAAGCAACACTTGTCTGTCCATCACGCATGTAAACAACTAGCTTGCCTGCCCTATCTGCACTGATTGGTGAAGTAAATTAATGAGCTAAAAAGGTTGATTTCACAGGTTAAAAATGAACAGAAAGGAATGAAATGAACCGGTTCAGAAGTTTATTTTGTTGGTTGGAACAATGTAACGGAAAAAAAAGTGGAAACAATTGGAAAATAATGTTGGTTCCAACCCCCTATATTGCAGCTGTAATATTCTGTGACCTTGAGTCTTTTACATTTTTATTTTTTTATTTTTTTAACTCTGTTTATTCAGTTTTACACACATAATAAGACCACACAATAAATAATATTTTATATATACACTGCTCAAAAAAATAAAGGGAACACTAAAATAACACATCCTAGATCTGAATGAATGAAATATTCTTATTAAATACTTTTTTCTTTACATAGTTGAATGTGCTGACAACAAAATCACACAAAAATTATCTGGATTTGGAGTCACACTCAAAATTAAAGTGGAAAACCACACTACAGGCTGATCCAACTTTGATGTAATGTCCTTAAAACAAGTCAAAATGAGGCTCAGTAGTGTGTGTGGCCTCCACGTGCCTGTATGACCTCCCTACAACGCCTGGGCATGCTCCTGATGAGGTGGCGGATGGTCTCCTGAGGGATCTCCTCCCAGACCTGGACTAAAGCATCCGCCAACTCCTGGACAGTCTGTGGTGCAACGTGGCGTTGGTGGATGGAGCGAGACATTATGTCCCAGATGTGCTCAATTGGATTCAGGTCTGGGGAACGGGCGGGCCAGTCCATAGCATCAATGCCTTCCTCTTGCAGGAACTGCTGACACACTCCAGCCACATGAGGCCTAGCATTGTCTTGCATTAGGAGGAACCCAGGGCCAACTGCACCAGCATATGGTCTCACAAGGGGTCTGAGGATCTCATCTCGGTACCTAATGGCAGTCAGGCTACCTCTGGCGAGCACATGGAGGGCTGTGCGGACCCCCAAAGAAATGCCACCCCACACCATGACTGACCCACCGCCAAACCGGTCATGCTGGAGGATGTTGCAGGCAGCAGAACGTTCTCCACGGCGTCTCCAGACTCTGTCACGTGCTCAGTGTGAAACTGCTTTCATTTGTGAAGAGCACAGGGCGCCAGTGGCGAATTTGCCAATCTTGGTGTTCTCTGGCAAATGCCAAACGTCCTGCACGGTGTTGGGCTGTAAGCACAACCCCCACCTGTGGACGTCGGGTCCTCATACCACCCTCATGGAGTCTGTTTCTGACCGTTTGAGCAGACACATGCACATTTGTGGCCTGCTGGAGGTCATTTTGCAGGGCTCTGGCAGTGCTCCTCCTGCTCCTCCTTGCACAAAGGCGGAGGTAGCGGTCCTGCTGCTGGGTTGTTGCCCTCCTACGGCCTCCTCCATGTCTCCTGATGTACTGGCCTGTCTCCTGGTAGCGCCTCCATGCTCTGGACACTACGCTGACAGACAAAAATGTGCTTTTCTTTCAAAAACAAGGACATTTTTAAGTGACCCCAAACTTTTGAACGGTAGTGTATATAAAAAAAAAGTGTTAACAACCAAATTTTGTTAATAAACCAGGTTGTCACCGAAATAGTTGTAATATAATAGTAGCCTTACGTTTATTTTATTAATGCTAATGCTGTTTCATGTGCTTTTTTTGACTTAATACTTTGGGATACTGGTCCTATGTCAGATTTTATGAGGGTTGCCAGATTGGGAAAACTGTATTTGTCTGTTTTTTGTGGTATCGATGAAGGTATTTGATTGGGGAATGGGGATACATTTTCATGATGGGAAATGAATTAATCAATAAATGTGGGGAAACAGAAGATCTGTTTGGTTTCAATTCCCCCGGTGCAACTGAATGGTATTTGGAACTATAACGAGTCTGGAATATGATCAGTTAAGCCATATCAATCCAGTTAAACAGGCTAATGTAAATAATGAATTATGTTGGCTTCCACCTACCGTATGGGACTTCCAAGGCCGTTTCATGATGATTATTATGTTGTGTCAATCATGTTATATACTTAGGCTATTGTAACAACTAACAAGGCATTGCCAGCATTTTAGGCCTACTGCCTCTGCCCAGAGGCCTACTAGGTTTTCATGGCAACGGCCATTAGAGTTCACTTTGCCACGTATGAGCCCTGGTTAGAGTCCCTGTTGCAGCATTCACTTTCTTCTGCTACATTGGTGGCAGCATTGGGATCACGTCCAGCCCAAGTCTAGTTCTGTGTTCTAGTGGTGGGAAGCATTCTGTTTTTCAACATTGTGTTGGGTGTAAATCCATTGATATATCTAGTGAACAATGGATAAGCAACAATGGGTGTAACGGATAGAAGTGCTCACTACAGGTGTGATCAAGACTTACATCAAAGTTGCCTGAAGCTGAATGGAAAGTGCTATGCTCTGACCAGTTATTCAGAAGAAAATCCTCTGTGACTGTCTAATTTACATAAGTTAACTTACCAATGTGGCCCCAAAGCAAACACATTCTACACATTTACAAACTACCTGTTTAAAGTGTTATTATAACCATGGTGTTATTTTGTTACAGAAGCTTAAATATCTAATAACCTGACAATGATCCACATCATATAAGTAAACAAATAATGTAAGTGTTATGCAGCAAAACACAACTATCCCTTTATTTAGGATGCAAACCAGTAATATGAATCACTGTTGAACCAACCTGTTCTGATCTAATGAGATGGATGTAGGATTTTCTACGGCCTAGAAACAAGGCCTTTCCCAGTCAGGAATGACGAAGCTAGACCCCTCTTGGTTCTCATTGGCTAGGACTGTACTCAAGTTAGGGGTTATATGTCAGACTATCCTATACAACTTTTTCCAACATCTTATACCCAATAAGTTGTAAATAAACCCTTTTTAAGGTGATATAACATGTACAGTTGAAGTCGGAAGTTTACATACACCTTAGCCAAATACATTTAAACTCAGTTTTTCACAATTCCTGACATTTAATCCTAGTAAAAATTCCCTGTCTTAGGTCAGTTAGGATCACCACTTTATTTTAAGAATGTGAAATGTCAGAATAATAGTAGAGAGAATGATTTATTTCAGCTTTTATTTATTTCATCACATTCCCAGTGGGTCAGAAGTTTACATACACTCAATTAGTATTTGGTAGCATTGCCTTTAAATTGTTTAACTTGGGTCAAACGTTTCAGGTAACCTTCCACAAGCTTCCCACAATAAGTTGGGTGAATTTTGGCCCATTCCTCCTGACAGAGCTGGTGTAACCTTGCTCGCACACGCCTTTTCAGTTTTGCCCACAAATGTTCTATAGGATTGAGGTCAGGGCTTTGTGATGGCCACTCCAATACCTTGACTTTGTTATCCTTAAGCCAACTTTGGAAGTATGCTTGGGGTCATTGTCCATTTGGAAGATCCATTTGCAACCAAGTTTTAACTTCCTGACTGATGTCTTGAGATGTTGCTTCAATATACCCACATAATGTTTCTTCTTCATGATTCCATCTATTTTGTGAAGTGCACCAGTCCCTCCTGCAGCAAAGCACCCCCACAACATGATGCTGCCACCCCGTGCTTCACAGTTGGGATGGTGTTCTTCGGCTTGCAAGCCTCCCCCTTTTAATTTTTCCTCCAAACATAATGATGGTCATTATGGCCGAGCAGGTCTATTTTCGTTTCATCACACCAGAGGACATTTCTCCAAAAAGTATGATCTTTGTCCCCATGTGCAGTTGCAAACCGTAGTCTGGATTTTCTATGGCGGTTTTGGAGCAGTGGCTTCTTCCTTGCTGGGCGGCCTTTCAGGTTATGTCGCTATAGGACTCGTTTTACTGTGGATATAGATACTTTTGAACCTGTTTCCTCCAGCATCTTCACAAGGTCCTTTTCTGTTGTTCTGGGATTGATTTGCACTTTTCGCATCTCTAGGAGACAGAACGCGTCTCCTTCCTGAGCGGTATGACGGCTGTGTAGTCCCATGGTGTTTATAATTGCGTACTATTGTTTGTACAGATGAACATGGTACCTTCAGGCATTTGGAAATTGCTCCCAAGGATGAACCAGACTTGTGGAGGTCTACAATTTTTTTCTGAGGTCTTGGCTGATTTCTTTTGATTTTCGCATGATGTCAAGCAAAGAGGCACTGAGTTTGAAGGTAGGCCTTGAACATCTTCCACAGGTACACCTCCAATTGACTCAAATGATGTCAATTAGCCTATCAGAATCTTCTAAAGCCATGACATCATTTTCTGGAATTTTCCAATCTGTTTAAAGGCACAGTCAACTTAGTGTATGTAATCTTCTGACCCACTTGAATTGTGATACAGTGAATTATAAGTGAAATAATCTGTCCTGTAAACAGTTGTTGGAAAAATTACTTGTGTCATGCACAAAGTCGATGTCCTAACCGACTTGCCAAAACTATAGTTTGTTAACAAGAAAATTGTGGAGTGGTTGAAAAAACGAGTTTTAATGACTCCAACCTAAGTGTATGTAAACTTCCAACTTCAACTGTATACTACCACGGGTGAAACCATGTCTTTGTCTAATGCAGCTGTATTGACCCTCTGGGAAGAAAAAACTTTGTTTCACAGTGTCCGTTGAGTTCTTACTCTAATAATATAACCTAACATAAGGAAGTTACTTTTAGCTGTGTAGCCTATATAAAAAAAACATTGAACTGCTGTATTAACAGCTACTGCAATATACATTAGTAAATAGGTATAAGTAGAATACACAGACAGACTTGCACTTCTAGGGTACTAAACCTGCACATGACCTCTAGGTTGTATGTGATTTGGTAGACAACACTGGGGAGTTTTTGCCGTTTGATGAGTTCATTGGTAAATTTCAGGTTAATATTACTCAGAGAGAATATTTGAAGGTTTGCAAAGCAATTCCACTTCCTTTACTAGGACTTATTAAGAACACTTTGTTATATTATGAGGTTGTTCTCTCTTTTCTAAGTTTACAAATTAATGACTTGAATCTTTTGGATAAAAAATGCATCAATAAGTGGATATAATTGGCAGTTAATGAAGGAATTTTTGGTGATTATAATTCAATATATTGCTATGGAAGTGACCAACCCATGCTATGGTCAAAAGCGACTACCTTTTACTTTACTTGTCCAGTTATCCCAAAAGTTAAAGAAACTTATTTTAAAATATTTTCTTACATCTACCATGTTAATGATTTAGTGTTCTATTCTTTCGCTTAGTGTTCTATTATTTCATTTTTTTAACCATTATATTCACAATAATGTAACTGTATTGATGTGTAATATTGTTATTATTGTTCCAATAATTTTTTTAAAAATCTAGGTTGCGATAGAAAGTACAACCCTAGATCTCGCGTGATTTCATGTTTGCTGAATCGTCCAATCACTGAGCTCGACTGAGCTACGTGTATCTCCGGGTTCAGAGGGTAATGGTTGGATGAAGATGGCAGCCGGCAAACGGAGGTGTTGGGAGTAAGTGAAATGGCTCACAGAACTAGACTAGTGTATAGCCATCATTACTAGACTTGAAATGCAGAGCTATATGAATTTCTGATAATTATTCTATTTTGACATTTTGTCGAGGAGGGCTGCATAATGGTTCTCGTGTACGAGTTCGTGTGGCGGGTTCTGCATGTCCTTCTCCACATTCATAGAACGCTTATCACTTTGTTCCGAATCCGCCTTCGCAATTGGAATGGGCAGCTATGGTCACGAGCCTTAGCAGCGCTTCTTGTGCCGATAGCTCTCTCGTTTCCCAAACAGAAAAAGCTCGTTCCTGCACCCGGTAAACGCGTTGGTCGTCGGTATCGCTGGGGGGCGGATGGGAAATCTCTGGAGAAGCTGCCTGACCATATAGGCTTGTTGATAGCGGAAGAGGAGCCGAGATACACAGACATTGCCAACCTTGTCGTGTGGTGCATGGCAGTCGGCATATCTTATATCAGTGTGTACGATAATCACGGTAAGATATCATTTGATTATAAAATGTGTTCATTATTTTTATTCACACCAGGAAGTGCTAAATACAACATCAGCAGACAGTCACGTGAATTTTTCTATTTTGGTGCTTAGTAATCTTTGATAATTTATCAAAAAAATTATCTGATAGTAAATGGCTTTATCTGGCCTTCTTCCCTTTCAGAAGTCTACAACAACCCACTTTTGCCATATATGCTTAGTAATGTATCATTCATTACATAGATGATTTCAGACAGAGAAGCCTCAATAGGCTTTCAAGGTTTGCCCAATGGCTTTTTCACCTAATTCGTTATTTGAGCCTACAGGGAATTGTCTTAACTGAAAGGTTACACACACACACACTGTATTGCTATTCCTGTTTCACCACAGCCCATCCTACTGGGTCATTGGCTAGTTGTTGGAAAATATTGTTGAATCCTTCTTGATGGCCGTCTAAGTGTTTGGTGGTGTGGCGCTGTTCCTCAATGTCTGCTGACTTATGTCATCAGTCTCTCACAGCCAAATCTGTCATATGACACATTATTTGCCTCTAATGACTAGCCTTACTTGCTATATCATGATGTTAATTTCAGATCTCAGCTCTAAAAGACAGCAAATTATTTCTCTCTAATTTTTCTTGTTTCAAAGTTGTTGAGATTGTACCCCCCCCCCCCGTATGATATTGGATTGCTCACATATTCCTTTTTGGTTCCCAGGTGTGTTCAGGAGGAACAACTCCAGGCTGATGGAGGAGATCCTGAAGCAGCAGCAGGAGCTCCTGGGTCTGGAAGGCTCCAAGCAGCACTCTGTAGAGTTCCTCAACAATGGCACTGACAAACAGGACAATCAAGGTGAGACACCAGGAGCCGTATGTGTCAAGCTTCCCAGGTTAGGAGTGCTGGTCTAAAGAGCTGAGCCCTATACTACGTATTTTGTTTAAGGAGTTAGTGAGGTAACTTTGAACTCAGGTCAACCGGTACCACGAAAGTAGCTCACATTTTAGCCAGGTACATTTTTAAGGCAACAAATCCTTAAGAACTAACCTGCTCCCGGGCAGGCTAAGGGGTTTTTCTCATTAATGAAAGTTGGAGAGGCAGCGTTAAAGTACACTTTTCAATTCACATTAGCAACGGAACATCATGTGCCACAAGATGGTCCGGCTCTTGGCAACGGGCATTTGCCGTAAATATCCCAATGAAATATCCCAGTATAGCCACTAGCCAGCGTGCTTCGACTATGCAAGCGTCTTTTCATCTTTAACCATATTACACGTTTGAAAAATGGATACAAACCCCATTACACTCTTGAATAATGCAACGATTCACAAACGTGCAGACCATAAAGGTTACATTTCTTCGTCTGTAGGCTACACTAATTATATTTTAGTCTCAAGACAAAGCACAGAGTTGCTAACAGCATGTCTTCATCAAGCAACATCAAAAATGAACAATTTAGCCTACAACCCCTCTCATATGAGTTTAAAAGTACTGTAGGCCTACCATAGAACAAAAGTCAGGCATCATTTTTTTTATCAATATGGAAATCATTTAGCCTACATGTGGTAAAAGAAAATTGCGACTGAAAACGTGGGTATAATATACAGTACCAGTCAAAAGTTTGGACACACCTACTCATTCCAGGGTTTTTCTTTATTTTTACTATTTTCTATATTGTAGAATAATAGTGAATAGATCAAAACTTTGAAATAACACACATGGAATCATGTAGTAACCAAAAAAGTGTTAAACAAATTCTTCAAAGTAGCCTTTGAAGCCTTTGCCTTGATGACAGCTTTGAAGCCTTTGCCTTGATGACAGCTTTGCACACTCTTTGCATTCTCTCAACCAACTTCGAGATAGTCACCTGGAATGCATTTCAAGTAACAGGTGTGCCTTGTTAATTTGTTGAATTTCTTTCCTTCTTAATGCGTTTGAGCCAATCAGTTGTGCTGTGACAAGGCAGGGTGGTATACAAAAAATAGCCCTATTTGGTAAAATACCAAATCCATATTATGGCAAGAACAGCTCAAATAAGCAAAGAGAAATGGCAGTCCTTTACTTTAAGACATTGTCGTAACGTTGTATTGATTAGCCAGCCGCGACTGGGAGACCCATGGGGCTGCGCACAGTTGGCCCTGCGTCGTCCGGGATAGGGGAGGGTTTGGCCGGCAGGGATGTCCTTGTCCCATCCCTCGCTAGCGATTCCTGTGGCGGGCCGGGCACAGTGCACGCTGACACAGTCGCCAGATGCACGGTGTTTCCTCCGACACATTGGTGCGGCTGTCTTCCGCATTAAGTGGGCATTGTGTCAAGAAGCAGTGCGGTTGGGTTGTGTTTCGGAGGACGCACGGCTCTCGACCTTTGCCTCCTGAGTCCGTACGGGAGTTACAGCGATGAGACAAGACTGTAACTACCAATTGGATACCACGAAATTGGGGAGAAAACGGGGTAATTTTTTTTGTAAATAAATATCTAAATTCAAATTATTCTAATTTTAAAAGTAAAAATTCAACCAGAGGGTTCCCTTAGATCATGAGAAAAGGCTGCACTTGACCGTTGCACTTGAATCATTCCCATGGTGAAGGGCTAAGCCCGCTACGCTATGAAACCACACACTATTGCAGAAACTTTGATGTTACCGGCCGCAATTGATATGGTGAAAACAATGTGTTGGGAGGCACAGAAACTCAATTCAATACCTTTGTCAGATAGCACTGTGAAACTTAAGAATTGATGCTATAGCTAGCATTATCAAGAGGAAACTGACTGAACGACTCAAACTCCATATTATGCTCTCCAAATGGACACTAGCTGTGAGGGCCGAGATGCCCATGCATTGACTTTTGTTTGCTGCTTCCTCGAATGGTGGGCTTTTGCACAGATGAGGCGACATCTGTCACAGGACGCCGGGCAGGCCTTTGCAATGTGGTTATGAATGTGTCTCCCTCTGCCATATGAACGCATTGTATGATACACCCACTGAACTATAATGGATACACCGAGCGCAATTGGCGGCAAAAGAGCTGAGCGCAGAACTCTGAGATATGTAGCAGGTAACTTTGATTGTAAACTACATCACGCACGCCTGTTTGCAAAACTGTGGAGATAAGGGCTGACCCCATTTAGTCGATTGTTTTGTCAATAGGCTGTTGGTCGACTGAGATTTCTTTAGTCGGGCAGCAGCAAAAAATATTTAATAATCATGGTGTACAAGACAACTGTCTGATTCACGCCTGTTTGAGTGGACTGATCCAAATTGTATATGGTTATATTACGTAGGAACAATGGTGCAACACTAATACAAATATTATTTTATAACAGATGCGCCATCTGCCGCATTGGATAGCGGTCGCTGTCTGCGGTTCTGAAACACATCAGTTCACTGTTGAATTGGTGCCTTTTCCTAGACCATATTGCTATGGGCATAATAGCAAAGTTAAGCAGCATATTGCTGCTGAGAACAATGCTGTGGAGGTAGCAGCAGAGTTAGGAGACGAGAAAACAGCCTTTGCCTTATTGTCTAAGAAAAGTGAGGAGAGAGGAAACCCCAACTTAATTAGGTCTATAATCAACAGCCTAACTGTTAATCATCCATATAAACACAGCAAAAAAAGAAATGTCCCCTTTTCAGGACCTTGTCTTTCAAAGATAATTCATAAAAATCCAAATAACTTCACAGATCTTCATTGTAAAGGGCTTAAACACTCTTTCCCATGCTTGTTCAATGAACCATAAACAATTAAATGAACATGCACCTGTGGAACAGTCGTTAAGACACTAACAGCCTACAGACTGTAGGCAATTAAGGTCACAGTTATGAAAACTTTGGACACTAAAGAGGCCTTTCTACTGACTCTGAAAAACACCAAAAGAAAGATGCCCAGGGTCCCTGCTCATCTGCGTGAACGTGCCTTAGGCATGCTGCAAGGAGGCATGTGGACTGCAGATGTGGCCAGGGCAATAAATTGCAATGTCCGTACTGTGAGATGCCTAAGACGGCGCCACAGGGAGACAGGATGGACAGCTGATCGTCCTCGCAGTGGCAGACCACGTGTAACAACACCTGCACAGGATCGGTACATCCGAATATCACACCTGCGGAACAGGTACAGGATGGCAACAACAACTGCCCGAGTTACATCAGGAACGCACAATCCCTGCATCAGTGCTCAGACTGTCCGCAATAGGCTGAGAGAGGCTGGACTGAGGGCTTGTAGCCTGTTGTAAGGGAGGTCCTCACTAGACATCACCGGCAACTACGTCGCCTATGGGCACAAACCCACCGTCGCTGGACCAGACAGGACTGGCAAAAAGTGCTCTTCACTGACGAGTCGCGGTTTTGTCTCCCCAGGGGTGAAGGTCGGATTCGCGTTTATCGTCAAAGGAATGAGCGTTACCCCGAGGCCTGTACTCTAGAGCGGGATTGATTTGGAGGTGGAAGGTCCGTCATGGTCTGGGGTGGTGTGTCACAGCATCATCGGACTGCGCTTGTTGTCATTGCAGGGAATCTCAATGCTGTGCGTTACAGGGAAGACATCCTCATGTGGTACCCATCCTGCAGGCTCATCCTGATATGACCATCCAGCATGACAATGCCATTCTGCTCGTTCTGTGTGTGATTTCCTGCTAGACAGGAATGTCAGTGTTCTGCCATGGCCAGCGAAGAGCCCGGATCTCAATCCCATTGAGCATGTCTCGGACCTGTTGGATCGGAGGGTGAGGGCTAGGGAAATATCCCCCAGAAATGTCCGGGAACTTGCAGGTGCCTGGTGGAAGAGTGGGGTAACATCTCACAGCAAGAACTGGCAAATCTGGTGCAGTCCACGAGGAGGAGATGCACTGCAGTACTTAGTGCAGCTGGTGGCCACACCAGATACTGACTTACTTTTGATTTTGACTCCCCCTTTGTTCAGGGACACATTATTCCATGTCTGTTTGTCACATGTCTGTGGATCTTGCTCAGTTTGTCTCAGTTGTTGAATCTTCTGTTCATACAAATACTTACACATGTTAAGTTTGCTGAAAATAAACGCAGTTGACAGTGAGAGGACGTTTCTTTTTTTGCTGAGTTTACCTACAGAACTAAGACAGATCCTGCTTCTGTTTGAGTGTTTGTTTAATAGCCTACTGATTTCGTGAATTCGGCTGTTTGCTATGCTGTAATAAAGGCTTCACTTTTTTTGTTAGACCAGCCAGCCTCTGGTATTATTTATCATTTATTTAGTGTTTACACTGTTCGCTCCTTTTTCTTGATATCCTTATTGTTATTATTGTTATGATAATCATTATTATAATAAGTCATGTCATTATCATTAGTAGGCTTAGTATTGCACCCTTGTATAACCACCATTTTAGTTTTTAAACAAAATAACAAAGCGACCCTTGAATAATTAGTGTAAATAATAAATAGACCATTCCATTTTGGAAATTACATTCACGAGTGAATGCGACTGGTTTTAGTCTTTGCTGTAATAAAGACAAAACAAAAACATTACAATACTCTCTGGCATGCTTATAATTGTAATGTTGTTTGCATTGTTCCAAATGGTCAAAAATGATTTTAATCTAACAGCACCTGTTTGGCACACACAATATGCACGCTGCGCTTGCTCCTTACCTTATTTTTCGTGATCTCCACTATTTTCCACAACTAGTCAAATTTATTCCATTCTGACTTCCCCTTTCCCTCCTGACCAACCAGTAAACATTCCTCAGTTTTGAGGTTATTTGTCACATCCCCTGCAACCACTTTGCTGTCACATGCGTTACTGTGTTTTGAGTGTGTTATAATCAATTTATTGATGTGATTATGATATGCTATAGGTCAGACCTTATAGGTTACGTGCATGAGATGCATACATGTGTCACGTAAAGAGAGCAAGGGTTGAGGGAATAGGGAAAGTTATTCAGCTTCAGCAACAAATTTGTCGAGCAGTGGCAAATATATTTGTTGAAATATGGCACATAAGACACCCGTCTGAGTGGACTAATCCATTACGGAGGCCCCGGGGGTGGCACACCAGTATCACTAGTAGTACATTTACTGTTAATTCCCATCATTTCTAATCTACAATGTTTGTTTGGTTACGATAATTTCTGTTAATATATTCAATATATTATTATTACAGTCTTACTGTTGTCATTGTAGGAGTGGACACGTTGTTTGCAGAGTGCACAACCTAGGCTACACTTGTGAGAAAAATGTTTGGTTTATTTCATTCCGTTTACGAGTTGTCAATGTATTCATTGACCGGAGTGCTCCAAACAAAAGACAATATTGAGTATGGACACGCACCTGATTACGCATATAGAAGTAGGACTAGTCTACCTGGTTTTCCCATTCTGTGATATGATACTATATCTGATATGTCTTAACTCACCATCCCTGTGGAGCTGCTCAAAGTATAGTTTTCTTTGCCTCAAACAGCAGGTAAACGAAGTCTGTTTTTACATCCATTGAGAATTAAAATAGTTCTGCAATGTTGCCTATTTGAAGCTCTTTCCCTTCCGATTACCACTCAGCATGAAAGGGGGGGGGAAATGTAATGCGCTGATCCAGTGGAAACATAATCAAATAGGCCTACATGATTATTCCTTGGGCATATAGCCTACATCTGTGTCTGTCCGTAGCTCACTGGCTGGGAAACTGAGGGCCCAGAATATTTTATCCAATGTTGCAAGTTTGCTAGCACGAGCTGCCCCTGGACCAAGTTAATACAATAGTTTCAAGTACTTTGCAGACAGGCCATGCGTAGCCAACGTGATTTATAGGATATACATTTTTATCAGGATATTTTCTATCTGCGATGCGTCAATGTTTTTATTTGTTGGCTTTATGTAGGCTATTTTTACATATATGCAATGGCAATAGAAGTTACTTTCAGATTTATCATTTTCATTTAGATAGTGTTGATTAACCACATGACATAGATTTTTAGATAAGATGACTTTATTATATATGAAATTAAACTGTTCCACGAAAATGTGCATATGAAAATCATAACTGCCACGCAGATAAGTAGAAATGGTACAGTAACTTGGCACTCCAAATGCAAAAGGATGCCGACCGCTGGTGTAGCCTTTTACCGGCAACATCAGGAGTGTTTTGGCAGAATATGTGAAGGCCAGCAGCAGCGGGAGGAGGAGGAGGGGGGTCGGGAACAGGTTTTTGTTCTTCTGGTGAGGCTATATTGATCTCTGGCTCCCCCTTTAGTAATTTGTGTCTTCATTTTTTTTATCGGAGTGCTTAACCTCATCGTCCCCCTTTTTTCAATTTTCGCCTAAAATGACATACCCAAATCTAACTGCCTGTTGTTCAGAACCTGAAACAAGGATATGCATATTCTTGATGCCATTTGAAAGGAAAGACTTTGAACTTTGTGGAAATATGAAGTTAATGTAGGATAATATAACACATTAGATCTGGTAAAAGATAGAACAAACCAAAAAACGTGTTTTCTATTATTATTATTTTTCATCTTACAAATGCAAAAGAAAGGCCATACATTGCGTTCGGATCCTAGGTGTAATTTAGATTTTTTCCCCCCACAAGATGGCAGCAGAATGTGTGCAAAGTTTCAGACTGATCCAGTGAAGAATTACATTGCTACACAATATTTTGTATGAAGTCTGCCAGGAGCTTGCTTAACTGTTCGTCAATTTATACATTTAAGTACATACAGTTGAAGTCGGAAGTTTACATACACCTTAGCCAAATACATTTAATCTCGGTTTTTCACAATTCCTGACATTTAATCCTAGTAAAAATTCCGTCTTAGGTCAGTTAGGATCACCACTTTATTTTAAGAATGTGATTTGTCAATAATAGTAGAGAATTATTTATTCCAGCTTTTATTTCTTTCATCACATTCCCAGTGGATCAGAAGTTTACATGCTACCAAATACTAATTGAGTGTATTGCCTTTAAATTGTTAAACTTGGGTCAAATGTTTCAGGTAGCCTTCCACAAGCTTCCCACAATAAGTTGGGTGAATTTTGGCCCATTCCTCCTGACAGAGCTGGTGTAACTGAGTCAGGTTTGTAGGCCTCCTTGATCGCACACACTTTTTCAGTTCTGCCCACAAATTTTCAATAGGATTGAGGTCAGGGCTTTGATGGCCATTCCAATACCTTGACTTTGTTGTCCTTAGGCCATTTTGCCATAACTTTGGAAGTGTGCTTGGGGTCATTGTCCATTTGGAAGACCCATTTGCAACCAAGCTTTAACTTCCTGACTGATGTCTTGAGATGTTGCTTCAATATATCCACATAATGTTTCTGCCTCATGATGCTGTCTATTTTGTAAAGTGCACCAGTGCCTCCTGCAACAAAGCACCCCCACAACATGATGCCGCCGCCCCCGTGCTCCACGGTTGGGATGGTGTTCTTCGGCTTGCAAGCCTCCCCCTTTTTCCTCCAAGCATAACGATGGTCATTATGGCCAAACAGTTCTATTTTTGTTTCATCACACCAGAGGACATTTCTCCAAAAAGTACGATCTTTGTCCCCATGTGCAGTTGCAAACCAGTCTGGCTTTTTTATATATTTATATAGGACTCGTTTTACTGTCGATATAGATACTTTTGTACCTGTTTCCTCCAGCATCTTCACAAGGTCCTTTGCTGCTGTTCTGGGATTGATTTGCACTTTTCGCACCGAAGTACGTTCATCTCTAGGAAACAGAACGTGTCTCCTTCCTGAGCGGTATGACGGCTGCGTGGTCCCATGGTGTTTATACTTGCGTACTATTGTTTCTACAGATGAATGTGTTACCTTCAGGCGTTTGGAAATTGCTCCAACTGACGAACCAGACTTGTGGAGGTCTACAAAAAAAATGAGGTCTTGGCTGATTTCTTTTGATTTTCCCATGATGTCAAGCAAAGAGGCACTGAGTTTGAAGGTAGGCCTTGAAATACATCCACAGGTACACCTCGACTCAAATGATGTCAATTAGCCTATCAGAATCTTCTAAAGCCATGACATAATTTTCTGGAATTTTCCTAGCTGTATAAAGGCACTGTCAACTTAGTGTTTGTCAACTTCTGACCCACTGGAATTGTGATACAGTGAATTATAAATGTCTGTCTGTAAACAATGATTTGTGTCATGCACAAAGTAGATGTCCTAACCGACTTTCTAAAACTATAGTTTGTTAACAAGAAATTTGTGGAGTGGTTGAAAAACAAGTTTTAATGACTCCAACCTAAGTGTATGTAAACTTCTGACTTCAACTGTAACTATAGAGAACATACAAAAATGCTATGGTAATAAAAAATGTCAGTTTACAGACTCCCAGGAATGCCGTGCATGATGAATCATTAGCTTCCCTACAGAAAATACATTCTGCCACTTTCATGGCCAGGCGGGGTGGTTGGGGAGCCTGTGACAGCAGTGGGGTCAAACAGACTCCAGTTCCTACATTTGAATATACAAATGGATTTTATCAAACACGACTATGCTACATTTTTATCTCTGGGACCCTCAGGATGACTAATCAGAGCAAGATTACTGAATGTAAGTGCACTATTTACCTTCAGAGGTGAATGTATTAAACCAGTTGCTGTGATGAGTGTTTTGTTGTTGTGCACTATCCTCAAACAATAGCATAGTCTTTTTTCCTGTAATAGCTACTGTAAATTGGACACTGTAGTTAGATTAGCACGAATGTAAGCTTTCTGCCAATATAAGACATGTATATGTCCTGGAAAGTTTGCTGTTGTATACAACATTTTCTGGTCACATTATCACATACTGAGCAACAACCGTCCCGACAACCGAATATTTGGGAATAGATTTCCAAAATTTAAGTAACTTGGAGCTAATTTCCTGTTTTTAGTCTTATGTCCAACCATTAATTTAAAATTTTTAAAAATAACCACCCGCTGGCCACCAGTTGGGGAACCCTGCTCTAGAGAATCTATCGTAGTGTGAAAAGGGTCTTCCTCAGGGTTAGCTTCATTTATTTGGCTAACTCCATTTATTTTGAATGAAGTGTCTGAGCCATGATTTGACCAATGAAATTAGATTCCCTACTTCTCGCAAAGATTGCGTCATCATCCCCTTCATTTGAGGAAGAATACTTATTCAATATTTTATTAGGCTAATCAAATGTTTTTTTTTGTTTAAATTAGTGATGCACCGATATGACATTTTTGGCCGATACCAATATTTTCCTTGCCAAAATAAACGATACCGGTAACCGATATTTGCAATTTTACCTGCCTTTTTAAACATCCTAGTACAGTTAAATAGTTAAAACACACACATGGACGCAGCGGTCTAAGGCATTGCATCTCAGTGCAAGAGGCATCACAACAGTCCCTGGTTTGAATCCAGGCTGTATCACATCTGGCCGTGATTGGGAGTCCCATAGGGCAGCACACAATAGGCCCAGCGTCGTCCGGGTTTGGCCCTAGGTAGGCCGTCATTGTAAATAAGAATTTGTTCTTAACTGACTTGCCTAGTTAAATAAAGGTTACACACACACTACACTGACCAAAAAGTTATTTTGTTGGCATTTACCTATGTACACATTACTAGTAAAACATAATCAAAACCTATTTCTTTCACTTACTTGCTGTGCTGTTTCGTTGTTCATTTGTTCACTCATTTCGTTCTCAACCAGGATTTCTATGGAACGTTGTTTCGGTCTTTGCATGTGTAACGGATGTGAAATGGCTAGCTAGTTAGCGGGTACGCGCTACTAGCATTTCAATCAGTTACGTCACTTGCTCTGAGACTTAAGTAGGGTTTCCCCTTGCTCTGCAAGGGCCGTGGCCTTTGTGGAGCGATGGGTAACGATGCTTCGTGGGCGACCCTTGTTGATGTGTGCAGAGGGTCCCTGGTTCGCGCCCGTGTCGGGGCGAGGGGACGGTTTAAAGTTATACTGTTACATTGATGCTGTTGACCCGGATCACTGGTTGCTGCGGAAAAGGAGGAGGTTGAAAGGGGGGTGAGTGTAACGGATGTGAAATGGCTAGCTAGTTAGCGGGTACGCGCTACTAGCATTTCAATCAGTTACGTCACTTGCTCTGAGACTTAAGTAGGGTTTCCCCTTGCTCTGCAAGGGCCGCGGCTTTTGTGGAGCGATGGATAACGACGCTTCGTGGGCGACTGTTGTTGATGTGTGCAGAGGGTCCCTGGTTCGCGCCCGTGTCGGGGCGAGGGGACGGTTTAAAGTTATACTGTTACACATGTCAAAAAAGATCCGTGTCAAATAACACTTTGACCAATCAGGACCTGAATATGACTGCATGTCACACAATAATTTAACACGTTCATAAAATGTTTACGTAGTTACACATTGATTACACTCAATCGTATTTCATATGTCACAACGATTCATCGATATGTGTGCTATGATGCTGGTAAAGTTGTCTCGTGCACTTACACAGTGATGGTCATAAAAAAGCTAGCTAGCTCATGGATGCAAACAATGTTCTTCCCCAAAAACATAGCAAACGACAATCTGTTTCAGTCGCTATAGTTAACTAGCAAACTAAACTCTCACTGCCACCTACTTTATTTTCAGCAAACTTAACATGTGTAAGTATTTGTATGAACATAAGATTCAACAACTGAGACATAAACTGAACAAGTTCCACAGACATGTGACTAACAGAAATTGAAAAATGTGTCCCTGAACAAAGGTGGGGTCAAAATCAAAAGTAACAGTCACTATCTGGTGTGGCCACCAGCTGCATTAAGTACTGCAGTGCATCTCCTCCTCATGGACTGCACCAGATTTGCCGGTTCTTGCTGTGGAATGTTACCCCATTCTTCCACCAAGGCACCTGCAAGTTCCCAGACATTTCTGGGGGGAATGGCCCTAGCCCTCACCCTCCGATCCAACAGGTCTCAGATGTGGTCAATGGGATTGAGATCCGGGCTCTTCGCTGGCCATGGCAGAACACTGACATTCCTGTCTTGCAGGAAATCACGCACAGAACGAGCAGTATTTCTGGTGGCATTGTCATGCTGGAGGGTCATGTCAGGATGAGCCTGCAGGATGGGTACCACATGAGGGAGGAGGATGTCTTCCTTGTAACCCACAGCGTTGAGATTGCCTGCAATGACAACAAGCTCAGTCCGATGATGCTGTGACACACCGCCCCAGACCATGACGGACCCTCCACCTCCAAATCAATCCCACTCCAGAGTACAGGCCTCGGTGTAACGCTAATTCCTTCTACGATAAACGCGAATCCGACCAGCACCTCTGGTGAGACAAAACCGCGTCTCGTCAGTGAAGAGCACTTTTTGCCAGTCCTGTCTGGTCCAGCGACGGTGGCCATAGGCGACATTGTTGACGGTGATGTCTGGTGAGGGCCTGCCTTACAACAGGCCTACAAGCCCTCAGTCCAGCCTCTCTGTCCGCAATAGGCTGAGTCTGAGCACTGATGGAGGGATTGTGCGTTCCTGGTGTAACTCGGGCAGTTGTTGCCATCCAGTACCTATTCTGCAGGTGTGATGTGCGGATGTACCGATCCTGTGCAGGTGTTGTTACACGTGGTCTGCCACTGCGAGGACGATCAGCTGTCCGTCCTGTCTCCCTGTAGCGCTGTCTTAGGCATCTCACAGTACGGACATTGCAATTTATTGCCCTGGCCACATCTGCAGTCCTCATGCCTCCTTGCTGCATGCCTAAGGCACATTCACGCAGATGAGCAGGGACCCTGGGCATCTTTCTTTTGGTGTTTTTGAGTCAGTAGAAAGGCCTCTTTAGTGTCCTAAGTTTTCATAACTGTGACCTTAATTGCCTAACGTCTGGAAGCTGTTAGTGTCTTAACGACCGTTCATTTAATTATTTATGGTTCATCGAACAAGCATGGAAAACAGTGTTTAAACCCTTTACAATGAAGAGCTGTGAAGTTATTTGTATTTTTACAAATTATTTTTGAAAGACAGGGTCCTGAAAAAGGGACGCTTCTTTTTTTTGCTGTGTTTATATAGCTAGGTGTCATCTATATCATAATAACCCTAATTCATAATACAGTTCTTATTTGATTAAATGTGGTCGGACCCATCTATGTGAAGCTAGCCAAAATACGGATTAGGCACAATAGTGGAATTTGCGGTTAGCCTTCAAAATAAAAGTATGTGATTGACAGTGATGCAAATGCATACAAATAGTAGAATTATGCCATAATTGAATAGATCATGCTAATCGAGGTTGGAATGTTCTATAAAATCAACTAAATACAGTCATTTGTTAATTGGAAAAAAATCTGAAATTTTACTTTAGAATTGCATTAGGGGCATACTTATTTCACTGCACATCCTTACCTATGGATTGTGGATCAATGACATGGTGTGTCAGTCTACTCAGTGACACCCGCAGAACATTATCATCGTAGCTGTTATTGCGGGACTCTGAAACAACTGTGAATTGAGCCACATTTATTGTCAACCTATATGTATTGAACACTATTCCTGAGGAAAAACAATACTGTGTGAATGTTTGAGTCTGATAATGCTGAGGAGGACGTTGGGAAAAAATATCTTGGGTATTGATTAGACTGTTATCCCATTTCATTGATACCAATCATTAGGTAAAGCTGTAAAGTGCAATATGAATGTCAATACACACAATAGGCTGACTGGGGAGGTGATTTCAGTCACAGTCCCGCGATAAGAGCTACAATGCTAATATTTGTGTAAACTCTTCACAGTTGTGTTCTGTGGGTGTCACCAAGTAGACTGATACCCCATTTCATTGCTTCACATTCCAACTTTGTTTGACATTATCTGGTCTAAATATGGCATTATTCCACCAATTGTAACCATCTGCATCACTTTCTAAGAGGTACTTTTATTTTGTAGGCAATCCGCAAATTCCACTATTGTGCCTAATCCGTATTGTGGCTAGCTTCACAACACAACTCGGTCAGGTCGAGCATCACTAGCCAGATGAAGCTAGCTGGCTGCTTATAACGTTAGCTTTGGGCAACAGGGTTAAGTAGCTGGCTAGCTAGCTATTTATTTTCATGAACTGAAGTTCAATTTCAATAGGCGAACAACAAGTAGCTACCTAGCTAATACTTACTCACAAGGATTCCTAAATCATTGCTAAGAATAGTGAAAATGACTGCAGTTTCTACTGGTCATTGTTTTCAGGCTGGTTGTATTGGTGCTAGCTAGCTACCAAGCTAAAGCTAAAATAATGCTTTATTGTTGTAAGCACATCGTTCGTGGCTGGTGTTTGCTTGTTTGCAGTCTTTTTTTGTACAGCTTTGACAGTGCTGATAGTAGTGGTGGCGCTTGGCTTGCACGTGCAAATTCAGAACCAACAACGTTCTATAATTATATGACGTGTCAAGTTAAAAGCTTATTTAACGCGTCAAATAGTATTATTGTCAAATAGTGTTATTTGACATATCTTTTTTTGACACGCAAAAACCCAAACGGCGTTCCATAGTATGTATGTCGTGACGCTATTACTGTGTAACTCCGGTAGGGCAACATCTGAACAATAGCGCACTTCGTAACGTTAGTGTGTACTGGTGCTCGACCAGTCGCGAAAGCCAACATCACCCATGACAGAGAGCGGTTGATTGTCAAGGGAAATTATTTCATTTACTTGGCTTTAATGGATTTCTCCTTTGAGTTGTCTTGCTGAAATGTTCTTACTCTTTCAAATGACTGCTCGACTTGTTGACTGTTCGATCCACACAGTAGACATTGTGGGCTAGGTTAGGAATGCTGAGTTGCAGGTGTAGCGCACCGTTTTACGTGGCGTCATTATGTCATGTACCTATGTTATATAGGTATGCACGTCAACTTTGACATCAGTTTTTCACATCGCCGTTAAACTAGACATCGGGTTGATACCGATGTTGGTATTTTTAGCTAATGTCGTCCGATTCCAATATTTTCACAGATTAAAAAAAAATATATATATATATTTTTATTTATCGTGCATCCCTAGTTTAAATAGTCATTTTAAAATGCCTATCACATTACACATTTAGTAATGACAAAATGCATTTGAAACGTCACGCACACTAAAACTTGTGTATGACTTTATTTTGGATAAAGTTATTTTATCGACAGGAGTGGTGGAGAAAAGGCTCTTGTGCATTGATAAGCACATAAAGACTGCATTAATGATGAGTAATAAATGAAGGACATCACTTCATCAAGCCTATTTAACACCATAGCCTGGAAAAACTGGAAGGGCTACAACAGAGAAGCATTCAGAACTCTGCCATGTGTAGGCTATTTGGTTGTGAATAACCATTATGAATAAATAATCAATTCAATTCTATTGGATACAACACTTTGGGTTGAGTTTAGATTGCAAGGCATCATTGGGAGTGCAATTTTCACAATTCATCACTTATTGAATGAAGTTTGAAACTGATTATAAATACTATAGTTTATAATTTTATTTAGATGGATTCCAGTTCCACCAGGCTTTTGTTTATATTTTCTGTGGCGTTTGTTTATTAAAGGGCATGTGGACTGCAGCCAGCCTGTATGGGCTAATTTAAGATGCATTGTGCGGTTTTACTCTCCATCTGCTTTTGGCACAACACCTTTATCCCCTGAGCAAGTCAATCTGTTATGGCATACAGTCAGAATTAGACCATATGGAGTTGTGCAGGAACACAACACAGAAGAATTCTCTTCACCAAAGGAAATTGGGCGGCAGGTAGCCTAGCAAACCGAAAAGTTCTCAGTCAACTAGCTGAAAAATCTGCCGATGTGCCCTTGAGCAAGACACTTAACCCTATGGATAAGAGTGTATGCTAAAGTGTTTAAAAAATAATTCCTGTTCAAATACCCTATAATTCACTTAAATAACTTATGAATTATATGATCCTGTTCTTAATTGTGATTCCTGTTCTTCATTGTTTTGTAATCCAACAATCACCTGTTTATGAATGCAATATTCAAGCGTAACAGCAGGATTGTGAAGCAGGATTTCCGAGTTACCACCCACTGACCTTTAGTCAGACACTTTTACCATTGATTGGTATTATTACTGTGTGTGGGTGTGTGGTAGTGTTTGTGCCTGAGTACCGGTATTTGTGTTTTTTGGGGCTTATTATGACCGTATTCCTGTGTGTGTGTGTGTCCACAGTGCTGTCGTGTCAGGCAGTGGTGAAGGTGCTGTCTCCAGACGATGGGAAGCTGAGGATCGTCCAGGCAGCACAGCAGCTGTGTAGCGCTGTGGAACAGATGGATAAGACATCCAAAGACATCAACGTGACTGTGCTTGACTCTCTACTCAGAGGTGAGGAGGTCCCTCCCCCATGACCAGGAGGAGGACAGGACATTGGTTCTCGCTGTTGTCCTTAGTGCTGTTATTTATGGGCAGTGGACAATACCTTTTATTTCATTGTTTTATCTTATCAGGTTAAACCCCACAGACATTCTATTGATCATAGACTGTAAATCTGATAGTAAATCTGTGCCATACTATTACAAGCTGGAGTGAAGCTTAGCTCACCAGCTCTCCTTTGGCATGATGTTGAGAGTAGCAATTTCACTCTATTTGAAGCTCAGCAAGGATGGTGTAAAGGGAATGAGTAAAGGTCAAGGAGCCCCCTGTTAGACGAGCCTTCCACAGTGTTTGATCAAAAGATGAAGGAAACATGAAGCACTGGGAGTCTGTGCCAGAGAGAGCTCTTCTCTCAGTGGGTTATTTTCCCTGAGCCCTCTGCCCACCCCAGCTCTGCTCGTCGTTAGTCCCTGGCTAAGACTGATCACCCTCACCCGCTGTAAATCACGTCACGAGTACTTCAGTGGAACACATCTATGTGTACTCGCTCAGTAGAAGGTGATGGATGAGACCCGAGGCAGGAATATGAACAAACTGATGAGAAAGATGGTCTCCAGACAGAATATAAACTACAGAGGATAGCAGAGTTCACTTCAGTGAAGTTATGGTGTGTTTACCTCAGGCCCAGTAAGTGCAGCTGCTCGTCAGTACAATCAGATGTCAGAGACCCGCTCGCTGTCAGGATCCAGGGGGGCACAGCGAAAGGGACTCTCTAATCATCTCACTATCTAAGGGGCTTGGCAAGCTGCTGCTGCTGTTCTCTAAGGCTGCGTTTACACAGGCAGCCCAGTTCTGATTATTTTGCCAAACTATTGGCAGAAGATCTGATTGATCAAAATACCAATTAGTAGCAAAAAGATCAGAATTGTGATGCCTGTGTACATGCAGCCTAACATTCAAGAAGAAATTGAACTGTCACTTTAGATCTCTAGGATCTCTCAATCTTTTCAACAGTCCTTATGCTTTAGCAACCTCCTAAATATGTCAAAAAATAATAATTTCCTGATATTTTTCTTATATCTCTCAGATAAAGGACAAACACTTCAAAACAAAATATGTTTTTCCATGTATGTATCTGTTTTTCAATGCATTACTATAGACTAATATCAGTAAGGCCCAATTCATGGTTTGATCTAATGTTTTCTATATTTTTAAAGGTGTCTATCATACTTTTTTTTTTACCCATCTACACACATTACCCCATAATGGCAAAGTGAAAACACGTTTGCAAATGTATGTTTATTTTTTTATACAGAAATATGGTCTCATTTATATAAGTATTCACACCCCTGAGTCAATACTTTGTAGAAGTATCTTTGGCAGCAATTACAGCTGTGAGTCTTTCTGGGTATGTGCTCAAGAACTTTCCACACCTGGATTGTATAATATTTGCCCATTTTATTGTTTTCTAAATTCTTCAAGCTCTGTCAAATTGGTCGTTGGTCATTGCTAGACAACCATTTTCAAGTCAAAACTGTAAGTCGGCCACTCAGGAACATTCGCTGTCTTCTTGGTAAGCAACTCCAGTGTAGATTTGGACTTGTTTTTGTTATGCTGAAAGGCGAATTCATCTCCCAGTGTCTGGTGGAAATTGTTTTACTCCTGAACTTTTTAAGGCTTGACATAAAGGGGTTGAATACTTATTGACTCAAGACATTTCAGCTTTTCATTTTTAATTCGTTTGTACAAATTCTGAAAACAGAATTCCACTATGATATTATGTGTTTAGGCCAGTGACCAAAAAATCTCAATGATTTTTTTTATTTATTCAGGCTGTAACACAACAAAATGTGGAAAAAGTCAAGTGGTGTGAATACTTTCTGAAGGCACTATACTTCCATTCATCAAGTCTTGTGAGGCTTGGGGGCGTCCTAGAGCAAAACAATCGACATGCTCTTGAGAGGCCAAACCGTTAGGACGCTTCAGACAGAAGTTGGCAGATCGGTGGTACCAACTTCAGATGAGTCCCGTGTGGCTTGTGGGGGTCTTGGAGCAAAACAACTGACATGTTCGTGAGTCATCTTTCCAAAGAGTGGTCATATTAGCTTGTAGGCCAAACCGCTCGGACGGTACAGACGTTTTCGGGAGAAGACAAACACCGCTGTAGCTCGGCCACCTTCCACCGCAGATGCGGAAGTCCGCCATGTAGAGAAATCGTATGTCTAGCTTCAACAGGCAGATTTTGATGGATTTTGTTTATTATGCTCATTTGATTTCCGCGGGACCACAAAAAATGACTTGAGGGTTAAATGCTCCGCAGAGGACACTTTTATGAGATTTCCATTGATTGTGTTTTTCATTGACCTCTGTCCATGCTATCTCGGTTTGTGCAGAGTCGAAGACTACACCAGATCCTGACCTGGTTCTGAAGTTCGGCCCAATAGAAAGCACCCTGGGGTTCCTGCCCTGGCACATCAGACTGACAGAGTTCATGTGAGTATTGCGTGTGTGCGTGTGTTAAATGAGGCTGCCTTACTCATGTCCAGAAGACATTCTGGGATAGCCGCTGCTCTGTAGAGCTGGACAGGAATGACAGAGGTTCCTCTCTTCTTCCTGTCCCATTATAACCACTCGCTGTGTGTGTGGGAGACAGAGGAAGTGTGTGCTTATGCTTTACATCCTGAGTAGAATGGATATGGGCCTGTTGTGTTCATCTGTGCAGAATAACTGGTAAACCGGTCTCTGCTGCCTCACTTACCTCCCGGCTTGAACGATTGGCAAGACTTTTAAAAATGCCTCTGTGCAACTTTGTATAAGTAGTAGGGCTATTTTAAAGATCATGGAAATACTGAGAGTTAATGATGCAGTTCAGCCTACATAAGATGTGTAATTAGACTTTACCAGATGATGATGCATCACTAACAATGCTATTTTTCAGACGTGTCATTGTTTGGGAGTCATGAAGTTCAGTCAGAATGGCCCACATCATTGAACGTTATCAGTGTTTACAAAGCAACATTTTATTTGACAGATACTGTATTTGTAAGGACTTTTACCTTCACCAAACACTAGATGGCGGTATAGTACTGTAACTGCTTTGACGGTAGCTCAAGCAGCAGCTTTTGCTAATCACAGATTTTTTTATGACTGCCGTCGTAAAGTACATAATTGTATTTACTGTGAGCCTTTACTAATGTAACATGACATTTCTGTTGACCCCTTATTGCTTGGTATCTATTTTAACAACATTATTTAGCATTATTCTTTGTTAAAATGGCGCCGGAAGAATTGGCAGCAGTTTTACGGGTGCCTTGTGCTTTACCTAACACATTTTTTGCACTATTGGCCTGTAAGTAAGCATTTCACTGTAAGGTGTGATGTATTCGGCGCACATGACAAATAAACTTTGATTTGATTTGAGATAAACTGCTGCCATCTGAAGTAGGCTAGAGGTGTCTCTCTAGTATATATCTCTGACATCCTCCCTCTCTCCTGCAGCTCCTTACCCTCCCATGTGGATGTCTCCTATGAGGACTTATTCAGTGCCCTTCAGCATTATGCCTCCTGTGAGCAGCGGCTGGGGAAGTGAGTGATTGGCCAGGCCCCCTTCAGAGGAAGGGGAACGACATGGGTGGGGTAGGAGCTGCCCTAGCCCCTCCTCCTCCCGGGTCTCTGTTTACAGTGCAGGCGCTAGAGAACAAGCAGACAGCGGTACCGCCACATCGAATCGCATCTCCACCACCACTCACTCACTGTTTTTCTGCTCATCTGGAACGCGCAAGGCTCGCCAGGCCACCTCTGTGAGGCATGCTGGGTAGTACGGGCCCTGCCAAGGTAGCGTCACGCACTGAACATCTACCCCCGCATCAGTCGGATTAACGAGGAACCAACATCACCTGAAGGACATGGTTAGCAGTATGGTATAAATCTAGTTTAGCTTCGCTTCGCTCTTCTCTCTCTCTCTCTCTGTTTGTTCTAGATCTTGCACCTGCTGTGCCCCTGAGGTATGCCCTCCTTGGGGGTTTGAATGGAAATGAACTTTATGTAAGTGTGCTTCAAGTGTAGCGCTTGATCAATGTGGTACGAGAGGTTTTGGAACGAGAGCTCTGTAATCCGTGACTATACTCTGCACATGGTGTGAAGGATGACTGACTACATGGTTGTACTTTTACGTCTTTATTCCAAGTTACTATTGGTGGACTGTGTCTGCTTGTGTACGTGTGTGAAGCTCAGCCAGCAAGTCACACTTAACCTACACTAAGTCCAATCTTTGCAATCCAGTGGGAAGAAAGAGAAAGCAGTTGTCTGTATACAATGTCCCCCATGACCATCACTACTCTTTCTATTGCTCCGTCCATAACGTGAAGATGATTGCATATTGAACGGCCCCGTAAGAATCCTCAGTGCTGCCTTCGGTTGTTCATCCATGTGAAGATTTACTAACTATTGTATTAAAGTGTTGTTCTGTTATTTCCTTATCTCATTAACTCTTTTAAAACCCAGATTCAGTATTTTCTTTCTCTTTGGTTAGATGGCATACAGTAGTATTTTCACCATCATGCTAACTTTTAATACCAATGGGACAAAAACTCCCAATCCTTCACTAGCTAATGTGCCAGTGGTTGGGTTGTCATTGGAAGGTTTGGTGGGTTGTCATTGGAAGGTTTGGTGGGTTGTCATTGGAAGGTTTGGTGGGTTGCTCCACATGGAACTTGTCGGTTTAAATGATCAATAAATGTTACTGAAAACCCCATATATACAGTACCTGCTTTGTTTGGATTGGATTTTTTTAAAGACAGACTGACAATGTCTTGTGAATAATCTTCCTTTGAGATAAATGGAACGGATGTAAATGGTTGATTTTATAGTTGTGTTGTATGACCTAATTTTCTACATGTAATGTGTGGTGAACAAGTGTTGTATCCCTAGTACTGTATGCACCAAGAGGTGTCAAGCGCCTGGTGGCTTTTAAACCTCAAATGATCAACTATTGAACAATTGAGAGTCAAGCTATAGTCACCTTGGATTTGTTAGCTGAAAGCTGTGTGACTTGGGAGGGACTCCGATGCAGGTTTCTAGTCCTTCTCAATTGATATGCAGCACTCATCCAAATGCATGAAAGACTACACCATCATTCAAAGGGAAAGCAACTTGAAACGCTTCATAACTGTCTGAGGTGTGCAGGAGAGCTGCATCTCCCTGGATGCTGTGTTTTTAGATCAAACACACTGGCCTACGCAGCTGAGAGCAGCTCCAACCACTACTCCACTCCCTTTCAGATGCAGCACTACACATCTAAACATCCCCTTCGAATTGAAGATGGTTGTGTTTTAGAGGGTTTGCGATGTCAGCTGTTTCGACATGATATTTTCTATGCATTGCGAAATGTATTCAACCGTACTGCAAAAGGACAAGGGAAGGTCCCTGTTACCTACTGTCATCTGCATAGCTGTACTCTGTCACATACTTGCAGGTGCAGCAAAATTCTTGTATTTTTTGCTACAGCAGTGCATTAATAATACCTAGTAATACAAACAATGCACACAATTCAAAATGTCATTAAATATCAGAATGAGCAATGTCAGAGTCCAGAATACATATATACTGAGTGTACAAGACATTATGAATACCTTCCTAATATTGAGTTGCACCCACTTTTTCCCCTCAGAACAGCCTCAAGTTGTTGGGGCATGGAGTGTTCCACAGGGATGCTGGCCCATGTTGACTCCAATTCTTTCCACAGTGTCAAGTTGGTTGGTTGTCCTTTGGATGGTGGACCATTCTTGATACACATGGGAAAATGTGACAAACCCAGCAGCATTGCAGTTCTTGACACACTCAAACCAGTGCGCCTGGCATACCTCATTCAAAGGCACTAAAATATTTTGTCTTGCACATTCACCCTCTGAATGGCACACATACACAATCCATGTCTCAATTGTCTCGAGGCTTAAAATCCTTATTTAGCCTGTCTCCTCCCCTTCATCTACACTGATTTAAAGTGGATTTAACTGGTGACATCAGTAAGGGATCATGGCTTTCACCTGGTCAGTCTGTCATGGAAAGAGCAGGTGTTCCTAATGTTTTGTACCGCTTCTGAAACTTGCTTTCAATGAGTGACAGATCTATAACTCACATTTCTATGTACATTTTGTTGGTCGCCCAAAAAGGTTGCATATTGCAGCTTTAAGAACACTTGTTATTGCCATGACATCTTGTCAAAGCTATGATTCCTTATTGATGCCCCTTGTTAAATCCACTTCAATCGGTGTAGATGTATGGGAGGAGACTGTTTTTAAAGAAGGATTTTTAAGCCTTGAGACAATTGAGGCATGGATTGTGTATGTGTGCCATTCAGATGTTGAATGGTCAAGATGGAAATTGCAAGTGCCTTTGAACGGGGTACGGTAGTACGTGCCAGGCGCACCGGTTTGTGTCGAGCTGCAACACTGCTGGGGTTTTTATGCTTAAAAGGTTTTCCATGTGTATGAATGGTCCACCACCCAAAGGACATCCAGACAACTTCAAACAACTGTGGGAAGCATTGGTGTCAACATGGGCCAGCATCCCTGTGGAATGCTTTCTAAGGTGCAAGGTAGAGTACCGGGTGGTAGCTGGCTAGTAAACAATAATTAAAGTTCAGGGTACTGGTTGGAGGCTGGCTAGTGGTGCCTGTTTAACAGTCTGATGGCCTGGAGATAGAAGCTGTTTCTCAGTCTCTTGGTCACTGCTTTGATGCACCTGTACTGTCTCCAAGTTGGTAGCGGGGTGAACAGGCCGTGGCTTGGGTGGCTGAGGTTTTTGATGATCTTCTTGGCCTTCCTGTGCCACCGATGATGCCTTTGGCTGACCACACCACCCTCTGGAGAGCCCTGCAGTTGCTGACGGTGCATTTACCGTACCAGGCGGTGATACAGTCGGACAGGATGCTCTCCATTGTGCATCTGTAGAAGTTTGTGATTTCTTCAGCCTTCTGAGGTTGAAGAGGCACTGTTGTCTTCAGTGATGTGCATGCCGAGGAACTTGAAGCATTTGACTGTCTCCACTGTAGCCCTGTCGATGGGGGCGTGCTCTCTCTGCTGTCTCCTGTTGTCCACGATCAGCTCCTTCGTTTTGTTGACATTGAGGGTGATTTTATTTTCCTGGCACCACTCCGCCAGGGCTCTAACCTCCTTCCTGTAGGCTGTCTCGTCATTTTTTCTAATCAGCCCTACCACTGTTGTGTCCTCGGCGAACTTGATGATTGAGTTGGAGACATGCGTGGCCACGCAGTTATGGGTGAACAGGGAGTACACAAGGGGGCTGAGCACACACCCCTGTGGTGCCCCCATGTTGAGCATCAGCATGGCGGAGATGTTGCCTACCTTCACCGCTTGGGATCAGCCCGTCAGGAAGTCCAGGACACAGGTGCACAGGGAGGGGTTCAGACCCAGGGCACTGAGCTTAGAGGGCACAATGGTGTTAAAGGCTGAGCTGTAGTTTATTAACCGCATTCTTACATAGGTATTTCTCAGTCCAGGTGGGATTGTACATTGTAATGACGATTGCGTCGTCCATGGATCTGTTGGTGCGTTATGCGAATTGTAGCCGGTCTAGGTTGTTGCGTAAGGTGACGGTGCAGCCTGGTCTCATAGACTAGACATAACATAGTAAATGTAAATCCGGGACACTCAGATTTTACTGAACAAAAATATAAACGCCACATGTAAAGTGTTGGTCCCATTTTTCATGAGCTGAAATAAAAGATCACAAAATTGTCCATATGCACAAAAGCTTATTTCTCTCAAATATTGTGCAGACATTTGTTTACATCCCTGTTAGTGAGTATTTTCTCCTTTGCCAAGATAATCCATCCACCTGACAGGTGTGGCATATCAGGAAGTTGATTAAACAGCATGATCATTACACAGGTGCTGGGGACCATTAAATTAAAGGACACTCTAAAATGTGCAGTTTTGTCACACAACACAATGCCACAGATGTCTCAAGTGTTGCGGGAGCGTGCAATTGGCTTGCTGACTGCAGGAATGTCCACCAGAGCTGTTGCCAGCAAATTGAACGTTCATTTCTCTACCATAAGCCCATCTGTGTGCTCGACGTCCTCACCAGGGTCTTGACCTGACTGCAGTTCAACGTCGTAACCGGCTTCAGACATTTGTGAGAATACCAATTTTCTGGATGACTCATGGTCTGACAAATACCGCTCTAGCTCTGCCACCTTTCACCGCAGATGCGGGAAAAAAACATATCTCTACCTTAAATTGACGGATTTTGATGGACTTTTTTGTTGTAACTTACATTGACGCAGCCGGTGCCCTTAGGGGGTTTTAACTATCCTCCCAAAGCACTTCGGGATGACAGAAGTGAGTGCTACGGTGCGATAGTCATTTAGTTCAGTTACCTTCGCTTTCTTGGGTACATGAACAATGGTGGACATCTTGAAGCAAGTGGAGACAACAGACTGGGATGTGGAGACAACAGACTGGGATATGGAGAGATTGAATTTGTCTTTAAACACTCCAGTCTGCTGGTCTGCACAAGCTCTGATGACGCAGCTTGGGAAGCCAAGCTGACTATATTCTCCTACCCATTCTAGAACCAACCTTCTGGAATATCAATGACTGCAGTAGTCGTGAGTGCTAGATTCACATTTGTTTGATTTTGTTACGCAATACCATTGTGGGGCCACTGAACAGAAAGAGTCTTATATGAGATGTTAACATAGTTTGTACAGTTATGATGTATAGGCAGAACGACATTACTCTTTCCTTCCCAATAACTTATTTCTGGTTCTCCCTGCTGATTGATCAACAAGGGGATGGCAGAAAGTATTGGTGGCTCCCCGTATTCTGGCCTAGCAGCTAACTGTAAATAGAGCCGTGAAATGAAAACAATAATGAAGATGTGACCTTGTAGGAGGCTTGTACTTCATTTGTGAATGTTTACTTTCATTTTCAGTCTGGTGCAGGGGGAAATAACACACACAGACAGACAGACAGACACTTTCTATTTGTAAACAGTGCCAAAGCCACTATGAGCTGGGGTAAGGGCTGGTAGGGGTTTTCAATTTTTTTTATAATGTCTCCTGTGTAGTGCTGAAATAACCATGGCAACCACATTGTTAATCTGTGTATGATTGTAAATAATATGTAAAACAGTTTTTATTGATCCATAAAAATGATCTTGAAACAAATGACCTGTGTACCTATTTTAAATGAAGATGGAACATTAAAAGGAAAACTGATTATAAACTGAACTGCTGTTCTTATATGTTCACGTCTATAGTTTCATCCTCATAAGATCAATGGCAACATCATAGAGCGGTGGGCCAGTAACCAAAAGGTTGCTGGATCGAATCCCCGAGCTGACAAGGTAATAATCTGTCATTCTGCCAGTTAACCCACTGTTCCTAGGCCGTCATTGTAAATAAGAATTTGTTCTTTAAAAAAATATAGATATTTCACCTTTATTTAACCAGGTAGGCAAGTTGAGAACACGTTCTCATTTACAATTGCGACATGGCCAAGATAAAGAAAAGCAGTTCGACACATACAACAACACAGAGTTACACATGGAGTAAAACAAACATACAGTCAATAATACAGTAGAATAATACATCTATATACAATGTGAGCAAGTGAGGTGAGATAAGGGAGGTGAAGGCAAAAATAAAGGCCATGGTGGCGAAGTAAATACAATATAGCAAGTAAAACACTGGAATGGTAGATTTGCAGTGGAAGGATGTGCAAAGTAGAGATAAATAATGGGGTGCAAAGGAGCAAAATAAATAAATACAGTAGGGAAAGAGGGAGTTGTTTGGGCTAAATTACAGATGGGCTATGTACAGGTGCAGTAATCTATGAGCTGCTCTGACAGCTGGTGCTTAAAGCTAGTGGGGGAGATAAGTGTTTCCAGTTTCAGAGATTTTTGTAGTTCGTTCCAGTCATTGGCAGCAGAGAACTGGAAGGAGAGGCGGCCAAAGGAAGAGTTGGTTTTGGGGGTGACCAGAGAGATATACCTGCTGGAGCGCGTGCTACAGGTGGGTGCTGCTATGGTGACGAGCGAGCTGAGATAAGGGGGGACTTTACCTAGCAGGGTCTTGTAGATGACCTGGAGCCAGTGGGTTTGGCGACGAGTATGAAGCGTTCTGTTCTTCACTGACGTGCCTTGTTAAATAAAAAATGAACATACCTTGGTCTACTACAGTACACAGTATTCCTTTTTTAGGACCTGTGGCAGTCCCCCAATGTGACTTGATTCAGTATTGACAGTAAACTGCAGTAAATACCCATTGGGGTTAATTTGACATATCACAGGATGTTGGCATTATGAATAGTAACAGATCAATCGATTTAATAGAGCAAAGCCCAACCTCGGTGTCAGTAAATCTACATGAATTAGTCCCAGCACATTGATTCAGAATAAGATCCTAAAGCCCAAGGCTAAATCATCATTTCGGATCCCTTTATGAGCACACGAGCCTAGTCAGGACACGTTAGGGAAGACATATATACATCCACAGACTTTGTTTTCTTAAGACCCGCTAGTTGCCTCTTTTATTGATTTGAGTGCTGTAGCCTGCTATATTTAGTGCAGACACTTGAGTTGCTATTTCTTTCCTTTCAGGGTGTTTGTCTGTAGCTGGGGAAGCCATGCTACACTAACACACTCCAGCTAAGATGAATGTCCCCCTGATGGATCATTACACCACACCGGGTTTGAAATTGGAAATAGGGTTTGGCTACTGATACCCTTTCAGACAGAGCCACAATTATCTGACAGTGACTGATACATGTGCGTGCTTATTCCTCTAATAACGACATCTCTCTCTCTCTCTCTCTGTCCCAAAGGTTAGGATACATCTCAGCTTACACAATCAACGACAACAAAACAGATCATGCTAGCTGGGTGATTTGTCCTTGGAAGATTTGTTTTATTAATGCCTAGTTATTATGATTAATCTATGAGTACCTCGAGGGATGCTAAAGACAGGTGCTCAAAAGGTTTTAGGCTACTTAATATGAACAGACAGCAGCATAGTACTACAACAACATGTTGAAAGCAATGATCAGTCCTTGAACATGGACAAGGCTGCATGTGTGTAGAGTACATGCCACAAGAGAACCAAGAGTGTGGGCAGGTACCAGCCATCTCTGAGGATTCCCTCCTGAATTGAAAGTGATCCTTGAGTAGAGCAGCCACACAGAGACCAGAGAGAGAGAGAGAGGTTGCCTGTGCATCTGGCTGTGTTGTGTGTGTGTGGCAGAAGTACTACAGCTCCCCCTGATCATCAAATGTTTCCATGACAACTCCAAAAGGTGAGAGCCTGAATGTTGGGTGCATGAAAATGTTTCCCAGCACCTTTTCAACTTCCAGCCGATGGATGATTAGAGCAGTGTCTGGAAACATGTAATTGTAACCCTAATTATTATCTATCACCTCCGAAGGACCCGTGGGTTTGATGATAACGAGTCGGGTTACAATCAAGTTCTTTTCTACAGTTTAATCCTTTCAAGTAGCAGCAGCACGAACTTTAGCGGCACAAAAGGTTACATCTCCATCATTTCACTTCTCTGTCACACATCTCTCCTGTGATTCCTCCTTACACGCAGGTGAGTCTGGGAAGGATATTTTCCGAATAATAGTCCCAACATAAAATCGCAAGGACAATGCCATATAAAAGTCACATACACATGACATATTTCTGATGATAAAATATATTACATTCCAAAACCATGGCTGCATAATTGTAGGAAGCAGCCGTTTCCAACATGTACCAACAAATGTACATAAACCACATCTGAATGACTAGATAATAATGTAATATGTAGCCTAATTAAAGTGTGTATTATCAGATAATAGTTGGAGTATCGTAACTGGCCTCGGTCCAAACAGTTTGATGGATTCATTAGATCCACAGGTATATTGTTGGGAGCAACACGGGGCAATACATTGACAAGGTACATCCTTGACTGCATCTTTCTCTTGTTGTAATAACAATCTGCTAACGGGTGTTCGGGTTTGAGAACGACAATGGAAGTGTGAGTCATCAGGTCAACCCTAAACAAGACTATGATTAATAACAATAAGATGACTACTTTCTCTTAGTCACACCGTGAAATAGAATTCAACTTAATTTGCTTACATTCTGAGAAATGACTGTTTTCAGCATTTCATGCTGACACCAAACTAGAGGAAGGAGAACACCCGGCATAGTTAAATATAGACAGACATAAAGTAATGTAAGCCCGTCTGTATACACATGGCCCAGCGAGTACTCCCCATATTAAGAATGCAAGTCCAAAGCTGTTCCATTGTCTCTGTAAGGTCTCACACCACCCAGCCTCTCACGAGTATCAGCGGTCTAGGACGGGCTAAATCCATAACTGCTAACAGCTAGCCTGAGCTTAGTCTCTGCTCCAGTTGTCCTCAGCTAATTCAATCAAGTTTTTAATTCTGTGACCCGAGGTCTCCAACAGTCACTATTGACCATATCTCTTCTGGAAGTCTGAGGAAAGTAATAATTCATACAAAGAGCTTATTGGGATTGCTGAAAGTTAAGTTTGGCTGGGAGACATTTTTGGTATTTCTCTTTTATTCATTGTGACGCTGAGTTGTCATGATGCTTCAGCAAATGTACATTATACCAGGCGCGTTGGTAGACACAATGTAAGTAACCAAATTAATGTCCCTCTATCTGTCCTGAATGCCTCTGTTGATCCTACAGCTACTATATACAGTAATCATGTGCCTATGAACCAGATTTATACTGTTAGCACTGTGGTGTGCCCTAGTAGGAAGTCCACTGTGTGCAGCTCACCCTGCACTAACATAAATAAAATGAGAATATCTACTTCCGCAAAGCTTCCCAGTAAAGCAATGAAAACAAGTAAGCATCCCAGAAGAAAAGGGCTAAAAATAGCACACATATGTAGCTTAAGAAACAAGGTTCATGAAATAAATAATTTGCTAGTAACAGATGACATTCATATTCTGACTATCTCTGAAACTCACTTAGATAATACCTTTGATGACACAGATGTAGCAATACAAGGTTATAACATTTACAGAAAATACAGAAATGCCAATGGTGTAGGTGTTGCTGTTTATATTCAGAACCACATTCCTGTAAAGCTTAGAGAGGATCTCATGTTAAATACTGTTGAAGTAATATGGCAACAGGTTCATCTGCCTCACCTAAAGCCCATTATTATGGGAAGCTGCTATAGACCACCAAGTGCTAACAGTCAGTATCTGGATAACATGTGTGAAATGCTTGATAATGTTTGTGATATCAACAGAGAGGTATATTTTATGGGTGATTTAAATATTGACTGGCTTTCATCAAGCTGCCCACTCAAGAAAAAGCTTCAGTCTGTAACCAGTGCCTGCAACCTGGTTCAGGCTATCAGCCAACCTACCAGGGTAGTTAAAAACAGCACAGGAATGAAATCATCAACATCTATTGATCACATCTTTACTAATGCTGCAGAAATTTGCATTAAAGCAGTATCCTTATCCATTGGATGTAGTGATCACAATATAGTGGCCATATCTAGGAAAACCAAAGTTCCAAAGGCTGGGCCTAATATAGTGTATAAGAGGTCATACAATACGTTTTGTAGTGATTCCTATGTTGATGTAAAGAATATTTGTTGGTCCGTGGTGTGTAATGAGGAGCCAACAGATGCTGCACTTAACACATTTATGTAATTGCTTATTCCAGTTACTAATAAGCATGTACCCATTAAGAAAATGACTGTAAAAACTGTTAAATCCCAGTGGATTGATGAGGAATTGAAAAATTGCATGGTTGAGAGGGATGAGGCAAAAAGAATAGCAAATAAGTCTGGCTGCACAACCGATGGGCAAACGTATTGAAAATTGAGAAATCATCTGAATAAACTGAATAAAAATAAGAAACTATACTATGAAACAAAGATAAATTATAAAGAATTATAGTAAAAAGCTTTGTGAAAAAGGGCAAACTCAGCTCCATCATTCAGTGAATCAGATGGTTCATTCATCACAAAACCAACTGATATTGTCAACAACTTTAATTATTTTTTAATTGACAAGACTAGCAAATTTAGCCATGACATGCCAGCAACACACCCTGACATTACACATCCAAGTATATCTGACCAAATTAAGAAATACAAGCATTGGAATTTTGAATTCCGTAAAGTGAATGTGGAAGAGGTGAAAAAATGATTGTTATCTATCAACAATGACAAGCCTCCGGGGTCTGACAACTTGGATGGAAAATTACAGAGGATAATTAATAGCAGACGATATTGCCACTCCTATTTGCCATATTTTCAATTTAAGCCTACTAGAAAGTGTGTGCCCCCAGGCCTGGTGGGAAGCAAAAGTCATTCCGCTACCTAAGAATAGTAAAGCCCCCTTCACTGTCTCAAAATAGGGAGGCAAGACAACGAGGTTCTAGCTTCAGCACGTTTACTAGCCTAGTCTGCGTAAGTCATTTTTAGGTTACTGATACCCACAAGGGCCATCCGACTACATCTTCCCCTCACCAATGAACAAAAATTCAACATTCATAACCACTGAAGCATAACTGAAATGCAATTTGAAAAACCAGTATTATTCACTTTAACATGCTACTTCACATCCTGAAGCTGTATGAAAGCATAAAATTACACAGTCTGAACTCCTATGCATTAACTTAGGTACAGTCTCTTTTTGCTGGGTATGGTCCCCAACAGTATGTATTATATTCACATAACATAATCTTTCAGCCACTTTGGTGGCTTCACATCCCTTTTTGGGCGAGCTTGTGGCTCTGTGAGCATTCTCTCTCCTCCCCCCTCTTTTTGTGCGTTGTCTGTGGCCTCCTCAGCCTGTGTGGATGTTAGATCTGGAAGAGCTCTGTGTTTTGAGCCTGTGTCCACCACATAGGAGCGTGGGGCATCCGCTTTCCTCAGCACTACTGCTAGTCCCCTGACTGTTTTTACAGCTCTCTCTGCCTCACCATTACTCTGTGCATGGTAGGGGCTACTGGTCACATGTGTGAAGTCATATTCTGCAGCAAAAGCAGAAAAGGAGCTTGCAGAGAACTGGGGAGCGTAATCTGTAACCAGGACCTCAGCAACCCCTTGCTTGGAAAAAATGGACGTTAATCCATTGATGTCACCAGCTGATGTGGTTATGGGTGTCTTTGCTATTTCAATGTATCTTGAATTGTAGTCTACCACTAGCAGACAAGTGTAATTTTTCCAAAAGAACATATCTGCCTCTACCTTTTGGCAGCTCAGTTGCCATCATTAATTCAGGATGACAAGGTTGACATTTTGCACACACCTCACACTGGGCCACCAGCTTGGCAATCTGAGTACTCAGACCAAGCCACCACACCGAATGTTGAACCCTCAGTATTCATTTGGTTATCCCCATGTGTCCCTCATGCACTCTGTCTAGCATTTCTGGTTGTAGTCTCTATGATAACTATCCCTTGTCCTTTCATGAGTAGGTGTCCATTACAGTGGAAGTCACTTTGGTGCACCCAATAGGGGCTTCAGCAGCTGAGGCAGTTCCTGCTGCCTGGGCCATCCCTTTTTGCACTGCTGTACTATCTGTCTGCAGATTGGGTCTCGCTGTTGCTCCTCTGCAATCTGCTGCAGTTTGGTCTGAGATGCAGGTAGGCTGTCTCTTACTGCATTGATGGACACCTGTACCTCCCCCTCTAGACATTGCTCCTCTTCTGTTAATGGACGGTTAATTGAGGCCCTGGAGAGTGCGTCTGCTGTGATCAGTGCCTTCCCTGGCACATACACCATCTTGTAGGTGAACCTCAGTAATCTGAGGCGGAAGGGCAGAACTCTGGGAGGCAAGTCGTCCAGTGCTTTTGTCCCTAACAGAGCCAACAGTGGTTTGTGGTCAGTCTCTGCTGTAAGCTGAAGGCCAATTAGGTATTGGCTGAGCCTTTCACATGCCCATGTGATAGCCAACGCCTCCTTCTCCACTTGTGCATACCTTTGCTCTGTGTTGGATAAGCTTTGTGAGATGTATGCTATTGGACGCCACTCCATATTGTCCTGCATCTGTGTGAGGACTGCCCATAGAGGTGATGATGCATCTGCTGATACCTTTGTCTTAGCGTTGGGGCGGTACTGGGCCAGCACTCTCTGTGAGGCCAGGTCTCCTTTGATTTTGTCCAATGCCACCTGACCAGTCATTGTCTTTGGCTAGTAAGTCTCTCAGGGGTTTGGTTGTATCTGAAAACTGTGGGAGGAACTTACCCACATATGTGGCCATGCCTAAGAAGATCCTGACTTCAACCATCTTCTGTGATGGCGATGATCTTCTCCGGGTCCGGCTCTATTCCAGCTGCACTGATTTTGTGTCCCAAGAACAAGACCTCTGACTGTGCATTTTTCATTGAGTGTCATGCCAGTCTCCTGCAGTCTGGTCAGAACTGCTGTGAGCCTTACATCATGTTTTGCTCTGTCCCGTCCGCACACGAGCACGTCGTCCGCGTGGACTATGACGCCACTTAGCCCATCCAACAGCTGAGACATGCGTGTTTGGAAATGCTCAGGACCGGAAGCGATTCCAAATGGCAAAACGTTAAACTGTGTTATAAACGTTGTGAGCGACCTACTCTCTGGTGACAGGGGTATCTGCCAGAAACCTGAGTGGGCATCCAGCTTTGTGAAGACTTCCAACTGAGCCAGCGACTGCTCCACTGATGGTAAGATGTGTCTCTCTCTACAGAATTCCTCATTCAAGTTAGTCATGTCTGCACAGATCCTTACTTATGTCCCCATTGGCTTTTGGGACCACCACCATCCCTGCACACCAGTCAGTGGGACTCTCTGTTTTAGACACAGGCCAGATTTCTTCCATCCTCCCCAACTTTTACTTTATTTTGGCCAATAAAGGGATAGGCACACGGCGAGGGGTGGTAAGGGCATAGGCACCGCATCCTCTTTCAGGCAGATTTTGGAGTCACCTTCTAGCCTTCCTAGGCCAGAAAACACTTTTGGGAATGTCTTTTTGGGAATGTCTCCCCTCCCTGGGTCCTCCAGTTCGCTCACTCTCTCAATGAGTTGCAATGCTTCAATTGCTGGCAGCCCCAGCAACGGTCTGGTAAGAGAGTCAATGAAGAAGACAAGCTGGATGGCACTTTTGTCTTTACTCTTCAGTTTACTCACCAACTGCCCTACCACTGGTAATATCTTATTAATGGGCCGGTACAGTTTTTTGTTTGTACAGAGAAAAGGGCCATCTCTACTATAGCCTAGTGTCGGATTGCTGTCACTGCTGCCCCTGTGTCTAGTTTAAATGACTAAACCTCCCCATTGAGTTTTATATCTGAGTGCCAGCCAGCATTGTTTTCCTTTACTTCTACCAGAAAGATGCTGTCCTGCTGTACCTCCTCTGAGACCTCATGCATTTGCTTTGATCGACAGGCAGCTCAAAAGTGTCCTCTCCTGTGACATTTCCTGCATTCCGCATCCTTTGCTGGGCAATCTTTCCAGCTGTGGAAAGGTGATTTCCCACATTTGCGACAAACACTTAAACTAGCTATCACTGTCTGTGATTGTTTTCTCCACGTCTGGCTCTGTTCTGCGTTCCCCTCTGTTTTTTTAGCTCGGTATGAAAACACATTTATTTCCTCGCTCTCTTTGCTCTGCAAGGAGCTGCTGCGGCGCATCATCGTCTGCTGTCTTTTTACTGTCTCACTCTGCTTAACCTGATTTACAACTCTGGACCAGATAAGCTGGGAATCCAACTGTAACTTTTCCGAATGTGAGATATTTCTTATTCCCACTACAATCCGATCTCGGATCAGCTCTTCCTTGAGTGCGCCAAACTGACAGTGTTCTGCTAGCTTGTGAACAGCTGTGATAAAACTGTTGGTGGTTTCACCCTGCTCCTGTTTGCGCACATTAAACCTAGCTCTCTCAAATATAATATTGTGTCTCCCTCATTTTCAAGCAGATTTAAGTCAAAACTGTAGCTAGGCCACTCAGGAACATTCAATGTCGTCTTGGTAAGCAACTCCGGTGTATATTTGGCCTTGTGTTTTAGGTTATTGTCCTGCTAAAAGGTGAATTTGTCTCCCAGCGTCTGTTGGAAAGCAGACTGAACCAGGTTTTCCTCTAGGATTTTGCCTGTGCTTAGCTCTATTTTGTTTCTTTTTATCATAAAAAAACACCCTAGTCCTTGCCGGTGACAATCATACCCATAACATGATGCAGCCACCACCATGCTTGAAAATATGAAGAGTGGTACTCAGTGATGTCTTGGGTTGGATTTGCCCCAAACATAACATTTTGTATTCAGGACATGAAGTTCATTTCATTGTTAAATTTTTTATGCAGTTTTACTTTAGTGCCTTATTGCAAACAGGATGCATGTTTTGGAATATTTGTATTCTGTAAAGGCTTTCCTCTTTTCACTCTGTCAATTAGGTTAGTATTGTGGAGTAACTACAACATTGTTTATCCATCCTCGGTTTTCTCCTATCACAGCTATTAAACTCTGTAACGGTTTTAAAGTTACCATTGGCCTCAATGTGAATCCCTGAGCAATTTCCTTCCTTTCTGGCAACTGAGTTAGGAAGGATGCCTGTAACTTTGTAGTGACTGGGTGTATTGATACACCATCCAAAGTGTAATTAATAACTTGACCATGCTTTTAATATTTCTATACCAATAGGTACCCTACTTTGAAAGGCATTTGAAAACCTCTCTGGTCTTTGTGGTTCAATCTGTTTTTGAGATTCACTGCTCGACTGAGGGACCTTATAGATAATTGTATGTGGGGGGGACAGAGACAAGGTAGTAATTAAAAAATCATGTTAACCACTATTATTGCACACAGAGTGAGTGCATCCACCTATTATTGCCACACTCTGATCTGTTTCACCTGTCTTTGTGATTGTCTCCACCCCCTCCAGGTGTCGCCCATCTTCCCCATTATCCCCTGTGTATTTATACCTGTGTTCTCTGTTTGTCTGTTGCCAGTTCGTTTTGTTTAGTCAAGCCTACCAGCGTTTTTCCCTCTGCTCCTGTCTCTCGATCGTTCCTGTGTCCTAGTTTTCCCGGTGTTGACCATTCTGCCTGCCCTGACCCTGAGCCTGCCTGCCGTCCTGTAGCTTTGCCCCACCTTTCTGGATTACTGACCTTTGCCTACCCTGAGCCTGCCATCCTGTACCTTTGCCCCACCTATCTGGATTACTGGTCTCTACCTGCCCTTGACCTGCCTTTTGCCTGCCCCTGTTCGATTAATAAACTGTTGTTACTTTGACGTTGTCTGCATCTGGGTCTTACCTGAAACGTGATAATTATGTGACTTGTTAAGTACATTTTTACTCCTGAATTTATTTAGGCTCGCCATATCAAATGGGTTGAGTACTTATTGACTCACGACATTTCACCTTTTATTTTGTCATTCATTTGTAAAATTTCAAAAAACATAATTCCACGTTGACATTATGAGGTATTGTGTGTAGGCCAGTGACACAAATTCTTAATTTATTCTATTTTAAATTCAGGCTGTAATACAACAAAATGTGGAAAAAGTAAAGGGGTGTGAATACTTTCTGAAGGCACTGTATGTGAAAATGGCACATTTCTATAAAAACAAGATAGAGGAAGATTTGTTTCCAGTGACATCAACCAATTAGTAGGCAATTCCTACTCATAATTGGTTAAAATCACATGATGCACTCCGATGATGTCATTAAAAAAACGTATCTTCCTTTGTCTTTTTTTCCACAAAAGATAGAAACGTGCCATTTTCACATATGTAGATGTTGGGGTGGTACTGGAGATTATGGAAATTAAGTTGAATTATATATATTTTTTAAATAAGAGGCTGTAGTTCCTCTGACAAGGTGTAGCATGGCCATTTGAATTACAATAATGACTAATGTCTCCGATGATTCAACACAGTCTCCCTAGATTCTCATACACTGTGCTGCTGCAGAATTACATGGCATCTCTCTATATCTGAGAGAAGAGACCCTTTCATCCCATTGCTGTTCAGACTGCATTTCATAATTCATGGAACATGGAGTTTAATCTTGGAAGCCTTTGATAACACACTTCCTGTTAAAGATGCTGTTTATCTCCCTGCAAATAGTGTGATTGTTGAGTACAGTTCACGAGTGACTCCGACTCATGGGCTTTCAACAAGAAGGCTGACAGCTCCAAATAAAGCCTGTCTTGACCACCTGAGAATATTTCCCTGTGTGGGAAGAGACAAGCAGAGAGAGAAAAAAGGACTATGTTTATGTTGAGGTTCTTTCTGACTATAGGAAGCAGAGCTCAGCTCTCTGTTTTTGACTGTGGTTTAGTTACAAACTCTCTGACAGCTTTCCTTGACATCTGATCTTGCGACAGCTAGCCTTGGACCTCTGGCTTCAGGCTTCGAGACAGGATTTCAAAGATTGGCCACACGAGACTATGTGATAGCTAACTTGACTTCAAGGTAGCGAGATATAGCGAGGTATAGTGAATCTAGTAGACATATTCATAGGCACTAGAAACATTGCTATAATTCAACTGATATGGGTGATGACAATTATTTAAATTAATATACAAATAGTTGCTTCTTATTTGACATTAAAATAATCACTAGGCCCTGCAGAATATTTATAGTCCAGACCCTTTTGAAACTGAAAAAGTAAAAACCTTTTAATAGTATTACTGAAATGTGACATTGTCATTTCCATACGCTATTATTTTTGCCCATTTACACATGCATTGCTTATCTGTTATAACCACACACCAGACTATTAGTAGGGACTATTTACACAGTGCACAATTATCTGCCTTCTGGAGGCTATTTACATTGCTGTTACATTCCAGTTAGGTCTAAATCCGTGGATTTATTCCTCAGGTTCGACACACTGGTTCAACCCCACTACCTGTGGTGAAAGCACTCCCCCTGTTGGCTAATAAAAGTACGTTTCATCCAAAACGAGTCGCCTCTCAGAATCACCGCACAGTCCGGAGAAGGCATTAAGAAAATGCACGCTGACGAACAGGGGTACCTCTGCAAACATTTTCACTAAGGAACAGGTGCATCTTGCACGAGCCCCCCGCGCGCCAAAGGCTGTGGGGCCAAAACACATTCCTCACTGTGGAAATACATCAATATCGTCAGCATCACCTTCACCTGTGTGAATTATGGAATGCTGAGGTTATCCATCGCGCGTCCGGAGAATTTGATCTCGACCCTCGTGGAGTAGCCCGAGCCTACGTCATCTCCTTGCACGGAGCAGAATGCGCCCTGGTTTCTGATTGTTAAATGTTTAGTTCAGAGATGATTTCCTCACAGCAGAATCATGTTGTCACCACTATTGAGACTATGCCTCCAGAAACTATCACGTCATCGCCGACCATGGTTCAAAGGATAAGAAAAGTGTTTAGCAGGTAAGGATGAGAAATGTTATGCTACTGCAGATTTTACTGGACCACATTTGATTTAAAAAAATGCATACTATTCAAGTTTTTAATTCGACATCAGAATCACTTGACATAGCCTATGATTGTTGATTCATTCGGTTCTTTTGTAAAGCACCACTTGCCAAGGTTTAAAATTCAGTGCACGTCAATCAAAACGTCATCATCTTCTGAAACAGCAGAGCATTGGTCAGAGAAAGAAAACACATTTCAGCATAGTGTGTGAATAAATACAGTTTTATAATACAATATAATTTTCCAATCTATATTGAAATATTGTTTTTGGCTATGTGATTTTTATATATTTGTACGGAAACAATAGCGTTGGTGCCTGAAAATTCAGCATCATCAGCCACCTGGATAAATCACAATTACCTAGCTCATTTATTATTGTCTGTCCTCATAATGATGGATAATGTGCTTGTTATAGCCTATGGAATGTTTTTTTTTTCATCCTGCTTGTTTCATGCGTTTAAAGGGTGTTACCTTTTCTCTCAAATGATGTCCAAAAGGCCAAAACCAACATTCCAGACTCTTGGGGGTTCCAATTAACAATTGTAGGCTATTCACGGATCAGACAATAATAGTGATTAAGCTACTAGTCTCTGCAAATTCTTTATTAAGAGTGATCATCAGAGTAATGCCCAGTGGATGGTCTTTGTTCTGTTGTGTGTATCCCCCCATCCACGATGAGTTCTTATTCTTGTGCCCGTGGGGGTCTTTCAGCAAAGCCTATTCAAGTGTTCTAATAATAAACCTGTTGGAGACTCATAGGCTGAAAATAATGGTTTACTTGAGTCATCCACACCCCTAGACAGAATTCGACTAGACATTCATTACCACAACCCAGGACCAGAGTGTCTTATGTGACTAAATGAATACTTTCTGTTGCTTGCTTTTATTCCACTCTCCTAAACGTTGGTTTGGGTCAACGCTGTGTGTGTGTGTGTGTGTGTTTGCCAGTGCCATATCACCTTAAGAAGTGTGTGTGGGTGTACACTCTAGACTCGAGCAAGTGTAAGTTTCCTCTCTCGCGGAATGTGTGTGGCGTGTGCTTGTGTATCTGCTTGTTGTGTGTACCTCTGAGCCTCAGACAGGGGTAATGGAGGTCCAGCTGTGACAGTGAGAGGGCACAGTGAAGGATGACAGCTGGTGGTCTTGTCTTGGTCAGCCTGCTCTCTTCTCTCCTTGCCATCTGCTGGCCCTTTCATCCCTTGGACTCCCATTTAGCCAGAGAACAATGTCCCGCGAGGTGTAATCTGTGCAGGCCCAGATCGGGTTGCTCACTGTGCTGCTCTGGGGCTATTGTTGTCCTGGAAGGAGAGAATTCCACTCTCCCGGTGAAAGTGACTCGCTGTTGTATCTCTTACCGGGGCTGTTGCCAAGGGCTGCACAAAGAATCAAGCTTTAAGGCTTCTCTTACCAGCTGGAAGTTACTGTACTGAGCTGTCCAAGAGTACAATAGCTCTATGCTTAGAGATATGAAAAAAGCCATCCCTGACATATAGTTCAAGTTTAAGTTTTATTTGTCATATGCACAACAAGTACAGTGAAATGCTTAACTCGCAAGCCATACCCAACAGTGCAGTATTTAATATCAAAAATGTATAATTGATATGAGAAAAAAGGGAACAAATTTAAATAAGAAAGAGAGGAAGCTATATACAGGATCAGTACTAATTTTACAATGTGCAGGGATACTAGAGTATTTGAGGTAGAAATGTACATATAGGCAGGGATTAGGAGAAAGTGACTGGTAGCAGGATAAAAAATATATAAAAAAATATATTATAATAATAATAATAGTAAACTGTGTGTGTGTGTGTATATACAGTGGGGCAAAAAAGTATTTAGTCAGCCACCAATTGTGCAAGTTCTCCCACTTAAAAAGATGAGAGAGGCCTGTAATTTTCATCATAGGTACACTTCAACTATGACAGACAAAATGAGAAAAAAAATCCAGAAAATCACATTGTAGGATTTTTAATGAATTTATTTGCAAATTATGGTGGAAAATAAGTAACAATTATATATAGTAAGTATATATAATATAAGTAATAATGCAACCTCTTGCTAGCTAGTTAGCATAACAATTGACTAGTTATACATTTTACAACCTCGGGTGGGTTCTTAAATTTAATCTGGAGTGCCAGAGTGTGCTCGTAAATTCAGAGTGTTGTCAGATTGTTTGTTTGTAAATTCAGAGCGTTTTGCTCTCGGAGCGCACACTGGATGCTCGGGCTGAGGATTAGGGTTGATTTGAGCGTACGGCAGTCAAGAACCCAAGCTAACGTTGGCTAGCTTGCTAGCTACTTCCAGACACAAATGAGACCACTGACCATTTTAATTGCCCTAGCAGAGCTGGTTAGGCAGTTTTCATGTTATCCAGAGCGTTGGTGACTGTAACTGTGCTGCTGGCAACAATTTAATTATGCTTTTTTGCCAACGTTTACTGACACCGGCCATATTCAATGGGTGTTGAGCACTTGTAAATGAATTATTCTGCGCTCTGGTACACTTAGACAAGAGTGCTCTGAAATCGGAGTAGATAGCCAGAGCCAATTTATAAAAGCACCCGAATGTCCATTGACTATACCATTTAGCTAGGCTAAGAATGACAGGAATAATCAAGTCAATAAACGTTGTGTAGTTAGTTAGATAGCATATAGTTAATATTCTGGCAAGTTTGATGTATAAGTAGCCAACTAATATTAGGTAGCTAGCTAACAACATACCGGGACATACTGCTGTAATGATACGCTATGTGGTTCGTAAGGACAGCGTAGGTAACAATTTGGCAGCCAATATAGCGTGTGTGGTAACTTATTTGAAAAGTCATTACTTTATTACATTGCTCAACATTTTCTTAACATTTGTCATAATTAGTTAAAGCAATGAATTTGTGTCCACTCTCGTTGTACTTTGACTGCATATTTTCTGCCATTTTCTTCAAATCTGGAAACGATGTGAAGCCTCCAATGAAGCCTCCGACGAACCATTAAACAGGCAAAGCGTCAAAACAGTGGTGGCCAAAAGTTTTGAGAATGACACAAATATTAATTTTCACAAAGTTTGCTACTTCAGTGTCTTTAGATATTTTTGTCAGATGTTACTATGGAATACTGAAGTATAATTACAAGCATTTCATAAATGTCAAAGGTTTTTATTGATAATTACATGAAGTTGATGCAAAGAGTCAATATTTGCAGTGTTGACCCTTCTTTTTCAAGACCTCTGCAATCAGCCCTGGTATGCTGTCAATTAACTTCTGGGCCACATCCTGACTGATGGCAGCCCATTCTTGCATAATCAATGCTTGGAGTTGTCAGAATTTGTGGGTTTTTGTTTGTCCACCCGCCTCTTGATGATTGACCACAAGTTCTCAATGGGATTAAGGTCTGGGGAGTTTCCTGGCCATGGACCCAAAATATCGAAGTTTTGTTCCCAGAGCCACTTAGTTATCACTTTTGCCTTATGGCAAGGTGCTCCATCAGGATTGAAAAGGCATTGTTCATCACCAAACTGTTCCTGGATGGTTGGGAGAAGTTGCTCTCAGAGGATGTGTTGGTACCATTCTTTATTCATGGCTGTGTTCTTAGGCAAAATTGTGAGTGAGCCCACTCCCTTGGCTGAGAAGCAACCCCACACATGAATAGTCTCAGGATGCTTTACTGTTGGCATGACATAGGACTGATGGTAGCTCTCACCTTGTCTTCTCCGGACAAGCTTTTTTCCGGACGTCCCAAACAATCGGAAAGGGGATTCATCAGAGAAAAGGACCTTACCCCAGTCCTCAGCAGTCCAATCCCTGTACCTTTTGCAGAATATCAGTTTGTCCCTGATGTTTTTCCTGGAGAGAAGTGGCTTCTTTGCTGCCCTTCTTGACACCAGGCCATCCTCCAAAAGTCTTCGCCTCACTGTGCGTGCAGATGCACTCACACCTGCCTGCTGCCATTCCTGAGCAAGCTTTTACTGGTAGTGCCCCGATCCCGCAGCTGAATCAACTTTAAGAGACGGTCCTGGCGCTTGCTGGACTTTCTTGGGCGCCCTGAAGCCTTCTTCACAACAATTGAACCACTCTCCTTGAAGTTCTTGATGATCCGATAAATGGTTGATTTAGGTGCAATCTTACTGGCAGCAATATCCTTGCCGGTGAAGCCCTTTTTGTGCAAAGCAATGATGACGGCACGTGTTTCCGTGCAGGTAACCATGGTTGACTGAGGAAGAACAATGTTTCCAAGCACCACCCTCCTTTTGAAGCTTCCAGTCTGTTATTCGAACTCAATCAGCATGACAGAGTGATTTCCAGCCTTGTCCTTGTCAACATTCACACCTGTGTCCAGGAGAGAATCACTGACATGATGTCAGCTGGTCCTTTTGTGGCAGGGCTGAAATGCAGTGGAAATGTTTTTGGGGATTCAGTTCATTTGCATGGCAAAGAGGGACTTTGCAAGTCATTGCAATTCATCTGATCACTCTTCATAACATTCTGGAGTATACGCAAATTGCCATCATACAAACTGAGCCAGCAGACTTTGTGAAAATTAATATTTGTGTCATTCTCAAAACTTTTGGCCACGACTGTAGAGGACTAAGATCGAATCGTACTACACTGGCTCCGACGCTCGTCGGATGTGACAGGGCCTGTAAACTATTACAGACTACAAAAGGAAGCACAGCCGAGAGGTGCCCAGTGACACGAGCCTACCAGACGAGCTAAATAATTTCTATGCTCGATTCGAGTCAAGTAACACTGAAACATGCATGAGAGCATCAGCTGTTCCGTACGACTGTGTGATTACGCTCTCTGTAGCCGATGTAAGTAAGACCTTTAAACAGGTCAACATTCACAAGGTCGCAGGGCCAGACGGATTACCGTGAAGAGGGCACAACAAAACCTATTCCCCGAAAGGAGACTGAAAAGTTTTGGCATGCTCCCTCAGATCCTCAAAAGGTTTGTCAGCTGCACCATCGAGAGCATCCTGATGGGTTGCATCCCTGCCTGGTATGGCAACTGCTCGGCCTCCGACCACAAGGCACTACAGAGGGTAGTGCGTACGGCCCAGTGCATCACTGGGGCCAAGCTTCTTGCCATCCAGGACCTCTATACTAGGCGGTGTCAGAGGAAGGCACTAAAAATCGTCAAAGACTCCAGCCACCCTAGTCATAGACTGTTCCCCTGCTACCACACGGCAAGCATTACCGGAGTGCCAAGTCTAGGTCGAAGAGGCTCCTAAATAGCTTCTACCCCCAAGCCATAAGACTCCTGAACAGCTAATCAAATGGCTACCCAGACTATTTGCATTATTTACTGCTGCTCTTTAATAATTTGTTAATCTTATCTCCTTACTTTTATTTTTTGTATTTTCTTAAAACTGCATTGTTGGTGAAGGGCTTGTAAGGAAGCATTTCACTGTAAAGTCTACACCTGTTGTATTCAGCGCATGTGACATATAACGTTTGATTTGATTTTGATTTGAAGCCACGCCCATTTCCTGAAGAATTGCATTATGGGCCCTAAAGTATGGAAATAGTGTACTCTGTGTGTATACTTCATAATTTGGCGAATTTAGAATGACATCCGGGAACTTTTGGCATACTAACTATATCCATACAATGACCAATAAGCATCTATATACTCAATTCACGTCACAAATAGTACGGTTAGTGAGGTTAGTATGAGTATTCGAACACAGCTCTAGTCCATATTATGGCAAGGACAGCTCAAATAAGCAAAGAGAAACGACAGTCCATCATTACTTTAAGACATGAAGGTCAGTCAATCCGGAAAATTTCAAGAATTTTGAAAGTTTCTTCAAGTTCAGTAGCAAAAACGATCAAGTGCTATGATGAAACTGGCTATCATGAGGACCGCCACAAGGAAGGAAGACCCAGAGTTACCTCTGCTGCAGAGGATAAGGTCATTAGCATTAGCTGCACCTCAGATTGCAGACCAAATAAATGCTTCACAGAGTTCAAGTAACAGACACATCTCAACATCAACTGTTCAGAGGAGACTGCGTGAATCAGGCCTTCATGGTCGAATTGCTGCAAAGAAACCACTACTAAAGGACACCAATAAGAAGAAGAGACTTGCTTGGGCCAACAAACACGAGCATTGGACATTAGATGGGTGGAAATCTCCGGATGTGACATTTTTGCAGATTTATTAAAAACAAAAAACAAAAATACCTTATTTACATAAGTATTCAGACCCTTTGCTATGAGACTCGAAATTGAGCTCAGGTGCATCCTGTTTCCATTGATCATCCTTGAGATGTTTCTGTAACTTGATTGGAGTCCACCTGTGGTAAATTCAATTGATTGGACATGATTTGGAAAGGCACACACCTGTCTATATAAGGTCCCACAGTTGAAGGGAAGGCTACCAAAACATTTCTGCAGCATGCTGAAGGGCCCCAAGAACACAGTGGCCTCCATCATTCTTAAATGTAAGAAGTTTGGAATCACCAAGACTCTTCCTAGAGCTGGCTGCCTGGCCAAAATGAGCAATCGGGGGAGAAGGTCCTTGGTCAGGGAGGTGACCAAGAACCCGATGGTCACTCTGACAGAGCTCTAGAGTTTCTCTGTGGAGATGGGAGATCCTTCCAGAAAGATAACCATCTATACAGCACTCCACCAATTAGGCCTTTATGGTAGAGTGTCAGACGGAAGCCACTCCTCAGTAAAAGGCACATGACAGCCCGCTTGGAGTTTACCAAAAGGCACCTAAAGACTCTCAGACCATGAACTCTTTGGCCTGAAGGCCAAGCGTCACGTCTGGAGGAAACCTGGCACATTCCCTACGGTGAAGCATGGTGGTGGCAGCATCATGCTATGGGGATATTTTTCAGCGAGAGGGACTGGGAGACTAGTGAGGATCGAGGCAAAGATGAATGGAGCAAAGTACAGAGAGATCCTTGATGAAAACCTGCTCCAGAGCGCTCAAGACCTCAGACTAGAACGAAAGTTCACCTTCCAACAGGACAACGACCCTAAGCACACAGCCAAAACAACGCAGGAGTGGCTTTGGGACAAGTCTCTGAATGTCCTTGAGTGGCCCAGCCAGAGCCTGGACTTGAACCTGATCGAACATCTCTGGAGACACCTGAAAATAGCTGTGCAGCAACGCTCCCCATCCAACCTGACAGAGCTTGAGAGGATCGGGAGAAACTCTCCAAATACAAGTGTGCCAAGCTTGTAGCGTCATACCCAAGAAGACTCGAGGCTGTAATCGCTGCCGAAGGTGCTTCAACAAAGTACTGAGTAAAGGGTCTGAATACTTATGTAAATGTGATGTTTCATTTTCTTTATTTTTTTAAATTAGCAAGTTTTTGCTTAGTCATTATGGGGTATTGTGTGTAGATTGATGAGGGGAAAAAACAATTTAATCAATTTTAGAATATGGCTATAACGTAACAAAATGTGGAAAAAGTAAAGTCGTCTGAAAACTTTCCAAAGGCACTGTATATCTTTATATGTACAGTTGAAGTTGGAAGTTTACATACATTTAGGCTGGGATCATTAAAACTCGTTTTTCAACCACCCCACAAATTTCTTGTTAACAAACTATAGTTTTGGACTGTTCCCCTGCTATCCTTCCACAAGCCATAAGATGGGTGAATTTTGGCCCATTCCTCCTGACAGAGCTGGTGTAACTGAGTCATGTTTGTAGGCCTCCTTGCTCCCACACGCTTGTGGGCAGAACGCTTTTTCAGTTCTGCCCACACATTTTCTATAGGTTTGAGGTCAGGGCTTTGTGATGGCCACTCCAATACCTTGACTTTGTTGTCCTTAAGCCATTTTGCCACAACTTTGGAAGTATGCTTGGGGTCATTGTCCATTTGGAAGACCCATTCGTGACCAATCTTTAACTTCCTGACTGATGTCCTGAGATGTTGCATCAATATATCCACATAATTTCCTACCTCATGATTCCATCTATTTTGTGAAGTGCACCAGTACTACCTGCAGCAAAGCACCCCCACACCATGATGCTGCCACCCCCGTGCTTCACGGTTGGGATGCTGTTCTTCGGCTTGCAAGCCTCCCCTTTTTTCCTCCCAACATAACAATGGTCATTATGGCCAAACAGGTCTATTTTTGTTTCATCAGACCAGAGGACATTTCTCCAAAAAGTACAATCTTTGTCCCCATGTGCAGTTGCAAACCGTAGTCTGGCTTTTTTATGGCGGTTTTGGAGCAGTGGCTTCTTCCTTGCTGAGCGGCCTTTCAGGTTATGTCGATTTAGGACTCGTTTTACTGTGGATATAGATACTTTTGTACCTGTTTCTTCCTGCATCTTCACAAGGTCTTTTGCTGTTGTTCTGAGATTGATTTGCACTTTTCGCACCAATGTACGTTCATCTCTAGGAGACAGAACGCGTGTCCTTCCTGAGCGGTATGACGGCTGCGTGGTCCCATGGTGTTTATACTTGCGTACTATTGTTTGTACAGATGAACGTGGTACCTTCAGTCGTTTTGAAATTGCTCATAAGGATGAACCAGACTTGTGGAGGTCTGCAATTTTCTTTCTGAGTTCTTGGCTGATTTCTTTTGATTTTCCCATGATGTCAAGCAAAGAGGCACTGAGTTTGAAGGTAGGCCTTGAAATACATCCACAGGTACACCTCCAATTGACTCAAATTATGTCAATTAGCCTATCAGAAGCTTCTAAAGCCATGACATCATTTTATGGAACGTTCCAAGCTGTTTAAAGGCACAGTCAACTTAGTGTATGTAAACTTCTAACCCACTGGAATTGTGATACAGTGAATTATAAGTGAAATAATCTGTCTGTAAACAATTGTTGGAAAAATGACTTGTGTCATGCACAAAGTAGATGTCCTAACCGACTTTCCAAAACTATAGTTTGTTATCAAGAAATTTGTGGAGTGGTTGAAAAACAAGTTTTAATGACTCCAACCTAAATGTATGTAAACTTCCAACTTCAACTGTACAAAGAAATGTCAATAGAAGACAGGTAAAACGAAACAAAGTTCAGTCATTCCAGCTTCAGTTTGGAGTGATTGTGTTAGCTGTGTTGTTGGCTAGCTCCTCTGTCTTGAAGAGAGAGCACATTTTCTATGCCAGGTGAAATCACGCATCATTAGCACATTGTTATGGATGTATCCAAATAAATGTCCCTAGAAAACAGCTTAAACAAATGCAAATGCAACTACTTTGTTGTAATTCTGACTGCACTGTTTGACGTGACTGTGAGAAGGCCATAGTTGGCTAGCTAGCAAGCAAGGGATAAGAACGTTGCCAGCCAGTATGGTAATAGAAGATTTAGAACAAACGACTGGGTCGCACCCCATAGATACAGAACAAAAAAACATAACGACTGGGTCACGTCTCTGGCAACCGAACCGATAGAACGAACGGCCAGCCGGCTTGGGTATGACCCTAGATTTGTGTCGGAACTATATCGTGTGGAAGGATGAAATAGTATGAATGAATTAATCAAAATAATGTTTTTAATTAAAATATGTCAATCATTATTTGAATCATGTTGGTAACCCGTTGTATAAAAGGGATAATGCCCTCGGAGACGGTGTTTGGAGGATATATTGGCACGGTTTGCCGGACCTCGACTTCGTCTTGGGCCTAACAACACCTGTGCCAAAATATCCTCCAAACACTGTCTTCGAAGGCATTATCACTTAAAGGGGCTCTGCTTCTCTACTTGATAGACTCACTGATGAAGAGACATGTTAGGGGTTTTGCATAATCATCTCTCTAACGTTTTAGCTATAGGCTAATGGCAGCATCAGGACCTATTTGTTTTCGTAAGGCTAAAAGGTTACTGCGAATCAACATTTGAATAGCTTCGTAAACTGCAGTATATACATTATGTAAATGCATACTCTATCCTAACGGGAAATGGTGGACAATTACAAACGATTCCAGTTCATGAACTGCTTTGCCCTTTATGAACTGTGCTATTTTATTGCTTTGCAGCTTGCTACAGACCAACTTGAGGGAACTCAACACAACAACAGAGAACCGTAGAGTATCACCAAACGTTGCCATTGATTTCTTTCTCCACTTTATGCTGACGAAGCAAATCTTTGGCTCGGTGGTATTTACCCAGAGCAATGTGTTTACGGGAATTATCCATCCGTCTTCACACAGCTTTTGAGCTTTTCCTTGCTGCCTGTCACACTGTTTCTATTTTCCATTAAATATTACAAGAACTGTAATAACATTCATTCCATGGTGTGTTGAAAGATGGATGAAAAGGGACATGTCCTCTGAATCCATTAGCTTTAGGGTTATTTTCATCCATCCCAGCCTGGCTTCAGGCCATAAACCAGAGTGATTTTAGCAGCGCAATTATGTTTCACTATAGAAAATGGAGGCTCTGTCCTGTTCACTGAGCTCTTTTATTTCAATTACCAACCCGGTTGGGTTCTCTCACCTCATAATGAGATGTATTACTTTGACTGTTTTGCGGTGGTGCAACAGGGCAATGTATATATCTGTTATTAAAATACTTTAGGCTGTGATCGATAAAACGCAGGATTGACAGAGCAGTCTCATTCTCGGTTATAATACAGATTAATACAAGAACTTCCCTCCAAATTTCATTGTACCCTTAGATAATGTCTACTAAGGTGTACCACAAGCTTCCACGATTAATAGGGGCAGGAGATGTTTTGTACTTTGATAAAAACAAATGATATTATGGAGATCTGATCAACGTGTTATGTTTTCATTGGGAAGCTATCCTTAAAGAAGTAAAGAGGATATACAGTGGGGAGAACAAGTATTTGATACACTGCCGATTTTGCAGATTTTCCTACTTAAAAAGCATGTAGAGGTCTGTAATTTTTATCATAGGTACACTTCAACTGTGAGAGACGGAATCTAAAACAAAAATCCCGAAAATCACATTGTATGATTTTTAAGTAATTAATTAGCATTTTATTGCATGACATAAGTATTTGATACATCAGAAAAGCAGAACTTAATATTTGGTACAGAATCCTTTGTTTGCAATTACAGAGATCATACATTTCCTGTAGTTCTTGACCAGGTTTGCACACACTGCAGCAGGGATTTTGGCCCACTCCTCCATACAGACCTTCTCCAGATCCTTCAGGTTTCGGGGCTGTCGCTGGGCAATACGGACTTTCAGCTCCCTCCAAAGATTTTCTATTGGGTTCAGGTCTGGAGACTGGCTAGGCCACTCCAGGACCTTGAGATACTTCTTACGGAGCCACTCCTTAGTTGCCCTGGCTGTGTGTTTCGGGTCGTTGTCATGCTGGAAGACCCAGCCACGACCCATCATCAATGCTCTTACTGAGGGAAGGAGGTTGTTGGCTAAGATCTCGCAATACATGGCCCCATCCATCCTCCCCTCAATACGGTGCAGTCGTCCTGTCCCCTTTGCAGAAAAGCATCCCCAAAGAATGATGTTTCCACCTCCATGCTTCACGGTTGGGATGGTGTTCTTGGGGTTGTACTCATCCTTCTTCTTCCTCCAAACACGGCGAGTGGAGTTTAGACCAAAAAGCTCTATTTTTGAATCATCAGACCACATGACCTTCTCCCATTCCTCCTCTGGATCATCCAGATGGTCATTGGCAAACTTCAGACGGGCCTGGACATGCGCCTGCTTGAGCAGGGGGACCTTGTGTGCGCTGCAGGATTTTAATCCATGACGGCGTAGTGTGTTACTAATGGTTTTCTTTGAGACTGTGGTCCCAGCTCTCTTCAGGTCATTGACCAGGTCCTGCCGTGTAGTTCTGGGCTGATCCCTCACCTTCCTCATGATCATTGATGCCCCACGAGGTGAGATCTTGCATGGAGCCCCAGACCGAGGGTGATTGACCATCATCTTGAACTTCTTCTATTTTCTTCTATTTTCTAATAATTGCGCCAACAGTTGTTGCCTTCTCACCAAGCTGCTTGCCTATTGTCCTGTAGCCCATCCCAGCCTTGTGCAGGTCTACAATTTTATCCCTGATGTCCTTACACAGCTCTCTGGTCTTGGCCATTGTGGAGAGGTTGGAGTCTGTTTGATTGAGTGTGTGGACAGGTGTCTTTTATACAGGTAACGAGTTCAAACAGGTGCAGTTAATACAGGTAATGAGTGGAGAACAGGAGGGCTTCTTAAAGAAAAACTAACAGGTCTGTGAGAGCTGGAATTCTTACTGGTTGGTAGGTGATCAAATACTTATGTCATGCAATAAAATGCAAATGAATTACTTAAAAATCATACAATGTGATTTTCTGGATTTTTGTTTTAGATTTCGTCTCTCACAGTTGAAGTGTACCTATGATAAAAATTACAGACCTCTACATGCTTTGTAAGTAGGAAAACCTGCAAAATCGGCAGTGTATCAAATACTTGTTCTCCCCACTGTAAATAGTAAGCACAGATTCTGCCAGGCTGAGGGTCTCTTTCTCTCATTAGTTGTTTTCGTTCGACCTTGTGCAAGTCAAGCACGTAGAGCATGTTTACTTGGAAAGGGAGATTCATCTTTTCAACTCCTGAAAAGAGCTCATCTGCTGCTAATATAAATACAATACAATTGGACTTTCTCGGTTCCAGCATTGCAAAAGAAACGGCTATTTGATAGAAATTAATGGTGGCTTTTAAAATGTAGTAGACAGGTTATTTTCATATCTTTTAAACCAATGCCTTTTGGCAGGGTGTGAAGTGTGATTTGGGCTCCAATAGGAGGGGTTCAGTGCCAGGCAACCTGGGGTATAATACATGGAATTAGGGCGGCTGTCTGAGGAAACGGCAGGCGGAGAGCATTGTTCTGGGCATCCAAGACATTCATGTCCAGTGGGTCACACAGCGCAACCGAAGGTATTTATAACTAACCCAAGATAGTTCATCTGTGTCGTTTACAGTGGGAGCAAATGAAGCATAGTGGGCAGAACAAGCAAGGAGGTGGGCAAAGCCAAGCACAAGCTAGTGATATCCTATTGGTTGTTGTAGTATGTATTTGCTTATTTCTGTGAAGTGAGTCTCTGTAAACTGAATTTGACCTTGCACTCCTTCTAAACAACGCAAATTTAAAAACTTTGACAAAGCGTCAAGTCTATAAAACTTAGTGCACTGTGTTCGTAACAGATTCTAGTTTTGGGGACACCGATTATTTGGGGGATCAGTTGTTTAATTGATGAGAAAATTAGCAGAATGTCGGCCCAGTTTCACCTAGTTCCATCCTCTACCACTACCCGCGACTGGACTTCCTCTCGCTACCATATTTGGTGGTGAGAAAACATTCTAAACTGATGCTTCAGCTTTATAGCCCATGTGATGTTTCTGGTTTACCCCTTCTGTCTGTGGCGCAACTTTGTTCCCCTTTCCTACGGCAGCATGACTAGGCAATGAACAGCTGAAGGGAACCCTAGAATCTATCTGCCCACTTAAGATGGAAAGCGAAGACTGGTGCTTGGTTTAATCAATGACTTTTAAAGACAAAATGGGAATTCAGTTGGTACTGTTAATTTGAAATGAATTAAGATACATCGATTTGAAATAGTTTGACAACATTTTGTGAAATATTTGAAATACTCAACTCAACATGATATCCATAGACAGTCATACAGAGCTTGGTGTAACAAACCAATTCTACTCACTGTCTCTGAAAACAATACTAAAGCTCTTTGCTGAGCCATGGTTGAATGCCACTTGCAGTTTTGGAGTTTAATTTCAGAATGTAATTCAAATGTGAGTCAAGCCACAGAGCCTTACATGGCTCATCAGAAACGAAAGTTCGCACTCTGGAGAAGCACTGTGTTGTCATATTAAATCCTATAGAGTCAGACAAACTGTTCGCTGAGAAAAAGTTTCAGCTGAAAATAGGGCACGCAATCCCAGCAGGGCTAACTCCTGGCAAGTTTCATAGATGGACAATGTCCTGTTTGTGTTTGATACTGGCAAATGCCGCATTACATCACTGTGTAGTCTACCCACTTCACTGCTCATTTTGCAGTTAAATGTCATTATTCACAGGCTAATACACTCTTTCAAAGACAATATGACTAAAGGAAAAGACTGTCACATCTATGAGGTCCATGGTCTCATCACTGCCAGGTTGGTAATAAATGAATGATGCTGTCTTTTCCATCTGCATCTGTCTCTGAAATTAACCATGGCCGTGTCCCAAAACTGTCTTGCCTACTAAAACAACATATTGCTTACTAATAGTACTACATACTATTTAGAGCATACTGTTAAGTTAAAACATATGCAGTAAGCAACAAATATCAACAAAAACTTTATCCATAAATTAAATGAGTATGACATCCTGATATTTAAAGCATACTATATTTTCTAAACTGTACATACTATAAAACGTTCTATTTCGTATACCACAAAAGCCTACTATTTAGAACACAAGTCTAGGTATTCAGACATGGCCCATGTTTTGTCAGCCATGCCACTATACAATCAAATTCAATCAATCAAATGTATTTATAAAGCCCTTCTTACATCAGCTGATGTCACAAATTGCTGTGCAGAAACCCAGCCCAAAACCCCAAACAGCAAACAATGCAGGTGTAGAAGCACAACAGTTAATTGACAGTATATCTCTTCAATATATCCCACACTGTGTATTTCAACATTTGTATCACTCAGTATCTGACTAACTCAAACTATAGTAGCATAGCATTGTTAAAGGTTATGGAAGAGGACATAGTTGGTCCCAACCATTGTCACAACCATGACGCCTGTATATAGGTTAAATCCATTTGAATTCAGTCACTTATTGACAGCATTCCTTTTTGATTTAAACAAAACTTTTTGGACATGTTTGCCAATGGAAGAAGAGGTCAGAAAGTGACTTTTTGTACCTGAATGGAAAAACATTCAGGAGATAAAGTGTTCAAAGTTTACCCATTTTGCATACCCCACCATACCATGAGACATCCATGTCTCCATCATTGGAAAATATAAATGGTTGAGTTTGATATCACTTAAACACTTACAAACAGGGTTGTAAAACTATTGTATAATTTCTTTAAATATTTCTTAATAAAAATTAAGATTCGTTTTTACCTTTTTAACATCAATTATCTAAAAACGCATACACTTTTTTCATATTCGCATATGTTATAACTTAGACTGTATTTCACATCATCTGAGGTTTTTGTGTTGTGCCCGTCATCAGTTTAGACACAACCTGCTCTTGAATATTGAATACGGGGTGGGTGTCATGTTTTGGCTGTACTTAAAAGGGAATCAAATTGAAATTTCAACTTTCAAATGGTACCACAAAAATGGTTACAGGTCCACACATCAGAGAATGTTGACTTGAATGGAAATATCTATTATTTTCAATTATCCTGTCAAACCTTTATAGGAAACCTATTGAAATGATAGAAATATAGACATAGAATATACATTCAATTGTGGATGGACAACATGCTCTTGAATACAGGGTGGGTGTCATTTCAATCATAGAAATTGAATTCATAGAATGGACCTATCCCTTCAGACCATTGCAATTTAGCTTGTACACCATTGAAATTGAAATCAAATTGAAATTTTTACTTCTAGAAATATCGGTCCATCCACCATTGAATGTCTATTCTATATCTATATCTCTATGACCTCCAACCATCTTTGTGGTACCATTTGAAATTGAAATTTCAAGTACATTTTAGTACATTTATCAGCCAAAACATGACACCTAACCTGTATTCAAGAGAATGTTGTGTCTCAACCGCTGGCCGGAACAACACAAAAACCTCAGATGATGTAAAATAGGGTCTAAGCTACAACCTTGTTTGTAACCTTTTAATGATATCAATCTTTATATTTTCCAGTGATGAAGACATGGATGTCTCATGGTATGGTGGGGTATGTAAAATAAGTCAACTTTGGACACCTTTATCTCTTGAATGTTTTGGCATTCAGGTCCAAAAAGTTAGTTTCTTAGCACTTGGGCAAATATGTATGGAAGGTTTTGTTCAAATCAAAAGAGGTGCTGTCAAAAAGTGATTGAAATCAAATGGATTTACCCTATAGCCTGGTGCCATTCTTAGGTTACTGACCTAAACCAACAGGTTGGTCCAACAGGCTAGTAGCCTACATTTACCTTGTTAGTGTATTCCAAAGCTCACCAAGAAGCTTGATGGTAGGCCGCTAATGCAGCTATTTTACAATGCAAGTGGAACATTTATCCAAGGTTGTTTTGGAGTGGTAATATTCTGCTAATCAGACGTTGCAGTGCATTTCAACACTGCTGGATCTGATGCCTCGCAGATAGCTTGGGGCTATGGCTCAGTGAACTGATGCTTTTTCCCCAGTGTGGTAATTGTGCTTTGGTCTGTTTCGCACCAATGGAATCAGAACATCTCTCAATGTGGAAATTCAGCGCCTGCACATTTAAAAAGCATTCCTACAGGCAACTCTTTTTAAGAATATTATTGCTTTATTTCTCATGCTCCAAAAACTATAGCAGGCGATGGCAAACAGATTTTCTAACTGAAGGTTCATGCTTGTCTTGGAAGTATACCAGTACGGTACCTGCTTGAGGATCTTACCAACACACAGCATTTTCTCATCATGTTTGAAAGTGAGGGAGATAAGAGAGACTAAGAGAAATGACATGGGCATTTTTTCTCGTCTGCTGTCATCTGAATTTGAGATAGACAGTCCTCCCCAGTGTATTCATGCTGGCAGCCACTCTGTGAGAGAGAGAGAGAGAGAGAGAGAGAGAGAGAGAGAGAGAGAGAGAGAGAGAGAGAGAGAGAGAGAGAGAGAGAGAGAGAGAGAGAGAGAGAGAGAGAGAGAGAGAGAGAGAGAGAGAGAGAGAGAGAGAGAGAGAGAGAGAGAGAGAGAGAGAGAGAGAGAGAGAGAGAGAGAGAGAGAGAGAGAGAGTTAATTAAAAGGGCTGGATCATCCGTGCCCGTCTTGCTGTGGATTCTGGGGGATTGACTCTCAGGACCCTACTACTGTAGCATACGCTCTCCACTGTCCATCACAGGCAAAGACAGGAAGGGAAATGGCAGTGATTTTTCATTTCCTGCTTCCACTCAGTCTGGGATGATGTGGCGTAGCTTAGAGTGTACGCCAGGGAGATTTGAGTTGATTTATTCTTGCACACAGATAAAACTGAAGAAATGCAGAATTGACATTACTAAGAATTGCAAAGCAGTCATTTAAAATAATTTCAGTGCCATCAGTCAATGCATAAGGCTGAACATGGGAATCAACACAGAGAGAGTATGACGAAGGGGTGGTAAAGACATCTCGCCATCATGGAGGTGTTCTGTCAGTTCCTGTGTTGTATTGATGTGTGTTGGCACAGTACAGTATGTTGGAACACTGTTCCTGGAAATGAGGTTTCATATCTCTGTCACTGAAGGAAGTATGAGGGCACTTCTGTGTGAGTGCCTAGGCTTGTAGCATTAAGGAACTCCTGCAGCAAATTCAATCTCGATCAGGAACGTTGAATGTTTTGAGGAAAATGCTATAGGAAATGTGGCTGCCTGAGGATTGAGTAGGGCCATTATTTTGAAAAATGATTTTTTTTTACTGTGACTCCTGAGGAATAGTGGGGAAAGTGTTGAGGTGGGACACAATAACTAGGTCTCCTCCATCTTTACATTCTGCTGCACCAACAACGGAGAGCAGTCATTCATTTCTAGAAGATAGTACATGTAGTTTCATACTATCGAACCTCATTGACAGAGATTTGTAAGTAAACAAAATGATATGCTCAGAGACATCTATTTAATGCACGGATTTAATGTTGACTGTCATATTTTATTGATGATAGGTTAGTATTGATCTAAACGCCTGTGATTGCTCACTTTGAGCACGTGCCATATGGAATTGGCAACAACATGCAATGTGCCAGTGCAGCTGCACCACAGACTGTAAATCCATACCAGCCAGCATATAGAGAAACCCGGAGATGGACATTTGTCAGAGTGAAACCTCAGACTGCACAGATTCATCATGTCATATGCACTATTAAACCTTAAGTGCCAGACCTCACATGACACACTGTTATCTAGTGGTGGAGAAGAACTTTCGACTAACTGCTGAGGAAGCCTGTTAATTACTTCACTTCCATGTTTGATATTCCCATCCTACCAGGCTGAAGTGTTTTTGAAAAGCAGAGTGACCACTCTCTCAGACAGCCAAACCAGGCCTCCCACAGTCCCCCAGGACCCAGGGAGTTTAGCAGGCTCAGCCGAGCACACTGCCCCACTGATGAATAGGAATCTGTGGGCGAGAAAGCTGAGAGTGCTGGGTAGAATCCCTGACTGTCTGGATGTAGCTAATTAGCTAGTGGCGCTAGCCTTGAACTGGATGAATAAGCTCTGCTGATTGGCTGTGTGTTAGCTAGTTGGGTCTGGGACGCTCCTGAGTGTGGTGTTTCATTACACCACACCACACCACAGCGCTCCCCAACTGATGAGGCTGGGCTTAGTGAAGTACTGTAGGTCAGGTCTGCGGAGCAGCCAGTCAGCCAGCCACCATGGACCCAGTCAGTCCATTCCACAAGACACTGGCGGAATAGCCCTCATCGGAACAGACAGGGAGAGACAAGGGGAGGAAGAGGGGAAGAGATGGACAGAGGCCTGACCAAGAAGGAAACTGAGAGAGAGGAAAGATTGCTAGAAGAAGAGGGATGTTGAGAGGGGGAGGAAAAGATGGAGGGACAAACGGGCAGAGAGAGAAAAAGATGTCGACTTTTGAGAAGAAATGGAGAGAGAACATGGCATTATCTTTCTTCCGCGTCTCAATAAGGACTTGTTCCATACAATTTTCCTCACACATAGGAGATGAATGGTCATGTGTGTGAGAAAGTGATCCCCCCCCCAAATACTGGTGCACTCTTCCAGGGGTCATGAATGCGGAACAAAGAGGGATTCTGTGGGCCGCAATGATGAGATCACACACAGGACACACCAGCTCTGTCCCTGACGGTTATTCTTAGGGCACTGTGAGGCGACTGAGTCACAGGGCCTCAGGCCTAGAATATAGCCTGCAGCAGTACAGGGGGCTGTGTAGCCTGCTTCTGTCTGTCGGTTGGTCTATTAAACTTTGTCTGTCTGTTTGTCTGTTAGTCAGGCAGAAGAGAAGGTATCTAGAATTGGCAAATGGCAATGAGGAGATACGAGAAATGGAAGGCTTCTCTCCACTGATAAGAAATCCGTCTTCAAATAAATCACTGCGCAATGTTCTTGAATATCGCAGGCCACTAGTGTTTCACCTTATATTCAGTGTGATATTAAAAATAAACGTATCTCTTCCAGTGGCAGTTTTGTGTGTTTGAAACATTGTGGATTCAAACCCAGTAACTGCGGTAATTTGTCATACTCTGCCTAGCTTTTAAATTTAATCTTTGACACATAGCATTGTCTTAAAGACGAACTGTAAGTGATGACTAAATCATGACTCTGGGTTATTTTTACCATTATCATGCTATCTTTTTTCAGACCCTCTCTCACGTACCACTGAGATGTGGAAAGCCCTGCTGTGTTATGTGAATTCATTTCTTATAATGACATCCTATGGGAGCCATTATTCTGGCTATTTTAGGGTAACGAATGTTTGGAAGGGAACATTGCCTTGCTTATTTCAGACCGTCGCATGCTTATACACTGCAACACAAAGTTTGATAGCGATTCCAGCTCGGTTGATGACAATGCATTGCATTAGGAGGGAACTTCCACATGCTGGTTCATTCCTGACCTTTGTGTGCTGGTATCTCACCGATTCACAACTCGATAGCAATCACTGTTGTTGACAATGCATTGTATTAGGAAGGACGCACAGTACATTTGTGGCGTGTCATTTCCTTGGAACTGGTAGTGTTGTTTGTGCGGCAGAGTCTATTGATTACCTGCGAAACGATTGCCTCGGCCTCTTTATTCATTCCCTTTTGAGTGTGAAGGATTTTTGAGGTGACGTGAAGTTATCCCAGGGTGGCAAACCAATACCCAGCTCATTAACATACAACATGTTCTCTGAGGGTGACTTCAAAGGCTTTTCACCCACTCTACAGCCGGGGATGTTACTGTTGGTGTGTTGCTTTTGGATATCAACGTACGGGAGATGAATTTTGATCACCATATGGGTCTAGAGAAGAAGGGAACGTGGAATGTGCTCTGCTCTCACCCAAGCTGTTGGTGTTGTCTTCCATACTCTTCTACTGTAAGCAGCCATTAGCTAAAACATTAAGTGTCTTGCTCTGGAAAAGTCTACAAGACATGCTATTTTGCTTGTATTGTTTTCATTTTTGTAGGAGCACCTATCCCATCACACTGAAGTACTGTATCAATAGTTTCACTAGGTTTTCATGACCTTTACCATGTATCATGAATACCATGTACTCACAGGAGCCTAGTAGCCAAGATGTAGCTGCATCGCAAAATAATCAGCAGTGTGACCATCTGTGACACATGACTGGCAGTTGAATATGCTAGAAATATGCACCATTATAAACCTGCCCACCTGCTGTGGCTGGCTGCTGTGTCTGCTCTTGGAACAGTGATGTATCGCAGGACTCAAGGAGCTGACAGTGCGTGGATTAAATACGCATCTCCTAAAGTAGGTAGAAAGATGAAAGATGAAGGTCTCTGTGCAACACTGGCGCCACTCGCCTGCCCATGTCTGACAGGAGGCCACGAGGACGACTGACTGCTGGGACAGTGGAGGAGTGCTGAGTGCTGCTGACTTTCTGTTTGACTCAGTCCGACTGAAGAAAAACTAACATAATCCTACTGTCACGTTCTGACCTTAGTTCCTTTTTTGTCTTTATTTTAGTTTGGTCAGGGCGTGAGTTGGGGTGGGCATTCTATGTTGTTTTTCTATGTTTTGTTCTGTAGGTAATTTTCTATGTGTTTGGCCTAGTATGGTTCTCAATCAGAGGCAGGTGTCAGTCGTTGTCTCTGATTGGGAGCCATATTTAGGTAGCCTGTTTTCTATTGTGTTTTGTGGGTGATTGTTTCCTGTTTTGTGTTTGCACCTTTCGGGACTGTTACGATTTTCGTTTGTATCATTCACTTTGTTATTTCTGTATTTTTTTAGTGTTCAGTTTTAATAAATTAAAATGGACACTTACCACGCTGCGTATTGGTCCGATCCTTCATACTCCTCGTCTGAAGAGGAGTAAAATTGTTACACCTACAACTCTGAGGCCCCAAGGCCTGTCTGTGAAAACCTCGGAGGGGAGAGACTGCATACATACAGTACCAGTCAAAAGTTCTGACACACCTACTGATTCAAGGGTTTTTCTTTATTTTTACTATTCTTCAAAGTAGCCACCCTTTGCCTTGATGACAGCTTTGCACACTCTTGGCATTCTCTCAACCAGCTTCACCTGGAATGCTTTTCCAACAGTCTTGAAGGAGTTCCCACATATGCTGAGCACTTATTGGCTGCTTTTCCTTCACTCTGTGGTCCAACTCATCCCAAACCATCTCAATTTGTTGAGATCGGGTGATTGTGGAGGCCAGGTCATCTGATGCAGCACTCCATCACTCTCCTTCTTGGTCAAATAGCCCTTACACAGCCTGGAGGTGTGTTGGGTCATTGTCCTGTTGAAAAACAAATGATAGTCCCAGTAAGTGCAAACCAGATGGGAAGGCTTATCGCTGCAGAATGCTGTGGTAGTCATGCTGGTTAAGTGTGCCTTGAATTCTAAATAAATCACAGACAGTGTCACAAGCAAAGCACCATCACACCTCCTCCTCCATGCTTCACGGTGGGAACCACACATGCGAAGATCATCCGTTCACCTACTCTGTGTCTCACAAAGACACAGCGGAGGTTGGAACTAAAATTCTCAAATTTGACCAAAGGACAGAATCCCAACTGCCTAATGTCAATTGCTTGTGTTTCTTGGCCCAAACAAGTCTCTTCTTATTATTGGTGACCTTTAGTAGCAGTTTTGACCATGAAGGCCCGATTCACACAGTCTCCTCTGAACAGTTGATGTTGAGATGTGTCTGTTACTTGAACTCTGTAAAGACTTTATTTGGGCTGAAATTTCTGAGGCTGGTAACTCTAATGAACTTATCCATGAGAGCCAGTTTCATCACAGCGCTTGATGGTTTTTGCGACTGCACTTGAAGAAACTTTCAAAGTCCTTGAATTTTTCCGGATTGACTGACCTTCATGCCTTAAAGTAATGATGGACTGTCATTTCTCTTCGGTTATTTGAGCTGTTCTTGCCATAATATGGACTTGGACTTTTACCAAATAGGGCTATCTTCTGTATACCACCTCTACCTTGTCACAACACAACTGATTGGCTCAAACGTATTAATAAGGAAAGTAATTCCGTAAATTAACTTTCATCAAGGCACACCTGTTAATTGAAATGCATTACAGGTGACTACCTCATGAAGCTGGTTGAGAGACATTTAGGCCAAAGAGTTTAATCTTGGTTTAATCAGACCAAGGAATCTTGTTTCTCATGATCTGAGAGTCCTTCAGGTGCCTTTTGGCAAACTCCAAGTGGGCTGTCATGTGCCTTTTACTGAGGAGTGGCTTCCGTCTGGCCACACTACCATAAAGGCCTGATTGGTGGTTGTACTTCTGCAGAGATGGTTGTCCTTCTGGAATGGTCTCCCATCTCCACAGAGGAACTCTGGAGCTCTGTCAGAGTGACCATCGGATTCTTGGTCACCTCCCTGACCAAGGCCCTTCTCCCCTGATTGCTCAGTTTGGCCAGGCACCCAGCTCTTGGACGAGTCTGGGTGGTTCCAAACTTCCTCCATTTAAGAATGATGGAGGCCACTGTGTTCTTGAAGACCTTCAATGCTGCCAAATGTTTTGGTACCGTTCCCCAGATATGTGCCACGACACAATCCTGTCTTGGAGCTCTATGGACATTTCCTTTGACCTCATGACTTTGTTTTTGCTCTGACATGCACTGTCAACTGTGGGACCTTATATAGACAGGTGTCTGCCATTCCAAATCATGTCCAATCAATTGGATTTACCCGAGGTGCACTCCAATCAAGTTGTAGAAACATCTCAAGGATTATCCGTGGAAACAGGATGCACCTGAGCTCAATTTCGAGTCTCATAGCAAAGGGTCTGAATACTTATGTAAATAAGGTGTTTCTGTTTTTATATTCAATACATTTGCAAAAATATCTTTAAACTTATTTTCACTTTGTCATTATGGGTTATTGTGTGTAGATAAATCCTAATCTTTGTTTTTTAAATCCATTTTAGAGTAAGGCTGTAACGTAACAAAATGTGGAAAAATTAATGGGGTCTGAAAACTTTCCGAATGCACTGTACATACATACATACATACATACATACATACATACATACATACATACATACATACATACATGCATATGTTGTGTACAGCCATTTGTATTCACAAGTTCTAGTCGTGTTTTCGCCACCGCAAATGGCTTTGTGCTTTTAAGAACAGCTTGTCTCAGCAGTAGCTTGTTTGAACTTGCAGACGGATGAAACACTTGTTTATTGTCTTCTTTTTTTATAATGGCTATCGGCTTTTTTATCTAGACAGTTCCCCTGTCACCACAAGTGGAGGAGAGGAGTTAAATATCGAAAGAACACAACAAAAACTTGGTAACTTCTTTGATGAGAAGAAAAAAAGCAATTTGTATGGTTTCCTACAGCCAGTGTCTGGTGCTTTTGTCAGTCTTATCCTAAGTGCATTTGCTATTCCTTTTGACACGTTTAAAGCAGAACATTTTTTGCTTCAGGTGTCTGTGCATTTGTCAGCGCAAGACACATTACATCTTTGAAAGAAGAAGAAAATGTCTGTCAAACGAGCAAATAATCAGCACACGTCTCCCGCCCAAGCACAGCTCTCCAGTGCCTTTTGCTTCTACGTGCTTGCTCTTCACAGCGATAGTGAGTAATGATTATCGGTACTACAGTGTTAGATGACTTGGAGCCAAAATAATTTCCATTTGAACTATCTTGGCTGCACCTCAAACACCAAGGCTGTGGGTTTTTGTTTGTAGTTTATGTATTTTTGGGATAAATAATGCAGGTTTGGCAGTCATCGTTCGTTTTATGTCCTTAGGCAGTTTACTCACTGGGTTAACATTAGAGAGGGAAAAGGAGAGAGAGAGAGTCAATTGAAATGGAAACTGGTGTTCTTGCCTCCCGGTCCACAGCAGGACAGTTCAGGTTCTTCTGGATAGGGCTCAGAAAGCACCAGGGAACTGCATGTTAACTGCATCTATCCTACAATATCTTCTAGGTGCCTGCATACAGCACTAGAGCAGAAGCAATGGGGGAGACTGAGCTCTCTGAGATTCATCCTCCTTTGCCTGGTGTCAGGAGATGCTGTGTTTTGGCAGATGTTTACAGCCCCTCTGTTGCTCATGCCTCCCCTAAGACTTCCTGTTTATCCTCTGACCTTAATTCAGGCCACCAGCTGCCAGCACAATGCCTTCAGCCCCAAGACTCCAGCTTCTAGCTTCTAGCTCCAAGCCTCCAGCCTCCAGCCCCCATCTTCCAGCCTCTAGCCACAAACCTCCAGCCCCAAGCCTCCAGCCCCAATCTTCCAGCTCCCCCCTCCCAGCCCCAAGCCTCTAGCCTCCAACCCCCCAGCCTATCAGTCTCCCCATCTACAGCAGCACACCATGGAGACCGACACCCCTATACTACCCTGTCCTTACAAGGACGTCCCATCAGTAGACACCACTTGTGAAGCTCAGACCTGCTGACCAGTGCACCGGATTCAATGAAAGCACAACAATGCAGTTGTAAACACCTTCCACAGTACCACAATTCCATTGGTTCCCTATAACTAAACAGAAATGAAAGGAACCTAGTGGTGCTACCACTTCCCAGGCCAGTCAAGAGGGAATGTGTCAGTGTGTGTGGGGAGTGAGACAAGCAGACAGGCAGTCAGCCGCAGCCGAGGGGAGCGGGTGTGAGAGTGTGAGAGACAGCCAAGGCACTCCAGCCCACTCCCTCTGCCCTCGCAGGGAAAGCGGATGTTTGTCTGAGGAAAACAGAGGCAATGGACTAAACAATAAGTAATGTGAGGGAGAGAGGCAGAGACTGAGTGACCGAAATGGACCTGGCTCTTGACATCCCAGCGAACAGTAGTCCATTCTTGATGCAGGGCTAATTTCTCCCCATAAAAACTCTTGACACTTAACTTTCCTTTTACAACTTTACATTCTCACATCAAACCCCAGATGTGCTTGTCATGCTCTACTCTCATTGTCAGAGTAATCATACCTTAAACTCAATTGCCAGAACCCAGAGGACTTCAAAATGTAGCAATCTGGCTTTTCTCTCAGATAGGTATGGTATTATCGGTTTGAAATATTCATGGAGTTCGCCTGAGTACCCTTTTATTACACTGTAGGAGCACATTAATTATGCATGGCCCGGAGAGTTTCACATTGTATCCATGAACCACTGGAGTGAAGTTTCTGATATACCGTGTCTGGTAGAAAACCTCCAAAAAATTGAACCACAGGGCGATTATGAGAAACACAAATTCCTGGAGAGGGGTGAAACAGGCTCCCCCGTCTCCCCTGTCCTTGGTGCTCTGGACCTGAACAAAGATCAGGATAGTATGAGGTCATCTCAGGCCAGATAAACTTGATCCTCCCCTGACAGCCAGACTCTCTTCTCTCACAGCTCCATCCAGGGCCATGTTCTCACTCCCTGTTTGGGGAATCAATTCAGTGAAATGTGGCTCTGGTCTGATCCTGGGGTTCTGCAGTTACCAGTCAAAAGTTTGGACGCACCTGCTCATTCCAGGGTTTTTCTTAATGTTGACTATTTTCTACATTGTAGAATAATAGTGAAGACATCAAAACTATGAAATAACGCATGGAATTATGTACTAACCAAGAAAGTGTTAAACAAATCAAAATACATTTTATATTTGAGATTCTTCAAAGTATCCACCCTTTACCTTGATGACAGCTTTGCACACTCTTGGCATTCTCTCAACCAGTTTCATGAAGTAGTCACCTGGAATGCATTTTCATTTAACAGGTGTGCCTTGTTAAAAGTTAATTTGTGTAATTTCTTTCCTTCTTAATACGTTTGAGCCAATCAGTTGTGTTGTGACAAGGTAGATAGCCCAATTTGGTAAAATACCAAGTCCATATTATGGCAAGAACAGCTCAAATAAGAATAGAGAAATGACAGTCTATCATTACTTTAAGACATGAATGTCAGTCAATTCGGAAAATGTCAAGAACTTTGAAAACTTCTTCAAGTGTAGTTGCAAAAACCATCAAGCGCTGTGATGAAACTGGCTCTCATGAGGACCGCCACAGGAAAGGAAGACCCAGAGTTATCTCTGCTGCAGAGGATAAGTTCATTAGAGTTACCAGCTTCAGAAATTGCAGCCCAAATAAATGCTTCACAGAGTTCAAGTAACAGACACATCTCAACATCAACTGTTCAGAGGAGACTGCGTGAATCAGACCTTCATGGTAGAATTGCTGCTAAGAAACCACTACTAAAGGACACCAATAAGAAGAAGAGACTTGCTTGGGCCAAGAAACACGAGCAATGGGCATTAGACTGGTGGAAATCTGTCCTTTGGTCTGATGAGTCCAAATTTGAGATTTTTTGTTCCAACCGCCGTGTCTTTGTGAGACGCAGAGTAGGTGAATGGATGATCTCTGCATGTGTGGTTCCCACCGTGAAGCATGGAGTATGAGGTGTGATGGTGTGGGGGTGCTTTGCTGATGACACTGTCAGTAATTTATTTAGAATTCAAGGCATACTTAACCAGCATGGCTACCACAGCATTCTGCAGCGATGCACAATCCCATCTGGTTTGCGCTTAGTGGGACTATCATTTGTTTTTCAACAGGACAATGACCCAAAACACACCTCCAGGCTGTGTAAGGGCTATTTGACCAAGAAGGAGAGTGATGGAGTGCTGTATTAGATGACCTGGCTTCCACAATCACCCGACCTCAACCTAATTGAGATTTGGGATGAGTTGTACCGCAGAGGGAAGGAAAAGCATTCCAGGTGAAGCTGGTTGAGAGAATGCCAAGAGTGCGCAAAGCTGACATCAAGACAAAGGGTGGCTACTTTGAAGAATCTCAAATATAAATATATTTTGATTTGTTTAACACTTTTGGTTACTACATGATTCCATATGTGTTATTTCAGAGTTGTGATGTCTTCACTATTATTCTACAATGTAGAAAATAGTCAACAACAAAAAAAAAACCTTGAATGAGTAGGTGTTCTAAAACTTTTGACTTGTACTGTATTTGGTAATTACTCGTTTTTGAGAGAAGAGACATGTTCAAGAGAAGGAAAACACCCCAGAGGCAGCAGCCCTTTGTTCGCATTGACGGCTGGAGAGGTTGACGCTTTTGATCTGAACGGGGTTTCTAGTGGCATGCTGTTCGCAGTCATATTGGTCTATATAACACTGTATGCTTTAATCAAACTGCTTTTTAGCCTGAGACTGAATACCGTACTGTAGCTGAGAGATTTATTCATTCATCTGCAAGTCATGGCACCCATTGACCCCTTCTCACCCTGTTGTCCTGCGGTTCGGGTCGTAATTCAGCTACTTCATAATAGCTGCCTTGTTACTCCAGTCATTGCTATGTGGTACAACATTGCTACCACTCTTTTCAGCGTTCACTCTTTCATTTTCTATACAGACCGTGTGATTATGGCTACACAGAACAATGAGGATTTTCTGGTCAAATGTTATGTGCTTTGTGACATCCTCCTCGGGGAGTGGGCTGAGTTCATCGACAAACGTTCCATTAAAGGGTACATGCTCATTTAATAGGAATAATTTACCTTGCTTGTGTTACCTTAGAGATCACCCCCCCTCCCTCTTTCTTTTTGTCCCCATTCTGTTCTTTTCTGTTTTCAGATATGCTCTTCAACGTCTTTTAATAAGAACCATGTCTTTTTGACGGCCATGCATGGTGCGTTTGCTGTCGTTATGTATCAGTGTGCTACTGGGAGAATACGTCTGTCGATGGATGCCCTGTCTCTCTCTCTCTCTCTCCATCTCTTCAACCCAGCCCGCCTCTATCTGTCTGTTTGCCTCTCCGACTGATGCTCTTCACCCGTCATGTTGACAAGGTCCTTACAAATGAACTCTTCATGTTCCCTCAAGCGGTTTATTAAATCAATTAACTGAAACAGCTACCAATTAAAGATAACAGCCGATAACACATTTATCTCTGCAAAGATTGATTGACAACCGATGAGCAGTACCTACCTATGTGTTAGATATGTCAAAACAAGAAGAAGACATGACGAGCCGTTGACGACACACATGGTATTTTATGTGCGGTGCTGTTCTTCTAGTCCTGTTTTTCTTTATATTATTGAGAGGATATAGCCGAGCTAAGCATATCCATATCACATTTAATGGACAACAGTGTATTTCATCTCCATGACTGCTGCACTGTTCCAGTGAAGTGACTGTTGAGTTATTCAGGGGTGGCGCGGTAGGCAGTCCTTCACAATGGACCACTGGTCCCCGGCACGCATATTGAACACAGGCAGCGTTGTCTGGCTCTGTGAGGGAATGTGCCGGTGGACTTCACTGAACGGAAATGGTGTCTGGATCATTGTCCTCTGTTAGGGAGGCAGTACACTGTCGGACACATAGGCCTGTAGGAATATTATGGTATTATTAAACTGTACAGAAAGATAATTTCAGAGCATGAATTTAATCAAGCAATTATGATGTTATTAATGTCCAGAATTGTTGTTGTTGTTTAAAGAATTACTATGCTTCAAGGAATATTTTAATGTGATGAGCTGTGAAAAAGTTGGTGTGAGTTCAGTTTACTGTTTGATGAGCAGAACAGGATTCAGCTAGATGCAATTCATCGTTACATAGTCAGAGGTGGTTATATGTTATTGGACATAAATAACCAAATCTTGTCACAATCAACAAGTCTATTTCCTCTTAAAAGTCATTGTCAGTTAAAGTTGGCTGACTTTTACTCTCGGAGTACATGCTACAGTATTACCCTGTTTAATCTTAAGGGAATTGTGATCATTAAAATGGCCACACTGTGACTCAACCTCTGTCTCTTTTCTGGTCAAATTCACTTTTCAGTTTCTTAATCCCCCACACAGTGAATTAGTTAAATAAGGCATACAGTCCTCTGACACATAGCTACTGTAAGCATGACTGATACCCTACTGAGGTAGAGAGGCCCATGCACTCCTAGGAACAGGAGAGAGGAACATAGGTCTCTCTTATCAAAGACATCAGCCACAGGCTCACATTTCATTTTTTTAACCACACATTATTCTCACCATGCATTGAAGGGTTGAATTAAATCTATTGAGTAAGCGGTATTTAAGTCAAATCAAATGTCATTGGTCACGTACACATGGTTAGCAAATGTTAATGCGAGTGTAGCGAAATGCTTGTGCTTCTAGTTCCGATGGTGCAGTAATATCTAACAATTCCCCAACAACTACCTAATACACACACATCTAAAGGGGTGAATGAGAATATGTACGTATAAGTATATGGATGAGCGATGGCCGAGTGGTATAGGCAAGGTGCAGTAGATGGTATAAAATACAGTATATACATGTGATATGAGTAATGTAAGATATGTAAATATTATTAAAGTGGCATTATTTAAAGTGGCTTTGTTTAAAGTGACTAGTGATCCATTTATTAGTGTCCGGTGATTGGGTCTCAATGTAGGCAGCAGGCTCTCTGAATTAGTGATTGCTGTTTAGCAGTCTGATGGCCTTGAGATAGAAGCTGTTTTTCAGTCTCTCGGTCCCCGCTTTGATGCACCTGTACTGACCTCGACTTCTGGATGGAAGCGGGGTGAACAGGCAGTGGCTCGGGTGGTTATTGCCTTGATGATCTTTTTGGCCTTCCTGTGACATCGGGTGTTGAAGGTGTCATGTAAGGCAGGTAGTTTGCCCCCGGTGATGCGTTGTGCAGACCGCACCACCCTCTGGAGAGTCTTGCGGTTGAGGGCGGTGCAGTTGCCGTACCAGGCTGTGATACAGCCCGACAGGATGCTCTCAATTGTGCATCTGTAAAAGTTTGTCAGGGTTTTGGGTGACAAGCCAAATTTCTTCAGCCTCCTATGTGGGTGGACCATTTCAGTTTGTCTGTGATGTGTACGCCCAGGAACTTAAAACTTTCCACCTTCTCCACTGCTGTCCCTTCGATGTGGATAGGGGGCTGCTCCCTCTGCTGTTTCCTGAAGTCCACGATCATCTCCTTTGTTTTGTTGACATTGAGTGAGAGGTTGTTTTCCTGAAACCACACTCTGAGTGCCCTCACCTCCTCCCTGTAGGCTGTCTCGTCGTTGTTGGTAATCAAGCCCACTACTGTTGTGTTGTTTGCAAACTTGATGATTGAGTTGGAGACGTTCATGGCCACGCAGTCATGGGTGAACAGGGAGTACAGGAGAGGGCTGGGCACACACTCTTGTGGGGCCCCAGTGTTGAGGGTCAGCGAAGTGGAGATGTTATTTCCTACCTTCACCACCTGGGGGCGGCCCATCAGAAAGTCCAGGACCCAGTTGCACAGGGCGGGGTTGAGACCCAGGGCCTCCAGCTTGATGATGAGCAGACATGAAACACAACGCCATGATGCCGAGAAAGGTTTTTTAGAAGGGTTAGCGATGTAATTAGAGAGAGAGTGAGAGAGGTGGAGAGGGACAGAGAGTGAGTCACCAGTGTAAGGAGCTGGACCAAGGACTCAAGGAGTCTCTTCATCACAGGGAGCCCAGACAGCAGTGCAGACAGGACAGGTCAGCAGGGGTCACAGCACCATCAGTGTGTGTTTAGCACAGTCATTATCTCCTTAGATAATCACCACTCGCTGACCTACACTGTGTGTGTGTATGTGTGTGTGTGTGTGTGTAGGGGGCAAGTTGTAAGGGTGTGGACCAGGCCTCTCCCTAGGGGTCTTTCTGCTGCTGGCCAGATGGTACCCTCTACTGCCACCCTTACCCCACCCCACCCCAGCCGACACATTTCAGTTGAAGGCATTCAGTTGTACAACTGACTAGGTATTCCCCTTTCCCTTTCCCTGTCTGCTCTGCTCCCCAGCCCCACCCTGGACAGCCAGGCAGGGAAATGGCAAGCAGCCATAAGGGAGCTGCTGCTACTGTAGCACAGCTAGCACAGAACTATCATCTGCTTCATATGGTATTTACCCATCCATTATGCAAGTCCATTGAATGCAGTTTTGTTCCCAGAAACATTTATCTGTGCAAATGAGAATGGAGTAAGCTGGCAGTCTCCAGTGGGAGGTGACCTAGTTCTGATTAAACCATTGTTCACGTCCCCCCCCCCCTGTATAATTCAGTTTTAGACGTGTCTGCGGTGACACCCATGCTGTAGCCGCTGTGGTGGATGTGAGCTACCCCGCTCTGAGGACACCTTCCTGGGTACCAGAGCTGGAGCAGGGGGGCTAAATTGTGGAGGTGTAGCACACTCCCTCCTTTCATCCCCAGGAGGATGGCTCTCTCTCTCTCACTCAGTCATTTTATTGCTCCTCTCTACCTTTCCTGCAGTATCTGCTGGTGCCCGGGCACTAACTTCCTTTTATTGATTGTGAGCTGTAGAAATGAGACGGAACATAACTGGGAACACTGCAGAGTAAAAAAATCTATGGCATTTACTGGGATGCTACTTGCTATCATGCCACTGCAAACAGTGATTGAAATCTGTACAAAGTACAATCACTCTTCTCCTGTGTTTCTCTTTATCGCTGCATACCTTTTTATTTCCTTTTAATTTCATCCCTTTCTCTCTTTTCATCTCTCCAACCCTTTCCCACTCTCTCTCTATCTCTTTCCTTTCCCATCCATCTCTCTCTCTCTCCGTTCCTGCTGTGGAGGTGGAGGTGTCTCAGTATTCTGCAGAGTGAGGCAGAGTGTCTACTGAGAAGGAGCCACTCTCTCTGCCCGTCTCAAACGGGAGTGAATTAAATTAGGCCTCAATGTATATTTACTCCTGGAAGAAGATGGAGCCGTTGTAGGTCATCACGCTGATCCCGATCGAAGCAGACTGGAGTAATTTGGGGGGAAATGGTGTTTGATTCGGCTTTGAGAATGGAGAGTGGAAGATAGGGAAAGTGGAGGGTGGCGGACACACATCCCTGATGGTGAGAGGCCTGGATTTGGAGGAGAGGGAGTGAGGGAGGGATGGTGAGAGGAAAATCAATGGTTGTAAACACAGCGTCTCTCACATTTACATTTAAGTCATTTAGCAGACGCTCTTATCCAGAGCGACTTACAAATTGGTGCATTCACCTTATGATATCCAGTGGAACAACCACTTTACAATAGTGCATCTAACTCTTTTAAGGGGGGGGGGGGGGTTAGAAGGATTACTTTATCCTATCCTAGGTATTCCTTAAAGAGGTGGGGTTTCAGGTGTCTCCGGAAATCCTCTCCTCTCAGTGTCAGCCCCCGAACACCCGTGTCCCTCAGGCCTGGGGTTGGGGCTGGAGCTAGGGTTGCAGCTGGTGCTGGGGCTGGAGGCTTCTCTGGGATATGGCTGGTGCTGGAGGCTTCTCTGGGATATGGCTGGTGCTGGAGGCTTCTCTGGGATATGGCTGGTGCTGGAGGCTTCTCTGGGATAGGGCTGGTGCTGGAGGCTTCTCTGGGATAGGGCTGGGGCTGGAGGCTTCTCTGGGATATGGCTGGTGCTGGAGGCTTCTCTGGGATAGGGCTTGTCCTGGGGGCTTCTCTGGGATAGGGCTGGTGCTGGAGGATTCTCTGGGATAGGGCTGGTGCTGGAGGATTCTCTGGGATAGGGCTGGTGCTGGAGGCTTCTCTGGGATAGGGCTGGTGCTGGAGGATTCTCTGGGATAGGGCTGGTGCTGGAGGCTTCTCTGGGATAGGGCTGGTGCTGGAGGATTCTCTGGGATAGGGCTGGTGCTGGAGGCTTCTCTGGGATAGGGCTTGTCCTGGGGGCTTCTCTGGGATAGGGCTGGTGCTGGAGGATTCTCTGGGATAGGGCTGGTGCTGGAGGCTTCTCTGGGATAGGGCTGGTGCTGGAGGATTCTCTGGGATAGGGCTGGTGCTGGAGGCTTCTCTGGGATAGGGCTTGTCCTGGGGGCTTCTCTGGGATAGGGCTGGTGCTGGAGGCTTCTCTGGGATAGGGCTGGTGCTGGAGGCTTCTCTGGGATAGGGCTGGTGCTGGAGGATTCTCTGGGATAGGGCTGGTGCTGGAGGCTTCTCTGGGATAGGGCTTGTCCTGGGGGCTTCTCTGGGATAGGGCTGGTGCTGGAGGATTCTCTGGGATAGGGCTGGTGCTGGAGGCTTCTCTGGGATAGGGCTGGTGCTGGAGGATTCTCTGGGATAGGGCTGGTGCTGGAGGCTTCTCTGGGATAGGGCTTGTCCTGGGGGCTTCTCTGGGATAGGGCTTGTCCTGGGGGCTTCTCTGGGATAGGGCTTGTCCTGGGAGCTTCTCTGGGATAGGGCTGGTGCTGGAGGATTCTCTGGGATGGAGTTAGGGTTGGGGGCTTCTCTGGGGCTGGAGGTGCACAGTAATGAACTTTTGTTACCTCTAAATTTGATTCATGGAAAATTAAAGGCCAGGGTGAATCACTTGAAATGCCCTTTCTCTCCATAATTACCCGTGATTTAATCTCTGAGTGTAATTGCTGTTTTTAAGAGGCAACCAAATCTACAATTTTTGGTGTTGTTTTTGAAGTTGTAGCTATTTTCTTAATGACATGCACCCTCTCGTAATAACATTTCACAGAAACATAATGTTTTGCTGAATATTAGATGGGATTTCATTCAATAGCAATCATTTTGAAATGGCCCTGACCTCCTTCCTTTGTAGTCTCATACCGTTCCATCAAATCCATCTGAAATGACTACTTTTTATTTCTTTCATATGCTCTTGCACTCATCTTTGTTACGCAGACAGGGTCATTGTCAGAACACAAAACATTGAAATGATTTGATTTTTCTGCTACTCATTGGATGTTTTAGTTTTGCAATTTGACATCTAACTAAGGTGTCTGGTGCGGTATTTCTCAAGTAAAAAAAGGTGTGACATGTTGCCTTATGTAAACAGTCGGAGGTCTGTATCACTGTCTATGCTATTGGATACAGAGCGATCACTGCAGTTGTTCACCCCATGTTAGTGGGCAAAGGGACATCCTAAAATCAAAATCCAACCTTCATTTACCTGTTGGTACGCACGGATGTTCCAAACTCAGTCTTTGACGAGACTGACTTTATGACCAAAATTATCCTATTTAACTTTGTGGTCAAATTTGACACTAGAATTTTTCGGACTCATATCGATGCCACATCGGTCGTTTTACAAGGGATTTGTTGCTTTTTAAAGGCAGTCGCTCTTTAAAACTCTAACACTGCTTTTGGGTGTAGAAGCAGCCGTAGCTTCCTGAGTTTTCCCTTTCGTATATTGTGATCCCATGCCTCCCTCTCATATCTGGCTAACTTAGCTGATTAAGTGTGTCCTCTAGGCTTCCTTATTGTCCTTTGTTATTTTCATCCCCTTCTCAAAAGATGGTCAGTTGGACTAGAGCTCTCTGCCCTGTCCTTGAGAAGAGCAGCATCCTCCCACTACCACCACTCACCATGGCTGGCTCCTAGCACTGCGGATACAGGTAGTCATGCTATAACCAGAAAATGGTTGGAAATGGAAGTTGCTCACATATTTTGTGAAATGGACTTCCTGATCTTTCTAGCTGCCACTATGTTTTTACAGCATTACAATTATATCTGGATTATATATTATATATTTGGCATTGCCCAGCATAGACTGTATAACACTTTATCTATGTTGGCCACATTTTTCTACCTCACTCGTCTGTGTGATCATAGTTGGTCATTTCCATGTCTTATTGGGTGTGAAAAGAAAGATAAGTCTATATTTTTTTTAGGAATTAAGACGTACAGTATAGAAATTGTTCAACCATTTTCCATCCTAAAATGTTTAATAAACAAGGGCTTTGATTTGTTGTCAAGCAGATGGAAAAGGGCTCGTTGAAAATATCTACATCAAATAGTCTTAAAATGTATTAGAAATACTTCAAAACACAATAATGTTGAAGTAAAGACCCCTGCCAACTAATACCAACACTTATATTTAGTTCAGGAAAAAAATGTCTGCCTTCTGTAAGTTTAAGAAACACTGCCTTGTGCCTTGAAATTCCATTACCAAAAACCCACGTCTTGAAGATTTTTTCTAATTTCTCCCCCCCATGAGGAGGGAGGATAATGAACGTTCACAGAAGTAACAAGTAAAGGTAGACCTATTAATTAGTTATAGTGTGTTTACTGATATGAATTATTAAATTATTAAAACCGGTAACCAAATCGGTAACAGAATCTTCCCGAAAATCGGTAATGGAATTTCTGCAAATGATTTGGCTACAATTTAAATCATAGTAGTCACAAACCACAGTTTGGTCACCTGCTACTGTCCTCCCTTCCACTGGCATATTGTTATGTTCAGCTAATTACTGTTTTGGTTCTCTTACTGTTGTCTGGTGGTCAAAGAAATAGTGGGGAAAGTCTGGACAACCCCTCCCTCTCTCTCTCGCTTCATTCTCCAGTTAATGCCACCTCTCCCGGCTCTTACTGACACCTACCCATGAGCCCCCTCTCTTTCCATTTAGTGTAACCAGCATCCTCACTCACTGAGTACCGACCAACACCGGACAGCCATGGACGTTGAAAAGTATTTGAAATTTGGTCAGTGTGCCCTGGCCTTCATTTCAACGTCCACAGAAGTTGTTTTTTGGTCCTGTTACGTCCACTGTGATTGGTTCAGATTTGGGCCAGTCCGGATCGGTCCAAATCTGAACCAATCATAGACGTCTATGTTCCACAAGTTTAGACAGCACAGTACAGTAGAGTACAGTACAGTAGTGGTCTTCACGGGTCCAACAGACCCAAAATTACAAGATCCGACCTACGAGTCCTGATATAATTACCACGAGTCTCGGGTATGTGCTATTAAAATTAATTTATTGACTGGACCCGATTTGGACCCGTCCTCTATTCATTTAATGTGTGAAAGACTATGAGAACTGCGTGAGCTTGTGATATGTGTCAGCCAATTTCAATTCAATAAAACGTATAGCTTATGTCCAGCTGAAACTGGTTCCGGCTGCTCACGTCACGTGTGCCTGCTGTTGAGGCGAGAAAGAGCGAGTGAAAGGAGCCTCAACCGAACAAGGCTTCTGTTGATTGCGAAGATGGAGGCCTTTTTCATTGAAGTAAAATGAAAGTTAGAGGAGAAAGAGTATAGTGAAAAGAAGCCTACAAGGGGAATGTCCTCAGGGACAAGTTTTAGAGGACAACGATGAGAAGAATGTTGGTGCATATTTATATTTGTATCATATTTATTATAATTTGTTTTATCATTATTATTATTGTATATTATTATTATTGTAGGCCTATTTAAGCATCTACACCAGTTCTTTACATACAGTGGCAAGAAAAAGTATGTGAACCCTTTGGAATTACCTGGAATTCTGCATAAATTTGTCATGGACAAACACAGTGTGCTTAAACTAATAACACACAAATTATTGTAGTTTTCTTGTCTATATTGAATACATCATTTAAACATTCACAGTGTAGGTTGGAAAAAGTATGTGAACCCCTAGGCTAATGACTTCTCCAAAAGCTAATTGGAGTCAGGAGTCAGCTAACCTAGAGTCCAATCAATGAGACGAGATTGGATATGTTGGTTAGAGATGCCCTCCCTATAAAAAAAACATTTACAAAATTTGAGTTTGCTATTCACAAGAAGCATTGCCTGATGTGAACCATGCCTCGAACAAAAGAGATCTCAGAAGACCTAAGATTAAGTATTGTTGCCTTGCATAAAGCTGGAAAGGGTTACAAAAGTATCTCTAAAAGCTTTGATGTTCATCAGTCCACAGTAAGACAAATTGTCTGTAAATGGAGAAAGTTCAGCACTGTTGCTACTGTCCCTAGGAGTGGCCGTCCTGCAAAGATAACTGCAAGAGCACAGCGCAGAATGCTCAATGAGTTTAAGAGGAGTCCTAGAGTGTCAGCTAAAGACTTACAGAAATCTCTGGAACATGCTAACATCTCTGTTGACGAGTCTACGATACGTAAAACACTAAACAAGAATGGTGTTCATGGGAGGACACCACGGAAGAACCCATTGCTGTCCAAAAAACACATTGCTGCACGTCTGAAGTTCACAAAAGAGCACCTGGATGTTCCACAGCGCTACTGGCAAAATATTCTGTGGACAGATAAAACTAAAGTTGAGTTGTTTGGAAGGAACACACAACACTATGTGTGGAGAAAAAAAGGCACAGCACACAAACATAAAAACCTCATCCGAACCTTAAAGTATGGTGGAGGGAGCGTCATGGTTTGGGACTGCTTTACTGCCTTTACTGAGTCCACCTGTGGTAAATTCAATTGATTGGACATGATTTGGAAAGGCACACACCTGTCTATATAAGGTCCCACAGTTGACAGTGCAAATCAGAGCAAAAACCAAGTCATGAGGTCGAAGGAATTGTCCATAGAGCGCCGAGACAGGATTGTGTCAAGGAACAGACCTGGGGAAGGATACCATGGGAATGTTTTTCAGCGGCTGTAATCGCTGCCAAAGGTGCTTCAACAAAGTACTGAGTAAAGGGTCTGAATACTTATGTAAATGTGATATTTCCGTTTTTAAAACATTTTAGAATAAGGCTGTAACATAACAAAATGTGGAAAAAGTGAAGGGGTCTGAATACTTTCCGAATGCACTGTATCTGTATAGCAGTAGTAGCCTGACAAGTATAAAGAAATGCATGTCGGTGTTGGTAACATGGCGCTGGCATATCTCTATCTTTCTCTCGGTCACTCTGGGGTTGGCATAAGCTTCTCTTCCTTTTATATTTGAAATAGTCATATCATACAGTGGACACTTAGACTTTAGGCTATTAGCTTGCAGTGCACTGATGCATTTAGTGCTCAAATCTCCGACAGTTGAACCGTGATGTGGACAATTATTGTTTTAGGAAAGTAAAAACCAATAAAACAGTAGGTTATAAAGTTTTGTATATGCTACACATCGTAATTTGTTATAGGTAGTTTGTAAGGACACGTAACTAGATTGTTTGGCCAATATCGCTTGTTTATTGATGGCACTGGCAGCACCCGGTCTGAAATTTCTTTCTCTCTCTCTTTTTCCATGGCTCTTTTCGGAACGGGTTATCTGGTCGGGTGGGAAAGCCACGGATCCATTTCGGAATGGTCTGACTTTTTGGACCCGTGAAGACCTCTACAGTAAAGAAAAGTAGAGTGTAGTTCAATATAGTATAGTACAGTCCTGGTCTATACTTAAGCAATAAGGCCCAAGGGGGTGTGGTATATAGCCAATATACCACGGCTAAGGGCTGTTATTATGCACGATGCAACGCGGGTGCATAAGAAGGTGCCTTATTGTTATTACAAACTGTTTACCAATGTAATTAGAGTAGTAAAAAATAAATGTTTTGTCACACTCGTGATATACCACGGCTGTCAGCCAATCAGCATTCAGGGCTCAAAACACCCAGTTTATAATGTAGATTAGAAATGGTACATTTGTGTACCTATTTAGGATACATCACCATGAAGAGAATGACATTGATATCCATAATTATGCATTTCTATGATGAAATTCCGTTACCGCAGTTCTGTTAACGGGTGTAAATCCACTTCACTTACTGTAGTTCAATAACCAAAATATATTTATTTCAAACTCAAGGTGTCATAGCTGACACCCCATTCTTTCTGCAGAGATCTTTGAATCCTAATTCAGAATAGATATTTAAGAGTTTGGGGAAAACGTGGTCACATAATTTTGGGGGATTTTACCAAAATTCTGTTACCAAACTTTGCATCTCCACCGTTCTTCCAATAAATGTGTTTTTGCAAAATGTTCAGTGTAAATTGTTAAAAGTAATCTTTGTGCGTAGAGTTGAAATCAATGTTTGTTTCGCTATTCAAGGACTTGCGATGCTCGTGGTTGTTTCTCAAGGATGATGTTTCTTCTGTCGGGAGTAGGGACTATGTTTGTAGAGAGGAATGTAAAGGGGAACACGGGGCTCCTAGAGAATATGTTGAGAGGGATATGGACTTGGTACATTGGTGCCTCTTTTCTATGAGGGAGAAAACTGAGTGATTTAAACCTAATTCATTTAGGTCTCGACTAAGGTAATACTACTTGAGCAATAAGTAATTGGACAAAAATAAAAATACATCCATATTCAATCCTGACTCTGATTGCCTTAGAGGAAAGTCAATTGGTTTCCATCTAAATGCAAATGTCTACCTCTGTGTATTTGGCGCAATGAAACCATGCATAAATATGCACGTATGGAATACGCCGTTTTCTGGCCATATCATAGCTAAGCTTTAGATATGAATTATGTTTGACTTCTGCCAGTAACTGTGTGTGTACCGTCATACTCTACAGTATGTACTGCTCTATTTGTTCAGAGTGTAACTCTCAGTCCCGTGTAGGCCTACCTGTGTATTTACAGGTTTAAGCAAATATTAGTTTAATGACTTGAAATCCCCTCATCAGCAGCTGCTAATGGCCTAGCGGTGCAGTATGATTAACACAGCAGTTTATGTACCCTTTATGACTCAGCTAAAAAATGCAAGCTAACAAACTCCTAGTAGAATCTAGATCTCGAAGAAGAGTTTGGGGCATCAATGTTTACTTTAGATTGACTGTAACTACTCCGTGCACTGTAGTAATTGTGCAGGAGAAGATTCAAATTAGAGTGTGTAAGAGAGGGGATGTGTATGCCGGAGGAGGTGATTTGTTTGTTGCAATTTATTGGTGTATAATGTAATATGGGTGGTGTGATTCTACTCATTACTCTGGGCTCCACACAGAGATGCTCACAGTCTACGGCTGTAATTAAACGTGTCTGGGAGAAAATGGGAAAATAAACTCTCTGCAATGGGCTAGCTGCAGAGAGGGAGGGGGAGAGAGAAGCTTAGGGCAGTTAGATATCTCTGCTCCATCAGATAATGTTGTTATCGCAGAATTACCCATCAATGCTGCCTTCGCGGAAACCGTGAAGAGTTGAAAAACTAATTAAACATCAAGTGATAGTAAACAAGATAAGGGAGTGGTGAGACTGAGTGTTGTGATGCTTTGTATTTCATCACAGAGATATGAGCATGAAGTAATTGATGTTTAGGGTTTTTGGTCAATATATGCATTGTTTCTTAGGCCTATAGAACATATTTAATATATATGTTGTGTCATTAGCAGAGTAGTATAGTCTTTTTTATTTTTTTTAATTAAACAACAATAGGTAGCTGCGATCTCCATATACCGTTTCCCAATCTGGCAGATCGACGTTAAATCTGGGTTTGGCCGATGCCAGGAGAATGCTACCTGCCCCAATGCATAGTGCCAACTGTAACATTTGGTGGAGGAGGAATAATGATCTGGGACTGTTTTTCATGCTTCGGGCTAGGCCGCTTAGTTCCAGTGAAGGGAAATCTTAATGCTACAGCATACAATGACAATCTAGACGATTTTGTGCTTCCAACTTAGTGGCAACAGTTTGGAGTAGGCTTTTTCCTTTTCCAGCATGACAATGTCCAAAGTGAGGTCCTCCATACAGAAGTGGTTTGTTGATATCGGTGTGGAAGAACTTGACTAGCCTGTAAAGAACCCTGACCTCAACCCCATCGAACACCTTTGGGATGAATTGGAACGTAGACTTCGAGCCAGGCTTAATCGCCCAACATCAGTGACACCGACCTCACTAATGGTCTTGTGGCTGAATTGAAGCAAGTCCCCGCAATAATGTTCCAACATCTAGTGGAAAGCCTTCCCAAAAGAGTGGAGGCTGTTATAGCAACAAAGGGAGGACCAAATCCATATTAATGCCCATGATTTTGGAATGAGATGTTCAATGAGCAGGTGTTCACATACTTTTGGTAATGTAGTGTATGTTCTGCCTCTTCTGGAGGATAACATTTGAATTGTAGCCGACTATGTGTTTCTTCATTTAAAAATCAAGATACTTTAAACAGGGTTCCATTGTCAATCCACTGGAAATGGATAGTTTTCATCTGTATGACATCATAGAGCCCCCTTTTAAACATCGGATGTGCCTCTCTTAGTAGCCTACTGGAAAACCAGTTTGGATTTAGATACAGTTTCAGTATAATAGAAGCTTTAAGAGAGAGGTTTAATGCTTTTTTATTAATTTTATAAATATAACTTTATCTGGTTTTCCATTCCAGTGGTCCTGTGTAGAGGTCGACCGATTATGATTTTTCAACGCCGATACCGATACCGATTATTGGAGGACAAAAAAAGCCGATACCGATTAATCGGCCGATTTAAAAAATATATATATTTGATATACAGTGGGGAGAACAAGTATTTGATACACTGCCGATTTTGCAGGTTTTCCTACTTACAAAGCATGTAGAGGTCTGTACTTTTTTATCATAGGTACACTTCAACTGTGAGAGATGGAATCTAAAACAAAAATCCAGAAAATCACATTGTATGATTTTTAAGTAATTAATTTGCATTTTATTGCATGACATAAGTATTTGATCACCTACCAACCAGTAAGAATTCCGGCTCTCACAGACCTGTTAGTTTTTCTTTAAGAAGCCCTCCTGTTCTCCACTCATTACCTGTATTAACTGCACCTGTTTGAACTCGTTACCTGTATAAAAGACACCTGTCCACACACTCAATCAAACAGACTCCAACCTCTCCACAATGGCCAATACCAGAGAGCTGTGTAAGGACATCAGGGTTAAATTGTAGACCTGCACAAGGCTGGGATGGGCTACAGGACAATAGGCAAGCAGCTTGGTGAGAAGGCAACAACTGTTGGCGCAATTATTAGAAAATGGAAGAAGTTCAAGATGACGGTCAATCACCCTCGGTCTGGGGCTCCATGCAAGAACTCACCTCGTGGGGCATCAATGATCATGAGGAAGGTGAGCGATCAGCCCAGAACTACACGACAGGTCCTGGTCAATGACCTGAAGAGAGCTGGAACCACAGTCTCAAAGAAAACCATTAGTAACACACTACGGCGTCATGGATTAAAATCCTGCAGCGCACGCAAGGTCCCCCTGCTCAAGCCAGCGCATGTCCAGGCCCATCTGAAAATTGCCAATGACCATCTGGATGATCCAGAGGAGGAATGGGAGAAGGTCATGTCGTCTGATGAGACAAAAATATAGCTTTTTGGTCTAAACTCCACTTGCCGTGTTTGGAGGAAGAAGAAGAATGAGTACAACCCCAAAAACACCATCCCAACCGTGAAGCATGGAGGTGGAAACATCATTCTTTGGGGATGCTTTTCTGCGAAGGGGACAGGACGACTGCACCGTATTGAGGGGAGGATGGATGGGGCCATGTATCGCGAGATCTTGGCCAACAACCTCCTTCCCTCAGTAAGAGCATTGAAGATGGGTCGTGGCTGGGTCTTCCAGCATGTCAACGACCCGAAACACACAGCCAGGGCAACTAAGGAGTGGCTCCGTAAGAAGCATCTCAAGGTCCTGGAGTGGCCTAGCCAGTCTCCAGACCTGAACCCAATAGAAAATCTTTGGAGGGAGCTGAAAGTCCATATTGCCCAGCGACAGCCCCGAAACCTGAAGGATCTGGAAAAGGTCTGTATGGAGGAGTGGGCCAAAATCCCTGCTGTAGGTTGTGAAAACCTGGTCAAGATTTACAGGAAACGTATGATCTCTGTAATTGCAAACAAAGGTTTCTGTAGCAAATATTAAGTTCTGCCTTTCTGATGTATCAAATACTTATGTCATGCAATAAAATGAAAATTAATTACTTAAAAATCATACAATGTGATTTTCTGGATTTTTGTTTAAGATTCCGTCTCTCACAGTTGAAGGTTACCTATGATAAAAAATTACAGACCTCTACATGTTTTGTAAGTAGGAAAACCTGCAAAATTGGCAGTGTATCAAATACTTGTTCTCCCCACTGTATATATATATATACACTACTCAAAAAAATAAAGGGAAGACTAAAATAACACATCCTAGATCTGAATGAATGAAATATTCTTATTAAATACTTTTTTCTTTACATAGTTGAATGTGCTGACAACAAAATCACACAAAAATGATCAATGGAAATCAAATTTATCAACCCATGGAGGTCTGGATTTGGAGTCACACTCAAAATTAAAGTGGAAAACAACACTACAGGCTGATCCAACTTTGATGTAATGTCCTTAAAACAAGTCAAAATGAGGCTCAGTAGTGTGTGTGGCCTCCACGTGCCTGTATGACCTCCCTACAACGCCTGGGCATGCTCCTGATGAGGTGGCGGATGGTCTCCTGAGGGATCTCCTCCCAGACCTGGACTAAAGCATCTGCCAACTCCTGGACAGTCTGTCGTGCAACGTGGCGTTGGTGGATGGAGCGAGACATGATGTCCCAGATGTGCTCAATTGGATTCAGGTCTGGGGAACGGGCGGGCCAGTCCATAGCATCAATGCCTTCCTCCTGCAGGAACTGCTGACACACTCCAGCCACATGAGGTCTAGCATTGTCTTGCATTAGGAGGAACCCAGGGCCAACCGCACCAGCATATGGTCTCACAAGAGGTCTGAGGATCTCATCTCGGTACCTAATGGCAGTCAGGCTACCTCTGGCGAGCACATGGAGGGCTGTGCGGCCCCCCAAAGAAATGCCACCCCACACCATGACTGACCCACCACCAAACCGGTCATGCTGGAGGATGTTGCAGGCAGCAGAACGTTCTCCACGGCGTCTCCAGACTCTGTCACATGTGCTCATGTGCTCAGTGTGAACCTGCTTTCATCTGTGAAGAGCACAGGGCGCCAGTGGCGAATTTGCCAATCTTGGTGTTCTCTGGCAAATGCCAAACGTCCTGCACGGTGTTGGGCTGTAAGCACAACCCCCACCTGTGGACGTCGGGCCCTCATACCACCCTCATGGAGTCTGTTTCTGACCGTTTGAGCAGACACATGCACATTTGTGGCCTGCTGGAGGTCATTTTGCAGGATAATTATGTAAAATTCTGGCAAATTAGTTCGCAAAGAGCCAGGCGGCCCAAACTGTTGCACATAGCTAAATATGCAGGTTTAAAAATATATACTTGTGTATTGATTTTAAGAAAGGCATTGATGTTTATGGTTAAGTACACATTGGAGCAATGACAGTCATTGATTGATTGTTTTTTATAAGATAAGTTTAATGCTAGCTAGCAATTTACCTTAGCTTACTGCATTTGCGTAACAGGCAGGCTCCTCGTGGAGTGCAATGTAATCAGGTGTTAGAGCATTACTAGTTAACTGTAAGGTTGCAAGATTGCATCCCCCGAGCTGACAAGGTTAAAAATCTGTCGTGGCAGAACGTTCCTAGGCCGTCATTGAAAATAAGAATGTGTTCTTAACTGACTTGCCTAGTTAAATAAAGATTAAATTAAGGTGTAAAAAAATTATATATATACAGTGGGGAGAACAAGTATTTGATACACTGCCGATTTTGCAGGTTTTCCTACTTACAAAGCATGTAGAGGTCTGTAATTTTTATCATAGGTACACTTCAACTGTGAGAGACGGAATCTAAAACAAAAATCCAGAAAATCACATTGTATGATTTTTAAGTAATTAATTTGCATTTTATTGCATGACATAAGTATTTGATACATCAGAAAAGCAGAACTTAATATTTGGTACAGAAACCTTTGTTTGCAATTACAGAGATCATACGTTTCCTGTAGTTCTTGACCAGGTTTGCACACACTGCAGCAGGGATTTTGGCCCACTCCTCCATACAGACCTTCTCCAGATCCTTCAGGTTTCGGGGCTGTCGCTGGGCAATATGGACTTTCAGCTCCCTCCAAAGATTTTCTATTGGGTTCAGGTCTGGAGACTGGCTAGGCCACTCCAGGACCTTGAGATGCTTCTTACGGAGCCACTCCTTAGTTGCCCTGGCTGTGTGTTTCGGGTCGTTGTCATGCTGGAAGACCCAGCCACGACCCATCTTCAATGCTCTTACTGAGGGAAGGAGGTTGTTGGCCAAGATCTCGCGATACATGGCCCCATCCATCTTCCCCTCAATACGGTGCAGTCGTCCTGTCCCCTTTGCAGAAAAGCATCCCAAAAGAATGATGTTTCCACCTCCATGCTTCACGGTTGGGATGGTGATCTTGGGGTTGTACTCATCCTTCTTCTTCCTCCAAACACGGCGAGTGAAGTTTAGACCAAAAAGCTCTATTTTTGTCTCAACAGACCACATGACCTTCTCCCATTCCTCCTCTGGATCATCCAGATGGTCATTGGCAAACTTCAGACGGGCCTGGACATGCGCTGGCTTGAGCAGGGGGACCTTGCGTGCGCTGCAGGATTTTAATCCATGACGGCGTAGTGTGTTACTAATGGTTTTCTTTGAGACTGTGGTCCCAGCTCTCTTCAGGTCATTGACCAGGTCCTGCCGTGTAGTTCTGGCTGATCCCTCACCTTCCTCATGATCATTGATGCCCCACGAGGTGAGATCTTGCATGGAGCCCCAGACCGAGGGTGATTGACCATCATCTTGAACTTCTTCCATTTTCTAATAATTGCGCCAACAGTTGTTGCCTTCTCACCAAGCTGCTTGCCTATTGTCCTGTAGCCCATCCCAGCCTTGTGCAGGTTTACAATTTTATCCCTGATGTCCTTACACAGCTCTCTGGTCTTGGCCATTGTGGAGAGGTTGGAGTCTGTTTGATTGAGGTTGTGGACAGGTGTCTTTTATACAGGTAACGAGTTCAAACAGGTGCAGTTAATACAGGTAATGAGTGGAGAACAGGAGGGCTTCTTAAAGAAAAACTAACAGGTCTGTGAGAGCCGGAATTCTTACTGGTTGGTAGGTGATCAAATACTTATGTCATGCAATAAAATGCAAATTAATTACTTAAAAATCATACAATGTGATTTTCTGGATTTTTGTTTTAGATTCCGTCTCTCACAGTTGAAGTGTACCTATGATAAAAATTACAGACCTCTACATGCTTTGTAAGTAGGAAAACCTGCAAAATTGGCAGTGTATCAAATACTTGTTCTCCCCACTGTATATATAAAAAAATCTGCAAATCGGCGCCCAAAAATACCGATTTCCGATTGTTATGAAAACTTGAAATCGGCCCTGATGATTAATCGGCCATTCCGATTAATCGGTCGACCTCTAGTCCTGTGTAGCTCAGTTGGTAGAGCATGGATGTTGCACCGCCAGGTGGGTTTGATTCCCCAGTGGTGACCAATATGAAAAAAAAATGAAAATGTATGTACTCACTACTGTAAGTTAGCCTGGATAAGAGCATCTGCTAAAATTCCCCCCAACATTTTTTTTGCTCACATAACTTCTCCGGGAGTTGGTAGAGCCATGAATAGATATGGCAATTGCACACTACCTCAAAACTTGAGACATTTGTGGCATTGTGTTGTGTGACAAAGCTGCACATTTTAGAGTGGCCTTTTATTGCCCCCAGCACAAGGTGCATCTGTGAAATGATCATGCTGTTTAATCAGCTTCTTGATATGCCACACCTGTCAGGTGGATGGCTTTTCTTGGCAAAGGAGAAATGCTCACTAATAGGGATGTAAACAAATTTCTGAGAAACATTTTAGAGAAATAAGCTTTTTGTGTGTATGGAACATTTCTGGTTTGTATTTTTGTTCAGTACAGTTGGGTTTTAATCCAGATAAACTGGATAAATTATCCAGGTCTTCAATAAGAGCGTTCATGGTTGAAGATTGTGGACTTGAGAACTTGAATCGTCGGTTTACATTGATATCTTTATTTCTAACCCATTAATTTCTAACCCCTTAATTGTATTATTGGATTTGATTTCTATAGCTAACAATTCAATGGCCATAACAAACAAATATGGTGATAGAGGGCAACCTTGTTTTACACCTCTTGACAATTCAAAATTCTCAGAGAAATAACCATTATTCATAATTTACATATAGGAGTGTTATACATTACTTTTATCCATCTCATAAAAGATTCTCCAAGGTTGAAATAATCCAGGTACTTATAAATACATTTTAGCCATACTTTATCTTAGGCTTTCTCAAGATCTCATATAAAGATTATGCCTGGTTTCCCTGCATTCTCATAGTTTTCAATTATTTATAGTAATTGTCTAATGTTATCTTCAATATATCTTCCTTTTAAGAATCCTTTCTGATCATGATGAATAATATCCGGTAAGATCTTTTTAATTCTATGAGCAATACATTTTGGAAATATCTTTGGATCGCAAAATTGAATCTTCAGAATGAGGGAAATCAGCCCTTCTTTTTGTGTGTCAGACAGTTTACCATGTATATATGAATAATTAAAACATGCTAGTAGTGGATATTTCAATAAGTAATCAAATGTTTGATATATTTATATTGGAATGCCATCAAGGCCAGGGGTTTTCCCAGTCTGAAAGGAGTGAATTACCAACTGTAGTTTGTCCTTTTTTATGCTGCAGATAGTTTAAGCTGATTTTTAAGGAAAATAATATCACAACAAGCAAGTATAGTCTTTTGATACTGTCAACCACCTGTAGTGTGTCTCGTAAGCAGTACCTTGGAATATTCACTAAAAGGAAACACTCAGGTCAGGTCACTGTTGTGGCTATCTTATCCTTTATACTGTTTCGTCTCAGTTTGTTAATAACTTGTCTGTGCCACTGAAAGCTTTGCATACTAATTCCCTCCAACTGAAAGATCAGACCAGGCTCCAGGGCTAATATTGGATCTAATTGGTTTCCCCGAGCTCGCCATGCATCTGTCTGGTTTACCTCTTCATGTTTGTGCTTGTGTCATATTATTGTGTACCTCGTTTCAAACACTGGCCTTTGACCTTTTCCTCTATAAGGACACACACACACTTGCTATTATTTCCCAGGCATTACTAATTAGATTTGAGATGAACTGAGCGTAAATGGAACAAATAATAATCTCTTGACTTGCTTGAGTGTATGCCTGTTTGTTGGTCCTTTACTACAGCTCTGTACTGAATATGCAGATATTTAAAGATATTGCGCTGGAGTGGCTCTGCATTTGGCTCTTCCAGCGTATGTGTGCACATGTGTGTTCTCCCCTGTCACGGTGCCAGTGTGTAGGTGTAGAGGCAGCAGCGAATGGGGCTGATTTGGTATGTGCTTTCTCTGGGGGGGGGGGGGTGTTTAGATTTGATTGACAGCTCTTTCTTCCAGCTGAGGCAGAACTGACAGCTCCCACGATTGTATTTTACTACAAATACAATCAAATAGAAAGATTCCACAAGTGGCCTGAGAGGTTGGGTGTGTTCAGGCCTGGGCCAAAAAAAGTGCTCCATAGGGAATAGGGCGTTTATTTCAAAAAGTAGAGCAGCATATGGGAATAAAGGAGGATGTCATTGGCCAGAAGAGGAGACGTTATGGAGAATGGGGTGTCGTTTGAGACACATCCTCTGTACAACACTGTACAGTAAGCTCAGTGAGGAAGCTTCGTGTCCTTAACCAGCTGTTGATGAATGAGAGGAACCAAGGCCATGTGTCACAATGGCTGATGGAGCGTGTTTGTAAATCCTGTCCTAATATAAATCAGACTGGAAGCCCTTGATGTGCCTCACACTGCTAGAGAGACTGGAGTATAATGAGTTTAGAAGGTGACAACTCTGTGGGAGTCAGTGGGATGCAGAGATGGGTCTGTGGGTGATGGGGACACCTGTTGATCTGCTGTTGTAGCTAGGGACAGGAGTTTTACATGACCATGTGAGCTTCTGTTCTCTGGCCATGCAGTGCTGTGAATGTACTGTACTACACTAGTTGTATTCCAATGCCCTTTCCGGTCAGTGGTTTAGTATCTGTGCTGTAATACCAGTGTGTAGTAACAATGTCTTCTTCCCTGTCTCTCCTCTCCAGGGAACTTCTAGTAACACTGGCTCTGGGCCAGGTCCTGTCTCTGCTCATCTGTGGCATTGGGCTGACCAGCAAGTACCTGGCTGATGACTACCACGCCAACACGCCAGTGTTCCAGAGCTTTCTCAACTACATCCTACTGTTCCTGGTCTACACCACCACGCTCGCAGTTAGGCAAGGTATGACAATGGACACACATGCACGCACTCACATGCAACTGGACACAACAGGCATCAGTTGCTCAGGTCACACCTGAGTGCAAATAGAGACTATAACAGGATTAGTTTGAATCCTACTAGATGAATATTATATTGTGTACTCATCACTTTCTCAACAATAAGGGAAAGGTAAAAGCCCCTGTCCTCAATAGCTACTGCATAATGTAATACATTTGCTATGCTTTATGGCATTGGAGCTGGAGATGAATGGGACAGGACAGGACTTGTATAAACTAAAGACAGTTTACAGCTCGGATTGTGTACAAACATCTTTGTTCTGAATGATATGTTTGAAGAGAGGAGCTCTTGTTCTCTACTGACCTTCTAGGTGACCTCTTGGAGTGCTCACAGGGAACATTTCAAACAAGCAGCAGGTTTCTTTGTGAAAAACTATCACTGTGTGTGTTGTGTAAGAGTGTATGGTGTGTGTGTGGAGCACACTGAAAGGCCGTCTGAGTGGAACACCTGCTGGGGGTGTCAGTGCTAACTTACTCGCTAACTTACTCTTAGCATCGCATGTTGTCCCTGAGTGGCCATTGTCACAAAATTTATCCTAACAACTGTAGATGGTAGATTCCAGGTGAAGAACGGTGAGCTGATTTGGTTTTATACAACAGATTGCATGGAGAAGTTAAACATACTCGAGATGAATTAACTGATTTATTCATCCCTCTCCCGCAGTTTTTCATACCGCATACCGCACCCACCCACACCTGCTGGCTTTCTGTCCGACTCCCACTAGCTGCCGCAAGAACTGGTCCCAAACCCAACCCCCAAATGCTATTTTAGGCAGATGAACGTGGTACCTTCAGGCATTTGTAAATTTCTCCCAAGGATGAACCAGACTTGTGGAGGTCTACAATTCTTTTGTTTTTCCTATGATGTCAAGCAAAAAGGCACTGAGTTTGAAGGTAGGCCTTGAAATACATCCACAGGTACACCGCCAATTGACTCAAATTATGTCAATTAGCCTATCAGAAGCTTCTAAAGCCATGACATCATCTTCTGAAATCTTCCAAGCTGTTTAAAGGCACAGTCAACTTAGTGTATGTAAACTTCTGACCCACTGGAATTGTGATACAGTGAATTATAATGAAATAATCTGTCTGTAAACAATTGTTGGAAAAATGACTTGTGTCATGCACAAAGTAGATGTCCTGTGGTTGAGTGGTTGAAAAACAAGTTTTAATGACTCCAACCTAAGTGTATGTAAACTTCAGACTTCAACTGTATATGCAGTACCAGTAAAAAATTTGACAAACCTACTCATTCAAGGGTTTTTCTTTATTTTTTACTATTTTCTACATTGTAGAATAATAATGAAGACATCAAAATTATGAAATAACACATATGGAGTCATGTGGTAACCAAAAACGTGTTAAATAATATATTTTATATTTTTCAAAATAGCTCCCTTTGCCTTTATGACAGCTTTGCACACTCTTGGCATTCTCTCAACCAGCTTCAACCAGCTTTTACAACAGTCTTACAGGAGTTCCCACATATGCTGAGTACTTGTTAACTACTTTTCCTTAACTCTGCGGTCCAACTCATCCCAAACCATCTCAATTGGGTTGAGGTCGGGTGATTATGGAGGCCAGGTCATCTAATGCAGCACTCCATCACTCTCCTTCTTGGTCAAATAGCCCTTACACAGTCTGGATGTGTGTTGGGTCATTGTCCTGTTGAAAAACAAATGATAGTCCCACTAAGCTCAAACCAGTTTGGATGGCGTATCGCTGTAGAATGCTGTGGTTGCCATGCTGGTTAAGTGTGCCTTGAATTCTAAATAAATCACTGACAGTATCACCAGAAAAGCACCATCACACCTCCTTCTCCATGCTTCACGTGGGAACCACACGTGCGGAGATCATCCGTTCACCTAGGTGGTTTGAACCGAAAATCTCAAATTTGGACTCAGACCAATGGACAGATATCCACCAGTCTAATGTCCGTTGCTCGTGTTTCTTGGCCCATGTAAGTCTTCTTCTTATTGGTGTCCTTTAGTAGTGGGTTCTTTGCAGGATTTCGACCATTAAGGCCTGATTCACGCAGTCTCCCCTGAACAGTTGATGTTGAGATGTGACTGTTACTTAAACTCAGTGAAGCATTTATTTGGGCTGCTATCTGAGGTGTAGTTAACTCTAATGAACTTATCCTCTGCAGCAGAGGTAACTCTGGGTCTTCCTTTCCTGTGGTGGTCCTCATGAGAGCCAGTTTCATCATAGCGCTTGATGGTTTTTGCGACTGCACTTGAAGAAACTTTGAAAGTTGTTGAAATTTTACGGATTGCTGACCTTCATGTCTTACAGTAAGGATGGAGTTTCGTTTCTCTTTGCTTATTTGAGCTGTTCTTGCTATAATATGGACTTGGTCTTTTACCAAATAGGGCTATCTTATGGATACTACCCCTACCTTGTCACAACACAACTGATTGGTTCAAACATATTAAGTAGCAAAGAAATTCCACAAATGATTGTTTAACAAGGCATACCTGTTATTTGAAAAGCATTCTAGGTGCTGTCAAGGCAAAGGGTGTCTACCTTGAAGAATCTGAAATATAAAATATATTTTGATTTGTTAAACACTTTTTTGGTTACTACATGATTCCATTTGTGTTATTTCATCATTTTGATGTCTTCACTATTATTATACAATGTAGAAAATAGTAAAAATAAAGAAAAACCCTTGAATGAGTAGGTGTGTCCATACTTTTGACTGGTACTGTATATATATATAAACGGTATATATGTGATTGGATGTGTAGACAATATGGACAGTATATGGATAGAATATGTAGTATATCTGAAGAATATGAACGGTAATAGTTAAATAGGATAGGCCTTGACTAGAATACATATTGTGGACTTCAGGAAACAGCAGAGGGAGCACCCCCTATCCACATCGACGGGACAGTAGTGGAGAAGGTGTAAAGTTTTAAGTTCCTCGGCGTACACATCACGGAAAAACTGAAATGGTCCATCCACACAGACAGCGTGGTGAAGAAGGTGCAACAGCGCCTCTTCAATATCAGGAGGCTGAAGAAATTTGGCTTGTCACCAAAAACACTCACAAACTTTTACAGATGCACAATCGAGAGCATCCTGTCGGGCTGTATCACTGCCTGGTACGGCAACTGCTCCGCCCACAACCGTAAGGCTTTCGAGAGGGTAGTGAGGTCTGCACAACGCATCACCGGGTGCAAACTACCTGCCCTCCAGGACACCTACACCACCCGATGTCACAGGAAGGCCAAAAAGACCATCAAGGACAACAACCACCCAAGCCACTGCCTGTTCATCCCGCTATCATCCAGAAGGCGAGGTCAGTACAGGTGCATCAAAGCTGGGACCGAGAGACTGAAAAACAGCTTCTATCTCAAGGCCATCAGACTGTTAAACAGCCATCACTAACAATGAGTGGCTGCTGCCAACATACTGACTAGCCAATTTAATAATAAAAATGTAATAAATGTATCACTTTAAACAATGCCACTTTATATAATGTTTACATACCCTACATTACTCATCTCATATGTATATACTGTACTCTATACCACCTACTGCATCTTGCCTATGCCGTTCGGCCATCGCTCATCCATATATTTATATGTACATATTCTTATTCATTCCTTTACACTTGTGTGCATAAGGTAGTTGTTGTGAAATTGTTAGATTACTTGTTAGATATTACTGCACGGTTGGAACTAGAAGCACAAGCAATTTGCTACACTCGCATTAACATCTGCTAACCATGTGTATGTGACCAATAAATTTTGATTTGATATACATATGAAGTGGGTAAACAGAATGTAAACATTATTTGATGTGACCAGTGCTCCATTATTAAAGTGACCAGTGTTCCATGACTATGTACAGTTGAAGTCGGAAGTTTACATACACTTAGGTTGGAGTCATTAAAACTCGTTTTTCAATCACTCCACAAATTTCTTGTTAACAAACTATAGTTTTGGCAAGTCGGTTAGGACATCTACTTTGTGCATGACACAAGTAATTTTTCCAACAATTGTTTACTGTCACGCTCTGACCTTAGATATCTCTGTTTTCTTTATATTTTGGTTAGGTCAGGGTGTGACGAGGGTGGGTATGCTAGTTTTTGTATTGTCTAGGGTTTTTGTATGTCTAGGGGTTTTGTAGGTCTAGGTATTTGTATGTCTATGGTGGCCTGATATGGTTCCCAATCAGAAGCAGATGTTTATCGTTGTCTCTGATTGGGGATCATATATAGCCATTTTCCCTTTTGTGTTCGAGGGTTCTTGTTCTATGTTTAGGTGCCTGTCTGTACTATTCATATAGCTTCACGGTTCGTTTTGTTTGTTTGTTTGTTCAGTGTTCATTCTTTAATAAATAGAATGTACGCATACAACGCTACGTACAACGCTGACATTTACAGACATATTATTTCACTTATAATTCACTGTATCACAATTCCAGTGGGTTAGAAGTTTACATACACTAAGTTGACTGTGCCTTTAAACAGCTTGGAAAATTCCATAAAACGATGTCATGGCTTTAGAAGATTCTGATAGGTTAATTGACATCATTTGAGTCAATTGGAGGTGTACCTGTGGATGTATTTCAAGGCCTACCTTCAAACTCAGTGCCTCTTTGCTTGACATCATGGGAAAATCAAAAGAAATAGCCAAGACCTCAGAAAACAATTGTAGACCTCCACAAGTCTGGTTCATCCTTCGGAGCAATTTACAAACGTCTGAAGGTACCACGTTCATCTGTACAAACAATAGTACGCAAGTATAAACATCATGGGACCACGCAGCCATCATACCGCTCAGGAAGGAGACGCGTTCTGTCTCCTAGAGATGAACGTACTTTGGTGCGAAAAGTGCAAATCAAACCCAGAACAACAGCAAAGGACCTTGTGAAGATGCTGGAGAAAACAGGTACAAAAGTATCTATATCCACAGTAAAACGAGTCTTATATCGACATAAGCTGAAAGGCCGCTCAGCAAGGAAGAAGCCACTGCTCCAAAACCGCCATATAAAAGCCAGACTATGGTTTGCAACTGCACATGGGGACAAAGATCGTACTTTTTGGAGAAATGTCGTCTGGTCTGATGAAACAAAAATAAAACTGTTTGGCCATAATGACCATCGTTATGTTTGGAGGAAAAAGGGGGAGGCTTGCAAGTTGAAGAACATCATCCCAACCGTGAAGCACGGGGGTGGCAGCATCATGTTGTGGGGGCGCTTTGCTGCAGGAGGTACTGGTGCACTTCACAAAATAGATGGCATCATGAGGGAGAGAAATTATGTGGATATATTGAAGCAACATCTCAAGACATCAGTCAGGAAGTTAAAGCTTGGACGCAAATGGGTCTTCCAAATGGACAATGACCCCAAGCATACTTCCAAAGTTGTGGCAAAATGGCTTAAGGACAACAAAGTCAAGGTATTGGAGTGGCCATCACAAAGCCCTGATCTCAATCAGGGCAAATAGAACATTTGTAGACAGAACTGAAAAAGCGTGTGCGAGCAAGGAGGCCTACAAACCTGACTCAGTTACACCAGCTCTGTCAGGAGGAATGGGCCAAAATTCCCCCAACTTATTGTGGGAAGCTTGTGGAGGCTACCCGAAATGTTTGACCCAACTTAAACTATTTAAAGGCAATGCTACCAAATACTAATTGAGTGTATGTAAACTTCTGACCCACTGGGAATGTGATGAAATAAATAAAAGCTTAAATAAATCATTCTCTCAACTATTATTCTGACATTTCACATTCTTAAAATAAAGTGGTGATCCTAACTGACCTAAGACAGGGTATTTTTACTAGGATTAAATGTCAGGAATTGTGAAAAACTGAGTTTAAATGTATTTGGCTAAGGGGTATGTAAACTTCCGACTTCAACTGTACGTAGGGCAGCAGCTTCTAAGGTGCAGGGATGAGTAACCGGGTGGTAGCCGGCTAGTGACAGTGTGGTTGAAAATCCAAACATGATTGAGTTGGAGACGTGTGTGGGCACGCAGTCATGGGTGAACAGGAAGTACAGGAGGGGGATGAGTACGCACCCTTGTGGGGCCCTTGTGTCAAGGATCAGTGTAGTGGAGGTGTTGTTGCCTACCTTCACCACCTGGGGGCGGCCCGTCAGGAAGTTCAGGACCCAATTGCACAGGGCGGGGTTTAGACCCAGGGTCCCGAGTTTAATGACGAGCTTGGAGGGTACTATGATGTTGAAGGCTGAGTTGTAGTCAATAAACAGCATTCTTACATAGGTATTCCTCTGAAACAGATGGGATAGGACAGTGTGCAGTGTGATGGCGAATGCGTCATGTGTGGATTAATTGGGTCGGTAAGCAAATTGCAGTGGGTCTAGGCGTCTTGGGTAAGGTGGAGTTGGTATTAACCTAAACTAGCCTCTCAAAACACTTCATGATGAAAGAAGTGAATGCTATGGGGCGATAGTCATTTTGTTCAGTTACCTTCGCTTTCTTGTGTACAGGAAAAATGGTGGACATCTTGAAGCAAGTGGGGACAACAGACTGGGATATGGAGAAATTGAAGCTGTTTTGCAGATGCTCTGAGGACGCAGCTAGGGATGCCGTCTGGTTAACACATATAATTTCTTACTCACGTCAGCCACGGAGAACGAGAGCTCACAGTCCATGGGAACGGTGGTGGCCGGCGTCAGCGGCACTGTTTCCCTTGAAGTGGGTGAAGAAGGTGTTTAGCTTGCCCGGGGCAAGTTGTCCGTGGCTGGTTTTACCTTTATAATCCGTGATCGTCTGGAGTCCCTGACACATATGTCTTGTGTCTGAGCCGTTGAATTGCTACTCCACTTTGTCTCTGTACTGATGTTTTGCCTGTTTGATTGCCTTACGGAGGGCATAACTGGACTGTTTGTACTCAACCATATTCCCAGTCACCTTGCCATGGTTAAATGAGGTGGTTCAGTTTTGCACGAATGCTGACATCTATTCACGGTTTTCGGTTTGGATAGGTTTTAATGGTCACAGTGGGAACAACATCCCCTATACACTTGAACTCAGTCACCGTGTCAGTGTATACACTTCCTGATGAACTCAGTCACCATGTTGGTGTATACGTCAATGTTATTCTCAGTGGCAGCCTGGAATATATCTCAGTCCGGTTGATCAAAACAATCTTGATTCATGGATTCCGATTGGTCAGACCAGCGTTGAACAGTCCTTACAACGGTACTTCCTGTTTGACTTTCGGATGGAGGTGTGATCTGATTTGCAGAAGGGAGGGCGGGGGAGGGCATTGTAGCTGTCCCGGAAGGGACAGTAGGAGTAGTCGAGAGTGTTGATCGAGAGTGCAACGTGTTGATAAAACTTTGGTAGCGTTTTCCTCAGATTTGCTTTATTAAAGTCCCCAGCTACACAAAATGCGGCCTCAGGATATGTGGTTTCAAGTTTGCACAAAGTCCAGTGTAGTTCCTTGAGAGAAGTGTGTGGTATCGACTTGAGGGGGAATATACACAGGTGTGACGATGACCGAAGAGAATTCTCTCGGGAGGAAATGCAGTCTGCATTTGATTGTGAGGTATTCTAGGTCGGGTGAACAAAAGGACATGAGTTCCTGTACATTACCACAATCACATCATGAGTAGTTAATCATAAAACATATACCTTTCTTTTTCCCAGAGAATGCTTTATTCCTGTCTGCGGGATGTACTGAGAAGCCAGCTAGCTGTATGGACTGGGACAGTATATCCGGAGAGAGCCATGATTCTGTGAAACAGAGTATGTTAGGTCCTCGCCCTGAGCTTGTCTATTTTATTGTCCAGGGATTGAACATTAGCGAGTAATTTACTCGGAAATGGTGGGTGGTATGCACGCCTCCTGAGTTGGACTAAAAGTCCACCCTCAATACCTCTTCTCCGCTGGCGGCATCTTGGAGCAGTCTCTGGGATAAATGTAAATGCCTTGGGGGGTACGAACAAAGGATCCAGTTCAGGAAAGTTGTTTTTCTCATCGAAATGCTGGTGAGTTACCACCGCTCTAATATCTAAAAGTAGTAATGCAAAGGACAAAGGATGCAAAGGACTTTCTGACCTACGAGAAATAGCACAAAAAAAATGAAATACTGCAAAGTTGCTTAGGAGCCATGAACAGGGCGACCATGTCTGTTGGTTCTATCTTGCTATCTTGCTATGATCTTGCATGCCCAACTAGGAGAGGAGAGGTAGGCTACTTAACTTTAAGCAGAAAATTCTAAGTGTGAATAATATGACAAAGCTTTTAATACAATAGGTAGGCTGACGCATACAAGCATAAAGACGACCATTTCCAAATAATTTGCGGGAGAACCAAAATATTATAATCCCAAAGTTCAGCTCCGAACCGCAGCATGAAAAATTCAGACCGCGCCACAGTGATCTCTGTCGGGACCGACCCGCTGCTCTTTTTGTCCTCATTGCAGTTTCATGCTGTGTAGGAAGCTTTCGTGTTAAAGTTGTCATCATTAGCCTCAGTTTTCTGTTGACGTTTTTGATTCAGAGTGACATGGATGTTGAGGTAGAGGTGCATGGAGGGTGAGATATGAGTATCGATGCTGCATGGGAAAACCTGCCACAAGCAGATAGTGAAACCTTTGCCAGGCCTCACCTCAGCTCACTCACACACTATCTTTCTATACACCTTCTCTCCCAGGCTTCCTTGTTTGGATATTCAACTCACACATCCTAGAATAGAACAAACATGTAAGCGTCTCAGAGAGAGACAAATTTAGTTATGCTTTCTAATAGTAGAGCTGAATAGCAGTAGCATCACATAAACTCAGCAGAAAAATAAACATCCTCTCACTGTCAACTGCGTTTATTTTCAGCAAACTTAACGTGTAAATATTTGAATGAGCATAACAAGATTCAACAACTGAGACATAAACTGAACAAGTTCCACAGACATGTGACTAAAATAAATGGAATAATGTGTCCCTGAACAAAGGGGGGGTCAAAATCAAAAGTAACAGTCACTATCTGGTGTGGCCACCAGCAGCATTAAGTACTGCAGTGCATCTCCTCCTCATGGACTGTACCTGATTTGCCAGTTCTTGCTGTGAGATGTTACCCCAGTCTTCCACCAAGGCATCTGCAAGTTCCCAGACATTTCTGGGCGGAATGGCCCTAGTCCTCACCCTCCGATCCAACAGGTCCCAGACGTGCTCAATGGGATTGAGATCCGGGCTCTTCGCTGGCCATGGCAGAACACTGACATTCCTGTCTTGCAGGAAATCACGCACAGAACGAGCAGTATGGCTGGTGGCATTGTCATGCTGAAGGGTCATGTCAGGATGAGTCTGCAGGAAGGGACCGCATGAGGGAGGAGGATGTCTTCTCTGTAACGCACAGCGTTGAGATTGCCTGCAATGACAACAAGCTCAGTCCGATGATGCTGTGACACACCGCCCCAGACCATGACGGACCCTCCACCTCCAAATCGATCCCACTCCAGAGTACAGGCCTCGGTGTAACGCTCATTCCTTCGACGATGAACGCGAATCCAACCATCACCAGTGAAGAGTACTTTTTGCCAGTCCTGTCTGGTCCAGCGACGGTGGGTTTGTGCCCATAGGCGACGTTGTTGCCGGTGATGTCTGGTGAGGACCTGCCTTACAACAGGTCTACAAGCCCTCAGTCCAGCCTCTCTCAGCCTATTGCAGACAGTCTGAGCACTGATGGAGGGATTGTGCGTTCCTGGTGTAACTCGGGCAGTTGTTGTTGCCATCCTGTACCTGTCCCGCAGGTGTGATGTTCAGATGTACCGATCCTGTGCAGGTGTTGTTTTTTTTTTTTTTTTTTTTTTTTTTTTTTTTTAATTTTATCCCCTTTTCTCCCCAATTTTTCGTGGTATCCAATCGCTAGTAATTACTATCTTGTCTCATCGCTACAACTCCCGTACGGGCTCGGGAGAGACGAAGGTCGAAAGTCATGCGTCCTCCGAAGCACAACCCAACCTAGCCGCACTGCTTCTTAACACAGCGCGCCTCCAACCCGGAAGCCAGCCGCACCAATGTGTCGGAGGAAACACCGTGCACCCGCCCCCTCGGTTAGCGCGCACTGCGCCCGGCCCGCCACAGGAGTCGCTGGAGCGCGATGAGACAAGGATATCCCTACCGGCCAAACCCTCCCTAACCCGGACGACGCTAAGCCAATTGTGCGTCGCCCCACGGACCTCCCGGTCGCGGCCGGCTGCGACAGAGCCTGGGCGCGAACCCAGACTCTGGTGGCGCAGCATAGCACTGCGATGCAGTGCTCTAGACCACTGCGCCACCCGGGAGGCCTGTGCAGGTGTTGTTACACGTGGTCTGCCACTGCGTGGACGATCAGCTGTCCGTCCTGTCTCCCTGTAGCGCTGTCTTAGGCATCTCACAGTACGGACATTGCAATTTATTGCCCTGGCCACATCTGCAGTCCTCATGCCTCCTTGGAGCATGCCTAAGGCACGTTCAAACAGATGAGCCGGGACCCTGGGCATCTTTCTTTTGGTGTTTTTCAGAGTCAGTAGAAAGGCCTCTTTAGTGTCCTAAGTTTTCATAACTGTGACCTTAATTGCCTACCGTCTGTAAGCTGTTAATGTCTTAACGACCGTTCCACAGGTGCATGTTCATTAATTGTTCATTGTTCATTGAACAAGCATGGGAAACAGTGTTTAAATCCTTTACAATGAAGATCTGTGAAGTTATTTGGATTTTTACAAATTATCTTTGAAAGACAGGGTCCTGAAAAAGGGACAGTTGCTTTTTTTGCTGAGTTTATATATTCCTCTCTGATTCTCTACATGTAACACAGCCTTCTCTCTGTGTTGGCTTCAATCACTCCTATTCTGTTCATGCAGGTCTGTTACAGCCAGAATCACTGAAGGCTGAATATTCTGTGGTATGCTAGCTTGGCCCTTTGAAGGATCTGCTCTGTCTCTGGTGATTTGGTCTTGAAAAAAGCAGATGCAATGCACTGGAACAATACAGGTGTCATAAAAAATGTATAGGAATGGTAGCTGTTGTTCAACCAAATGTGAATTATTATTATTCTATTTTTTTAGGTCGTAGATCAGCTTTAATATTGCCGATAGATTGTGGCTTCTATCAATGTAAGTTGATATCAAGAAAATAGACAGAGGCTAAGTTTTCTCTTTGCGTGACCAGTATACATGTACATGTATTATATACTAAACAAAAATATGAACGCAATATGTAAAGTGTTGGTCCCATGTTTCATGAGCTGATTAAACAGCATGATCATTACACAGGTGTACCTTGTGCCGGGGACAATAAAAGGCCACTCTAAAATGTACTGTTTTGTCACACAACACAATGCCACAGATGTCTAAAGTTTTGAGGGAGCGTGCAATTGGCATGCTGACTACAGGAATGTCTACCAGAGCTGTTGCCAGAGATGTTTATTTCTCTACCATAAGCCGCCTCCAACGCCGTTTTATAGAATTCGGCAGTACGTCCAACCGGCCTCACAACCGCAGATCACATGTAACCATGCCAGCCCAGGACCTCCACATCAGGCTTCTTCACCTGCGGGATTGTCTGGGACCAGCCACCCAGACAATTGATGAAAATGAAGATTATTTCTGTCTGTAATAAAGCCCTTTTGTGAGGAAAAACTAATTCTGATTGGCTGGGCATGGCTCCTATGCCCTCCCAGGCCCACCTTTGGCTGCGCCCCTGCCCAGTCATGGGAAATCAATAGATTAGGGCCCAATTTATTTATTTCAATTGACTGATTTCCTTATATGAACTGAAACTCAGAAACTCAGTAATTGTTGCATGTTGAAATTGTTGCATGTTGCGTTTATATTTTTGTTCCGTATAGTATATTAATACTTGATCCCAAGTATACCTGAGTCAGGATTGGCTATGTTGAGGGGTTAGAGTAGAGCATGACCCATGTTTTTGATTAGACAAAACTGTCATCCTCTCAAATTAGAATGTAGGCTGTTAACAGACAAGCAATCTCATTATTTCCAAGCAAGCTGTTCTTTGTTAGACAGTGTGGCTACTTGTCCAACAGGCTCCTGGCCAAATTGGTCCAATTCTGTGTCGTGTAAGGCAGGGCCTAGCTGTAGTTGGGAGCTGCGGTAAGCATGACCATGCACAGAATGAATAGTGATAATTGAGTGCCTTACTGGAAGGAACTACAACAGGAGCAGCTGCCTGCCCCGGCTCTGCAGCCAACAGCCCAACTGATCTGTTGTCCCATTCACTTGTAGCTAAAGTTGAAACAGTAACAGATAAACAGCTATGAATAAATTCATAACCAACTATACGCTGAGTGTACAAAACATTAAGAACACCTTCCTTGGGGCCTAAGGTACTACATTGCGGCCCGGGTGCCTGCAGGCTGGCTTCGGTCGTCAGTTGAACGGTGTTTCCCCCGACACATTGGTACAGCTGGCTTCTGTGTTAAGCGGGCGGGGGTTAAGGACACATGACTCGACCTTCGCCTCTCCCGAGCCCGTTGGGGAGTTGCAGCGATGAGACAAGATCGAAAAAGAACACCTTCCTAATATTGAGTTGTGTCCAAGTTGGCTGAATGTCCTTTGGGTGGTGGACCATTCTTGATACACACAGGAAACTGTTGAGCGTGAAACCCAGCTGCGTTGCAGTTCTTAACACAAGCCGGTGCGCCTAGCATCTACTACCATACCCCGTTCAAAGGCACTTACATCTTTTGTCTTGTCCATTCAACCTCTGAATGGTACACATACACAATCCATGTCTCAATTGTCTCTCCATGTCTCAATTGTATCAAGGCTTAACAAAAAAATACAAAAAAGTGGATTTAACAAGACATTTTTGCAAATTTGTGATAAAAAAAAATGAAATATGACATTTACATAAGTATTCAGACCCTTTACTCAGTACTTTGTTGAAGCACCTTTGGTAGCGATTACAGCCTTGAGTCTTCTTGGGTGTGACGCTACAAGCTTGGCACACCTGTATTTTGGGGAGTTTCTCCCATTCTTCTCTGCAGATCCTCTCAAGCTCTGTCAGGTTGGATGGGGAGCATCACTGCACAGCTATTTTCAGGTCTCTCCAGAGATGTTCGATTGGGTTCATGTCCGGGCTTTGGCTGGGCCACTCAACAACATTCAGAGACTTGTCTCGAAGCCACTCCTGCGTTGTTTTGGCTGTGTGTTTAGGGTCGTTGTCCTGTTGGAGGTGAACCTTCGCCCCAGTCTGAGGTCCTGAGCGCTCTGTAGCAGGTTTCATCAAGGATCTCTCTGTACTTTGCTCTGTTCATCTTTGCCTCGATCCTGACTAGTTTCCCAGTCCCTGGCGCTGAAAAACATCCCTACAGTAATGCTGCCACCACCATGCTTGACCGTAGGGAATGTGCCAGGTTTCCTCCAGACGTGATGCTTGGCATTCAGTCCAACTTGGTTTCATCAGACCAGATAATCTTGTTTCTCATGGTCTGAGAGTAGTCCTTTAGGTGCCTTTTGGCAAACTCCAAGCGGGCTGTCATGTGCCTTTTACTGATGAGTGGCTTCCGTCTGGCCACTCTACCATAAAGGCCTAATTGGTGGAGTACTGCAGAGATAGTTGTCCTTCTGGAAGGTTTTCCCATCTCCACAGAGGAGCTCTAGAGCTCTGTCAGAGTGACCATCGGGTTCTTGATCACCTCCCTGACCAAGGACCTTCTCTCCCGATTGATTACAAACTTCTTCCATTCAAGAATGATTGAGGTCACTGTGTTCGTGGGGACCTTCAATGCTGCAGAAATGTTTTGCTACCCTTCCCCAGATCTGTGCCTCGAATCAATTCTGTCTCAGAGCTCTACGGACAATTCCTTCGACCTCATGGCTTGGTTTTTTTCCTGGCATGCACTGTCAACTGTGGGACCTTATATAGACAGGTGAGTGCCTTTCAAATCATGTCCAATCAATTGAATTTACCACAAGTGGACACCAATCAAGTTGTAGAAACATCTCAAGGATGATCAATGGAAACAGGATGCACCTGAGCTCAATTTCGAGTCTCATAGCAAAAGGGTCTGAATACTTATGTGTCACGACCCCTCCTCTGCAGTGCAGGGGGCGGTTCCTCCTGCAGGCAGAGGAGGGTCATTAGTGATTGGAGTCACCTGGGCTCAGGGTATTTAAACTGCTGCTTCACTAATCTCTCTCTCTCTCTCTGCTCCTCCAGGTATGATCCTGTTTTGTTTGTTCCTTTGTAGTTTTGCATAGTTTTCACTCAGTCATATTCACACACACAGATTCACGCATCCATGCACTTTACATACACCTTACATTATGATACTTCCACACCTCATTCCTTTTTCTTAGTTTAAAGTTAATAGTTTGGTTTATAATAAAGAACATTTTTAATTGGCCTATACCTGTTGTTCGTGTCCCCTCATTTTTGTCACAGGCTATGAGCCGGCCTAATAAGATATTTCTGTTTTTTGTTTTTAATACATTTGCAGAAATTTCTAAAAACCTGTTTTCGCTTTGTCGTTATGGGGTATTGTGTGTAGATTGCTGTAGGTCCATTCTTGAATAAGGCTGTAACGTAACAAAATGTGGAATAATTCAAGGGGTCTGAATACTTTCCGAAGGCACTGTATGTAATGGAAAACGTTCATAATGTTTTGTACACTAAGTATATTTTTTGATCAAACCACCAGTTTATTCTGAGCTAAACTGAAAACGAAAACATTGACAACAAACATATAGCCTACCCAACAGTGCTTAAAGGTCCAATGAAGCTGTTTTTATCTCAATATCAAATAATTTATCGGTAACAATTATTTTGTATTTATTTTATTTATTTAACCTTTATAATAACTAGGCAAGTCAGTTAAGAACACATTTTTATTTACAATGACGGCCTACTCCGGCCAAACCCGGACGACGCTGGGCCAATTGTGCACCGCCCTATGGGACTCCCAATCATGGCCAAATGTGATACAGCCTGGATTCAAACCAGGGACTGTAGTGACACTTCTTGCACTGCGATGCAGTGCCTTAGACCGCTGCGCCACTCGGGAGCATTCAAATTAAGTACCTTTGAATGTTTTCGATTAAAATTGTCAAAAACAAACAAAAATAACTTAGCAATTTCTCAAGCAAGACTTTTGCTAGGACTGTGGTCTGAGTGGGTAGGGGGAAACTGATGTCACCAGGCGGGCCAAAACTTCATCCCAACAAAACAGGTAGAAATTTCAGGCCGTCTTTTCAAACAACTGTTATACTAAAAAGGACATTATCATAATTTTCACTATTTCACAGTATTATTCCAACCTCATAGTATGAAAATATATATAAAACACAGGAAATTTTGACTGCACTGGGCCTTTAAAGTGCAACCACATATTTACTTTGACCTTAAAGTGCTTTAACCACACTGTCCCACTGGTTTGAATTTACTATCCACAAGTCCACAGATTTCCTCCTAGCCTTTGGCTCTGACCACCACTTACTGTAAGTGTAAGCAGCAGCACCTCTACTCTGTTATTCCAGACTGAAATGAATTGGGGCTCAGTTCCTCTCCCTCCTTCTCCTTCCTCTCTGCTCCCCATAGGGCTTCCTGACCCGCTCGTCCTCACTCAAATTCGATTTAAACTGTAGCCCAGAATTGGGGTCACAGGAGAAGGAGAACAGGAGAGGGCTGAGCTGGCACTCCCCCAAGGTGTCTTTCTCTCTCTCTCTCTCTCTCTCTCTCTCTCTCTCTCTCTCTCTCTCTCTCTCTCTCTTTCTCCTCTCTCTCTCTCTCTCTCTCTCTCTCTCTCTCTCTCTCTCTCTCTTTTTCTCTCTCTCTCTCTCTTTTTCTCTCTCTCTCTCTCTCTCTCTCTCTCTCTCTCTCTCTCTCTCTCTCTCTCTCTCTCTTCCTCTCTCTCTCCCCTCTCTCTCTTTATCCCCTCCTATCTCTCTCCTCCCCCCACTCTCTCTCTCTCTCTCTTTTCATCTCTCTCTCTCTCCTTTTCTCTCTCTCTCTCTCTCTCTCTCTCTCTCTCTCTCTCTCTCTCTCTCTCTCTCTCTCTCTCTTTCCTCTCTCTCTCAGAAGTGCATGACTTATCACAGGAAGTGAGGCGAGGTGATTATTCACATTAATACGCTTAGACGATTATTAATTACATTGGGTTCATGCTGATGGCTGATAACAAGGCTTTTCTCAGGCTGCACCATCAGTGGTGGCTGCCTTTCCCTATTAAAGCACATTCATATTACAGCAATTACCCAGCACTGATATTAAATACACAGAGACAGAGCTAGTTTTAATGTGCCAAAGAATACGTTTAGCATTTTTATTAACTCAAGGAGCTGACGACGATCTAGATGAGAAGTTTTTGAAATGTCATCCAATGTCAAATTGATTTTGAAATGAGATATTCTATTGTTGTAGAGATATGTTTTGTGCTCACTGTCAATGAAAACAGAACAGGTCTTGGTGTGGCACAGTCGGTGACAGAATGATCTAATATCTGAGGGACCCATCCTTCCACTGCCTCCATGGGTGCTAATGTGACTCATACAGCATACAGACACCCGAAACAGCAAATGCCACCTTGTATCAGAATCTCTCATTTGCCATCACAGGGACCAACATGCCTGGCAGGCCCTCTCTTCTCTGACACAATACTGGCGCCCAAGCTTATGGTCCAGCAGGCTCAGCCATTGTTTTTCAGGATTAACAGATTAATAGGAATGGCTGCCAGCATTCTTCTTTACCAATCTGTCAGAGTGGGGGGGGGGGACTGGCTTTTGCCAGGTGGAGCTCCGTCCAAGAGAAATGACTGAACAGCAATAAATAACGGTTAAAATCACTGAAAAGCTCAACAGTTGCAGGGCGGAGAACCTGTGGGTGGGTTTAGGATGGGAGGGGGGTTGTGCTGAAACACTTTCTAGTTTTGTTGCACTAACTGTCACGTCCATCTGCGCTTAACTGGTGCTCAGAAAAAAAATGCCAGGAAACCATAAGGATCCTCTCAATTAATAATTGCAGGTTATATAACCAAGAATATACAGTTGAAGTCGGAAGTTTACATACACCTTAGCCAAATACATTTAAACTCAGTTTCACAATTCCTGACATTCAATCCTAGTAAAAATTCCCTGTCTTATGTCAGTTAGGATCACCACTTTATTTTAAGAATGTGAAATGTCAGAATAATAGTAGAGAGAATTATTTCAGCTTTTATTTCTTTCATCACATTCCCAGTGGGTTAGAAGTTTACATACACTCAATGAGTATTTGGTAGCATTGCCTTTAAATAGTTTAACTTGGGTCAAATGTTTCAGGTAGCCTTCCACAAGCTTCCCACAATAAGTTGGGTGAATTTTGGCCCATTTCTCCTGACAGAGCTGGTGTAACTGAGTCAGGTTTGTAGGATCCTTGCTCGCACACGCTTTTTCAGTTCTGCCCACAAATGTTCTATAGGATTGAGGTCAGGGTTTTGTGATGGCCACTCCAATACCTTGACTTTGTTGTCCTTAAGCCATTTTGCCACAACTTTGAAAGTATGCTTGGGGTCAATGTCCATTTGGAAGAACCATTTGTGACCAAGCTTTAACTTCCTGACTGATGTCTTGAGATGTTGCTTCAATATATCCACATAATTTTCCTTCCTCATGATGCCTCTTGCAAGCCTCCCCCTTTTTCCTCCAAACATAATGATGGTCATTATGGCCAAACAGTTTTATTTTTGTTTCATCAGACCAGACGGCATTTCTCCAAAAAGTACGATCTTTGTCCCTATGTGCAGTTGCAAACTGTAGTCTGGCTTTTATATGGCGGTTTTGGAGCAGTGGCTTCTTCCTTGCTGAGCGGCCTTTCAGGTCATGTCGATATAGAACTCGTTTTACTGTGGATATAGATACTTTTGTACCTGTTTCCTCCAGCATCTTCACAAGGTCCTTTGCTGTTGTTCTGGGATTGATTAGCACTTTTCGCACCAAAGTATATTCATCTCTAGGAGACAGAACGCGTCTCCTTCCTGAGCGGTCCTCCTTCCTGCGTGGTCCTATGGTGTTTATACTTGCGTACTATTGTTTGTACAGATGAACGTGGTACCTTCAGGCGTTTGGAAATTGCTCCCAAGGATGAACCAGGCTTGTGGAGGTCTACAATTTTTTTTCTGAGGTCTTGGCTGATTTCTTTGGATTTTCCCATGATGTCAAGCGAAGAGGCACTGAGTTTGAAGGCAGGCCTTGAAATACATTCACAGGTAGACCCACAATTGACTCAAATGATGTCAATTAGCCTATCAGAAGCTTCTAAAGCCATGACATCATTTTCTGGAATTTTCCAAACTGTTTAAAGGCACAGTCAACTTAGTGTATGTAAACTTCTGACCCACTGGAATTGTGATACAGATAAATAATATGTCTCTAAACAATTGTTGGAAAAATTACTTGTGTCATGCACACAGTAGATGTCCTAACCGACTTGCCAAAACTATAGTTTGTTAACAAGAAATTTGTGGAGTGGTTGAAAAACGAGTTTTAAATACTCCAAACTATGTGTATGTAAAATTCCGACTTCAACTGTATTTATTTTGTTCCCATTCAAATTGACATTTGTTACCTAATTAATCACTTCTAAGTGAAATGTATTGATTTTTAAGTAAAGAGATGTGTTTGCCATGAAGCCTAAAAAGCTGGGAAGCCTCCACTATTGGTCTCTACTATAGAAATACAGACAGAGAATACATGTCAAGGTCGTAATGGATTCACATCATGTGACCATAATATACCACAGTATACTGTATATGGTGACTGACAAGGTGATAGTACACAATAGTTATCTGTGGTGTCGGCCTATACTCTAACACCTATCCAGTTGTCACATTTTCACAGACAGAGGGACTGTAATAACATGGCTACTACTAGGGTAGAGAGGTTAGCTCTCTTCAGAAATAGCCTTAACACAGCAGCATAGCCATAACACAGCAGCATTCTGTAATAAATGTTAGCCCACAAGGAAAACAGCCCTGACATCGCAGGCTGAATGATGCAATGCACCTGCAATGACTTAATGCACTTACAGTATGTTACAATGTAGCAATACCCACAGCCTACCTCCTTTTTTCCCCATCAATATTTTAACTTCTCTATGGGATGTTCAATCAATCATCGCCTTATCTCCCTGGACTGTCCTTGACTGTCGACTCAGGTTTTTGTCAGGCATTTTATACTTCAGTGCTTTTAGTTGTGTTGAATTGGACTGAATATAAATGTGTGGGTGATTGCTCTAGTTATCTCTTCAGTGTGGTGTGCGAGTGTGTGTCCATAAGATATTGTGTGTGTGTGTCTCTTAGTCAGTCAATGTGTATACCCTAGTCAGTGTGTATGTGTCTGAGGTGTGCCTCTGACTCTGTTTATTTTGGGGAGAGTTTGGTGGAGTTATCTTGAGTCAGTATTGTTCTTTACCTCCCGTGGTATCTTCCTTCAGGAGCCTGCAGGTACTTGGTCAGGTCAATGCCTGCATCCTCCCAGCAGGTGATTGCCTCTGTGAGCTCGCTCTTATATTGCTCTTTAGGAGGGAGGCTTTGCCCTTCCCAGCCTATTGACAGCAGAGGAGACTCAATAAGCAACGGGGTCTTGCTGCAGGGACAATCTCAGCAGAATATACAGTATACGGCTGATTGTGCTTCTGTTCCCATAAGCACATAATCAATAATGTAATAACTTATGTGTCACGCCCTGACCTTAGAGAGCCTTTTTTATTCTCTATTTGGTTAGGTCAGGGTGTAACTTGGGTGGGCAAATCTAGGTTTCTATTTCTTTGTTGGCCTAGTATGGTTCCCAATCAGAGGCCGCTGTGTATCGTTGTCTCTGATTGGGGATCATACTTAGGCAGACCTTTGTCCCACCTTAGATTGTGGGATCTTGATTTTGTATAGTTACTGTGTAGCCTGCAGAACGTTACATTCGTTTATATATATACATTTTTTTGGTGTTCATCAAATAAAGAAAGATGTACGCTAACCACGCTGCAACTTCTCCTCATTCCATCAACGATCGTGACAGAAGATCCCACCACAAACGGACCAAGCAGCGTGGCCAGGAGGAGCAGACATCCTGGACATGGGAGGATATCCTGGATGGTAAGGGATCCTGGACGTGGGAGGAGATCCAGGCCGGAAGGGATCGCCTTCCATGGGAGAAGACGGAGGCAGCGAGGGAGGAACAACGGCGACGAAACCAGGAATCAAGGAAACGAAGGAAGCCCGAGAGGCAGCCTCCCCCCTAAAATTTTGGGGGGCACACGGGGTGGCGAGCGGAGCAAAGGTGGGAACAAGAACCAACTCCCTCTAATTACGATGAGGAGTTGGTCACGGTTCAGATATCATGTTTTCCGGTTCTGCGCACCGTGCCTCCAGTGCGCACCCTTAGCCCGGTGCGTTCTGTGCCTGCTTTCCGCACTTGTCGGGCTAAAGTGAGCATCCAGCCAGGACGGGTTGTGCCAGCTCAGCGCTCCTGGTCTCCAGTACGCCTCCTCGGTCCAGGATATCCTGCGCCAGCTCTACGCAGGGTATCTCCAGTGCGCCTGCACAGCCCAGTGCATCCTGTGTCAGCGCTCCACACTTGCCGGGCTAAAGTGAGCATCCAGCCAGGACGGGTTGTGCCAGCTCTACGCTCCAGACCTCCAGTGCGCCTCCGCGGTCCAGTATATCCTGTGCCAGCTCCATGCACCCGGCCTCCAGTGCGTGTCTCCAGCCTATTACGTCTTGTGCCTGCTCCACGCACGAAGCCTCCAGTGATGATCCATGGCCCGGAGCCTGCAGTGATGGTCCATGGCACGAAGCCTGCAGTGATGATCCATGGCACGAAGCCTCCAGTGATGATCCATGGCCCGAAGCCTCCAGTGGTGATCCATAGCCCGAAGCCTCCAGTGATGATCCATGGCAAGAATCCTCCAGTGATGATCCATGGCCCGAAGCCTCCAGTGATGATCCATGGCCCGAAGCCTCCAGTGATGATCCATGGCCCGGAGCCTCCAGTGATGATCCATGGACAGGAGCCTCCAGCGATGATCCATGGCCCGGAGCCTCCAGCGATGATCCAAGGTCCGGAGTCTCCTGCGATGGTCTGCAGTCCGGAGCCTCCTGCAACGGTCTGCAGTCCAGAGCCTCCAGCGACGGTCTCCAGTCCGGAGCCTGCAGCGACGTTCCTCAGTCAGGAGCCTGCAGAGATGGTCCCCAGTCAGGAGCCTGCAGCGACGGTCCCCAGTCCAGAGCCTCCAGCGACGGTCCGGAGCCTCCAGCGAGTGTTCCCAGGCCGGAGCTTCCGGCGACGATCGGTGGTTCGGTTCCTCCAGCGGTGATCTACGGTCCGGAGTCCGCAACGACGATCTATGGTCCGGAGTCCGCGACGACGATCCACGGTCCGGAGTCCCCGGCGACGATCCCCGCACCAAAGGCGCCACCGAAGTGGGGGGAGCCTCAAGCGGAGCAGGATCTGCGTCCCGCACCGGAGCCTCCACCGAGATGCCCACCCGGACCCTCCCCTATAGGTTCAGGTTTGCGGCCGGAGTCCGCACCTTTGGGGGGGGGGGGGGGGTGTACTGTCCCGCCCTGACCTTAGAGAGCCTTTTTATTCTCTATTTGGTTAGGTCAGGGTGTGACTTGGGTGTGCAAATCTAGGTTTCTATTTCTTTGTTGGCCTAGTATGGTTCCCAATCAGAGGCAGCTGTGTATCGTTGTCTCTGATTGGGGATCATACTTAGGCAGCCCTTTTTCCCACCTTAGATTGTGGGATCTTGATTTTGTATAGTTACTGTGTAGCCTGCAGAACATTACGTTCGTTTATATTTTGGTGTTTTTTTGGTGTTCATCAAATAAAGAAAGATGTATGCTTACCACGCTGCACCATGGTCTCATTCCAACAACGGACGTGACATTATGTCTATATCAGGGTTGGGGGTAGAAGGAGGAGAGAGGAGGTACTAAGTAGCCTATGTTTGCTTATCTAACCGCACACTTTGCCATATTAAGAGTGTTGTAGGAGTTTTATGATAGAGTTTAAAAAGACTTGATTAAGAATGAGGCCAATGTAGAAAGGTCCATCCATATTCCATTGCAGTGGCGACCCGTCATTCAAGGCAGGTGGGGCTCTGAATGATGGGTCGCCACTGCAATGGAATATGGATGGACCTTTCTATATAGGCTTCATTCTTAATCAAGTCTTTAACCTCATTCTTAATCAAGCCTTTAATCATGTGTTTTGAGCCCCAGCTGTTTAGCAAAAAAATAAACAATGTTTTTCTTTTGGTTGTTGTTGCCTGTTTTGCATATTATTTTGGCAATAATGCATGTCACATATCAGTTTACAAACAATGTAAAACAATGTTTATTGAGTTTTTAAAGCTGCATACAAACATGGTTTCTTTTTTGCATTCTTCAGTAAGGCAGCTCCAAAATTCAGGTGTTTCAGCCTAGCTCAGTGCTTTCTGTGGTGGAGGGGCAGTCAGTGGAAAATACAGAGCATAGGGGTTGGTAATCTTCTCTAGTTGTGCCGTGACTGGCTCAGTGTTCTGTCACTCATGGGGACTAGAAAGTTCAAGCCCCCTTGGATGCTGGCATAGATTTACATTAGTAGTGCCCTTCCAAGAAGGCTCAAGGTCATTGGCCCCAGATAAAATTATGTCAAATCACATTATATCTACCGTAGCTTTGATTGGACTGATCATGTCAACATCATACTTTCAAAATCTTAGCTAGCGAGCTAGACAAGCAGTCATCATCATGAATTACGTTGACAATCTACTGGTAAATCCTATTCATTCCTTGTCATATGAAGAGAAATTATGAACAAAACGTATCGGTGCTCATCGGCTATTGGACATAAACATTACACAAAAAGTTTGAAATCGCAAATTCAACAATGAGTGGTTTGGAAGGAATCAGTGGCTAAGCAATCACTATTTTGCATTCCCGGCTATTCGGTGGAGAGGGTGTGTGATCCAAGTCTGGGTTTAAAGGTCTCTTTTCCAAGATTAAAAAGAAAAACATTCACGCGCAACACCATGTGCCAGAAATGGTTGAATAAATTGGCCATGCTGTCAATCCAGCATGACTTCTGCTGCGCAAAGCAACTGGAAACTCGGAACTGGAAAATCTCAGTGAGTTCAAGACAACTGTGAACTCTGAAAATAATTTGCTCCGACTGGGAAAATACATTTTGAACAGTCATCCAACTCAGAATTCTAAGTCGGGAACTGAGGCCGCTTTCTTGAGCGCCGACCTGAAGATCATTGACGTCATGATTTGACCTTGTTTTCCGAGTTCCCTGATGTCTTGAAAGCGCCATAAATCCAGAGAATGCCAGACTTTGATGACAAAGTTTGATGAAAAAATTTGCCCACAAGAAGGACTGCTGCGCCACCTTCTTGTTCAAGTAAGCACAGCACAAACGTGAGTCCAAAAATGTATTGTATGCTGCTGCATAAATGATGTAATATGCCAGGGAGATATGTATACTGTAGCTAAGAAAGTAATACTAAGTGTATGTTGTGTAGTAAGATGTTAGTAGCCCATGTGCCTCACCCTAATAATTTGGTCCCTTTCCCCCTCCTAATTTCACTTACTGTTCTGACTTGGTGGTACACATGTAGCCTTTAGCTTGTTTTAGAGAAATGTAATCATCAAATATTGTAAGAGCTTTCATTGTCTGATTATATGCACCCTTTATTTCTCCTACAGCCCCTTTATTTGTCCTACGGTTCTCACTTGGTGTACAGGGAGAATAGTGTAAGAACGGCCCATGTTCTGAATTCTGTCGCTGTACATTTCAAAAGTGCTGAACAAATATTTATATTGACTACGTCCGTCTTAGCTCGCGCATTAATGTCTTAATCTTAGCCTCTTATCCGCTCATCATTCCCTTATGCCATAGTTTGTACATCTCAATTGTCAGTAGAAACCACTTTTTTTTTTAAGGCAGTAAATGAGGCTGAATGAACTGTTTCACTGCCAGACGAGCCTCCGCTGATAGCCAGGTGTAGCAGTGGTAAGGATTGATAGAGTGAAAAGAAAAGAAAGCTCTGCTGTTGGGACAGCTTTATGTAGGCCCTAACAGTTTGTCACCGTTATAGTGCAATTCATGTATTGTTTAGTGTTGTGTTGTGTAATGGCTTTGCTGGCATGCCCCACCAAGATTTACATGCTAAAATCGCCACTGCTCCATTGTGAGATATCCACAATCAGTGATTCTATTGAGTCTGGATGGATTGGTATTGAATGAACGGTGTGATGGTATTGTCTGGTAGTAGGTGGTATAAAACATCAGCATACGTAGAGCATGTTCATGAAAAATGATTATGTCGAATACAACGGCTATAATGACTTCTAGAGGGATGTGTGTTTTGTACCTCTCTCAGTCTCTCTCCATCTTTCTGAGTACTCCTCTGTATGGTCTCGGAGTCCCACAGTGTGTGTGTGCCACCACTCGACAGGTGGGGTGTCATAATCTTGTCATTATTTGTTAGCTTGCCGAGTGTCTCACACTGTGTTGTAACTGAGGTAGTCCAGGTGAAGTGGGCCTTCTCAAGGGCACTGTGTGTGTGTGTGTGTGTGTGTGTGTGTGTGTGTGTGTGTGTGTGTGTGTGTGTGTGTGTGTGTGTGTGTGTGTGTGTGTGTGTGTGTGTGTGTGTGTGTGTGTGTGTGTGTGTGTGTGTGTGTGTGTGTGTGTGTGTGTGTGTGTGTGTGTCAGGGTTGGTCTCAATTCAGAATTGCATTGAGAATGCCTCATAAATTCTTGAATTTGAATTGAAGTAGGAAACAGGATACAGAATTGCAATTCAAATTTGAATGAAATGAAATATAAGTGAATTAAATTCAAATGGCTCTTCTATATTAGGTGTAGCGTATATAAAAATAGAACAGAACAGAACAAAAAATATAAACACAACATACAACAATTTCAAAGATTTTACTGAGTTACAGTTCATATAAGGAAATCAGTCAATTGAAATCAATAAATTAAGCCCTAATCTATGAATTTCACATGACTGGGAATACAGATATGCATTAATCAGGCTGTTGATTGTGTCCTGTGGAATGTTGTCCCACTCCTCTTCAATGGGTGTGCGAAGTTGCTGGATCTTGGCTGGAACTGGACAACGCTGTAATACACATCCATATAGAGCATCCCAAACATGCTCGATGGGTGACATGTCTGGAGAGTATACAGGCCATGGAAGAACTGGGACATGTTCAGCTTCCAGGAATTGTGTACAGATCCTTGCGACATGGGTCCATGCATTATCATGCTGAAACATGAGGTGATGGTGGTGGATGAATGGCACGACAATGGGCCTCAGGATCTCGTCACGGTATCTCTGTGCATTCAAATTGCCATCGCTAAAATGAAATTGCCTTCGTTGTCCGTAGCTTATGTCTGCCCATACCATAACCCCACTGCCACCATGGGGCACTCTGTTCACATTGTTGACATCAGCATAACACTCAACCACACAACGCCATACACATGGCCTCCCATCTACCCGGTACAGTTGAAACCAAGATTCAACCATGAAGAGCACACTTCTCCAGCGTGCCAGTGGCCATCAAAGGTGAGCATTTGCCCACTGAAGTCGGTTATGACGCCGAACTGCAGTCAGGTCAAGACCCTGGTGAGGATGACGAGCACGCAGATGAGCTTCCCTGAGACGATTTCTGACAGTTTGTGCAGAAATTCTTTGGTTGTGCAGACACACAGTTTCATCAGCTGTCCGGGTGGCTGGTCTCAGATGGTCCCGCAGGTGAAAAAGCTGGATGTGGAGGTTCTGGGCTGGTGTGGTTACACGTGGTCTGTGGTTGTGAGGCTGGTTGGACATACTGCCAAATTCTCTAAAACAACGTTAGAGGTGGCTTATGGTAGAGAAATGAACATCAAATTCTCTGGCAACAGCTCTTTTGGACATTCCTGCAGTCAACATACCAATTGCACGCTCCCTCAAAAAAATCTGTGGCATTGTCTTGTGTGACAAAACTGCACTTTTTAGAGTGGCCTTTTATTGACCCCTGCACAAGGTGCACCTGTGTAATGATCATGCTGTTTAATCAGCTTCTTGATATGCCACACCTGTCAGGTGGATGGATTATCTTGGCAAAGCAGGATTGCTCACTAACTGCGATGTAAACAAATGTATGCACAAAAAATGAGAGAAATAAGCTTTTTGTGTGAATGGAACATTTCATGGATCTTTTATTTCAGCTCATGAAACATGGGACCAACACTTTACATGTTGCGTTTATATTTTTGTTCAGCGTACATCTTGTATATAAAATATCAAACATGTCATTATATACATGCATAGAAAATATTATTGAAACAATATTTCAGGGCAAATTCTTATATATCATTAATCACTTACCTTTTGTTAAATATAGGGGGAAAATACATTTCCCACATTTCCCGGAATGCATTAGTTTTACCTTCAAGTTAACCCTTTGGCCTAGGAGGAAATATAATTGGCTATTCAAAGCACTAAGGTTAAAAGAGTATATGAACATTGTTTCCAGAGAAAAGTGATATATTCTTTAGTATCTGGAAGTGTGACCTTTCTGATTTAATGAAACTCTCATGTTCTATGACTGAGTGGAATTTCTTTGATTTGCACTGATTCAAACTCAAATTCAAATTCTACATCCTGTGGGGTGTGGCCAATTTAATTAGAATTTCAACTCATGAGTTGAATGGGTGTGAATTCCAAAATTCTGCATTGAGACCAACCCTGGTGTGTGTATGAGAGAGAGCCTTCACCCCATCTCCCTCCCTCTCACAGCCTCTTGCCCCTTCATCCTCCACTGAGCTTCTGATCTCTGTCTGTTAGACTAGACTAGAGACAACAAGCATCACATCAGACACAATTCAAACAGAAGGTCAGGTGATTGGTCTCCAATGATCTGTGTGACTTAGTGATGGGCTCTCTCCCTCCCTTGTGTGTAAACAATGATAGAGTGTATTTGCAGACCTCGGCGAATAGCGGTGCGTTGATTAAAAGGGACTTCCAGTGTTTGGGCCTCCCACGCCGTCGTTTCAATCTCCCTCCTCTGTTTGAGATAGTCACCGGTTCACCGGGGCAACCTTCTTCGCGACGATGACTCACACTATAACACTAAGCAGAAAGACGCCTCTCTAACCTTGGCTGATGTTGAAGTTGACGAGTAAGCAAGGCGTGAGTTTAACATTGATTTTCAACAATGATGAACCTTTTTCTTTAACAGTTTAGCTAGGTACTAGAAGTTCCCTCTAAGTACCCTTGGTAGAGGCGCAGGGGGAAGAGAAAAAAGTCCTGAGTTCAAATTGGAGCAGATTTAGAAGCATCCCAATTAGTGCCTGAGGGAGAGAGATGGGCCTGTCTGGTAGAGGAGCACTGATGAAGCACCTAGGCTCCGTCATTAGCCTGCACACTGAGTCCCTCGACACCCCCGTTGGCCACAGAGCTTGATGAGGTGGGCTGGAATGGACACAGCGTCTGTCTCCTTTGTCTACTGCTGTTGCTGTTGCTGTTCCCTGGCACGGCTCTGTCTTCTACCATGTGCTGCTGGGCTTTCTGTTCCAGAAATAGCTGGCCAAGTGTATGCAAAATCAGCATTGTACTGTATGCAAAATCGTTTTCATATGCTGCTCATATGCATGTAATGTATTGAGCAGGTCTGGGATCTGTTGTATGTGACAGGAATGTATCCTTTGCCAGAGGAGACAACCCTATGTTGAATGGTGGTTGTCTGTGCTGCAGCCTAGTGTGATTAGTTTGTTGGCCCTTATCAGTTCTCTTAACAAGCTCCGTAGTGACACCTCTGCTCCGCTCCAGGCCCCTGGTCATCTAGTAAATGTCACTATAATGACACACGCATTAACATGCACAGGTCCAGCAGGCCAAAAGAGATAATTGGGGACTGTAACCAGCAATGAAAAGGAGAGATGTCAAGGATTCTAAAAATGACATTTTGGTTGTAGAGTAAGTGAATGTTTTGGATCATTTTTAGGTGCATTTATTTTAGGAACATATTTCATATTTCATTGTGCAGTTTTCGAAATGTGCAATGATTTCAGTATAAAAACCTCGGTGTTTAGAATTGTTTGGACTATGAGGTTGCTAAGGAAACATTACCATCCAATGGTCTTGTTATTCTTGATCAGGTTCTAGGACTAGTAGTGCTTTAATTGGTAGAGTAATTGAAATGCAGAGCCCTGCAGGATCTATCCCAGTAGCATCGTTTAATTGTTTTTACATGGCCAATCAGTGTGTGTGTGTACCCAGAGAAGCTCCAGGGGACCTGTGCTAGCTAGCTAGCTTCATTTTCACTGTCACTACCCAGACAGGTTAATGTTCTCTTATTCTGGCCTTATTAAAAGCTGCTGCCTGCTACACATCCTGATCCCATACTCATCACGTCTCCTCTGCACTTCTAACCAGGTCTGGAGATGTTTTCTGATTTCCTCAGGTACATTTAAATTGCTTTTCGGTGTCTGAAATGGCAGTGGAATACTGACCCATCGAGCACATAAAGTGTGTGAGTGCCAGGCAGGCTGTGATAATAGCGTGCTCAGAGACACTTGGCTCTAATAAGAGGTGTTTGATTGCTTTTTTAATGTATTTCTCCTCCTGTTGATTATGTTTTCGGCCGGCTGCGGGGAGGACAAGCTCTTTCATGACGCTGCTGCTTGAGTGATTCTGAGCTCAGCATGTGAACGTGGATCCTTACTGTAGATAGGCGAGGTACAGTAGCAGTAATGCTATAGAATATATGTAGAGTGTCTATATTTATAGATTTGTCGTAGAGAGGAATGGTAACAGATCAGACTATTCCTCACTGACTTCATACTGTCTAGGTATAAGGAGATTGATATAGAAAGAGCATACAATGACATCCCTGTTTAAATGAAGAGATAACCTGCTCTTGGAGATGGACGCTTAGACATGGACATAAAGCTCAGTAAATACACCTCTATCTTTAGGAAATATTTACCTTTCTCTGTGAACAGTGGCTGCCTGGCTGACAGGCTCGGTAATGTTTGCTGTGCTGTGTGACCCATACCCTGTCTTTTTAAAAGCTAGAACACGTCCCAGTGGAAATCAGTGAATATGGTTGTTAGCTAGTAGAGCACAGAACCATCAGAGTTTGGGAAAGAAAACGGTTCCCCATCAATGCACTGCACTCCTGTGGACCCTAGGAAGAGTAGCTGCTGCTTCAGCAACAGCTAATGGGCATCCTAATAAAATACTTAATACTCAACTCCCTCCAGTCAAGGAATGGAAGTCATTTTGAACAATTTCCCTACAAAGGTTTCTGTTCGTTCTACACTTGAGTTCATTCTATGCAGCTATACAACTGGTGGCATATTTTTGTGTGCATAGAAAGACTGTCAATATGTAAATGCAGGGTAATTAGACAATTTCCTTCAGTGCATCTGTTACAGAGTTAGCTTAGATTTCAATAAAGTACCAGTACAGGTGTCAGTGTACAACACTGTAGCTGCCATAGTATTAACCCCACCAACCTGTGTCTGACAGTTTGATGTTTTTGAGGCTGAAAATAATTTGCTTTTGAACGCCTCCCACTCGCTCCCCTGGAAATATTGTTGGGCTGAAAGTCTGCACGCACTTCTTTGTTGTCTCCAATTATTCCTCCACTCCTGCCTTACTCTATTTCTCTCTCTACCCACACTCTGATCCCAGAGAGCTTTCTTTCGCCAATTATGGTCATAAAGAAAGGCGGCCATTTTAAAACACTCTCATGTTGGGCTTGTTGTGTTAAGAGATTACTGCACTTTGCTAGCTGTATAGTAACTGAGATGAATTGAAAATAAATAACTAGCTAGCCGGTGACTGCATTGATCTCTTGAGATTGCAGGAATGCTTTTTTCCTCCCATGATCCTCGGGGAAAGGCTGACTTCTCTCATGTGTGGTTTTGTTTATCTGTTTGTTTTGTCATGGTAATTGTTTCCGTCTTTGTATCCGTCTTCTAATTAATTTGAAATGTTAGCCACACACTGAAGCTGAAAGGGACATCTTATATACAGTAGTTTCAGCATGTTAAGGCTTATAAGGAGCTTACGCACTTATCCCTAGACAATGTCAATTATATCCACCCACAACATCTCATGAGCACAGTTATATTCCCTGTGGGAACAGACGTTTTTAGAACATGTCTCTCTTATCCTCTTCACAGGTGAGGAGAATTTACTGGCAATACTGAAGAGGCGATGGTGGAAGTACATGATTTTGGGATTGATAGACATCGAGGCTAACTACCTGGTTATCAAAGCCTACCAATACACCACACTAACCAGCGTACAGGTGAGTCTGTTTTCATCTATCACATGTGAACCCATAGGTGTGCGTGTATGTGCGCAGGGGTGCGTGGGTGCATGTGTAGGTACAAGCCTGTCCCTAGACGTTCCCTTGACTGGCCACTGGACAGACATAAGACAGTAATACGGCAGTGACCTTTGTTGAGTCTACATAATAAGATGACTAATTAAAGGTACGCTGGCTGACTCTCACCCCGTGTGTCAGTTCATCTTCAGTAAATTGCAGTTAGTGCCAGAGGAGCCTTACTCAGATCCATCCGAGAGGCCTCAGTTCCTTGGCGCAGGGCTGGAGGGATGGAAGGAGGGAGGTTTAAATGATTATAGGAGAGTCTTGGTGAGAGCACAATAGATTTCTTTCCTCTAATCTCACCTGAATCTGACATTTTCCTCCACTCCTCCAGAGCCCAGGTAGGACTCAGGATCAATTCCAGTGGCCCGGTGGCTGCAGAGATTTGGGGAAACAGATAGTGAGGAGTGTGTCGGTATCCCCTCTCTAGTAATGAATCAGGCCTCTAAACTCTCTCCTCTCAGTGTAGTCAGTTAGGGCTGAACGGGAACAGACGATACCATTAACACTCCACCGGCTAACCAGGACTCTTCTAGTTCCTCCAGCATACAGGCCTCTCACACTCAGAGAGAATGAGAGAGGAGAAATGAGATCCGTGCCAACTGCAAAGTTGTGATAATGGGTATTGATAGCTCTTGTGGTGTTCATGCTGTACTGAAACCATATCAGTTGAGTAGTTTCACTGTAGTCTAGTGTCATTTTCATTCGTCAAGTCTATGGTAGCCTGAAAATGTGAGGTATCAGCAACAATCGGAAGAAATAGATCAATTCCCTCTTCAGATCATAGTGAAGATGTGTAATTTTCCATTTGCAAGAAGTGGGAGGGAACCATGTGGAAACAAGTTGGCAGAATAACATCTGTAAATGTGTCTTCTGTCAGCTTGTGGGTCTCTGCCTCTGCCTCTACTCAGCCAGACAGAAAACAGATGGAGTGTCAGGGTCTATATCCGTCAGATAACGCTCAGCTCACATTGTCCCCCGACCGCCACTCGAGACCGCTCCGCCTCGCCGTTATTTCGGGAAGTGGAATCGATGACCGGCACGGCACCGCTGTCTCACGACAGAGAGAGATAATCCGTGGCCTGGGCCTGAGTCCTGCTCTGGGCTGGAGCAGCGGGAGTGGGAGTGGCAGGGCCAGTGGTGTGGAGGGCTGACTGTTCTGTTGAAGTAAAGTAGGGGAAGTGTAAAAGATACCAGAATCCCCTCATTCCCCTTGGGTCTGGCCCTGTGACTGACAGACAGAAAGACCTCATTCCCCTGTCGTCTGGCCCTGTGACAGACAGACAGACAGACCTCATTCCCCTGTGATCTGGCCCTGTGACAGACAGACAGACAGACAGACAGACAGACAGACAGACAGACAGACAGACAGACAGACAGACAGACAGACAGACAGACAGACAGACGGGATGACGCAGTGACGAGTTGATCAGTACCTCCATGCCCTGCTGACCCAAAGTCAGCACAACGCACTGATGTGACAAGCACACGAATGGCCTGCAGCTACTGTTTACACAGCGATGGATCTGACTGTCACTGAATGATTAGGTCGGGCGGTGACGAGAGTGATAGGGTGACTCTCTTCCACAGTGTAGAGACAGAGATATTTGAGAGTAGCATTGCACAGCAGCAGCTCTCTCTCTCCAAAGTAAACCCAGCCTGAGCATATGGCGAAGGTGATTAAACATTCAGAGGAAGGGGTGCTCATGGAATCACTGTAAATATTGACTCCGTAAACAGCTAGAACTCAATCTGGGACTCCTCAGTATTTTTGTTTTTCGAGGTCTGCTGTGCAAGTTTGTTTGATATTTAGAGAACAGCTCAGGTCAAGTGAAGTCAAATGAAGTAAGTTTGGTTGTTAGTTGGAGACTTTATCAATGGACTCTCTCACTATAAGGCCAAGTTATACTCTCCTCTTGTTACTCTGTGCAGGGTAATTTGCTATTTAGTTTGATTGGCTTTCACTAACTGATTCCTTTGGGAGGGTGGAGGAGAGAAATAGCCATAACAATTCTCAACAGTCTTATGTAAACTATAACAAGGTTAGACAATGCCTCATCAATATTAATATGCAGGCATGAAGAGAACTGGGCATAAGACGGTGCTATAAAATACTTTCCCATTAAGGGGAAATTATTAGTTGTTATGAATGGTCATGGTGTCTGGCTAGGCTCCAGTATGAGGAGATCAGTGGACACATCTGGGGAAAGCTCCTCTTCATCAACTCGTTAGAACAGGCAGCCACAGATGTAGGATCTTTATTTGAGCCAGTTTGCTGCAGCAGGAAAATAATCCTGCAGCAACAGGAAATGTGAATTATTATGTGGACAATTTTTTGTAGGGGTTGATGCATTCCTCGTTAGGGAAATCAACAACTTTAGAAGCCTTTTTAAACCTCAAATACACTACCAGTTTGCATTTCCTGCTAGGCAAAAGAGTGATCAAATTAAGATCCTACATCTGAATGCTTCTCAGTCCTCCACTTCAAGATATGCAGGTAGCCAGCCGTGGTCCTGGTGACAAATCACTGTAAAACAGAGGAATTAGTTGAAGATTTATTTAGGCAGAGTTAAGCGGAAAGTCTTAGGACTGACTAAATCGCATCATTCTTTCTCCTCACTTGGCTAAGTCTCATAGGACCTGTGATAATTGTATCGGTTTCATTAGTTTGCTGGTATTCGTAAAAAGGAGCAGAGAATGTCATTGACAATGTCAGGTCTATTATTTTGCTAGTAATTCACTGTAAAAGTTGTCGGGTTAATGCCAGAGCTGTTCCCCAGATAGCCCTGAGAGAACAGGTGAGAGTAAACACAGAACTCAACCTCAATCACTCACTCACTCACTTTCAGGGTTCTCTCATGTTTATCGTTATCCCTACACTGTTTATTTATCTTGCTCCACTTCCCTTTTTCTCTCTCTCTTGCTCGCTCTCTCTCTCTCTCTTGCTCCTTTTCCTCTCATCCTTCTGTCATCCTTCTGTCATCCTCATCCTTCTGTCATCCTTCTGTCATTCTTTTTCTCTCTCCTGCTCTCTGTGATTGTCCCTCTCATTTCCTCCCTCCACTTTCTCTCTCCACTCTCTCTCGCTCAAGGGCACGCTTCACTACAGTAACAGACAGGTTTATATAACCAAGCAGTGAAAAAGCCTTCCATTAGGCAGAAACACACTGGCCTGATGAGAGAGTGAGACATACTGGGCTGTCGTTTACACATCGATAAACCACACGTTATTATGCCAGGGTTGTCTTAGGTGTCAGAACATTCATTGCACACATCGATGTTGTGAGCTGCCAGGAGAGCCACCGCACCACCTCTTCTCCTCTGTGTACTCAACCTGTGATGAGCAGTAATGGGGGGGGCCATTTTGCTGTCCTGCGGTTAACCCCTCGTTCTCCTGTGCACTACCTTCCCCAGAGGGTGAGCCCATAGTGCTACCACTAAGTGCCAGAGAGGCTTCCCAGAATGGAGGCCTGATGGTCCCCTAGGCGATCATAAACCTTCCTCTCCTCCCTCCTGCATGGCCCCTTCTCCTCCCTGACACGCCATCCTCCATCACCCCTAATTCGCCATCCTTATTTTCTCTCATCACCATTAGTGTTGGACTGTCCTCTGACCTTGTCCTCTATAGTACTGTGTGTCCCGCTGTCCTATGTGTCACCCCTGGACTTTGTGGTGGGTGGTTTTAGCTCTGCTGTGATACCATCTCTGGTGTTTAGGTGTGTATTTTGTCTATGTGGTGTACAGTATCTTGGAACTCCATTGAAACCATTTTCTCTGTGTGTGTCTATGAACTAGAGTTCAGTGTGTCCATTCTAACCCTGTATCTCTCCGCTCTGTCTGTTAGCTCTTAGACTGTTTCACCATCCCCGTGGTGCTGCTGCTGTCCTGGTTCTTCCTGCTGGTGAGGTACAAAGCCGTGCACTTTGTGGGCGTCGGGGTGTGTCTGCTGGGCATCGGCTTAATGGTGGGGACAGACGTCCTGGTGGGAAGACAACAGGGCCTAGGTAACACACACATGCTCACACACAAACACACACAACTTTGGACTATATGGGCGTAATATCAGGTTTTGATTTAGGGGAAGGCGAGGATGGGTAAGCGTAGCCCTTTTTTCTTTATGATTGTTTATTTATTTAATTTGAAGATGATATTTCTAATGTACAAAGGTTGTTTTTTTAGTTTGATATGATATAACCTAATTGTAGAGGTCGGGTATATTATGACTTAAAAGCTGTGAATCGGAACGAATAGCTTTTAAGATTGTAACGGCTGTTTGAAGAAGAGGACCAAGGTGCAGCGTGGTACGTGTTCATGATTTTTAATAAAGCTGAACACTAGAACAAAAAATAACAAAGCGGAACAAACGAAACAGTTCTGTCTGGTGCAGACACACAAAACAGAAAATAACTACCCACAAAACCCATGTGGGCAAGAGCTACCTAAGTATGGTTCTCAGTCAGAGACAACGATAGACAGCTGCCTCTGATTGAGAAATACACCCGGCCAAACAACAAAGAAATACAAAACATAGAACACAAAACATAGAAAGCCCACCCCAACTCACGCCCTGACCAAACCAAAATAGAGACATAAAAAGGATCTCTGAGGTCAGGGCGTGACAAATATAAAACGTAATAAATATGAAATGATTTATTATAGGGCTAGGATAAAGGATTATATAATTAAAAACCTGCCTAGCTTCTCGATTGGAATAGGCCTATACGATCCTAAAATAATTGGTTATTACACTTTTACATTTAAAAAATACATCTATATATAAAATATGTAAAGGATGATTATTGTTCCCGATACACACCGGCAAATGGATTAGGTATTGTCAACAGGGTTGTTGTCTCTAGTGTGTGTGGGCTCGTTAACACTGGGATAAAGAGATTCAAGTTAACGGGAGAACTAATACAAAAACTGTCTTATGGAAGCACTTCTCTAAGTGAGAGAAAGGTATAGTATATATTTCTATATAAGTTATTTATGATACCTTTTATATTCTTGATCCTAATGATATAGGCCTAGGTTTAAAACAGCCGAGGCGATAGAGCAACGACCTTGGAATATAAAACAAAACGTGTATGGGTGGAGAGAGGGTTGGTTTTACAGGTTTACTCGCTCTGGGTTGTCAGTACCGCATGTATTCTTGGCTATCGTGCCTTGGCTGTGTCAGAGTCAATTGTAAATTAAACTTGGGTATTCCTTTATGGGCAGTGTGATGCCTAAGACACATTTTTACTAATTAGCGGCCGTTAGAATCTATGTTCCTTTTTCTTTCTTCCTTTTTTGGTCGGAATACAACAGGACATAATGAGGACTACATGAAATATGTCTTGCATGTAATGGACATTAAAAAAAGTACTGGTCTTGCGATATGTTCAGGTTGTTTTCTCTTAATTGAATCCAATGAACTGAGCAGGCTGGGCTGACATGCTTATAGCCTTGCTAGGACTTTCTAAATATGAGCATGCATGTTTAAGATTGTGGTGTTATTATTTATATTAATACTATCTATTATTGTTACTATTTATTTTTTTCTGACTGTTTTCCATGTTATTTGGTTGGTTCTCTTAAGCATCCTCATAGATATTTATGTTATCATGGGACTGCCCATATTTCCCTCTGGCCAACGCCAATTGGCGGCCAAGGGTTTGCTTTAGGATGCAAAGGTGCGTCATGAGTCAGGGAGAGGGTCTGATCGTCATGGTGACAACATACCTAGATATGGGGGGAGGTTTTAGTGGGTGGAATATTAGGACAATTGGAGGTTTACAAAGTTGCAGCTACAGTATGCTTAACAGTGCAAATTATTATGGTACAGCTATATGGACACTTAATCATCATGGTGCTTTTTAATGGTAAGTTTACAAACATTGGTTGTGGTAAGTATAACTGAAACTTTGTTATCATTATGGTAAGTGGGGAAATAAGTATAGCTAGTTATAATTGTAATGGCTTAGCAGATCATAGAAAAAAGAAGATACATTTTTACATGACTAAAAGATAAAGAATATAATACCTATTGTTTACAGGAAACTCATTCTACAAATATAGATGAGGTTGGGTGGAAAAAGGACTGAGAGGGAGAAATATATTTTTGTCATGGTCAAAGAAACTCAAAAGGGGGGATTATACTAATTAATACAAATTATGATCTGATTGTGCAAACTGTGCAAACAGATCCGCAAGGAAGATGGATTCTTTTAAATATGCTATTGGACCAAAAACAGATCTGGCTAATTAATCTATATGGGCCAAATAATGATGATCCACACTTCTTCGAAAATATATATAATAATCTATGGAGCTCGCAAGCAACAAAATAATATATTATTATGGTGGGAAATTATAATATGGTTTTAAGTACCTCAATGGATCGTAAAGAAAATCACTCTACAAACTATCACCCTCAAGAACTGAAGGAGATCACGAAGATCATGAATACATTAGAACTAGTGGATATATGGACGACACAACAGTGGTAGACTTGATTACCCACAACGACGAGACAGCCTACAGGGAGGAGGTGAGGGCCCTCGGAGTGTGGTGTCAGGAAAACAACCTCTCACTCAACGTCAACAAAACAAAGGAGATGATCGTGGAGTTCAGGAAACACCAGAGGGAGCAGCCCCCTATCCACATCGAAGGGACAGCAGTGGAGAAGGTGGAAAGTTTGAAGTTCCTCTGTGTTCATATCACCGACAAACTGAAATGATCCACGCACACAGACAGTGTGGTGAAGGCACAACAGCACCTCTTCAACCTCAGGAGGCTGAAAAAATGTGGCTTGTCACCGAAAACCCTCACTAACTTTTACAGGTGCACAATTGAGATCATCCTGTCGAGCTATATCACCGCCTGGTACGGCAACTGGACTGCCCACAACCGCAAGACTCTCTAGAGGGTGGTGCGGTCTGCACAATGCATCACCGGGGGCAAACTACCTGCCCTCCAGGACACCTACAGCACCCGATGTCACAGGAAGCCAAAAAAGATCATCAAGGACAATAACCACCCGAGCCACTACCTGTTCACCCCGCTTCCATCCAGAAGGCGAGGTCAGTACAGGTGCATCAAAGCTGGGACCGAGAGATTGAAAAACAGCTTCTATTTCAAGGCCATCAGATTGTTAAACAGCCACCACTAGCACAGAGAGGCGGCTGCCTACCTACAGACTTGATATCATTGGCCACTTTAATAAATGGAACAGTAGTCACTTTAATAATGCCACTTTAAGAATGTTTACATATCTCGCATTACTCATCTCGTATGTATATACTGTATCCTTCACTATCTATTCTTTACTATCTATTGCATCTTGGCCACTCTGTCACTGCTCATCCATATATTTTATACTTATATATTCTCATCCCATTGCTTTACTAGATTGTGTGTATTAGGTTTTATTGTGGAATTTGTTAGATATTAGGTTTTGTTGTGGAATTGTTAGATATTACTTGTTAGATACTGGTGCACTGTTGGGTCTAGAAGCATTTCACTACACTCGCAATAACATCTGCTAACCATGTGTATGTGACCAATAAAATTTGATTTGAACGACCCTGATCGAGTAAGATATACATGGAGGAGCTATCCGTCTTGATTACTTCCTAGTCTCGTTCTTATTGGCATCAAAAGTTTTTTTTTAAGTATTAATAGGAGACCGATTGCGATCGGACCACCATCTAATTGGCCTCCATATAACTATTACAGAATTTCCACGTGGACAGGGATATTGGAAATTGAATCAAAGCTTATTGGATGACAATTTGTTCTTAACTAAAACCAAATAATTCGTAATTGACTTTTTTGCACAAGATAGGTACAGCAGATCCCCTTATTGTATGGGGCACTTTTAAATGTACTTTTAGAGGCCATTCAAAATAATTCGTAATTGACTTTTTTGCACAACATAGGTACAGCAGATCCCCTTATTGTATGGGGCACTTTTAAATGTACTTTTAGAGGCCATTCAATACTCATCATTAAAACTAAAGCAGTTTACAGTAGGTAAAAAGAGATCACACTAATAAAGGAAGTAACAGCGCAGGTACACTACCGTTTGGGATCATTTAGAAATGTCCTTGTTTTTGAAAGAAAAGCAACATTTTTGTCCATTAAAATAACATCAAATTGATCAGAAATACAGTGTAGACTGTACAGTTCACCTAATACTTTTTTTGCACTATTGGTTAGACCCTGTTGTATTCGGCGCACGTGACAAATAAACTTTGATTTGACATAATTTTGTAAATGACTATTGTAGCTGGAAAAGGCTGATATTTAATGGAATATCTACATAGGTGTACAGAGGCCCGTTATCAGCAACCATCACTCCTGTGTTCCAATGGCACATTGTGTTAGCTAATCCAAATGTATCATTTTAAGAGGCTAATTGATCATTAGAAAACCGGGGCATCCCACTCCTCTTTCTATTCTGGTTAAAGCCAGTTTGCTCTGTTCTGTGAAGGGAGTAGTACACAGCATTGTACGAGATCTTCAGTTTCTTGGCAATTTCTCGCATGGAATAGCCTTCATTTGTCAGAAGAATAGACTGATGAGTTTCAGAAGAAAGTACTTTGTTTTGGTCCATTTTGAGCCTGTAATTGAACCCACAAATGCTGATGCTCCAGATACTCAACTAGTCTAAAGAAGGACAGTTTTATTGCTTCTTTAATCAGAACAACCATTTTCAGCTGTGCTAACATAATTGCAAAAGGGTTTTCTAATGATCAATAAATTTACTTATCACAATTAATTTCTATAGAAAGTCAGAAAAAATAGATACGATTCTGCAACCATGGAGAGGTAAATACTTGTGATTCTTCCATAAATAGACATTGATTAACTCTTTGCTCCTTTCACAGTTTATTTACTTACTAATGGCACTGCCTACTCCAGATGACACATTTTTTTTATCATATGAGCAAAAAAAACAAACATTTTATTTGGAATGCTAAGCCAGACAAAATTAAACGTGCCTATTTATATAATGAATATGAGTTTGGGCGGCAAAAATTATTCAATATTAAAACATCTCACTAAAAGCTTCACTTTGTTACAATGATGCTTGAATGAACTCGAACCCAGTCGCAGAGAAACACAGCAAACAGTAAGTTTAAATCCAGAACTTTACTTAAAGTCTTCACAGAAACAAGGCAACAGCACAAGAGTGCACTAAACAAAACATAAGACCTAAGCAAGGTTCCAGACCAACAGAGGAACCTAAATAGCCAGGCAACCAGGTGAACAGAGAGGGCAATCAAACACAGGTGAAACCAATAAGAAACAATCAGGGTAACCTGGGAACTAGAAGCAAAGTAAGGGTGCCCTCCAGCAGTAACCTAAGGAAACGCACTCCAAAAGAAACAGAAACTGTGACACACTCATACATAAGTTATACTTAAACCCAAATTGGTTCTCCAGTAGAATATTAAGAAAAGCTCATCCTTTTTTCAAAAATTGCCTTTATACAACTTCTCATTTCCGACGAATTGAAAATGTTTTTGTTTTTTTAATTGCCCTTTCTTAAACAAGCCGTATATAGCTGGTTACAATTTCTGTTTTGTCCCCCAGAAAATATTTCTTTATGGAACATTTTAAAAAAAAAAATGTTTTAGATTTATGAATGAAATTATGAATAGAAACGGAGGAGTTATGTCACATATGCAGTTATGGAAAATATACGGGAGTATCTGCTCAATCCAAATTTACAACCAACTGATTGCAGCACTACCACAAAAATGGAGGAGGGAAGGGAGAAGGTAGGGAACTTGTTTGCCTGCCATATATTAAAGATACAAATTGGCTGTAAGGAACTGGCATAAATAGAAAAATAGACCCGTTTCATCTGAGGACAAAAATGTTGACAGCTTCGCCATACAAGTTGCAAAATAAATGGGAGGAGATCTGATGTACGAATTCCATGGCACATGGTTTATGAACTGGTACAAAAAACTACACTTGATTCAACACTTAGAGTTTTTCCATTTAAATTATTATATACAATTCTTGCCACCAACAGAATGCTATATATATGGGGCATACAACAATCTCAGCTCTGTAGATTTTGTTGGGAATAGACAGAATCAATAGATAATTTATTCTGGTATTGCCTCTATGTAGCTTGTTTCTGGTCACAGGTTCAGGAATGGTTCAAAAATCACAACATGCACTTAAAATGAACCTTACAAATAGCTGTGTTGGGCGATTTGGAAAGCCATAGTCAGTCAATAATATAATAATACTTGTAGGAAAGGTTTTCATCTTTAGCTCACAATCTGTGGATAATGTACGATTAGAAAGGTAAAAAAATTATGTAAAACATCACAGCACAATTGAAAAATATATGACACATGGAAACCAAACAAGGGCGGTCTATGGTGATAGGTGGGATGGGCTGAGAGTGGCTGAGGGTTGGGATTAAAGAGTTTATGTTTTGTAAAGTATTATTGTTATGTGACTGCTTTATATAACAGTAAAAGTATGTATCCAAAATGTGTACAGTTGAAGTCGTAAGTTTACATACACCTTTGCCAAATACATTTAATCTCAGTTTTTCACAATTCCTGACATTTAATCCTAGTAAAAAATTCCCTGTTTTAGGTCAGTTAGGATCACCACTTTATTTTAAGAATGTGAAATGTCAGAATAATAGTAGAGAGAATTATTAATTTCAGCTTTTATTTCTTTCATCACATTCCCAGTGGGTCAGAAGTTTACATACACTCAATTAGTATTTGGTAGCATGGTACAACGCATCTCCTTCCTGAGCAGAGACGGCTGCGTGGTCCCATGTTGTTTATACTTACGTACTATTGTTTGTACAGATGAGCGTGGTACCTTCAGGCATTTGGAAAATGCTCAAAAGGATGAGCCAGACTTGTGGAGATCTGATTTCTTGTCTGATTTCTTTTGATTTTCCCATGATGTCAGGCAAAGAGGCACTGCGTTTGAAGGTAGGCCTTGAAATACATCCACAGGTACACCTCCAATTGACGCAAATGGTGTCAATCAGAAGCTTCTAAAGCCATGACGTCATTTTATGGAATTTTCCAAGCTGTTTAAAGGCACAGTCAACTTAGTGTATGTAAACTTCTGACCCACTGGAATTGTGATACAGTGAATTATAAGTGAAATAATCTGTCTGTAAACAGTTGTTGGAAAAATGACTTGTGTCATGAAATTTGTGGAGTGGTTGAAAAATGAGTTTTAATGACTCCAACCTAAGTGTATGTAAACTTCTGACTCCAACTGTATGTAAAATGGATCTGTAAAATGTATGTATATGTAGCAAAGAGCTTTAAACATACTTTGATTGCTATTGTGGAGTCTGCTGTGTCCTTCACACAAACACCCTCATCTCCTCCAACACACAGACAGTGTTCTCACTGTGCAGTTCACCATCGCTGTCTCATTGTGTTCAAACCTCACAGTACCTTCAGCAATAACTGAGTCAGATCCCCAGTGTTAGTCCCTGGTGTGGTTTGCCTTTCACACCCATGGAGAGCCTCCCCCTCTCACTATTGCATTAAGTACTCCTTGATTTCCCCAGCTCAACAAGATTCAGATAGATAGATTGCATTTTGGTTCGATATGAATAATACATGTTACGATCCAAATCATATTACGTGTTCTGGATCCGAAGAGTTTAGAGTTTCATTGAAAACACACGGCTGTAGTTTCATTTCTGTCTCGTGATTGACAGAATCGTTACGTTATAGTGGGATTATTTAAAAATCTTCTAGCATGTGCTAAGCATCTGTAAGATCTTTGTTTGATTGGGTACAGTTTATCCATACCTTACTGAAACCCATTGCAGCATACCGTATGCACTAAGCATGTAGGAATAAAGGAACAATGCAATTGTTTGGTGTCAGCTTCCAATCAATAATGCCTATTTGTCTTACCAGCTACACAGTAATGTTGCTTAAAATAGTGAAAATAGATATTTTAAACACAGTAAAGTGAACGGTAAGAAGATTAATTAACCAATGAAACTCCTTCTTCTGTTAAAATCCTACATTTACTCAATGTATGAACTCAAGCACAGTTGCTTTCTGTACCTTTTAAACACCCAATGTCTTTCACTGCCTCATTGTCATAATTTTTTTTCTCATAGGATAGACACTTAGTCAGATATTACTGGTGAGGGTTTCATAGGATAACCTATTTGTCATGAATAACTAATGGCTCTTTCATACAGTTTGACAGTCTCTCTCTCTCTCTCTCTCTCTCTCTCTCTCTCTCTCTCTCTCTCTCTCTCTCTCTCTCTCTCTCTCTCTCTCTCTCTCTCTCTCTCTCTCTCTCTCTCTCTCTCTCTCTCTCTCTCTCTCTCTCTCTCTCTCTCTCTCTCTCTCTCTCTCTCTCTCTCTCTCTCTCTCTCTCTCTCTCTCTCTCTCTCTCTCTCTCTCTCTCTCTCTCTCTCTCTCTCTAGGGGACCATAAGCTCCTGGGGGACCTGCTGGTGCTGGGAGGGGCCACGCTGTACGGCATCTCTAATGTGTGTGAGGAGTTCATCGTTAAGAACCTGAGTAGGGTGGAGTTCCTGGGCATGATGGGACTCTTTGGCTCCTTCTTCAGCGGCATTCAGCTGTGAGTGTTTGTGTGTGTGTCAGACCTATTGGAAATGATTTCAAATACTTCAACTGTGCTTCATTGAGCTTGTCTGGTAAAATCAAACCAATATAATAGTCCCATAATGTCATACCTAGCCAATCAGGCACTCCAGGCAGGCTAAAGCAAATACAGGAAAAAGAGAGCTGAACACGCCCCCATTCACATCGACGGGACTGTAGTGGAGCGGGTCGTGAGTTTCAAGTTCCTTAGTGTCCTCATCACCAACAAACTATCATGGTCTAAACACACCAAGAAAGTTGCAAAGAGGGCACGACAATGCCTTTTCCCCCTCAGGAGACTGAAAAGATTTGGCATGGGTCCCCAGATCCTCAAAAAGTTCTACAGCTGCACCATCAAGAGCATCCTGACTGGTTGCATCACTGGTAGGTATGGCAACTGCTCGGTATCCGACCGTAGTGCGTACAGCCCAGTACATCACTGGGGCCGAGCTTCCTGCCACCCAGGTCCTATATACTGGGCGTTGTCAGAGGAAGGCCCCAAAAACATTCAAAGACTCCAGTCACCCAAGTCACAGACTGTTCTCTGCTACCGCACGGTACCACCGGAGCACTTAGTCTAGGTCCAAAAGACTCCTTAACAGCTTCTACCCCCAAGCCATAAGACTGCTGAACAAGTAATCAAATGGCCACCCGGACTATTTACACCGGCTCTATAGTATTCAGTCTTTCTCTCTCTCCAGATCAGATGATGGCTTCGCTAGCAGCCCCATGCTGTCATATAATCTCCTTTTCTTTCTACGATGCTTCTAGTGCCACTAAGAAGGACATAGGCAATTAGTGCTGCAATACAGTTGGCCCAGAACAGAGCAGCCAGGCCCTTAAAGGTACACGGAGGGCTGATATCAGTAACATGCATATCAGTCTCTCCTGGCTCAAACTACAGGAGAGATTGACTGCATCACTACTTGTCTTTGTGGGAGGTATTGACGTGTTGAAAGCACTTGAACTGTCTGTTCAAACAGCGAACACTCAGCTCAGACACCCATACATACCCCACAAGACATGCCACCAGGGGTCTCTTCACAGCCCCTAAGTCCAAAACCGGCCCTGGGAAACAAACAGTACTACATAGAGCCATGATTACACAGAACTCTCTTCCACATCAAGTAACTCAAGCGAGTAGTAAAATCAGATATAAAAACAATCAGATAAAACACACACGTATACGCACACACACACTCTAATACAAACACTCTACACACACACATTGTAGTATTGTAAATGTTATATTGTACATTTGTAATACTAGAGTAATAATGCAATAATGTCTTGTATGATGTATAATGCTATTTCTGATGTAGGCTGTTGTTTTGTTGTTATGTAATTACTTTATTCATGTTAGGACCGCAGGAAGAGTAGGGACCTAATAAATACTATACAGTTCGGCTTCCTAACCAACTTTAGTGGGCAAATGCTCAGCTTCGATGGCAACAGGCACACTGGAGAAGTGTGCTCTTCACGGATGAATCTCGGTTTCAACTGTACCAGGCAGATGGCAGACAGCATGTAAGGTGTCATGTGGGCAGAGGGGTTTGTTGATGTCAACGTTGTGACAACAGAGTGCACCATGGTGGAGGTGGGGTTATGGTATGGGCAGGCATAAGCTACGGAGAACAAACACAATTGCATTTTATCGATGGCAATTTGAATGCACAGAGAAACTGTGACGGGATCAAGAAGCCCATTGTCGTGCCATTTATCTGCCGCATCACCTAATGTTTCAGCATGACAATTCACAGCCCCGTGTCGCAAGGATCAGTACCCAATTCCTGGGAGCTGAAAATGTCCCAGTTCTTTCATGGCCTGCATACTCACCAGACATGTCACCCATTGAGCATGTTTGGGATGCTCTGGATTGACATGTAGCACAGTGTATTCCAGTTCCCGCCAATATCCAGCAATTTTGCACAGCCATTGAAGGGGAGTGGGACAACGTTCCACAGGCCACAAGCCTGATCAACTCCATGCGAAGGAGATGTGTCTCACTGCGATGGTGTTCACACCAGATACTGACCTGTTTTCTGATCCACGCCCTTACATTTTTAAGGTATTTGTTCCCAACAGATGCATATCTGTATTCCGAGTTATGTGAAATTCATAGATTAGGGCCTAATGAATGTATTTAAATTGACTGATTTCCTAATATAAACTGTAACTCAATAATAATATTAGAAATTGTTGCCGATTGCGTTTATATTTTTGTTCAGTTTTACTACTTTTTAATGAGCTCATTCTGAGGCTTAAAGAGGAATGATAAAAAAAAAAAAAACTAGTTATGAGACATTGCCTGTCTTCCCTCCACTTATTTATCCACTTGTTATGTATGAAATGATCCCTACTGGGGAAGACAGTGGGAGCATGGGGACCTGTCTCTGTTTCTGTCTCTCGCTGATGTTAATTTTAGACACGGGAGCACCAGACGAGACCGTAACCTTGGTAACACGTCAGCACCGCCTCGTCAATTACGCTTTTTCACAGAGATGTCACAGAGCGAGACCTGGGTGGATTGTTTTCCATTCCTCTTGTCTGGAACAGAGGGGGGGTGAGGGAGGGAAAATGGTCTACCATGTTGTTTCTATTGTTAGTGCCCCTCTGGAGTCAGAGGATTCCGCCAATAGAATTCCCAGGATCTATTCTGTAGGGTCAGAGGGTTGAACCCCGCCTCGCTCTGATAGGATTGATTTGTCACTGACTCATCAGAACCACAGGTGCTCAGCTGTCAAAACTTTTCTGTCAAGAGACTTGCTTATGATCCTCCTGTCTTACTTTCCTCCCTCCATCAATAACTCTGTTGTATTCCCTATCTCACAAAGCTTACCTCTGGCTGACGGGAATAGTTTTTCTTTCTGTTCCAGGGCCATCATGGAGCATAAGGAGCTGTTAAGGGTGCCCTGGGACTGGCAGATAGGTAAGTTACTGGGATTTAGATGCTGCTCTCTCTTGCAGCGTTGGTTAGCAGCCCGTGTGGGGGGGGGGGGGGGGGAATACAGGGATGATTAAACATTTGCAGAGTGGGAATTGATTGCCCTGTCTAGAGGAGATGCCCCCCCCCCCCCCCCCCCCCCCGCTGTGTCAGATCCTGCTCACGCAATCAGTTAGGCTGTAAGGGGTGTCACTGGAAGATCTCTCTGCAAATTAAGTAGGGGGAAGGGGGGGGGCCCTGAGCTAAGATGGATGGGCCGCCGCTGTATCAAAATGTATGGTGGGATGGTGTCAACCTTTACGGACATTTTGTTGTGCCGCATGAGTTACTGGTAGGAGATGAAGGTGTCCACTGTTAGGTTCTAAATAACAGAGTAAAAACTAACGGACAACTATGAAAAGCTCAAACCAAGTTTATTCACCCAATGGGTCAGACAGCTGAACAGACAAAGACATGTTCCCACCAGCACAAGTATAGATACCCCACTTTAGGTGAAGTCTCCTCCTCTTCTCTGAACGTTACATCTTTATGTCGGTAGAAAACTGTTCCTTCTCCCTTAATGTGACCTGACCTTGGACCCCATTCGTCACTAATCCACAGCTCTCCACCCTTATCAGTGACCACAACCATATGATTGCCTTTCCCTTACTGAGTAACATTCCAAGCCCCTGGCTCATATCTAACCTTAATTGACCCCACCCTATACATTCCTCCTACAGATAACCATTAGCTTCTGGTGTAGAAACCAGACTGTGTCCCTTCTCCTTTCCATAGTATCCCTGATGTCTAACAACAACATGGTCAGACAGAACTTAAATGTTCTGCATTCCCCTCTCTCCCTCAGTACCATGAACAAGGATATTTCATATTTCAAGTTTAGAAGTCAGAACCCATCACCACTAACTGATATATGGATGCACTTTATTTGCTTATAACAGTGACTGTTCACTTAATGTTTCATTTTAAACAAACAAGCCAAACAGGGTGCTACAGTACAGTATATAGTATCCCATTAATGTTGACTGAGTTTCAATTAACTGGCCACTGAATATTTAAAATACAATAAATTATCAAGACAGCATGTTATATAGTAGCCCATGAAGATGCCCGATTTTAATTTACACTGATACAGGAGCTCAATGTGTGACGTGCAATTCGCCGCTCTCCAAAGCCAAAGCAAGTGACTAGGTCCTTAATCCACTTGGATTTACCCACTTTCTTTTGATTGAGCGAGCAAGGATGTGTGGTGCCAATAGCAGCATTTGGGTAGCGTCCCAGGAGATGCTGGCTTGTCACAGGCATTAGCCAGTCAGCGGTGGCTTGAGGGGCACGCCATTATCTGTCACTGCCGTGGCGGACAACATAGCGGGCGCCAGAAGGAAAGATCTCCTCAGCCAAGATTGCTTTGCCCTAGAAAAATAATGAGGACTCGGTCATGTAAAATGTAGGATTGTGAGCGTCTTCCAAATACTTGGTGAGATCAATTGTTGTTTCTTCCCTCCTCAAGCTTACCACAGTTGTGTGTTTTTTCCCTACTCTTAATAACCAGATATTGATCATAAGAAAGATGAAAACAAAGGCCCATACACTGCCGTGAAATAAAATTGTTTATTTTAGATTCTCTTCGGGTGGTAGTCATGAATTCTCATACAAATACAGTAGCTCATCTTTCCTAATAACAGGGATTTGAATATTCATGGGATTTAGATGTGCTTCTAAAAGCAGAGTCTCATACTACTACACCATTAAAACTTAGCCCAGAGATACACTTCAACTTAGTTAAGAAAAGCAGGTGTCGGCCATATTGCTCTCTGGTATGCTGCCAGACAAAGTAAACAAGGCATTTGAATAACTCATGAGGCCTTCTGTTCAGCTATTCCACCAACTACCAACAGCGCCTGGAGAAAAAGGGTTAGGAAGTCTCTGTGCTTGGCCTTACAGAAAATGGCATACATCTTGAGTGGATCGGGATACAAATAATGCTGAATACAGTGAGACTTCCTGGTCTTCAATGGAGATCTTTGTTTTGGTCAAAACAGTCTCATCCTGTTACATGCAGTAGCTTGGGCATGTCATGAATTCATGCACTAAACCAGAGCATGCAGATTAGGACTAGAACTCTTCAGTGTTTAAATGTATCCTATTCCCACCTGATCAGTAGACAGCTGTCCTTCAGTACCTTCTCTCTACAGATAAACAAGTGGATATTTTTGTTGTCTCTGCTGAGGACAAAACTCCTGATATGTAATGACTATAAAAATGAAAAGCGATTGAATGGAATCCTGATTTCTTTTAGTGGAATGAGCTTGTCGGAAATGGCCTTTGCAGCATTCATAACAGCTGCAAAGGCCTGAGAGCAGAATCTGACAGATAAATGCTATTTACGTTTAGTTTTGACACAAATTACTGTTGCCTGTCTGTGTTGTCTTTTCATCTCAGCCAGTAAAAGTTGTCTTTCATAAATGCATTTCAAAAAGTCAAACCTGAAACTAGATGAGCATGTCATTTTATTTCAACACTAAATCCATTACCGTGTTTCTGCAGGACAAAAGATTATCAGAATGTCTCTCGTCGCTATATGACCACCTTCTCTCTGATATCTCGGTCATTGTGTCAACATCTTCTGTCTCAGATTCCCACTTCTTCCTCAATGTCTGTCTTTTCACTGTTATTGACCTTCACAGTGACCTGACATATATATATTTAACGGTATTCTCCTCCCCCCCCCCAAAAATGACAAATTAAATGTTTTTTGGTGAAAGATTGGTAAATTAGGAAATGCTGACATGATTACTTTCCCATTTATATCAGTTGGTAATCTTGGTTAAAACAGCAGTAAAATATTGCGTGATTAACATCTGGGTCTATACGTGTTAGGAACGGGGAGTTCCGGCAAAAACAAAGTCTCCACCCTCGTGCCAAAGCCCCCCCCCCCATCTGACCTTTGTTGGCACACGCACAAAGAACTCGAGGCGAAGCAGTTTAAGCACCGCCTTCGCCCAATCCTGATACGTTCAAATAACCAGCGACGAAAACCCCCAAAACTGAACTAATCCTGCTCGTTATCTCGTGCATCCCATTCAATCACAACAGATTCTTCGGTCTACAAGCTGAATCTGCCCACGAGAGATTCATCTGTTTGGTATGCAGGAAGAATGTCACAGGATCCAACAAAATGTTAGATAATTGGACAAATCACTGCACGTGTAATATGGAAATGTGTTGACGAATGGGGAAGATGAGCCCCTCTCTACTCTGTCATGAAGGCCTTTCTGTTCTTGCATGACCACAAGGAGAAAACCCATCTATGCAAACCCTTGATAGACAGACAGGTGAATGATATCTAGCTGGCTAGTTGGTATTCTAGAGAGCACTGTGCAGTTAATTATTATAGTCCAGTCTCTGTCCCTGCGGATCTGTCACTCATCATGTTCTGTGTGTCTGTGTGTGTGTGTGTCCTTCCCCAGGGTTGCTCTACATCGGCTTCAGTGCCTGCATGTTTGGCCTGTACAGCTTCATGCCCGTGGTCATCAAAAGGAGCAGTGCCGCGTCGGTCAACCTCTCTCTGCTGACCGCTGACCTCTACAGCCTGTTCTGTGGTCTCTTACTGTTCCAGTACAAGGTGAGTGCCACACACACACACACACACACACACACACACACACACACACACACACACACACACACACACACACACACACACACACACACACACACACACACACACACACACACACACTTTCCACAAGCCTCCAGCATCCATTCTCCTGTACAGATTTTCTTCTCTTACTGCTGCAGCTCTGATAAGATGAAATTTAGATCAAGCGCAGTTTAGTGTGAGAGAATGTTAAGTAAGCCTTCTCTCTTTTAATTGTGTGGTAGAACAAATATAAATTATTAGTTTTTATCTTTCACCCTCAGTCTTTCATCTATCATAATTATTCCGATTTTGAGGGATTGTGTACCGCTATCATCTGAAACAATCCTATTCCACATATTTTCTTCGGTTTTACACCAATTGTTTGGGAACATTTTTGGTTTGCCTTTGCTATTCAGTAAATCAGAGAGGACCAGCGTGTATTTCTGCAGGGCATCGAAGCCTTGTTGTTTGGGAAGATGAAAAGGAGGGCGATGAGAGTCAGTGAGGGCAGCATGCCAGGGTGGTTGGGCTACAATGTGGGCCTTCATCTTCCTCCGTCCCGGGTGGGCTGATGGCCATCATTACTGTTAAAGCAGCTAGACCACCAAACACTGCCCATTAGTCACACCTTACAAATAAATAAAGCCCTCTAATCGCTTTCCCAGCTCTGACTCATGTAGTGCAGATTACCGCCCACTGCAAAAGTGAGAGAGAAAGAAAGCGAGATTAAAATGGGTGGCTTTATGCCGTGTAAACCTGTCTCTGCACTCTCTCTTCCACCCCAGCAATCCTTTGCTGTGTTAACTCTAAAAGTGGCTAGGGACATGGCTAATATTTTACTTGTATTTCTTAGTTATCCGTCTCTTTATGTTACCTTTAAAATGCAGCTTTTTCAAAGTCAATCATGGCCAATAAAAGCATCAACAATGTCTGGCAGATTGCAGTCAACAATGTCTGGCAGATTGCACTTTATTGTGTATACTACTGTACGTATATACAGTACCAGTCAAAAGTTTGGACACACCTACTCATTCTAGGGTTTTGCTTTATTTTTCACTATTTTCTACATTGTAGAATAATAGTGAAGACATCAAAACCATGTAGTAACCAAAAAAGTCTTAAGCAAATCAAAATATGTTTTATATTTGAGATTCTTCAAAGTAGCCACCATTTGACTTGTTAACAGCTTTGCACACTGTTGGCATTCTCTCAACCAGCTTCATGAGGTAGTCACCTGGAATGCATTTCAATTAACAGGTGTGCCTTGTTAAAAGTACATTTGTGGAATTCTTTCTTAATCAGTGGTGTTGTGACAAGATAGGGCTATCTTCTGTATACCACCCCTATTTGGTAAAAGAACAAGTCCATATTAAGTCAAGAACAGCTCAAATAAGCAAATAGAAATGACAGTAAGTCTTTACTTTAAGACATGAAGGTCAGTCAATGAGGAAAATTTCAAGAACTTTGTAAGTTTCTTCAAGTGCAGTTGCAAAAACCATGAAGCGCTATAATGAAACTGGCTCTCATGAGGACCGCCACAGGAAAGGAAGACCCAGATTTACCTCTGCTGCAGAGGATAAGTTCATTAGCGTTACCAGCCTCAGAAATTGCAGCCCAAATAAATGATTCACAGAGTTAAAATAACAGACAACATCAACTGTTCAGAGGAGACTGTGTGAATCAGGCCTTCCTGGTCGAATTGCTGCAAAGAAACCACTACTAATGGACACCAATAAGAAGAAGAGACTTGCTCGAGTCAAGAAACATGAGCAATAGACAGACTGGTGGAAATCTATCCTTTGGTCTGATGAGTCCAAATTTGAGATTTTTGGTTCCATCCGCCATGTCTTTGTGAGACGCAGAGTAGGTGAACGGATGATCTCCGCATGTGTGGTTCCCACCGTGAGCATGGAGGAGGTGTGATGGTGTGGGGGTGCTTTACTGCTGACACTGTCTGTGAGTTATTTAGAATTCAAGGCACACTTAACCAGCATGGCTACCACAGCATTCTGCAGCGATACACCATCCCATCTGGTTTGCGCTTAGTGGGACTATCATTTGTTTTTCAACAGGACAATGACCCAACACACCTCCAGGCTGTGTAAGGGCTATTTGACCAAGATGAGAATGAAGGAGTGCTGCATCAGATGACCTGGCCTCCACAATCACCTGACCTCAACCCAATTGAGATGGTTTGGGATGAGTTGGACCGCAGAGTGAAGGAAAAGCAGCCAACAAGTGCTCAGTATATGTGGGAACTCCTTCAAAACTGTTGGGAAAGCATTCCAGGTGAAGCTGGTTGAGAGAATGCCAAGAGTGTGCAAAGCTGTCATCAAGACAAAGGGTGGCTACTTTGAAGAATATAAAATACATCTTGATTTGTTAAACACTTTTTTATTTACTACATGATTCCATGTGTTATTTCATGCTTTTGGTGTTTTCACTATTATTCTACAATGTAGAAAACAGTAAAAATAAAGAAAAACCTTTGAATGAGTGGGTGTGTCCAAACTTTTGACTGGTACTGTATGTCTTTATTGTTTCTTGTTTGTGATTATATACCTTGGTGATAGAACCTTTACTTGCCTTGAGAAACAAAGCTCTGTAAGAATGTTTTCGGTTGTTGGGTCAGAAAAAGGTTGAATGTCTGTACAATATTTGTCAGGTCTTCTCAGAGAGTTTATACAATGTTTCTCTCTGCCAGAGAATAGTAAAAATACTAGAACATAGTAAAAAATAAACCCTTGAATGAGTAGGTGTGTCCAAACTTTTGACTGGTACTGTACATGTAAGTACTGTATGTAACCTGGAAGTGAGTCAGATACCACTCTGAATAGAGTGCTTTCTCTTTATCAATGAAGACCCACCACTTGTTTTAACCGTGCTTCTTGGGTTGGCAGGCCCCTTAATAAATACAGTACAAAGTGTGCGACAGCCTCCTTCAGCCCAGAAATGCCATTAAGTCCTGAGGTCTGTGTCACTGTCTCCAACCTGCCCTGTGATTGGAGAGCGTGAAGTGGAGCGAAGGGTCTAGCTAGTAGCTACCACACTCCCATCAGCTCACGGCTGTTCCTTCCATCTCTCTGACTGTTGTAATCAGGCCCTGGAGCTGTCACTAAGGGGCATCGTTTCCTCACCACAATCACTTCGCCCCATTCACAGTCCAGAGATGCTGTCTGTTGATAAGGTGGCCCACTCACTTGAGTACGAGCAGGGTAGCTTCTGATAATAACTGATCCTTGCATCAGCAGTCTGGAGGTGGTAAAACAAGAGTGAGTCGATCTTGCAGTATTGTAATACAGGCACAATAAAATCACAGGGCAGAGAGAGGCTTTTTTGTTTTAGCAATTTATTGGGAAATTGTAATAAAACTGGTATTTTCCGGTATTGTTGTACGGTCTAGTGTAGGTCACAAATCCAAGAGGATAACATTAGAACATTCAATGGAACGTTCTGTGGTATACATCACTAAATCATTCACTCCAATCATTTTAATTGTACAACTGGAGCATAAACCTCTAGTCTATTCTGTTGTCAGTTCATTTGTATTAGCTCGCCCACATGCCAGATTCTCTGGGGTATTACCGACCATGAGAATAATTCATTATATTCTTGTCCTTGTTTGGGGGAAAACAACTTCATTGTTCCGTGCTCAGAAAGGCTAGAGAGATTATTACAAATGCTACGAGCGGTAGCAGAATTCAGGAAGTATCCATTGCGGTCTCTCCATGAAATTAACATTTCCTAATAATATTAGACCTTCTCTACCTTGTCTCATTTGTTATGTTGGGCCAGCAGCAGCCAGTGCAATGGAGAGGGGATAAGTACACGCAGTACATGGAGAGGGGATAAGTACACGCAGTACATGGAGAGGGGATAAGTACACGCAGTACATGGAGAGTGGATAAGTACACGCAGTACACAGGCCACTTGTTCTTTACCTTTGTGGATCCATGCAGAGCAAGAGAACAGATAAACAATATTTTTACAAAATCTCTCCCTCTTTTGTTTCTCTCTCTCGCTTCCACTTCTCTCTATCTCTCTCTCCCTCCCTGTCCCTGTAAGCTTCCTCAAGGTGGTCTTGCATTGACAAATAGCCACGTCTACTGCAGACCACCCCAATCAGTCCTCTGCTGATCCCTCTCTATAATGCATGTTCCCCTACCCACTGTGTGGAATATGAATGACTTATTCTATACCTGTAATCCATTGGAGGCCATTGCAGGCAGTCAGTGTGGGAAGTAAGAGAGAAGTGAACTCAATATTGTCATGGCTTCTGGATGCATTTCTACAGCGTCTGTGCTGCTTTGAAGGCAAGAGCTATTACTGACCAGACTCAGAGAGGAGCAATCCACAAAGAACCAGAAAGTGATTGAGTTGTACTTTGGATAATATGTCTGTCTTTTAAGCACTGAAAGAGTACATATCTTAAGGTACCAAAGTCATTCAAATTGCCAGTCTTGGCAGAGAAGAAAGCATTCCATTCAACACCTGAGACATATCTGTCCTTTGGAGTTTCTACTATAGGACCATGCTACTGTGTCTGATTGCTATGATTCATCTTTGAATTATTCAGTTTCTTTATTTCTTTATTTTCTCATTTTGTTAGTCGTCTGATGCCCTTATTGCACCTACAGTCAACGTAAAGTAAACATTAAATCTTGTTCAAATCAAATTGCCTAGGAACAACACAAGCATCCATGTTCCTCGCCAGAACTAATTGCTTTTGAACTCCTAAGGGGAGATGCAGGGAATTGTGTGCTATTATTGACAGTGGAGGATGAATTAATATTAATAGCATTATACTGTAGAGCATCGGGAGGGTAGTGGAGAATGCAAAGGTCTCTAATTTGTTTCAGTATTGATGGAATATTCTGAATTAAGATCTGACACAATGCCTTGGCTGTGATAGATAGACACTGGTATTTTGGCTAAGACATTTCCAGCATTTAGCTTAGCCAGTTTGAATAAATATGCCCTATCCTTCTCTCCAGAAATTAGCAACAACAATATTGTATGTAATGGTTGGTTTATTAGTGCTGTACTGTAAATCGACTGCAGGGAAAGATGAGGGAATAGGGAAGTTGTTGAGGCAGCATTTATTGATTTGGCTTTGGACTCTGTCTCAGCCCACTGACCACTTTGACCACAACTGTAATCTTTGCCTCTAACCAGACTATGAGGAATGAACACATCGGCGTGATGGAATGCTTGTGTCAGCGGGTCACAATATGTGCTTTATGGTACAGTACAATTCTCAGGAGAGCATGCTGTCCAATGTTGAAATGATGGTGGTATCCGGAATTACTTTTCAAAAATACATGTTTGTCCTTGGGTGGAAATCGTCAATCATGAAGATGTCCTAATACTTAGCATGCAGTGCTAATGGTTTGGTTGAACTGTGCTGTGAGCAGCAGGAGCAGAAAAGCAAGATCCTCTACCTCTATCCTCAGACAGTCATATTTGATTCATATTCTCTAAATGTCTCATGTCCTCACAGTATAACGAAGCTGGGATGCATTCAAATGAGCTGTGGCTGATGTAATGTAATGCTATCTCTACCTGCTGTGACCACGGTAGGAGGAGGCCATGGCCTGATGGGAATCTAATCTCTAAACTCTCATGCAAATCACAAATCATAATCCCAGAACAGAGCAACAAGGGAAAGGTACAGGCAAAGGGCAACCAACAATAACACACCATCTGCTTAAATGAAAACAGCTATATTTGAATTCTCCCCGAAGATTTTACTACATTAGATGATGAACAGTGGTGGTGAAAGTCTTTCTCCTTTTCCACTCGCTTCTGAGTTTCTATCACGGTATGCAGGGCTGTAGCCGTGTCTCCAGTAGGTTCATGTCAATTAGAGTATGTGGAGATGTCACCATGCTAAGTAGAATGTATTCCTCTCAGTTTCCAGTTATGGCTTTCTCCTCTCATATATTCTCCTTCCCTGCAAAAGCACTGTCTCCGTGCCTGTTACTCCACATGTTAATAAAAGTCTTGACTAGGGCTGTTGCGGTGACCGTATTACCGCCACACCGGCGGTCAAGAGTCATAAAGGCAGTCAAATTCTACATGACCGTTTAGTCACTGTAATTAGGCTTCTCTATGCTCTGATGCTGCTGCTGGTCATTAGTAGCCTATCAAACTTGCTAACTGCCTGGTACTCAGCATTCCATTGTCCCTGTAATTACTCTGATATCAATGCAAATGTGTTTGAAAATCTGATCAAACACTTCATGAGAGCCCATGAGCTCATGTTGCACAACATTTCTATAGGCTATGCAATTGCGTGAGAAAACAGAGTGATGGCCGCTAATAAAAACATGAGGATCCCATCAGCTTTCTATAGGCTAGGGCTACTATATTTATTTCTCAACTTTCCTAATATTAAGCACATTGCTTCTCTTTACGACAGGAGTACAGCCTACCTGGCTGACATGAAAATGAACCACAGGAAAAGCGTCCTCCATTCGCTATTTAAGTGCATAGATTACATGTATTTTTTCCCGCTGCCTCTGTTTCGATTCAGGTGCATGATAATGGTACATTCTAAATCGAAACAAATGTCACACATATATTATTTAGTATATGTAAAGACAAGATGAAATCAAGAAAAGTCTGGTGGGTGACAATTAGGGTTGCAAAGGGTCGGAAACTTTCCGGGAAACTTTCCATGGGAAGTTACCGGGAATTTTGGGAAGTTTGCTTAAATTCATCAAAAAAGTTAGCTTATAACAGTGAACCTTTTTTTGTGGAATACACATAAGGCGATTATAGGTCTTGTGGCATATTTTGGTTAAACTATCCCCAATTCAATGGCATTGCAACCCTCTGCATGCACAGTGCATTCTGCCATCATATGTACAGCTGATTCTCAAGATCTTGCACACTAATGAGATGCTATTGAGCCCACACTACTACACTGTCTGAGCCAAGGACTACATGCTTTCTGGTAAGTTTTGATTACAATACTGGGTGGGGTGAATATTTTATATGACATGCATTATTTTTTGTTAACTAGTAAATAGTAGCCTACAGCAAAGTGTGTTTAAATCATTTCTAACTTGTTAACAATTTCTACTAGTTCGTTTTTGCTACTATGTGGGTTTTAGCTTGCTTGAGCCTGCTAACTGAGGAGTGTTAATTCACCTGTTTCCATACATGTTTCATTTTAAAACAGTTATCTTACAAAGGAGTTGTTTAATCTAACTGCTTAACTATTTATCTGTATATAGAATTGTATTTTTTTTTTTTTACTCATTTCCCCCCTAATCTTTACAGGAAAATGCCATGGGCACTATCTGATGTGTGGAGACATTTCACTGCAGCTTATGTAGAAGGAAAAGCTGTCTACATTTGCAAATAATGTGCCAAATCATATGTGAAGAATGCAACAAAGATGCAGAATCATCTGGCCAAGTGCATAAAGTTCCCTCAGCGCTCACAACAAGCAACCTCTGACAAAAGTCCTTCTACTTCTATTCAAGGTGAAAATGATGAATCAGATACCTTATTGATAGCAACAGCTCATGGTCCTCCTGGAATCAGATGTTTTTTTGACTCAATGGAGGAACGTAGTCAGAGAAATGCTGATGAATGTCTTGCTTGAGCTGTGTATACAACTGGTTCACCTCTGATGCACACAGGCAATGTGTATCGGAAGAGATTTCTGGATGTTCTTCGCCCAGCATACACCCCTCCAACCAGACATGCTTTATCTACTCATTTGCTGGATGCAGAGTTCAACAGAGCTCAAGTGCAGGTCAAGCAAATCATAGAGAAATCAGGCTGTATTGCAATCATCTCTGATGGGTGGTTGAATGTTCGTGTGCAAGGAATAATTAACTACATCATCTCCACCCCTCAACCAGTATTCTACAAGAGCACAGACACAAGGGACAATAGACACACCGCTCTCTACATTGCAGATGAGCTGATGGCAGTCATCAATGACCTTGGACCAAAAAAGGTGTTTGTACTGGTGACAGACAATGCTGCGAACATGAAGACTGCTTGGTCTAAAGTGAAGGAGTCCTACCCTCACATCCCTAAAGCCAAAACCTCATTTGGACGCCTTTCCTTCCAGTTCTCTGCTGCCTGCGACTGGAACGAATTGCAAAAATCTCTGAAGTTGGAGACTTTTATCTCCCTCAACAACTTTAAACATCTGCTATCCGAGCAGCTAACCGATCGCTGCAGCTGTACATAGTCCATCGGTATATAGCCCACCCAATTTACCTACCTCACCCCCCATACTGCTTTTATTTATTTACTTTTTTGCTCTATGGCACACCAGTATCTCTACTTGCACATGATCATCTAATGATTTATCACTCCAGTGTTAATCTGCTAAATTGTAATTATTCAATTTATTGCCTACCTCCTCATGCCTTTTGCACACATTGTATATAGATTCTCTTTTTTCTACCATGTTATTGACTTGTTTATTGTTTACTCCATGTGTAACTCTGTGTTGTTGTCTGTTCACACTGCTATGCTTTATCTTGGCCAGGTCGCAGTTGCAAATGAGAACTTGTTCTCAACTAGCCTACCTGGTTAAATAAAGGTGAAAAAAATTAAAAATTAACATCACACCCATTGGCTGTGCTTTTCATGCATTGAATATTCTCCTCAAGGACATCATGGCACTGAAAACAATGGATACACTCTAGAAGAGAGCCAAGGAAAATGGTTAGGTATATGAAGGGTCATCAAGTTATAGCAGCAATCTACTTCACCAAGCAAAGTGAGAAGAATAAGAGCTCCACATTGAAGCTGCTCAGCAACACCCATTGGGGTGGTGTTGTCATCATGTTTGACAGTCTCCTGGAGGGGAAGGAGTCTCTCCAAGAAATGGCCATATCACAGTCTGCCGATATGGACAGCCCCATCAAGAGGATCCTCCTGGATTATGTATTTTGGGAGAGAGTGGTAAGCAGCCTGAAACTCATGAAATCTATAGCAGTAGCCATTGCACAGATTGAGGGAGACAATGCTATCCTGTCTGATGTTCAGACTCTGCTTGCAGATTTAAGAGAAGAAATCTGTACTGCCCTGCCCACTTCACTGTTACTCCAAGCAGAGGAAACTGCAGTTCTGAAATACATCAAAAAACGTAAAGACTTCTGCCTGAAGCCCATACAAGCCGCAGCGTACATGTTGGACCTCAAGTATGCTGGCAAGAGCATCCTGTCTGGTGCAGAGATCAACAAGGCCTATGGTGTCATTACTACCGTGTCTTGCCACCTTGGCCTGGATGAGGGCAAGGTTATTGGCAGTCTGGCGAAGTACACTTCCAAGCAAGGGCTTTGGGATGGAGATCCAAATGTCAGTCGTGCCAAAATATCTCATCCGCCACCTGGTGGAAGGGACTTTGTGGATCTGAGGCTCTTTCCCCTGTTGCCTCCATCATCCTCCAAATCCTACCAACATCAGCCGCCTCAGAGTGCAATTGGTCCTTGTTTGGGAACATACACACCAAAACACACAACAGGCTGACCAATACAAGGGTTGAAAAACTGGTGGCCATCTGGGCAAATTTGAGGCTTTTTGAGCCTGACAACGAGCCATCCTCAACAAGGTTGGAAAGTGACAGTGAAGATGAGGCCTCAGAGTCTGATGTTCAAGAGGTGGACATTGAGGAGGTCCAGGGAGAAGACATGGAAGCCTGAGAGAAAGACAACCAAAGCTTTAGTTTTTAGACTATCATTGTACGTGTTTTTGGGAGATGTGATGGATCATTGGGGATCATTCAATATTCCCTTTTGTTGTTCAGTGAAATCATCCCATGTGAAGAGTCAACTCATTTAATTAAAGTTCAATTCGTAACTAAATTGTTTTTTACATTTTCTATTGGAAGGATTTAATAATTTGCAATTATGTCTACTTATAAAAAGGTAAAAGGTTTATGTTTCTGTATCCATATGATATGGTAAATATATCCAATGCAAAAAACATCTACATTTAAAGGTATTACTATAAATTTGCGTATTCCCTCTAATTCCCATATATTCCCGTTAATTTCCACGGAAAGTTTCCATCTCTGAATATTCCCCAAAATGTGCAACCCTAGTGACAATATTAGCCTATCACTTGTCAATTGTATGTTATCACTTGTGAATGATGAGAAACAATTAAACAAAGCCTTATTTTTGTGAATTTTTAGAATCACCTCATGTAGCCTAGCCCATAGGCCTATATGTTTTAATAAGGTTAATATCACAACTAAAGTGGCCAAATAACTTTTTTTAAATGAAGCACATTAATTAAGGGGTGTAGCGCCTAACTGTCATACATAAGCAGCTCGTGAGTTTCACGTTTGGGCAAGAACATTTTCACCATAAAAATTTACCTTTATAATAATAAATAAATAATAATAAAAACATTACATGCACAATTGCATTTGCGGTCACTTTTGATAATGGTGGTTTCCGCTAATGGCACATTCACGCGTATAGCCTTCTACATTGTGTGCATTGCTGCAAGTATAATGTGAAGAAATAGCCTAATAGTTTATCAACATTTTAAGGTAAATGTTCTGACCTGTTGCGTCAGCCACATTGCATATGAAGGTGTTTTGATGCTAGTGGTTGTATTCATTTGTGATCTATTGCATCCAACAACTGTCCAAGACTATGTTTGGAATATTTATTTCTCGCACAGAATAGAATTAGGTCAACTTTTGTACTATGGGGGATAGTAGATTGACATAGGCTAGTGCTTTTGCTGTTCGTTAGGCCTACTCATCTTGTTGGCTGACGAAATGTAAATGTGGACAGTTCTTCCAATATGCACCTCGGAATTGGATAAGGACGTGCGCAGTTGCGTCCCGGATGTGTCTGTCTTCATTTGTAGCCTGAGAAAGACCTGATCACGTGACGGAGAGCCATGTGAGTGAGAGGGCTTCTGATAGCGCAGCACGCTCAGGGAGAAGGGCACAATGCAGCACTCCGGGCCACAAAATGCCCAAAAACATTTAGGGTGCAGTAAGGCCACAAAGGGAATGCCGGCGTGAAATTCGAGGCATTATCAAGTGCTTGTCAATTTGTGAATGAGAGACTATTGGAGTGTGCACAGCCTGTGCAAAAAAAAACAAGCAGAGCTCATGCCTTTCAAGCGACTTTTTCCAAATCATCATTAGAATCTCATCATGCGGCCTTACAATGTGTTAAAAGCCAAAACATGTAGCCCAACGTTTGTAGAACAACTGGATTTACATAATTCTAAATTTCTACTTTATTCAGCTTTGTTCAAGTTGTATTCCTCATACTATAAAATAATATAAAATAATTATCCGGAATTATAAGCAAATATTGTCTGCTAAATGAACTAGTGTAGCCCACAGCCATTTGGCATAGCCACATCAGGACAACTCAGTATGCTCTTCTGTTCTTCTGAAATAGACTACAATTTTTGGGGGGGACTATTCATATCATGCTTCTTTAGACCTGCCTAAAATAAATGGATTTATTGTGAAAGTATAGGCTATATTACATGGATTTATTGTGTGGAAGCCAGGAGATGCTAAATGTGTTTATGTTAATTAATGATCGATCAATTACCGTGAGACCGACAGTTGTTTGCTTGACAATCACCGGCTGACGACATTTCGTCACTGCCATAGTCTTGACAGAGCCATTTGCATGATTTGTTTCCCGTGGTCTACATTGATATTGTTCTCAGGACCGTTTACTTTAGCAAATGCTAAATTGAAACCCTGCAGAGGGGGTATTGCTGCGCAGCAATTGGGGGGGGGGGGTTAGTGCCTCCAGAGAGAGATAATTCCTGGTTGTCAGGGTAATGATTCATATTTCAGTGGCACGAAATGGGAAGGATTAATTATGTCGGTATTTGTGATGACTCCCTCTGCCTGCTTCTGTGACAGTGACGTTCATGCGTCATGTATTTGGTGTTGTTTCTGTGAATGTATGGCCAAAATGTTTTTATATCTGCTCTGTTCTGTGTATGGCTGTTATTGTTCCGAGACAGTATTCTATTCATTGTATGTTATTCATCTGTTTTGTTCCTTGGTTGTTTGTCTTGTCTAGTTTGTTTGGTTTCTAGAGGATTGCTCCATATTGCTGCAGCATAAGGCACATCTAGACACTATCTCAGGCCAAAGGCAATCGAGGGGCTAAATAAAAGCCTGGACTTTACTAATTAATCCCTATTTCTCAAAAGCTTAGAACACATGGTAATGGTGGTGTGTGTGTGTGCTTCTCTCTTCCACACTCTATGCTTCTCTCACTCTACCTCTCTCTCACTGCCAGCTCCAACACCCAGGGGTCGTATAATTGTGTACAGTGCGTTCAGAAAGTATTCAGACCCCTTGACTTTTTCCACATTTTGTTAGGTTACAGCCTTATTCTAAAATGGAATAAATTGTCCCCCCCCCCTCAATCGAAACACAATACCCCATAATGACAAAGCAAATATTTTTTTTAATACATTTTTACATAAGTATTCAGACCCTTTACTAAGTACTTTGTTGAAGCACCTTTGGCAGCGATTACAGCCTTGAGTCTTCTTGGGTATGACGCTACAAGCTTGGCACACTTGTATTTGGGGAGTTTCTCCCATTCTTCTCTGCAGATCCTCTCAAGCTCTGTTCGGTTGGATGGGGAGCGTCGCTACACATCTATTTTCAAGACTCTCCAGAGATGTCCGATCGGGTTCAAGTCCGGGCTCTGGCTAGGCTACTCAAGGACATTCAGAGACTTGTCCTGAAGCCACTCCTACATTGTCTTGGCTGTGTGGTTAGGGTTGTTGTCCTGCTAGAAGGTGATCCAGGTTTTCATGAAGGATCTCTCTGTACTTTGCTCCGTTCATCTTTCCCTCGATCCTGACTAGTCTTCCAGTCCCTGCCGCTGAAAAACATCCCCACAGCCTGATGCTGCCACCACCATGCTTCACCGTAGGGATGGTGCCAGGTTTCCAAAGAGTTCAATCTTGGTTTCATCACACCAGAGAATCGTGTTTCTCATGGTCTGAGAGTAGTCCTTTAGGTGCCTTTTGGCAAACTCCAAGCGGGCTTTTATGTGCCTTTTACTGAGGAGTGGCTTCCGTCTGGCCACACTACAATAAAGGCCTGATTGGTGGTTGTACTTCTGCAGAGATGGTTGTCCTTCTGGAATGTTCTCCCATCTACACAGAGGAACTCTGGAGCTCTGTCAGAGTGATCATCGGGTTCTTGGTCAACTCCCTGACCAAGGCCCTTCTCCTCCGGCTGCTCAGATTGACCGGGCGGGCCAGCTCTAGGAAGAGTCTTGGTGGATACCACTGTGTTCTTGGGGACCTTCAATGCTGCATAAATGTTTTGGTACCCTTCCCCAGATCTGTGCCTTGACACAATCCTGTCTCGGAGCTCCACGGACAATTCCTTCGAGCTCATGGCTTGCTTTTTGCTCTTACATGCACTGTCAACTTTGGGTCCTTATATAGACATGTGTGTGCCTTTCCAAATAATGTCCAATCAGTTAAATTTACCACAGGTGGACTCCAATCAAGTTGTAGAAACATCTCAAGGATGATCAATTGCAACAGGATGCAGCTGAGCTCAGTTTTGAGTCTCATAGCAAAGGGTCTGAGTACTTATGTAAATAAGGTATTTCTACTTTTAATACATTCGCAAACATTTTTTAACCTGTTTTCACTTTGTCATTATGGGGTATTGTGTGTTGATTGATGGGATTAAAAAAAAAATACATTTTAGAATATTGCTGTAACGTACAAAGTGTGGAAAAAGTCAAGGGGTCTGAATACATTCTGAATGCACTGTATGGTGTGGTAATCGTGTTCACCCAGGGAAGGGGCTGCTGCCCACTGCAGGCTGCCCAGAGAGGGGGACCAACATTATGAATGCCCATACTCTGGCGACTGACATGGTGCTTCGGCATCCTGAGGGGCTGCCCTGAGAGGAAAGGAATCTACCGTATCTCTGCTCTGTATCTATTGAGCGGTCTGAATGTAAATCTTAAACAGACGTTTATTAATACATAATATCTGTGTTTGTTTTGAGATCAGAAGACTGATCGTGATAACAAGGCTGTTATGACCAGAGGGACTTGAGATGTTATTTCTGCTATTCCCATGACGCCCAGCCTCTTAGCATGTTTAAGAAGGCCCCATATTCACCCCCTGGAGCCGAACATAAAACGGAGCCAAAATTGCATCAAAACACACTCATAAATTATCCCAGAGGCATTGCATTGTAAACTAGTGTCTTACATTTTGATGTTAGCAGGTTCCTCTTAGGATTTTCAAAGAATGTTTACAGTGGGGAAGTTTTAATGTATAATGTTGCCTCCTGCTAATGTTCATTATTGCACTGCAGCAGTCTTAGCTGTAACTCTAGGTTATCTCTAATCAGAGACTGATTCAGAGTCCGACCTGGGACAACAGATCAGTGGAATGTCTGGTCAATCAGCGACATTACCGCTAAATCAATCCATTACCTACCAGGGAGAAAAGAAAACCAGCAGTACTGCTGTACAGACAAGGCTCCGATTTGGGAACCATTGCGATAGACCTATCAGTCCACAGAGTAAGTGGCATGTAATCAAGGAGACGACTAGACCAGAAACACCCAATGTCTCATTATTACAGAACATTTCCCATTTACAGTTTCAGTAGAGTTGTTTGATGATTGCATCAATAGCCCCCTTCAATATAGCAATCAAATCAAACAGTCAGTGGCCTTATTTGACTCTATCAAACCCTTGTTGGAACACTATACTATAGACTATGACCTACAGAGAGCTCCGAAAGTTTTGGGACAGTTACATACATAGTCCCCCCATTATAGGGGACCAAAAGTATTGGGACAAATTCACTTATGTATTAAATTAATACAAATTGAGTATTTGGTCCCATATTCCTAGAACACAATGTGCCTCCAAAATGACACAATACGTTATTTACCATTCATTTATATTGGGCACAACATAATCTGTAACACAACCATAAGAAACAGAAAATTTACATTTACATTTAAGTCATTTAGCAGACGCTCTTATCCAGAGCGACTTACAAATTGGTGCATTCACCTTATGATATCCAGTGGAACAACCACTTTACAATAGTGCATCTAACTCTTTTAAGGGGGGGGGGGTTAGAAGGATTACTTTATCCTATCCTAGGTATTCCTTAAAGAGGTGGGGTTTCAGGTGTCTCCGGAAGGTGGTGATTGACTCCGCTGACCTGGCGTCGTGAGGGAGTTTGTTCCACCATTGGGGTGCCAGAGCAGCGAACAGTTTTGACTGGGCTGAGCGGGAACTGTACTTCCTCAGAGGTAGGGAGGCGAGCAGGCCAGAGGTGGATGAACGCAGTGCCCTTGTTTGGGTGTAGGGCCTGATCAGAGCCTGAAGGTACGGAGGTGCCGTTCCCCTCACAGCTCCGTAGGCAAGCACCATGGTCTTGTAGCGGATGCGAGCTTCAACTGGAAGCCAGTGGAGAGAGCGGAGGAGCGGGGTGACGTGAGAGAACTTGGGAAAGTTGAACACCAGACGGGCTGCGGCGTTCTGGATGAGTTGTAGGGGTTTAATGGCACAGGCAGGGAGCCCAGCCAACAGCGAGTTGCAGTAATCCAGACGGGAGATGACAAGTGCCTGGATTAGGACCTGCGCCGCTTCCTGCGTGAGGCAGGGTCGTACTCTGCGAATGTTGTAGAGCATGAACCTACAGGAACGGGTCACCGCCTTGATGTTAGTTGAGAACGACAGGGTGTTGTCCAGGATCACGCCAAGGTTCTTAGCACTCTGGGAGGAGGACACAATGGAGTTGTCAACCGTGATGGCGAGATCATGGAACGGGCAGTCCTTCCCCGGGAGGAAGAGCAGCTCCGTCTTGCCGAGGTTCAGCTTGAGGTGGTGATCCGTCATCCACACTGATATGTCTGCCAGACATGCAGAGATGCGATTCACCACCTGGTTATCAGAGGGGGGAAAGGAGAAGATTAATTGTGTGTCGTCTGCATAGCAATGATAGGAGAGACCATGTGAGGATATGACAGAGCCAAGTGACTTGGTGTATAGCGAGAATAGGAGAGGGCCTAGAACAGAGCCCTGGGGGACACCAGTGGTGAGAGCACGTGGTGCGGAGACAGATTCTCGCCACGCCACCTGGTAGGAGCGACCTGTCAGGTAGGACGCAATCCAAGCGTGGGCCGCGCCGGAGATGCCCAGCTCGGAGAGGGTGGAGAGGAGGATCTGATGGTTCACAGTATCAAAGGCAGCCGATAGGTCTAGAAGGATGAGAGCAGAGGAGAGAGAGTTAGCTTTAGCAGTGCGGAGCGCCTCCGTGACACAGAGAAGAGCAGTCTCAGTTGAATGACTAGTCTTGAAACCTGACTGATTTGGATCAAGAAGGTCATTCTGAGAGAGATAGCAGGAGAGCTGGCCAAGGACGGCACGTTCAAGAGTTTTGGAGAGAAAAGAAAGAAGGGATACTGGTCTGTAGTTGTTGACATCGGAGGGATCGAGTGTAGGTTTTTTCAGAAGGGGTGCAACTCTCGCTCTCTTGAAGACGGAAGGGACGTAGCCAGCGGTCAAGGATGAGTTGATGAGCGAGGTGAGGTAAGGGAGAAGGTCTCCGGAAATGGTCTGGAGAAGAGAGGAGGGGATAGGGTCAAGCGGGCAGGTTGTTGGGCGGCCGGCCGTCACAAGACGCGAGATTTCATCTGGAGAGAGAGGGGAGAAAGAGGTCAAAGCACAGGGTAGGGCAGTGTGAGCAGAACCAGCGGTGTCGTTTGACTTAGCAAACGAGGATCGGATGTCGTCGACCTTCTTTTCAAAATGGTTGACGAAGTCATCAGCAGAGAGGGAGGAGGGGGGAGGAGGGGGAGGAGGATTCAGGAGGGAGGAGAAGGTGGCAAAGAGCTTCCTAGGGTTAGAGGCAGATGCTTGGAATTTAGAGTGGTAGAAATTGGCTTTAGCAGCAGAGACAGAAGAGGAGAATGTAGAGAGGAGGGAGTGAAAGGATGCCAGGTCCGCAGGGAGGCGAGTTTTCCTCCATTTCCGCTCGGCTGCCCGGAGCCCTGTTCTGTGAGCTCGCAATGAGTCGTCGAGCCACGGAGCAGGAGGGGAGGACCGAGCCGGCCTGGAGGATAGGGGACATAGAGAGTCAAAGGATGCAGAAAGGGAGGAGAGGAGGGTTGAGGAGGCAGAATCAGGAGATAGGTTGGAGAAGGTTTGAGCAGAGGGAAGAGATGATAGGATGGAAGAGGAGAGAGTAGCGGGGGAGAGAGAGCGAAGGTTGGGACGGCGCGATACCATCCGAGTAGGGGCAGTGTGGGAAGTGTTGGATGAGAGCGAGAGGGAAAAGGATACAAGGTAGTGGTCGGAGACTTGGAGGGGAGTTGCAATGAGATTAGTGGAAGAACAGCATCTAGTAAAGATGAGGTCAAGCGTATTGCCTGCCTTGTGAGTAGGGGGGGAAGGTGAGAGGGTGAGGTCAAAAGAGGAGAGGAGTGGAAAGAAGGAGGCAGAGAGGAATGAGTCAAAGGTAGACGTGGGGAGGTTAAAGTCACCCAGAACTGTGAGAGGTGAGCCATCCTCAGGAAAGGAACTTATCAGGGCGTCAAGCTCATTGATGAACTCTCCAAGGGAACCTGGAGGGCGATAAATGATAAGGATGTTAAGCTTGAAAGGGCTGGTAACTGTGACAGCATGGAATTCAAAGGAGGCGATAGACAGATGGGTCAGGGGAGAAAGAGAGAATGTCCACTTGGGAGAGATGAGGATCCCAGTGCCACCACCCCGCTGACCAGAAGCTCTCGGGGTGTGCGAGAACACGTGGGCAGACGAGGAGAGAGCAGTAGGAGTAGCAGTGTTATCAGTGGTAATCCATGTTTCCGTCAGTGCCAAGAAGTCGAGGGACTGGAGGGAAGCATAGGCTGAGATGAACTCTGCCTTGTTGGCCGCAGATCGGCAGTTCCAGAGGCTGCCTGAGACCTGGAACTCCACGTGGGTCGTGCGCGCTGGGACCACCAGGTTAGAGTAGCAGCGGCCACGCGGTGTGAAGCGTTTGTATGGTCTGTGCAGAGAGGAGAGAACAGGGATAGACAGACACATAGTTGACAGGCTACAGAAGAGGCTACGCTAATGCAAAGGAGATTGGAATGACAAGTGGACTACACGTCTCGAATGTTCAGAAAGTTAAGCTTACGTTGCAAAAAATCTTATTGACTAAAATGATATAGTACTGCTGGCTGGTGAAATAGGCTAGCTAGCAGTGGCTGCGTTGTTGACTTTGTTTGAAAGTGTAGCTGGCTAGGTAACCTCTAACTGGCTAGGTAACCTCGACAATTACTCTAGACTACACAATTATCTTGGATACAAAGACGGCTATGTAGCCAGCTAAGATCAAACAAATCAAACTGTTGTACTGTAATGAAATGAAATGTAATACTACCTGTAATACTACCTGTGGAGCAAAGCGGAATGCAACTACTCGCTCCAAACCAAACCGGAAGTGCGTATCGTAAAGGGAGAGGCAATAGAAGTGTTGTTTCTTGTATTATTGTCTTTTGTGTCTTTAGAGGACTGCTTCACCTTAATGTCCCCTTTCCCTTTTCTTCTGTCCTTATTTTGTCCCACTTTGTCCCTTCTTTGTCCCTTCTTCTCTTCTGCCAACTAGACACTCCTTGTTAGCTAGCTAGCTTCTTTCAGGAATGTCGGCTAGCAAGGTGCCGGAGAGCTGTGACTGCACCAAGGGTAACGTTTGTGTTGTCTCTTCGTGTGCAGGGCAAATAAAAAGATTTCAACGAGCAGACCATCAGTTGTGGCAGCGTCCTAATTAAAAATATACAACGCAGAATGAACCACGCTACAAAAAATGATTCCAACAAATGTTTTGAGTCACAAGCTTGATACCCTCAAATTAAAGCTGACAGTCTGCACTTTAACCTCATCATTTCAAATCCAAAGTACTGGAGTACAGAGCCAAAACAACAAAAGTTGTCACTGCCCCAATACTTTTGGAGCTCACTGTATGTGTCATGTTGACATACACTGAATATACAAAACATTAAGAACACCTGCTATTTCCTTGACATAGACTGAGACCAGGTGAATCCAGGTGAAAGCTATGATCCCTTATTGATGTCACTTGTTGGGGGCAACTCAATATAAGGAAGGTGTTTGTAATGTTTGGTATGCTCAGTGTATGTGTGTTGTAATATGAATGATGTATAAATTGCATAAAACTCCATTGACATGCAGACTGTGTAATGTAACATTCTCATTGGAGCTTCTGGCCTTTACATTTTTCGATGCACCGTGTGCATTTGGCCTATTTTAGTATTCACTGTGTACTGCTGTGTAAACACAACTGACTGGTTTGTACTTCAGTGTCACTTTCTGTCTCTCACAACTTCTAATTAGGGTCAGTAGCCATGTATGTCTGTAAATCCATGTCTGCGAAGCCATGTCTGCAGCCCCTTGGTTGGTTTTGTATGTATCAAAACAGAGATTATCCCAGAATGTCTGTTTATGTCACATACGTAGTACAGAAAAACAGTTCTGCATGTTTGTTTTATCCCACAACTGGTCTAGTAATACGTTTTTGCTGTGTATCTCTCAAATGTAGAAAACATGGCTGGTTGAAATATGGTTGTTTGACCTCGTTCAGTCAACTCAATCACAAAATGGTATTACCACCCTGTCTTTTAAGATGATATTTTTTGATTGTCACATGGCAGGTTACCGCTGTTTCTAGGATGTGACTCTTAATAGATGTTCACCAAGAATAGAAATAGACAGTAGACTTTCTGCTTTCAAATGCTCATTACCTCATCCTCTGCAAAATGCATTTAATTATTTTCCTCATTCTTAACTTGAGTTTCTAGACATAATGTAGTTATCACTGTATCACTCAGTGCTCCATTTATACTTAACAAAAATATAAATGCAACATGCAACAATTTCTAAGATTTGACTGAGTTACAGGTCATATAAGGAAATCAGTCAATTGAAATAAATAAATTAGGCCCTAATCTATGGATTTCACATGACTGGGAATACAGATATGCATCTGTTGGTCACAGATACCTTTAAAAAAAAAGGAGGGGTGTGGGTCAGAAAACCAGTCAGTATCTGGTGTGACCACCATTTGCATCGTGCAGCGTGACACATCTCCTTTGTATAGAGTTGATCAGGCTGTTGATTGTGGGCTGTGGAATTTTGTCCCACTCTTCAATTAGTGTGCGAAATTGCTGGATATTGGCGGGAATTGGAACCCTGTCGTACACGTCTATCCAGAGTATCCCTAACATGCTCAATGGGTGACATATCTGGTGAGTATGCAGGACATGGAAGAACTGGGACATTTTCAGCTTCCAGAAATTGTGTACAGATCCTTGCGACATGGGGCTGTGCATTATCATGCTGAAACATGAAGTGATGACAGCAGATGCATTTTACGAAAATGGGCCTCAAGATCTCATCATCTCTGTGCATTCAAATTGGCATCGATAAAATGCAATTGTGTGTGATGTCCGTAGCTTATGCCTGCCCATACCATAACCCCACTATGGAGCACTCTGTTCACAACGTTGACATCAGCAAACCGCTCGCCCACACAACACCATACACGAGGTCTGCGGTTGTGAGGCCGGTTTGACGTACAGCCAAATTCTCTAAAACGACGTTGGAGGCGGCTTATGGTAGAGAAATGAACATTAAATTATCTGGCAACAGCTCTGGTGGACATTCCTGCAGTCAACATGCCAATTGCACGCTCCCTCAAAACATGAGACATCTGTGGTATTGTGTTGTATGACAAAACTGCACATTTTAGAGGGGCCTTTTATTGTCCCCAGCACAAGGTGCACCTGTGTAATGATCATGCTGTTTAATCAGCTTCTTGATATGCCATACCTGTCAGGTGGATAGATTATCAGGGAAGTAAACAAATTTGTGCACACAATTTGAGAGAAATAAGCTTTTTGTGCATATGGAACATTTCTGGGATCTTTTATTTCAGCTCATGAAACATGGGACCAACACTTTACATGTTTATATTTTTGTTCAGTGTACATCTTGGGGGAATATGTGCTTTTGCTTTTGTACCATGAGATCTGTCAGTAGATCATGAGCAGCCCTCAAGGCAGCCTGTTGGGAACTCAGAACACTGCTATTACAATGCCCTCAATGTGTTTCATCTTATCAGACAGAGATTATTTAGGTTTGTTTGTTGGAGGCAGCAGGTAGCCTAGCGGTTAGAGCGTTGGGTCAGTAACTGAAATGTATCTAGTTCGAATCCCTGAGCCTACACAATGTTCCCTTGAGCAAGGCACTTAACCCTAATTGCTCAAGAGTTGCTGTTAATCATGGTCGACCCTGGCCACGACCCCACTCTCAGGGGGAGTTGGATATGCAAAAAAATACATTTCCAATTTAGATGTGTGTATTAGTACACACTTCTGAAATAGGACCAATATAAGCAATTTCTCAGTTGACTGAGTGTATGTGTCTGCTCCAGTTCTCAGGCCTCTACCTCCTGTCCTTCGTCATCATCGTGCTGGGTCTGGTCCTCTACACCTCTTCCTCTACCTACGTGGCCCAGGACCCGCGCATCTACAAGCAGTTCCGCAACGCCGGCCACCCCATTACGGACACGCCCACTCTGGGGCCCCTGGAACCCTCGGTGACCTATACCAGCCTGAGGCAGGAGATAGAGGAGGAACCTCGCATCAGGGTGGCCTGAGGGGGTGGAGCCTAATCATCCACTGCACCGCCTCCCAGATTCTGTACAGAGAGAATGATAATGATCACTGAATGATAAAGATATAATCATGTAGCAAACAAGCAAAAGTACACTGTGATCACAAACTGTGAATAGATAGCAGTGACTATTTCAGATTGAGGATTTGTTTCATGTATAGAAATATACTGTTCCCCCATCACATTCCCTCTTACTGTACATTTGACATGTTTAAAAAGGTTTTGTGTTAAAGGCTTGTGTAAATGGTGACTGTTTCTTTTTTACATCAGCACAGAACTTTATTGGATTTTAAGATTTGAATTTGAGCTGTGGGTCTAGCTCTCCCATATACTTTATTCCAGTGTTGTATTGTTCCCTCAGAGATAAGATAAAGTAATACACAGACTTACCATGAGTCAGTGCCTTACAATGTATTACTGTTGTGTGTTAGAGCTGCACATTATAAATGGCCCCTTCCTTGTGAGCCCAGAATTGTCTGAAGACATTGGATACTGATGTGGCCCCTCAATTTATATTAATAAACTCTATTTAGAGCACTGTGGATTGCTTCTCTGCATTACATTTAGTCTGCCCTTACAACTACTTACTAAACCACACATATATCCAACTTTCCATGTTGGAGACATTATCTCCTGAGGCCAATGGGTATAAAGACAAATATATCAGGATTCCTAATGAAGCAAAGTGATTATTGTACATTTGTTTCATTGTTCATACGTACACTGAACTCGCGTGGATAGAAAAAAAATGTGATGATTACAATGCACATGTCATTCCAGAATTGTGATGTTCTGTTTAACTGATTGTCCAGCTGTTGGATTGTATTTTAATTGTGTTGCTTTTTATTCCCTGCTGGATTTTATCCAAAGCACATTAATGGAATGATTTGGAACATATTTCTTTCAAAGTAATATTATCCTCTGTTTTTTGTATTCTATTTGATGTTGGTGTATTGGAGCCCTTGCTGTCAGAAGTGTTGCTTAAAATAAAGTATATTGGTCTGAAACGCAGAGAAACGGAAATATCACACCACTCAAAACATGGTGAAGATTTGTAGCAAATAAACACACAGAAACAATATTTACCACTGAAGATTGGTAGAGTGGTTGTGCAGATTCATATGCTATCACTGGGTCAGAACCACATCCACAATTCATTACTGAGTGCAGGTCCACACCTACAACACTGAAAGAGCAGGTCATGTTGAAACAGTTACTTGTTCATTTTCATTATATTCTGGAACATGTGTAACGTTCATTTTGCCAGACTCAGCAAATGTAATTTGGTCATAGGGACCAGATTGCAATATCTTATATCATAGGGTTTTTCCTAAACTTTATATGATATGGTAAAGTGGGTCTGCACATACAGTATGCAGCAGGATGTTATGCCAAAATCAATTTATATGGAATATCAGAGGGAAAACATGGATCTCTTACTTTGCATACCGCATTGCACTTCAAATACAAGTCACAACCTTAACATTGCCAAAAGTTTAAAGGAAAGGTTGCTGTCTTGTGTAAGGCCTAAATGTGCTATCAATATTCTTTAGATGTGTTGGTACTTAGGCTGTAATTTGCTTAAATCACCTAGATTAATTAAAATAGTAGCATACTGATTACATATTGTACCCAATGGGTAAGCCTAAACCTTCAACTGAAACTTAAGACCTCATATAGCAGTGGCATATGATGTAAACAGAGAAGAACCTGCAGTAATTTACCATTTTGATATTTGCATGTTCTAGGTGGATTGGCTGTGGTAATGTCTATTAACTGTAAATTGTTTTCAAATAAAATACTTTGTCAAACAGAGATTGAGAGAATTGTGTGATTTATACAAACGTCATCCTGATGATGATCACCACGCAATTTGTTGAAGATTGTTTTAACTAATGTAGCGAAATGGTACAACCCGAACAGCTGCTCTTGATTTAGATCGGCTCGGTTCAGTTAGCATTTTTAGAATAGCCTATTCATCTTTTGGTACACTATACACTACCGTTCAAAAGTTTGGGGTCACTTAGAAATGTCCTTGTTTTTGAAAGAAAGGCATTTTTTTGTCCATTAAAATAACATCAAATTGATCAGAAATACAGTGTAGACATTGTTAATGTTGTAAATGACTATTGTAGCTGGAAACGGCAGATTTTCTATGGAATATCTACATAGGCGTACAGAGGCCCATTATCAGCAACCATCACTCCTGTGATCCAATGGCACGTTGTGTTAGCTCATCCAAATGTATACTTTTAAAAGGCTAATTGATCATTAGAAAACCCTTTTGCAATTGTGTTAGCACAGCTGAAAACTGTTGTCCTGATTAAAGAAGCAATACAACTGGCCTTCTTTAGACTAGTTAAATATCTGTTCACCCATGTTGGTGGGCAAAATGTACATCCTCAAATCAAAACCCAACTTTAATTTACCCATTGTGACCCATTGTTACCCATAATATTTTGTCATGGGCAAAGAGAACAATTTGCAGTTTTATAGCTTATTTCCTGCAATACTAAACATTTTGTCATGGGGCAGAGGAAAATCTGTAGTTTTATATCTTATCTCACACTATTCTACACATTTTGCCATGGGCTAAGAGAAAATTTGACATTTTTAAAGCTAAAATACAGGTGTGTTGACTGTGATAAAATGCACTGGTTTATGAGCTATCTTGCTTGCTAAATGAACAAATGAAATAAGCAGTGGCATGGTGCATATAGCCATTGAAGGACAGTGACATATGTGGCTTTCAGTTAGATATTTTTGGCAACCCATCCCGTGAGAGTGAACGACATTCCGGTTAATCTGTTCTGTTATATTTAATCTAATCTGATTAAAACAGTGCACTGTTTGCTATGAATTATATCTGATGGTGTTTGCATGTTTAGGTAAAAAGTCTAACGTCCTGTTTGGAACACTGACAAGTAAAGACCAATCCGATTGTCTGTGCTTGCCTCTCCAGAGGCCTACGCCCCTGCTGCCACACATATAGCCAATGCAGTTGATTTCAGATGGTGTATGAAGGGTAGGACTAGTCCTCCAGTTCGGAGGGTACAGTATAACATAATAATCCGGAGGGAGACAGCTCGGAGACTGAAACCATTTGTGACTAGTTTCCGCTCCCCATATCACCAGCTGATAAAAACACTTTGAAGCGACTCAGCAGTGCAAAAAATTGGATAACCTTTTTTTCCTCTACGGCTTCAATCATAGACAGACTGCCTGTAATAAACCAAAATCCTGCAAGGGGATACAGCTCAAAAGGTTCTCCAGAGTAAAATGCCAATGTCGAGCTTCCCAGTACAGCATTCTAAAGATTGGGTATGATGAGTCAGATGAGGTCTCTGCTTTGAGGATTATGTTTCTGGCCAGAATTCACACATAACTTGGCCATAGCCACAGCACAACAGTCAAGAGCGTTCATCTGCACTGCCAAAAAGTCCATCTGTATAACAAATCTGGCATGCAGCTCATAGCAGGCAATAAAGGACAGTACCACCTTTGAATCCCATTGTGTTCACAGTGAAGAATCTAATTATAATTCATAACTGGCTGTGGAAAGCAGACTAGTCCTAAAATTGATCCCCGCAAAAGTAAAAAATGGTATGCCCCATATGACCTTGCCTAATAAATCAGACTGAAACCAATTCACAGTCTTGTGCACGTGCCTTTGGTCACAAGCAAACAAATCTTGATTGGCACCCACAGACAGCTGCATTTTGAAATCTGTTTAACAATATTTTCCTGTGGATATTTTGTCTCAAATTGACACACAAGGACCAACCCATGGACAATCGGCAAAGAAAGTTCACAATATTTTAGTCAACATTTGTGTCAGACAAGGGACGTTTAGGCTTTTTCTATGTAAATATGCGTGGTTATGCCTGCACAATGGAAGGCATTGCCACAATCGGTATCACATATGACCTACCATAGTTCTGTAGTTGGTTGAGTACATGCTGGAAAACGTTGGCAATGCTTCCGTGATGCTCAATAGCAGTGGTGTAAAGTACTTAAGGGATCTTTACTTTTATTTAAGTATGACTATTGGGTACTTTTTCCACTACTGCTCAAGAGCCAAGTAATACAGCTCCTTCCATTCAAACTTCAGCATGTTTCCCTCATCATCATCTTTGTCTGCCAAATAAGAACAAAACACCTCTGGAGAGGCAAGCCCAGACAATCAGATTGGTCTTTTTGGCCTATAGGCAGGGCAATGTTAATGGAAGCTAATGACCTAAAGGCATCCCTTACTCGTATACTGTATGTTCCATTTCATGATCCTAAAATACATTTTACAAACTCTACATTTCTGTAAGTGGCAGACAGGAATCGATCTGTGTTCATTTCAAAATGAGTCCTGTTTTCCCTGTAGTTTTTGGTCTCCACTAGATTTAGATGGGGACTGTTGTGGCGTTATCCATGTATTGGAGCATAAATGCAATTTCACCCTTGACATGCAGTGCATCCACTTGTGCTAAAGCACTCTACCCTGAAGCAGGCCTCTCCCCCCTCCCCCCCCCCCCCTACCAGACCACCGTGAGCTGGAGACCATGTTCAGACATTACACCCAGTGTCGATTCCAGTGGCTCTTTACCTACTGGCTGTTCCGCCAGCTGTCGTCCTTCGACAGGCAGCTCAGGGCCATTTACCTACAGTGGCGGAAGCACAGCAAGAGGAAGGTGGCGTCCTGGGGAGGCACGCTGTGTGACGTCCGCTACCTGGCCTCGCTCTAACGCATCACCACCGACTACTGGAGAGGGAAGCTGGCCCGGGGCGACAGCACTGTGGGTGAGTAACGCTTTGAGATGTTGCGCCTTGCCCTATACTTTTATTCTACTTTATGTTAACGTTATGCACAGTCATGGCACTCTGATTCGATTGACTGCGCTGAGTGGATCAAACCTTGTGCTTTACTCTGGATTTGTTTTAGAACGGGACCCACTCTTGGGTGCTCATAAATATTCTTCACTCATCATGGTTATATTCAATTTCTATGCCCCAAGAATAATATCATACCACCTTGACTTATGACTGTTAATGGTATCATTTCTTTATACATTATTGATTGGATGCAGTGAGTAGGGAAATGAATAAGCCTCTCCCTTGACACTGAGGCTCTTCTATTGAGCGTTACCCTGTGTTCTGCTCTGCTATCTGTTGTACTATGACAGGTCTTGAACAAAGGCCACTGGCTTTCATGCCAAGTGTCTATTCTCCTTCTTCCCAGGAATTCAGATGGTGGAGAACTATTTCTCCATGTGCAATCCACTGGTGGCCTTAATTGTAAGTGCATTTCCAGCTGATACAGATATTGTGCCTATCGGCATTTTGTCTGGTGGTAATTGGGCTATCTTGGCAAACATGCCAGTGGTCATGTGGTGTCCCATATACAACAGGAGTTCCCTGATCCTGTTGCAGAATACACAGGGTTTCTCCCTCCCCATATTAACTGATACCATTCAAAAGTAAAAAAGTAAAAGTTGTCTAGTAAAAATGTGATGCCTTCTGCCAGGTATAGACAGACAAGACAGACAAGACAGACAAGAAAGACAGACAGACAGACAGACAGACAGACAGACAGACAGACAGACAGACAGACAGACAGACAGACAGACAGACAGACAGACAGACAGACAGACAGACAGACAGACAGACAGACAGACAGACAGACAGACAGACAGACAGACAGACAGACAGACAGACAGACAGACAGACAGACAGACAGACAGACAGACAGACAGACAGACAGACAGACAGACAGACAGACAGACAGACAGACACTGATTTACATGATCAATGGCAGTGGTGAAAGAAGTACCCAATTGTCATACTTGAGTAAAAGTATAGATACCTTAATAGAAAGTTACTCAAATAAAATTGAAAGTCACCCAGTGAAATACTACTTGAGTAAAAGTCTAAAAGTATTTGCTTCTAAATATACTTAAGTATCAAAAGTAAATGTAATTGCTAAAATATACTTAAGTTGAATCATTTCAAATCCCTTACATTAAGCAAAGCAGATGGCACCATGTTCTTGTTTTTAAAATGTACGGATAGCCAAGGTATACACTCCAACACTCAGACATCATTTACAAACTATGCATTTGTTTTTAGTGAGTCCGCCAGATCAGAGGCAGTAGGGAAGACCACGTGTTCCCTTGGTAAGTGCGTGAACTGGACCATTTCCCTGTCCTGCTAAGCCCTCTACATGTAACGAGTACTTTTGGGTGTCAGGGAAAATATATGGAGTAAAAAGTACATTAATTTCTTTAGGAATGTAGTGAAGTAAAAGTTGTCAAAAAATATCAACAGTTAAGTAAAGTACAGATACCACAAAAAACTGCTTATGTAGTAGTTTAAAGTATTTTTACTTAAGTACTTTACACCACTGATCAATAATGGCTGGTTCTACCAGACTAGGTTATGCCTTGGATGTTATATGCACCCAAGAAGTAGAAAATAATCAACAAATGTCAGTTAACATCAATTGTTTCGCAATTGGGTTATCAAATGTATCAAATGAAGTGGTTTACCTTCTGTATTTCTACAAATGATGAGCCTGTGAAAGCTGTTGCCGCTGGCCGGATACTTGCCAACATTCCTAGGAATGCTCACAGTGAGGGCATGTCTGTATGATGCTGATGAGAGCCTCCTTGTTGGTCTTCTCTCTGCTGCATGTTCGGCTCAAACTGGACATCTCTTGAACAACTGCAGCAGGCAATCTTATGAGGTGGTGTTGACTGGGAGAGCCTGTGACAAGGTGATTTATATTAGACAGCCAAGTGGTAAATTGCATTTTGGTTTTAAAGAAAGGACAACGCTAATGCACTTCACAACCAAAATGACTACTAGTTGTATCTGCTTGGCTGGGGAATTGGCCTACTATTTTATCAAGCTGGGTATTGTATCTTTGAGTACAACTTTCCACATAACACACTACCTGTCGTCGATGAAGCAGTCTTTCATCAAGGCAGTAACTCTGGTCACTATCAGAGGCCTCATGATGATGTGTTCTTTTCATAGGAGTTGAGGGAGACTCTGGCAACAACGGAGGTGGTGTCACAAAGGTACTTGTCACATTTCACACTTTCATTCTGAGGTCTTGCCTGACAAGCTGTGAACATGATAAGTGAACAGTGAATGATATGATTTTGAGGATGCTAAACCATTGCAATCACATTGCTGGACATGTTATGATACCCACCTTTGCTGCTTCTGTTAGGTCCCAGCATCCATTCATGACCAGGGGATCACTCTGGCACCCAACTGTCCACTTTGTCTAACAGAAAAACAGGTTAAATGATTGTCATCATCCTTCAATAATAAACGTTGCTTGAGAAACGTAATCTCGTTTGGAAGCTAATTCTATGCTTTACAGATGTAGACTGACTGGCTCCAGATTGGAAGAGATTCAGGCCGGTGACGCTGTTACACTATGCAACCAACCAACTGTGATGTGTTTTGCTATGGCCCTGTGTTGGTTTGAGTTTGTTGCTGCTAGTTAGTACACTGTTGTAGTCACATGAGTTACTATAGCTAGTACCACCATAGTTGCAGCCAATATTTATTTGTGCATTAAATATGGTTTGCACCTCAGAGAATAATGTGACTGTTTTGTCTAGATTACCATTGCTAACTTGGAGTGGAATGAACATAACTGGTAGGAAATAACTTTGCTTTATTATGTTGTCAAATTTACTTTCGATGTTGCATTTTGCTGTTAGTAGAGATCCTGGTTTGAGTCCATGCTCTGTCCAGCCGGCTGTGACCGAGAAACCCATGAGCGGTGACCGGGAGACCCATGAGGCAGCGCACACTTATCCTAGCGTCGTCCGGGTTAGGGGAGGGTTTGGCCGGCAGGGATGTCCTTGTCCCATCGCGCACAAGTTTGTCAAATAGCTAGTAATGCTAATGTTAGCTAGCTAAAATATGGTAGTCCCCTCTATCTTAGTTAGCTGGATAAAAGTATAGCTACTGTATCTAAAGTCAATCTGGCCACATCACAATCATGACAAAAGGTTTTTCTACAAATGATTTACCTTTTGAAATGTTATCGTGTTTCTAAGCCAAATCCGAGTTGTATTGAGGTAGGCTAAAGCTAGGTAGGGTGGCTAACGCTAGCAAGGTGGATAACGTTAGCTAGGCTAGTGGTTAAGGTTAGGGTTAGCTAACATGCAAAGTAGCTAAAAAAGTATTAAGTTGCAAAAATTGTCTGTAATGAGATTTCAAACAGGCAACATTTGGGTTGCTAGACGTTCGCGATATACACCCACTCATCCACCCCGACCAACCACCTTACTTTCGTTTTGGCCTTAAGTAACCTGTCTTAAGTAACCAAACCAAATTTAGCATATCATACTAATTTTAGTGTTTTTCTTTACCGCTTTTTCATGATATCCAATTTGTATTTACAGTCTTGTCCCATTGCTGCAACTCCCCTACAGACTCGGGAGAGGCGAAGGTCTAGAGCCATGCGTCCTCCGAAACACAACCCTGCCAAGCCACATGGGTCTACCGGTCACCGCTCATGGGTCTCCCTTAGACCGCTGCGCCACTCGGGAGTCCCTAAGATTTACTATGTTACGACTAGTCTATGAGACCAGGCTGGTGCATCCTGCTGGAAGCATGCATTGCATGGTAGGGCTTTTCAGTCTCAAATGGCTGGTTGGGGGTAATGAAACAACTGAGCCCCATTTAATGAAGGGAAGCGAAGTGGGGACTAATTGGGGACTAATTGTAATCCAAACCCAACCTTAATTTACTCGTTGTGATGCAGAGGTTTCAAACTCAGTTTAGACTAGACTGACTTTGACCAAAATTATCCTATTTACACTTTGTAGTCAGTTTTGACACTGGAATAAATGTCTCTGACTCGATGCCACAGGTCGTTTTCAAAGGGATTAGTTTGTTTTTAGGGGCAGTCACTCTTTAAATGACTCAATTTCAGAAAACATTAGTGGAGTGTAATGTGTAAATTTACATTTACACATTACACTTACGACTTACAAATTGGTGCATTCACCTTATGATATCCAGTGGAACAACCACTTTACAATATTGCATCTAACTCTTTTAAGGGGGGGGGGGGTTAGAGGGATTACTTTATCCTATCCTAGGTATTCCTTAAAGAGGTGGGGTTTCAGGTGTCTCCGGAAGGTGGTGATTGACTCCGCTGACCTGGCGTCGTGAGGGAGTTTGTTCCACCATTGGGGTGCCAGAGCAGCGAACTGTTTTGACTGGGCTGAGCGGGAACTGTACTTCCTCAGAGGTAGGGAGGTGAGCAGGCCAGAGGTGGATGAACGCAGTGCCCTTGTTTGGGTGTAGGGCCTGATCAGAGCCTGAAGGTACGGAGGTGCCGTTCCCCTCACACTACACCCCTCAGGTGTAGTGCACCTACCGAAATGAGAGCACTCATTGTGTTTTTGTCAACACTATTGAAAAAAGATGAGAGATGCCTGACTCTTTTCAACATTATGGAGGACAATGATAATTTCCTTTGCCAAACTGCTTGTATACAAATTACATTTTTGTCATCTATTCAGTGGTGTCTTTAGTATTCCATCAGTGTGCATCTCCTTCCGTTAAGCATCTCCAGATCATCAGCTCTGTGCTGGTGATTTCACAGGTCACAGCTTGAGCAGGCTGCAGGAAGCGCCTAGACCCATGTAATGTCCTGCTAAATGGATTATAGACATATCAATGCATGTCCCACTCAATTACACTTCATGTGTGAATACAGGCTAGCTGCAGGCTTGTACTCTATATCAATAGCCAGCAATACAGTCAAGGACAGTGTTATCAATACAATTTATACAATCATATTGGCATTTGGTACATTAGTGGTTTGTATTATTGGATGGGATTGTTTTTCCCCAGCTAGTTTACTTGATGTATAGAATTGGAAAAGCACTTAACTTTGGCATTAGGAATTTGCTTGGATGACAATGGCATATAGGCTGCTGTAGTGTTTGATATTCATAAATTCTACTGTATGATTGTCTGATGGATTAGGGATTGACTGAGTGCAGGTGTACGAGGACACCCTGGAGGGCGTGTACCTGCTGCTGAGGGAGATGCAGGAGACTCTGGTGGAGCACAAGAGGTTCTGGCAAGTGGCCAAGGTCCAGATGGCCCAAGTGTGCACCCTAAAGAGACGGCCATCAACTGGAAGATAATCGAGACACTGCCCTACTACAAGTACGTGATTATTACACTGAAGAAAAATATAAATGCAACATGTAACAATTTCAAAGATTTTACTGTTTCAGTTCATATAAGGAAATCCGTCAATTTAAATGAATTCATTAGGCCCTAATCTATGGATTTCATATGAATGGGAATACAGATATGCATCTGTTGGTCACAGATACCTTAAAAAAACAAAGGTAGAGGCGTGGATCAGGAAACCAGTCAGAATCTGGTGTGGCAACTGTTTGCCTCATGCAGCGTGACACATCTCCTTAGCATAGAATTGATCAGGCTTGTGGCCTGTGGAATGTTGTACCACTCCTCTTCAATGGCTGTGCGAAGTTGCTGGATATTGGCGGGCCTCAGGATCTCGTCACGGTATCTCTGTGCATTCAAATTGCCATTGATAAAATGCAATTGTTTTCGTTGTCCGTAGCTTATGCCTGCCCATACCATAACCCCACCTCCACCATGGAGCACTGTTCACAATGTTGACATCAGCAAACCGCTCGCACCCACGACTCCATACACACTGTCTGCCATCTGCTCAGTTCAGTTGAAACCGGGATTCATCCATGAAGAGCACACTTCTCCAGCATGACAATGGCCTTCGAAAGTGAGCATTTGCCGACTGAAGTCAGTTACGACGCCAAATTGCAGTCAGGTCAAGACCATGATGAGGACAACAAGCACACAGATGAGCTTCCCTGAGACGGTTTCTGACTGTTTCTGCAGAAATTCACAGTTTCATCAGCTGTCCGGGTGGCTGGTCTCAGACTATGCCGCAGGTGAAGAAGCTGGATGTGGAGGTCCTGGGCTGGCGTTGTTACACGTTGCATATGGTTGTGAGGCCGGTTGGACTTACTGCAAAATTCTCTAAAATGACGGAGATAAATGATCATTAAATTCTCTGACAACAGCTCTGGTGGACAGCATGCCAATTGCACGCCCCCTCAAAACTTGAGATATCTGTGGCATTGTGTTGTGTGACAAAACTGCCCATTTTAGTGGCCTTTTATTGTCCCCAGCACAAGGTGCACCTGTGTAATGATCATGCTGTTTAATCAGCTTCTTAATATGCCACACCTGTCAGGTGGATAGATTATCTTGGCAAAGGAGAAATGCTCACTAACAGGGATGTAAACAAATTTTTGCACAAATAAGCTTCTTGTGCGTATGGAACATTTCTGGGATATTTTATTTCAACTCATGAAACATGACACCAACAATTTACACGTTGCGTTTATATTTTTGTTCTGTACAGTTAATCAGATCCAGATAACTAATCAGGGTTAGTCTTGAGCGGTATCCAGATTGTCATACCGTCCTTGTGCCATCCCAGGACTACACTGAGCCTCTGTAGTCCGAAGGTTAGCAAACATGTAAAATCCCATAGCGGATGCTAGCAAAATGCTAATGAGTGCATGCAAGCATATTATAATATAAACTAGTGGGATGGTGTGGTGAAAGCACTTTGAGCAAATAAGTGGTTGCAGATTAAAGGCCCAGTGCAGTCAAAAACTTTCCCCTGTGTTTTTATGTACAGTCGTGGCCAAAAGTTTTGAGAATGACACAAATATTAATTTCCACAAAGTTTGCTGCTTTAGTGTCTTTAGATATTTTTGACAGATGTTACTATGGAATGCTGAAGTATAATTACAAGCATTTCATAAGTGTCAAAGGCTTTTATTGACAATTACATGAATTTGATGCAAAGAGTCAATATTTGCAGTGTTGACCCTTCTTTTTCAAGACCTCTGCAATCCGCCCTGGCATGCTGTCAATTAACTTCTGGGCCAAATCCTGACTGATGGCAGTTCATTCTTGCATGATCAATGCTTGGAGTTTGTCAGAATTTGTGGGTTTTTGTTTGTCCACCCGCCTCTTGAGGATTGACCACAAGTTCTCAATGGGATTAAGGTCTGGGGAGTTTCCTGGCCATGGACCCAAAATATCGATGTTTTGTTCCCCGAGCCACTTAGTTATCACTTTTGCCTTATGGCAAGGTGCTCCATCATGCTGGAAAAGGCATTGTTCGTCACCAAACTGTTCCTGGATGGTTGGGAGAAGTTGCTCTCGGAGGATGTGTTGGTACCATTCTTTATTCATGGCTGTGTTCTTAGCCAAAATTGTGAGTGAGCCCACTCCCTTGGCTGAGAAGCAACCCCACACATGGTCTCAGGATGCTTTACTGTTGGCATGACACAGGACTGATGGTAGCGCTCACCTTGTCTTCTCCGGACAAGCTTTTTTTCCGGATGCCCCAAACAATCGGAAAGGGGATTCATCAGAGAAAATGACCTTACCCCAGTCCTCAGCAGTCCAATCCCTGTACCTTTTGCAGAATATCAGTCTGTCCCTGATGTTTTTCCTGGAGAGAAGTGGCTTCTTTGCTGTCCAAAAGTCTTCGTGTCACTGTGCGTGCAGATGCACTCACACCTGCCTGCTGCCATTCCTGAGCAAGCTCTGTACTGGTGGTGCCCCAGCTGCTGAATCAACTTTAGGAGATGGTCCTGGCGCTTGCTGGACTTTCTTGGGCGCACTGAAGCCTTCTTCACAACAATTGAACCGCTCTCCATTTGAAGTTCTTGATGATCCGATAAATGGTTGATTTAGGTGAAATCTTACTGGCAGCACAGTATCCTTGCCTGTGAAGCCCTTTTTGTGCAAAGCAATGATGACGGCACGTGTTTCCTTGCAGGTAACCATGATTGACAGAGGAAGAACAATGATTCCAAGCACCACCCTCCTTTTGAAGCTTCCAGTCTGTTATTCGAACACAATCAGGATGACAGAGTGATCTCCAGCCTTGTCCTCGTCAACACTCACACCTGTGTTAACGAGAGAATCACTGACATGATGTCAGCTGGTCCTTTTGTGGCAGGGCTGAAATGCAGTGGAAATGTTTTTGGGGGATTCAGTTCATTTGCATGGCAAAGAGGGACTTTGCAATTAATTGCAATTCATCTGATCACTCTTCATAACATTCTGGAGTATATGCAAATTGCCATCATACAAACTGAGGCAGCAGACTTTGTGAAAATTAATATTTGTGTCTTTCTCAAAACTTTTGGCCACGACTGTATATTTCCACGCTGAGGTTGGAATAATACTGTGAAAATGATAATGCCCTTTTAGTGTAAGAGCTGTTCGAAAGATCACCTGAAATTTCTGCCTGTTTTGGTGGGATGGAGATTTGGCCTGCCTGGTGACATCACCAGGCGGTAATTGGTGAATAGACCAATTAGAAAGAGTTCCAAACCTCTCTACCAATAACAGATGTTTTTCAGTTTTCCCCTCTTCACTCAGACCACTCCCAGACAGTCCCAGTGAAATTCTTGCTTGAGAAATTGTTCTTTGCTAAGGAGCTATTTTTCCTTCTTTTTGACCGTTTTAATTGAAAAGAAGCACCGTAAGGTACTTAATTGTTATCCAGAAACTATATAACATTGAGATAAACCTGCTGCATTGGACCTAAAAAAAAAAGTCTAAATTAAATATTAAAATATAAAACTTAAAATATTTTTTTCAATGGAATTGAAAATCATACCAGGGTATTTCAAAATTCCCCGGGATACGGTATATTTGGCATACCGCCTAACTCTTATGCGTTTCAGATCCTATTGAGAGGGAATATGGAACTATACTGTTAGTTGGTTAAAAACTCGTTAGCTATGCTTTGAAGCCTGGGGAGAGAGCGCTGTGTATCAGGGCACAGCTGGTAGCTTCAAACACATTGCCTGCAGCGCAGGACCCAGCACTATCCACTGTCAGTCAATGATATGTTTGAACTTCAAGACTGCTCACCCCCTCAATCTATACAGAGGAGTTCAACAGAAGCACATAACTCAAACTCAGAGCCTGAATCTTTTACCCCAGAGTTGAATTACATTTTTCCAGGCTCATTGTGTTTTTTCCCTGCCTTCTTAAAGTGGTAATCTATAGTTCAAACCAGACACCCCGCCACAGATTTAGCAAACAGTTTAGGACTGTGCCTGGAGACCATTCTCAAATTAATCTACAGAGCTATGAATGCCAGAACCATCCATGAGATTATAGTTTTAACCATGTTTTGAAGCTATACAGTGTTATTATAAACAAAGGTATAAAACAAGCTTATTTTCGGGTTCTGATAGCGTTAGACAGTTGAACTAAATAACTAATTTAAAAACCCAAACAGGGATGTTGCAATCACAGATTGCTCCTTTAAGTTACAGGAGTCTAAATAAAACACTGACTGGCTGCAGGACTAAATGTAATAACTACTTGTGAATAAAACATCTTTCACCATGGTATTATCAATGTAATATTTTAAATGCCCTTAGTATTCAGAGTCTCCATCCTGTCTGGGCGAGTCATTACATATTCGCTTAATCCAAATTTAAGGCACTGTGGAGAGAATAACTTGAGCTCTCTGAAAGTTACTTTGGGCACAGTTTTTTTTCTTTCTTCTAAGAGATGACAAATTGCCTCCATGGAGTTATCCATTTACTCCTTTTTCTTGCACATTCTGTTGTTCTCCAGTCTCTATGTGGTTTGATCATGTGAAATTCATCCCTGCTTCTAAAATAATGATGCTCACAGTAGAGATTGGATGGAAGAAAAACTGAAAATACTCTTTCATTGCTACTCCAAGGTGTCTGTCACGTTCGTCATAATGATGAGACCAAGGCGCAGCGTGAGTAGAGTTCCACATAATTTTAATCAACTGAAACTCACCTAACAAAACAACAAACAACCAAACGAACGAAATGTGAAGCTACTGATGTGCACCAAGGCAACTATACATAGACAAGATCCTACAACACAAATGAGGAAAATGGCTACCTAAATATGATCCCCAATCAGAGACAACGATAAACAGCTGTCTCTGATTGGGAACCATATCAGGCCAACATAGACATACAAAAACCCCTAGACATACAAAAACTAGAGTACCCACCCTAGTCACACCCTGACCTAACCAAAATATATAGAAAAACAGAGATATCTAAGGTCAAGGCGTGACAGTGTCTCAATTCAGGGCCACCCACCTATTCATGAATGGATTTTCTGTTTTTGTTTCACCCTTTCATTAAGTGTTTCATTTGTATCAGGAATATGACCATTTTGGAATTGATAAAACATTTTTGTCATGCATTTTCTGTCATTACTTAATATTCATTCATATTATCCATATGGCCATTAGAAATGTCTGAAGTGCATCTCTCTGGTCATCCCTCAGGCAGTACATAGTGTCAGGCAATGCAGTGTACCGAGGGCCCGTGCAGAGCTTCCTCCAAAGGAAGAGGCTGGTCCATCACTGGATCTTCCTGGAGCAGAACTCCTAGGTTCACACGGGTGCTGCCTGACAACCTCTACCCTCTGCTGAAGTTTGACACCAAGATCTCCCAAGGTAAAGTAGAACCTCGGTTCTCCAGTATGTACCCAGAAACCTCTTGTTATCATTATATACTCACCCTATCAGCTACAGAAACCTTTGTTCTCCAATATGTACCCACCCTATCAGCTACACAAACCTCTGTTCTCAGTATATACCCACCCTATCAGCTACAGAAACCTCTGTTCTCCAGTGTATACCATCCCTATCAGCTACAGAAACCTCTGTTCTCAGTATATACCCACCCTATCAGCTACAGAAACCTCTGTTCTCCAGTATATACCCACCCTATCAGCTACAGAAACCTCTGTTCTCCAGTATATACCCACCCTATCAGCTACAGAAACCTCTGTTCTCAGTATACACCCACCCTATCAGCTACAGAAACCTCTGTTCTCCAGTGTATACCCACCCTATCAGCTACAGAAACCTCTGTTCTCAGTATACACCCACCCTATCAGCTACAGAAACCTCTGTTCTCCAGTATATACCCACCCTATCAGCTACAGAAACCTCTGTTCTCAGTATATACCCACCCTATCAGCTACAGAAACCTCTGTTCTCAGTATATACCCACCCTATCAGCTACAGAAACCTCTGTTCTCAGTATATACCCACCCTATCAGATACAGAAACCTCTGTTCTCCAGTATATACCCACCCTATCAGCTACAGAAACCTCTGTTCTCAGTATATACCCACCCTATCAGCCACAGAAACCTGTTCTCAGTATACACCCACCCTATCAGCTACAGAAACCTTTGTTCTCCAATATGTACCCACCCTATCAGCTACAGAAACCTCTGTTCTCCAGTATATACCCACCCTATCAGCCACAGAAACCTGTTCTCAGTATACACCCACCCTATCAGCTACAGAAACCTCTGTTCTCCAGTATATACCCACCCTATCAGCTACACAAACCTCTGTTATCCAGTATATACCCACCCTATCAGCTACACAAACCTCTGTTATCCAGTATATACTCACCCTATCAGCTACAGGTTGTCTTAAGATTTCCTTCTTCAATGTTGTCCTTTCTCATTTAGGTTCTTACTAGTTTTACTTGTGGTGCTAATGCAGGGTTTTCAGCCTTTAAGAATACCATGATGATTTTGATCATAGTCCGTTTTAACAGGGGGAAATCCCCTCCTCCAGGCAGCCAGGGTGGGAGGTATTTGAATATAAGTGGTTTGACATAATTTACCCTGAGCTGTACTATAGCCATCCATCACCGGCCCCAGCCATGACAGTTTGTCAAAATGCTGTACATTTTTTGTATTAGGATTTAGTACCTGAGCCTGCCCACGGCTGACTGACCCAAGTGATAGACGGACACAACCAAAGGGGCCATTTGTCTTGTTTACAAGCCTCAAATTATGGCGTAGCAGGTCTGTGTTCTTTCTGGTGCAGATGTAATGATTCCAATACAGACACACACACACAGCAGCTAACCTTTGTGTTTACACTGTTCTCACTGTATTCAGTGTTCCTAGGAGGGTTTCCCTTTGTGGATGGCTGTAGAAATCTCATTCACACGTGTGGATCTGCCAATATTATGGTTCTGCTGTATCCATTTTTGATTGGAAGATGTGGTGTTTGCATGCATTCACTAAGGTTAACATGTTTTGGGGGGTTTGTTTACATTTTGCCGGGCCTGTGGTTTCTGTGAGGTTTTGGGGGGATTCTATTAAGCTGGCCCGGATGGGCGTCGTTTGCACTGGGTGGAAAGTGATAGCATTCATTTTGGAAGGGGCAGCCTCCCCGGCGTGAGCTGGGCGCCCCGTTCTGGCTGACAAGAAAAGTCACGTATAATAAGCACGTGGAGCAATGAGTAGGATTCTGCATGTTCACATGTGATAGTGTTTTTATCAAAAGCAATCTGCCTTCCCAATGAAAACTAGTTGGAGGTGGGGAATAGAGGGAGAGGTTTCATTTATTTATTTTTGGAGGGGGTGGGTCTTGGATGGTTGAGGGGCAGCTCTCGGGGATCTGTGGGGGGATCTTGGAGGGCTGGTGGCCTGGCGGTTGGGAGCCTGGGCCGGTGGCCGACAGGTCGCTGGTTCAGTTCCCCGTTTTTGACTTGGTGGGAGATCTGTCCACGTGCCCTTGTGCAGGGCGTTGACCCTGGTTGCTTCTGGGGGTCGCTTTGGATGGGAGTCTGTTAGATGACTGAATGTAATGTAAATGTTGAACTGCTTCACTGCCGGTAGATTGTATGTATGTTTTAATATTCAATAATAAAATAATAATTAGGGTTTAACCAACAGATGGATTGAACTACTTTGACGTTTTTGAATTGATCGGTCATTCCCCTTAAGTTGTGGTAGTAAATAGATTTCAAATGCTAACAATTCTTGGCCAATTAACGACAAAAGCTAGAAACGTGTGACAGTGCTGGGTCGCTGTATAACCAATAAAACACAACTCACTAGAACTGTGATCTGTTTCAGGTTCTGAATCATCTGATTATTATAACTGCGGCCTAGAGAGAACACATACAAACAGTTATAGAAAAATATTGTATTTGCAATCTGTACAAATAACATATCAAATGGAAAAATACTTGTTAATACATTTAGGAACATCATATATAAATAGACCTTTGGCATTCATAAAATCTAGCTGCAAAACTAAAAGCTTAAAACATTTATAAACCACAGAAATAATCCTACGTACAATAAAGCCAACCAGTGGCTCAAAGTCCACAGTGCACAGAGAGACAGCCATGACAACCACACCTTTCCCTTTTAGATGAGTCGACAACACCAGTCTCACCATAGACTTACACCGTCACAATGGATGACAACACCAGTCTCACCATAGACTTACACCGTCACAATGGATGACAACACCAGTCTCACCATAGACTTACACCGTCACAATGGATGACAACACCAGTCTCACCATAGACTTACACCGTCACAATGGATGACAACACCAGTCTCACCATAGACTTACACCGTCACAATGGATGACAACACCAGTCTCACCATAGACTTACACCGTCACAATGGATGACAACACCAGTCTCACCATAGACTTACACCGTCACAATGGATGACAACACCAGTCTCACCATAGACTTACACCGTCACAATGGATGCCATACTTACAGTGCCTCACCGTTCTGTGCATCCGAGTACATTCTTCTTCAGGTTTCACAAGAGCCTGCTATGGTCATTATTTACCTGAGTGGATATGTATGCATTGTTTGTGGCTATTGCTTAGCAACATCTTTGTCAACATACAGACAGTACAATGTAAGATGGTAATCATACATTGTAAGCGAGTCAGATAGTCCTATTTACATTGGATGCATACATGCAGAATAGTTACATGTCTCCAGACACTATTCATGTCAATAGGGAGGAACATACAGGAGCTCTTATCTGCTGCATAGATTTGTAAAGGCACAGAAGAGCAATATCTCATATCTGCTGCTGATAACTGAATGTGAGGCGCTGGCTGGTGCATGGGACATTGCATAGTATTTTACAGTTTCCATGTATCACTTAGGGCTAGATTAAATCCGTATCGTGGAAGATTCGCAGTATCGTACGACTGAAATGTAAAAGCCATTCCCAATTGAGCCAACATATGCAGGGTTTACCGTGAATGCAGTTTCCGCGACTGCAGAAACATTGCTTTTAAATTACAATCCCGCTATACTGCGGTTCAGCGTTAGCGAGGCTGCATATGTCGGCTCGACTGGAACACAGTCAAAACGTTAGTTCCATATCTTATAGCCTACCAAAACATTTGTTACATAGCTCATACTGTACAAGTTTCCTTTTTAAGATCGGTAATACAACAGTAGAATAGGATACCCTACCCATGCAAATTGTTCCTCGCACACAACACAATGACTTAAGTTCACATTAAAACATGTCACTTCGAAACATGCAATAAATTAGCTATGAAAATGGATATTGTCATTTTTAACAACTTATTACCAGGCTGAATTACAGTATTTGTAGATCGTATTTAAAATAACGTGTAATAACGTTCATCACCTTGTAGCAAACAGTAAATTCACTTTCCATTTAGTTAAAGATCAAGCATGAGGAGTATTCCTATGACAAATAGTGGGAACGACGGCAAACAATCAATGAAGTAAAACAGGAGAATGTGAACCAACGATCACACCATGAATTCAATAGACTAAAGAGTCCCCTCTACTGTGTGGAAGAGGTTGGAGGAGTAGAGTGGTCAGTAACCTTGACGTATTACGTGCTCCTATATTGACTGACTGGATGGATACAACTACTAGCTGAGTCAAGTCCCAGTGGGTAATGTTCTGAAGGCCGAGACTGTAGAAGTGCCTTGTCAATTTTGCCCTCGGTTGTTTTTGCATTTGTTCTACTGTCTCAATCAAACAGGTGTCTATGGAACTCAGGGGAGACGGTACTGAGCCCTGACCTCTGACCTTACCAAGGAGATTCCTAACTTCGAAAAACAATTCCTGAATTTCATTTGGTTAGAAAGACACCTGAATATTACCTGATGGGTTAATATATTGCTTAAGATGTTCAACAACAATACAACAGCCAATAATATAACTGAGGGTATAATTGCAATGCTATCATTTCCTTATCAACATAGCTATCCTAATAACCAGTCTGGGAGTGTTATTCACATCACTGAACTCACACAGAAGAAACACCTATATTAAAAAGGAACCGGAAACACCACAATGGCGCGGATATGAAAGGAAGAAGTGCCACTATGCAGTGTCGACCTGCGACTATGGGCAGCAGCTGAGAGAGACGTTTGGGGACAAGGTCTTTGGATAACACGCGTTGTGGAGATGATGTGTGAGAGGAGAGCCATTGGTTGCCGTTGGAGACGACTTAGGAAGGGGACAGCTGATTGCTGGAGAAGCTGTCACACAGAGGCACTTGACAGAGCAGCAGTGAGAGTCATTTTCCTACCGGCTGGTGATTGTGTCGGAGGGGCCAAATACACACCAACACACACACATACAGTCACACACTCATACTCCCTTCTGTGCATCTGTGAGGGTAGGGGTCTCCAGGTTTAAATACACAAGTCTATGCGCATGAAGCAATGTACATGATCATGTAGGAATTCTTTCTAGTACACAGGAAGCACGATCAACATTTGAAAAATCCAAACATCCTATTTAAAAAGACTGTTCCTTGTAAACTTGATTCACAGCTTGGTCCTACGTTCAGAAAGCTGGCGATAGATACCTCCATCACGTAGAACTGGATAAAAACCTCACGGCTGCTTGACACTGTACCAGGTTTATTATTCCCTTTTTTAACACTGTTCTTCCTGGGTTTCCTCCAATCAGGAGTTGTCCTGTCCTCACTGGCTGTGAAACAGTAGCCCTGGGGAGAGGGAGAAGGAAGTGGGCATGCTGACGCTGTGCAGTGACAAGAGAAGAGGGGCGGTTAGAACCCCTCGTGGCGGGTGTGTCATTGTCATTGCGTCACACAGTTGTCGCCCATGTCCTGTGCGTAGCGGTCGGAGATGGCGGTGCGCAGGTCGTCAATGTCCTTCCTCAGCTGGCCAACCTCCAGCAGCTTGGCCCGCAAGTTGTCCTCCACCAGGGAGTTGTCATTCTCCTCCCCTGACATGCTCATCGCTATGGGGGTTAAGAGAGAGAAATACACCGTCAGGAACCAGAGACCACATCAATGAGGCAATACTGAAATCTATCTGATGGGCTTTAGTTCACATCTACCATTGCAGGATTTCAACGAGCAGCAGGTGTGTGACTTAGTGAGTGTGAGATATGCCACATTATGAGATAGTAAGTGTATGAGTATCTTTTGGCAGGTGTGTGTATTTTTTATTATTAACTGGGTGGTTCAAGCCCTGAATGCTGATTGCTCTAATTCTGTCGGTAACCAGTTTATAATAGCAATAAGGCATCACGGGGGTTTGTGGTATATTTCCAATATACAACGGCTAAGGGCTTAGAACAGCCCTTAGCCACAGTATATTGGCCATATACCACACCCCCCCGGGCCTTAATGCTTAATTATACTGCGGCTGTGTGAAAGGCTCTGTTCAGTGTGTGAGTATAGAGAGTGTATATTGTGTATGTGCTAGGGATGGGCATTTGAAATATTGCCACTATTAGAATAATATCGTGATTGTTTTTCTCTCAGATATCCGGATAGTCAGAATACATGTGTCTTTTTTCTTGTTTGATGCGCGACAGCATAGACGATGCTGCTCTGCTTGTGCAGCAGGGCGGGGAAAGGGCAGGGGCCTGTGCCTGTTGGGAGAGAGAGAGAAAGTAGCTATACTCGCACTAGTTAGACACACTTGTTGCTGCCATAGGTTATCTATCATACAATCGATGCAAATAAGCTATTTTTTAATGGGGCGCACATCATAAACACTACATTCAAAAGTTTGCTGTTTTATTAAATGAATAATTTCATGGTACATTGCATTTGGAAAGTATTCAGACCCCTTGACTCTTTCCACATTTTGTTACGTTACAGCCTTATTCTAAAATGGATTAAATAGTTTTCCCCCCTCATCAATTTACACACAATACCCCATAATAAAAAACGGAAATATTACATTTACATAAGTATTCAGACCATTTACTCAATAGACTGCTGAGCATTTATTTATTTTTTAATCCATTTTAGAATAAGGCTGTTGAAATGTTGAAAAAGTCAAGGGGTCTGAATACTTTCCGAAGGCATTGTGTATATATATATATTTTTTAAAGGAATACTCTCTCAAGTAATTGAATACTAATGTCCGTTAGGATATTCGATTAACCGTGCCCATCCCTCTGTGTGTGTGTGTGTGTCATAGTCCTATTTGAACCTCGAAAGGCTTTGTCTGAATTAAATACTATTATCCATGTGACATGGCTACATACAAGTACTGTATATACAGTACAGTACATTCGGAACATATTCAGACCCTTTGACTTTTTCCACATTTTGTTACGTTACAGCCTTATTCTAAAATGGATTAAATAACATTTCCTCATTAATACCCCATAATGACAAAGTGAAAACAGGTTTTTAGAAATGTTTGCAAATGTATTAAAAATAAAAAACAGAAATACCTTATTTACATAAGTGAACAGACAATTTGCTATGAGACCTGAAATTGAGCTCAGGTGCATCCTGTTTCTATTGATCATCCTTGAGATGTTTCTATAACTTGATTGGACATGATTTGGAAAGGCACACACCTGTCTATATAAGGTCCCACAGTTGACAGTGCATGTCAGAGCAAAAAACAAGCCATGAGGTTGAAGGAATTGTCTGTAGAGAAGGGTACCAAAAAATGTATGCAGCATTGAAGGTCCCCAAGAACACAGTGGCCTCCATCATTCTTAAATGGAAGAGGTTTGGAATCACCAAGACTCTTCCTAGAGCTGGCCTCCCGGCCAAACTGAGCAATCGGGGGAGAAGGGCCTTGGTCAGGGAGCTGACCAAGAACTCGATGGTCACTCTGACAGAGCTCCAGAGTTCCTCTGTGGAGTTGGGAGAACCTTCCAGAAGGACAACCATCTCTACAGCACTCCAACAATCAGGCCTTTATGGTAGAGTGGCCAGACAGAAGCCACTCCTCAGTAAAAGGCACATGACAGCCCGCTTGGATTTGCCAAAAGGCACCTAAAGGACATTCAGACCATCAGAAACAAGATTCTCTGGTCTGATGAAACCAAGATTGAACTCTTTGACCTGAATGCCAAGCGTCACGTCTGGAGGATACCAAGCACCGCTCATCACCTGGCCAATAACATCCCTACGGTGAAGCATGGTGGTGGCAGCATCATGCTGTGGGGATGTTTTTCAGCGGCAGGGATTGGGAGACTAGTCAGGATCGAGGGAAAGATGAATGGAGCAAAGTACAGAGAGATCCTTGATGAAAACCTGCTCCAGAGTGCTCAGGACCTCAGACTGGGGCGAAGGTTCACCTTCCAACGATAATTAGCACACAGCCAAGACAACGCAGGAGAGGTTTCAGGACAAGTCTCTGAAGGTCCTTGAGTGGCCCAGCCAGAGCCCGGACTTGAACCCGATCGAACATATCTGGAGAGACCTGAAAAAAGCTGTGCAACAATGCTCCCCATCCAACCTGACAGAGCATGAGGGTCTGCAGAGAAAAATGGGAGAAACTCACCAAATACAGGTGTGCGGAGCTTGTGGCGTCATACCCAAGAAAACTTGAGGCTGTAATCGCTGCCAAAGGTTCATCAACAAAGTACTGAGTAAACGGTCTGAATACTTTTGTAAATGTAATATTTTTTTTATATTTTTTTTTATTAGCAAAAACTTCTAAAAACCTGTTTTTGCTTTGTCATTATGGGGTAATTGTGTGTAGATTGATGATAAAACAAATCTATTTTAGAATAAGGCTGTAACCTAACAAAACGTGGAAAAAGTCAAGGGGTACTGAATTAGTAATTGATTGGAGAAGTCAAATTGCTTTGAATCTTTGAAGGAAAGATGTCTGGTCACGAAGGAATGAAGCAGTGTCTTCTTTCTCCTCTGTTGCCTGAAGCCTGAAACCTGTGTAATCATCACTTTAAAACATCAATTTTTAACCCCCAACACGCTGCCTTCACTTCAAAGGCTGACAGTTTCTATATCTGGAGAAAACATCATTAGCTATCGGCCTCATAAATATGGGAGCCGGCAAGCCCACCAGGAGGTTCAGCCTCTCTGATCTGAGCTCTGACTGAAGGCGTAAGGATTTCTGTCTAGCTAAGCTAGCTATAGCTACATTACAGCCACTGCTGCACTCCGTCTGCTCCTTTCACAGCTCCAAACCAACGCATTTTCAAAAGAAAAGCTAACGATTCAACAGAAAAGGGAACATCATTTTCTCTGGCTCTGCGTCAATAGTTCAGACTCTTTTCAAATGCTTCCCCATGATTACAGTTATGCCAGTTGTTTGAGTAATTGCCACAGTGCAGCAGGACCAATGACGTATACACCCTGGATTGCTGATGCTATGTATTGACCATTGAGAGGCTTTGAAGCCACCAGTCGGCCAAATTGGCACACCTCAGTAGGAGCAGTCCTCCATAGGAATGAATGGAATTCTACAGTATTTCAATGAAATGTTTCAAGGACAAAAATCAATGTAATTAGGATTTTTGTTGTTGTATTGGGGACAGTAACATCAGTAACAACTAAGTAAATAGTTAAACCTTCTTAAATGTGTTAGTTTTATGTTTAGCTCACATAGTATACAGTGGAGTATGAAAGTATTCGCCCCCCTTGACATTTTTCCTATTTTGTTGCCTTACAACCTGGAATTAAAATAGATTTTTGGGGGGTTTGTATCCTTTCATTTACACAACATGCCTACCACTTTGAAGATGCAAAATATATTTTCTTGTGAAACAAGAAATAAGACAAAAAAACAGAACTTGAGCGTGTATAACTATTCACCCCCCAAAGTCAATACTTTGTAGAGCCACCTTTAGCAGCAATTACAGCTGCAAGTTTCTTGGGGTATGTCTCTATAAGCTTGGCATATCTAGCCACTGGGATTTTTGCCCATTCTTCAAGGCAAAACTGCTCCAGCTCCTTCAAGTTGGATGGGTTCCGCTGGTGTACAGCAATCTTTAAGTCATATCACAGATTCTCAATTGGATTGAGGTCTGGGCTTTGACTAGGCCATTCCAAGACGTTTAAATGTTTCCCCTTAAACCACTCAAGTGTTGCTTTAGAAGTATGCTTAGGGTCATTGTCCTGCTGGAAGATGAACCTCTGTCCCAGTCTCAAATCTCTGGGAGACTGAAACAGGTTTCCATCAAGAATTTCCCTGTATTTAGCACCATTCATCATTCCCTCAATTCTGACCAGTTTCCCAGTCCCTACCGATGAAAAACATCCCCACAGGATGGGGATGTTGTTCTTGGGGTGATGAGAGGTGTTGGGTTTGCGCCAGACATAGCGTTTTCCTTGATGGCCAAAAAGCTACATTTTAGTCTCATCTGACCAGAGTAGCTTCTTCCATATGTTTGGGGAGTCTCCCAGATGCCTTTTGGAAAACACCAAACGTGTTTGCTATTTTCTTCTTTAAGCAATGGCTTTTTTCTGGACACTTCCGTAAAAGCCCAGCTCTGTGGAGTGTAAGGCTTAAAGTGGTCCTATGGGCAGATACTCCAATCTCCGCTGTGGAGCTTTACAGCTCCCTTAGGGTTATCTTTGGTCTATTTGTTGCCTTTCTGATTAATACCCTCCTTGCCTGGTCTGTGAGTTCTGGTGGGAAGCCCTCTCTTGGAAGGTTTGTTGTGGTGCCATATTCTTTCCATTTTTAATAATGGATGTAATGGTGCTCTGTGGGATGTTCAAAGTTTCTGATATTTTTTTATAACCCAATCCTGATCTGTACTTCTCCACAACTTTGTCCCTGACCTGTTTGGAGAGCTCCTTGGTCTTCATGGTGCCACTTGCTTGGTGGTGCCCCGTGCAGACTCTGGGCCTTTTAGAACAGTTGTATATATACTGAGATCATGTGACAGATCATGTGACACTTAGATTGCACACAGGTGGACTTTATTTAACTAATTATGTGACTTCTGAAGGTAATTGGTTGCACCAGATCTTATTTAGGGGCTTCATAGCAAAGGGGGTGAATACATATGCACACACCACATTTCCGTTTCACTTTTTTTTTTTTTTCACCAATTTGAACTATTTTGTGTAAGTCCATTACATGAAATCCAAATAAAAATCCATTCAAATTACAGGTTGTAATGCAACACGATAGGAAAAACGCAAAGGGGATGAATACTTTTGCAAGGCACTGTATTTTAAAAGTATGCATTAAGGTGTCTGTAATAAATAAGTGTGACACAAATTAATGTATTCATTAAAGAGGAACTGCACCTGCTAATTTGGCCTTGCTCCTCAAGAAACGCTGTCGGCCCCCCAAAAGAGAAAATAATATATATATAAACTCAGCGAAAAAAGAAACGTCCCTTTTTCAGGACCCTGTCTTTCAACGATAATTCGTAAAAATCCCAATAATTTCAGATCTTCATTGTAAAGGGTTTAAACACTGTTTCCCATGCTTGTTCAATGAACCATAAACAATTAATCAACATGCACCTGTGGAACGGTCGTTAAGACACTAACAGCTTACAGATGGGAGACAATTAAGGTCACAGTTATGAAAACTTAGGACACTAAAGAGGCCTTTCTACTGACTCTGAAAAACACCAAAAGAAAGATTCCCAGGGTCCCTGCTCATCTGCGTTTACTTGCCCTAGGCATGCATGAGGACTGCAGATGTGGCCAGGGCCAATTGCAATGTCCGTACTGTGAGACGCCTAAGACAGCGCTACAGGGAGACAGGACGGACATCACACCTGCGGGACAGGTACAGGATGGCAACAACAACTGCCCGAGTTACACCAGGAACGCACAATCCCTTCATCAGTGCTCAGACTGTCCGCAATAGACTGAGAGAGGCTGGACTGAGGGCTTGTAGGCCCAATTTTTTTTAAATTATATATATATATATATCACACACACACACACACGCTACCAGTAAAATGTTTGGAGACACCTACTCATTCAAGGGTTTTTCTTAATATTTTACTATTTTCTACATTGTAGAATAATAGTGAAGACATCAAAACTATGAAATAACACATATGGAATCATGTAGTAGTAACCAAAAAAAAAGTGTTAAATAAATCAAAATATATTTTAGATTCTTCAAAGTAGCCACCCTTTGCCTTGATGACAGCTTTGCACACTCTTGCCATTCTCTCAACCAGCTTCATGAGGTAGTCATCTAGAATGCATTTCAATTAACAGGTGTGCTTTGTTAAAGTAAATTTGTGGAACTTCTTTCCTTCTTAATGCATTTGAGCCAATCAGTTGTGTTGTGACAAGGTAGGGGTGGTATACAGAAGATAGCCCTATTTGGTAAAAGACCAAGTCCATATTATGGCAAGACCAGCTCAAATAAGTATTATTACTTTCAGACATGAAGGTCAATATGGAAAATGTCAAGAACGGTGAAAGCTTCTTCAAGCGCAGTCGCAAAAACCATCAAGCGCTATGATGAAACTGGCTCTCATGAGGACCGCCACAGGAAAGGAAGACCCAGAGTTACCTCTGCTGCAGAGGATAAGTTCATTAGCGTTACCAGCCTCAGAAATTGCAGCCCAAATAAATGCTTCACAGAGTTCAAGTAACAGACACATCTCAACATCAACTGTTCAGAGGAAACTGCGTGAATCAATTCAAGGCACACTTAACCAGCATGGCTACCACAGCATTCTGAAGCGATACGCCATCCCATATGGTTAATCAATGTGATCTTTCCAAAAAAGGTCAAGTATTTACCTCTCCATGGTTGCAGAATCGTATCTATTTTTGCAAACTTTCTATTGAAATGAATTGTGGTAAGTTAATTCATATTTTTTGAGATATGAATACCAAGCATGTCTACTACACCATCCGTGCCCCTTTTTATTGGTAAACTACAAGGTAGTGTAAACACTGTCTTTTAACGATCCAATACGTAATATGGTACAGTACACTGACTTGATTAGTTAAATAAAAAAATTAAACACTTGTCATAATTAGGTTTTAATCCAGAGAGGCTAGAAAAGTGATCAAGATCTTCAATGAGACTTTGCAGGGATCAATTTATTATTTCACCTTTATTTAACCAGGTAGGCCAGTTGAGAACAAGTTCTCATTTACAACTGCGACCTGGCCAAGATAAAGCAAAGCAGTGCGACAAAAACAACACAGAGTTACACATAAACAAACGTACATTCAAGTTTGCGACTTAAGAAAAAACTTCAGTCATCGGCATACATTGACACTTTTGTTTTTATCCCTTGGATTTCTAACCCCTTGATGTTCTTGTTGGATCTAATTTTAATAGCTAGCATTTCAATGGCTATAATAAATAGATATGGAGATAACGGACAGCCTTGTTTTACTCCTCTTAAAAGCTCAATACATCCTGAGAAGTAACCATTATTTACTATTTTACATCTGGGGTTGCTGTACATAACTTTAACCCATTGTAGAAGAGATTCACCGAAATTAAAGTAATCCAGGCATTTTATATATAAAATCTGCTATGAAGACCAGGCCTGGTATCGTTGATGTTTCATAATGTTAAATTGTTTCAAGTAACCGTTGTACATTATCTCCAAGATATCGTCCATGTAAAAAACATGTCTGATCAGGAGGAACAATATCTGGTAAAACCTTCTTTATTCTATGTGCTATGCATTTCGCCAGGATTTTCGCATCTCTGGAAATGTTTGGTGTAGCCTACTGTTCTCCGGGTATAATGCAAGATACATTTTAAGCAAAACATTAGGAAATTTAGCAGGCTACGTTCTTTCTATGATAAACATTAGAAATATGATGGCCATGCATCATTTTTGCAAAAGACCTTGCTTTTTCATTGTAAGCTCATTTTCTTTTGTGGCTGCCAGCCAAATAGTGTTGCACTTTTCATCTGATGAAAATTAAGCTATTTTATGCCAAACGTGTTGCACTAATGCATTTTATGTGAAGGAAAACTATAGTTGCAGGCCACGGATCCTATTGAAGTAAAAAAAAACACTTGACTTTCAATAGAAAACAAGACTCCTGTCAATACACAGCTGGACTCACCTGTTTCTGCTTTCTCCCATTGTGCTATGTACAAACAAACATGACTGGCTCAACTGTTCTCGGGAACAACGGTAAGCTTCATAATGTAAAATAATGTGACACGTGAAATTAATAATGTGATCTACTTTATCTCCTAACGGATTGCACAAGTTGACTGCAGTTATTTGCTTAAAAAGTAGCTACAAATTTGTAAATGTATTGAAAAAATAGTTTTAATGGTATTGAATGTATTGAAACAACATCCCATGGATATTTCCAAATACCCCAGTATACCGTACGGTATACCGTCCAAGCCTATTTTGGATACGGCAGTAGTTTGTGGGTGGAGGTGTGTGTATGCAGAGAGGTTTGATCTAGACAGATGTACTTACATTTGATGCCCAGTAGCAGTGCCAGGTTAGGCTCCTTTCCCTGGGCCCTCTGGGTGAGGATACTACAGAGGGCCTTGAGGTCCAGCAAACACAGGGACATCTCCTTAAGTAAGGGCCCCGCCTCGGGCCCTTGGCCCCCGCTGCCCTGTCGCACCACCACGCCCTCCTCCACCTGCCTTCGGTTCTGTAGGAATACACACACACAGTGGAACACACACACTTAGAACACACACACACACTGGGTTTATTATTAAACGCTGACACTAATGCAGCAGAGCACTGGAGTGTTCATTAAATTCATGTAAAACCCATTAAATCCGCCCCAATATTAAATAGGATTTTGCGCCAGTTCAAAGTAGATAAAGTGTTGCTGAATTGAAACACAAATTGGCAAAAATCTTTGCTGTGCTTAAAAGCGTCATTGTTGTTCTCTGTCACTGTCACAATGCATTAACAACAACACATTGTAAATAGCTAGAGAAGGGAGTTTAGTCGCTCACAATAGGAACACAAGCATTTCACGGACCTGCAATAACATCTGCTAAATATGTGTTTGTGACCAATACAATTTGATTTGATAAAAACGTTTTTGTTTTTATCATAACATGACAGCCGCACTATTATTTCTAAACAGAAATGGATTTGTCCATTAAGGCTCCAGAGATTGTATTTTTGGATGAAACTGAATTTGAGAGAGAAATGCTGAAGAAGTGAGAACTGCCGCTGGCAGGCGGTGTCTAAAGCTGAGTGTGCGTGCGTGTGTGTGTACATTTGTGTGTGTTACACTCCTTTGTAACCTGTGAGGATCATTAACACTTGCACAGCCTCTCATTGGTTCTGCTTTGAAACAAAATAGTTCAAATAGACACTTTAAAATGAGTCTCTCCAAATGTCTCAAAGAACACCATGTAGTTTGGAATAATAATCACCATCCCTCAACAGGATAATGAGGCGTCATAGTAACACAAACACCCACAGAGGGGGCAGAAAGTTGTTGCAGGTGCAAAGTCATTTTAGGACCGATTATCCAAGATCCTGCTCTTCCAAGATGGAGGCCGTTTCACCACAAAAAAAACTCTCTCTCTTTCATCTCAGTTTCACACCCAAAGGCGCTTACCACTTGTTGATGCCTGGAGTCAAATCTCCCTCCTCCCCAGTCATTCTTTCTACACGCTGCTGGGGACATAGTGTGCAGCTTAAGACCCAGCCTCCACAGAGCAGTGGAGTTAAAACCACCCATACTAGACACACCACACAGACTCATCTCATCTTGTCATATCTCACCGTCCCCGCGCCGACAGCCCTTTGAGTAGTCAGAGCCAGGCAATACTCCATCCCCTCACCCTCCACCCTCCTCTCCCTCCCTCCCTCCCTCCCTCTCTCTCTCTCTCCAAACCAGCGACCTCGCTTTGTGGGAGCCGAGCCGGGGAATCTTCCAGCTGATAATTGCCTCTTGTGTCCCTGTCAGTGGGATAATGTATGATGCTGCGGCGCCAGCCACGTGTGTGCTCTCTAGCTCTCCTCTCTCCTCTGTACAGGAGACACACATGTGTGCTCTCTAGCTCTCCTCTCTCCTCTGTACAGGAGACACACATGTGTTCCCACCCTCTTCTGCCCGCCTGGCTGTCACATGCATGAATTCAGACCTTTCAGCGCCGGGCTCGTCCTCACCTTGAGACGGGCGGGGGAGGTGAAGAATGACACCATGAATTCTAATAGGGTGTGTGTGGTAGTGGTGGGAGCTGGAGGGGCCATATTGGGTTATTCATGACTTGGCTGCTATGAAAAGATCTGAGGACAAAAAGGGTCACTAGAGGAACATAATGGGGGTGAATGGACCTCTCCATCACCAGCTAAACCTGGGACAGAGCTACTGTCTGACAGGATGTGTGTGTGTGTGTGTGTGTGTGAGAGATACTCCAATCTACCCTTGGTTCTAACATGCGTTCTTTGTCCTGATCTTGTCCTCATTCTGATTGTGCCCACATTCTTAGACAGGAGTAGACGATTAAAAGGCCCACTGTGAACTGATTTTGATCAGATCTTATAAGTGTAAACTTATAGTAAACGATCAGGACCAGACCAGGACGCGTGTTAGCGGAGGGTATAAACGGGGCTAAAGAAATGTCCGCTCATTGTTTGCTGCTCCCGAGAACAATTCTACTTTGCGACGTGTACACATTTGTAGTTAGTGTTTTAGGAGAGGCTGCGCGGGGCTCATCAGCGAGGGTCTGGTTACCTGGTGGAGGGTGTAGGAGAACGCATCCAGGTCCTCGTCCTTCTCCTGCAGCTGTTGCTGGAGCTCTTGGGAGAGACATCGCTCCTTCTGCAGCCTCTGCTCTACAGCCTGCAGCAGAACAATAAGACAGCCATCACATGAAACGCCCACTATGCTGTACGATGCACGGATGACAGTGATGACTGATCGTCAGCCTCTTCTTAAACATTATCATCATCACCCACTCGCAGACACACTCAAGGACAGACACACAACATGACAACTACTAGACGACAATAGCACCTGATTGAAGCATACTGTTGACCCAAATTCAGTCTAATAATAGGGCTTACCGTCAGCTCAAGGGTCAGTTTTTCTATCTGGCTCTTCTGATTGTCTATCAGCTGAAAAAGACCAGAGCGGAATCGTAAACATCTGGTAGCTGTCAAGACTCAGCACTCTGAATGACCCTGTGTGTGTGTGCATTCGGCGTCTGACCTTGCTGGTGGTGGCTTGTTGTTCCTGTAGTCTTGCGTTCTCTACCTCCAGCTGCTTTAGGTCCAGCATGGGGAGCCGGACCCCGTCCTCAAGACACTGCTCCACCTTTTCCTGCAGGCTGGGGGAACCAGAGAGACACAACGTTAGGGCACTGTCTGTCATCAGCACAACCACAGCTAACCAGCTCTGTTTTAATCGCACTGTGACAATTAAAAACATGTTGCAATTGTATTTCTATTCCTTGGCCATACCTCTGCACAGCAGCCACCAGCTCCTTCTCCCTCTTGCACTGGGTCTCAATCAGGTCCTCTTTCTCCTGCAGCACGGTGCGGCCTTCCTCCAGGTTTTTCTCCAGACGAGCCACTGTGTCCTGCAAGCCCTGGGCCTTCCCCTGACCCTCCTCCAGCTGATAAACACACACAGCACATGAACATAACATTAGGACTGTACACACACAAACAGGCAAACACAACTAGATAAGACTCACCAAACCATACACACCAGTTTAGTGCACACAAACCCACACTATGAAATTTACATTGACTTAATTGTCTGGTTCTTATTGACCTCTGGTGGTAAAATGGTGTATTACACGATTACCATTACCAAATTGAATCTCATTAATTGTCTTGAAGAAAATTACACAAAGCAGGTTGACGATGATTTAATTATCATTACAGTTCAGATAGACAGGGCAAACACAATAGGAGACATATTAACTTAAGGTTGATCAGAGGTTATTAACAGACACTTGCTGTTAATTGACAGTATGAACTCCCCTGCCTCCTCCTCTTTCCCCTCTAGCACTACCATTAATGCAGCCTGAAATGGCTGATCTAATCATGTCTAATGGGATTAAAGAGCTGTAATGAAGAGACGCCTCCGCTCCATTACCAGGTGTTACTGTAGCTTATCACTGAGACGCTAGCTAGCAGAGATGCTAGCTGGGGCTCACTATCTGGCCATGCTAGAGGGGGCAGACATAAGGAGCTTTCTGACCAGTGACCACAAATCCAATTTCAACCAATAACCTTAACCTTTAACCCTCACCCTCACCTGGCCTTTAAGCTAAATCTTAACCCTAAAACTAAATCAAGACCATACAGGCTAGCTTATGTACTTTCTCATCATTTTTGGGGTATTCTCTAACATGGCCATCAAATGACTAAGAAGCATAGCAGAGATTCTAGCAGAGATTCTAGCAAAGATTCTAGCGGAGATGCGAGGCAAACGAGACCCCCTGAGGTGATCCTGTGGCTGGACAGGGTCTCTACCTGCTGGGCCTGGGTCTGGACCTCATCCAGGGAAGGCAGGTCAGCCAGGTACTTCTCCAGGGTCTCTATCCTCTGCTGCTTCTCCTGGTTCTGCTCACTCTCCCGCTGACACTTCTTCTTCAGGCTGTTGATGTAGCGGTCCCGCGTCTTCATCTGGAGGGCAGGATAGAGGGTTGATTACATACATTAGGGTTAGGGTTGTGGCTAGGTTAAGTGTTCCAGGGGTGTACACATCAAGCTAGAGTTAGGGTTGTGGATGAGGCTGGGGTTAGGGTTGATCCGGGGTGTAGACATGAAGCTAGGGTTAGGGTTAGGGTTGAGGCTGGGGTAAATCAAATCAAATTGTATTAGTCACATGCGCCGAATACAACCTTACAGTGAAATGCTTACTTACGAGCCCCTAACCGACAGTGGAGTTTCAAAAAATAAAGAATAAGAGATAAAAGTAACAAGTAATTAAAGAGGAGCAGTAAAAAATAACAATATATACAGGGGGGGTGCCGGTACAGAGTCGATGTGCGGGGGCACCGGTTAGTTGAGGTAGTATGTACAAGTAGGTAGAGTTAATTAAAGTGACTATGCATAGATGACAACAGAGAGTGACAGTGGTGTGGAGAGGGGAGGGGGGCAATGTGAATAGTCTGGGTAGCTATTTGATTAGATGTTCAGGAGTCTTATGGCTTGGGGGTAGAAGCTGTTGAGAAGCCTCTTGGACCTAGACTTGGCGCTCCGGTACCGCTTGCCGTGTAGTAGCAGAGAGAACAGTCTATGACTAGGGTGGCTGAAGTCTTTGATAATTTTCAGGGCCTTCCTCTGACACCGCCTGGTATAGAGGTCCTGGATGGCAGGAAGCTTGGCCCCAGTGATGTACTGGACCGTACGCACTACCCTCTGTAGTGCCTTGCGGTCGGAGGCCGAGCAGTTGCCATACCAGGCAGTGATGCAACCAGTCAGGATGCTCTCGATGGTGCAGCTGTAGAACCTTTTGAGGATGTGAGGACCCATGCCAAATCTTTTCAGTCTCCTGAGGGGGAATAGGTTTTGTCATGCCCGCTTCATGACTGACACAGTGTTCTTGGACCATGTTAGTTTGTTGGTGATGTGGACACCAAGGAACTTGAAGCTCTCAACCTGCTCCACTGCAGCCCCGTCGATGAGAATGGGGGCGTGCTCAGTCCTCTTTTTCTTGTAGTCCACAATCATCTCCATTGTCTTGATCACGCTGAGGGAGAGGTTGTTGTCCTGGCACCACACGGCCAGGTCTCTGACCTCCTCCCTATAGGCTGTCTCGTTGTTGTTGGTGATCAGGCCTACCACTGCTGTGTCATAGGCAAATATAATGATGGTGTTGGAGTCGTGCCTGGCCGTGCAGTCATTAGTGAACAGGGAGTACAGGAGGGGGCTGAGCACGCACCCCTGAGGGGCCCCTGTGTTGAATCAGCGTGGCGGATGTGTTGTTACCTACCCTTACCACCTGGGGGCGGCCCGTCAGGAAGTCCAGGATCCAGTTGCAGAGGGAGGTGTTTAGTCCCAGGGTCCTTAGCTTATTGATGAGCTTTGAGTGCACTATGGTGTTGTACGCTGAGCTGTAGTCAATGAATAGCATTCTCACATAGGTGTTCCTTTTGTCCAGGTGGGAAAGGGCAGTGTGGAGTGCAATAGAGATTGCATCATCTGTGGATCTGTTGGGGCGGTATGCAAATTGGAGTGGGTCTAGGGTTTCTGGGATAATGGTGTTGATGTGAGCCATGACCAGCCTTTCAAAGCACTTCATGGCTACAGACGTGAGTGCTACGGGTCGGTATTCATTAGGCAGGTTACCTTAGTGTTCTTGGGCACAGGCACTATGGTGGTCTGCTTAAAACATGTTGGTATTACAGACTTGGACAGGGAGAGGTTGAAAATGTCAGTGAAGACACTTGCTAGTTGGTCAGCGAATGCTCACAGTACACGTCCTGGTAATCCGTCTGGCCCCGCGGCCTTGTGAATGTTGACCTGTCTAAAGGTCTTACTCACATCGGCTGCGGAGAGCGTGATCACACAGTCTTCCAGAACAGCTGGTGCTCTCATGCATGTTTCAGTGTTATTTGATCCGGGGTATTGATATGAAGCTAGGGTTAGGGTTGGGGTTGTGGCTGAGGCTGGGATTAGGGTTGATCTGGGGTATAGACATGAAGCTAGGGTTAGGGTTGTGGCTGATCCGGGGTGTAGACATGAAGCTAGGGTTAGGGTTGTGGCTGAGGTTAGGGTTGATCCGGGGTGTAGATATGAAACTAGGGTTAGGGTTGTGGTTGAGGCTGGGGTTAGGGTTGATCCGGGGTGTAGACATGAAGCTAGGGTTAGGGTTAGGCTGGGGTTAGGGTTGATCCGGGGTGTAGACATGAAGCTAGGGTTAGGGTTGGGCTGGGGTTAGGGTTGATCCGGGGTGTAGACATGAAACTAGTGTTAGGGTTAGGGTTAAGCTGGGGTTAGGGTTGGTCTGGGGTGTGGACATGAAACTAGGGTTAGAGTTGTGGTTGAGGCTGGGGTTAGGGCTGATCCGGGGTGTAGACATGAAGCTAGGGTTAGGGTTGTGGCTGAGGCTGGGGTTAGGGTTGATCCGGGGTGTAGACATGAAACTAGGGTAAGGGTTGTGGCTGAGGCTGGGGTTAGGGTTGATCTGTGTAATATGCCCATTGCCCACCTTCTCCTCCAGCTTCTTGATGTCCTCTGTGTATTTCTGGGTGTTCTGTTTGAGGAACTCGTTGAGGTGGATGACCTCCAGCTCTGCAGCGGCCAGCTTACGGCCCAGCTCCCCGTTGTCACAGCACAGAGGGCTCATCCTGTCTGGGACCTGGGGCTGGGGCTGGGGGTGGGGCTGCAGATGGAGCTGGGGGTGTGACTGAGCCACTGGACTGTCATATGGAGACTCCTGGGTAAATAGAGGAGGATAGACATGAGTTGTCAGTCTTTTAAAGAGTTCCAGATATGTCAACAAATGGCAAAGCTTCAGACAAAGCTTAAAAATGTTAACACATGGCCAGTTGTGTATAACAGTATACTGTACTAAGTCAGACAGTTGAGCTGTTACTGTATAGGTGAGGCTTTATTACCTTAGCTTTGAGTAGATAGGGGTCGTCACAGCGCCCCTTCTGGCTCTGGAGGACCTGTTGCGCTTTCAGCTCGTTCTCCCTGATCCGAGCATGGAGCTGTAGGATCTGCTGCTTCTGTCTGGAAAACACACATCCGACATAGAATGGCAGCAATACACCACAATGTATAGCAGAAGCAGCTATACTGGTATCCAGGTAATACTTACACGTAAAAAAACTAGGTACACATTAAAATATGCAATGGTCACACAGTGCCACCTCTCTCCATTATGAATATTAGACAGGCTGGCAGTAATACAGAAAAACACAGCCAACAGGCCAATCAATGTGGAGCATATAGGACCATATATAATAATAGTATATAATAAGGCAGTTTGACTCAGTGTAAATCACTTAAATCTAATATTTCTCTCTTGTGAAGGGTGGGCCAGCTGGCTACATGCTATCCCGATGAGGCAAGCACACTTTCCTCCCCTAAACCCCGCCCTGAAAAAAAGTCACATTTATAATCAGCTCCTAAATACCTGTGTCTCTTTGCTTTGACATTTTCTGCCTTTCAGCAAAATAAAATGGGAGCGTTGATAAATGCTACCGGATCGAGATAGGAATACTAAACGCTTGGTGATTAGGTTTGCTTTCGACTGCCACCTGGTGGTGAAATTTGCCCGTTTTCTCATTCATTTGAGTCACAATTGATGGAGACATTCAATAACGAGGCACACAATTGAGAAAGCCCTCACCTTAACACCAGCCTGCTGCTAACTCAACTCATGAAGTTTCATAACGTTAGGAAACTGTTCATCCCATATCTAACAGCATGTTGTCGTATTCACAATAACACCAGTTGGCCAGGATATTGAGTGTGCTAGATTGATCTCTCCAGTTCAAAGCGGGTCCGGCCTTTAATGTCATACCAGTTCACGTGTCGATGTGGCAGGGTAGTGTCTGTGTGCTGTGTGTCTCCTCTGTTTCTCTGCCTGTATTTCCTGCAGTAACCTCAGGGTGGGTGTGTGGATGGGTGACCCTGTGCTGTCCACTCCCCTCCCCTGGCACTGCCCAGCTTGTCCTGTCAGCGCCAGCCTGCCACTCTGAAAGGGGACACCTCGGACGCGTGTGGCCGACATGCCGCCACACGGACATCTGCTCAAGGTCATTGAAAAGTGTGTGTGTATGTGTGTGTGTATGCCTCGGCTGGGTTGACAGTACCAGTGTGTGTGTGTATGTGTGTGTGTGTGCATGCCTCGGCTGGGTTGACAGTGACAGTGTGTGTGTGTGTGTGTATGTGTGTGTGCATGCCTCGGCTGGGTTGACAGTGACAGTGTGTGTGTGTGTGTGTGTGTGTGTGTATTGTGTACATGCCTCGGCTGGGTTGACAGTGTGTGTGTGTGTGTGTGTGTGTGTGAACATGCCTCGGCTGGGTTGACAGTGACAGTGTGTGTGTGTATGTGTGTGTACATGCCTCGGCTGGGTTGACAGTGACAGCGTGTGTGTGTGTGTACATGCCTCGGCTGGGTTGACAGTGACAGTGTGTGTTTGTATGTGTGTACATGCCTCGGCTGGGTTGACAGTGACAGTGTGTGTGTGTGTGTTTGTATGTGTGTGTACATGCCTCGGCTGGGTTGACAGTGTGTGTGTGTATGTGCATGCCTCGGCTGGGTTGACAATGTGTGTGTGTATGTGTGTGTACATGCCTCGGCTGGGTTGACAGTGACAGTGTGTGTGTGTATGTGTGTGTACATGCCTCGGCTGGGTTGACAGTGACAGTGTGTATGTGTGTGTACATGCCTCGGCTGTGTTGACAGTGACAGTGTGTATGTGTGTGTACATGCCTCGGCTGTGTTGACAGTGACAGTGTGTATGTGTGTATACATGCCTCGGCTGGGTTGACAGTGACAGTGTGTATGTGTGTGTACATGCCTCGGCTGTGTTGACAGTGACAGTGTGTATGTGTGTATACATGCCTCGGCTGGGTTGACAGTGACAGTGTGTGTGTGTGTGTACATGCCTCGGCTGGGTTGACAGTGACAGTGTGTGTGTGTGTGTGTGTGTGTGTGTGTGTGTGTGTGTGTGTGTGTGTGTGTGTGTGTGTGTGTGTGTGTGTGTGTGTGTGTGTACATGCCTCGGCTGGGTGGGCAGTGACAGTGTGTGTGTGTGTGTACATGCCTCGGCTGGGTTGACAGTGACAGTGTGTGTGTGTGTGTGTGTGTGTGTGTGTGTGTGTGTGTGGGTGTGTGTGTGTGTGTGTGTGTGTGTGTGTGTGTGTGTGTGTGTGTACATGCCTCGGCTGGGTTGACAGTGACAGTGTGTGTGTGTGTGTGTGTGTGTGTGTGTACATGCCTCGGCTGGGTTGACAGTGACAGTGTGTGTGTGTGTATGTGTGTGTGTGTGCATGCCTCGGCTGGGTTGACAGTGACAGTGTGTGGCCCATAGAAATGAATAAAGGATGTCAAAGACTGAGAGACTGCAGTGCTCTAACTGTCCACCGGGCAATAGCAACCAGAAGGGACACTCACGGAATGTTCTTTCCTTCCAATGTGACGAACAGAGTCAGACACCGTGCTGGAATATAATGAGGTACATACTGACTCAGTCCGACTGTGTACATTTGCTGCTCAGAAGCCTTGGTCCAATATAATAATGTTAAGATTCAGATGTGTTTCTCCTAGAATAGTTTTGGTGTTTTTTTCCCTCCAGCCTCAATGAATTCCCCTGCTTGGCCCAATGACTCACTACTGCACCTCTGCTGGTTTTAAACGCCCCTGTCCTCTGCCGTGCATTTCTGACCTGTCAATCTCCAGCTCTCTCTGTCGCAGAAGGCCCTCTTTGATCTTCACCAGCGTGTTCACAGGAAGGGAGGCTCCGCCCAGCATCTGCACAGGAAACACACACATCGGTCAGCACACTTAACATCTACTCAACAAGCAGATCCACATCGTTTGTCATCGTCGTCATTATCTTCATTATAATCAAACTAAAGATTTAACAAAGAGACACCATAATGCCATTTCACATTTATAACCTAAATGTAGTCCCTATACAAAGACATGAGCCACAGCTTATCTGCAAGCGCTGGGCCTTCACACATTCCAACAGTATATCCTTTATAGCCCTCCTCTATACAGGAGTGTGGGTAGGGTGTCATGGACGGGGCGTTTGGGCGGGCGTCTCTTCAACATTGCATCAGTGAGTGACTAATCTCCTATAGCATAACAAGGTCTCTGTGCCAGATGGCTGGGCTGCTGCAGGGCCCCTGGTAAGAAGCTGTCACAGGGATCACGATATGGGTCAGGTATGTCCTCACTATCTACTACTGCAGGGGCACAGGGCACAGGGGCACAGGGCAGAGACAGACATATCACGTTCAGTAGGCATGAAATAGAAAATCATTTGAATCGGAAAGATGAAAATGGGTGTTCCTATTGGACAAATTCAGTTACTGAACACATCCCGTACTATTATAATCTGGTCTCAGTCTCCATAAGATTGAAGGTTAGGAGCTTGCAACATCTAAGTCTTTATTTCTATACTCTCAAACCATATCTGAAACCCTGAAGAATCCCATAGGTATTCTAATATGGTGGACGGGACAGTGTGTCTACAACAGACTTCAGGCTTAGTCACGGGTGGTATGGTGGTGCTATGGCGCTATGTGCACAAACAATGCACACCAATCATATGGATCCTGGACACAAGAGCCATTACCACATACTGCGTTCTGCTTATCTGATGCGTGTAACCCCTCGGTTATTGTCTGTTCATTTTTTCTTCTTCTCCAGTGACAGTCGGACTTTGAGTTGCCCTGCCTGCCACCAGGTTAAAAATACCTCTCCTATTAATGCCCTAGATATCTCTAGCCCTGGTAAAAGGACCCACTCCTGTGAGGCTTTGCCCCCCCCCCCCCCCCCACATGCCCTGATAGGAACCAGGGTAGGAAGACATCACAGGAGATTGGTGGCACCTTAATTGGGGAGGACGGGCTCGTGGTAATGGCTGGAGGGGAAATCAGTGGAATGGTATCAGATACATCAAACACATGGTTTGATGCCATTCCATTCGCTCCGTTCCAGCCATTATTATGAGCCGTCCTCCCCTGAGCAGCCTCCACTGGCAGACATCCATCCGTCCCTGACTCCAGATCCACTTCACATAGCTTAGCCTATTTTTAACAAACCATTGTGTGACTGTGGCCACAGCAGCGGGCAGAAACAAGCAGAGACGTGTCCACTGTATCCTGGTAAGATAAGCTAGTACACATGGGCTCTCAGAACTCAGCAGATAGGAGATATTACAAAAGGGCCCCAATAAAAAGGTAGGGACACTGCTGTACTGACAACAAACAAGCTGGAGGGAAACATGGGGAGTTTCCACAACACTGTATGAGGAGGCCAAGCCAGGACAGGCCAGGGTAAGACAGGATAGGCCAGTGGGGCCCACAGGGACTGGCCTGAATTCTGGATCCCACTGCTGGCTTCGGCCCTCTCATCACAATATCACCACACATGATGGTTTATGTGTTTTTCTGCAGAGGAAACGGAGGGAAGCTCCGACTCTCTTTTGTTTTAGGCTGGTCTAAACCCAACCTAAATAGCGAGCATGACAAACTGAGGAGGTGTCGCCTGTGTAGAGGACACTCAGTGTGTCTCTGGGGACGGCAGAGCACCAAACTGCCACTACAGCCTTCAGGGAGCAGGAACACCACCCAGGGAGCGGAAGTCAGCATGAAAAAATCATGAAAATGACGGTCAAGTTTGTGCATTAGTATGTGCTAAAAATGAAATGGCATTGTACGCTGGAGGCCTTTCTCTGGGAATCAATGGTGAAAGAGAGGCTGTCCACTTGCCTGCCAAGTTTATAGAAAGAGAAAGACAGAGCGAGCGAGAGAGAGAGAGTATGTTAAGAGAAGGTGGGTGGGGTGCAGTTAGTTTGTCGCCATGCAGTCGGAGGCTCTTGGGCTGGGGGGGATTTACTTTAACATTAGGGATGAATGGCTGATCTGGGGCATAGCTGTCCCCACCAGCTGATAGCAAAGCCCAACACAAAGCAACACCCAGCGCCCTCTGACTGAGGTCATGGCCATGGGCGCAGCAGGGGTGATGTTATCACTGCATGCCTGCTAACCCCGCACCACACACTCTTTCTTCATTGGTTTAATACCAGAGGAAGCCTACTCCCAGCACCAGGCCCTAGACCCAGTATCAGGCTCCCTCACGTTGTCACTAGACCTAGAGCAGGAGCATACTGTATATCTCCGGTTGTCCGGCAACAGGTTTTTCAGTGTTCCACCTAATGACCATATTGTCGCTTTCTTCCTCCACACAGTCATTTCAACCAATTACAGTTGAAATGCAGTAACAGCAACAGCTGCTCCCAGACAGACCCAGACATTACACTGTGCTGCTGCCTGCTGAACTCTGCCAAACGACAAGACAGTTTCATTTAGATGCCTGGGGAGCTGGGTTTATTCATCTGTACCACACAGGAAGATGGAAACACGCACACACCCACACACAGGCATGCACACACCAAACTAACGAACCAGAAACCGAATCATCTTTTATAATGTGTCCCACATACGCCAGTGTATTTCAAGTTCAAAGCATTCTTACTGGGAGGTGGTCTTTAATCCTGTCAAAAGACTATCTTCCTGGCAGAGCTTATTACTTAAAGTAACTGTCCTGTGTTTCCCGATTTTTATGAAATATGACCTATAATTGGTTACAATATGAGTGAAATAGTTTTCCTTTAAAAAGTTTTCAATTAAGTATGTTAAAAAGCAGCTTTTCTTTGTTGGAATGGTGTGGGCGTATACCAGTCGTTAAAAATATTAACGCGAGTAGACCGCTGATTGGCCAGGACATCGTCCTCTAGGCCGCTGATTGGCCAGCTCATCCTCCTCAAAAGTATGACATCATACTCTATCAGGAAATAGCAAGCATTTTTGAAACGGTCTGTTTGAGATGCAAGTTTGAGGCGGGGTGTTTTTCTTCCATTTTATGCTTTGACAAATAGGAGTATAGGATGAGTCAACAACATTATTTGGGTATGAGTTAACAAAATATGAACTTCTGAAAGTGAGATTTTCACTGGACAGTTAATTTAAAGGATCAGATCAGATTACAGCAACAAACGGTCTGTTTGCTGCTGTAGGTAAATCTATTAGGCCCACTGGTCAAAGGTGCTATTGGCTAGTTAGCATAGCGAGGCTTGAGTTACATGTAACGGCTATGACCCAGGTTAGCCCTGAAGTGGACTTGCTAGCTTGTTAGCACCTACTGCTACTACATCTCACTAGCTAGATTTACAAAATCTCTCACTAGCTTTCTCACACTTCTACTAGGCCTACATATTATGTACTGTAGTCCTGGATTTAGCCATACAATCTTTAATTGCATCCATTTAAATTGAGTAGAATTTGTAAAATTGTCAAATTTCCCAACAGAAACGGCCTAGCCTGTCTCTCTCCACTCTCTCCATCACCAGACGAGGTCAGCATTTGGCTTTGGGCCTGGTTTCAGCTGCATCTATGTTACCAATTAAAATGAACCTGGCACATTGGGAACAACAAAACTTTGTTCCCAATGAATTCTTGTGGAGATGCCTGACTAAATGACACCTGGGAGCCAAGCAGGCTAATAACTGTAGCTCGCTCTGTCCATCTCTCTGTCTCACTGCTGGAGAGGAGGTCGTCTAGGAGCGCCCTGGAGACTTGACAGGCAGGCAGGCTGACTCATTATACTGTAGTATGGTGGGGCAATATGGAGGAGAGAGACAAGCCATATTCTCTCTCTCTCTCTCTCTCTCTCTCCCTATTTACCTCTTTCTGAGTCTCTCTCTCTCTCTTTCTCTCTTTACCTCTTTCTGAGTCTCTCTCTCTCTCTCTATCCCCTGGCTACTGCCGTGGCGAGGCGAGCGCCACTCTATCACATAGCACAGCTAATCTGCTGCCAATTCCTAGAACGTTATCGCCCCTGCCGCCCTCCTTCCAGGGCCCTCCAGTGCAGACACCCCAGCTTTCAGCACTCTCTCCCAGCCTTGCACACTGACACACACCTCCCCCTCCACCTCTCCTACCCTAATGGGGATACATTGGGACTGCCGTGATCTGAGCATTGCAAATGCATTAGACTTTACCTTTACATTTGTATTTTTAAATGTTTTATTTAACCTTTATTTAACTAGGCAAGTCAGCTAAGAACAAATTCTTATTTACAATGACGGCCAACCAGAAGAAGCCTCCTGCGGGGGACGGGGGCTGGAATTATAAATAAAAATATAGGACAAAACACACATCACAACAAGAGAGACACCACAACACTACATAAAGAGAGACCTAAGATAACAACATAGCATGGCAGCAACACATGAAAACACAGCATGGCAGCAACACATGAAAACACAGCATGGTAGCAACACAACATGGCAGCAGCACAAAACATGTCACAAACATTATTGTGCACAGACAACAGCACAAAGGGCAAGAAGGTAGAGACAACAATACATCACGCGAAGCAGCCACAACTGTCAGTAAGAGTGTCCATGATTGAGACTTTGAATGAAGAGATGGAGATAAAACTGTCCAGTTTGAGTGTTTTTTGCAGCTCGTTCCAGTCACTAGCTGCAGCGAACTGAAAAGACGAGCGACCCAGGGATGTGTGTGCTTTGGGGACCTTTAACAGAATGTGACTGGCAGAACGGGTGTTGTATGTGGAGGATGAGAGCTGCAGTAGGTATCTCAGATAGGTGGGAGTGAGGTCTAAGAGGGTTTCATTAATAAGCAGTGGGTCTTGCGACGGGTATACATTCGGGGTGTACATCTAAGAAATGAAGGTGTGTCTGCAGATACACCATATTCTGACTTTGACTTAATTCCATCATAATTCCACCACATTTATTCAGCGAGCGCAAGGGACCCACCTCTACCAAGCCTGTTACGCACCTTCATAAAGGGAAGTCTGAATACCAACTACTGAGAAGTGCTTAGGAAAGGCGTCATTTCCTAAGTCGGAATCGGGCCCTTAAAGCATAGAGCATGGCCTTGACACACATACAGCCAGAGGACACGCCAGCTGCAGCTCACCGTGGCCCGCCCTGGCCCTTAGTACCTGCCTCTCTCTGTGTAAGCATACACATGGCTGCTATATGCACTGAACACAGGTTTCCAACTAACCCCAAAGCCCACAGAAGGCCACAGTTAACGAGAGACCCATGCTGTGCTTAGACTTTAATGAACTAGCTAAACAACATCAACAGCTTCCATTATAGATGTGGCTGGTTGGAGATCTCTCTCTCTCTCTCTCTCTCTCTCTCTCTCTCTCTCTCTCTCTCTCTCTCTCTCTCTCTCTCTCTCTCTCTCTCTCTCTCTCTCTCTCTCTCTCTCTCTCTCTCTCTCTCTCTCTCTCTCTCTCTCTCTCTCTCTCTCTCTCTCATTATGAGCATTGAAGAAGTTCTCTCTCATGTAATGGATACGGAGCAGATTTTTTTTTATACATTTTTTTATTTCACCAGGTAGGCTAGTTGAGAACAAGTTCTCATTTGCAACTGCGACCTGGCCAAGATAAAGCAAAGCAGTGCGACAAAAACAACAACACAGAGTTACTTTACCTAGCAGAGACTTGTAGATGACCTGGAGCCAGTGAGTTTGGCAGCAAGTATGAAGCGAGGGCCAGCCAACGAGAGCATACAGGTCACAGTGGTGGGTAGTATATGGGGCTTTGGGGACAAAACGGATGGCACTGTGATAGACTGCATCCAATTTGTTGAGTAGAGTGTTGGAGACTATTTTGTAAATGACATCGCCGAAGTCAAGGATCGGTAGGATGGTCAGTTTTACGAGGGTATGTTTGGCAGCATGAGTAAGGGATGCTTTGTTGCGAAATAGGAAGCCGATTCTAGATTTAATTTTGGATTGGAGATGTTTAATGTGAGTCTGGAAGGAGAGTTTACAGTCTAACCAGACACCTAGGTATTTGTAGTTGTCCACATATTCTAAGTCAGAACCGTCCAGAGTAGTGATGCTGGACAGGCGGGCAGGTGCAGGCAGCGAATGGTTGAAGAGCATGCATTTAGTTTTACTTGCATTTAAGAGCAGTTGGAGGCCCCGGAAGGAGAGTTGTATGGCATTGAAGCTCGTCTGGAGGTTAGTTAACACAGTGTCCAACGAAGGGCCAGAGGTATACAGAATGGTGTTGTCTGCGTAGAGGTGGATCAAAGAATCACCAGCAGCGAGAGCGACATCGTTGATGTAAACAGATGATGATGAGAGGGTTTGGGAGAATGCCGTGCAGAGACACAGTAGGTATAAATGGAGTGTGTGTATGAATGCATGTACTGTATGTGTGTATGTATGTGTGTGTGTGTGTATGTGTGTGTGTGTGGAGAGTACAATCGGTAAACAGCGCAAATGCGTAATGCTTTATTAAACCTCTAATGAAGGGCACCGACCGCTGGCATCCGACACCTGTGTGGGCATACCTGTGCCACCGCAGGAGGGGGTGCCAGGTGTTCCAAGAACAGTACCACCCAAGCCAGAGAAAAAAGGGACAAAGCATGTCGTCCCAACTTCGTTCGCCCCCCCGTCGCCCTTCCTCCTTCTTCAAAGCAACGGCCATATAAAAAATGCACTATTCTGAGCTTGTTTTGATCGAGTCAAGACCCAGCTAAACGCTCCTTTTAAGGAAGAGCGGAGGGCCGAAAAGGCACGATTTGTTTCTGTTTTGGGGCTGAAAACTGTGCAGGAAAGATTTTCAGATTCAGAGCCCCTGGAGAGATTGATGACCACTCTGTTTCCTCTGATACAGTCAGGAACACAGAGAGGACTGACTGCATGAAACGGCAATAGACAGTCCAAACAAACAGAGTCTATGCGGGTTAGGAAGCACACACACAACGGAAGCCAGAAAAGCTGAAAGGGAACAAACTCTCAATAAGACACAAGTAAGCGACGTGGCTGAGGATTGATTCAATCTCGGAAACTCTCCTGAGAGAGAAAAGAAGCACAGCAACCACAACATTGTGCTTTTTCAGCTGTGGCTGCGCATCACTTTCATGACTGACAATCAGCCTGTGTTTGCCATTTCAGAATGACTAAGTATGACCTGATAGAGACAGTGAAGACACACAGGTCAAACTCCTCAGGGTTCAGATGGTTTAGGTCCTCCAGCAGAGGGAAAGAGAGACCCTGTTCAGAACGAGTGGTACTAGCCAGGTGAGAGAGGGGAGGCCGCTCTGCCCATCCGTGCCCTCCTCTTCCAAAATGGAAGGATAAACAGACCACATAGCAGCGATGCCACTCCCCCAGGCAGCTACATCCCTCTCTCCCCCTCTCTCTCCCTTCCCTCTCTCTTCTCTACTCTCCGCCCATCTGCTTTTCCTCCCATAAACAAGGTGACATAGTGTAGAGTGCTGCCAGAGAACCTCCTCGCCTGCTGCTGCTGCTGAATCCACAGCCTTTCTCCCAGCCTCCTCACCAGACGGTCTGTGACCTCCAGATCAACATCTATCCATCCATCTATCCGTCCATTCCACTGGAGCAGGTAAGTGCACAGGCCTGACGAGAATGACAACTTAAGTGCTGTAAAGAAAGCAATATTGTAATATTGTTCCAGCTATACGATGATATCGACATTACCTTGAAACTCATTTCTGCGGGGCTCCAAAGAATTCCCTAAGTATAATTTATTCACAAGGTCAAGCACTAATAGTTCAAACGGATAAGACTCACAGAATACTTAAGCAACTGTATTTGTCTCTCAAGCATTGATTGATCTTGCAATACGCAATAGTGTTGTCATGAAGGCTATATCCTGAGACAAAGGTATCCTGACGTTTAGGATGTAGTACTGAACTTAACTGTCCTACTGTAAACAAACAGAGCAGCGCGCACACACACACACACACACACACACACACACACACACACACACACACACACACACACACACACACACACACACACACACACACACACACACACACACACACACACACACACACACACATCAGCGGCTAGCCGTGACCTATCCACAACACACACATTTGCATCTGGCAAAGGCCTGGAATTTGCATTGATTGAAATGAGCAGACAGGACACAAAGGGAGTCTGTAGACAGGGAAAGGTTACTGCCAAACAACCAACCAACACTAGAGGAGAGAACTGGAAATCACATGGGTTTATCATGAAAATGGCCCTCTCTAGCTTGCCTCAGTGCAGTGAATCTACCGGTAATCATTTCTCATATTCCTTGTAATCCTATATTTCAATACCAGGTGGAAGAGGCTGTTATGAAGATACATTTTGTTTGAATAGAACAGACATTTTGTGGTTGTCAACTGACCATTGTTCACACTGCTATGTGTACCGTAATTGGGACTGTATAACATTTCACGTATGCCCTCTCCTGGGCCACACAACCAAAGCAATGCCCACAGCTCCCTGTGCATCGCTGTGTGATGCCATCATGGAAAGTTCAGTGCTGGGGGCCAAGCCCATTGAAAGCTTTCCTCCCTCTCCCTCCAGATGACTCATTTTCACAGGAACTACGCCAAGAGAGCAGAAAAAATAAATAAAACGAACATTATTGGCCTGTGAACGCTTCTGCCAGGTTTCAGAAGGATTTCCTTCTTAGGTTCGATTCGATTTCATGTTCAGCTTTGTTTTTCACCCACTGGCTCCGTCGCTCCATGTGGACTCTTTCATGGAGAGGAATGGCGGGTTTGGGTTTACAATCCAAACAACGTCCCCATAGGGTTTCAATAACAGCCTCTATTAGTTTGTCATTTCATCCTGCTGTGTCCTTGGCCTCCCCTTCAGAATGCCCTTGTAAGGGTGGGTGAATCCAGGGGGCAGTGAATGAGTAGACGGTGACATGTTTAGTAGTGCCAGGGGAGAGGCTATTATTAATGAACTTATCATATCCCCTTGTCCTGACATGAGGAGAACAACTCCTGACCACCCCAGAGTTGAAGGCTTGGGGGCATTTGGTGTTGACATGCCGCTTGATTGCCACTCATCGCTGAAGGCATGGCGCGTTAAGCAAACCCATGTGTCATGTGACCAGGGTGAGGGAGGTATGTTTGTGCCAGCCTGGGCTCCGACGTCATTCACTAGTAACCCCTCTTACCCAGAACCCTCCAGTTCCTTTTAGGCTGGGGGGATCCTGTGATCTTCTTGGAACACCGGGGTATAGCCTAGCGTTCCTCTCAACCACAATGGAACGTAAAACAACACGACTCAAAACATGTAGAAAGATAATGATCTCTTAGCAGAGATGTATTAGATGCTATAGTGGACAGAAGAAAGGCCCTTAATCCTCACAGACTCATTATCAGGACTCTAGCGAGATTCCTCCGATTCTACATCCTAACCCATTAAATCCGCACGCTCTCCTACACCCAACCCATGCTTTGCACGCGCACTTCCCCTCCCTCCACACTGGTGGTGTTCACGAGGTCAGGTCAGAGGGATGTTTAAAGAGGGGTTTAGGTTTGGCTAGTGTCGAAATGGACTCCACCTCTTTGAGATAGCCAAAGGTCAGCCCTAAGAATACCCGCTGGCACATAGCTGGAGCCGGGCAGATAACTGCTGTCAGCAGGTCTTCAGCGGGCCTGGCCGCCTCCTCGCCTTGCATCTCCCTCCCCTCTACTCTGGAGCAGGCCATGGGTAGTCTGACTCAGAGAGGCAGGGAACCAGCAGGGACCAGGGGCAAAGCTGGGAGAGTGACCCACAGATCCTCACCTTTCCTGGGCATGCCTGTCACTGAGGAGCCCCTGAGGGGAGAGAGGATTCTGGAAGAAGAGATAAGGCCTGTGCGGACGGACTAGAGAGAAGTAGGGCTGCTCTGACGATCACAATCCAGTGTGTATATTCTCGACACAAAATGGAGGACAGCTTTAGCCACAGTAATATCTCCAACAGCACCCTCACCGTCACTGAGATTAGAGGTGGTTTGAATGGCTTCATCTCCAGTTAGAAGTGTTCTGCGTTCCGATAAGGCGTGTCATCTCCAGCAGGTTTTTCCTTCCATATTCTGCCAGAGGGAATGCGGTGGAGCCAAATAGGACACACCACGTACAGCACCTACTCACTTCCATGTTGGAGTTGTCAAAGACCCAGCAGGGAAGTGGGCTATTAATTTATATGATGTCTAAAGCTGTCACAGTACATAGAAAACACACATTCCACATAAAATCATCGAGCTAAAGCATCGCATCCTTCAAGAACCCTGACAATATTCTAGTATTAAAATTAACCAAAATATACAAAAAAACAAGTAACATACACCATGAATACCAAACTGCCACCATCCAGGGTACAAACATCTCTTCAAACCTAGCTTCCGACTCACAACTTATGAACCCCATTGAGAGAAAAGTACAAAACCGGTTTCCTTTTTAGAAAACATTGCGGTGCGTCCTTCACAGAATAAGCCCAGATAAGATCGGCCAAATCCAGTCAGCCATTTATAGAGAGGAATGAATTATGGGAGACGACAGGAGGTTGGAGTCCATTTTATTATCATTCCATTATCCTCCCCTCTCTGTTGTTTTGACCTTGAGAGGAGGGCAGAGCAGTACAAACACGTGACACTAGAGAGCAGACTCAGTGGGGATAGGAGATCTGTGATTGATTATAAGGCCTGAGGTTATGGGGCCCCAAAGTGAGTGACGTTTGATTATATAGATTAAAAAATGATGTTGTATTGTAACATACACTGGATAGCTGCAGTGAAATGTGTTGTTTTACAGGGTCAGCCGTACTGTTGGGCATGAAGGGGATGGGTGGGGTATCTTGCCCTCCAGTTGAACCAATTGTTAATGAAACTGAATGTGACTGAAAATGTTATTCTGACTCCGTTAACAGTATTTCTTTGTCTGTGTTTTCTGCATGCTCACTGACTCCACTTTCTCTGCTGCTCCCTCCCCCCAGCGCAGCTCCTCCAGACCCCTGGGCCCTGGGACCACTTCTCTCACCTCCCTCCGTCACCGCCCCGCCACCACTCTCCATCCTCTGCACCACCCCTCTGTCCACCTGTCCTAGAGTACGCTCTCGCCCCTCACTGCCTAGCGCCCAACCCCACAGAGCCCGCCCCAAGCCCCAGCCAGCCCCAGCATGGATAAGGTGCAGCACACGATGCGCTCGGCCATCCGCAGAGCCTCCATGGCGGTGGACGTGCCCCCCCAGGCCAGGCAGAATATGCAGGAGCTCTTTGTCAACTTCAGCCTCATCCTCATCTGCCTGCTGCTCATCTACATCATCGTGTTGTTGATGTGAGGGCCGAGGGGGGGGCCGGGAGGGGCCAGGTGCCACACTACAGCCCAACAGGGCCATGCACTCTTCAAGAGGGCCAGACAATGAAAGGGGAGAGGAGGGGAGGGGATTGGGTGGCAAACATGGAGATTATCTTAATATTTTGTAAAATGGTTTTGAATTTGCAGGAATTAGTGTAGGATAAGATCAGATATACTGTTTTGTAGAGTCTAATAATTCTGCATGATTTATTTTAATGACTTATACAATCAGACACTATAATACTATAAAGTTGCAGTGTGAGAGTTGCAATAGAAGATTGTTGTTCCCAGATGCAGTATACACTCCCCTACATATTTATTTGCACAGTGAAGCTAAAGTAACAGGGGCATAAATATCCTACCCCACCAAAGAAAATGCTAATGAGAGGCTAGCATGTTTTGGCGGCATGATCTTTGTCCATCTGTTACTTTCTCAATCATCATTGTTCACGATTCATTCGTGATTATCCGTAACCGTGGTAGCACCCGCACGTTAATGTAGAAGTGTTCAGAAACATATTCTATTGTTATTCACGATACAAGGGACTCCAAAATGACACAATAAATGATTTACCAATCATTGAGCGCACCATCATCCGAAACACTACTAAAACAAACTGCAAATGCATCCAACGAGTTTGTAGAGTCACAAGCATGATGTGGTCATTGCGTGCCAGGAATATGGGACCAAACACTAAACTTTGGACTAAATTGAATACACTATTCTAAGAGTAGAGGAGTTAACCCCCATGTCCTGTCTGAATTCCCAATCTGGCCCTTATACAGTACCATCACAGTCACCTAATTATCCCCGGTTTACAATTGGCTCATTCATCCCCCCTCCTCTCCCCTGTCACTATTCCCCAGGTCGTTGCTGTAAATGAGAACGTGTTCTCAGTCAACTGACCTGCTAAAATAAGGGTTCAAATACTTATGACACCTTCAAATGCGGGGGGACTAGACACATAAAGTGCTTTCATTTCTAAACGGTAAACAGATATGTAGGAAAATACCCTGAAATAAAAAGGGGACATTCTGTACTGTCGCCTGATAAAACTTTTGACCTCAAATCCAAAATGCTGGAGTATAGAGCCAAATTAAACCTTTTAGCCTCACTGTCCAAACAAATACGTAGGGAAGTGTACGTTAAAGTTGTGTGCACACGTGTCACCCTCCTGTACGTCTGTCATCCCTCACAGTGACTCTTAACCTACAGCCCCCTACTGCCACCTGGCTATACTGACACACTACAGTGCACTGCTGAAATAAACTTACTGACAATGTTAACCCAAGGGAATCTGATTTGTATATATGTGTGTGTGTGTGTGTGTGTGGGTGTGTGGTATGTGTGTGTGTGTGTGTGTGTGTGTGTGTGTGTGTGTGTGTGTGTGTGTGTGGTATGTGTGTGTGTGTGTGTGTGTGTGTGTGTGTGTGTGTGTGTGTGTGTGTGTGTGTGCGTGTGTGTGTGATCATATGTGTGTCTGCGTGAACCAGTCTCTCACTGGGCCCCTGTTTTCCCCTCTCAGACCTCTGTAGCTGAACCAACAACCACCACAGCTTCAGTGAGGGCTAAGCAGGGAGATGTAATCTGCATCCATCCAATCATCCATCCATCACTAGCCTTCCTGAGGAACCTTCCAGAAGACCCCCCCCCCCCGAACTGAAGAGCTTTGACCAGAAATTGATCACTCTGCCTGGGGTATCTGCAGCCTGAACCCAGCCTCTCCATGTCGAGTGTCATCATGGATCTGGTCAACAACCGCGGCCTCAACCTGATGCTCAACTTCCTGCTCATCGTCATCGTGTTGCTCCTCATGCTTGTCCTGGTCAAGCTCATGTAACCGCTGACCTCTGACATCATGGCTTACAGTAGTTAGGTTGAGCAATTCCAGTCCCCAAGGGCCACAGAGTCTGATGGGAGTCCCTCTACCTCTGATTTGATCATATAAATACACCATGGCTTCGACTAATTACTATTCAACAGTTGTTCATCCACAGCATCAAATCACTGAATAAAGGCTGCGAACCTGCTGGATTAGAATCCAAGATCTTGAGCTTTTGGAAAGAAGAAAAGTCTGGGATTCCATGAGATCGTAACACGAGACGGCAAGATTCAAAATATGACAGGAGGATGAAGCTCCATCCACCGATGGTAGAGAATGTAAAAAATGTTGGCATGGGAGAATCAATAGCATGCCCTGCTTCTGTTTAGCTGACCTCCCCCTAGTGGTAGAATCACCTAACTGCACCACATTTCATTCTGGCCAATGGTTTATTTTTAAGTATGCCATTCAGCAGACACTTTTATCCAAAGTGACTAACAGTCATGCGTGCATACATTTTACGTATGGGTTTATATGAGCCATAGAGAACAAGCTCTTTAAAGCTTTTACACTCACAGTCAGACTATTCAAAGCTATTAAGACCAAAGCACAGAACACGAATGATGCCACTGACAAATGAAATGGAACTGAAAATGATTAAAGCTGCAATATGTTGGGTGACCCTACACAATTCACATAGAAATGTGCGTTATAGATCTGTCATTCTGATTGAAAGCTAATCTAATCTGTTGTATGTGTGCTATTTCTATGCTTCCCATTTTTTTGTCTTTTACTTTCTTTTTCAGCTACAAACGGCTGAAAATACAATATTTTTGGTTATGGAAAATATATTTCACAGCGGTTTAGACAATACAATGATTCTCTACACTATACTTTCTTGTTTGCCACATAAACTGAAATTAGGCAAACTAGTATGCGATATTTAAAGGCCCAGTGTATTCAAAAACGTGAATTTCCTGTTTTATATATATATTTCCACACTATGAGGTTGGAATAATACTGTAATATTGTGAAAATGATAATGCCCTAGAGCTGTTTGAAAGGATTGCCTAAAATTTCTGCCTGTTTTGGTTGGATGGAGTTTTGGCCTTCTATGGTGACATCACGATGCGGTAAATTAGATAATAGACCAATGAGAAAGAAGAGTTCCAAACGGCTCTGAAAATAACAGCTCATTTTCAGTTTCCCCCTCCCCACTCAGACCACTCCCAGACAGTCACAGCAAAATTCTTGCTTGAGAAATTGCCCTTTGCTAAGAAGCAATTTTTTAACCATTTTAAATGAAAACAATCACAAGTTAGATAGATAAAAACAGCTGCATATGACCTTTAAAGTTATCAGTCCTTTGTGGTGTGATATAATCTCTTGCACTCACAGAGTAACTGTTGAGTTAGGCCGTCCCTTTGGAGACGGTTTGCTTTTCATCTTTTTGTGTCCAGTTGCTTTTGAGCACAGTATGAGTTTTAGCATATTCACAGCACATTCTTCACTCAATAAAAATGGGTATGTAAGTGTAAACTGTTCGGTGAGAGATATAATATTGTTATTGCGATATCCTAACATAATGGTGTGCTGTAAATGTTTTAGTGCCCAGTAGTAAGACTCGACTCATTTATTTTGGCAGATTAAGACATAAATACAGAGTAAATGCACCAAACACGTCCAGCTCTAGCTCTCTGAAGATGAAACTACTGTAGAACGGTTGTCTATCTGCAGGCACTGGCTCCACTGTTCACTTTCTTACGCCACAACGCATTTTGTAAAGAATGTTATAAAATAAAGATAAAACACACAAACCATAAAGAGTTTGTCTGTCTTCATTGAAAATGTGAACTACTTTATATAAACCTTCGTGGAAATGCTGGAATGGATGTGTATCTTGTATCGGTGCAACCCGGGATCCACCTCTACCGCTCCAGTATCCCTGCACATTGTAAATATGGTATTGGAACTGACCCTGTATTTAGCATACTTACTTTCTCGTGTTATTCAACAACAAAAAATTGCGTGTGTTTTTGTTCTACCTTATGTTATTTTTAGTACTACTTTGATTTTGATTATTGAATTGTTTGGTTTAGAGCTTGCAAGAAAGGCATTTTACTGTACTTGTGGACGTGACATTAAAACCTGAAACGTGATCCTTGCGACGTCCCTAACCCATTGAAGTTCACATTTAAAATGGTTAAGGTAAGGATTAGGTTAGAGTTAGGGTTAAGGTTAGGATTTAGGGTAGGGACGTCCCGAGGATTCCAGATAGCACTGACCATCTTGTATTGTTTGTCTTTAGGAAAAACGACAATGCTTCAGAAGCCCACCAGAGGGCAATATGCCCTCATATTTAGTCCTACATGAAGCGGTTCACAATTTGGAGGGAAATCTTCACCAGTTTTTAGTACAGACTCCAGGCAATATTGTGCTGAAAATCTGAAAGGTTAACACCCATGACAACTAACTAACACTCATCAATTTACTTGACAGAGTCCCCTGACTAGCTGTCTAACAGAAACTGTAGCCTACTTCCCAATCCACTCCTCTCACCTGGTTGAGCTCGGCCTCTTGCCGTAGCCTCTCCCTCTGCTGCTGCTCCTGTTGCCAGGCCGACAGGGCCCCACACAGCTCTGGCCCGGGGCCGGGGGGCCGGTACTCCATCTGCTCACTCAGCCACATCTGGGTCCTCACTGCTGGCTGGATGGGGGACCCTCCTACTGTCTGGTGGCCCAGTGGTAGGCCCCTCTGGCTGGGTACCGTCAGCCCGACGCCAGGGTGCTTGGTCTCCGGTAAGGCACTGTAGGTCAGGTCTAAGGTGTTGGGTTTGAGTGGGGACGAGCAGGCAGAGTGAGAGTCTGTCTTAGTACTCAGGGGGTACTTGTACCTGGCCTCGGCCCCTGGGGAGTGCAGGTGGGATAGGTAGGGGTCCGTGGGGCCCAGAGGGTCATGTCTGTAACCGTAGAGCATCCCTCTGTCCAGGGAGCCATGGGGGTCAGAGCGGTACGCGGCCCGGCCCCCGGGGAAGGTCTTCTCCTGGGGGCTGAGGCGGGTGAGGGAGGACCAGCGGCGGACAGGCCGGGGGTCCTTCATGTCCAGGGGGCTGTCGAGGGGCGAGGGCAGCTGGCATGAAGACCAGGGGCTGCTCCCAGGGGAGGGCACTGTGCTGAGCTTGGAGCCGGAGGAGGGCGAGGGCATGACGTGCGCCGTGGGGAGGGCACCTTGGGAGCGCAGCGGCTGGAAGGACAAGGTGGTGCTGGAGCTGGAGTGGTCTGGAGGAGAGGAGAGAGGAACAGTGTGTGGGTGGACTCGTTCAACTATCTTACATATTCCAAACGACATACATTTCTATAATACATGACCACAACTTTTTGGGAAGTTTCTTGCCTGACGACTGTAGAATTTAGTAACAAAGGGATGCTCCAATTCTGAACACAGTACTGCACAGTGTGCTCCAAGAACCATTTCATACTACTGAACATTATTATTTTAGAAAATGTGTTCCTGGTTCATAGAACGCTGCAGTCTGTCTGTCTGGAGGGCTCAGATGTTCGGGAGGGGTGTTACTGTGTTACTATATGGGTGGAGGCACCGCCCACAGTGTCAGCCCCGGGCTCATCTGCCATGTTCCTCATGAATAACCCACGATCTGTGTGTGTGTGTGTGTCTGTGTGTTATACGACATACTAGGAACACTGCTTCCTCAGGGGCATCACGCAACGTGAGCAATGAAGGACACAGCTCATGGAACAGACACATGTGGCCAGTCACACACAAAGAAGCACGGGGGAAACAAAGGACTGTGTCTATGGCTGGGCCCTTCTAAACCAACATGACTAACTACCAAAGCAAGACACGGATAATTATCTCCCCAGTGCAGGTCTGAAATTGAATGACAGTATCATATGTTAAAGTCACCCTGTCATTAATCATTGGATGAACCAAACCGTATGATACTTCTACTGTACCTCAGCATGAAGGCCACTAGTTAGCCATGAGTATATAGACAGGACTGAACTCGGACTCATCACCAATTATAAGTTCTGCCCATTACTTAAGCACATCATAGCAATGATGCAACAACCAGTGGCCCATATCCAACTTCCCTCATTTACAGCAATAGACTAATATTAAGGCATCAAAGCCTCCACCGGTGCTTCCGTGCATCTCATTAAAACTAGAGGACTCTGCAATGCAGCAGAGCAGGGATTTACTCCTTCCAGACTTATTGGAAGTAGACTGGCTGGTGAGTTGGGGGAACAGGGAGAGGGAGGGGAGAGTAAGCCACAGTGACAGGGAGAAAGGAGGCTGAAGCTGGAGCAGAGTGGGAGGAGGACAATAGCCTGGGATGGTCTTAGCGCTGCCCGGGCCAACTCTTTTGTCATCCGTTGTAATGCGGTAAACTGTTAGCATGGTAACTAACACCACAGAGGAGGCTAAACTAAACCATGCAGTGACAGTGATCTTCCACCAGGCAAGAGAGAGGAAGACAGAGGAGCAGTCTGAGAGTGACAGGGCAGTCCTCCAACATCCCAGAGCCCTCTAGTACAGGAAGCACAGAACTGCTCCTGGCCCTAACTAACCCTGTGTAACGTTCCCTTCAACTGAATCTAAGCAAAAGATGACCAGATAATCTGAGGCCAAAGAACCTCGGCCAAAATAAGAGCATTGCAGGCCAAGGGCTCTGACTCCCCTGTACCCTGACAGTGACAGAGAGTGACACTTTGAAGGAGGAGTCAGCCAGTCAGAGAAGAGACAGAGCAGTCATTCTGTCAGCCCTCCTCACATCACATTAGTCATTAGGGCAATTCACGCATCAGAGCAACCCCCCCATGCACTGCTCCCACGACCAATGACCGGAATGTTCTCTAATATGAGCAGCAAGGACGCAGGGGGGGACGCATAATGATTTTATCCTTGGTTGAGTTATAAGGTCAATCAACTTAAAAGATTGTCGGCAATATTTTGAAAGCAACGTTAGTTCAGAATGGAGGTCAATTTCACTGGTTTGCAAGTTGTACTGAAGTAGCCGACTTAAACTGACTTTGTACTGAGACAAAGACCCTGTTGTCATGCCACCATACCACCCGGATTCCGTTGCTCCTTGTTGTTCAGTTTGCTCTCACCTTGAGCTCCCGGGAAACCATTAGCGGTTGGGCCGTTAACAAAGACAGTGGCACGTGGCTAGTTGAGGTTCTGACAAAGTGCTCCTTTGTTAACACTTTTGAGTGTCAGGGCAAATGCTAGAGCAGCTGGAAGGGGCTGGGGGTTGAAGGGTGGAGGTGGGGCTAGGGCAAGTTAGGCTCAGACAGCCCATTCCACACAGGACCGGCTGCCACTCTAAACCTCACACATTAGACACTTCCTTCCCTAGCTGGCTATGTGCAATAACCTGGTCTGGGAAGAGGTGACTCTAAACCAGGGCCCGGATGCATAAGGTTTCCCTTAAGGAATAGAGCCCCTCAAATATGTCCTTAGGCCTACTTGAGGGGTTTTACAGTAGTTTGAAGGTATGTATGGCAGAAAGAGTATCTGGTTACCACGGAGACGGCATGATTCACTGACTAATGTCTCGTCAAAGAGATTGCTTTAATTTTGTCAGATAGCAATCAAGACAGGATAACCAAATTGCTTCAGAAGACAATAAATCACGTTTCTTGTAGTTACTTTTTTCTCAACTTGTTCATATTAAGTACGTCAAGCTAGCTTAAATAGTACTTAGAGCTAACTAGCCAGCTTTGTAGCCATGGATTGTGCATCTTCCATTGTTTAGCTAAGTAGCTACCGGTAGCTGGTTGATGTTTTTATTTTATAACCAGAGCAGATGAAAGCAACCTTCACCTCCACAATGCTGTTTACATTGATATCCATACTGAATAAAGCAGTTCAGGGACCTCATGGGCACCCTTAACTTTTTCACTTCATTTAACGGGGAAATTCACATTAAAATGTTTTAACCAGACCCACTAACCAGCCTTCGGCTGTCTCTATACACGCTGAGCCTGACACAGGTAGTCTGGAAGGCTTTGAGTAGACATAAACCAGTCTGAAAGGGGTTAAGTAGACATAAACCAGTCTGGAAGGTGTTAAGTAGACATAAACCAGTCTGGAAGGGGTTAAAGAGACATAAACCAGTCTGGAAGGTGTTAAGTAGACATAAACCAGTCTGGAAGGTGTTAAGTAGACATAAACCAGTCTGGAAGGGGTTAAAGAGACATAAACCAGTCTGGAAGGGGTAGACATAAACCAGTCTGGAAGGTGTTAAGTAGACATAAACCAGTCTGGAAGGTGTTAAGTACACATAAACCAGTCTGGAAGGTGTTAAGTACACATAAACCAGTCTGGAAGGTGTTAAGTACACATAAACCAGTCTGGAAGGTGTTAAGTACACATAAACCAGTCTGGAAGGTGTTAAGTAGACATACACCAGTCTGGAAGGTGTTAAGTAGACATAAACCAGTCTGGAAGGTGTTAAGTAGACATACACCAGTCTGGAAGGTGTTAAGTAGACATAAACCAGTCTGGAAGGTGTTAAGTAGACATAAACCAGTCTGGAAGGTGTTAAGTAGACATAAACCAGTCTGGATAGCTCTAAGTGAAGAAGACATATCCTGGCTGGCTACTGTTGGAGACTGCGGCTCAGACCTGCTGGTTTCTCTTTTCCTGCAGGCCAGCCGGAGCTCAGGAAGCATGCTACACTGAGCGCTAACAACTTGGAAAGGCATTCAGATGCACACTGTGACTGACTGACCCTGGGCTTCCAATGGCTACTGAAGTGAACTCAGCCTCAACCACTCTGGATGCCAGCACTACATACAGTACAGCACACTAAGCACTGAGAGGTAGGGAACAGCATGGAGGGTTAGTGGAGGAGGGAAAGTCAACGTGGGGAAATACAGAGGGCAGTGTATTAACACTGACAACCATCTCTGACAGCCTGATGATGCTAGCATGATGATGATGGTAACTGATATAACAGTTGGCTACCAGGGAGCAACCATAATGAGGCCACACCACAGAATGGTGACAAGTGGTGACAGGACTGCTGGCAGGGAGGATATGTTCAGGACAATTCTAAGCAATGCCAATAAGCTTGTTATTGGAGCAAAAAGCAATAAAACGTGTTCTGAAAGGCGATACAGATCTCTGAGATCCAGCAGGCTTTAATTAAAACTCTATTAACAGGGCTCAATAGTGCAACAATTTTACTCGCATATGCGCCTAAATATTTTGCTGTGCGACCTTACATTTTAACCAGTGCGCCTAGAGAAATGAAGGATTCTAGCTTTATTACCTCAGATATCTTTGTGCTCCTAAATTTCTTTGTGTTTGCCTATATTTTTCAACTTAGGCGCAAACATGCTCCTTGTAAAAAAATGATGCGTAGAGAGATGATTAAATATCTAGGCCTTATTAAATCAAATGAAAGACATTTTAATCTAATCAAATTGTATTGGTCACATGCTTCGTAAACAACAGGTGTAGACTAACAGGGAACTGCTTACTTACGGGTCCTTCCCAACAATGCAGAGAGAGAAAACAGAGAAATAATAAAAAGGTTAAACATAATAATAAATACACAATGAGTAACGATAACTTGGCTATATAGACGGGGTACCAGGACCGAGTTGATGTGCTGGGGTACGAGGTAATTGAGGTAGATATGTATAGTGCATTCGGAAAGTATTCACATATTGTTACGTTACAGCCTTATTTTAAAATGGATGACATTTTTTTCACACCTCGTCAATCTACACACAATACCCCATAATGACAAAGCAAAAACAGGTTTTTAGCATTTTTTTCAAATGTATATATATTTTTTTTACATAAGTGACAATTCATGACATTTACATAAGTATTCAGACCCTTTACTCAGTACTTTGTTGAAGCACCTTTGGCAGTGATTACAGCCTTGAGTGTTCTTGGGTATGACGCTATAAGCTTGGCACAACTGTATTTGGGGGGATCCTCTGTCAGGTTGGATGGGGAGCGTCGCTGCACAGCTATTCGCTGCACAGAGATGTTCAATCGGGTTCAAGTCCGGATTCTGGCTATTCTCAAGGACATTCAGAGACTTGTCCCGAAGCCACTCCTGCGTTGTCTTGGCTGTGTAGTTAGGGTCAATGTCCTGTTGGAAAGTGAACCTTCACCCCAGTCTGAGGTCCTGAGCACTCTGGAGCAGGTTTTCATCAAGGAGCTCTCTCTACTTTGCTCCGTTCATCTTTCCCTTGATCCTGACTAGTCTCCCAGTCCCTTCCACTGAAAACCATCCCCATAGCATCATGCTGCCACCACCATGCTTCACCATAGGGATGGTGCCAGGTTTCCTCCAGATATGACGCTTGGCATTCAGGTCAAAGAGTTCAATCTTGGTTTCATCAGACCAGAGAATCTTGTTTCTCATGGTCTGAGAGTCTTTAGGTACCTTTTGGCAAACTCCAAGCAGGCAGTCATGAGCCTTTTACTGAGGAGCGGCTTCGTCTGACCACTGTACCATAAAGGCCTAATTGGTGGAGTGCTGCAGAGATGGTTGTCCTTCTGGAAGGTTCTCCCTTCTCAACAGAGGAACTCTGGTGCTCTGTCAGAGTGACCATCGTGTTCTTGGTCACCTCCCAGATCAAGGTCCTTCTCCCTGATTGCTCAGTTTGGCCGGGCGGTCAGCTCTAGGAAGAGTCTTGGTGGTCCCTAACTTCTTCCATTTAAGAATGATGGTGGCCACTGTGTTCTTGAGGACCTTCAATGCTGCAGACATGTTTGGGTACCCTTCCTCAGATCTGTGCCTCCTTCAACCTCATGACTTGGTTTTAGCTCTGACAAGCACGGTCAACTGTGGGACCTTATATAGACAGGTGTGTGCCTTTCCAAATCATGTCCAATCAATTGAAATTACCACAGGTCGACTCCAATCAATTTGTAGAAAGATCTCAAGGATGTTCAATGGAAACAAGATGCACCTGAGCTCAATTTCGAGTCTCATAGCAAAGGGTCTGAATACTTATAAGGCATTTTGTTTATTTTTTATATACATTTGCAAAAAATACTAAAAACCAGTATTTGCTTTGTCGTTGTGGGGTATTGTTTGTAGATTGATTAGTATTTGTATTTTTATTGAATCCATTTTAGAATAAGGCTGTAACGTAACAAAATGTAAAAAAAGGGGTCTGAATACTTTCTGAAAAAACTGTACATATAACTAGGATTAAAGGGACTAGGCAACAGGATAGATAATAAAGAGTAGCAGCAGCTTAAGTAATGAGTCAAAAAAGTTCATGCAAAAAGGGTCAATGCAGATAGTCCTGGTAGCTTTTTGGGTAGAAGCTGTTCAGGGTCTTGTTGGTTCCAGACTTGGTGCAGAGAGAACAGTCTATGACTCGGGTGGCTGGAGTCTTTGACCATTTTTCGGGGATTCCTCTGACACCGCCTGGTATAGAGGTGTACTGGGCCGTACGCGCTACACTCTGTAGCGCCATGCGATCGGATGCCAAGCAGTTGCTATAGAAAGTGATGATGCAGCCAGTCAAGATGCTCTCAATTGAGGATCTGAGGGCCCATGCCTCCTGAGGGGAAGAGGCATTGTCGTGCCCTCTTCACAATTGTGTTGGTGTGTGTGGACCATGATAGATCCTTAGTGATGTGGACAATGAGAATCTTGAAGCTCTCGACCCGCTCCACTAGAGCCCCGTCAATGTGAATCGGTGCATGCTTGGCCCTCTGTTTCCTGTAGTCCACGATCAGCTCCTTTGTCTTGCTGACGTTGAGGGAGAGGTTGTTGTCCTGGCACGTGTTGAGGGTCAGCGTGGTGGATGTCCTATTGCCTACCCTCACCATCTGGGGGCGGCCCGTCAGCAAGTCCAGGATCCAGTTGTAGAGGGAGGTGTTCAGTCCCAGGGTCCTTAGATTAGGTGATGAGCTTGAAGGGCACTATGGCGTTGAACGCTGAGCTGTAGTCAATGAGCAGCACTCTCACATAGGTGTCCAGGTGGGTGAGGGGCAGTGTGGAGTGCAATAGAGACCGCGTCATCTGTGGATCTGCCAGGGCGGTATGCGAGTTGGAGTGGGTCCAGGGTGTCTGGGATGATGGTGTTGTGATGTGAGCCATTAAGAGTGATTTCAGATGTTATTGTATGAAATCAAAGAGGGGCAAGAGCCTAAAACAGACACACACATTTTAACAGCTGTTATTCATTACACAATTAAAAAAACAAAAAATGATTTTTGGAGGTCGAGGTCTGTGTTTCCCATCCTTATATAGTCAGGGAGGTAATTCCAGACAGGGGGTTTAACGCACCCAGAATAGACTCATCTGGTTCTGATTTGCATTGCGGCAGTAGAGAAAAACAGGGCTACAGACAGAGAGAGAGAGAGGAGAGAAAGGGAGAAAGAGAGAGACAGAGTTGAGAGAGAGCACAAGTGAGAGAGAGACAGCAAGAGATGGGGAACTAGGCCTGCGGAAGCCTGGGGCTGGTAGTACACAGCCCTCCCCTACCACAGCTCACAGAGCTGGGGAGAGCCTCCTTACAATGTTCCTGCATCTAGCAATGAAAATCACAGCCCTTTTGTGTTCCAGGCCAAATTATGTCCAGTAACAGTCAGCTGTAGAATGTAGAGCTACATAGCTCGCCTCTGCCTCTCTGATTTTGTACAGTCTGTAGCTTCCCTGAGTTAGACCCATCTGGCTCTCTGTCCCCTGACTCAGCTAGCCTGTCCTCTCTGTGCAGGCAGGCAGAATGGTGCAGTGTGAAATGCCACGTACACTTCATACCCCGTACACTTCATAATACCCCGTACACTTCATACCCCGTACACTGCATACCCCGTACACTTCATACCTCGTTGGCTCTCGAGCCCCAGCCACACACACACGGACACACATCCCACTGCCTCACAAACACCAGCTAAACACACACCCCCTTGCCCAGCAGGGTCACAGCGAGCCACCCACCAGGGTCAGTGGCCTTTCTCAGCAACCCCTTCTCACTGCTGTCCGATGGACTGTGACACTCACTGGGGGCAGCAACACTGTGACCTAGACAACACAACATCCACACAACACAGCGCTGACTCAGAGGGGCAGGGGACTGCAGGGGGCTGCACAGTGGGGTATGGGTAGATGGCTCCACAAGTCATCCCTGCCAAATATAATGTACACCTTCCACAGTTCAACAGATAGGAAAATATCTATTCTGTGTTTATTTATCGAGAGGTCCTGGAGAATAAATCAACTGTATTTAAATAAACGGTATTCCCCCAAACCCCAGTTACATGACAGGACAAGATAAACTGTCCAGGGCCAGCAGGATGAGGCTGTGCTGCAATCCCCAAAAGAGGATACAAATGGATCAGGGTGATCTCCGTTAGCCTGAACATCAACAGAACAGGGCTGGATTTGGACTGGATCACGTGGCCACAGCGTTCCTCTAGGCCAAACAGTATCTGGTCCAAGTAACACTGAGGGGAGGCGATGAGCTCCGTCTTATATCACAGGATCTTGAACAGCATCCAAGCAGCCAAACGCCCAATGACTCACACCGCGAAGTTATCCTACATGAGTGCAGGACACTGAGTCCAGGTGAAGAAAATAGCAGTGAGAAGAGAGAAGGGGACAACAACAGCAGCGTGACAGACTGCGTGGTCTCAGATCAACAACACGTCGCCTGATAGAACGGTTGGGAGGTGGTGGTGGTGGTGGTGAGTGATTGTGAAAGAGAAGGTTGCGTCATCATCGTCATCATCATCATCATCATCATCATCACTGTCAATAGAACCAGCCTCATGATGTGTTCCACCAGCCAGGCCCTGTTGAGCAATCCCACACACGTGTCTATTAGCCAATCAACAGCTCTGTGGTGTGGGCCTCACTTAGGATGTGTGGTTTTGAAGAGAGAATTTGTGTGTCTGAGAGAGTGTGTGTTCACTCTGTGGCCTTGTGAGCATGTGTTTAAGAATATGTGGTATACGATAACGTATAGTATACGATAACGTGTGTGTGAAAGATGGTATGTGTTGTAGGTGTGAGACAATGAGTGCGTAAATAGCTAAGTGGGTATGTGTCAGACACGCCATTTAACATGTTTTCATCCCCCTTTGTAGACAGCCTTTCTCCCTGAAGGGTGCGTAGGATGTAGCCTGCTAGCGTTTCCGCCACATTAGCACGTATTTAGCCACAGCTATCGGGTTTCACGGCACCGGGCTGTTACCGCAGCGCTGGCGCCAAGGAGACGGGTCACCGGGGAAGAACACGCGACTCAGGAGCTCTGGACGTTCCATTCTCGTAAACCAAGGGCCGGGCCAGGGGCCAAAAATGAGGCTCCTATAAAAACACAGCCGTTTTTACAGTTGGGGTCCGACAGGGGAAGAGGGAATTGGAGGGAATTGAGGGAATAGAGGGAATTGGAGGGGGGTGAGGAGACTGCTTTATTGTCCTGCTGCTTGGCTAACTGCAGAGAGAGAGAGATATAAATGGGATGTTTTGATTCAGGTTTAATTTGGGATGGGTAAACATCCTATGGTCCAGCCACTCAGAGACATGACGTAAGGAAGTGGAAGGACCCCTGCCTGGGTAAAAGGTAGCCTCTGTCCTGCCTGTCAAAAACACAGCAAGAATCAGATGACTGAACAGTCTCATGGTAGGCTCAGGAATATGATGTCATCAGATACACACACACACCATGTATTATCATATGACTTCGGTAGGGGGTGTGTTAGATTTGTTCATACCCACAGCAGCCCCATGAGCATACAGCCCCACTGTTCCAATACCTTTCAATTGTACTGATCCTAACACGTTTTCATGTCTGTCAATATCATTAATCATCAGACTTTTGAAGTTTGTTTACAGACCAGCTCACATGATGCCATTCAATCTGCAACAACCACCACGCGGCTTCAAAACTCACCATCACAAATACAGCACATCAACCTCATCTATTTATGTAGTGAGGTGGAATCCAAATGGGAAAGCAGTAACGTTGGCTTCCCGTCAGCCTGCGCTCCTCGTGTCACGACATGCCTGTCCTGCTAGCTGTCGTCTGAGCGGTAGTGGAACTCTCGCTCCACTGGGGTTGCGTCACCACAGATAGCACTTAGCTAGCTAGCCCTGCCAACTTGCTCCTGTCCTGGACTCAATAAGCATGCTTCAGGGAAGAGACGTGTTGATGTAACCAGAGAGATAGAGCTAGGACGCGGGGTACAGACGGAGACAAGGGCACCAGCTGAAATATGAGTCGCCACATAGGACAGGAGAGGAGAGTAGAGAGGGCGGGCAGGGTGTGCTATCTGAGCTGAGCACTGGCCAACAAGGAGCACAGTTTAGCGGCCATCAAAAGAGACGCGAGCTAGGGTTAGCAGTCATTACGGCTGTTGATTTGGATTGTAAACATCCTACCGGTTATGCATTCCGCCTATCAACAATAAACAAGCTCTAGGCTAATTCGAAGCGACAAGTGGGGAGCAGCCGCATCCAATCCGGTTGCGTAACACCTTTAGTGGCTGAGCAGCAGCTTTGAGGCAGTGTTTGTTGTGTATGCCCAGTTTGGCTGCAGTCTTATATAACAGTTCTCCAAATCCAAAATTAATGTAAGAGTCCTCAAGCCCAAAACCTCCGTGATAGAGCGTAAACAAGTGTGTGCAGTATAATTCTGCCCGGTATGTAGTATGCCTGCGTGTGCACAGTATGTGCCCAGATGAGTATCATAAAAACAGTGTCCACATGGCTGGACCACAGGCAGTGCTGCTCAATAATCCCACCGAGGCCAGTGTGTGTGTGTGCACGAGGACACGAGGGGACAGATGGTCCTATGGCCCAGTGTGTGTGTTCATATATCCCTCTCTAATCTCCCAGTCATCAGGGTTAATGGAGACCTGTTGAAGGAGGGACACAGTCAGAGAGACCGGCCAGCTGGATGTATGAATATAGACCACCTCCCTCTCTCTCTCTCCCTATCTCGCCATCCCTCTCTCTATCTTTCTCACACTCCCTCTCTCTTGCTCGCTCGCTCTCTCAGCAGCCTAACCGACCTGAAAAAGAAACAAAGGAGTCACCAGTCAGCATAGTGTTAGTGAGAACGCTTGGCTTGCCTCACCAATTATACGGTGTCCGTAGCTGACTAGATAACACAAGCCTGTACAGGACAGGAAAGCTGGCTGGGTCTGGGGAGAAGTGCTGAGCCATCAGGCCTGTCAGAGCTGAGAGACGGACTTCATAAAGAGAGAGGAGACATATGACTGGGCTCAGCTCTCCAATAACACTGGCTGACGGCAACAGAGTATGGCTTCAGATGAGTCTGCAGATAGTCAGCGGCCAGTCTACACCGAGACCGGGGGAATTACTGTCGTATAACTGTAAAGTTCTCAGTCAACACCTAAAACACTCGGTTTGTTCCCTGTCGTTCCTCCACGCACAGAGACGACCCATGGATTACCTCACTTCAGTCGCAGTCACCTCAAATCACACGATCTACCACTGAGTTCCCTCCTCCTTCCTGTTGCTATTCACATCCTTCCATCAGCAGCTCCCAGGAACGCAAACCCAGCAGCACGTTGCATGTCACCAATATGCATTCCACTGGTGAATCAGTGCACATGGCTCTGTAGCCTAACTATAGCATAGCTCCTGTATCCTTCCCTTAGCTCATTAAAGTAACATTTGAATTAGAGCCCTGCCTTTAACACTAAGGGGTAAGTATTTCTGGTGTACACTGTAGAGCCTGGGTGGGGACTGTAATACCCTGTTAGCAATACTGTAATAAACTCCTGCCATGCTCCTCATGCCTCTGTAATGAAGCAGGGCCGCTTTCCTCTCATCTCATCCCTCCTTGTTTCTTTCATTAAGTCCAGGGTGTCTCAGTTCATCTGTATGTGATAGGGATAGACCTCAGCTTTAGAGAGAGAGAGTGAGGTAAGATATGAGATAATGAGCTGTAATGCTTCCTGCCCCAGGGGCCTGCAGGCTATATGAACATACTCAGGAAGAGAGGGATCGATTGGCCATTTGTATTTTATGTGGCACGTGACAAAAGGGGGGGAAAGGGGAGCAGAGAAGGAGAGAAGGGCTAAGTGGAGGTTTTTACGACAGGAAAGACGGCAAGAGGTGAGTGTGCTGCATTTGTGTTTACTGTGTCTGTGGGTATTCCTTAGGGTAGGAACAGAGAATGGGAAGACAAGAGAGGCAAAGAGGGAGGTAGCTGGGAGGAGGGAGAGAGGTGTGTGTGTGTCAGCTCCACCTCCTGCCCTGTGGGCTCTCAGACTGACAGGTACGGTGGGGTCGTGACTTCACGTCCCCCAGAAAGGCACTGAAGCTGGGGCCGATTGACGAACGAAAGGCCCCTCCATCATACACTGGGTGTTAAAGTGCACCTACCACAACAGCCCTGTCAAAGCCATAATAGCTAACATCTGATGTCAATTATTGTTATAGCCTACAGCAAAGGGAAGACGCCATAGTGACACCAGAAATTAGACATCGCTAAGCTAAACCCTACAATCTCAGAGCAAGGCTGTCATGACCGACCTTGAGAAAGCTCAAAATAACAACCTTTTGGGTTTTAGAAGAGAGGAGATTAGTGGAGTGACCTCATTCAGCACCTCAGCACCACCTTTTCAGAAGGACACTCCCCCCCCGAGGTCTTTAGTTACACCAGTTCTAGCTGATTTCAAACTGAGAAACCGTTCATTCACAGACTGAGACCGGCAAAGCTTTTAATCCCATTATCATTCATTAAAATAATATTCAGGATTTCTGAAATGCTTAGAAGAGCCACATGGAGAACATAAATCTTAGAAAGTGAAACAAGTTGAGGGCTTGCATCTCACGGGCTGAAAATGAATCTGGTTCATTTTGCCACCATGCAAAAGAAAGTTAAGTAATATAATTTGTCCCATTCCACTAACCACCAGTCCAAACCAAATACCATGACCATTTTTTAACCACTTCACCTCCAGGCGGGTGCTGGGATCTGTAGTCTAATTACACGTTGTGCCTCTCTCTACGAGACGTCACTGAAAAAGACCCTAGTTATGATGATGCCTATACAACCCCCCGTTGAGGACACAGAATACTGCGAGTGTCCTGCTGCGAGAGATTCTTCCTCCTATGCATCCATCCTCCTCAGAGTGGTGTAATTTAACATGGTGAAAAGCAGGCTGTGTATCTGGAGAACAGACCAAGGACACGCACTCCTTGCTGGTCTCTCATCCTGTCTGTCAGAGAATTGCCTTTCCAGGCAGAGCCTCGCTAGGGGGCCATATAATTAAGCTGGCATGGAGACTGGCATGGACACTTCCTGTGTGTGTCATCTCAGTTACATCCAGCTCCATTCAGTTATCCTTCTCCTCCAGGTACATCTATGTAACATGGATTTAAAGAGGAATATGAAGTGTGTGTAATCCAGCGAGAGGTGCTCACCTAGTTGTGTCTCTACTTGTCGTTAGTGGATTTGCACACACTACAGTCTCCCAGGGCAGGATTTGCCTGCAAACTCTTCAAAAAGCTTTAAATCTCAGATCAGTTCAGGATGGACGATTATCCTATTAGAAATGCGTGGATGGTTTCTTTATCTACGAGGGTGGCGAATCTACTCTTTTCTTGAATGTTGGGAAAGTATCCACAGACACAACGAAGCCTACCTCAGCAACATTGCAACATTGTCACCGTGGAATTCACTCGTTGTTTTCGGTTAAGGAAACCAATCAAGGAAAATTGACCGAAAAAATTGACTTGAGATGCATCCAGGGAATAAAGAGATGAAGAGCTGTTGTTAAAGTGCACATTCAGTGGAGGAATGGAAATCTGACAGAGACGAGCCAAGGGCTGCCAGAGAGAGAGAAAAGGGAAAGTTTGGTTTCCTTGGGAACCCTGAAGGAGGCGGGAGAAACTGGTGAAATATCTATCAAGCCTTCATCTAGAAGACAGCTATTGTGCGTTGTATTTAGAGTCATCCCCTTCCCACTACTAGAGCAGAAAACAAACCAGACTCATAATGCAGACAAACACACACACACACAAATGCACGCACCTACACACATACCTTCCCTCGCTTGTCGACCTCATTCCATTTCCCCTCTACCCATGCTAGCCTGTATCAGCGCGTCAACGATGGACAGTGTGCGTACCAGACACCGACTGACAGCCAGTCAGACAACCTGGGTTCTGTCTTTTCATCGCCCCTAGATTAACTCTGGGGGGGGGTCCCACTAATTACAAAGGGCAGTGATGAAGGCTGCAGGAGGCCCCATATGTACACATGGCTCAACTCCAAGCCTAATGACTAGCCTAATCCATACATGAACTGGACCACTTCCTGTCTTCACACCGCCACGCCAACCCCTCGTCTGACACATCCTGTCGTGTCAAGCCCCCCTAAACTAAAGAACAGATTCAGAACAGTTGGGGGGCCTCTGGTTTATTTCATAAATCCAACTAATATCCCATGAGATTATATACAAAGAAGCCTTTTACAACATCCACTAAATGAGGTGTTAATCAAGTTGGGGTTATGTTCCTTGAAAGGGTCCAGGATCGCTGTAAGAGGATTTGGTTTTTATTAAAAGATTATGGGAACCAGAAATGCGGTAACAGCACTGTGTAAATAACAGAATCTAACAGAGTGCTAACATGCATTGTGGACTAGCTAAATGGCGTATCCAGGTTAGCATGCAAGCTAGTACAGTAGCTTATTATCCTTCACAATTTCCATTGTTTGAGCTGAGTTTTAGTTGCTTAAGGTTCATTATGCATCCTCTTCCTACATCCGCATATTTAGTTTGTGGAATACGTGTTGATGCCAGCAGTGCAGACAGTGGAGCCAACAGACGCCTACAGCACACGACTACAAATTCAAATGTCAAACTGTGTCTTTCTTTGAGCCTGAAAGACAAAGAAAGACACAAACTATACTAAACTGTACAGAACTACCTTAACACCAGGTTTGTTCATTCCCTCCACAGCAGGTACCATAACAGCAGGGAAATCAGCAGGGAGACCATTTCCTTTGTGAATGCAGATGTCCAAATCAACACCCGATCACATGTGGTGCATAAAAAACATGTCACCACTGCCAAAAGCATCTCTGTGAAGACGAGGGAAGATGGAGCTGCGTTCAGCCCAACTGTGACTCACATTATAGCAGAGAACGATAAGACACGCACTCTCTCTCACACACACACACACACTCTCTCACACATGCAAGCACTGATCCCTGGTCCCAGCGGAGAAACTAACTAGCTCTGATTCATCCGGATCTAAGTCAGAGGCTCAGTGAGCGAGAGGGAGCTTCAGAGAGGAAGAGGCTGGGGAGATCCAGGAGAACAAAAGAACACTGCTTATTATTTATGACACTATTAAAGCTAACTGCGCTAGCTAGCTACTGTGTGTTAGCACACAGCCACAGGATCAGCTAATATGCTGGCTGACTAATTGCAGCATTACCGCAATTGGAGGGGGAGAAAGTAAGGAACTTGTCTGTCGGCCCTGCATTAAAGACCATAATTGGTTAAAGAAAATTGTGATAAATAAGAAAGTATACCAGTTTCATTTAAGGACCAAAAAATGTACAGATGTGCAAAATATACATTGCAAAATAGTTGTGAAGAGATTTTCGATGTACTGATTCCATGGCACTGATACGGAAAACGTCACTGGAATCAAAATGATTATACAAAATTCTTGCAACCAATAGAATGTTATATATATGGGGGGATACAACCATCCCAGCTCTGGGGATTTTGCTGCAAAAAGACAGAATCATTAGATCATGTGTTTTGGTACTGTCCATATGTAGTTTGTTTTTGGTCGCAGGTCCAGGAATGGCTGAAGATTTGCAACATTTACCTGGAGCTAACTCTGCAAATAGCACTGCTGGGTGATTTGAAAAGTCATAGTCAATCGTTCAATATTATAATAATACTTTTAGCAACAACAACAAAAATCTTTCATTTACAATCTGTAGAAACTATGAGAATAGAAAGGTTCAGAACTTTTGTGAAACATCACAGCACAGTTGAAAAATATATGCCAATTATAAAAAAAAAAAAATGGATGGAGATACCTTAAGAGATGGATGGGAGGGGTTGAATGGAGCTGAAGGGTGAGACTAAAAACAACAAGATATCTCATGTAAAATATACTGTGTCCGTAAAACGTATACAGGTTCAGAACTTTGTGAAACAGTAAAGTTTAAAATATACGACAAATAGAAATCAAACTGGATGGTCTTCAGAGATAGATGGGAGGGGTTGAGGGTAGCTGAAGGATAGGACTAAAAACAAACAAAAGATAACTATTGCAAAATACATTGAATCCGTAAAATGTATATAGTATGTATAAGCTGGAAGTAGAAGCCTAAGTATTGTTGTCCATTAGGGGAGGGGTGGTAGGGTTAAAAATAAAAAATATGCCGGCTACAGTGGCTAGCAGATAGCGTTAGCATACTGTCCTGTACCTCACAGCAGGATGTGATGGAAAACGTTATGTTTGTGCTTTTCTAATAACCAATTCTGTGACTGATTGAACAAATCCTCACTATCAGTATCTGCAATTTGGCAGTACCCCCGAGACCCTTGTTTTGAGAATGAAAGATATCTTAGTTTCAAGGTTTCAGCTTAGAGAAAAGAAGCCTTGTGAGGTATTGGTCTGTCACATGCATGACCCAGTATTGGTCGGTCACATGAATGAAGCAAACGTCAATGACTAATTCATTATGAATAAGTTAAAATATAACTTGTATATAAGAGAACTAACGGGACTGCCCCGGTGGAGCTCCTGATCAACATGTGTACTTGGTGCATTGAGTTGTTTGGAACCGCTCCAGCGCTGATAATACATAATGATTCATTTAAGATTGACTTCGAGTGTCCCGGTGTAGAATTTCCATGACAGGGATTAGCATATGAAAACTAGCATAATGGACATGCTGTCCACTCATGCATCTGTTTATGCATGAGTGGACAGGGATTAAAGGCTCATGCAAATATGTGGGATCAATGTAGGCCTAACTCTACTATTAGGCCTAACCTTTACCAAATAGGCAACATGTGAGTGGATCCAATCACAGTAACCATTTGGTGAACACAAAACAAAACAAGAATCTTGATAACATTGCTGACATTTTGGACTGGACTCTCCAAGTGGGTATATTTCCATTTTCAAGACTTAGCCTAGGCTAAAGACCCATCTGACATATTACCCAGCGGGAAAGGTCATATTCAGGTACACAATAGCTAACTTTGCTAACTTCAGTGAAGGATGGTCCTTGCCAAGTCTGTGTGTGGCCTTTCCTAACCCATCATTAGTGAGATGAGAGCCAAGCAGCTGGTCTAGCGGTTGCGTTAGGGACTAGAGGGGTGACGGGGCAGGGCCCTGGGGGCCTTGCCCAAACAATACCCCCCACTCCCTTCAATCACAGCCTCAAATAATTACCCCCCTCACTGTCAAACGCTAATGAGATGAGCCACAACTGGCCGAGCGTGCTTGGGATGGTGCAAAGCTACACCAAATCTCATTTCAGAATAGCCTCTCTACTTAGGTCTCTTCTGGGAGGTGGAAATTAGGTTCGGATCAACAGGAGATTTAGACACTTATTCCAAAATGGCCTCCTAGAAACAAGGATTCTAGACAGCAAATCTACATGGATAGTTAAGCTGCCTAAATTCATTAGACCACATAAAAAGCACAAAGGAGAGCAGTTGCTGGCCCTTTTTAACTGGGAACAATGGTCCCCGAATTCCCTCCAAAATGTGAGCCTATCCCGGGCTTACCTTTCAAACAACTGGAATTGGTCATACAAGGGCTTGCATGAGTGGGGGACTATGAAGAATGGAACATAGACATGTTGAGCTAGAGACCTGACACCCACTATTGACACACAGGGTTGAGTGATGAGTGTAAATCCTTTGTGATGGAGTGAGTGCCGAGTTGCCCTTCATCGATACGCATGGGTGTTCTTTAGTATTAATAGAGTGCTCAGGGGAATGCCAAGCATCCTTCCTGCATGTCTTGGGCCACCTCCGTGTTTATTCCTGGCCCATATGTCACTGTGCTCAGCTCAGGTTGCCTCTCCCAACTGCCCATCATCTCCCTGGTAACCTAACACCCCGGTGACGGCCTGGGCTCGACCTGCATTACGTAAAGCACCCCATGGATCTGGATGTCCCCACGGGGCCAAAATAAGAACCTGGGAGCCTCTATGCTTAAGGTGTACACACAGAGCCTGTAGTAACCCCGAGAGAAGGACGGTTGCTGGAACTCAAGCATGGAATTTTACTGCACTGTCCATGTCACTCCACAAACAACTGCTGATCTGATATCAGGAGGGCCTTCACTTGGTCTTGATTAAGATGTTGGCTAGCAGTGTACCACCCTGTATCCCACTGCTGGCTTACCTCTGAAGCTAAGCAGGGTTGGTCCTGGTCATTTACTGGATGCGAGACCAGATGCTTCTGGAAGTGGTGTTGGAGGGCCAGTAGGAGTCACTCTTTCCTCTGGTCTATTTTTTTTTTATCCCAATGCCCCAGGGCAGTGATTGGGGACATTGCCCTGTGTAGGGTGCTGTCTTAACCCCAGTGTCCTGGCTAAATCCCCTTTCTAACCATCATGCCCAGCTTCCAATTGGCTCTTTCATCCCTGTAACTATTCCCCAGGTTGTTGCTGTAATGAGAATTTGTTCTCTGTCAACTTAACTGGTTAAATAAACAAATAAAAATGTTCAGCTTACATGGAGTAGTTAACCCTGGCAGAACATTACATCAGCTATTGGAAAGAGTCTTCAACAGGAAATTGACATGAACCAGCAATATGTTCACCTTTGCAACACAACCTCTCAATAAAAAGCTTTACAGCCAACCATCTGATGGGCCTGTTTTACCCAGAACCACTGTGGTGAAGCTAAAGGCACCCCTGAAGTAATTATGAGGCTTGCTGCTGTCGCGGCCATGTATAATTAGAGAGGAGGGTCATGGGGCGGCCTGGTTCCAAACTGGAGGAATTTCCTTCGCCTTGTTCTAGGTCGGCAGCGGCCGAGAGCTCATTTAGAAACGGGGGGATTCTTTAGAAGGGCTCCTTGGTTCTCCAGCGGTCTGGGAAACTGTGTCGTCTGTTACAGGTTGGTTGACTCAGAAAGCCGGATGTATCAAATTCTTTGCTCAACGCTATTTTCTCTCAAGGTTATATTTGACCGAAGAGGGACGGTAAGGGACGGTAATGCTTCAACTTATTTTTCCAGGTTGGATCATTTTGTGGAAAACCAGGTCCCCCAGAGAGTTGGAGAAAGGGTTATCCAACACACAATCGGATACAGAGATTTCATCTAGAGACAAGAAGAGATAGCCATAGGCGATAGATGATCACTTACAAACGCAGCTCTCAAGAAGATGATGACCTCACACAATCAGGAAAGACATTCCTCCCCTCAACAGACATCTACCCTGCCCCCACCCCAATGGACATTTATCATGCTGAATAGCCACCACTACTACTTCACTGCAACTACATGTGCGATCCTGTGCATGTGACTAAATAAAAATTGAATCTACTGTGAAAGGGGGATACCTAGTCAGTTGTACAACTGAATGCATTCAACTGAAATGCGTCTTCTGCATTTAACCCAACCCCTCTGTATCAGAGAGGTGCGGGTGGGCTGCCATAATCGACATCCACATCTTCAGTGCCCAGGGGAACAGTGGGTTAACTGCCATGCTCAGAACAACACATGTTTACCTTGTCAGCTCAGGGATTTGATCCAGCAACACTTTCGGTTACCAGCCCAACGCTCTAACCACTAGGCTACCTGCCACCCCTGAACACATTCCATCTCTGCACTTATACTGGGAGGCCGGAGCCTAATCATTTAATCATGGATGTAAATATCCAAACCTGTTAGTTCTAACACTAGAAGTCTACAACACCCCAAGAATATACTCTGAACTTTTCAGCGCTCAGGTAAGCACATGTATGTGCAACCCTGAAACAGAACTAGCCTACAGCTGACTTCAAGCACCAAATCAGATGGCTCTGTGCAGGCTGCCATAGACAGCCTAGAGCTCTGGCTGGGATGGATGACCTATATTTACATCAATATTATGTCTGGAATTCTGAGCCTGGACTGAGCCTCTGGTATGGCTACATCACCCAATGGTCTTTGGCATTGGTGTCTGCACAGCCATTGGTCTTTGGCATTGGTGTCTGCACAGCCATTGGTCTTTGGCATTGGTGTCTGCACAGCCATTGGTCTTTGGCATTGGTGTCTGCACAGCCATTGGTCTTTGGCATTGGTGTCTGCACAGCCATTGGTCTTTGGCATCGGTGTCTGCACAGCCATTGGTCTTTGGCATTGGTGTCTGCACAGCCATTGGTCTTTGGCATTGGTGTCTGCACAGCCATTGGTCTTTGGCATTGGTGTCTGCACAGCCATTGGTCTTTGGCATTGGTGTCTGCACAGCCATTGGTCTTTGGCATCGGTGTCTGCACAGCCATTGGTCTTTGGCATCGGTGTCTGCACACACAGAAACCAGGGAAAAGGCAGAGTGACCTGGATGCACCCATGTCCCCAGGCGAAGCCAAGCCCATCCACTGTATCCTACCTCCTAATGAACCGGAATGAACTGGAATAATTATGAAACTCACGTGATGGAGAATAGCTATCAAAGGCACACAATTGAAACACACACAAAAAGGCAAGCGGCGTTACATAAGCGCGCTCTGCAATGAAGATGTTGTTTAAGGATATGTAAGGGGGACTGAAATAGAGCCGTTTGTCTCGGTAAACGTCAGACAGAGAGACGGAAAGAGAGAGCGGGCTGAGGAGTACAGCAGATAGCAATCTCTTGATAGGGGGTACTGAAAGGGTATACTGTCAGTACGTTTGGATTAAATGTGTGTAAAACCAGATTGTCCCCATATGTGAGGAGCAAAACGGAGGGTAAAAAGAAGATCAACCAACTGTAGAATTGATGCAGTGGCTCCAGGAATTACAATCCTCCCTTCATGTGGATTACAGTCTGCACAGAAAAAAACCAAGGGTTTGGAGTAGAAACACCAGCGCTGCATAAATACCAGCCTTCAAACCCCAGCTATACATCGAAATGAGAACAAGAGGAATTAATTGTATCACTGCTGTAAGGAGAGAGGAAGATTTCCTATAAACTCAAATGTCAACGCAATGATGTGAGGTGGAAACGTGTACAATAAAATGCAGGAGATCCTGCACACGCGGGGTTTAAATAGCGAAAAGGTATCTCTCAAAGTGTCGAGTCCAATGTCCAAACAAAACAAATAGGAATAACTGAGAATTCAATCATCCCTTAATCACTAGACCTTTGTTCCATTTAATTACAGGGTACAGTGGATTAGCAATCTGAGTTTGTCTGATGTTAGCCTAGCTACAGTATCGGAAGATATAGCCATGCTACAGGATGATCACAGTAGTGTCCTCCTAATGCGATAGTTATAGAAGAGCTCCTGATCCATCCACTCAGACATTACAGCCATTGTCATGGCAGAGCTGCCCTACTTCAGAGTCCAGCTCTCTCTCTCGGCCTGTATCCATTCACATCTCCAGTGGTTATGGCATTTAAATGGGGAGGGGGGGGGGGGTCACGAGAAAATACAAAGGAAACAATTCACTATTTGTGGTTTAAAATAGGCAGAGCCTGTACAGGTCATCCTGGGTTAGTGAAAGGCAAGTCGATGTTATCTTACGTTCTCCTAACACACCAGCCAGCCTGGAAGAATGAAATAGCAGCAGCGGAGATGAAGAAGTGACGAGAACTGAGTCTGACCTTGTTTCTGGATCTACGCAGTGCCTGATACGTTGCACTGAAGGTAAGTAGCTCAATTAAAAGCAGAGATGCTGCGATCAATGTGAGTCTGCCAGGCCCTGTGCTCATCAACCGGCCGGGAGAGGTGGGGGAGGCTCAGTATTAGTTAGTTCCCCACAGCACACACACACAGACAGGCAGGTGCCTCAGAACAGCTCTAGATCCAGCCAGGCTCCAGGAGGTGACAGACAATGTGCCCTAGCCCGGCCCAGTGTCTCTGGCTGGGAGGGTGGATGAGGGAGGGCAGGGTGCCGACTGCTGAGTGCTGAAATGTAGGCCAGAACAATGAAACTCCAGCCTGGTGTTTCCGCAGGTGAGGACAAACAGAACGTTGGCGCAGTGCTATATTCCATCATCGCCAAGGGTACCAATTAGGAACTGTTGACTGCTTGTGTCATAATTAACAAGAAGGGTTCCCAAGGTAACAACACTTCCTTCGGGTGTGTGCTGTCTGTGTACATTCAAGTTGCTAGGGGGGCTACTGGGACACAGAGTTCTCTAAAATATTCATCTCTCACAAGGCAGTGACATTCACAAGCGTCTGAAGCGCTCTGTGTGTGTACGCTCCAAAATACATCTGAAAACACTCTGCAAGTCCTAACGAAATGCTAAATGATTCTGTGCGTTTGTTTAAATGATCCTAACAAAGCAAGGCCTTGAGCAGATCTCTGCAGCGCAGCCCACAAAATGTCTGGATGACCTGAATGTAGAGTCTTTGTTTGGGTAGCCCTGAGGCAGACTGTGTCTGGCCAGCTGTTAATGGTTATCGTGGTTGTGGGAGATGGGTGGCCAGTCCAGAGAGCCCCAGTCCCAGACACAGCTCCCCAGGGAAGGTAGAGGGTAGAGGGGGCTGGGCTGGGTCCTGACATCTGGACCTGTGGAGGTTACGGCCGCAGTGCAGCCAGGGGGCTGGGCTGGGTCCTGACATCTGGACCTGTGGAGGTTACTGCCGCAGTGCAGCCAGGGGGCTGCCGACAACATTCTCTAATCTGGCAAAGCCACAACACCACACAAGGCAGGCATACCCCCCATCAGGAGATATAGTGAGCAGCTTTAAAGTTTGGCTACTAGAAACTAGTAGGCCTAGTCCTAGAGTGGACTTGTTGATAAGCAAACGTTTGCCACAGACTTCTTGTATGTTCATGTTGGGCTGGTAGGAGTAGTATGCAGTAGTGCAGGGAGTAGGACCTACTCAATCCAAATGTAAGAGTTGTAGTCTTGACAATTGTAAGGAAAACATATTTCCCAATGTAGCTAGAAACTAGGAGAGAAACAGGGATATGCAAGAAGTGAGTCCCGTACCACAAAAATAGAGTGGATTTGGAGTCTCCACTAAATCTCAATTGAATTCCTTCCAGTGATCCAGCCAGTTAAGCCACACTACTGCCAAAAGGACAATACTTAAGTTTCCATTTGTGTCATCGTTACTTTCCTTCAGAAAGTGAAACACCCTTATCCGGAACAACAGTGTGGAAAGAGTTGGACTAGAGTCCGTAGCTTCAGAACTAGTCATTTATATAACAGCAGACTCTTAGCTAGAAGATGCGGTGAAACTTAAAATGGGTCATACACGAGAGATTCTCTCTCCCTCTTCTGCTGCTAATAATGCTCTTATTGTGCTGTACTGTTAGTGTTATGGAGGAGTGGACCTCCTATGCATGATGAGAGTCCATACCTTCCACACTGTCGGAGCAGGATGTGCCGATGCCTGTGTCACCGCTGTCAGAGGCACCGCTGTGGCGTCTCCCACGGTTACTGGTACCGGGGGCAGAGGAGGTACCCTGCCATGACGACTCACACCCCGGGACCCATCCAGGAGGGCTGATGTTGGAACCTAAAAAACAAGACCCCCAGTCAGGGAAGAAGCGTTTGTTAGAAACACTCACTGTTTACTACACTGTACTAGTCTGTTTCAGTCCCAACAAAGGTCAAACCAACTTCAACTTTAACAATCCTGTAACAATCATAATAGATTCAATGAATTAGCCTACCACCCATGGTAGCCCAACAGCTAGGCCTAGCTCTAACATGAAGCCAATAAATGCTGTCTTGGTGGGTTACCTTATCTCTAACCGATAAGAGGATCGGGATTGTTTGATCATTATTAAAGTGAGCAAACAGAATCTCCACAGCTAGAGACCCTAATAACAGCTGCTAGCTTAGCTCAACTGGCATATGTTTTGGTTGGAGACGGACTGACTACATTTCTGTTGCTCTACACCCCCTTCCCCCCCTAGTAAACACACAACTAGTTGGCAAAAAACAGACTCAACAATCCCTGAAGTCTGGTTGTATGCTATAACGACACTAGATCTACTTTTCTCTCAATTACAGTCAATGTGATTGTGTTATACAGTCAGATATTTTTTATTTTTTTATTTAACCTTTATTTAACTAGACAAGTCAGTTAAGAACAAATTCTTATTTACAATGACTTCCTACCCTGGCCAAATCCTAACAACGATAGGCCAATTGTGCGCCGCCCTGTGGGACTCCCAATCGTGGCCGATTGTGATACAGCTTGGAAATGAACCAGGGTCTATAGTCATGCCTCTAGAACTGAGATGCATTGCCTTAGACCCCTGCGCCACTCGGGATAATATAGAGATAGTAGTACTGAGGGGGTAGTGTTGACAGTTGAATGATACAGTGGTAGTGCACATATTGACTAGGAAACACTCAGTTCCTGAGGGGAGATAAACCCAGTAGTATAACATGACACAGTGTCACTGAAATCTACCAAGCAGGGATGTGGCCTGTACGCTCAGGTCAAAAAAGACTACACAGCTTAGATTTAAACTAGCCCAAAGGCCGGCAGATGTCTCTTCATCTTACCGTCCGAAGGCATTGTATGCAGCCGGCTCAAGCACGGTAGTGGAAAACGGTGTTTAGAAAGAAAGTATGCATATTTCCCCCTTTTTCTCCCACCTTCTCACCATTAAATCGAGTTAAGGAGGAAATTTACGCCTTTGCAGCCTGAATGGAGAATGTTTTATGTACGACCCTGTCCACGGATACGGTAAGATGAAACGACTCAATATCGCCATCTGCCGGCCTTCGGACTAGATTTAAACCAAATGATGTTCCAATCCCAATACTGGATTTTTCCCCAACATTTCAGGGAAAGCTTCAGATGAAAAACACAGATAGGACTGTTTAGTATCAAACAAAAACAAGGGATCGTATACTTTATACTCCTTTGTGCTGACTGAGCTAACACATGAGACGCGGAAGCCAGACCAGAAGTGCCCGCGGTACTGATTTTCTGTCTGCTCAGACCTCTAATCCAATTGTTTCCCTTGATTTACTGAGTCACAAAACACAAAATAACTTTTGCCTCCTGTGATATTCAGTTGTTAGACAGTATGCTAGGCCCTAGTTCACTGCTCAGCTACACCAATCCATAACTGAGCAAACCAGTCAGTCGCCCATTATAAAAACACAGTCCCCTCTAGTGAAAACAAACCCTCTCTCCCAGGCACATGGAAATGAAAGCAGAGGCTACACTGAAATATTTCCTGAGTAATTTCAGATGACAGGAGGGATTTTCGGTTTCAGATTCCTAGGGATGCATACAGGCACTTGTCATTATCACACTGAGTAACTGTTATGTGTGTATGGGTAATGACCGAGGTCAGGTTAGACATAGTGAGGTTCAGGTGAGTCCCAAACACACAGTAGTGCATCCCAACAGTCCCTGTCTGTCTCTACACACTGCAGTATGTCCTCTTTGTCTGCAAACTATTCTGAGTGTGTAATCCGTTTAGACAGACGTCATTAAGGCTGTCCTATTTTGTGCCGTACGGCAGGAGGAGGCTGAGGAGGGTGCAGCTCAGATGTGCTCTGTAACGTTACTCCACATGGAGAGGTGACTGTCCTCCTGCTCTGCTGTGACCATCACCAAGGCACTTGCTGAAGCACACTCCTGTTACAATGCAGTGTAGGTGGTAGAATACTTTTGCTTATAGATAAGACTTTATATCAAATTGCTCTTATACTTATGTAGTAACACTATATTACTTTAGTAAGAACATTGCTACTTATTGTAGCCTATAGTTGGCCAATTGCGTAGTGTTTTGGGGGGTTATTACACAATAATAAGAATATTACATAGTTGTGTAAGAGGCATGGATAATTATCCAATCTACAGTGACCACATACCAGAATCCTATTTCTCTTTACACACTTTCCTTGACTCTCCCTCTCTCTCTACCAGGAATCAGCACATCAATTATGATAGGCATCAGCAGCAGAGAGAGGTTGAACTAGACCTGCTACATGATCACTCTCCCATTTCTGACATGTCTTAAATCTCGAGGGCTCTGTCCAGACAGCCCCTTACATCATCATGCCCAAGGCCTCCACTCCACTCCTGCTCCCAGCCTGCCTGCCTGCATATGTGGCACATCACAAATACCTGTGATTTCTAGCATAATTCTGAAAGCTGGAATCTCCCTGTGGATGTAACACTTGGTGAGGGTGAACCTACAGTGAGCATGGCTCAGATTGAGGTGATTGAGCTGTTGGATTCCAGTGGTCCACTCTCTCTAATCACTGCCCAGATATATTAGCCATTCCAAAATTGCCTACATTCTCAATATACCTGTCCTGAATCTGAGCCTGGTGAAACCACTCACATAAACTAGGAGTCCTTAAATAAAGAGGATCATAAAATAACGATATAATTGATATGCCTTTTGTAGCCAACATATTGTAACACTATGGAGAACAAGTTGATAGTGTAAATTCCTCATCTGTTTTACGGAGGAGTGCGCCTAGGCTCTTTAGAATGTAGAACTTGGGTTATGCAAAAATAGATAGATTATTTAGATCACAAAAGCACGCTGCACCCGCCAAGCTCCATTATGACACTGCAGTGGCTATGCTCATCTGATTCAGCAGTTTGCTGGGCGCCGAAGAACATTATGCTTAGGGAACATATCAAGTTTGTTGTTCATTGTAGGCTAAATCAAAACGTGATGATCTATTTGTAGGGCTGGTACTATATCTGTTGGCCACTTTAGATGATCTAGCTAGTAGGCTAGCTAGATTGATAGTTAACTATCAATCTGGCCATAGCCACAGTAATTGACAGGGCTAGCTGTCACTGACTCACTGGACAGGAAGACAAAGGACGCGCGGGGGTAAGTCCGTCATAATATAATTCTAGCGACACAATGCAGATAACTACATCACAATGTAGCTTGGCTAGACATCTTTCGAATGTTGATTACAGAAACAGAAATCGTAAGATATAAGGGCGAGCAGTTAGTTAAATGCCCCCGATGATGAAAAAAAATCTGCTCTCTGCAACCTGCATTATTTTGTCATGAACAATTGATAGTCATCTATTCAAGCATTTCTGTTACAATGTCTCATCATCAACGATGTTTCATCATTATCAAGAAGCACCAGATGCTCCGGGAGAGCAAACGTTAGCAGTTAGCTCGCTAGCAGAAGCCCTTATGTATTAGCTTAGCATCAGCTAGCTAGAATCGAGTGAAGGTTCACCGTTATACGAGCCTGATCAAGCCTCTCGTCTGTTCAGACATTATTGCCAAAAAAATATCAACACAGTGATGTTATTCTTGAATAAAATATAAATAATAAGATCTTACCCGTTTTAAAGGTATCAAACCCATCCTCAAATTCGTTTCTGCCCCACATTGTGACTGGTTTTATGCGCCGGATCGCAGTGGAACTCCGAGAATAGATCCCAGAAGAAAAAAGCAAAACGTGATCTCACAAAAGATGGAAGATTCCTCAAGAGGTTGTCATGATTACATTGCGGGAAAGGACAGTCATTAAAACTGAAACGAAACGGCTTCCTATTATAACATGTCTTCTGTCCAAAACGCGCTCCATAAATCTGAAATCTTGGTAAGGTTGACTAAAGAACTACTGTCGACTCGCTGGCAAGAGCAATGCATGTAAGGATGTGATCTCACTGAGTGCGCGCTACAGCTCCTCTTCCCGAAAGGCTGTCTCCTCCCCCTCTACTCAGTGCCAAGGCCACTGCAGCTAGACAAGGGTTGAGTGTTCCTTGGCGACTCTAAGCATAGCCAACCGGGCTTCACACAGTATTCTAAAATACTGATAATCGTTTCCCTGTGTGTGGCTTTTGGGATTTTAGTTTTGAGCTGCAGTATGCAGTCAAAGGCAAAGCCCCACTGTCTGCAGTCTTGACGGAGAGCCAATTGTACAGGTGCGCTGAGCATCATGAGTAATCATTGTGACGTTTCTGGCGCGCTGTCACTTTTAAATTATGATGATTTTTTATCCAGGTGAGGCCATGCTGAACGGCAATTAAACAACAAATTAATATATCTAAGGGAAATATACTTGTTACTGTCGTGTAATTAATTAATCCTACATAATAACACCAACTTTCTACCCCAAGACTGCACTTCCATTAATAGGTAAACAAGGCAAGGTTACCCGAAAAGAAAAGGATCAGCTAAGGTCATGTCAGCTGGTCATAAGGTCATATCAGCTGGCAACTTCTCACAGTGAGATTTCTTTTTGTTTACAGAAATGTTTGAAGCTCTGTGGAAGACACCTGGTCAAAGCTGCTAGACAACAACACAGCAGTCAGTCAAGACAGGAAGAGGAGCTATTGAGTTGCCTAGTGGGGAAACCAGTGGGACCAGTTAGTGACATTCCTAATTTTTTAATTTAACTAGGCAAGTCAGTTAAGAACAAATTCTTATTTACAATGACAGCCTACACCGGCCAAACCCAGACGACGCTGGGCCAATTGTGTGCCGCCCTATGGGACTCCCAATCACAGCCTGTTGTGATACAGCCTGGATTCAAACCAGGGTGTCTGTAGTGACACCTCTAGCACTGAGATGCAGTGCCTTAGACCGCTGCGCCACTCCGGAGCCTCATATAAGTCTCATATAAGCCTGCCTACTACACATTCCTAAATGGTCATATTCCTACTAATGACAATTTTCTACACTAATCCTGAAATGATGAAGGGCACTTTGGGACCTTCCGTTAAGCACTTGAACTGAAAACTGAACACAGTGCATTTGTTTTTTTGCAGGCAGTAAATGTCCCTTTAAACCTAGTCCTGTCACTTCTGCTTTGCTCTCTTTATTCCCTATCACTTAGTTATGTGCTTCACTGTCCAGCTTTGTTCCTCTATTGTGGATTTAAAAAACTACCGCTTCTTAGACTTGCTTTCAATGAGAATTACAGATCTAAAAGTCACAGATCTATAAGTCACATTTCTATGTGAATTTGGTTGGTAGCTCAAAAAGTTACATATTGCAGCTTTAACCTAAACCCATACCAAACCCGTTATCATGCGAATGTTTATTTCTACACAATATTTCCTTGGGAAAAACAGACTACCATAATAATGTGTCAATAAGCAACATTTCAGCAAACACAATTCCAAAACTCATCCTCCTAAGTTCATATAGATACTTCCCTTTAAGTTTGAACAGAGGAGCTTCCTTAGCAACCTACCATGGTGCCAACAAATTGACAAATTGTGACGAATCATTGTTCATTACACAGTAAGATCACAATATGACAGATCATTCCCTGGCCATCAACAGGTTTTAACCGAGTGAAGAATATTTGGAAGGAACCCAAGGATGACAAAAAAAATCTGAAATATCCCAGACAAAACATATGTAATATTTCAATGTGTGCTGGAGTTTTGCATCACTACTAGACTGTAAAATTGGTCAGCTATGACACCAGAGGACCGATCCAAATCAGTTCCAACGCTACAATGACATGAACTGTCTGCAGTCATTCAGCATGAGACCGTTTCAGGCCGAGGGGAACAGTCCCGATGCATAATTATTTGTGTACAGTATTGTCCCGGTTCAATTACCCATACTGTCTCAATTAAATAAATTACATTCTCTCTGTGTCTGCATACAAATGCAATTATCTCAATAGACGAGCTAAACAGAGCTGCCAAAAGACATGAGACAAATGGGAAAGTGTGTGTTCTTAATCACTAAATGTTTTTTGGTGTCATGTAATTGAAGACTTATCAACACAAAATGAGAGCACATGATGGTTGCACACTCCTCCTGCCTGCTTTTGATCAAGTTAATGTAGAAAATATATGGGAAGTGTGATGTCAGTGTAACAATGTTCATGAAGTAAGGCAAAGATAGTGTTTTGTTAATGAATTTCATCCCCCATGGTTTAGAGTGTTGGCAAATTCAGCTCTGACCTAATAGCAAAAACATTAAGGGTCAAGCCCAAATCATACATCAATATCAACATTGGAAATTCGGTCTAAATTCATTATAATGATATAAGGAAATGGGAAGTATGAAAACAGACCACAGTATTTACAGGTACAAGAACTTCCAGATGGCAAACTGTTATAAACAAGAACAAAACACAAAACTGAATCTCCCAACAGGTCTGAACATGACGCATCACTACAGCGTATTACACAATCATCCATTTCCATCATCAACATGAGTTATTGAGAACACTCTCCCGTTCACAGTCAACTAATTGACAAGGTAGTACTTTGGCAGCGCTCAAAAAAGGGGGTCACAATGCCTCAGTGCCTTCAGAAAGTATTCATACCTCTTGACCACAGGAGGTTGGTGGCACCTTAATTGGGGAGGACGGGTTCATGGTAATGGCAGGAGCAGAATGAGTGGACTGGTTCAAATATATCAAACACATGCTTTCCATGGTTTCCATGTGTTTGATACCATTGCATTCACTCTGTTCCAGCCATTACTATGATCCGTCCTACCCCCTTATTCCACATTTGTTGCGTTACAGCCTGAATTCAAAATTGATTAAATAAACTCAGCGAATAAACTCACTGTCAACTGTGTTTAATTTCAGCAAACTTAACATGTGTAAATATTCGTATGAACATAACAGGATTTAACAACTGAGACATAAACTGAACAAGTTCCACAGACATGTGACTAACAGAAATTTAATAATGTGTCCCTGAACAAAGGGGGGGAAAAATCAAAAAATCTAAAGAGAATGCCAAGAGTGTGCAAAGCTGTCATCAAGGCAAAGGGTGGCTACTTTGAAGAATCTAAAATCTAAAATATATTTTGATTTGTTTAACACTTTTTTGATCACTACAAAGCTCCATATGTGTTATTTCATCATCTTGATGTCTTCACTATTATTCTACAATGTAGAAAATACAAAAAATATAGAAAAATCCTTGAATGAGTAGGTGTCTCCAAACCTTTGACCATTACTGTAAGTATTCACACCCCTGAGTCAATACTTTGTAGAATCACCTTTGGCAGCGATTAAAGCTGTGGGTCTTTCTGGGTAAGTCTCTAAGAGATTTCCACCCCTGGATTTTGCAACATTTGCCCATTTTCTCTTTTCAAAATTCTTAAAGCTCTGTGAAATTGGTTGTTGATAATTGCTAGACAACCATTGTCAGGTCTTGCCATATATTTTCAAAACTGTAACTCAGGAACATGCACTGTCTTCTTGGTAAGCAACTCCAGTGTATATTTGGCTTTGTGTTTAAGGTTATTGTCCTGCTGAAAGGTGAATTCATCTCCCAGTGTCTGGTGGAAAGCAGGCTGAACCAGGTTTTCCTCTAGGATTTTGCCTGTGCTTAGCTCCATTCTGTTTCTTTTTTATCCTGAAAAACTCCCCAGTCCTTAACGATTACAAGCATAGCCATAACATGATGCAGCCACCACTATGCTTGAAAATACGGAGAGTGGTACTCAATAATGTGTTGTATTGGATTTGCCCCAAACATAACACTTTGTATTCATGACAAAATGTGAATTACTTTGCCACATTTTTTGCAGTATTACTTTAGTGCCTTGTTTAAAAACAGGATGCATGTTTTGGAATACTTTTATTATATATAGGCTTCCTTCTTTTCACTCATTTAAAATTCATGTTAAACACTATTATTGCAACTTAAAACTATCCATGCAACTTATTATGTGACTTGTTAAGCACATTTTTACTCCTGAACTTATTTAGGCTTGCCATGAGAAAGGGGTTGAATACTCATTGACTCAAAACATTTTAGCTTTACATTTGTAATTATTTTCTCAAAGAAACTGACATTTTGTGGTATTGTGTGTATGCCAGTGACAAAAATCTCTATTTAATCAATTTTAAATTCAGTCTGTAACACAATAAAATGTGGAAAAAGTCAAGGGGTGTGAATAATTTCTGAAAGCACTGTACCTACACTCTAATTCTCTGTTCCCATAGGATAACACTTTGGAGAGCCCTTTTTGGTTCCAGGTAGAACCCTTTTGGGTTCCATGTATAACTATTTTCACAGAGGGTTCTACCTGGAACCAAAAAGGGTTCTCCAATGGGAACAGCCAAACAACCCTTTTGGAACCCTTTTTTAAATTAAGAGTGTAGGATTCGATTTGTCAATCACTACTTCTAATAAGTATTCTACTGTCATAGATAGTACAGTGATGAAAACCACGGCCTCTGATGAGTTTGGTAACTGTTTGGGTCAGGCCTGAACAAGAACACCTGTGTATTAGAGGAGCTAAGTTGTGCATGCATCTCTAGACACAGAGTAGACATGTTGTTCTGGATGGAACCCTGGCACTGCAGGACACCACAAACCGTCCCCACGACAACAGTAGCTCTTTCAGCCAAACAGCACGGCCCACTCCCTCCCATTCTGAGTCTGAACAGTAGACTACACTTCAGAACAAAGAACACTTCACATTTACCAAACAATCCTTGGGCTGTTAACAGTGCACATTTATGTGTGATTGAACTTGCGTCTTTGGTTATTTTCAGATGCACCTTTTATGAGCAGCAAAAAGACCTTGAGGAAACATTCAATAAGCTAAGGTGACCAGATTTTGGAAATTAAAATGTTTGCAATAGTCCTTTCAAATATTTGTATTAATTATAACACAGAAATGGATTACCCGTCGTGGACATTTTTGGGGACAGCTCTAGCCGGAGTCAGGCCACCAAAACCATGGACTGTCCCCAGAAATTGGGGGAGTCTGGTCACCCTACAATAAGAAGTGGCTTGTAACTAGACCTATTACAAAACCACATCTGGATTGTGTCTGAGTCAGGGAGAATTCCAATACAACTAGCTAATAATGGAATGCATTACTACAATATTGTTTAAAGAAAGCCTAATTCTCCAAAGCAAAGAACACACGTTTTGGTATCAAAGCAGAAGTCTGGCACTCAGCCCTTATTAGAGACTAATGAACAGTCGCTACCCAGCACACAAACACAACATTTCCTCTCAGAGGACTCTGAATATATGTGTTCCACTGACGACAGCAGTGACCTGCTCTTTCGCTGTTGTTTTTCCCTCCACCACCTCAGATGAGGTGGATTACATGTACAATTTCCAGATCATTGTTGAAATATATATCAAGAGGGACTTTGGGCAAACGGAGCGGTGTCAGAATCAGTGTTTTTGTGCATGTTATCAGCTTGTTGCAGACTGCTCCCTGCCCCCACTTCCTGTCTCTCAACCAGGAAACCAATGACTGGGCCTGGACACACTACTACAGGCAACCTGCACACTGAGCCCACTGTCCTAGCACACAGCACTGACACATGTCAACAGAAAACCCTGGCCAGACCATGTGTTACACTAACATACCAGTACACACTAGCATGACCACTACATGTTTATGGAACATTGCCTGTTTTCATATCCACAACTTTTACACATTTCTGCCCAAAATAGTTTCTCTGAATAGTACAACGGATGGTGGTAACAGAACTTGAGAGTAAATCAACAACATCAACATGGGCTGTAGAATGGAATGCCAGATACAAAAATGCTAAGTCAAATTCTGTTTAAAGTAGCCTTAATCTGGGTTATATCCTAATAGAAGACAAGTGTCCTCTTTACATATTCACATCTGTTTTAAATAGCACAACCATATTTCTATGTATTTCTTTTGAGGAGCTTGCTTTATGAGTAAGTACACACCAACATGAACAAATATGAGAAAAGAGTACGGGTAATACATCTATTAAAGTTTTAGAAAATCTACTTACACAAATTGTTCTTCATGAGCACTTCGGCACGCAATGCAGAAGCAGAGTGAGGAAGTGGTAAAGGACTCAGAATACGTTGACATGAAACTCAACTCAGGAACTTGATTAGCCAACCACCTTCACAAAACACAGCAAGAAAAAAGTGACATTTTGAACACAAGCTGTGCAATGAGAAAGGTCTATGACCCGTACTCCACTTTGTGATTTTGGCCTAGTTTTCAGGAAGAATTCATAAGATCAAAGGAGTAAATTTTTTTTTAACCTTTCTACACATGCTATACAGACAACACTATTTCATACAATCTTTTGACAGTGAAGCATCAATGCAGAGGGAAACATAATCAAGGTACCAGCTTTATTACAGAACAGTTGAAGCCTGCTTCCTTCCAGACAGCTAGTAAATCTGCCTCTATGTTCACCATTAGACTGGCTGACTGGGATGTTTAAGTGCACTTCTAAAACCATGGATTTAGGTTACTTGTTAATTAGCCTCTTTAATTGGGTGTTTTGTCTGACCTTCTGTCTGTATCCATATAGATCAATAATGGTAGTCTAAGTCTACATTTTAGACTGCGTCTGGACAGCCAGACTAGACCCATGGTCTCTATTCCAAGGCCTCTACAATATCCCCCGGTCAATTCATTATCATGGTCATTCCAGAAGCTTTCAGCTCCACTTTGAAGTTAAAACAGAAGTCAACTAAACTTCTACAATGGATCTCTCCAGCTCTTACGTCCCTCTCTCCCCTCTTTCTCCACTAGATAAGAACATATAGATGCTGTTTTGGGAAGTTGGAGCTGTCGTTCAGTGTGAAATTTCAAGGAAGCTGAAAGTTGGTACTCAGAAGAGCCTTTCTACACAGTAAGGGTTCCTTAGTCGGCAGTTATTTTTTCAGTGTTAGATTCCGGCTTGTCAGTGCAACAGTGTGGGTGCATTGCCCAACTTTTTACATGACACAGCGCAGTAACAACAGTCTCATACACAGTTGAATCCATCTCAGACAAATAGTACTTGCAGTCTTATCAATATTATCCTCATGTGTAAGACTGAATCCAAACCATGACCATATTGAGTTTAAAAAATGTTGAATGCACAATGTTGTCAAACTCAGAGACAGCTAGCTTGGAGGTGTTGTCAGTCACATTAGCCTGCATGAGTTCATACCTCAGGCCTCCAGCTCTTCTGTCAGGAATGATCATTTTCAGCCTTCTCCCCTCTGTTCCTGCAGCACCCATGCAAAAACAAGCCTGTGAAATATCTCCACTGTGTTTATGTAACTGTGTACAGACTGCCAGAGGCACGCAGGCCAGCCTTTCACTGCTGCTCATTCCTATGCAACCCACAGATCTAGTACCACAAGTTTTAGAGGCACGTTGGAGTACATTCGGAATCTGAAATGGTTTTTCGCAGCTAGTGATTATCTGTCATCTGTTCCAGATCTGCCAAGCCAGTTAGAACAGGAAGGGGCTGTTCTAAGATGCATTCTTATAGGAATGAAAGAAAGGAGATAATCAGTCATGAATGTGATACAGTACTTTATGTCCTAAAATATCAGATAAAGACAATTTTCCCAAGCAGTTGATAAGTTCTAAAACAAAAAGTAGACCAGACTTACCCTAAAAGATGATCCTCCAAATTGAAAGACAAACCCTGAGGAATAACAGAAATCTCAACCGCAAAGAATAAACTGAGGACAAAAGCAAAACAGTCTGTTGAATTGAACAAAGACCTCTACACAGGAGAGTACCAAGACATGTGCATTTGGCACATAGCAACTCCGTCAGCTGTTCAGACTGCCAAAACCTGCTGAGAGGAACTAGCACTGTGGCTAATAAGTTCTACATTAGCACTTTACATTTCAATAAGGAATACAATCATTCAGGACTTTCACCTCTTCGAAATTGAATAGGTATAGGTCATTTTATTATAAAAGAAAGTATTATAGGTCAAACGGCAAATTCTCAAAGTACAGCACTTCTAAAAGCTGTGAATATTATGAGCACATGCACTTCACATGACATATTATACCTGTGCCAATATTATTCTGACAAAACATTCAATCCTTTGAACTGAGACTAGAAGAACCTCAGAAATACTGTAGAGGACAAATGAGAAATACAATGCTCCTGAAAATCAGAATAAAACTGCTGGAAAACAAGAGAAGGCTGACATCATGCAGTGATTGGGTGAGGTATGTGGTAGTAGACAGATGGGCGGATGGCTAATCAATGTCTCTTCATTATTGATGAGGCTGCTTCTTCATCTGCAGGAAGTTAGGATCCATTAACTCCTCGTCTTACCTCCTGTTGTCACCCACCTCCGACCTTCCTCCATTAACATCACCAGCACACCACCTCACTGGGGACGGTCTGGCTGTCTGGCCGACATTGAGCAGTCTGACCTACACCAACTAGAACAAAAGACATGCTTCAGCAAGTTGGGTCGATATGATTGTAATGTGTGCAGTGCATCTCCATACGTTACCTTTATGCAAGTGGCTGGTTCGTAGAGCCTCTTCGGTTTGTCGTTCCTAGGGAGATCTGGTTGATTTGTTTCCATCTTCTTAAATGTTACTTATGAGAAGTGATGGATTGATACTATTAGTGTCCTTGCCTAAACTCAGCCAACACATCTTATAACGAAACCGGACGAGACCCAAATGCAGACACAGGAGGCAGATGGTTTGAGTCTCTGATATTTATTAATAGACAAGGGGCAGGCAAGAGGCAGGTCGAGGACAGGCAGAAGTTCGTAAACCAGGTCAGAGTCAGATGGGTACAGAACGGCAAGCAGGCTCGAGGTCAGGGCAGGCAGAATAATATGGCAGGCGGGCTCAGGGCAGGCCAGAAAAGGTCGGAACTGGGAGGACTAGAAAACAGGTACTAGACAAACAGGAGTGTGGAAAAACACGCTGGTAGGCTTGACGAGACTAACTGGCAACAGACAAACATAAACCACTGGTATAAATACACAGAGGATAATGGGAACAAATGGGAGACACCTGGAGGGGGGTGGAGACAAGCACAAGACAGGTGAAACAGATCAGGGTGTGACAGTACTCCCCCCCCCCCCTCTAGGTGCACCACCTGGCGTCCTACGCGGTCACATACCTGGTTGACCGGGATGCCGGCGGTGAAAGTCAGCGATGAGGGCCGTGTCCAGGATGTCCTTAGCGGGGACCCAGCACCTCTCCTCCGGGCCATAACCCTCCCAGTCAACCAGGTACTGGAAAGCCCTGCTCCGAGGTCGAACACTCAGGAGGCGCCTCACCATGTATGCCGGATGGCCATCGATGAGACGGGGAGGGGAGGGGAGGGGAAGGGGGGGGGGCCTGGAAACAGATCAGGGTGTTTAGCTTTTGCTGAGGAGCTTTCATGAAGCTTCCCTTTGGAATGCCATCCATGTAGTCATGACAACAGCCATGCTCCCTTTGGTGCTCTGCTTTCTGGAAGTGGTTAAGAAGATGAAACCATTACGTACCACATCATAATCATAATACATAGCTTCAGGCAAATGTAGGGCCATGTCAGTTATCACCCATATTGATTGGTGCCTGCCTTTTATGACTGAATGAACATAACTTCTGCCTACAGCAATATTGCAAGTTTTCATGGAGCGTGTGATATTGCCCATTCCATGGTGAAAATGTGCCATTTGCAGCCTCATATGAACAAATTAGTCATATTTAAGTTTTACTACCTCATATAACAGCATTATTTCAGGGGCAGCAGGTAGCCTAGTGGTTAGAGCGTTGGGCCAGTTACCGTAAAGGTTGCTGGATCGAATCCCTGAGCCTATGAGGTAGAAATCTGTCGTTCTGCCCCTGAACAAGGCAGTTAACCCACTGTTCCCCGGTAGGCTGTCATTGTAAATAAGAATTTGTTCTTAACTGACTTGCCTAGTCAAATTAAAAAAGTATTGTGACACAAGATAGGTTTCATTTAGAGAATAAATAGTTTCACTAGATTGTATCTATGGCATAATTCCTGTTCAATAGCCAGCAGCATGACATCAAGTCAATAATGAATCTCATTATCAAACACTGATCTGCATATTTATACAAATTCGTGAGAATACAACACACACGCATGCATGTACACACACGGTGACAAGTCACAAATAATATTCAGTACATTACTGTTTCAAACATTGTGTCATTTTTGCTTTTTTCACTGACTCCTTGTCCCAGGCCACATCCAAATCATCATCATCGAAGTTGGAGGAGCTGAACACAGAGAAGCCAGAGAAAAGGCCTTCAGAGCCCAGCTCAAAACACTTCCTCTTTTTAGGGTTGGCAGCAGAATCTCCAGCAGGGGTCTGGCCCTTACTGTTGACTGTCTGTAAGTATTTGCCTCCACTAACCCCTGCCTCAGTCCTATCCTCTGTAGAGGCTTTAGCTTGCGTCCCTGTCCTCTGCTGTATGTTGGTGATTGCTTGTGTCCTTGTGTCCTGGTGCCCTGCTTTAAGCTCTATGGAGGAGGTTACCTGAGCATCTGATGTAGGAGTTGTTTTGGGGTTGTAACTTCCTGGTCTTTTGTGGTTGTGAAGGAGAAGCTGTAGAGTTTGGCCAGGGTAGAGGCCGCCACAGTGGGCTTTGGGTGGTCTGGCTGTAATGGGGGTGGTGGTGGCTCTGTGGGGGTTGTTGATGTAGTTCTGTTCTCACCAGGAGCCATGCTGCTTGGTCTGCTCAGCAGCTGCTGGCGTTTCTGCTCTGTCCCATGATCCCCCCCACCACCACCACTTCCCTCTGCCCTGGGACCACTGACCTCTGGGCTCAGGTCACATGACACCTCAGTGAAAAAGTATTTTTCGGCAGACTGAACCCTCAGTCTCAGCTTCTTGGCTGCACTGTTGCCCTCTGCTGGCCTGTCTTTGTAACACTGTTTCTCACTCTTTCCCTTTTCTGTTCTGTCTTTCTCTGTCGCAGAAGAAGCTGTGTTACGATTGTCTCTGTTCTGTGGGTTTGCTTTTCTATGTGGACCTCTATTCTCTGTGTGAAAGTCTGAGCTTTCAGGACAAGGGCAGAAGTTTAGTGTGGGACATCTTCTCTCTTGGCTTAAATGTGAACCCTGTGAACTATGAGTGCAGTTCTTCTTCCCATGCCCCCACAGTATCAGAGGGGTCCTGGTCTCCAGACGGAAGGTTACAAGGGACATTGTTCTTCTTTGAGTTGCATTTCTTCCCTGCTCTAGATGGTCTATGAGGTCTTTGCTGGTGCTGCCTCCTCCCACAGATTCCTTTGCCTGCAGGGGAACATTAGTCATCTCTCTGAGCCGTTTGTCTCGCAACTTCTTAGACACCTTCTGTACCACAGAGCTGGATGTGTCTTTAACTACTTTAACTAGCTCTCCCTACAGCTCTCCCTTCAGCTCTCCCTACTTTTTTTTCACCTTTATTTAACCAGGTAGGCAAGTTGAGAACAAGTTCTCATTTACAACTGCGACCTGGCCAAGATAAAGCAAAGCAGTTCGACACATATAACAACACAGAGTTACACATGGAGTAAAACAAACATACAGTCAATAATACAGTAGAAAAATAAGTCTATATACAATGTGAGCAAATGAGGTGAGAAGGGAGGTAGATGAGAGTAGATGACAGTAGATGAGTGTGCAAAGTAGAAATACTGGGGTGCAAAGGAGCAAAATAAATAAATAAATACAGTAGGGGAAGAGGGAGTTGTTTGGGCTATTTATAGATGGGCTATGTACAGGTGCAGTGATCGGTGAGCTGTTCTGACAGCTGGTGCTTAAAGCTAGTGAGGGAGATAAGTGTTTCCAGTTTCAGAGATTTTTGTAGTTCGTTCCAGTCATTGGCAGCAGAGAACTGGAAGGAGAGGCGGCCAAAGGAGGAATTGACTTTGGGGGTGACAAGTGAGATATACCTGCTGGAATGCTTGCTACGGGTGGGTGCAGCTATGGTGACCAGCGAGCAGAGATAAGGCGGGACTTTACCTAGCAGGGTCTTGTAGATGACCTGGAGCCAGTGGGTTTGGCGACGAGTATGAAGCGAGGGCCAGCCAACGAGAGCGTACAGGTCGCCAGAAGTATACAGAATGGTGTCGTCTGCGTAGAGATGGATCAGAGACTCACCAGCAGCAAGAGCAACATCATTGATATATACAGAGAAGAGAGTCAGCCCAAGAATTGAACCCTGTGGCACCCCCATAGAGACTGCCAGAGGCCCGGACAACAGGCCCTCAGATTTGACACACTGAAGAACTCTGTCGGAGAAGTAGTTGGTGAACCAGGCGAGGCAATCATTTGAAAAACCAAGGCTGTTGAGTCTGCCGATGAGGATGTGGTGATTGACAGAGTCGAAAGCCTTGGCCAGGTCAATGAATACGGCTGCACAGTATTGTTTCTTATCAATGGCGGTTAAGATATCGTTTTGAACCTTGAACCTACAGCTCCCCCTACAGCTCTCCCTACAGCTCCCCTTACAGCTCTCCATATAGCTCTCCCTACAGCTCCCCCTACAGCTCCCCTTACAGCTCTCCCTATAGCTCTCCCTAAAGCTCCCCCTACAGCTCTCCCTAAAGCTCCCCCTACAGCTCTCCCTACAGCTCACCTTACAGCTCTCCCTATAGCTCTCCCTACAGCTCCCCCTACAGCTCTCCCTACAGCTCTCCCTAAAGCTCCCCCTACAGCTCTCCCTACAGCTCCCCTTACAGCTCTCCCTATAGCTCCCCCTACAGCTCTCCCTACAGCTCACCTTACAGCTCTCCCTATAGCTCTCCCTACAGCTCACCTTACAGCTCCCCCTACAGCTCCCCCTACAGCTCTCCCTACAGCTCCCCTTACAGCTCTCCCTACAGCTCCCTCTACCGCTCTCTCTCTACCGCCTCCTCCACAACAGTTTTCCTTGGCATCTTATCGCACACAGGCGATCTCCCACTCTTGCGTGCAGCACCACTGTTGCCTGGCAACGACCGGGGGGTGGTCGGGGGGGGGGGGGGGGTTGGCAGGTTTCGGGCCTGCTTTGAGGAAGAGTTGTGGTTGTCTTGTGTGGATGTTGCGGTTGTGTTGTGTGGATGATGTAATGGGTGAGGTGATGATGGGTGAGGTGGTGTCTCCTCACCCATCTGGGCCAGCCAGTGAGTGGAACCAGTCCAGTCCACTCTCTGAGTCTGTGGTGATGTCAGAGCTCCCCGGCCACCTTATCGGAGCATTAGAGCTCTTCTCTACGTAATGACAACCAATGCTCAGATCATTGTGTTGTGCAGAGGAGTACATTTTTCTGTTCTACTTTAGGGGAGCATGGCTCATTATTCTGCAGCCTAAAGAAAGCACAATGACTCACTGTATATGAGAGGGAAATCTTACTCCTTCACAGAGAATTGTATTCAGTACTTTCACTGGGCTAGGGTTTAGAGATTATATGTTGGTGGGGAGATGTTATAAATGGGATTTATACTGAACAAAAATATAAACGCAACATGTAAAGTGTTGGTCCCATGTTTCATGAGCTGAAATTAAAGATCCCAGAAATGTTCCATACGCACAAAAGCTTATTTCTCTCAAATTTTGTGCACAAATTTGTTTACATCCCTGTTAGTGAGAATTTCTCCTTTGCCAAGATAATCCATCCACCTGACAGGTGTGGCATATCAAGAATCTGAATAAACAGCATGATCATTACATAGGTGCACCTTGTGCTGGGGACAATAAAAGGCCACTCTAAAATGTGCAGTTTTGTCACACAACACAATGCCACAGATGTCTCATGTTTTGTTGGCATGCTGACTGCAGGAATTTCCACCAGAGCTGTTGACAGATAACTGAATGATAATTTCTCTACCATAAGCTGCCTCCAACGTAATTTTAGAGAATTTGGTAGTACTTCCAACCAGCCTCACAACCGCAGACCAGGTGTAACCATGCCAGCCCAGGACCTCAACATCCGGCTTCTTCACCTGCGGAATCGTCTGAGACCAGCGCTTCGGACAGCTGATGAAACTGTGGATTTGCACAACCAAAGAATTTCTGCACAAACTGTCAGAAACCGTCTCAGGGAAGCTCATCTGCGTGCTTGTCATCCACACCAGGGTCTTGACCTGACTGCAGTTCGGCGTGTCGTATGTGACTTCAGTGGGCAAATACTCACCTTCAATGGCCACTGGCATGCTGGAGAAGTGTGATCTTCACAGATGAATCCCAGTTTCAACTGTACCGAGCCGATAGCAGGCAACATGTATGGCGTTGTGTGGGTGAGCAGTTTGCTGATGTCAACGTTGTGAACAGAGTGCCCCATGGTGGCGGTGGGGTTATGGTATGGGCAGGTATAAGCTATGGACAACGAACAGAATTGCATTTTATCGATGGCAATTTGAATGCACAGAGAAACCGTGACGAGATCCCGAGGCCCATTGTCGTGCCATTCATCCGCCGCCATCAACTCATGTTTCAGCATGATAATGCACGATACCATGTCGCAAGGATCTGTACACAATTCGTGGAAGCTGAAAATGTCCCAATTCTTCCATGGCCTGCATACTAACCACATATGTTACCCCTTGAGCATGTTTGGGATGCTCTGGATCGATGTGTATGACAGCGTGTTCCAGTTCCAATATCCAGCAACTTCGTACAGCCATTGAAGATGAGTGGGACAACATTCCACAGGCCACAATCAACAGCCTGATCAACTCTATGTGAAGGAGATGTGTCGCGCTACATGAGGCAGGTACTGCTGACTGGGGTTGTCAGGAAATGACATGTGCAGAGCATTTCTAACTCCCAGGAGAGCGCCCCCTAAGGCGCAGACACACAACCAATCTCCCAGACACTTGCATTTCCATTTCCATTTCATGTGATGCGTGTCATGAAGTGTTGGGCTAATGACATTACCATATACACTCAATGAAATTGTAAAATGTAACGACATATAGCGGTTTCCTAGCTGCATAGAGCACTCCGTGACGGAGACCTCGACAACAGCATCCTCCACAGTGACAGTGTCTGGAAACATCAACCTGGCACGTGCTGCAAGGACCAAGAGAAACATAATAAGCTGTTTGATCACATATGAACGACTATAGTATAAAACATTCATACAATAAATATGATAATAAATATGAATTATTACAGTTTCAGTAAATACTAAACACCTTAGTAAATGAACTAAACCTAATTGAGTGCAGAAGGAAAATAATGATATTATATTTGTCCCGTGCTCTGCCAGGTGGCTGAGGCTCTCCGGCATGCGGTGGGTGGTGTGGGCTGCGTTCCTGCTGTCACTTTGCTTCTGCAACTGGTAGTAGCCTCTGGACAGAATGGAGTTGGCCTCCTCAGACACCCGCGGCTGCAGCCCCTTGGTAAGGCAGAAATAGGCCTTCATCTTCTCCATGCACCACAGAGACTCCTATGACTGGCTGGGAGCTCCTGGAGGGCAGATGAAGGGGTTATTATTATCAGGGTCGTATTCATTATCAAAACAAATTTGTATTTGTCACATGTGCCGAATACAACAGACCTTACCGTGAAATGCTTACTTACAAGTCACCAGACAGAAGGACTGTTTGTTAAGAATTGTTTTCAGTTGCAAAACTTTTTGCTACATTTTTCCGTAATGATTAGGACCCAGCCTTCAGTAACCACAGCTCTGAGTGGTCGTCTTGATAATGACACAGAGCACCGATTAAACTGGGGCGATGACGTAGAGTATACATCATTGGCTTTTATTCAACATAGTTCTTCCTCATGCAAATAGTGTGGGAATTATATTATGCAAATCATCATGTGCTGGCTTCCGGGGAAGAGAGACCAGACAAGGTCTCAAGTCTAATTTGCAGCGTAGCGTAGCGTAACGTAACTTAACGATATCATATCCCAGTGATTCCTCTGTAATTGGTGGATATCTCAGGCACTAAGAGCAGGGCTGTTACACTCCACTTCTAGAAAGATGGTTTTATTTTAACCCTGTTCTGTACTTCAACTGATCCTATGTCATTAATTGGCCGGAGAGTCCTTCCCTCTGAATCAGTCTCGAACATCCAGTAGGACCAGGACCAGGTCAAAACGGCTGAGCAGGGGGATGGTAAGGGCCACGTTGACCGACACAGGCATGTTGGGGTCATACTGGCCCTTAAGGGTTGGTGGCTGCCAAGATGGTTGTCCTGGTGTTCAGTTTACACACCATGCTGGGAAAGAGAGAGGGAAATACAAAGGGAAATAGATAGCAAAAAGTCAATGAAGGCAATAGAAAGAGGCATTATGTGTGTCATTATGTCATTATCTTTTGAATGCCTACTGACATTATCGTGTTCGATATGTCTAACTCTCAACCCACAACAGAAGTAAAGACCAATTTTGAGTGCAAGATAGGATTTCTATACAGTAGAGCAAGAGGCTTTATAGAACCGCCCTCTGGAATTATATTATGACTATATACATATAAAAACTGTATTTTCTTTACCCTGCACCTTGGCCACACTGATGGTCTGCTTCGCCATGGTTCCGTGGATACTGGTGCGGTCGTGCTCTTTGATGCTGTTGAACACCAGAGCTCCTGCCTCTAGATGCCACTCCCAAGAGTCCTTCACGGCTGCCACCGTGACACACACTACATTTTTTACTACTATAAGTGGTTATTTCATGGATTCTTCTAAGCAAAGTGCACTGTATCAGATGCACCAGCAGAGGTCAGACAGACCTGCGGTAGGAGAGCAGATCCCAGCAGTGAGGACTGAGAGGCGAGTGATTTTAGCAGCGTTCTTCAGAAACTTCCCACCTGCAGAAGATGAGACTCGCCTAAACAAGGACCTAATTACAGATCTAGAATCAGATATTAACATGGACACGGTTATTTTCAGTATATAAGATGCAGTTGAAGTCGGAAGTTTACATGCACTTAGGTTGGAGTCATTAAAACTCGTTTTTCAACCACTCCACAAACTATAGTTTTGGCAAGCCGGTTAGGACATCTACTTTGTGCATGACACAAGTAATTTTTCCAACAATTGTTTACAGACAGATTATTTCACTTATAATTCACTGTATCACAATTCCAGTGGGTCAGAAGTTTACATACACTAAGTTGACTGTGCCTTTAAATAGCTTGGAAAATTCCAGAAAATTATGTCATGGCTTTAGAAGCTTCTGATAGGCTAATTGACATAATTTGAGTCAATTGGAGGTGTACCTGTGGATGAATTTCAAGGACCACCTCCAAACTCAATGCCTCTTTGCTTGACATCATAGGAAAATCAAAAAAATCAGCCAATACCTAAAAATGGAGACCTCCACAAGTCTGGTTCATCATTGGGAGCAATTTCCAAATGCCACATTTGTACCACATTCATCTGTACAAACAATAGTATGCAAGTATAAACACCATGGGACCACGCAGCCGTCATACCGCTCAGAAAGGAGATGCGTTCTGTCTCCTAGAGATGAACATACTTTGCTGCGAAAAGTGCAAATCAATCCCAGAACAACAGCAAAGGACCTTGTGAAGATGCTGGAGGAAACAGGTACAAAAGTATCTATATCCACAGTAAAACGAGTCCTACATCGACATAACCTGAAAGGCCACTCAGCAAGGAAGATGCCACTGCTCCAAAACCGCCATAAAAAAGCCAGACTACGGTTTGCAACTGCACATGGGGACAAAGATCGTACTTTTTGGAGAAATTTCCTCTGGTCTGATGAAACAAAAATAGAACTGTTTGGCCATAATGACCACCTCTATGTGTGAAGGAAAAAGGGGGAGGCTTATAAGCCGAAGAACACCATCCTAACCGTGCAGCACGTGGGTATCAGCATCATGTTGTGGGGTGCATTGCTGCAGGAGGGACTGGTGCACTTCACAAAATAGATGGCATCATGAGGTAGAAAAATTGTGTGGATATATTGAAGCAACATCTCAAGACACCAGTCAGGAAGTTAAAGCTTGGTTGCAAATGGGTCTTCCAAATTGACAATGACCCCAAGCATACTTTCAAAGTTGTGGCAAAATGGCTTAAGGACAACAAAGTCAAGGTATTGGAGTGGCCATCACAAAGCCCTGACCTCAATCCTACAGAGAATTTGTGGGCAGAACTGAAAAAGCTTGTGCGAGCAAGGAGGCCAACAAACTTGACTCAGTTACACCATCTCTGTCTGGAGGAATGGGCCAAAATCTACCCAACTTATTGTGGGAAGCTTGTGGAAGGCTACCTGAAGCGTTTTACCCAAGTTAAACAATTTAAAGGCAATGCTACCAAATACTAATTGAGTGTATGTAAACTTCTGACCCACTGGGAATGTGATGAAAGAAATAAAAGCCGAAATCAATAATTCTCTCTACTATTATTCTGACATTTCACATTCTTAAAATAAAGTGGTGATCCTAACTGACCTAAGACAGGGCATTTTTACTAGGATTAAATGTCAGGAATTGTGAAAAACTGAGTTTAAATGTATTTGGCTAAGGTGTATGTAAACTTCCAACTTCAACTGTATGTGAGAGAAATGGGCCCATGTTTAGAACAAGGATACATACCTCTTACCTTTGTTCCAGAGGGATCTATTCTTTGCACCCCACCGGCTAACACCATAGCAACAGATAACCTAACTACGTACATTCCAAACACCTGTGGGCACAGACTCATGAGAATCTGTTTCCTTGCCTTTGCAATGGAAAAAGAACAACAATCAAATTCCATAAACACTTTATGTCCATCTCATCTCATAGTATTTATCATGTAATAATGACTATTAAATAAATGTAAAAGTTGTATTTAAATCTATATGGCAACAGTTAGTTAGGTTAGTTTCTATGTACCAGCTATAGGGTCATGTTTGTCCCAGAGCTAGTCAAACTCCTTCTGCATGTCCCTAGGACCAGAGCTGCCATGGTCTGCTCATTGTTCACTTCAATAAAGTTGGCTTTCAACACTAGATCCAGTTCACAACGTGCGACCTCATACAGGGGCTTCCATCGCTGACAAACTACTCTATGCACTGTGACATCGTCTTGTTAACATTCTTAATCACAATAATGAGATTTTAGAAAATCAGCCCAACATTCATTGTGATGTCACTAATCCCTTTAAAAACATTCCTATTCGTTAAAAACATTCCTATTCATCTAATATGACTTCATCCTGGGTGAAAGCCAATCATACAGTATTGTGATGTTATCATAAACAAAATGACACCCCAATGTAACATCCATATATCATACAGTATTATGACATCATTGGTTACACATCACTCTGTGGAATTTCAATACTCAGTGATGTCACAATCTACCTGGCAACATAATGATGTCACCTCTGCAAAACAAATAATTGTTTAAAAAAAATCCCATAATATGACAACATCCTTTATGTAACAAATCACACTGTGACGTCAACTGTAATACTGCATCATAGTGACAACCCACTGGGCACACACTGGTTGAATCAAATGATGTTGAACCAACGTGGAATAGACATTGAATTGACATCTGTGCCCAGTGGGAAGTGAAGTCATAGTGACCAGTGTTACCTGATTTACAGCTCTCCTCCAGATCATCCTCCAGAATGACAACCATGGAGCGAGGAATACTGCCCACAAACAGCCTGAACCTGGACACCCAGATCAGCAGTGAAAGAGGGGCCGCAGTCTGATCAAATATAGGCTTATAATTTCTGTTTGCAGATGTTATTTAACAGGCTATTCCACGTTCAACCGATAGTAGGGTTATACAATGTGTAAAACAGAGCTATAGCCCCTTGTCCCCCAGTCAGTCAATCACCTGCTCCTGGATCTTAATCTGCAGTTAGTCCCTGCAAGCTGCTGGGTAGGTGAACTTGGTGGCAGGTGAACTTGGAGTTGCAGAGGTCCTGGTTGGGGCAGTAGGTGGGAGCTCCATCCGGCAGTAGGTGGGAAAGTCAGCTTGCAGGGAGAGCACATGACTGCACTTAGAGCACATGACGGCACACATTTAGTCCCTCTTGTACTCCAGGACTTTGGTCACACTGGTGCGGATGACCGTGTCTGTTACAAACAGGAAGTGACCCGGGTTCCGAGACTTGGGGATGTTCTCCCTGGTGAGCTCTGGACACACAGGAAGACCTGAGGCCTGATGACACATTCATTAGAGAAGGTTAAGGTTATGGACATCAAATAGACCAAGGAGCACTGGACTAGACTTTAAATCAGAATTGATAATACAACTGCACCAACATACTTGGAACTTAAAAGTTCAGCATTACTTGTCATGCTCAATATACACCATCAGATGGGGATCTCTACCCAGTCTTGTATTGAGGAGAGAGCGCTTACATCTTGCATGAGTCAAATAAAACACACTACATAGAAGATTGAAAAAATGCTTGGCCTACACATCTGGCACAAGTAGTTGCCTTGCTGTACATCTGTTAAGTAGCCTACAGTATTGATTTTCAGTGGATAAAAGTACCTAATGGAGAGAGTTCAAAGGGAGGTAGCTTAAAAGCGCCCGCATACTAGGTTTGGTTTGCTCCTAGCAGAACTTAGTTAGGCGAAGTAAATGTCTGTGCCTCGCATACTTCCTTCAAAGACCTTTGCTTAAAAATGTAAAATATTACTGTTTGTCCCTATTGAGACGCTGTAGCAACAACATAGCCAGTATACACTTCTGAAAATAGTTTGAATTAATCTAAGGCCAGCATCCTGGAGTCGCCTCTTTACTGTTGATGTTGAGACTGGTGTTTTGCGGGTACTCTTTATTGAAGCTGCCAGTTGAGGACTTGTGAGGCATCTGTTTCTCAAACTAGACACTCTAAAGTACTTGTCCTCTTCCTCAGTTGTGCACCGGGGCCTCCCACTCCTCTTTCTATTCTGGTTAGAGCCAGTTTGCGCTGTTCTGTGAAGGGAGTAGTACACAGCATTGTACGAGATCTTCAGTTTCTATTCAATTTCTCACATGGAATAGCCTTCATTTCTCAGAACAAGAATAGACTGATGAGTTTATTCTGGCCCTTTTGAGCCTGTAATCGAACCCACAAATGCTGATGCTCCAGATACTCAACTAGTCTAAAGAAGGCCAGTTGTATTGCTTCTTTAATCAGGACAACAGTTTTCAGCTGTGCTAACATAATTGCAAAAGGGGTTTTCTAATGATCAATTAGCCTTTTAAAATGATAAACTTGGATTAGCTAACACAACATGCCATTGGAACACAGGAGTGATTGTTGCTGATAATGGGCCTCTGTAGATATTGTAGATATTCCATAAAAAATCAGCTGTTTCCAGCTACAATAGGCATTTACAACATTAACAATGTCTACACTGTATTTCAGATCAATTTGATGTTATTTTAATGGACAAAAAAATTGCTTTTCTTTCAAAAACGGTAGTGTACATATGACCTCAATTACCTTGATTAACCTGTAGCCCCGCACATTGACTCGGTACCGGTGCCCCCTGTATATAGCCTCATTACCGTTATTTTATTGTGTTACATTTTTAAAAACTTTTTCTGCATTTTTTGTGAAAATATTTTCTTACTTACTTAAAAAAAACTCTGCATTGTTGGTTAAGGGCTTGTAAGCAATGTTCCCACTAAGCTGCGCGCTTACGGGGGCACACAGCTCCAGTGGTGTAAAGTACTTAAGTAAAAATGCTTTAAAGTACTACTTAAGTAGTTTTTGGGGTATCTGTACTTTACTTTATTATTTATATTTTTGGCAACTTTTACTTTTACTTCACTACATTCCTAATGAAAATAATGTACTTTTTACTAAATACATTTTCCCTGACACCCAAAAGTACTCGTTACATTTTGACAGGAAAATCGTCCAATTCACACACTGATCAAGAGAACATCCCTGGTCACCCCTACTGCCTCTGATCTGGCGGACTCACTAAACACAAATGCATCATTTGGAGTGTGCCTCTGGCTATCCGTCAATTTAAAAAAACAAGAAAATGGTGCTGTCTGGATTGCTTTATATAAGGAATTTGAAATTATTTATACTTTTGATACTTAAGTACATTTTAGCAATTCCATTTACTTTTGATACTTAAGTATATTTAAAACCAAATACTTTTAGACCTTTACTCAAGTAGGATTTTACTGGGTGACTTTTACTTGAGTCATTTTCTATTAAAGTATCTTTACTTTGACTCAAGTATGACAATTTAGTACTTTTTCCACCACTGCGCAGCTTCCTGGGACTGCCACGCAGAACAAATATCAGCCCGCACAGAGAAGCACGAGATTAAACTTTATAGAGTTTTCCATGTTAGTTAATACTATCAACGTTTCCCTTTACTGTGGGAATTGTGATCGAATCAACACAATATTAGCCACTTTCAATGCAACATACCGAAACCTAAACAAACTATGCAAAACTAACGACTCAGGCCCGTACTCTACACAGACCGGCGCGCCATAAACAATCAGAGCTGCAGTAGCCTAAATGCAAATAGACCATTGCCATATATGGACCTGTGTCATTCACTTTGAACTGGACTGTGTTTACAGCATGACCGGTTGTGATTATATTGCGTTTGTTTTGAGAGCAAAGTGAGAGCTACATGTAGCAACGTGTGCACTTTTGTTCATATCCTTTGCTAGTTATTGAGATATTAGCCCATTTATAGATCATTTGTAGTCAGCAATGAGGGCGTGACTGCTTCCTACAAGAGCATAAAATGTGTGCATTTCTTGACATCTTTGAAAAGTGAGTCAGGTAAAGAGTTTTTTTTTGTCTTAAAGAGGCAGTGTTGTATTTTGAGATAGGCTTGAATAAGCTAAGTAGCTAATAGGCAGAGGGTAGTATAACTTGTCTGATTCTGTGTAATAATGGTATGTGAATAATGATGCATTTTATTTTGTAAAGTTGTTTTTGCATCAAACAACCAGATTTTCAGTCACAAGTGGATAAACAGGTTCATGTCAAGCCCTGCATGTTTTTTTCAAAAGTATCATGAAATGTAGGCCTACATTGAACACCACACATCGGCTGCTACTGTAGGCTGAATGATAGAACAGCTATTTCCATGTTAAAATGTTATGGGATGCATTTTCTTGATTGTTTTTGATGATATGCCACTCTGGTAGGCCTACATTATGATCAATTAGCCACAGTAGGCTACTTGACCACTGTTAAAACTAACTTAAATCGGGTACAGCCTCAGTGTTCACAGTAAACACGCACTGGAAGTTGCACAGAACTTTCACAATGTTCAAGTTTGCTTTCAGCAGGATAGAAATTTGCTCAGTGATGATTTTTTTTTTGAGGGAACATTGCTTGTAAGGAAGCATTTCACGGTAAGGTTTGCACCTGTTGTATTCGGTGCATGAGACAAATACAATTTGATTTAATAGGTGACATTGCTCTTCTTTCATCCCACGCACTGACAAAGTATAAAAGGAAAATAGGCCTTTATGATGGATCCAATGCAATATTCCAGCCCACCAAATGCTATCATGGCCTCATAGAACACATCATCTCTCTCCATCTAGCATCTTAAATGGCATTCACATTTTACGTCCACATCTTCAATGCTTTTATGTGAAGCACTTTCCATTTTCTCCATGAGATTAGACAACTCCGATTTAAGATGCAGCCCACATACAGCGCTCTCCACAGAGACATACTTTGTATTTCGAGCGAGCAACATGTTGAAAACATCGAGTCATCAAAAGTGCCCAGCATACCCTGAGGAGAAAGATATTGGTCTGACCTTAAACATTGCCGTGTAGTAGTAACATTCCCCACCAGAACACACACGGCTACATCACCAAGAGCCTTTTGAAGCGCATCCTCTGGCTAATTATAACGCTGCTGTCTGTACCAGTGAGACCCCAGACTGCAGTGCACAATGGCTAAAGTAATTAGGTGTGGAGGTTGACCTAGGACGGCTCACACAGGAAAATGTATAAACCGGTACTTTGTTTTGGTTCTAAGCGGTTCAGAACTTTATTTTGCTGGTCGGAATAGTGGAACAGAACAAAAAAATTGTGAATCATCATGAATGAAGTCGACAATCTACTGTCAAATCCTTTTCAATCCTTGTCCTATGAAGATAAATTATAGATAAAATGCATCGGTGTTCATCGGCCGTTGGACAAACATTACACAACAAGGTGGAAATTGCAAATTCAGCAATGAGTGGTTTGAAAGGAATCAGTGGCTAACTGCAAGCATTGCAAAGCAATCACTAGCCTGCTATTCAGTGGAGTGGGTGTGTGGTCCAAGTCTGGGTTTAAGGGTCTCTTTTCCAAGATTAAAAGGATAAACATTCAACATTGGCCATGCTGTCAATCCAGCATGACTTCTTCCGTGTTCGAAACAACTGGAAATTCAGAACTGGGAAATCTCAGACTTCAGTGAGTTCAAGACAACTGGAAACTCTGAAAGAAACAAGCTCCGACTGGGAAAATAAGTTTGGAACGGTCATCCAACTCGGAATTCCAAGTCGGGAACTTGGGCCCCTATCACTGACGTCATAATTCAACCTTGGTTTTTTTCAGAGTTCCTAGTTGTCTTGAAAGCGCCATCAATCCAGAGAATGCCAAACTTTAAATGACAAAGTTTGAAGACAAAATTTGCCACGAGGGACCTCTGCACTACCTTCCTGTTCACGTGAACACAGCACAACAAGGTGAGTCCAAAAATGTTTGTACTGTATGCTGCTGCATAAATTATGTAATGTGACAGGGAGTGCAGTGCATTCGGAAAGTATTCAAACCTCTTGACATTTTCCACATTTAGGTTATGTTACAGCCTTATTCTAAAAGTAATTACATACATTTTTTCCCTCATCAATCTACACATAATACCCCATAATGACAAAGAAAAAAATGGTTTTTATACATTTTTGCAAATTTATAAAGAAAAAACTGAAATAGCACATTTACATAAGTATTCAGACCCTTTACTCAGTACTTTGTTGAAGCACCTTTGGTAGCGAATAAAGCTTTGAGTCTTGGCACACCTGTATTTGGGGAGTTTCTCATATCCTCTAAAGCTCTGTCAAGTTGGAAAGGGTCCCGAAGCCACTCCTGCGATGTCTTGGTTGAGTGCTTAGGGTCGTTGTTCTATTGGAAGGTGAACCTTTGCCCCAGTCTGAGGTCCTGTGCGCTCTGGAGCAGGTTTTCACCAAGGATCTCTCTGTTCTTTGCTCCGTTCATTTTCCCCTCGATCCTGACTAGTCTCTGAGTCCTTGCCACTGAAAAATAACCCCACAGCATGATGCTACCACCACCATGCTTCACCGTAGGGATGGTGCCTGGTTTCCTCCAGATGTGACGCTTGGCATTCAGGCCAAAGAGTTCAATTTTGGTTTCATCAGACCAAAGAATCTTGTTTCTCATGGTCTGAGAGTCTTTAGGTGTCTTTTGGAAAACTCCATGCGGGCTGTCATGTGCCTTTTACTGAGGAGTGGCTTCCGTCTGGCAACTCTACCATAAAGGCCTGATAGGTGGAGTGCTGCAGAGATGCTTGTCCTTCTGGAAGGTTCTCCCATCTCCACAGAGGAACTCTGGAGCTCTGTCAGAGTGACCATCGGGTTCTTGGTCACCTCCCTGACCAAGGCCCTTCTCCCCCGATTGCTCAGTTTGGCCGGGGGGCCAGCTCTAGGAAGAGTCTTGGTTGTTCCAAACTTCTTCCATTTAAGAATGATGGAGGCCACTGCGTTCTTGGGGACCTTCAATGTTGCAGATCTGTGCTTCGACACAATCCTGTTTTTCGGAGCTCTTCGGACAATTCCTTCGACCTCATGGCTCGGTTTTTGCTCTGACATGCACTGCCAACTTTGGGACCTTATATAGACAGGTGTGTGCCTTTCCAAATCATGTCCAATCAATTGAAGAAACATCTCAAGGATGATAAATGGAAACAGGATGCACCTGAGCTTAATTCAGAGTCTCATAGCAAAGAGTGAAAACATATGCAAATAAGGTATTTTTTAAATATTTTTTTTATACAATGAAAACCTGTTTTCGCTTTGTCATTATGGGGTATAGTGTGTAGATTGATTTATATTTTATTTTCATTTAATCCATTTTAGAATAAGGCTGTAATGTAACAATTTTTTTCTTTTAAAAGGGGTCTGAATACTTTCCGAATGAACTGTACATATAACTAGGAATAAAGGGACTAGGCAACAGGATAGATAATAAAGAATAGCAGCAGCTTAAGTAATGAGTCAAAAAAGTTAATGCAAAAAGAGTGTAACGTAAGAAAATGTGGAAAAAGTCAAAGGGTCTGAATACTTTCCAAATGCACTGTATACGGTAGCTAAGAAAGCAATATTAATTGTATGTTGTGCAGCTGTTAGTAGTTCATGTGCCTCACCCTAATAATTTGCTCCCTAACTTAGCCTACTGTTCTGACTTGGTGGTGCACATTTATTTAGCCTATAGCCTGTTTTAGAGAAATGCCGTCATCGGATATTGTAAGAGATTTTATTGTCTGCTTATATGCCCCCTTTATTTATCCTACGGTTCTGACTTGGTGTACAGGGATAATACTGTAAGAATGGCCCATGTTCTGAATTCCTCCGCTGTACATTTCAAAAGTGCTGAACATTGACTATGTCCGTCCTCGCTCGCTCATTAATGTCTTAATCGAAATTACGGATTGCCTCTTATCCACTCATTGTCCCCTTATGCCATAGTTTGTACATCTCAATTGTCAGTAGAAACCACATTTGTTTAAGCAAGTCAACCATATCAGCTATGTTTTTTTTAAAGGCAGTAAATGAGTCTGAATGAACTGTTTCGCTGCCAAACATAGCTCTGCTGGTTTGGATTTTGCACTGACCAATATTTCACCCCACTCTGGAACTTTGAGGGTCTATAATATAGTCCCTCTACTAATATAATAGGATCTCTATGGTAAGGGCCTCTTACCTGTGATTCTGGCCTGCAGGTGGTGTTGGACCTTGTGCCAGCCTTGCTGTGTTGAGTTCACTGACACCGTCTTGGCGGCTCTGTGAAGGGCGTTGTCGAAGATATTGATGACCCCTCGCTGGGGTAGGCATTAAATCAGTCTCCCACCTCCATGTTGGCTTTGAATAGCGTCATGGTGTTGCTGACCACCGAGTAGTGGGCATCTTCATCAAGCGCCAGAAGGATCTGCAGGATGTCAGTCGCGTGGTGCTCTGTTACATACGCCTCAAACACCTGCCCTATCAGAGCTACCAGCTCAGGTTTATCAACATCATGGATCTGCAGGGGTGGAATATGCTTTAAATTTAACAAGCTGTGTAATGTATGCAATGATCGATGCAGCCAGATGACATCTCATATAAACCCAAAGGGCTCATCTGTAGTGTCTGGCTTGTAAACTGATGGTGAAATTGGTAGTAGAGGCAAATGTGGACAGCAATCTATCAGATTGGTGATTGTAAGTCCGGCTAACACGAATGCGTCAGTTCTGTACGCTATGAGATGCATTCGCGGACCAGAGTTTGTGTGTTCTATTCTGGAGAAACAACTGGTGTATGCAGAGACGTGTTTGTCGACACTAACAACTTTGGTGAGTTACAAAAGTATATTGAAGTAAGTCACTAAACAAAGTCGGAAAATAATTCCTCTAGAGGGATGAATGTAATGGCCGAAGATCCCAAAACACCGCGAAGAGAGATGTTTCGCTAAGTGCGTCGTTAGACCATGTGTCGATACTAATAGGATCGAAAGAAAAGCAGCGCTGCTCTCGTCTCAGCTTCCTCCATTTAAATCTTACATGAACATAAAAAGGATTCCACTATACCGACGACGGATCAGCTACTAGCGATATTACCACCGCTGGAAATATTGAGGCTTTTTATTATGTTTACTAAATAATAATGCCCCGAATCACAGATTGGTCACATCATTGCCCTGTTACACATCATGAAATATACTGAGGCAAATAATTACAGACAGCAGCCTAAAGAAATCTCCAATTTGGACTCCAGACCAAAGGACGAATTTCCACCGGTCTAATGTCCATTGCTCATGTTTCTTGCCCCAAGCAAGTCTCTTCTTCTTATTGGTGTCCTTTAGTACTGGTTTCTTTGCAGCAATTCGACCATGAAGGCCTGATTCACACAGTCTCCTCTGAACAGTTGATGTTGAGATGTGTCTGTTCCTTGAGCTCTGTGAAGCATTTATTTGGGCTGCAATTTCTGTGGCTGGTAACTCTAATGAACATGTCCTCTGCAGCAGAGGTAACTCTGGGTCTTCAAATTCATGTGGCGGACCTCATGAGAGCCAGTTTCATCATAGCGCTTGATGGTTTTTGCGACTGCACTTGAAGAAACTTTCAAAGTTCTTGAAATATTCCATATTGACTGACCTTCATGTCTTAAAGTAATGATGGACAGTCCTTTCTCTTTGCTTATTTGAGCTGTTCTTGCCATAATACGGACGGTCTTTTACCAAATAGGGCTATCTACCTTGTCACAACACAACTGATTGGCTCAAATGCATTAAGGAGGAAAGAAATTCCAAAAATTAACTTTTAAGGAACACCTGTTAATTGAAATGTATTTTATTTAACTAGGCAAGTCAGTTTAGAACAAATTCTTATTTACAATGATGGCCTAGGAACAGTGGGTTAACTGCCTCGTTTTTACCTTGTCAGCTTGGGGATTCGATCCAGCAACCTTTCGGTTAATGTCCCAACGCTCTAACCACTATACTGCCTGCCACCCCTATTTATATATATATATATATATATATATTACACACTACCGGTTTATATATATATATATATATATATATATATATTACACACTACCGGTCAAAAGTTTTAGAATACTGTCACTGATTCCCCCGGTACTGCTGCCTACCGGTCAGTTTTACCATCAAAAGTTTTACAATATATATTTAAGTTAACCCCAACTGTTTTCCTAACCTTAACCTAATTCTCCAAACAAGCTACATTAATTATCCTAACCTGCTGCGTAAGGTCTTTTAACCTGCTATGAAAAGTCAAATCTGACATTAACTTGACAAAAGCTGGATCCCTTCTAGCCATGACCTTTAAGAACTTTGGAACTTTCCTCTGGATTCACACATTCAGTACTCCCACAGGGGTGTTCAAAACTACAACACGAAAGAAACATCACGGTCTTAAAATACTCACTATGAATTAAATGCTGCATTTACATCCACAATAATTCAATAGAAAACATGTGCTTTTTCATGTGGGTCAAAATAATCTGAAATTGCTTTTATGGAAGGAAGCCCTTATATTTTCTGATTTGTTAGCGTCTATGTCTATCCAGAATAAATGTGCAGCCGCAAGGCTGTCACATGCCACAATAGGACCAGAGAAATTCACCTGAACCAGACCTGAACACACACACAGTAATACCTGTACATACTTTGACCTAAAACAGTGTAAAACACCATTTCAAAACATAATGGAGTTCATTCAAACACCTTATAATTAAATATTTTCTGAAGAAGTTGGGATTCTATGGCACAGTACTTTATGGTACAAATCCTCCATAAATTGAAAGGCCCCCAAAAAAGACAGCACACATATCATGATTAAATGTCACAATAATTATTTATTAGTTAAGCATACATAGTATAATATAAATATAAAATATGCAATTTATTTTTAAAATTGGTGAGACATCATTATATCTGTGTTGAGACAACCATACAAACAGTTTAATTCTACCAAAATTGGTTATGCGGCTGTAACAAACTCTCGTTATGGTGCCATTCTAAAATAAGGTACAGAGAGAGGACAATTTACTGTAGCAGCATATGCATCACTCTTTAGAAACTGCAGAAAAGAAAACGTCAAACATACTCATCGGCACTGTACAAACAAGGAACCCGTTCACGGTGAAGTAATCAACAGAATGAAATGGAGTGGGAGATCATTAAATAATGTTCATTTCTTTTGTTGTATTTTTCGTTTCCTATGGTTGACATGCTCTCGAGTTGCAAAAGTCAGAAAGTGAAGTACTGGGCGAACCACTCCTGGCGCTGGGGGTCGGGGGATCCTACGGGTGACTCTTCTGTCTCAGGAGGGCTACACAGGGGGGGCACACCACAACAGCAGCACAGTTACACAATACAGGACATTATTGACTAAGGAATCCTTATTACACCTTGGAGTTGAGAGTCATTTTATTTGATTTAAGTCTGTGGGTTTTATGCCTATGTGATGTGTTTGTGAATGTTCCTTAGTGTCGTTGGTATAGTCATTCATCCAGCTCAGAGGGTAATGGGATTTTGCTGCGGCAGTATAGATTTGATGATCTGCTCTTAAGTGTGAATGTTTCCTAGAAAACAATAACATTTCCATTGCGCTAACCAGCCTTTAATCGTGTTAAGTGTGCTCATTTCTAAGAGCCTGCGGCTCTACTAACTCTAACATTTCTGTTTTACATGATCATCCAGACATGAGGTTTTGTGAGATTAAATTACAAGACCATGCAGTTGTTAATCTTTGACTCAGGTCCTTGGGGGAGGACGCTGTCTTGGTTATATAGATATGTGAATGCATCTATATCTTTAGAACAGGGCTCCGGGCAGCCGAGCGGAAATGGAGGAAAACTCGCCTCCCTGCGGACCTGGCATCCTTTCACTCCCTCCTCTCTACATTCTCCTCTTCTGTCTCTGCTGCTAAAGCCAATTTCTACCACTCTAAATTCCAAGCATCTGCCTCTAACCCTAGGAAGCTCTTTGCCACCTTCTCCTCCCTCCTGAATCCTCCTCCCCCTCCTCCCCCCTCCTCCCTCTCTGCTGATGACTTCGTCAACCATTTTGAAAAGAAGGTCGACGACATCCGATCCTCGTTTGCTAAGTCAAACGACACCGCTGGTTCTGCTCACACTGCCCTACCCTGTGCTTTGACCTCTTTCTCCCCTCTCTCTCCAGATGAAATCTCGCGTCTTGTGACGGCCGGCCGCCCAACAACCTGCCCGCTTGACCCTATCCCCTCCTCTCTTCTCCAGACCATTTCCGGAGACCTTCTCCCTTACCTCACCTCGCTCATCAACTCATCCTTGACCGCTGGCTACGTCCCTTCCGTCTTCAAGAGAGCGAGAGTTGCACCCCTTCTGAAAAAACCTACACTCGATCCCTCCGATGTCAACAACTACAGACCAGTATCCCTTCTTTCTTTTCTCTCCAAAACTCTTGAACGTGCCGTCCTTGGCCAGCTCTCCTGCTATCTCTCTCAGAATGACCTTCTTGATCCAAATCAGTCAGGTTTCAAGACTAGTCATTCAACTGAGACTGCTCTTCTCTGTGTCACGGAGGCGCTCCGCACTGCTAAAGCTAACTCTCTCTCCTCTGCTCTCATCCTTCTAGACCTATCGGCTGCCTTTGATACTGTGAACCATCAGATCCTCCTCTCCACCCTCTCCGAGCTGGGCATCTCCGGCGCGGCCCACGCTTGGATTGCGTCCTACCTGACAGGTCGCTCCTACCAGGTGGCGTGGCGAGAATCTGTCTCCGCACCACGTGCTCTCACCACTGGTGTCCCCCAGGGCTCTGTTCTAGGCCCTCTCCTATTCTCGCTATACACCAAGTCACTTGGCTCTGTCATATCCTCACATGGTCTCTCCTATCATTGCTATGCAGACGACACACAATTAATCTTCTCCTTTCCCCCCTCTGATAACCAGGTGGTGAATCGCATCTCTGCATGTCTGGCAGACATATCAGTGTGGATGACGGATCACCACCTCAAGCTGAACCTCGGCAAGACGGAGCTGCTCTTCCTCCCGGGGAAGGACTGCCCGTTCCATGATCTCGCCATCACGGTTGACAACTCCATTGTGTCCTCCTCCCAGAGTGCTAAGAACCTTGGCGTGATCCTGGACAACACCCTGTCATTCTCAACTAACATCAAGGCGGTGACCCGTTCCTGTAGGTTCATGCTCTACAACATTCGCAGAGTACGACCCTGCCTCACGCAGGAAGCGGCGCAGGTCCTAATCCAGGCACTTGTCATCTCCCGTCTGGATTACTGCAACTCGCTGTTGGCTGGGCTCCCTGCCTGTGCCATTAAACCCCTACAACTCATCCAGAACGCCGCAGCCCGTCTGGTGTTCAACTTTCCCAAGTTCTCTCACGTCACCCCGCTCCTCCGCTCTCTCCACTGGCTTCCAGTTGAAGCTCGCATCCGTTACAAGACCATGGTGCTTGCCTACGGAGCTGTGAGGGGAACGGCACCTCCGTACCTTCAGGCTCTGATCAGGCCCTACACCCAAACAAGGGCACTGCGTTCATCCACCTCTGGCCTGCTCGCCTCCCTACCTCTGAGGAAGTACAGTTCCCGCTCAGCCCAGTCAAAACTGTTCGCTGCTCTGGCACCCCAATGGTGGAACAAACTCCCTCACGACGCCAGGTCAGCGGAGTCAATCACCACCTTCCGGAGACACCTGAAACCCCACCTCTTTAAGGAATACCTAGGATAGGATAAAGTAATCCTTCTAACCCCCCCCCCCCCCCTTAAAAGAGTTAGATGCACTATTGTAAAGTGGTTGTTCCACTGGATATCATAAGGTGAATGCACCAATTTGTAAGTCGCTCTGGATAAGAGCGTCTGCTAAATGACTTAAATGTAAATGTAATCTATTAAAAATCCTATATACTACTTTCATACTACTTGTCTGTAGTTTCTGAAAAGCCAATGCAATTGTAACCCCAAGGACAAAATCTGAGGGAGAAAATGTATTGAAAGACCATAACCTTGTCTATTGTTGTTTGTTCTAAGTCTACCTAAGATATAGCATATTCAACCTAATGCCTTTCACTGGGTTTGCTGGCTTGACCATAGCCTTGGCATTGACAAATTCACAATAACCGGCCAACAAACATCATTGTACTCGAACATTGCAGCTTTATTCCACATAAAATAACCTTTGCTCTTTGCCTATAGAGCTAGATATATCTCTGTCTGTCTGTCTGGCTGCCTGGTGTCTAGGGCTCTCCCTCAGCCTCAGTTGTTCAGGGTCGTAGCCCATTGATGGGCACCAGATGCCTCCTATCTATGAAGGGATTGACATCCGACTGTCTGGAGAGCCAAAAAGGAGGAGAGGATGAGTGGGAGAAGTCTCATTGAAATGTCAGTACAGAACAAACCGTAATAATGTGAAGCGCTCTCCTCTCAACAACTAGAGTGTACAACGAGTTCAAGATGGAAAATATCTCAGTGATTTATGACTCAACTTTATATTGCAGTTGATATTTGACAAACACAAAGGCAAGGAAATTGCAGTCCGCGAATCTGACAAAGAACGGTGTAACTTCAGATATTTTGAGTTTTAATTTCCTACTATGGTTATTTCCACAGTTGTTATGTGAAATAACATCCTCTGAACTTAAAGTTTTATTATTACTATCATGACTAGATACAAATGAATGAACACAGTCTGCACTCATTCTGCACTGCACCAACTGTATTGCCCTAACTGAGCTGAACATGTCTGAAGTTTTTCAATTAAAGACAGGTGGCTTCTTCATCCTGTGCGGAGCTTGAACTGTTTGTCTCTGAGAACTATCCTAAAATATCTCCTCTGTGATCATTCTCTCCTCAGTCTCAGTAGCCTCCATTGCAGCAAACCCAATTGAATGCTCAATTGGTCTGTTCATCACCAATTTCAGATCCAGAGAACACCTGGGCTGAGACGGACAGGGCTGACTTCAACAACATCAAAAGCTAGAAGCAGAGAACTGGCATAAGCACGCATGCTAGTGTTTTTCATCGGGAAAACTCAAGTATGTATGTACATGTATTGTACTACACATTTGCTGGTGAGCTGAATTAAGAAGTTCTATTGATCTAGGTATCTTTTCCGAGGACTGAAGCATGTGTATTCTGGTATAGACCTCGTGAATGGAAATAGGGCAGCACTTCAGGAGCACTGCAACGAGATAGAAGCAGCCTTTGAATAATCTGAAACCAAATATGTAATACATGGCACCATTGTGTCATTTGCCCCTGCTGTTTGGTTAATTCGAGTGGTATGTGCTTCAGCAGGTATGTAGTATGTGGGGGTGCATCTGTTGCTAAGTGTAAACAGGGTCAACCTTGCCAGGGGCTGAGACAGACAGGCCATGTGTGTGATGCAGTGATGGGAGAGTCCCATGACAATGGAGGGCAGCCCCGCACAAATCCGCCACGCCGACTCATCTGCAACTTATTTACATAGCAGCATGCAGCAAAGGCAACAGAAACGGCCAAAGCTCCTTCGGCACAGTGCACACGGGTACAGATACATAACAAGTGCAGCAATAGGCAGAAACCTAAGTACCGGATGAGTAGAGGCATCATAAGCTAGTACAACACGTGCACACGAGAGTACCACATTAACATGTGAGCTTAATACACATGAACAGAATTATAGCTGGAAGCACAACAACGAGCAAAGCAATGCCAAGGCACAAGAGAGAGAGGCGTTCATTGATGAGAGGGAGAGTGTTGTTGTTATTGGAGGCTTCAGTTAGACGTTCACACATCCCCACACACAGAACTGTACATGGCAAGAAAATATCACCACCATATTTTCCTCATGTAAAATCAAAACAATTTCACATCAAGGTGGACAACAAAGTGCAGTAAGCCTGGAGGCCGATGAGGATGGGGGGGTTTAACAGAACAATATCACCAATGAGTTGTAGGCCTATAACTTCCAGAACAAACTGAACAATTAACACAACGCAAAGACACAAAGAGACAACTCCTAGCGTGCACACTTCAGTTAGCATGTTAAGAGTGATGGTGGGGGTGGGGGGGGGGGGGGGGGGTAGTGGTACACATGCTCCTTTTGCATTCCAATGCCATCTCAAAGCTTATGTATTTACTATACTTTATAATAGTATAGTAAAGTGTTGACACATCTCCAGCAGTGTGTGTAAGTTCAGCTGGAATATATTTTGTTGTGTGTTTGAAAAGAAACCCTCCTGTGAAGTCACTGACTTCGCGGTATAAAGTAAAGATGAATTGACATAGCAGTGTATGGTTGGGGGGGGGGGGGGGGGGGATTGTGGGAGCTCTGCCTCTCTCCGAAAGCTAATTCTCGGGGGATGCAATCAAAGCCTCGCGAAAATTGCAGGCAAAGACAAAAACCATCATGTCCTTCAAATAGAATAGCAATCAAGAGGGAATCCTGGGATGAACCCTCAGCCTGTTGGCAACAGGCAGCACACAACTTAATCTATTATTCAAGGTAATTAAAGTTCTAGACTGGAGTGCTTAAATGTTTTTTGTCATTCCTAATTTAACGCTCTTTTGTTTATCAGAGCGAGGTCTGACAGAGAGGGGGGAAGAACATCAACATTCGCCAGTGAGGGTCACATTGAGAAGTTTCTTTTAAAGACTGAAGCCCAACATAAAGGGATATGACAGCTGACTCTGGAGAGGTTTGTATGAAAGCTGCCTATCTGCAGCTGTATGGGCCGAAGGTCAGGGCAAGCCTCTGTCTGTCTGTGTGTCAGTGTGCTTGACCCCTGGGCCTGCCCATGGTGCGGACGGAGGCGTCAGCGGCGAGGGAGGGGCGGCGCTCACCTCATGAATTTCTTGGGCTCTGTCGGAGGGGTCGGTGGGGGCAGAGGTTTGCTAGTGTTGAGCTCAAGGTGGTGAATGGGGGAGTTGGGGATAGGCTCTAGGCGGTTGGGCTGGGGTTGCCCGCTCCCCGTCCCTGTTCCTGTCGCCTCCAGAGCCCTGAGGTTTGGAGAGCTGCTGAATCGGTTTGCTGATTTGTCATTCTTTCTCTGTTGCTACACAGTAGGACAAAAACACAAACAAATGGGAAAAATAGGGAAAGCTAGTCCAATGGAAAAAAAGACTGCTGTGTATATATATATATATATATTTCTCATTCTCTTAGAGGATTTATGTGGATGGATGCTTTCTGATGGTCAAGCTCGCACCACTCAGCTAGTGAAGCAACAGTCGCTCTCAGCTTTATGTAAACTAAGATGGGCAAAAAAGGGATGCATCAAAGGAAGAGGCTACAGAAAGTTCACACTAACAAAGAATGGCTTGGAAAGCAAAGGAGAACTGGATGTCTGAACAGGGAGATAACACACACACTGACTAACACACACACACACACACACACACACTGACTAACACACACACTGACTAACACACACACTGACTAACACACACACTGACTAACACACACACACACACACACACACACACACACACACACACACACACACACACACACACACACACACACACAAATGTACAGACACACATAATATCGGAAGTTATAGAACTTGAAATGGAATCAACAGTTACATATTGACCATGCAGAGTGATCCATTCAACTGGGAGACAGGGGATTGCTGTGTTTACATTGGAATGGGACACAACTTCTCTCCACTAAAGGATGGAATGGTTCCAATGGAAATCAAGGTTAAATATATGTGGAAAATCTCCACTTCAATCATTCTCGACAACGACGTACAGGCAACCGGTTTAGGCTTGTAATGACCGGGATGGTTCCCTAATGGTTTCAAATTGTCACCGGTAGCTTTCGGGCTTCACAAAGTGTCAAAGATGATCTCAGATTAGCTATATGGCTCTAATCAACTGATGGTCAGTGTTAGTCCAGAGGTGTGTTAGCCTTGTGTCTGTCTGTATGGTGTGTAAGTGTGCAGCGGTCAGCTCACCTTGATGAGGGGATTTATTACTCCCACGTTGGGACTGGTGTTGAACACTTTGTTGAAGTTGGTCTCTCTGTTCACCAACTCCAGCTGGTAGAACTTCTTGTCGTCCTGCACGTCCACAGAGAGATGCCAGTTAGGTCACGGTGCTCTGGGTTCGTGATGGAGCATCTCACTGATTGTTTACGACACACCTCACATACTCGGTCTACAATGGGCTTAGCAGTACAGGATGATAGCACTGGCTAAAGTCAGAGGGTTTCTATCCACTCTCTCTAGTGCCACAGACACTTTGTCACCGATACGGTATGCTGGATAACCTGTCTGAATGCATTGCTGGGACTCAAGGGCTGTAACATAGCTCTCGGAGTCTACTGCTGCTGCATGAGAACTCTTAGGTCATGCAAGGCTACACCACTCCATAGTCTGGTCTACTATTGTTTGGAGGTAAACAGGCATGCAGGCTCCATGTCTAGGATTATTGAGTAAAACCACAAAAGGGCATCCTGTAGGCCATCTTGTACTGTGTACATACACTTACCACCAGCTTCTTGACGAGGGACTCCCTCTCAGTCACCATGTCCTTTAGCTCAGCGATCACCTGCAGATCCTCAGGCCGGCTCTCCCTGTTCCGGAACTTATCCTCCGTTCCCTCCAGCCTGGGGAGAGGAGGGGGCCATTAGGGCTCAGACGTCTCACAGTTTGTTTGTGTAACGTGATAATAAAAGTGCCTTGGATCAACTTGGGGATATGAGCATTAATACATGCTGACACTGAGGGACCATGTTTTCAAAGCTTCCCTTCCCTTACCTACAGCTCAATAGTAAAGCATTAGCTTTTAACTCTCCTACGTTTAATCTCATAATCAGAAAGCCTATTAGTGCTTGTGTACTATGATCAAAAAGTGGCAGTACATGTTTTTCCTGAATTTCCACTTTAACGTGTCAACAAATAACAAGCGCTCTTTAGAGGAGTTCTTATCAGTGTTCAGAGCCATCTGCCTCTCCACAGTTTTTTGCTGCCTCTAACTTGAGATTGATGACTTTAATATGCCGAGATATTCCTCGTACTGTAAACAAGCATCCATCATGTCCAGTTTGGCTCGTCGTCCTCAGCACTTACAGATGTGGAATGACAAGTGATACCAAACTCGCCATCAAAACGGCGACGCAAGACAGGGACAGGCAAGCGCTTGAATTAGAGGGAGAGCACATTGGATATCATGATAACTGCTTCTGCTGCGCTGCTATGCATCAGCGATCTGTTCATTTCTTGCTCTACTACACATCACTTCAGTGTCACATTTCACTATAGACTCATCTGCATCCAGTGGTGTAAAGTACTTAAGTAAAAATACTTTAAAGTACTACTTAAGTAGTTTTTTGGGGTATCTGTAGTTTACTATTTACAGTGGGGAGAACAAGTATTTGATACACTGCCGATTTTGCAGGTTTTCCTACTTACAAAGCATGTAGAGGTCTGTAATTTTTTATCATAGGTACACTTCAACTGTGAGAGACGGAATCTAAAACAAAAATCCCGAAAATCACATTGTATGATTTTTAAGTAATTAATTAGCATTTTATTGCAAGACATAAGTATTTGATACATCAGAAAAGCAGAACTTAATATTTGGTACTGAATCCTTTGTTTGCAATTACAGAGATCATACGTTTCCTGTAGTTCTTGACCAGGTTTGCACACACTGCAGCAGGGATTTTGGCCCACTCCTCCATACAGACCTTCTCCAGATCCTTCAGGTTTCGGGGCTGTCGCTGGGCAATACGGACTTTCAGCTCCCTCCAAAGATTTTTTATTGGGTTCAGGTCTGGAGACTGGCTAGGCCACTCCAGGACCTTGAGATACTTCTTACGGAGCCACTCCTTAGTTGCCCTGGCTGTGTGTTTCGGGTCGTTGTCATGCTGGAAGACCCAGCCACGACCCATCATCAATGCTCTTACTGAGGGAAGGAGGTTGTTGGCTAAGATCTCGCAATACATGGCCCCATCCATCCTCCCCTCAATACGGTGCAGTCGTCCTGTCCCCTTTGCAGAAAAGCATCCCCAAAGAATGATGTTTCCACCTCCATGCTTCACGGTTGGGATGGTGTTCTTGGGGTTGTACTCATCCTTCTTCTTCCTCCAAACACGGCGAGTGGAGTTTAGACCAAAAAGCTCTATTTTTTAATCATCAGACCACATGACCTTCTCCCATTCCTCCTCTGGATCATCCAGATGGTCATTGACAAACTTCAGACGGGCCTGGACATGCGCCTGCTTGAGCAGGGGGACCTTGTGTGCGCTGCAGGATTTTAATCCATGACGGCGTAGTGTGTTACTAATGGTTTTCTTTGAGACTGTGGTCCCAGCTCTCTTCAGGTCATTGACCAGGTCCTGCCGTGTAGTTCTGGGCTGATCCCTCACCTTCCTCATGATCATTGATGCCCCACGAGGTGAGATCTTGCATGGAGCCCCAGACCGAGGGTGAATGACCATCATCTTGAACTTCTTCTATTTTCTTCTATTTTCTAATAATTGCGCAACAGTTGTTGCCTTCTCACCAAGCTGCTTGCCTATTGTCCTGTAGCCCATCCCAGCCTTGTGCAGGTCTACAATTTTATCCTTGATGTCCTTACACAGCTCTCTGGTCTTGGCCATTGTGGAGAGGTTGGAGTCTGTTTGATTGAGTGTGTGGACAGGTGTCTTTTATACAGGTAACGAGTTCAAACAGGTGCAGTTAATACAGGTAATGAGTGTAGAACAGGAGGGCTTCTTAAAGAAAAACTAACAGGTCTGTGAGAGCCGGAATTCTTACTGGTTGGTAGGTGATCAAATACTTATGTCATGCAATAAAATGCAAATGAATTACTTAAAAATCATACAATGTGATTTTCTGGATTTTTGTTTTAGATTCCGTCTCTCACAGTTGAAGTGTACCTATGATAAAAATTACAGACCTCTACATGCTTTGTAAGTAGGAAAACCTGCAAAATCGGCAGTGTATCAAATACTTGTTCTCCCCACTGTATATTTTTGACAACTTTTACTTTTACTTCACTACTTTCCTAAAGAAAACAATATACTTTTTACTCCATACATTTTCCCTTACACCCAAAAGTACTCGTTACATTTTGAATGGCTAGCAGGACAGGAAAATGGTCCAATTAACTCACTTATCAAGAGAACATCCCTGGTCATCCATACTGCCTCTGATCTGGCGGACTCACTAAACACAAATGCTTCATTTGTAAATTATGTCTGAGTGTTGGAGTGTACCCCTGGCTCTCCGTGAATAAAAAAATGGTGCCATCTGGTTTGCTTAATATAAGGAATTTGAAATTATTTATACTTTTCCTTTCAATAATAATTTTAGCGGTTACATTTACTTTTGATACTTAAGTATATTTAAAACCAAATACTTTTAGAATTTTACTGAAGTAGAATTTTACTGGGTGACTTTTACTTGAGTCATTTTCTATTAAAGTATCTTTACTTTTACTCAAGTATGAAAATTAGGCACTTTTTCCACCACTGTCTGTATCCCTACACATATTCCAAGCACACCCGTGTGAAATAAACATGTTGCTGCAGTGCAGCCTGGGAAGCTGGTGCTGGCTTGCTTTCTATAAATATATCACACTCCATTCAACTCTCTAGCGACATCGCTCAAAACAGATGTGACAACAACCAATCAGACAACAAACTCATGTTGGTTCCCAGGGGCTTAACCAATAGGAGATGTAATGAGATAAAATATTCATAAAGCTTAAATGGGGTAATAATTTAGCGTTGGCCAGGGACTGGCTTTGGGTGAACGAAGCTGCCATGGTGATTCATTGGGGAGGGGACAGGGGCTGTCGTTAAAATAGATTTGTCCTGTGCTTAATTAGCAGGCAGTAAATCGGCCACCTCAAGGGAAGGCCCTGGAAATGTCAACTAGTCAGCAAATTGATAATGACAGGGGCTCGAACCAGCAGGTAATTGTTGGTTTTAGAAAGGTTAGTAACAGAGAAATCTATGTAGGGCCAATGTGACCTATTTTTACAATATCGTAATGGATTCTGTTTGTCAGTCAAATTCATGGAGGAACATGCGCACAAATAATGATGTATGCTTCACTAGCATTTCATTTTGATGTTGTGAAAGGAGTGATTGAGCCATGAGAAGATTTGGTGGGGAACATCACAGATGAGCTATTTTAAACAGAGGCTCTCTCTGCAGTAGCTGGCTGTGTGTCTAGATTGTGCTCTCATTCAAGTGAAAGTGAAACCAAATTAGGTCACTCCTGACAGCAAAATCCACAGTCCTAGGGCCCTCGCTGAGGCCTTGCATCTGTTTCTCCTCTGTTCCGCTCTCATATTCCAAAAATAGTTCCTATGGAGACGCACGGATCATTTATGTGTGCCTTCCTAAGCTCCCTATTTAATTTCCATAATCAATACATCTTCATTGATCTATTCACAGCAGTTTGCAGGGGATTTTTCTATGTCTAGGCTTGTATTTGCTGGTGTGTACTGTGTGTGTATTGTGGTGTCTTGAAAGCTAGGGCAGCTGCACACCCAGCTGGAGGTTTATCCCCAGTAGGACACTGCTACATGGACTGTGTGTGTGTGTGTGTGTGTGTGTGTGTGTGTGTGTGTGTGTGTGTGTGTGTGTGTGTGTGTGTGTGTGTGTGTGTGTGTGTGTATGTGATGGGATATTGAGGACACAGTCACCTCCGTACAGCACACGTGGGAAATAAAAAGTCTGCCAGATCTCTCATAGGGAGCTGTATCTGTACTACTGGGAGGGTAAGGAGAGAGAGAAGGACCTTCCCAATGGGCCATATTCACCTCCGGAGGTCATGTGTAGCCCCCTTCTCTCTCCTCTTGGAATCCATCCCTCCCTCCCTCTCATCCTTCCTTCCATTCATCGCTGTATCTGTCTGGGGCACTCACCTTTTCACCCTCTGTTGCTCTGCCAGGGACTGTGGTCTTTCATCATCTGCCAGGGCTTTATATAATCACACACACACACACACACACACACACACACACACACACACACACACACACACACACACACACACACACACACACACACACACACACACACACACACACACACACACACACACACACACACACTGCTATATCAACTACATACTGGATGTACTGTACGTACAGGAATTGCAGAGCAGAGATCTTGTCTTTGAGGAGCTCCTGGGCCTTGTTGAAGTCACACAGCATGTTCTGAGTCTCTCTGTTGTGCATGGCGTTCATCTCAGCCATCTCCCGCTCGTGTTTCTTACACAGGTCCTGTTCATGAGCCCTGATGAGAAGAGACCAGACCATTAAAGCCCATTCAGATCACACGCCTTTATACGCCTCTCCAGCTCTGAGGCTCTGAGTCTCTGGTCCAGAGGTGTTACAGTATCCTAACGAGGCACAATTACCACAGACACATTCCTTTTGATCCTGCTGCCGCTATTCAAATTGTATTCATCTTTGACTTTCTTTCGTTTCCTGACATACTCGTCCTTTCCTAGAAAGACATACATAATTCATAGCAGAGGGCTCTGGAGGAGAGGTATCACTGTTTCGCCATAAGTGAAAAAAACACTCCTCTCTATTTACTTATTGATTTATTTTGAATCGGGACAGATGGACAGGACTTTTCCAGGACATTTCACAAGCTCATTGAAATTCCCTGCATGGTAGCGGTGACTGTCTCCTCTCAGTGGGCTTTATGTCAGTGCTGCTCACTCTGAGGTACTGCAGTCGGAGAGAGAGACCACGAGGAGTGCAGAGGAATAATTTTGCCTCTCCCTGAGTAACACCCTGAGGGACACATCATTTCCAATGTATTTATATATTATGTTATTTTTATCTCAGGAAACGAGGATTCGCCAGCGTGTTACATAATTGGAAGTGAAACGTGCTCCACGAGGGGCTTGGAATCCTGCCAGCGATGTGTGTCGTTGATGTCACACATGCATGCACACACAAACAGGCGTGCGCTGATGCACACACATGCGCACTGGAACACTAGCCCTCTGATACAGAGGGGTTGGGTTAAATGCAGAAGACACATTTCAGTTGAATGCATTCAGTTGTACAACTGACTAGGTATCCCCCTTTCCCAATGGGACTCCCTAAATCTTTCTCAAACACCCAGAAAAGGATACTCTCCTCGATGTTATCCTCACAAATAATCCTTATAGGCATCAGTCTGGTGTTTTCTGTAATGACCTTAGCGATCACTGTTTTACAGCCTGCAGTGTTCGTAATGGCTGCTCAGTGAAACGACCTGTCCTGATTTGTCATAGACGCTTGATAAAAACCTATAATGAGCAAGCCTTCCTTCATGAACTGGCCTCTATAAAATGGTATAGAATCAGCTTGATCCCCTCTGTCGAAGATGCTTGAACCTTCTTTTTTGATATTTTCAGTGGTATTGTTAACAAACACGCCACCATAAAGAAAAAGATAATTAAAAACAGGTTCAGTTCCTGGTTCGACCGTGATCTAGCAGAGTTACTCCACCTCAAGAAAAGGCTCGGCACACGCATACTCAGGCTGACTGGCTCTCGTTCAGGCAAATGAGAAATAAGTGGACTCAGGGGAAGGCCAAAGTTAGTTACTTTAAGGAGCAGTTCTCTCTCTGTGGGTCTAACCCCAAGAAGTTCTGGAAAACGGTTAAAGACCTGGAGAATAAACCTTCCTCCTCACAGCTGCCCATGTCCCTTAATGTTGATGATGTGGTTGTTACTGACGAGAAGCACAAGGCTGAGCTCGTTAATCACCACTTCATTAAGTCAGGATTCCTATTTGACTCAGCCATGCATCCTTGCCCGTCCTCATCTCCCACCCCTTCTAATGTGATTAGTCAGATGGTTTGACCCTTTCTTCTTTAAGGATGCTGCCCCTATCATCGCCAAGCCTATCTCTGACCTTTTTAACCTGTCTCTCTTCTCTGGGGAGGTTCCCATGGCTTGGAAGGCAGCCATGGTTCGTCCTTTATTTAAAGGGGGAGATCAAGCTGATCCTAACTGCTATAGGCCTATTTCTATTTTGCCTTGTTTATCAAAAGTGTTGCAAAAACACAAATAATCAATTGACTGGCTTTATTGATGTCTATAGCATTCTCTCGGGTATGTAATCTGGTTTCCGCTCAGGTTATGGATGCGTCACTGTAACCTTAAAGGTCCTCAATGATGTCACCCTTGCCCTTGATTCTAAGCAATGTTGTGCTGCTATTGTTATTGACTTGGCCAAAGCTTTTGAAACAGTAGACCATTCCATTCTTGTGGACCGGCTAAGGAGTATTGGTGTCTCTGTCTCTGAGGGGCCTTTGGCCTGGTTTGCTAACTACCTCTCTCAAAGAATGCAGTGTATAAAGTCAGAACATCTGCTGTCTCAGCCACTGCCAAGGCTCGATCCTAGGCCCCACGCTCTTCTCAATTTACACCAACAACATAGCTCAGGCAGCTCTCTCAACCATTTATATGCAAATTATACAGTCTTATACTCAGCTGGCCCCTCCCCGGATTTTGTGTTAAACACTCTACAACAAAGCTTTCTTATTGTCCAACAAGCTTTCTCTACCCATAACCTTGTTCTGAACACCTACAAAGAAAGGTCATGTGGTTTGGTAAGAAGAATGCCCCTCTCCCCACGGGTGTGATTACTACCTCTGAGGCTTTAGAGCTTGAGGTAGTCACCTCATACAAGTACTTGGGAGTATGGCTAGACGGTGCACTGTCCTTCTCTCAGCACATATCAAAGTTGCAGGCTAAATTTAAATCTAGACTTGGTTTCCTCTTTTGTAATAGCTCCTCTTTCACCACAGTTGCTACACTAACCTTGATTCAGATGACCATCCTACCCATGCTAGATTACGGAGACATACTTTATAGATCGGCAGGTAAGGGTGCTCTCGAGCGGCTAGATGTTCTTTACAATTCGGCCATCATATTTGCCACCAATGCTCCTTATAGGACACATCACTGCACTCTATACTCAGTAAACTGGTCATCTCTGTATACCCGTCGCAAGACTCACTGGTTGATGCTTACTTCTAAAACCCTCTTAGGCCTCACTCCCCCCTATCTGAGATATCTACTGCAGCCCTCATCCTCCACATACAACACCCGTTCTGCAACTCACATTCTGTTAAAGACCACACACATCCCTGGGTCGCTCGCCTTTTCAGTTCGCTGAAGCTAGCGACTGGAATGAGCTGCAACAAACACTCAAACTGGAAAGTTTTATCTCAATCTCTTCATTCAAAGACTCAATCATGGACACTCTTACTGACAGTTGTGGCTGTTTTGCCTGATGTATTGTTATCTCTACCTTCTGGCCCTTTGTGCTGTTGTCTGTGCCCTATAATGTTTGTACCATGTTTTACGCTGGTGTTGCTACCATGTTGTGTTGCTACCATGCTGTGTTGTCATGTGTTGCTCCCTAGCTATGTTGTTGACTTAGGTCGGTCTTTATGTAGTGTGGTCTCTCTTGTCGTGATGTGTTTTGTCCTATATTTATATATTTTTTTTAATCCCATCCCCCGTCCCCGCAAGAGGCCTTTTGCCTTTTGGTAGGCCGTCATTGTAAATAAGAATTTGTTCTGACTTGCCTAATTAAATAAATTTTAAATAAAAATAAAATGAAATGTGCTTAGTTATCTCTAGCTCTAGAAAAGCGTCAGCCTCCATTATTTTATTCATCACCAAACAGGCCTTTAATTCTAATGAGAGTTCCTGCCGTTCATTCCATCCGGGCCTTAGCCACACATTATGAATTAATATAAGAGTGAATTATTAATTATCAGCCTGTGGGAAAAGCATGATGATAGATTATATTTAGGCCTTGCCCCAAATAACCGTTTCATATTTCCTTATCAATTTATTTGGCCATATAACAAAATGTCAAAAGGGACCATGTCATCAAAGGGAATAATAAAGCACAAAATATAAACCAGGACATCTAGCAGGGAGAGGCAAATTGGCCTCCTCTCTTTCTGCCAGTATCCTTCCACTTTAATCTAACTTGAAAACGATGCCAGCACTGCCAATGGCCACTGACAGTCACATCTAAACAAGAGGAAGTCACACAACTGAACTTCTCGTGTTGTGAGTCACCAGTCATCTAAATGAACTAAACAATCCAAAAGAACCTTAATGGTGACCATATTAAAACGAGGTACCTGCAGGGATACAGAGATTCACCTACAGTGCCCTCAGAAAGTATCCACACCTCTTGACTAATTACACATTTTGTTGTGTTCCAGCCTGATTTTGAAATTGATTAAATTGAGATTTTGTGTCACTGGCCTACACACAATACCCCATAATGTCAAGTGGAATTATGTTTTTAGACATTTTTTTAAAATTAATTTAAAATGAGAAGCTGAAATGTCTTCAGTCAATAAGTATTCAACCCTTTTGTCATGGCAAGCCTAAATAAGTTCAGGAGTAAAAATGTGCTTAACAAGTCACATAATAAGTTGCATGGACTCACTCTGTGCATTAATAGTGTTTAACATGATTTTTGAATGACTACCTCATCTCTGTACACCACACATGTAATTATCAGTAAGGTCCCTCAGTCGAGCATGGAATTTCAAACACAGATTCAACCATAAAGACCAGAGAGGTTGTCCAATACCTCGCAGAGAAGGGTACCTATTGGTAGATGGGTAAAACAATGGCAGACATTGAATATCCCTTGGAGCATGGTAAAGTTATTAATTTGGATTAATAACACTGTATGGTATATCAATACACCCAGTCACTATAAAGATACGGGCATCCTTCCTAACTCAGTTGCCAGAAAGGAAGGAAACTGCTCGGGGAATGCACCATGAGGCCAATGGTGACTTTAAAACAGTTACAGAGTTTAATGGCTGTGATAGCAGAAAACTGAGGATGGATCAACAACATTGTAATTACTGCACAATACTAAACAAATTACAGAGTGAAAAGAACGAAGCCCGTACAGAATAAAAATATTCCAAAACAACTTGTTTGCAACAAGGCACTAAAGTAAAACTGCTAAAAATGTGGCAAAGAAATTAACTGTATATCCTGAATACAAAGGATTATGTTTGGGGCAAATCCAAAACAACACATCACTGAGTACCACTCTTCATATTTTCAAGCATGGTGGTGGCTGCATCATGTTATGGTACGGTTGTCAACGGCAAGGGAGTTTTTTAGGATAAAAAGCAACGAAATGGAGCTAAGCACGGGCTACATCCGAGAGGAAAACCTGATTCAGTTTGCTTTCCACCAGGACAATAATCTAAATGTAACCTAAATGTAACCTAATAACCTAATGTTCCTGAGTGGCCTACTGTAGCTAAATTTTTTACTTAAATCAGCTTGAAAATCTATGGCAATACTTTAAAATGGCTGTCAATGATCAACAACCAACTTGACAGAACTTGAAGAATTAAAAAAATTATAATGTTCAAATATTATACAATCAAGGTGTGGAAATCTCTTAAGAGACTTACCCAGAAAGACTCACAGCTGTATTTGCTGCCAAAGGTGATTCTAACATGTATTGACTCAGGGGTGTGAATACTTATGTAAATGAGATATTTCTGTATTTCATTTTCAATAAATTTGCAAACATTTATAAAAACATGTTTTCACTTTGTCATTATGGGGTATTGTTTGTAGAAGGCTGATACAATAAATATATGTAATACATTTTGAATTCAAGCTGTAACACTGAAGACACTGTAATTAAGTTTGGCAACGCGCCGGAACAACATTACTGTAGATGGCGAGTTATTGTGTCAACCCTCCTTTGTGTCACCCCATAATGCTCTGTGGTGGGGTCACGGCCCTCCCCTCCTGCCCTCTCCTTCCACCCACCTGATCTGCTGGTTGGCCTCACTGCGGATCTTCAGCACCTCCTTGCCCTTAAGCTCCAGCTCCTTGGTGAGCGTGTTGATGTTTTCATTCAGTGTGTGGATTTCGTGGTCCAGCTCAGCAATGTGGTTCTTCCTCCTTACCACCTCCTCCTGCAGGTCTGAGATACGGCCCAGCAACTCCCTCTCCTTTGGGGTAATAGGCAGACATACACAGGCACACACACAAAGATACACAGAAACACACAAAAACCAAGCAAAAAAAACACACGTTTGAGTTAGCATTTGATCTCATTTGTGCATTCTTGCTGTGCTGTTGTGCTGCCTCCTTGTATTCCCAAGGGGTACTGTGATGTTGGATACCATCTTTACAGTGCCATGATGCTACAGCTTAAGTGGGCACACTAACATACCATGGTCACTAGTGATTAGGCCTGGGAATTGCCAGGCACCTTACGATACAATATTTCCACGATACTTAGATGCCGATACGATCTGTATTGCGATTCTCACAATTCTATATGTATTGCGATTTGATACTGTGATTTTATTGCAATTCGATGTTCCAAACATATTGCTCATCATATGTCTGCTGCAGAGGGACATGAGAGAGCCATGAGAAAACAAGTTTTATCAGTCATGGAAATTAAAGTCCTGAAAACAAATTGGCTCCCTATTTAAACATAAGATGGAGAACAAGCTATGAAGGAAAAATACTGGAGTTTTAGTGCAAATATACTGGCAGCAAGCGCAAAAATTATATTGCGAGATTGTCAAAATGATACGTCAAGGAAACTGTACTGTTCAGATGGGTTAAATGGAGAAGTAGCCTGAAATCTGGACACTGATTGTAGGTCTATAACCTCTCACATAGCCTAATCTAATAATAACTCATGCAGAATTAAGCATTTCTTATAATTTTACTACACACCAAATGTACATTTTGACTCGAGAACAGGAGTGGAGAAATATGATGTCACGTTCGCTGGAATAAATATCGGACCAAGGCGCAGCGGATGTTGAGTTCCACATAATTTAATGATAAAGTGAAACTTAGCAAAGACAAAAATAAATAAACAATAAACTAACAACAAATCGTGACTACAGAGGTGCAACGTGCACTAACTCAAAACAATATCCCATAAAACACAGGTGGAAAATGCTACTTAAATATGATCCCCAATTAGAGACAACGATTACCAGCTGCCTCTAATTGGGAATCATACAAAATCACCAACATAGAAAAACAAAACTAGAACCCCACATAGAAATAATAAACTAGACTAACCCCCAGTCACGCCCTGACCTACTCTACCATAGAAAATAAGGGCTCTCTATGGTCAGGACGTGACATATGATTTATTTCTTTCAGGATCTTGAGAAAATGAATGAGCGGTTAGCAACCGTCTGTAATGGTGCTATTTTTATCAGCATAAAATCCTTATTTCAAACAACATAAAATATGCATCCAAGCTGAACTGAAATCTCCTCAAAAACACGTTGTGTCATTTTTAACAGCTTTTCATTTCCTTAAAAACGGTCAAACTGATACAATTCTGCAAGTAAAATCTTTCCCGTTGTAAGGGGTGCGTAACTGGTGGCAGGGAAGTCAGACGCAGGAGAGCAGAACTAGGTAATAGCCAGCGCAGTTTAATTCCAAAACCAACGGCATCAAGAAAATAACTTGGGTACAAAACCCGACACGCACCAGTCAACATGTGCACTTACAAACAAACAATACCACACAAAGACATGGGGGAAACAGAGGGTTAAATACACAACACGTAATGAGGGAATGAAAACCAGGTGTGTGGGAAAACAAGACAAAACAAATGGAAAATGAAAAATGTATCGGCGATGGCTAGAAGACCGGTGACGTCGACCGCCGAACACCGCCCAAACAAGGAGAGGAACCGACTTCGGTAGAAGTCGTGACACCCGTTGAATTAATTAATTTTTAAACATTTTCTTCCAGGTCCCTAACAAGCTTTGCTGCGCGAGAGAAACAGAGATGAAAGATGGCAAGGGTTTATTTAGTCTTCTAGGGCAACAAGTAATGAGAAGAGAAGCTGCATTTATATAAGTATAGACAAGTTGACTAACAAATAGGCTATAAGCAGAAACAGGCCTATATCTAAAAAGGCCTGTAAAAAATAGTTCTGCCATCTCTGACTGTACAGCTCATTTTATATATTTGCGGGTTAGGTTGGATGCGGGCCTCAAAGTGAAAATCTATCACATAGTCAGGGGTCGCTGATGGGTTAATAGCAACAGTGGTGGAAAGAGTACCCAGTTGTCATACTTGAGTAAAAATAAAGATACCTTAATAGAAAATTACTCAAGTAAAAGTGAAAGTCACCCTGTAAAATACTACTTGAGTAAAGGTCTAAAAGTATTTGGTTTTAAAAATATACTTAAGTATCAAAAGTAAATGTAATTGTTCAAATATACTTAAGTATTGAAAGTAAAAGTAAAAATAATTTCTAATTCCCTATATTAAGCAAACCAGACGGCACCATTAAAAAAAATATATATATATTTTTACAGAGAGCTAGGGGACCACTCCAACACAGACATAATTTACAAATTAAGCATTTGTGTTTAGTGAGTCCGCCAGATCAGAGGCAGTAAGGATGACCAGGGATGTTCTCTTGATAAGTGTGTGAATTATACAATTTTCCTGTCCCGCTAGTCATTAAAAATGTAACGAGTACTTTTGGGTGTCAGGGAAAATGTATGGAGTTAAAAGTACATTGTTTTCTTTAAGAATGTAGTGAAGTAAAAGTAAAAGTAGTCAAAAATATAAATAGTAAAGTAAAAAACGACTTAAGTAAAAATACTTCAAAGTACTAATTAAGTACTTTACACCACTGAATAGCAATTGCGGGCGGATGCGGGTGAACGAACAGCTGACCCGCTCATTACTAATGGCCACCACTCAACCTCTCTCTCAGCACTAAACGTATACTTCACTGGACACGTGTGTTGTGAGGTTGTTAGTACTGATGCTGCTGATATGTCTGAACTTTCTGCACAAATCTCTAAATATATCTTATATTAATAAATAAAAGTGACTGTACTGCTTGTATTTGTTTATACTAGTCTGAGCTACAACAACGTGCTAGATGACTGTTGTATCGCCTGGAAAAGGTCGCATCCCAGGAAAAAAGGTAATCTCCTGACTATTCGCTCAAACCTGGCTGTTGCTGTCTGGTCCAGTCAGGGTCCATTGTACTGAAAACCTACTGGTAAAGCATTCACTAGAATACATTAGTCAATACATTTAGTCAATTGTTCAGTATGTAATAGGGACAACGCTGCCATTTAAATCTAGACGGACTATTATCACTCTCTTTCTCAAAGTTACTGTAACAGTTAACTCTACAGTTTGATAGATCAAATGCAAACATCCCCTTTAGCCCAGGCAGAAATACATGTAATTACCTGATTATACTGTTCAGAGAACTATAACTACATCCCAGTTGTAGACGAATCATGCTTTGCTTGGCTCAAAGATCATTTCCCCCTTCAGCAATGGCACATCTTTTAAAAAGTCCTTCCCTCTATAACAGAGACTAAGCTAAGAGTTCCCACAGCATACCGTCAAGGCAAACTCTGGTATTGAAGTTGATGGCTCTTGTGTAATCAGATTACAATCTGTATTCATTTTGAATTCCTGTAAATATAATTTCATGCCAGCTGATTATTGTGATAACAGTATTGTAGTTATTCATGCGTGGGCCACTGCAGGGGGCTGGTTTCAGTGGACTAGCTCACTCTCCTCCATAGAAGCTTGTTAACCCATCCTCTGCCTAACAGAGATTCACTGTGACATTTCTGCTGACTCCCCAGTGGATACCTGTTTTGCTTGGGAGCCAACATGATTGCCATGTCTCTGCATGGGTTGGTTGTGGATTACACAGGTAGAGGCAGACAGCGCTGAACATCAGTGTGGGAAAGGGAGTTTTTGGCTATGTTCCAATTGGCATGTGACCCTATCTTTGTGTATGCAGTGGCTGGTTAGGCGAGTGCGTGTCTGTGTGTCCATTTGTGTGAAAATGTGTGAAAATGTGTGCGCGCAAGTTGATTTGATTGATGTGTGCCTGGGCTGTAAAGTGAGAGAGTGGTGGCAGCTCTATTAGCAGCACTGAGCCTCACAGTGAGGACCCTAGGCTGACCTGCAGAGGTTCAGAGGGACAGTCTGAATACCACCCTGACAACTAACACTCTCCGTTACGGTGGAACTATAAAAAAGCAATATTCATTGTCCATCTAAAGATGGACACTGTTGGAACTTTTGTATGGTGGAGCCATTTGAGCAGTACTTCTCAAAATCAAACAGACACTTTTCTAGGGCAAAGGAAGCTTTAAAGGCTTTGGACAAAATGTCACAGGAACAAAATAGCACTTCAGGTTTCAAAGACTCCTCTGAGGGGATGGTGGGAAGTTGGTAGACGGAGCTCCCAACTCCAATAATCACCATATTTGATCTCTGTTCTTTGACAAAAAGCTCTTTAGAAAATGATTTAATTTCTCTGGCTGGCTGACACTTAGTTTGACAGCAGTGTGACTGGAGATGGGTAGAGGGTACAGTACAGTGGTAGAGGTCTGGGAATAGGAAGGTCTCAGCGAGGAGCTGATTAGAAGACAAGTCTACTGGCCTCGTGAGGCCTCTTTGAGCCCCAGCTCCCCAGTCTCTCTCTCTCTCTACAGTTCCAGAGCAGACTGATCAAAAGGCCAGCCAGAGCACAGCCTCATCATTAGCGGCTGGAAGCCACATACAGAGAGAGAGAGAAAGAGAGGAAGTGAGAGAGAGCTGAGTCACTAGAGGGAAGCAGTCAGATCCTGTCTGTGAAGCCGGAGTGATTGGAGGTACTGAGACCCTCACCCCCAAAACTCAACCTCTCCGGGGCTACATCACATCACATCACAAGGATGGGAGGTATCGAGCTGCTGCCATTAGTCCAAGAATTGCCACGCACCAGAGAGAGGTGAGTCACAATGGCAGATGAAATCTTTCTTCAGCCTCCATAAATGATATGAGATCAAGTATACCTGTGGTTTGAATTCAAATCATACCCAATACTGCAACAAAGCAGGAATAACTCCAGGGCCATTGATCCGCCATACAGGTGACACTGAAACGTCATTGATAAGGAAACTTCTTTACAGATTAAGCTCTGTCATAGTAACTATGAGTCACGACCACTGAGGGGAGATGACCATCCTCATTCCCCCACCCCAGCAGGAGCGCGCACCTCCTCTAAACATCCCGATCTGCCCAATAATCTGGGAAAATAGAGGCATCTATCACAGTTTGCAAACAGGCCGCGGCGTGTCTCCGCTGTGAAAAATAGGTCCGCTGGTGATGAGGAGCCATTAGCGATGCTTCAGTTGTTGGAGATGAATTGAGCATTTACAGGGCTGTGTAGGATTTCATTAAGACTAGGTCTCATAGACAGACATTGTTTTGAGGAATCAGCCTCCGGGGACTACAGCGTGGGGATATTAACTTTCAGATACAGAAAAACGTGAGAGGAAATATGACACAGACCTCTCGATGGCCAAAATGCACACGGGCGCACACACACACTCTAAACATTCTTCAGAGCCGTTTGTCTGTCAGAAGCCGAGCATTCGTCTGTGGGGAAAACTGATCACTATCCCCAGCAAACGCAATTCTCCACACCGCAGACCAGGCCTGCTAATCTCACAGCTCATTAAACAAGCCGGCACCGTGCATCTCTCAGGGGCCCCAATTATCGATAAGGCAACACAACGCTCAGCGCGGGCCCCGCCGCCCGCCGAACCATCAACAGCTCAGCACAGGGAGTTATTTGTTAGATACATCTCTACGTCTCCCAGAAAGAGGACGAGCAACACTTTGTACCTCTCTTCAGACGGCCCTCTCTCTATCTGCCGGGGCTGCTGGGCTGGAGGGACTGTTCAAAGGGAAACACCATGCTCGGCGTTGCTAAGGCTCTTTGATTAAGGCACTGAAGGCACATGTTCATTCTAAAGATCAGAGCTTTGCCATTTACTGGGTAAAACCACAACACCTCTATAAGAGACAACAGCAGCCGTACAGTCTGGGAAACATAACTGGCGGCTGTGATTAGCAGATCTGTATAATGAAGGATGACTCAATGTACGGGCAGTATGGGCATAATGCATTTAAATGATGGATGGCTCACGTGGGAGGGATGTCTCAGCGGCTGGGAAATCATACAGCCCTATGGGACATAGACAGAGAGACAGGGCTGTGTCTGATACGTCTGACTGCTGAGCTGAACACAGACAGTTTGAAGGAGAGGGGGCTTAAAGAAGGTTGTTGGTTGATTGAGACACCACCAGGAAGCCTGTTTATGCCATGAGAGATGTCAGACGTACTAGTACTGTGGTGCTTGGATATGGCAGCCCTATAAGGGATGAGAAGAACAGGCCATGGTTCACTTCACACACACCTCTCAGGGGCAAAGACCAGGCAGGGCATTTCATATGAATTTGAGATATGCATTGCTGTCTAATACAAGCGAGAAACACGCCTCAAAGACCTCAATATATTTCCTGTTTTGTTTTCCAGGTATCCTCGCATCGTAACAGAAGGTGGATCTCACAGACCTGGCAGTGTGGTGCCAGGACAACAACCTCTCCCTCAATGTGAGCAAGACAAAGGAGCTGATCATGGACTACAGGAAAAGGCGGGCCGAACAGGCCCCCAGTTAAAATCGACGGGGCTGTAGTGGAGCGGGTCGAGAGTTTCAAGTTCCTTGGTGTCCACATCACCAACGAACTATCATGGTCCAAACACACCAAGACAGTTGTGAAGAGGGCACGACAACACCTTTTCCCCCTCAGGAGACTGAAAAGATTTGGCATGGGTCCCCAGATCCTCAAAAAGTTATACAGCTGCACCATCGAGTGCATCCTGACCGGTTGCATCACCACCTGGTATGGTAAGTGCTCGGCATCTGACCGCAAGGCGCTATAGAGGGTAGTGCGTACGGCCCCGTACATCACTGGGGCCAAGCACCTGCCATCCAGGACCTCTATATCAGGCAGTGTCAGAGGAAAGCCCTAAAAATTGTCAGAGACTCCAGTCACCCAAGTCATAGACTGTTTTCTCTGCTACCGCACGGTAAGCGGTACCAGAGTGCCAAGTCTAGGACCAAAAGGCTCCTTAACACCTTCTACCCCCAAGCCATAAGACTGCTGAACAATTAATCAAATGGCAACCAGAATATTTACATTAAAACCCACCTGCCCTCCCCATTTGTTTTGTACACTGCTGCTACTCGCTGTTTATTATCTATGCATAGTCACTTCACCCCTACCTACATGTACAAATTACCTTGACTAACCTGTACCCTCGCACATTGACTCGGTACCAGTACCCCCTGTATATACAGTTGAAGTTGGAAGTTTACATACACCTTAGCCAAATACATTTAAACTCAGTTTTTCACAAATCCTGACATTTAATCCTGTTAAAAATTCCCTGTCTTAGGTCAGTTAGGATCACCACTTTATTTTAAGAATGTGAAATGTCAGAATAATAGTAGAGAGAATTATTTATTTCAGCTTTTATTTCTTTCATCACATTCCCAGTGGGTCAGAAGTTTACATACACTCAATTAGTATTTGGTAGCATTGCCTTTAAATTGTTTAACTTGGGTCAAACGTTTCAGGTAGCCTTCCACAAGCTTCCCAGAATAAGTTGGGTGAATTTTGAATTATTTTGTATTTTATTTCATTTTTAATGATTTTTTTATTGAATATTTGAAACATACAATATACTTGCAGTGAAGCCGCTCAATAACTACATCATACCAGTCATCCAACAGATTCCCATTCAGAGCGACACACAGAAGCATCCAGGGTCAGTGTCCTGCTCAATGCCCTGACCGATCTACCACCAGGCCAAAAAACGGGAACCCCAACCCTCCAAGATCCCCCCCCACAGTTCCCCAATAGCTGTTGCTCAACCATTCGAGACCCCTCCCACAGTCCCCCCAAAAAGAAAAAAGAAATAAAAAAGACAATTAATTCCATTCCCCACCCCCCAAGAACCCCCTAATGCACCAACAACCAAGAGAATGAACTAAAGAGAAAAAAGGAAAAGACAGAAGAAAACAGCAAACAAAAATGCCCCCCAAAAGTATATACTATAAATTTAAAACAAAAGACATCAAGGACAACTGAAATCATAACAGCAATGCCAACTGTATATGTTTGTGTGCATGTCTGGCACTATTACATGTATGTGTGTGTTATTGTATGTGTTTATTTGAATGAGAGTGTGTGTATATGCATGTGTACAAACACCTGCACGGCATCAGCCTCAGGCAAACCGGCATTAGTTGTAAAAACACTGCCACTTAGTGTCATTCAAATGTACTTTTTATTATGTTTTATTTGAACCTTTTAAAAACTTTTATCTTTGACCATCATTCTATCTCTCACACAGTAACTCCACTCCCACTTGTCTCCAATTCCACATACCAACCCTCAGCTTCCCTCAGCCCATCCCATTTATCTCTGCTGGCCACCCACTTCGGGTTTCTACGCAACACATATCTTTCAACTATGCTGTGATGTTAAATGTACAATTTCAATCTATCTAATCGAATAGAATCCACAGATTGCGAGTTGAAGATAAATACTTTTACTAAGAGTATTGGTATATTAGTAATTGACTGACCCGGTCTCTCCAGATCTCCTAACAGTACTATTGCTAGGGTCAATTTTAGATCAATGCTATGCATTTTCAGCCATTCCTGAACCTGAGACCAGAAACAGGCTACCTGAGGGCAATACCAAAATAAATGGTCTATAAATTCTGTATCCTCACAAAAAAATCTGCAGAGCTTTGATGATTTTATGCCCCAAATATTCAACATTTTGTTGGTGGCAAGAATTATATATAATAATTTTAGCTGAAAAGCACGAAGTCTTGAATCTTGAGTTGTTTTATATATCAACTCATATCAACTATATAAACTCGCACCATAGAATCGGTACATAAAAAATGTTGAAATCTGTATGGCATAGTTGTCAACATCCTGGTCCTCAAATGAAACAGGTATACTTTCCTATTTATGCTATTTTTATTCCGTCGCCAGTTTTGATCCTTTATATTGGGCAGACAGACCAGTTCCCTACCTCCTCCCACTGCCACCTGCCTCCTCCATTTTTGGGGCAATGTTGTAATCAATTGGTTGAACTCTTGGATTGAGCAGACCTTTCCGTACAATTCTGATAACTCCATGAAGGACATAACTCTACAATTCCAATTTACAATATAATTTAAGAACAAAATACCCTTTTCAAACATCATTCCCATAAATACAGGTATTTTATCAACCAGCACATTTGAGTTCAGCCATAATATTTGTTATAATATTTGTTCTATCTTTTCAGGGGGATGAAATTGAAATTGTAGCCAGCTCTGCAATGCTTGTTTGAAAAAGAGAAATACTTTGAAAAATGAGACATGGCAATCTGCACAAAGGCAAAAAGGCAATTTTTAAACAATGGATGAGCTTTTCTTAGTAATCTACTTGAGAACCATTTAGTTTTCAAATAAAACGTTTGAATGAGTGAAGCTTTTAGAGAGAGCTTTAGTGCTTTTATATTTAATAATCTCAACCCACCCAATTCATATTCATTATATAGATAGGAATGTTTTATTTTGTCTGGTTTAGCGTCCCAGATAAAGCGAAATATTTTTTTCTCTTATGATTTGAAAAACGAATCATGAAGAGTAGGCAGCGCCATAAGTAAGTGAGTAAACTGAGATATAACTAAGGAGTTAAACAGGGCAATTTTTCCATAAATAGACAAGTATTTACCTCTCCATGGTTGCAGGATCTTGTCTATTTGTACAAGTTTTCTATTGAAATTCATTGTGGAGAGCTTATTTATATATTTTGTGATATGAATACCAAGTATGTCTACTTCACCATCAGCCCATTTTATAGGTAAACTGCATGGTAATGTAAAAGTTGTATTTTTTTACGATCCAATACGTAATATTGTACACTTATCATAATTAGGCTTTAGTCCAGAGAGTACAGAAAAGTTATCTAGATCTTTAATGAGACATTTCAGGGATCTAGCTTGCGGACTTACTATAAATGTAACGATTGTCGTCGGGAGAAGGAGAGGAGGACCAAAGTGCAGCGTGGTACGTATCCATAATACTTTTAATCAAGATGAATAAACGAACAAAAACAACAAAACGACCATTGAACAGTTCTGACAGGTGCAACAAACACTAACCAGACAATAACCACCCACAAACAAAAGTGGGAAAACAGGCTACCTAAGTATGGCTCTCAATCAGAGACAACGATAGACAGCTGACTCTGATTGAGAACCATACCAGGCCAAACACATAGAAATAGAAGACCTAGACCTACAACATAGAATACCCACCCACATCACACCCTGACCAAACTAAAAATAGAAACATACAAAGCAATCTACGGTCAGGGCGTGACAATAAAACTTGAGTCATCGGCATACATGGACAGTTTTGCTTTTAAGCCTTGGATTTCTAATCCTCTAATGTTGTTATTGGATCTGATTTTAATAGCTAACATTTCGATGGCCATAATGAATAGATATGGTGACAGTGGACACCCTTGTTTAACTCCTCTCGACAATTCAAAACTCTCTGAGAAGTAGCCGTTATTTACTATTTTACACCTGGGGTTACTATACATTATTTTTACCCATTTTATAAGAGAATTACCGAAATTGAAAAAATCCAGGCATTCATAAATAAAATCCAGTCTTACTTTATCAAATGCCTTTTCAAAATCCGCTATAAATACCATTCCTGGCTTCTTATATGTTTCATGATGTTCTATTATTTCTAGTAGTTGTCGTATATTATCTCCAATGTATCGTCCATGTAAAAAACCTGTATGATCAGGATGAACAATACCTTGTAAAACCCTTTTAATTCTGAGTGCTATGCATTTTGCTAGTATTTTTGCATCACAACATTGAAGTGTAAGGGGCCTCCAGTTTTTTAGATAGACTGGGTCTTTACATTTGCCATCTGGGTCTTGTTTTAATAATAGAGAAATCAAACCTTCCTGCTGAGTACCTGACAGACTACCATTTCTATAGGAGTAGTTAAAACAATCTAACAATGGAGCTTTTAGTATATCAAAAAATACTTGATATACCTCTACCGGTATGCCATCAAGCCCTGGGGTTTTTCCAGACTGAAAGGATTTAATAGCCTCAAAAAGTTATTCCTCTGTAATTTGGCCTTCGCACTGATCTTTCTGTACATTTGTTAATTTTCCATTTTTTATATTATTTGGAAAGAATTCCTTACCATAATCTTCATTCGGTGGGAAAGGATGAGACGGAAAAGAGAACATCTGCCTAAAATAATTAGCTTCCTCTTTTAAAATATAATTCGGAGAATCATAGATGACTCCGTCTTCAGTAACGAGTTTCTTCAAATAATTTTTGTTAGCGTTCCTGTATTGGAGATTCAGGAAGAATTTTGTGCATTTTTCGCCATATTCCATCCAGTTTGCTTTGTTTTTGTAATAGATTACATTAGATCGTTCTTGAATAAGTTCCTCAAGTTCTTTTTGTTTTTCCTCTAACTTATTTTGTATCTCTGTAGTATCGTTTTTATTGCTATCTACCTGTACTATTAGTTCATTGATTTCCCTTGTTAGTCTTGTCTCTTTAGCCAGAAACTGCTTTTTTATTATTGATGAATATTGAATTGAATGACCCCTGAAGGTACATTTAAAGGTATCCCAAACAATAAGGGGATTTGTTGAACCTATATTATACTGGAAAAATTCAGTTATAAATTATTTTGTCTTAGTTAAAAATAAGTTGTCCTCCAGTAAACTTTGATAAAATTTCCAATATCCCTGTCCACGTGGAAAATATATAAGAGTTATGTGAATGCCAATTAGATGATGATCCGATCGCATTCTGTCTCCTATTACATTTTTTAAACTTTTGATGCAAGAGAGAAAGAGACAAGAAAGTAGTCAAGACGACTAGCTTGATTAAGTCTCCTCCATGTACAGTGGGGAGAACAAGTATTTGATACACTGCCGATTTTGCAGGTTTTCCTACTTACAAAGCATGTAGAGGTCTGTCATTTTTTATCATAGGTACACTTCAACTGTGGGAGACGGAATCTAAAACAAAAATCCAGAAAATCACATTGTATGATTTTTAAGTAATTAATTAGCATTTTATTGCATGACATAAGTATTTGATCACCTACCAACCAGTAAGAATTCCGGCTCTCACAGACCTGTTAGTTTTTCTTTAAGAAGCCCTCCTGTTCTCCACTCATTACCTGTATTAACTGCACCTGTTTGAACTCGTTACCTGTATAAAAGACACCTGTCCACACACTCAATCAAACAGACTCCAACCTCTCCACAATGGCCAAGACCAGAGAGCTGTGTAAGGACATCAGGGATAAAATTGTAGACCTGCAAAAGGCTGGGATGGGCTACAGGACAATAGGCAAGCAGCTTGGTGAGAAGGCAACAACTGTTGGCGCAATTATTAGAAAATTGAAGAAGTTGAAGATGACGGTCAACCACCCTCGGTCTGGGGCTCCATGAAAGATCTCACCTCGTGGGGCATCAATGATCATGAGGAAGGTGAGGGATCAGCCCAGAACTACACGGCAGGACCTGGTCAATGACCTGAAGAGAGCTGGGACCACAGTCTCAAAGAAAACCATTAGTAACACACTACGCCGTCATGGATTAAAATCCTGCAGCACATGCAAGGTCCCCCTGCTCAAGCCAGCGCATGTCCAGGCCCATCTGAAGTTTGCCAATGACCATCTGGATGATCCAGAGGAGGAATGGGAGAAGGTCATGTGGTCTGATGAGACAGAAATAGAGCTTTTTGGTCTAAACTCCACTCGCCGTGTTTGGAGGAAGAAGAAGGATGAGTACAACCCCAAGAACACCATCCCAACCGTGAAGCATGGAGGTGGAAACATCATTCTTTGGGGATGCTTTTCTGCAAAGGGGACAGGACGACTGCACCGTATTGAGGGGAGGATGGATGGGGCCATGTATCGCGAGATCTTGGCCAACAACCTCCTTCCCTCAGTAAGAGCATTGAAGATGGGTCGTGGCTGGGTCTTCCAGCATGACAACGACCTGAAACACACAGCCAGGGCAACTAAGGAGTGGCTCCGTAAGAAGCATCTCAAGGTCCTGGAGTGGCCTAGCCAGTCTCCAGACCTGAACCCAATAGAAAATCTTTGGAGGGAGCTGAAAGTCCGTATTGCCCAGCGACAGCCTGAAGGATCTGGAGAAGGTCTGTATGGAGGAGTGGGCCAAAATCCCTGCTGCAGTGTGTGCAAACCTGGTCAAGAACTACAGGAAACGTATGAACTCTGTAATTGCAAACAAAGGTTTCTGTACCAAATATTAAGTTCTGCTTTTCTGATGTATCAAATACTTATGTCATGCAATAAAATGCAAATTAATTACTTAAAAATCATACAATGTGATTTTCTGGATTTTTGTTTTAGATTCCCGTCTCTCACAGTTGAAGTGTACCTATGATAAAAAATTACAGACCTCAGACCGCTTTGTAAGTAGGAAAACCTGCAAAATCGGCAGTGTATCAAATATTTCTTCTCCCCACTGTATATCTCACTAGGTCTGGGTTTTTTAGTCTCCAAATATCCACTTTTTCTAATGTGTCCATAATATTTGTGATTTCCTTAAGGGCACGGTGATGATAGTTTGTAGAGTGATTACCTTTACGGTCCATTGAGGTACTTAACACTGTGTTATAGTCCCCTACCATAATGATTAGATCATTTGTTGCCTGTAAGTTCAATAAATTGGTATAAATGTTTTCGAAGAAGTGTGGATCATCCTGATTTGGACCATATAGATTAATGAGCCAAATCTCTTTTCGTCCACTTTCATATTCAAAAGGATCCACCTTCCTTGCGAATCATTCCTATTTGCACATTCAGATTGAAATTTTTGTTAATTAATATCATCACACCCTTAGAGTTCCTTTGTCCATGACAGAAAATTATTTCACCACCCCATTCCTTTTTCCACGCAACTTCATCTAAGGATGTAGAGTGAGTTTCCTGTAAACAGTATATGTTATATTCCTTTTCTTTTAGCCATGCAAAGACTGATCATCTTTTTTTATAATCTGCTAAACCATTACAATTATAACTGGCTATACTTATTTCATCCCTTACCATAACTAGATACTATTCTCAGTCTAAATTGACCATAATTAGTGCTTGTAAAGTTACTGCCATCAGGGGTATTATGAACGTCAAAATTAGAGCTTTCAAATGTCTGATATTTAGAATTCAAGAAATAGGTTCTAGCAATATTTGTTTTACTCCCTTGCCTGTTTGCCTGTGAGCCAATGCCACAGATGTTAGAAAATTGAGACAAGATATTATGTGTGTAACAAATCTGAGTAGGTCGATGTGTATGATATTGGATGTGATATAATGAGAGTGTGTACGATGTCTATATAAGAGTAAGACTATAATGTGTGATGTCCAAATAAAAAATAACTCTGCCAATTTGCATGGTTGAGTGTCTAGGTGTGTAACATGTAGTGCGTATAGCCTTAACATTCATGATGATAATTGTAATCCATATTGTATCACCATCATAGTTGCATCATAATTACCTTTAACATAATTGAAAAACACATCCCAGCATTTCCACAGCAATTGACGTTTCACATGATCATGAAAGAGACCTTGCATTACTCTAGAGACGGCTTCACTACAGTACAAATGTATTACATACAATATGTTATTATTCCCCAATTCCCCTATTCTGATATCTTCCCCTTGCTTGTTGTAAACATCTATAAACTTGTAGACAAATACATAAAAAAGATAGACAAACAATAAACACATTACATTATAAAACAGTTCTCGACAATAAATTGAGGGAGAGAAGAGAAGAGAAAAGAGAGAGAAGAGAGCGAGATCAGGTGTGTGTGTGTGTGTGTATGTATAAGTCCGTATGTGTAAGAAAGCATGTAATTGAGTACGTGTGTGTTCATATCCACTTCATAATGTTCAGATATTTTTACAGTTCCCATACCTTCTTTTTTTTCATAACCTGAAGTCCCTGTAGAATTTAGTACAGCCACGGTGTTATGGAGCTGTCTTGGAATAGCTGTCCATCTACAAGAGTTTGTCCACAATGATAAAGGCACGCCTACCATCCTTCCTTTGTTGTCTTTGTACCGGATACAGGTGAATTTTGTCCCAATCCTCCTGTCAGAGCTGGTGTAACTGAGTCAGGTTTGTAGGCCTCCTTGCTAGCACATGCTTTTTCAGTTCTGCCCACAAATGTTCTATGGGATTGAGGTCAGGGCTTTTGTCACGCCCTGACCATAGTTTGCTTTGTATGTTTATATGTTTTGTTTGGTCAGGGTGTGATCTGAGTGGGCATTCTATGTTGTATGTCTAGTTTGTCTGTTTCTGTGTTTGGCCTGATATGGTTCTCAATCAGAGGCAGGTGTTAGTCGTTGTCTCTGATTGGGAACCATATTTAGGTAGCCTGTTTTGTCATTGTGGGTCGTGGGTGATTGTCTATGTGTAGTGTTTTGTGTTCAGCACTATTTTCTATATAGCGTCACGTTCGTTTTGTTGTTTTGTAAAGTTTGGTTAAGTGTTCTTCGTTATAATAAATAGAAGATGTATTCATATCACGCTGCGCCTTGGTCCTCCTCTCTTCCTCCATACGACGAACGTGACAGCTTTGTGATGGTCCACTCCAGTACCTTGACTTTGTTGTCCTTAAGCCATTTTGCCACAACTTTGGAAGTATACTTGGGGTCATTGTCCATTTGGAAGACCCATTTGCTACCAAGCTTTATCTTCCTGACTGATGTCTTGAGATGTTGCTTCAATATATCCACATAATTTTCCTTCCACATGATGCCATCTATTTTGTGAAGTGCACCAGTCCCTCCTGCAGCAAAGCACCCCCACAACATGATGCTGCCACCCCCGTGATTCACGTTTGGGATGGTGTTCTTCGGCTTGCAAGCATCCTCCTTTTTTCTCCAAACATAACGATGGTCATTATGGCCAAACAGGTCTATTTTTGTTTCATCAGACCAGAGGACATTTGTCCAAAAAGTACGATGTTTGTCCCCATGTGCAGTTGCAAACCGTAGTCTGGCTTTTTTATGGCGGTTTTGGAGCAGTGGCTTCTTCCTTGCTGAGCGACCTTTCAGGTTATGTCGATATAGGTCTCGTTTTACTGTGGATATAGACACTTTTGTACCTGTTTCCTCCAGCATCTTCACAAGGTCCTTTGCTGTTCTGGGATTGATTTGCACTTTTCGCACCAAAGTACATTCATCTCTATGACGGCTGCATGGTCCCATGGTGTTTATACTTGCATACTATTGTTTGTATAGATGAATGTGGTACCTTCAGGCATTTTGAAATTGCTCCTAAGGATGAACCAGACTTGTGGAGGTCTACAATTTTCTTCCTGAGGTCTTGGCTGATTTCTTTTGATTTTCCCATGATGTCAAGCAAAGAGGCACTGCGCTTGAAGATAGGCCCTGAAATACATCCACAGGTACGCCTCCAATTGACTCGAATTATGTCAATTAGCCTATCAGAAGCTTCTAAACCCATGACATCATTTTATGGAATTTCCCAAGCTGTTTAAAGGCACAGTCAACTTAGTGTATGTAAACTTCTGACCCACTGGAATTGTAATACAGTGAAATATAAGTGAAATAATCTTTGTAAACAATTGTTGGAAAAATGACTTGTGTTATGCACAAAGTAGATGTCCTAACCGACTTGCCAAAACTATAGTTTGTTAACCAGAAATTTGTGGAGAGGTTGAAAAACGAGTTTTAATGACTCCAACCTAAGTGTATGAAAACTTCCGACTTCAACTGTAGCCTCGTTATCGTTATTTTATTGTGTTACTTTTTATATATATTTTTACTTTCATTTATTTTGTAAATATTTTCTTAACTCTTCTTGAACTGCACTGTTGGTTAAGGGCTTGTAAGTAAGCATTTCAAGGTAAGGTCTATACTTGTATTCGGCGCATGTGACAAACAGTTTGATTTGATTTTGATTTGACATTGAAATAGCCTACAGTGAAAAAAAAAATGCTTTGCTGCCAGTGCCATTTTCATCTCCATAGGAAAAACTAAAACAAAACAAAAACCCTGTCGTAACCCTGACATAATAGCCTGCTTCTGTTGTGATAAAGGTCTGTCTGTCCTGATATGTCTGACTGCTGAGCTGAACACAGACAGTTTGAAGGAGAGGGGGCTTAGAGAAGGTTGTTGGTTGATTGAGACACCACCAGGAAGCCTGTTTATGCCATGAGAGATGTCACACGAACTAGTACTGTGGTGCTTGGATATGGCAGCCCTATAAGGGATGAGAAGAACAGGCAATGGTTCACTTCACACACACCTCTCAGGGGCAAAGACCAGGCAGGGCATTTCATATGCATTTGAGATATGCATTGCTGTCTAATACAAGCGACAATCACACCTCAAAGACCTCAATATATTTCCTGTTTTGTTTTCCAGGTATCCTCGCATCGTAACATGAGGTGGATCTCACATTGAAATAGCTAACAGTAAAAAAAAAAAATGCTTTGCTGCCAGTGCTATGTTCACCTCCATAGGAAACACTAAAACAAAACAAAACCCCTGCCATATTAGCCTGCTTCTGTTGTGAAAAGGGCCTGTCTGAGGTAATAGGTTTAGATGATTACTGTGTCACGGTGGAAAGCGAAGCCGTTTCCACTGCAGTAGGTACCCTGGCTCGTTGACCTCATTTTATTTGGCAAGTAGAGCTGTATTTGCCTTGTAACCTTGCTGAAGACTGACTAGCGTAGAAGTAGGTCCCCTCAGAAACAGCGGTGTGCCTGGGCCTGAACATCTCGCCATGGCCATGACAGAGGACCCAGGGCGTTAAACTTCATTTCAGTGATTTATGCCGATGAAGGGCACCGTTGTCAGAAGATGGGGCGGCTGGGAGTGCAGGTATTATGTCAAGTACATCTACTGCTCTCTAACTGATGCATCAGCTGAGTCCAGCCTCTCCTGTGTGTAATACTGTCTTTTACCTGCTAATTCTGTCAGCTGCGGCATAGCTATTGTTGACGTACAGTACGCAATAATTTAGCTCTTTGTTTCTGAGAACATGGCCTGTGTTAGTGATATAAAGCATCCGGTTTTGCTGCAGAAAGTGGAGGAATAGGGAGCAAACGGATGATGTGTTCAGCACAATACTTGTGCATAGCCTCTTGCTGTGGAGTGTGTTTGGGTGTGTGCTTTGCGTGCGCGTGGGAGGGAAGGAAAGCTGTCGCTTGTTCTTTCTCTAGAGGCCAGCACCCCAGTTCCCAACACACTGATGACACTTGCTCAAGCCATATCCAACAAGCCACACAGCTATTTAGTCGGGTGAATATACACAAGCAACAGAAGCCAGAGTGAGGAGAAAAGAGGGCTGTTGCCAAGGGAGATCTATGTATTCTATGTCCATTAGTGCTAAAGCTTTTCAGTCTGCACAATTAAAGGCACAGAAGGATTATTTAGATTCTAAAGTGTGTATGTGCATATACTCTTTCATATACGCTTTGAATAGAATGATCTATCATCATGCGTTGAGCTAATGTCTGGCCTCATTGTTAAGCCACTATATTTCCCCTGCTGTTAGGGAAAATACAACGCTGTTCATGGCCAATATACAATTATGCTGTTATACAAACTAATGCTGGCCCATCCGTATTGTTGTTGATATGTGGAATGCCAGTATGTGCCGGTGAGTCTGACCTGCATCCGGCTGTTCTCCAGTGCATTCTCCAGCTCTAGTTTGGCTGCAGCTGTCTCCTGCTGGTGGGTCTGCCGTAGCTGTTCTATGGCCGAGGCGTGGAGGTGGTTGAGCTCCGAGCGCAGAGAGGCTAGGAACCAGATAGAGAGAGACAGACCGGGTCCTTAGGGAGTTCCCCTCTATACACCACACAATAGAACAGGCCACCCTGGCTAATTAAAAACCCATTCATCATACAGTACATCCCCTACCTCTAACAAGCTACGTGATGGAATGTTCCAGCGTTGACCTTGATTCCTACAGGGAGGAGTGTGTTGTTCAGCTGCACTGTGTGTTTTAGTTTCCAATGGTTTTTCTGAGGGCTGCAAGTGTAGCATTTACCCAGCATGGTCCCCTATTGCTACATACAGTATGATCCTTCCCTCTGAAGGTCCTTACTCAGGGCTCTAGCCTCGTCTTACCCAGCATGGCCCTCGTTATTAGGGCACTAACCCGGTGTGTCTCCCTCCCTGCCAGGGCCCTTAACCCAGTGTGAGACCCTGTGACCATTCCCCATCAGGCCCTAACCCAGCCTGGCTCTTACTCAGCACGGCTCTTACCCAGCATGGCTTTTCCCTCGTCCTCCAGCTCGAAGCGTAGTGTCTGCAGCTCCTGCTCCGACTGCTGTTTGAGAGTCTCGATGCTGTGTCTGTGGGCCTCTCTCACAGACTGGAGCTCCATGTGGTGCTGCTGCCGCAGACGCTGCTCCAGCTCCTACACACAGAGGTCAAAGATCATGAGTGACACACAGGTTTAGGACAAACAAATGACATAGCAATTATTTTCTCGAACCTTTTGGCACGTATAACCGGTTTTCACCTGGTTGATGATGCTGGTTAACCAGAAAAAATAACCATTATGTTCATCCCTAGAAGGAATGGTCTGAAACGTATACGGAGAGTTCAGATGGTCAAGACAAAGAGGCACTGATCAGTTTGGGAGAATCTGGCAACAGCATCAGTTTAACTCAACCGGCATGTTGCTGTGGGACTAAGTGTAGTTCAGTAACATAAGGGCTGGGAGGTACTCGGGCAGTGGCATGGCACCAGGGAGGGCTAAAGGGGAAACCTTTGCATGGAGCCAAAATACATATTTTAGACAATACTGCTGATCACGTTGGAATTATTTTACAATCAATGAGCACTTAAGCATATCATCAGTAGCTTGATGCGGCTATTGGAAGGCTGCCCTATGTTTTCCAGCAACAGTCAGCAGAGGCAAATGTCACACATTACACCACTCCAAACTCAATTGAGAAGATAAAGCCGTTAACATGGCGAGGATACAGTCAAAATCTCACGAAAACACCTCTCATATAACACTAAAATCTCTTGAGAGTAGAGAAAGAGACATAGAGTGAAAGAGAGAAAGGAGAGAGTAGTGAGAGCAAGAGAAAGAGCGACAGAGACTGAGACAGAAAGAGAGAGACAGAGAAAAAGAGAGCGACAGAGACAGAGAGAGAGAGTGATAGCGGCTAAATCTAACTACAAACACAGACTTGTCCAACTGGCAAGGAAATAGCTGAATGGGAATGTGATGGAAATTTTATACATATGCTTTTCTTGTAACTAATTTCTGTGTTCTATTCATGTGCTATTCTAAAAACTAATTTCTGTGTTCATGCAAGTGACTGATTGAACGAATCCTCACTTATCAGTATCTGCAATTTGGCAGTACGCCCAGACCTTCTTTTGAGAACGAAAGATTTCTCCGTTTCAAGGTCTCAGCTTAGAGAGGAGCCTCGTGAGGTGTTGGTCTGTCACATGTTATGAAACAGTATTGGTCGGTCACATGAATGAAACAAAACGGTAATGATGAATGAATTATGCTAAATCATGCAAATATAACTTGTCTATGTTTAGCTGTATATAAAACAACTGCCGGGACTGCCCCAGCAGACATTCTGACAGACATTCTGAGGTTGTTGGAACCTCTCCAGCGCGCTGACAATAAACCATGATTCATTTAGGATTGACTTCGAGTGTCCCTGTGTAAGAATTTCCATGACAGGAACATCCAATAGACACGACACCAGATTGATAGGGATCAAACAAGATTAGAGATTAAGATGGAAATAGAAAGAGAACAGTGCATTTCAATCAACATATGACTTGTATAAGACCAAATCAAATAAGCCTTAAAGAGTAGGCTTGGGCTATATGCCATTTGTACCATATACCGACAGTATGATTTTCAATACCGTATAAAAAAAAATAAGAAAAACGGTATAATAACAATAATTGTTGTTGTTTTTTCAGGGTTGGGGGGGGGGCGCCCCCGCCTCGCGGGAGCTGCAGGGTTGCATGCTACGCCACAGTTTATAACTATAAATTAAGTATAACTGCAAGAAACGTAAGATGTGTCAAATAAATTCAATCCAGCTCAGGGCTCCAGTTATGCATCTGGTTTGCTAACTTGCTAGCTAAGTGGCTAGATGTCAAGATCAAGATTCTTGGTTACTGCAGAGACATTCAATCCTCTCCTGGATGAAGATCCCTGTTTGCTTTTTGAAACGTGGAAATAGTGCCCTTGTGTGCACTTCTAGTAATACGGTATACCCCGGAATGGTACCGAAACGGTATGATGATATGAAAATCTGGATACCACCCAAACCTATTAAAGAGTAAACAGGAATAAATCAGTGGTGACATGATGTTGCAATGATTCTGGTTGTTGAATGCCATACAACAGTTAGTGGTTGAGCCACAGCAGTGTGAAGCGTGTGTGTGTGTGTGTGTGTGTGTGTGTGTGTGTGTGTGTGTGTGTGTGTGTGTGTGTGTGTGTGTGTGTGTGTGTGTGTGTGTGTGTGTGTGTGTACAGTGCCTTGCAAAAGTATTTGGACCCCTTGGATTTCTTCACATTTTATTGTGTTACAAAGTGGGATTAACATTTATTTAATTGTACATTTTTTGTCAACAATCTACACAAAATACTCTGACGCCAAAGTGGAAGAAGAATTGGAACACTTTTTAAGATTAACAAAAATGTAATAACTCAAATATAGTCGTGGCATAAGTATTCAGCTCCCTGAGTCAATACATGTAAGAAACACCTTTGGCATTGATTACAGCCGTGAGTCTTCTTGGGTAAATCTATAAGAGCTTTGCATGCCTGGACTGTGCAATATTTGCCCATTATTCTTCTCTAAATTATTCAAGCTCTGTCAAGATGTTGGGGATCATGTCAATTTTCAAGTCTTGCCATAGATTCTTAAGCAGATTTAAGTGAACACTGTAACTTGGCCACTCAGGACCATTCACTGTTCACTGGCCTCTTGGTAAGCAACTCCAGTGTAGATTTGGCATTGTGTTATAGGTTATTGTCCTGCTGAAAGGTGAATTCCTCTCCCAGTCTGAAGCAGGTTTCCTTCTAGGATTTTGCCTGTACTTAGCTCCATCCCGTTTCTTTTTATCCTGAGAAACTCCTCAGTATTGCCGTCAAGCATACCCATACAGTACCATAATGCAGCCACCACAACGCTTGAAGGAGGTAGTTACTCAGTGATGTGTTGTATTTGCCCCGAACATAAGGCTTTGATTTAGGCCAAAAAGTATATTCCTTTGCTGTGTTTTTTTGCAGTATTACTTCAGTGTCTTGGAATATTCTGTATAATTTGTATTCTTCTTTTCACTCTGTTATTTAGGTCATTATTGTGGACACACTACAATGTTGTTGATCCATCCTCAGTTTTCTCCCATCACAGCCATTTAATAACTCAGTAGCTGTTTTAAAATCACCAATGGCCTCATGGTAACATCCTTCAGCAGCTTCATTCCTGTCCTATGTTCAGAAGGTCGACTGTATCTTTGATGTGTCTGGGTGGTTTAATACATAATCCACAGGATAATTCTTAAAGAGATATTCAATGTCTGATTTGTTATTTTTTACCCATCATTGCCCTTCTTTATGAGGCGTTTGAAAAAGCTCCCTGGTCTTTGTAGTTGAATCTGTCCTTGGAATTCAATACTTGACAGAGGGGCCTTAAAGATGTTGTATGTATGGAGGTCAGAGGAACGGTTAGTCATTCAAAAATCATGTCAACCCCTTTTATTTGACACAGAGTGAGTCCATGTAATTTATTATGTGATTTGTTAAGCCAAATTTTGGTCCTGAACTATGTTAGGCTTGCCTAAACAAAGGGAAAGAATACTTGTGCAACGACTATATTTTAGTTATAAATGTTTTATTTACCCCCCCCAAAAAAATCTTGCACTTTGACATTACAAAGTATTTTGTGTAGATTGATGACAAAAAATGACAACTAAATCAATTGTAACCCCTCTTTGTAACACAATAAAATGTGAAGAAATCTAAGGGGTCTGTGACAAATCATTTGTTGTTTTGAAACTGTACTCCAGCACTTTGGATTTGAAACGATACAATAACTATGGAATTAAAATGCTGACTGTCAGCTTTAATTTGAGGGTATTTTCAATCATATCGGATGAATCGTTTAGAAATTACAGCACTATTTTAACGTAGTCCCTCCATTGTAGGGGACCAAAGTATCGGGACAAATTCACTGTGTGTGTATTAATGTAGTCAAAAGTTTAGTATTTGGTCCCAGATTCCTAGCACACAATGATTACGTCAAGCTTGTGACTCTAAAAACATGTTGGATACATTGCTGTTTGTTTTGGTTGTGTTTCAGATTATTTTGTGCCCTATAGATGTGTCATTTTGGAGTCACTTTTATTGTACATAAGAATAGAACATGATTCTAAACAATTTTACATTAATGTTCAGACCCTTTACTCAGTACTTTGTTGAAGCACCTTTGGCAGCGATTACAGCATCGAGTCTTCTTGGGTATGATACTACAAGCTCTGCACACCCGTATTTGGGGAGTTTCTCCCATTCTCCCCTGAAGATCCTCTCAAGCTCTGTCAGGTTGGATGGGGAGCGTTGCTGCACAGCTATTTTCAGGTCTCTCCAAAGATGTTCGATCGGTTTCAAGTCTGGGCTCTGGCTGGGCCACTCAAGGACATTCAGAGACTTGTCCCGAAGCCACTCCTGCGATGTTTTGGCTTAGGGTCGTTATCCTGTTGGAACGTGAACCTTCGCCGCAGTCTGAGGTCTGGAGTGCTATGGAGCCGGTTTTCATCAAGGATCTCCCTGTACTTTTCTCCGCTCATCTTTGCCTCAATCCTAACTAGTCTCCCAGTCCATGCCACTGAAAAACATCTCCACAGCATGATGCTGCTACCACCATGCAACACCGTAGGGATGGTATTGGCCAGGTGATGAGCAGTGCCAGATTTCCTCCAGACGTGACGCTTGGCATTCAAGCCAAATCGTTCAATTTTGGTTTCATCAGACCAGAGAATCTTGTTTCTCATGGTCTGAGAGTCCTTTAGGTGCCTTTTGGCAAACTCCAACCGGGCTGTCATGTGCCTTTTACTGAGGGGTGGCTTCCGTTTGGCCACTCCACCATAAATGCCTGATTGGTGGAGTGCTGCAGAGATGGTTGTCCTTCAAGAAGGTTCTCCCATCTCCACAGAGGAACTCTGGAGCTCTGTCGGGTTCTTGGTCACCTCCCTGACCACGGTTCTTGTCCCCCGATTGCTCAGTTTGGCCGGGCGGCCAGCTCTAGGAAGAGTGTTGGTGGTTCCAAACTTCCAGAAATTTTTTGTTACCCTTCCCCAGATCTGTGCCTCGACACAATCCTGTCTCGGAGCTCTTCGGACAATTCCTTCGACCTCATGGCTTGGGTTTTGCTCTGACATGCACTGTCAACTGTGGGACCTTATATAGACAGGTGTGTGCCTTTCCAAATAATGTCCAATCAATTGAATTTCCCACAGGTGGCCTCCAATCAAGTTGTAGAAAGATCTCAAGGATGATCAATGGAAACAGGATGCACCTGAGCTCAATTTCGAGTCTCATAGCAAAGGGTCTGAATACTTATGTAAATAAGGTTTTTTATTTTTATTTCTAAAAACCTGTTATCGATTTGCCATTATTGGGTATTGTGTGTAGATTGTTTAAATAAATTAAAATCTCAGCAATTTTAGAATAAGGCTGTAACGTAACAAAATGTGAAAAAAGTCAAGGGGTCTGAATACTTTCCAAAGGCACTGTAGATGTGAATTGTTAGCCGGTGGTCCGTGCATTGTGTTTGTGCATTAGCCAACTCCTCTGTGTGTTTGTTAATGTATAGCTTGGCAATGATAGAGGAGCTGGCTACAGTACACGGTATGAGACTAGGCAAGTTAATTACCTGTATCTTTTGTCTCAGGTCTAAAACCCTGTGTCTGTTAAGTGTGTGTGCACACACCGGGTAGTTTGTCAATCTTAACTCCATTGCAGTCAGTCAATAACCATGAATTAGCTGTTAGAAACACATGTAGAGGGAGAGAGCCTATTTCATTGTGTGCCTATTCATTCAGCTGATACTGTGTAAGCCTGGGCACGAATGAAAAATAAGATAAGATTGAACGGCGCATAATCTATAGCTTGAAAGAACCTCAAACTTCATACCTCGAAAGAACCTCAACCTTCATACCTCGAACTAGGTGATTTGCTGAAATCGGGACACCGTGAAAAAGTAGCTCCTAGTTTGGATGTTAAAGTATGTGTGGAGAAGATTTGTAAGCGTTTTAATTAGCCTTGTATAACAGTGCCTGTCATGTAAATAGATCATATCAGTGGATATGTGTTTCCACTGTAGGCAAGGTGAAACTAGATTTGTCCCTAATGCCTCAAACAAGACAATTCAGTTTGCTTTGCTAACAGGCTAAATGCCTTAGTCCTCAGAAAATGTGTCTAGAACAAACTAAACCCTTAATACATTTACCCCTGCAAAGGTTTTTACATTTTAGAACAACTTTGAGTCAACCTAGCCCCTATTCAAGAGCGAACATCTATTGAGATAAATGTGTCCTTAGGGTGTGGTATATTTTTTAATTAGCAGACATGAAAGACTTTTCGGCCCATTCAATCACCGATGACTCATGGGTCTTTTGCTTCTAATCCAATCTGTGGCTGGAGAGGTGAGACAGAATGCTTGGGGACATTCAGTCAGCTTTGCACAACGCCTGCATGAGCACTTCACATAAATTCCATCCAAGGGTTTTTGAATGTCAAAAAGATGCCTCAGAGTAAGGTTGAATGTATTTCAAAATGTCCTTGACTGTATAACGGAATGTTAAGTGCAGAAAAAAATGTATTTCTTCCTTTTTCTTTGGAAGGGAAGGTTCAGTGTTAGTTGAAAAAGTCAATGTCTTAATATTTTTCAGAAGTCTATATTTTCATGTATTGGGTATGTCTGGATTGGCAAATGAGTTTTGATTCATACTTCAACCTTCATTATGAAATGCCCAGACTAGTATTGAGATGTCAGTATTTTGGGGTATAGTCAGTAAGTCTGTTATATGTAAAGATGGAGAGAGGGGCATTACTGTTATGCCAAAAAGTGGTACCCGCTCTTCGGCTATCAGTGTTTCATTTTTGTGAGGAGCAAATGCAGCCTTCTCCAGCTAAGATTGTGCCACAGTGAACCCAGCAGCCCGGTTGCATTTACATATCAAACACCGGTGAATAATGAACACAACCCATCACCTTGCTGTTCTAGACCTTCACAGTTTGCCCATGTATGAGCCTGGCTGGCAGTCTGCCTTTCAAGCATGAACCCATGCGACTAAATGTATGACCCGCGCTGATCGATATAGCTACCTCTCGCTACACAACTCACTCTCATGTCCTATAAAAGAGCTTTAGGAGCAGAGAGGCTGATTTAAAAAGATCTGGATCTGAGCATGAAGCTAATGCTAACACTGGGACTCCTGGATGACTGGCTTATGGATCAGAGTTATTGCCCCCGGCTGTGCTGACAGCAAACTCATCACCATCTGAATTACTATTACACAGATGCCTCGCCAGATTCCTCAGACGTTCCCATACTATTACATTACTTCACTACATTACTCATAAGCTGCTGTAAAGATTCCCTGGAACAATATTAGCTGTGTTGCATCGTAATTTCATCAAAAACTATGCTGCTGCTGCTCCGTAGCCTATTCGTTTTAAAGTGAAAGGAACTGAAAATCAGTGTGTGTCCTAAACAGCAATAATTCAATCAGTGTCAGGTCCAAATCACTGATCCGCTCAGAAGTCAACCGCTCCACGTCTCTGGTAATGTTGATGGACTCACTGTTGCAAAAGTCCATCTAGCCACATCACCAGCTATTTCACCAGTATATCTCCACTGTCTCTCCTCATTCTCTGCACCCGACTGATATCCAGTCTTACTGACACATCAGAGTCTATACTGGCCCATCATGCCTCAAATATCTAATCTAATGCTCTAACATCACAATTGGGTATATTTCACACGGGCAGTGACTCTGGCAGTCAGATAGGTGTCACAGAGTTCTGCTCTGAGCCAGGTTCTAAATGGTCACACCTTGAGGTCGTGCTGACGGGTCTCCTCCAGGTCCTGCATGGCGCAGCAGTGGGCCTCCTGCAGGCTGTGTTCCCTGCGCTGGTACTCCAGCTGCAGCTCCTGGAGCTGCTGGCTCAGATGCTCCCTCTCCTGACTGAACTGGGCCTGCAGCTGCTGCAGGGAGCTCTGTGACTGAGACAGCTGCATCTCCAGACTCTGCTTCAGCAACGAGATCTGACGAAAGGGAGAAGTAGAGAAGGAGAGAAAGGAAAAGGAGAGAGAGAGACGGTGTAGAAAAAAGAACAGCTTGGATCAGATTGCACGTAGTGTCATTAGTTCCTATATTACAGGTTTGCGAGACCTGTCTGTATACTTCATTCACTAACCTAGGCCTACTTCGTTAGACAAAAACAGATATACATTTTTAACGCTAGCTTGTTATGACCTGAAGAAAGAGGGTGCATCAAAAAGTCATTTTGAAACCAATTATACCCTCATAATCCTTATTTCAATATGGTAGGCCTGCAGCAACTTTGGCTACTTTGCAATGGTAGAAAAAGTAAAAGTGAAAGTCACCCAGTAAAATACTACTTGAGTAAAAGTCTAACAGTATTTGGTTTTAAATGTACTTAGTATCAAAAGTAAATGGAATTGCTAAAATATACTTAAATATCAAAAGTAAAAGTATGAATGATTTCAAATTCCTTATATTAAGCAAAACATTTTTTACATTTACGGATAGCCAGGGGCACACTCCAATACTCCAACATGAATTTACAAACAAAGCATGTGTGTTTAGTGAGTCCGCCAGATCAGAGGCAGTAGAGATGACCAGGGATGTTCTCTTGATAAGTGCGTGAATTGGACAATTTTCCTGTCAAAATGTAACGAGTACTTTTGGATGTCAGGGAAAATGTATGGAGTAAAAAGTACATAATTTTTTTAGGAATGTAGTGAGGTAAAAGTAAAAGTTGTCAAAAATATAAATAGTCAAGTAAAGTACAGATACCCCCCAAAAACGACTTAAGCAGTACTTTAAAGTATTTTTACTTAGGTACTTTACACCAATGCTGCTTTGCAGCCTTTGGCGGCACCCTACACGTACTGTTGTGTATGTGTGATCAACGGCTCAGTGTGTGATCAACATGAGAACTCAGTCACGCCATATTAATCAGCCAGGCCTCATTAGGAGTTACAGCCTATTACTACAGAGTATTATTACTGTGAATAATGAGACCGACCGGGACCTAAGCAGGAGAGGTGGAACGTGTGGGAGGAAAAGATCCACAGTGGTGACACCTCCATAAGTCACCCTGACTCTGCTGCTAGCTGAGTCAGGGTGACTCAGGAAGCATCTGGAGCTACACCGTTAAGTAGGAGCTCAGAGTTAGAATGCGCTCCTTCCCTCCCACATGCAGAGATTTTTCCAGCACCTGTGTAATAAAAAATGTGGACAACAAACAGTATGGAGTGGACAGTGCATTATCAATGTTATAATGCTGTGACGTGTATTCGTTTGGCTCTGGGCGGAACATAACATAGTGATACTGTGGACATGGCAGACAGACTGCAGTGATCTAAGTGGAGTCAGTAGACGTGTCTGTGGGTTCATGCCAGTGAGGGACTAGTGGGCTTTAGTGGTGATCAAGCTGTGGGGTGCTGCTGACACTAAAGTGGGGCCATTGACAGAAGACATTCACACCTCCATTAGAATCAATACCTACACTGCCTTGGAGTGAACAAGAGGCGACACACAGGATCTGTATAGCTGTAATGCTCACTGTGTGCCAGACTTATTATCAGAGTCATCTGCTGCAGGGCCAAATGTGTGACTACTATCAAAATGGCACTACTCGTCATCCCTGATAGAATCACAACCACTTGTGAAGAGGGATAAGAGGCTGCTGAATGCCTTCCATTGGGACCTGAGCGCAAACAACAACATTCCTAACTCAGAGGAGACTCAGATGTGGTTATTATGGCACAACAAAGAGAGCAGGAGGTACAGTAAATCACACGCCACTCAGAGAGGCTGTAATTCTGTCTCATCAAAATAACAGAAATGTACACCTTTCACAGTGTCAGGAAGAGGAAAAACCCTCCAGTGTGATGTGCACCAGGAGTCAGTTACAGAGCATAAAGAGAATATCAATGTTCAGAAGAAGGCAGATTTAGGTAATCAGTGTTTCATGCGTGTTGCCTGGGAACTGGGTGACGTTGGTTCACTGCAGTAGCAACCAGTCACAGTGGTTCTATAACAACCCTCTCTGTATAGAGACAAGGAGTGAAGAGAGAAACCACACACACACACGTTGGCACATTCAACACTGCAAGTGTCCCCCACAAGAAGCACTCACCTGCGTACAGCACGCTGTAACGAAAGGAAAATGGACGCTGTAAAACCAGCATCGTTAGTGCAAACCAGGCCAAGTCCACACAACGCCATCATGCTAGCCACGCACACCAGTTGAATATACTGGTATTTGTCTGTAAACACACTATAGTGAGGGAGAAACAAAGAGCGCCAAGTGGAGCAGGTGTGTAAGTAGACTAAAAGCTCAGACACACCGGTAGGACTGTCCAACGTTTGCCTGCCGACAATACTTAGCACCTCTGAACAGAGTGTTGGCAGTCCATCTAATTTGTGTTCACACAGCAAAGACCTTGGAAGTGGTCAGCCACTCAGCCTAAAATACTAAATACTCCAAACCAGAAGGTGGCAGTAGCATTGTTTGGCAATGCATATCTGTGCCCGTTGTGGCGGTATTGCTTACGGTCTAGATTCCAAGTTATCTACGCTAATGTTGCTATTTTGTAGAAAGACCTTGTTGATACTAGCCTGATGGCCACAGCTAGATAACTACTTAGCAAGATGACAAAGAAACAATTTAATTCACTCTCCATAATCCCATACTGCAAGTGCCAGCCGATAGCCAAATGTTTAGCCTAACATTAGCATATTCGCTAAATAGGGCAACATAACTAGCTAGCTAAGGACACTGCACTAACTCAGCGGCTAACACAGGCAGTTGTTTCATGGAAACTAGCTAATCCATTATGATTTAATTCTAACGTCAGTGGTTAGCTAACTTGGAGGAAGTGCTTAGTTTTGTGTGCATTGCGTCTGTGCACTTAGCTAGTTACCATCCCATAGCCTACATTGCATATAAAGTGTGACTGGCTCATCCATAGATGTACGGAGGAAATGCCCTCATTTCCCCTTTTTTTTTTTGGCTCCCCCCCTGGGGGTCGTGCTCTCTGATTGGCTCAAAGTCAAGTTGTAGACCACTGACAAGAACAGCGATTCCGTAGATTCGTCGCTACCGGATTGGCACGCAGCATCTATCGCTTTTCTTCTAGCAAGAGAAGGAACAGCCTCCCTCTGTGATAAGTACTTATCGTCAGTCTATCGGCAGTGAGATTCTCAGTGTGTTTCATGCTTACATTACTGATTGACTTATGTTTAGCTTCACTGAGCTGAGTGGCGCTATGGGTGTGAACAAAATACACAGGAACACAGGGAAACATTCAGGAGTCAACAATGTCAAAACAAAGGCAAAAAATATATAAAAGGGGCAGAGAGGGGAGGGAAGCCAGGTTTGGGTAGCTCTTTATCAGGGAGTTGTTGGAGTATTATGAGGGATAGCCAAGTTGGTGAGTACAGAGGAGCCCTTTTTCTCTAGATGATTGAAAACAACAGGAAAAGATGAGCAGCACTGCCTATTTCAATGTTTGAATGGATAACAAGACACTGTGAAATATGGTGATATCTCAGTTCAGTAAAAAAAAAAATGAAATTACTTACTACTGTCAAACCTAATTATTATCTGTGAAATGCCCTGAATGTTAATGCCATTAGCAAGTACAAGTGCATTAAAAGTTTTCGTTTTTAATTCGATTTGATTGGCCCATTCAGTCCCCTCCACAGGGCTGCCAGTGCCAGTTTGGGAAGACTTCAAATGTCATCATTTGAATAGATATCCAATAAATTCCCCATGTTTTATCTTCATACACTTTGTGTGAGTGACAGTGCTAGCTGTAGCTGTGGTGGGAGTTACAGCTAAGTAGCAGAACAGGCTTCTCAGCAGTCTCTCATTGTCATGGCTGGTATCTGCATGTGTACGGCGAGGCCCTGAGCACTCTCTTCTCACCTATTCATGGACATTTGAAAGTGGATGATTTAATATGGTATGACATACACTTCCAAAATATTTCATTATATTTTGGGTTAAGTGGTGGAAATGTATAACCTATACTCTTGACCTTACAGTATGTAAAGTAGTCACGGAATCCCTATATAAATCCCAGCTCAACAAAACACTTTGCACTGATGGGACTAGTGGACAGACAAACGACGTAGTCCTTTTACTCTCCATGTATCCTGGAGCCCAGTCATAATGTGGACATGGGGCAGAGTATGCTGTGTATATCACAGTCAAGGTCTTCACAGGTCCAGCCGAAAACCCGTGACCCAACCGGGTCGGATCCGAAATTCTGTAGTTGACTCTCAGATGTTGTGCCAACAGAGATTCTGGGTTCGAGTCCAGGCTCTGTCGCAACCGCGACCGGGAGGCCCATGGGACGGCAACACAAGTAGCCTCAATTAGCCAACCCAGCTAGCTTAACTAGCTAGCTTCTCTTCATGGTTTGATGCAGTCAAAACAGGTGCTATGTAATCAGATTGGTTGATAAATAACCTAGATTTGACAGCTAAAAGTTAGTAACTAGCGTGAGTTGGCTTGGTTGCTGTGGTCTCTCTCTCCCTCCTCTTTGTGACATTCAGCCACATATAAACACACACACCGCATGACCCCTGCCCTGCTTGCTGCTCCTTCATTCCTCTCTTCCTCCCTCAGTGCCTGCATAAACAGCTTCAGTTTAATTATCTGCTGCTTCCCTCACTCGGACCGGATCAGACCGAGTCTGGACCCGAAAAGGCTCTTTACGGGGCCAGGTCCGGTTGTCCTCTAGTCCATTTATTTATTCGGGTAGGATCTGGGGAGGAAAGCCCCGGGTCCATTTCGGGAATGGGTTCAACTTTTTGGACCCGAGAACACCTCTATATCACAGGAACCAGCTGTAGTGTGGTGCAGCAGGGTGAGGGTGGACTGTCTCTTACCTGCTCCAGTAGGTCCTCCACCTTCCTCTGCCAGCTCTCGCGGGCACTGCTCAGCTCCTGCTCCTTGTTCTGGGCCAGCTGGGTGAGGGCTGCCCTCTTGACATCCTCATGATCCTCCCGTAGCTCCTCACGTAGCTTCTTACACTCCTGCCTGTGGACACACACCAAACGCACACAATTACCATTAGATGAAGTATACAGAAGACAATAAAGATCACACTGTGGTCAGGGGATCAACATAATGCAATAAAGCAAACCATTTTTTAAATAATTCCATGTAGTAATATATAGTAGTAGCATTAATGTACTAGTAATATTAATTCCAAATCAGTAAAGCCGCTGCAAATCATATACAGCAGAACCCTGTTTTAGCTAGGGTTAGGATTACGTTGACAAATAATAATTATTATCACGCAAGTCATGCTTGCAAGAGCACATGCATGAAAAGACCATCTAGTAAATATGTTATACTGTATGTGGCTGTGTTAAGACCCTTTTACCAATGCCACTTCTCATTAGGACGAACAACGCAACACAGACCAACATTAAACATTTGTTAGGAAAATCTGGCGTTGTGTGCATATTTCATAAACAGAATGCATCTGCACTTCGCTCCAGAGCAGACTCCGCATACAGCCAATCATTAGAGAGAAGAGAGATTGGGGCTGACACTCCCAACCATCTGATACAGTATGTAGATGTTAATGCATGCGTCGGTCTGTACACAGGCCTGGGACGGAGGTTTTCTAAGAGGATAACCGTGTGTCCTGTAATTGGTGAACATTTCCAGCGAGCCGCTGTCTGTCGGAGCTCCGGGGGTGTTCAGAGTCCACATCCTTGGGAGTGGAGCAGAGTGTACGATTCCCCACGGCGTCATGCAAATGCCTCCCACCTCGCCGTGTCAGCGCTACTCGATGCCCACGCGTTTAGCGCCGCTGCACAGACTGCATGTTAATCGTTATTTAGCAGAGAATGGCGTCGTTAAACGTGGGGCGCTGACAGTCTTTTCGCCGTTCCCTACAAGCAGATGAGCGTCAGGGTGCGTCAGGGTGAGTGCGTGCCACGGTTTAGCCCTGCGACACTGCTGTAAAAGGAGGTGTTGATCCTCATCTCTTCGGAAAAACACACACAGACACACAGCATCTTCATATTGTAGAGAGCCTCATATTCATACTCTAGCCCCAACCCCCCCCAATCTGGCTAACTACCTAGGAGGGCACTCAGCACCTGGTGAGTGGAGCAGATGGGAGGGAGGAAGGGGGTGAGTGTGTAGACTAGGCAGGTAGGATGGAGGAAGAGTGTAGGCAGTACGGAGGACGGAGAATGAAGGACGGAGAAGGAGGGAGAAGAGAGGGGAATGAAGGAGGATGTAGCGAGAAGGGAGGAGAATGAAGGATGGAAAAGGACGGAGAAGGGAGGAGAATGAAGGAGGATGTAGCGAGAAGGGAGGAGAATGAAGGACGGAGAAGGGAGGAGAATGAAGGAGGATGTAGCGAGAAGGGAGGAGAATGAAGGACGGGGAAGGGAGGAGAATGAAGGAGGATGTAGCGAGAAGGGAGGAGAATGAAGGACGGAGAAGGAGGGAGAAGGGAGGAGAATGAAGGAGGATGTAGCGAGAAGGGAGGAGAATGTGTGTAAATTAGCCGGCCCCGTTAAGATCAAAGCTTTCAATCAACATCAGACAGTAGCAGAGAGGACAAGCAGTCGGCCACAAATGGACGCCATCAACTCACTGTCTAAACAGCAACATAGTTTCTTTCCCCAACTTCTGGCACACAACGACGCCAAGCATCTCTCACAAAGGCTTAGTTTGACTCTGAGGTAAATCTCTACTGACAGTGGAAGTTCATTATACCCGGTTCTGACATCACTGCATTGAAACACTCAGTAAAAGAGCTTCCTCTTATATTCTATCTGCCTGAAATGGTGGGTCTTAGATGTCTATCTCTCTCAGCACGAGCCAAGCCAGCTCTGTTCAATTATTCTCGGTCCCCTTGTGTGTGCGTATTCTCCGTGTGTGTGTGTTGGCTGTGCCGGTGTGCCAGATGACACACACGCATCTCTTGCGGTTGAGGCACTTGAAAGGCTGTCAAAGGCACTGCGGTGCAGTGTGGTGGTGCCGCCCAACTGGATTGTTCCGCTTGCAAATGCTGTTCATGTTCAAGCCCACCATTACGTAAGGTAAACAGAGCAGGAGGCTTTAATGTGGGTAGGGGCTCTGGTATCGCTGCATCTCCCTCCACATCACCAGTCTAGCTCCCTGTGAGGGGCAGGAGGAGAGATGTTTCTGACAGGCCGTCACAGGAGATGAAAGAGAAGAGCCTAGAACAGAGGACGGAAGAGGGAAATGTGAATATCTCTCCCTCTGCCTCTTTCTCTCTCTCTCTTCTTTCATCTCTCTCTCTCTCTCGCTCGCTTTCATTCTGAGTGGCCTGTTGGCTCGAGTTATACATGGTGATAAGAAGAAATGAGGGCAAGACCGCAGACAAACTCAATGAACTGGAGAGGTGAAGTTGAGTTGAATAACTGCAGACAGTAACAACAGAAAACAATAATACTGTCACGCCCTGACCTTAGAGAGCCTTTTTATTCTCTATTTTGGTTAGGTCAGGGTGTGATTAGGGTGGGAACTCTAGTTTTTGTATTTCTATGTTGGCCTGGTATGGTTCCCAATCAGAGGCAGCTGTCTATCGTTGTCTCTGATTGGGGATCATATTTAGGCAGCCTTTTTCCCACATGTTGTGTGTGGGATCTTGTTTTTGTGTAGTGCCTGTGAGTACTCCATTACTTCACGTTTCGTTTGTTTCTGTATTTGTTTTGGTAAGTTTCATTTATTAAAACATGTGGAACTCTACGCACGCTGCGCCTTGGTCCATTTATTCCAACGATCGTGACAAATACTATTCAGTGACAGTGCTGTGAAAGGACACAACAAGGTTCTGTACAGAAACACAGAAGTACAATCAGAACCCCGGAGGTTGCTATTTGCATTATGCTTTACTAAAGAAGAAGCATACGCTGTCTTCAATTATTTAGATTTTTTTATAACTACCTCACTTATTTAAAACACTAAATGCTGTCAGAATTACAGAGCATGTCAAATTCACCAAACGCAACGTATAAATTACAATTCATAGGGACAAAATGAAAGAAGCTGAAGGGGAATGAAATTGTGAAAGATGAACATTGAGAGAGGCGGGTAAATTAAACGTAATTACGGTACAAGAGATGAAAAAAAGGACAGAAAACTTTGAGCCAATGCTGGTCTGGATGGAGTTATTGTAGAACTCCATCTGTAGCAGAGCCTTCCTGGTAATCAGGAATCCTAATGCTGTATTAAGACATTAATTGACCCCAGCAAGGGAGACAGACACTAATTGGACTCTGTCTGATGAGCTGGGATGATCTTCCTCCTCCTCCCCAGTCTCAAATCTCTGAGCTACAGTTCTGTTCACACCCTGATTCACATGTCCCTGCTGTAAAGGCATTGAGATTCAAATGTGACAACAAAACCCTTTTCCACTTGAAATTCATAGGCAGTGGCTTGTCAGGGCCTCCTTGTTAATCGGGCTCAAATCCATATCTCATATGAACCTCATTACCATCCTGTCTTTCTCCTTTGAGCCAGAACAGGCAGCAGCAGCGGCAGTGAGATGCTCTGTCTGCTCGCTTGGTGAACACCCGCCATTGCTTCAGCAGAGTAGCCTTTTTTGAGATAAGCGAGGGCATTGACTGAACAAATCTTGTGGAAAATGAACTCTTTAAAAGAAAAGCGAGATAGAAATATTTTGGGGCAGTCTGATTTTTCATGGGACCTATCCTCCTACTCCTCTTTCATTTGCGCACAACGTGGGACCTAGCTAGCTACAGCACTTCAAAAGTACAGTATTACAGTATAGTGTTAACTTATTACTCTTTTGAAATGTGTGGATTTGAGCCCTCTGAAGATGGTCACCGTCCATTTCAGTGGTTATATAATCTGTGGTGCAGCACTGGCTCTTTCTAAATGAAGCCATCCGTTCATAATCCTCAGAGCCAGGGAGAGGAGGACCTCTTTCTGGGCTGGGATCAGGGACCGGGCCTGGACTAGTATCATTACCATGGTGTATCATGGTGGCACTCGCCTCAATGTGACTGTTTCAATTACTCACCCTGTCCATCGCCATCCTTGGCACATCTCATCAAATCCACCCCAGGGCCAAGGACACACACATACACACCTTAACGTCTCGGTCCACTTGAGCTCCAGTTCCAGGGCCATCTTGTCCATCTTGAGTTTCTCGTCCTCTTTAGTGGTAATGACTTTAGCCTCGTGCTGCTTCTTCTGGGCCTCCATCTCTCCCTGAGAGAGAGGAGAAAGAGAAAGAGAGAGAGAGAGAGAGGAAGAAAGGGTTTGTGATATTAGCCCTCATGATAAACAAGACAATTGAGCATGGGATCTAACCCTGTATGGACAGGACTCAACATACACAACTACATGTGGCTCAGTCCCGTGTGGCTCAGTTGGTAGAGCATGGCGCTTGCAACGCCAGGGTTGTGGGTTCATTCCCCACGGGGGACCAGGATGACTATATATGAACTTTCCAATTTGTAAGTCGCTCTGGATAAGAGCGTCTGCTAAATGACTTAAATGTTAAAATGTTACAAAAGAGGAACTCGGCTCCACAGCCATCAATTCTCATTGCTCCACACTTCCCCTGACATTCAGACGAGAGTCTGCTTCATTATGCAGGCCCAGAGAGATGAGAGAGAGGGGGGAAAGAGGGAGAGAAGGAACGGAGAGAGTAGAGAGGGAGAGAGGGAGAGGAGCCACAGAAGGTCAAAGGGAGAGCCAGTCTGAAGAGCAGCCTTCTAATGAACTGCCAATGCTATACGGGCTCCTTAAAGATGAGAACATAATTCAGAATCTGAGTCTGATTAGGTATGCCAATCCAAAGCTGCTGGATAGTCTGCTTGGCATATCAAGAATTGGAATCTGGGACAAAGCAGGTGGATGTGATGGATTTCGTATGGGAACAGACTCAAGGCTAGGAGATCAATTCAGTACAGATCAAGTTTATTACCCCCCCATAAATAAACATGATATACAATCAATAAATCCTCAGTCAGAAGAGTGAATGGGGAAGGGAATTCATTAGGGTTTGCTGATGGATTCTCCAATGCCTCCCTGATGAGAACCACACAGGGCCCAGGGGAGAATGTGTGTGTGTGTGTGTGTGTGTGTGCATGCCTTTGTGTCTGTATGTATGCATTGTTGGTGCTCTCACCTGCAGGGCGGTCAGCAGGTTGCTGGTCTCTCTCAGTCTGGCCCTGGTAGCGTCCAGTTCCTCCGCTAGTTTGTCCTGGGCCTCCTTCAGGTTGGTGATGTGTCCCTCTGCTGTACCCATACCCTGCTCACCCTCCTTCACCAGCTCCTGCAGGCGCAACACCTGCACACAGGACGGACAGATCTATCATACATCTCAGACAGGCTTTAAAAACAGCTGTAAAGGGAAAGCAAGTTGTCACCAGCCATGTCATCATGATGATATCTTGATCATTTGACTGCTGACAGGCAAAACATTTTGGGACTGTATCAACAGTCGACTAACGGAAAAAATATATATATAGTTTTTGAGTGAAATTTCCCTTTCTAATGACCTGGTAGTAAAGTACATTCCATTTTTGTAATAGATATGAGTGTGGAATCTGCACCACAAATGAGCCAAGACATTTTTTATCACCTGCTGTTGATAGCAGCAAACTTGAATATATTCCAGTTTGTCTGGACGACCACAACAAATGGTCATGACAACATGAGAGGAGCAAGAGGAGAGATCTGATCGGTTGGGTGGCTCCTGACTGACCTCCTGATTGGCTTGTTCAAGTTTGGTGGCGAGCTCCTCCTTCAGGCTGTCCAGTTGCTGTCTGAGATGGTTCTCCTGCTCCTCCAATGAGAGCCTCTCCCTCTCAAACTGCTGCTCCACTTCCTGTAGACAAACCCCAAAGACTCTGTTATAATACTACCAGCACAATAACCATTACAGGGCTAATCAGAGTATTTTTATGAATTTAAATACTTAGTAAATATGGCTGCAATAACTGTGCTTTTAGAGGAAAATCAAAGCCAGAGTAAAAGGATTCACTAGTACATGAAAGGATAATGGTTGTTATTATTCACATTTACACACTACTAAGAGTTTTGTCAGCATCCTTGTAAAACAATCTTGTCTAATATGGACTCAGAAGGGCTTGGGAGCTGTAATAATTTAAGAGACTGTGTGTGTGTGTGTGTGTGTGTGTGTGTGTGTGTGTGTGTGTGTGTGTGTGTGTGTGTGTGTGTGTGTGTGTGTGTGTGCTCCAATCCCAAGTGACACATTCATGTTGTACCCCTGGGTAGGTGGCTAACCTTTTACTGCAGTGGGCTAAATCAGGGTCACACAGAGTGATTCTTGGTAGTCTTAAACAAATCTACCTTGAAACAAAAGTATACACCTCACACACATGGTTATGGGCTTAACAAAATAATACTTTTTGAGTCTGCATCCCATTATTACACTTTATATACATCACAGAATACTGAAATATAACTAAACTGTTTGACATAGAAACACCACATTTTCAATATATATATTTTTAATAATCTTAATAATAAATATTAATAACATTCCACCCATGAGTCACCCATTGACTGTCACCCATTGACCGTCACCCATGAGTCACCCATGAGTCACCCATTGACTGTCACCCATGAGTCACCCATTGACCGTCACCCATGAGTCACCCATGAGTCACCCATTGACTGTCACCCATGAGTCACCCATTGACTGCAGGACAGGGCTACTATCCTGCTGGGAAAAGGGATGACATGAGTGAGTTCCTTATATACAGTACCAGTCAAAAGTTTGGACTACTCATTCAACGGTTTTTCTTTATTTTTTACTATTTTCTACATTGTTGAATAATAGTGAAGACATCAAACCTATGAAATAACACATTTAGTAACCCCAAAAAAGTGTTAAACAAATCAAAATCTATTTTATATTTACGATTCTTCAAAGTAGCCACCCTTTGCCTTGATGACAGCGTCGCACACTCTTGGCATAGTGTGTCCAAACTTTTGACTGGTGCTATACGCAACGTCAGGCCACCCAGAACAAGGACGTCTGTAAATCAAATAAATTATGCAGAATTCACTGATAAGGGCAATGTCACATTCTGGAACTCAATTTTCCGGGGGTAGAAAAGATTTCTCGCTGTGACGGTGAGATATCACGGAGTAAATGCGGCCTTCAGACATTTCTGATATGGGGTAGATGTCTAGTCTACCATTTCATTCTCATTGCAGGATATTTGTGTCAGTGGATGACACCCAGTGACAGTATGATAAGTAGACATCACCATAGGAAGACAAGCCTCTGGAGATGGAAGAAGTGCGCAGTGGCATTTTTTTGCACCAGGCATGGAAATGTAATTACTGCACCAGATGACGATTTGCTTATGAAATTCTCAACAGCTCTGCATCTGTTAATGTCAGCGCTGAACATTCGACCGTGGACATCATTGTAAACACTTCATATAAGCCTGCATAATTTACAAAACAGAATACTTGATCACTTTCATACATACATTACTGGTACAGTACTCTGAAAAGACGCCTTGAAGCTAAATCAATTACTGCCAAATAAATAGGAAATGCATTGAGCCGACTAGTGACTCAGACTACTATGTGAACCTTGTCCACTCCAATATTAACTTCCTCTGATACAGATGGTGATTGATAATACATTATCCTTTGCCTCAGTATCTTCTCTTGAGGAGGCAATCCGCAGTTGAAACAATAACAAAGCAGCCTCCCCGCCACTGTTTCTGTAAAAAGACGAGGGATGGGGCTGGAGAAATGTAACCACTCTCAAATTCATAGAGCTACGAATGCATGGACTGACTATCCATGATATCAAAATAATAGTTCAACCACAGTTTGAGGCCATACAGAGTTTGTTTACCTTGTTGCTTATATTTTCGGGTTCTGATGGGGTGTGACAGTTGAACTAAGCTCAGGAGGCATTGATCCGTTATATTCTTCCAGAATTAATGGGTACATATGATTCATTTACAAGTCCCTTTAATGCTTTCCCATGACCAAAAACTGGGAAGAATACATATCATACAGAATATGAAATAGACAAGACACTTAAAAGTGCGATCTCAAAAGGTAGTATCTATCTGCATGAGCAGCAGACTTGTCAGCATGGTGCACTAAGTAGAGCTAACTGAATAATGTATAGTTCCACCTTATTCAGAGAGAACTGCTCTGCACACTTTATGTGTGTGTGGTTGAAGAGTACATGATTCAGAGCTCGCATCTTCCAGAGCACACTCATATGCAAATAGGAGCTTATCTATTTTGCATGATACCATCCCTCCAAAACAAGAGTCAAGACATTAGGCCTTTAATCTCATTAGCGTCTTCCCCTATTTTTTTCCCACTGAGTGTCAAGGGTAGTGTGTGTGGGTGTGTGTGTGTGTGTGTGTGTGTGTGTGGTGGCTTTGAAGCAAAGTCACTGAGTTCACCTTGCGCACAGTTCTTGAATAGTGCATACTCTTTAAAACGTCTAAAAGTTTGTGCCACACAAAGTCTACACTGTCAGCCGCCCATGGTAGTTTGACTAGTCACTAGTTCTACCTCAGTGTCCACAGTAAAGGTCCTTCCCACACCTTGGCGATGCCAGCCAAGGAGGTGACTCATGACCACGTCTTGGGACAGAAGGATGACAAATTGTCTTTCCTTCCTCCTCCTCTTGCTGTGCGTAGAGGGAAGAAGAGGAAGAGCCTCAGGGAGTCCGCCCAAAATAGGATGTCAGCCGACGCGTCGACTCGTCAAGCTGCACTTTGTGACTCTGACTCACCGGCGCACAAACATAAGCCCTCTCCTACATGATCTATCCGCTCGCTCTCACCCTGTTCTGCATCTCTGTTTGGGAGAGTGAGGAGCGGAGAGGATATGATAAGCAGCAGTGCAGTGGATAGATGCCGAGGCATCGCTCTCTTTCTTTTTCTCTCTGGGCGCCAGTCTAATCAATGACATGAACGCATTTCTCCGTTCTGTCTCGGAGACCTCCACCTTCGTCCTGACAAAGGAGAGCGACCAACATTTGTCTCCCTATTTAAAACAATAAGGCTAAACAGGGAGATCTGAGCTGCCACTGGAAAGTCTGTTGACAATGTAGAATGACCAGGCTGATTTGTGTGCCCGAAACACACACAAACACTTTCCAATGTGTCTGAGGAGAGCCTCTGTCATCCTTCAAACTCTCTGAGAAGAGTGGTCTTTCCCATCTTCCCTACCTTCAAGCAGCCATCATGGGCCAGTACAGACTGTCTTGTTTGTCTGAGCTGAAAAGGCTTTTAACTCCAAACAATGGTGTTAGGTTGGCCAGCCCTGATATAAACAAGCCTAATTACAGCGGCTAAACCCAATATCTGTTATGCAGACGTTTTTTAATTACAAAAACACTAAATAATACAACCATGTTGGAGGGGGATGAGTTGACTGAAGCCTTTGGCAGCCTCCGAGCCGAGAAGCAAAAAGATGACAGATTGCATTTTGGCTGAGTCAATCGTGCATGTCTTCTGAGTCATTTCATTTCATATGTTATCAAAACAGACAGTTTAGTCATGTCAGTGTGGCAGATGTTTTCAAGCAGATAGAAACGCTTCTCAGTATTTCATGGAGTAAGAGCGGGGTTTTCTGTAGTGAGGTGCAGAATGGATGTGGAGGGTGCATGTCAGCAGTCTCCAACACCTCGGCCCAGGCTGAGGTAGGTCCTGGTGCTGTGTGGGTCTGAGTGGTTGGGCAGAGCAAAGCGCGGGCGGGGTGGGGAGATGAGTTCTCATTGTAGTGGTAAATGAGGCGTGGGTGCTAGGCCAGATACAAACACACTCCCTGCTCTGCCGCCCCCCTGTCCGCCTGCGGGACTGAAGCTGAGGCAGCAGAGCTCTGGACCCTGACACACACAGAGAATAGTCTGGACTGAGACACAGACACAGCCTAAGATATATACAGTTGAAGTCAGAAGTTTACATACACTAAGGTTGGAGTCATTAAAACTTGTTTTTCAACCACTCCACAAATTTCTTGTTAACAAACTATAGTTTTGGCAAGTCGGTTAGGACATCTACTTTGTGCATGACACAAGTAATTTTTTCAACAATTGTTTACAGACAGATTATTTCACACATAATTCACTGTATCACAATTCCAGTGGGTCAGACGTTTACATACACTAAGTTGACTGTGCCTTTAAACAGCTTGGAAAATTCCAGAAAATGATGTCATGGCTTTAGAAGCTTCTGATAGGCTAACTGACATCATTTGAGTCAATTGGAGGTGTACCTGTATTTTTGTATGTATTTCAAGGCCTACCTTTAAACTCAGTGCCTCTTTGCTTGACATCATGGGAAAATCAAAAGAAATCAGCCAAGACCTCAGGAACAAAATTGTACACCTCCACAAGTCTGGTTTATCCTTGGGAGCAATTTCCAAATGCCTGAAGGTAACACGTTCATCAAACAATAGTACGCAAGTATAAACACCATGGGACCACGCAGCCGTCTTACCGCTCAGGAAGGAGACGCGTTATGTCTCCTAGAGATGAACGTACTTTGGTGCGAAAAGTGCAAATCAATCCCAGAACAACAGCAAAGGACCTTGTGAAGATGCTGGAGGAAACAGGTACAAAAGTATCTATATCCACAGTAAAACAAGTCCTATATCGACACAAGTCCTATACCGCTCAGCAAGGAAGAATGTTCCAAAACCGCCATAAAAAAGCCAGACTGGTTTGCAACTGCACATGGGGACAAAGATCGTACTTTTTGGAGAAATGTCCTCTGGTCTGATGAAACAAAAATAGAACTGTTGGCCATAATGACCATTGTTATGTTTGGAGGAAAAAGGGGGATGCTTGCAAGCCGAAGAACACCATACCAACCGTGAAGCACGGGGGTGGCAGCATCATGTTGTGGGTGTGCTTTGCTGCAGGAGGGGCTGGTGCACTCCACAAAATAGATGGCATCATGAGGTAGGAAAATTATGTGGAGATATTGAAGCAACATCTCAAGACATCAGTCAGGAAGTTAACTTTTTATGGCTGCAATCCCGCTAACGGGATGATATGACAACAGCCAGTGAAAGTGCAGGGCGCCAAATTTAAAAAACAGAAATCTCATAATTAAAATTCCTCAGACATACATGTGTCTTATACCATTTTAAAGGTAATCTTGTTGTTAATCCCACCAAAGTGTCCGATGTCAAATATGCATTTCAGCGAAAGCACTACAAACGATTATGTTAGGTCACACCAAACCACAATAAGCACAGCCATTTTTCCAGCGAAAGATTGCAGTCACAAAAAGCAGAAATATAGCTAAAATGAATCACTAACCTTTGATGATCTTCATCAGATGACAATCATAGGACTTCATGTTACACAATACATGCATGTTTTGTTTGATAAAGTTCATATTTATATAAAAAAATCTGAGTTTACATTGGCGCGTTACATTCACTAGTTCAAAAAACATCCAGTGATAGTGCATAGCCACATCGTTTCAACAGAAATACTCATCATAAATGTAGATGATAATACAAGTTATAGACATGGAATTATAGATATACCTCTCCTTAATGCAACCGCTATGTCAGATTTAAAAAAAACTTTACGGAAAAAGCAAACCATGCAATAATCTGAGACGGAGCTCAGAACAATAGTAAAATTAGCCGCCATGTTGGAGTCAACAGAAACCAGAAAAGACATGATAAATGTTTCCTTACCTTTGATGAACTTCATCAGAATGCAGTCCTAGGAATCCCAGGTCCACAATAAATGCTTGATTTGTTCGATAATGTCCGTTATTTATGTCCAATTAGCTACTTTGGTTAGCACGTTTGGTAAACAATTCCAAAGTCACAAAGCGCGTCCACTATAACATGACGAAATGTCCAAAAGTTCCGTAACAGTCAGTAGAAACATGTCAAACGATGTATTGAATCAATCTTAAGAATGTTGTTAACATACATCTTGAATAACGTTCCAACCGGAGAATTACATTGACTTCAGTTGAGCGATGGAACGGAGCTGCCTCTCACGTGAACGCGCGTGGTCAAAGCGTGGTCACCTCATGGCAGTGGTGACTAATTCCTGTCTCCTTCGGCCCCCCTTCACATTAGAGTCATCAGACAATGTTCTATTGACTGTTGACATCTAGTGGAAGCCATAGGAAGTGAATACTCATCCATATCCCGCTGTAATTTCAATGGGAACTTGGCTGAAAATCTACCAGCCTCAGAAAAAATCCAAACAGGAAGTGGAACTTCTCAGTTTTTTTCCTGCCATATGAGTTCTGTTATACTCACTGACATTCAAACAGTTTTAGAAACTTCAGAGTGTTTTCTATCCAATACTAATAATAATATGCATATATTAGCAACTATGACGGAGGAGCAGGCCGTTTACTCTGGGCACCTCTGTGCACCTTTCATCCAAGCTACTCAATACTGCCCCTGCAGCCATAAGAAGTTAAAGCTTGGTAGCAAATGGGTCTTCCAAATGGACAATGACCCCAAGCATACTTCCAAAGTTGTGGCAAAATGGCTTAAGGACAGCAAAGTCAAGGTATTGGAGTGGCCATCACAAAGCCCTGACCTCAATCCAATAGAAAATTTGTGGGCAGAACTGAACAAGTGTGTGCGAGCAAGGAGGCCTACAAACCTGACTCAGTTACACCAGCTCTGTCAGGAGGAATGGGCCAAAATTCACCCAACTTATTGTGGGAAGCTTGTGGAAGGCTAACGTTTGACCCAAGTTAAACAATTTATAGGCAAAGCTACCAAATACTAATTGAGTGTATGTAAACTTCAAACCCACTGGGAATGTGATAAAAGAGCTGAAAGCTGAAATAAATAATTCTCTCTACTATTATTCTGATATTTCACATTCTTAAAATAAAGTGGTGATCCTAACTGACCTAAGACAGGACATTTTTACTAGGATTAAGTGTCAGGAATTGTGAAAAATGGAGTTTAAATGTATTTGGCTAAGATGTATGTAAACCTCCGACTTCAACTGTATATATATATAGAGAGAGATATAGAGACACCTCCTATGATACAGAGACGAGCCTGAGATAGAGACACAGCTAGGCTTGGGTGATATACTGTTTATACAGTACACCGGGGTAGTCAAAATATGTTCAATAAGTTGGGATGCATGCTACACCACTGTTTTATAAATAGAAGTTAAGTATAACTATAAGAAACGTAAGATGTGTCAAATAAATTCAATCCAGCTCAGGGCTCCAGTTATGCATCTGGTTTGCTAACTTGCTAGCTAAGTGGCTAGATGTCAAGATCAAGATTCTTGGTTACTGCAGAGACATTCAACATCCCTGTTGCCTAATAAAAACTACAACAACAACAAAAATGTTATAGCGCCCGTTGTCTGCACTTCTGGTAATACAGTATACCTCAGTATGGTACAGAAACAGTATGACGGTATTGATACCACCCAACCCTAGACACAGCCTGGGATACAGAGTCCCAGCCTGGGATACAGAGTCCCAGCCTGGGATACAGAGCCACACAGCCTGGGATACAGAGACCCATCCTCCAGCCTGGGATACAGAGACCCATCCTCCAGCCTGGGATACAGAGGCCCATCCTCCAGCCTGGGATACAGAGGCCCATCCTCCAGCCTGGGATACAAAGACACAGCCTGGGATACAGAGACACAGCCTGGGATACAGAGTCCCAGCCTGGGATACAGAGACACAGCCTGGGATACAGAGACACAGCCTTGGATACAGAGACACAGCCTGGGATACAGAGTCCCAGCCTGGGATACAAAGACACAGCCTGGGATACAGAGTCCCAGCCTGGAATACAGAGACACAGCTTGGGATACAAAGACACAGCCTGGGATACAGAGACACAGCCTGGGATACAGAGACACATCCTCCAGCCTGGGATACAGAGACACAGCCTGGGATACAGAGACACAGCCTGGGATACAGAGACACAGCTTGGGATACAGAGACACAGCTTGGGATACAGAGTCACAGCTTGGGATACAGAGACACAGCCTGGGATACAGAGTCCCAGCCTCCAGCCTGGGATACAAATCAAATCAAATCAAATTTTATTAGTCACATACACATGGTTAGCAGATGTTAATGCGAGTGTAGCGAAATGCTTGTGCTTCTAGTTCCGACAATGCAGTAATAACCAACAAGTAATCTAACCTAACAATTCCACAACTACTACCTTATACACACACACAAGTGTAAAGGGATGAAGAATATGTACATAAAGATATATGAATGAGTGGTGGTACAGAACGGCATGGCAAGATGCAGTAGATGGTATAGAGTACGGTATATACATATGAGATGAGTACTGTAGGGTATGTAAACATAAAGTGGCATAGTTTAAAGTGGCTAGTGGTACATGTATTACATAAAGATGGCAAGATGCAGTAGATGATATAGAGTACAGTATATACATATGAGATGGGTAATGTAGGGTATGTAAACATTATATTAAGTGGCATTGTTTAAAGTGGCTAGTGGTACATTTTTACATAATTTCCATCAATTCCCATTTTTAAAGTGGCTGGAGTTGAGTCAGTATGTTGGCAGCGGCCGCTAAATGTTAGTGGTGGCTGTTTAACAGTCTGATGGCCTTGAGATAGAAGCTGTTTTTCAGTCTCTCGGTCCCTGCTTTGATGCACCTGTACTGACCTCGCCTTCTGGATGATAGCGGGGTGAACAGGCAGTGGCTTGGGTGGTTGTTGTCCTTGATGATCTTTATGGCCTTCCTGTGACATCGGGTGGTGTAGGTGTCCTGGAGGGCAGGTAGTTTGCCCCCGGTGATGCGTTCTGCAGACCTCACTACCCTCTGGAGAGCCTTACGGTTGTGGGCGGAGCAGTTGCCGTACCAGGCGGTGATACAGCCCGACAGGATGCTCTCGATTGTGCATCTGTAGAAGTTTGTGAGTGCTTTTGGTGTGTACACCGAGGAACTTAAAACTTTCCACCTTCTCCACTACTGACCCGTCGATGTGGATAGGGGGGTGCTCCCTCTGCTGTTTCCTGAAGTCCACAATCATCTCCTTTGTTTTGTTGACGTTGAGTGTGAGGTTATTTTCCTGACACCACACTCCGAGGGCCCTCACCTCCTCCCTGTAGGCCGTCTCGTCGTTGTTGGTAATCAAGCCTACCACTGTAGTGTCATCCGCAAACTTGATGATTGAGTTGGAGGCGTGCATGGCCACGCAGTCGTGGGTGAACAGGGAGTACAGGAGAGGGCTCAGAACGCACCCTTGTGGGGCCCCAGTGTTGAGGATCAGCGGGGTGGAGATGTTGTTACCTACCCTCACCACCTGGGGGCGGCCCGTCAGGAAGTCCAGGACCCAGTTGCACAGGGCGGGGTCGAGACCCAGGGTCTCGAGCTTGATGACGAGTTTGGAGGGTACTATGGTGTTAAATGCTGAGCTGTAATCGATGAACAGCATTCTCACATGGGTATTCCTCTTGTCCAGATGGGTTAGGGCAGTGTGCAGTGTGGTTGCGATTGCGTCGTCTGTGGACCTATTGGGTCGGTAAGCAAATTGGAGTGGGTCTAGGGTGTCCGGTAGGGTGGAGGTGATATGGTCCTTGACTAGTCTCTCAAAGCACTTCATGATGACGGAAGTGAGTGCTACGGGGCGGTAGTCGTTTAGCTCAGTTACCTTAGCTTTCTTGGGAACAGGAACAATGGTGGCCCTCTTGAAGCATGTGGGAACAGCAGACTGGGATAAGGATTGATTGAATATGTCCGTAAACACACCAGCCAGCTGGTCTGCGCATGCTCTGAGGACGCGGCTGGGAATGCCGTCTGGGCCTGCAGCCTTGCGAGGGTTAACACGTTTAAATGTTTTACTCACCTCGGCTGCAGTGAAGGAGAGCCCGCAGGTTTTGGTAGGGGGCCGTGTCAGTGGCACTGTATTGTCCTCAAAGCGGGCAAAAAAGTTGTTTAGCCTGTCTGGGAGCAAGACATCCTGGTCCGCGACGGGGCTGGTTTTCTTTTTGTAATCCGTGATTGACTGTAGACCCTGCCACATACCTCTTGTGTCTGAGCTGTTGAATTGCGACTCGATTTTGTCTCTGTACTGGGACTTAGCCTGTTTGATTGCCTTGCGGAGAGAATAGCTACACTGTTTGTATTCGGTCATGCTTCCGGTCACCTTGCCCTGGTTAAAAGCAGTGGTTCGCGCTTTCAGTTTCACGCGAATGCTGCCGTCAATCCACGGTTTCTGGTTTGGGAATGTTTTAATCGTTGCTGTGGGTACGACATCGCCAATGCACTTCCTAATGAACTCGCTCACCGAATCAGCATATTCGTCAATATTGTTGTTGGACGCAATGCGGAACATATTCCAATCCGCGTGATCGAAGCAGTCTTGAAGCGTGGATTCAGATTGGTCGGACCAGCGTTGAACAGACCTGAGCGCGGGAGCTTGTTGTTTTAGTTTCTGTTTGTAGGCTGGAATCAACAAAATGGAGTCGTGGTCAGCTTTTCCGAAAGGGGGGCGGGGGAGGGCCTTATATGCGTCGCGGAAATTAGTATAACAATGATCTAGGGTTTTTCCAGCCCTGGTAGCACAATCGATATGCTGATAGAATTTAGGGAGTTTTGTTTTTAGATTAGCCTTGTTAAAATCCCCAGCTACGATGAATGCAGCCTCAGGGTGTGTGGTTTCCAGTTTACAAAGAGTCAGATAAAGTTCGTTCAGGGCCATCGATGTGTCTGCTTGGGGGGGAATATATACGGCTGTGATTATGATTGAAGAGAATTCCCTTGGTAGATAATGCGGTCGACATTTGATTGTGAGGAGTTCTAGATCAGGTGAACAGAATGACTTGAGTTCCTGTGTGTTGTTATGATGATCACACCACGTCTCGTTAATCATAAGGCATACCCCCCCGCCCCTCTTCTTACCAGAAAGATGTTTGTTTCTGTCGGCGCGATGCATGAAGAAACCAGCTGGCTGCACCGACTCCGTTAGCGTCTCTTGAGTTAGCCATGTTTCCGTGAAGCAGAGCACGTTGCAATCCCTGATGTCTCTCTGGAATGCTACCCGTGCTCGGATTTCATCAACCTTATTGTCAAGAGACTGGACATTGGCGAGTAGTATGCTAGGGAGTGGAGCGCGATGTGCCCGTCTCCGAAGCCTGACCACGAGACCGCCTCGTTTGCCCCTTTTACGGCGTCGCACAGGGTCGCCGGCTGGGATCAGATCCATTGTATTGGGTGGAAGGCAAAACACTGGATCCGTTTCGGGAAAGTCATATTCCTGGTAGGAACGATGATGAGTTGACGTTAATCGTATATTCAGTAGTTCCTCCCGACTGTATGTAATGAAACCTAAGATTACCTGGGGTACCGATGTAAGAAATAACACATAAAAAAACAAAATACTGCATATTTTCCAAGGAACGCGAAGCGAGGCGGCCATCTCTTTCCGGCGCCGGAAGTTGTTGATACAGAGTCCCAGCCTGGGATACAGAGTCCCAGCCTGGGATACAAATACACAGCCTGGGATACAGAAACACAGCTTGGGATACAGAAACACAGCCTGGGATACAGAGACACAGCCTGGGATACAGAGACACAGCTTGGGATACAGAGACACAGCCTGTGATACAGAGACACAGCCTGGGATACACAGACACAGCCTGGGATACAGAGTCCCATCCTGGGATACAGAGACACAGCCTGGGATACAGAGACCCATCCTCCAGCCTGGGATACAGAGACTGATAGCACTGGGCTCTCATATAGAGATGGGATGGAAAGAGAGGAAGACCTAGATCTGAGCAAAACACGGCCCTAAAAGCTGAGGGAGACTAGCGACAAGCACACATTACTGCTGTCAGACAGCAAGGAAATAGGAAAGGTTTTTGATGGGGCTGTTGTCAACCATTATAACCAATCTGTTTCCATGTGATTTCAAACCACTAGCCATCCATAATAACAGTCTTTCTGTTCTGTGTGTATGGCAGGCAGCACTTGAGGATACTCAAAGCTACACCAGCACAGAGCTGTTTTCAACACTCGTGGGATTGCCTTGACAAGTGGCAGCCAAGCTGCAGAACCAAATCAGAGAAGCGAAGCCTGGAATTCATGCATGCAAATGACATGGAGGGGCTTGAAGGGAAGCGAGGCTGTTCTGCCCATTGTAATGACTCTCTCTCCCCCACTCTTTCTCTTTCTCGCCAGTGGTTCCAGCAGCAATCAGTCTGTGTGATTGATTAACACCTACTTGAAACCAGAGGTGGGACCAAGTCACTATTATTCAAGTCACAAGAAACTCTCAAGTCACAAGGTCCGAGGTTCAAGTCGAGTCTCAAGTAGAACGGGTCAAGGCTCGAGTCAAGTCCAAGTCGTGCATACTAAGAGCGAGTCAAGTCGAGTCACGCGCTTTCAAGTCAAGTCGAGTGCAACGATTTGTTTGACTACAAATCTTTGTCTATTTATTGAGGCTACCAGACAGACCATTATTTTATCTACAAGACATTTTGATAAGCCCATTGTAAAATAGCGGTCTTGTATCATCCGTGACATCAGCAGAAGGCAAGGCAGGTTGATGTGCTCAGAGCGTAGATTTATTTACAGGTCTTGGTGATCCAATGGTGAAAGTGCCATATCACACAAAACATACAAGTAGACTTACCAAATATACACAGGCAATATCCACCTGTCCTATCTGAACAGACACAGGTAGAGGGCACGACTGTCCAGCCTCCCCTTGACAAACCAAATGGAACCTGTCTAACAGGAGCTCTTTCAGGACCAAACAATTACCCAATTGGCAATTACAACTAATAAACTGGTTCTACAATGTAAAAGGTCATTTCCCACATACATTGCTACATTCGTCTTAATCAGACTTCATGACTATTAATGATATTTCAACACCCGTGCTTACGTGGAACAATCATTATCGCTTATTCAACATTCTGTCTCCGAAGCGTGGAACGCAGGCCACGTAGCCTATTCCTATGCGCACCGAGGCGCGCTCTCCTAATACGCACAACCAGTACGACAGAGACACATGGAACTCCGACATAACCCCGGAAAATATGAATAAAGGAAACCATACATTGAATGAAATCAACAGATATTCTACCTCATGAGTCTTGTAAACGGGCACAATAAACATCGCTCCCAGAGGGTAAGAAGTGGTTGGTTAAATGAACATGTATCGTTGGCCTATCAAACACGAAACGCCTACGTGTTGCAATAAACGGTACGGGGATGGAATGATGAAACGCTAGCAATTATTGTAGTATTAGATGTAATATAGATTTACCACATAGGACCTATGCATTCAAACGTGTGAGAGCAAGAGCAAACATTTCAACAGGAGTGAAAAAGCACTCTCCACCGGCGGGAATTTGGAGAGAGCAACTGAAGAGCCGTGCCTACAGTATGGTGCGTCTTCGCCTCAGTAATAATTAATTTGAAACAAATTCCATAAGTAAATTACCAATTTCAAGCAATTGGTACATACCAAAATACCAGTAGGCCTATGCAAGTAACTGTTGCCCATTGCTGATGAGCTTGAAAAGTACACAGTTCATGTTTATTTATTATGTCAATCCTCTCTCCCTATAATTTGACGTTTGCGCTGTACCCTATCCTATAACTGTACAGCAAATCAGCAATCTGTTCGCTAGAACACCACCCGACCTGTGTTGCTGGTCCAATCAGAGTGCCGAGTGTACGTTTCACTAGCCAATCTTTTGCAGGCTTTTTTTTGCAAGGGAGATGCTGTGGCTACTGTCTCTGGCTGCGTGGAGAGTAATCCACGTAGGCTCTGTGCCACAAAATGAGTGACACAACATTACAAAACCTGGCCAGATAATTTCAAGTCATCAGCCTCAAGTCAAAGTCGAGTCCCGAGTCTTGAGGCTCCAAGTCTCAAGTTCTTTTCTTTTAAGTCGAGTCACAAGTCATCAAATTTGTGACTTGAGTCAGACTCGACCCAAGTCATGTGACTCGAGTCCACAAAATTGGTCTTGACTCTTTTCTAATAGGAGGGTATGGAGCAGGCCCGACTCAGAATAGACCTTTCTCTTATCCCCACATTCAATTAGTGTCTAATCTTTGTTTCAACTGTTGTTCTTTAGTTTTTATTTATTTCACTAGGCAAGTCAGTTAAGAACAAATTCTTATTTACAATGATGGCCTACCAAAAGGCCTCCCGCGGGGCTAGGACAAAACACACATCACGACAAGAGAGACAACACATGAGTCTTGCTGTTTTAGTCTTGCTGTTGGATCCGGTGTAACTTGTTCATTAGGGTGGTTGTAATGTCAATTGCAGAATCTATTACTGTAGCCAAATCATAGCAAAACATGGCTTGGAGGTGAAATGATCATAGATGCAGTGTACTGCTGTGTATGTTCAGCCCATCCCATTGCAGCAGTGTGTAGCTGCGGTTTCACCGCAGTGTGTGTGTGTGTGTGTGTTGCGTAGGTACAGTGTTGTGTTACTGGAGGTTATGTGTGTGTGTGTGTGTGTGTGTAACTCACGGCCAGTAGCCGGCTCTTCTCCTTCTCGGCAGTAGTCTGTGTGTTCTCCAGGGTGGTCCGGTGTTTTTTCGACAGCTCCTCCAGCGCCCGGGTCTGTGACTCTTTGAAGTGGGCGGCGTCGTCCTCGTATTTGGCACGCATGTTCACCATCTCTTTCTCATACACCTGCTTCTCCTCCCGTAGAGTCTGATGGAACAACACAGAGACAACACCGTGACTGTCAGCCAAATGTGTTTATCTAAGACGCTTGATTCTAGTTGAATTAAAACCAGCTGTGAGCAGAATGCTAAGCTCATTACGGTCTTATTTACATTCCCTTGGTAATTTGAGTGAGCATCTATTTGAGTCAGTCACACACAGGTAACACATGAACGGCTGTTCCGCTTTTCAGTCTTGCTATTGTCGGTGTGTTGTTGTGGCAAAAAGGTGACAGCTTAAAGATGCTTCATATGCACTCTGACACATGAGAGAGAGAGAGAGAGAGAGAGAGAGAGAGAGAGAGAGAGAGAGGTCACGATCAGATGAGCTCCTGCATTTTTCAGCATTTTCTTTAAAAAATATACATTTAGAGTTAGATAAACTTGGATTTTTTGTCAGGAACACATACAGGATGCTACCCTCTACAACATAACCCTCACTTCAAATCAAAACTCGAAACCTACAACCTGATTTTGGACGGAATTACAGAATCACCTGAAAAGTTCACAAATACCAAGGATTAATTATTCTATACAGCAAATTCTCTGGAAAACAACAGAAACCTGAGAACACCACCCAACCTGGAACTGAGTGAGTAATGTTTAGTCTGAAACTATATTCTATTTCCAAAAGCCAAGAAGAATAATACATGACATTACTTTATAAGGACTGAATAGTAACATAACTCTGCCAAGCTTGATACAACTTCATCTAGCACTTAAGTGTCAAGTGAGAGGTGTCAAAGCCCATTAGCCCAACAATGGCAGGAGAGTCGAATAGTCTACCCCAACCAAATGGAGAGGCCTTAGAAGCTGCCTCCCGCTGTTCAGAGGTAATTAAAATACAGTACCCTGTCATTGTAAAGAATGATAAGGCAAGAAAAGATCACAAAATGAAGCTCCTTATGGAAAATCAAGAGACACTTTTTGCTGACTATTACAAAAATGGGAACATCAGCAACCTTATCTTCTACACAAACCATCCAGTGGCATGGCACAGTGCTATATTAGCACACTACCCCTTTGTTAAGAGAGGGGGGGTTAACGAGGGGTGGAAACTCAGGATACTTGACAACGAGGACTCTGAGTCAGCTAATATAAATCTATATAAGTCTGGAACAGTAATGGTACAGGGCAATCACAAACAGTTTCAGCTGGAGTTTCACCAAATCAAAGAATTAGCCCAGCAGGAGAAGCTCTCCCTTGATAAAGATACCCCCACCCCAAGCGGGTCAGACCAGACGTCTTCATCATATAACCACACAGACGAGCAACCCTCAGCAGACAGTCAACCTCCCAGTACAGAGTACTTCTCCCTCATTGAAATGAAGGATAAATTCACCCAGCTGGAGGTAAGGCAGGTGGAGCTGGAACAGCAGGTGATCACACTCCAGTCAGCACAGACCCAGACAACAGTCCAGCACAACAACACCCCCTTAACCAGACCTGGAGAGCCGGAGGTGGAGAAAGACATATCTGCACTATGGACAGTGGTGAGACAACATCAACAGGAGAAAGAGCAGGAGCAGGAGAAGAACAGAGCACTAGAGGAGAGGATCAGACTACAGGAGGAGAGGGAGAGGGGGATGGAGGAGAGGATCAGACTACAGGAGGAGAGGGAGAAGGGGATGGAGGAGAGGATCAGACTACAGGAGGAGAGGTTGAGGGGGATGGCATGTGACAGAGAACAACCCACTAGGGAGGTGGCCATCCCCACAGAGACGCCAGCAGAACAGCCCACCTCAGCACCCGACAAAAGTCTCGACACCACAGCAGAACAGTCCACACCAGACCCTGACCATAGAAACGACATCACAACAGAACAGACAAAAGAAAAACCCCAAGCCCAGCAGCTCTCACCCCCTCTGAGCACCCCCCCTGTCAGCCACCCTGATAGCCCTCCTGACAACCCCCCCACACCCACTGAGGACAAACACAAGACACAGATTGTCCTTCTTATGGACTCAAATGGGAAATATATAGAAGAAAAAAAACTTTTTCCCAAACACAGTGTGTCTAAACTCTGGTGTCCAAACACCCAGCGCGCCCTAGACCTTCTGTCTGAGGACAAACTATGCTCACCTAGCCACATAATAATACACACAGGCACAAACGACCTGAGAGCACAGCAGGAAAGGGTGGCCACAGCACTGAAGGGAGTGATCGAAAAAGCTTCTTCTACTTTCCCCAACGCACAAGTGGTTATCTCCACCCTGCTACCACGAAAAGACTTCCACCCTGCTACAATACAGCGGGTAAACGCAAGCATCTCCCGTGACTGTGCCTCAAAACCAAATGTTTTTCTGGCCCACCACTCCACCCTGGACTTGAACAGCCTCTATGACCAGGTCCACCTCTACAAGGCAGCAGTGCCCACCTTTGCCCGGACTCTAAAGGACATCGCTCTCAAACGCAGCCCCAACACTTCACACAGGAGCAACAGATCAATAGACACCCCACCAAGACCAGCGAGACACCCTCCAAGACCCCCCCCTGGACCTACACACCCCCCCCACATCAACCATGCCCACACCCAATTTAGGCCCCCTCAGATCAGACCTATGCCACTCCTGCCCACCCCATGCACCCCACCCCCGCAAAGAGGGCATCAACATGGAAGTCACACATACGCCCAGGTAGTGAGCGGGCAAACAGGCCCAACCCCCACTCTTACACTCGCCCAAGCCAACGGCATGTACCAGATGCTCAGCAGGCTCTGCTCACACTTACTGGCCTGAGGCCAAACCACACGGCCAACAACATTGGACACTTTATGGAACAAAAAGCCTTCACTATATCATCCTGGAATATCCAAGGCCTGAGGTCATCTGCCTTTGGCCTAAAGAGCAGGAACCCGGACTTCACCAAAGAAATCGGTAATGCAGACATTGTCATCCTGCAAGAAACCTGGTACAGAGGAGACGGACCCACTGGTTGCCCTCTAGGTTACAGAGAACTGGTAGTCCCATCCACCAAACTACCAGGTGTGAAACAGGGAAGGGACTCAGGGGGAATGCTAATTTGGTATAGAGCAGACCTAACTCACTCCATTAAACTAATCAAAACAGGAACATTTTACATTTGGCTAGAAATTCAAAAGGAAATTATCTTAACAGAGAAAAATGTCCTCCTGTGTGCTACCTATATCCCCCCACTAGAATCCCCATACTTTAATGAAGACAGCTTCTCCATCCTGAATGAGGAAATCAATCATTTCCAGGCCCAGGGACATGTATTAGTCTGTGGCGACCTAAATGCCAGAACTGGACAAGAACCTGACACCCTCAGCACACAGGGGGACAAACACCTACCTGGAGGTGACAGCATTCCCTCCCCCATATGCCCCCCTAGGCACAACTATGACAACATAACCAACAAAAACGGGTCACAACTCCTGCAGCTCTGTCGCACGCTGGGTATGTACATAGTCAATGGTAGGCTTCGAGGGGACTCCTATGGTAGGTTCACCTATAGCTCATCTCTTGGCAGTAGCACTGTAGACTACTTTATCACTGACCTCAACCCAGAGTCTCTCAGAGCGTTCACAGTCAGCCCACTGACACCCCTATCAGACCACAGCAAAATCACAGTCTACTTGAACAGAGCAATACTCAATCACGAGGCATCAAAGCCAAAGGAACTGAGTAACATTAAGAAATACTATAGATGGAAGGAATGCAGTTTGGAAATCTACCAAAAAACAATTAGACAACAGCAAATTCAATCCCTTTTAGACAACTTCCTGGGTAAAACGTTCCACTGCAATAGTGAAGGTGTAAACTTGGCAGTAGAAAATCTTAACAGTATATTTGACCTCTCAGCTTCCCTATCAAACCTAAAAATCTCAAATAGAAAACCGAAGAAAATGAACAACAATGACAAATGGTTTGATGACGAATGCAAAAATCTAAGAAATAAATTGAGAAACCTGTCCAACCAAAAACATAGAGACCCGGAAAACCTGAGTCTACGCCTTCACTATGGTGAATCACTAAAACAATACAGAAATACACTACGGAAAAAGAAGGAACAGCACGTCAGAAATCAGCTCAAGGTAATTGAAGAATCCATAGACTCTAACCACTTCTGGGAAAATTGGAAAACACTAAACAAACAACAACACGAAGAATTATCTATCCAAAATGGAGATGTATGGGTAAACCACTTCTCCAATCTTTTTGGCTCTATAACAAAGAATAAAGAGCAAAAACATATACATGATCAAATACAAATCCTTGAATCAACTATTAAAGACTACCAGAACCCACTGGATTCTCCAATTACCTTGAACGAGTTACAGGACAAAATAAAAACCCTCCAACCCAAAAAGGCCTGTGGTGTTGATGGTATCCTTAATGAAATGATCAAATATACAGACAACAAATTCCAATTGGCTATACTAAAACTCTTTAACATCGTCCTTAGCTCTGGCATCTTCCCTAATATTTGGAACCAAGGACTGATCACCCCAATCCACAAAAGTGGAGACAAATTTGACCCCAATAACTACCGTGGAATATGCGTCAACAGTAACCTTGGGAAAATACTCTGCATTATCATTAACAGCAGACTCGTACATTTCCTCAATGAAAACAATGTACTGAGCAAATGTCAAATTGGCTTTTTACCAAATTACCGTACAACAGACCATGTATTCACCCTACACACCCTAATTGACAACCAAACAAACCAAAACAAAGGCAAAGTCTTCTCATGCTTTGTTGATTTCAAAAAAGCCTTCGACTCAATTTGGCATGAGGGTCTGCTATACAAATTGATGGAAAGTGGTGTTGGGGGAAAAACATACGACATTATAAAATCCATGTACACAAACAACAAGTGTGCGGTTAAAATTGGCAAAAAACACACACATTTCTTCACACAGGGTCGTGGGGTGAGACAGGGATGCAGCTTAAGCCCCACCCTCTTCAACATATATATCAACGAATTGGCGAGGGCATTAGAACAGTCTGCAGCACCTGGCCTCACCCTACTAGAATCCGAAGTCAAATGTCTACTGTTTGCTGATGATCTGGTGCTTCTGTCACCAACCAAGGAGGGCCTACAGCAGCACCTAGATCTTCTGCACAGATTCTGTCAGACCTGGGCCCTGACAGTAAATCTCAGTAAGACCAAAATAATGGTGTTCCAAAAAAGGTCCAGTCGCCAGGACCACAAATTCCATCTAGACACCGTTGCCCTAGAGCACACAAAAAACTATACATACCTCGGCCTAAACCTCAGCACCACAGGTAACTTCCACAAAGCTGTGAACGATCTGAGAGACAAGGCAAGAAGGGCATTCTATGCCATCAAAAGGAACATAAATTTCAACATACCAATTAGGATCTGGCTAAAAATACTTGAATCAGTCATAGAGCCCATTGCCCTTTATGGTTGTGAGGTCTGGGGTCCGCTCACCAACCAAGATTTCACAAAATGGGACAAACACCAAATTGAGACTCTGCATGCAGAATTCTGCAAAAATATCCTCCGTGTACAACGTAGAACACCAAATAATGCATGCAGAGCAGAATTAGGCCGATACCCACTAATTATCAAAATCCAGAAAAGAGCCGTTAAATTCTACAACCACCTAAAAGGAAGCGATTCCCAAACCTTCCATAACAAAGCAATCACCTACAGAGAGATGAACCTGGAGAAGAGTCCCCTAAGCAAGCTGGTCCTGGGGCTCTGTTCACAAACACACCCCACAGAGCCCCAGGACAACAGCACAATTAGACCCAACCAAATCATGAGAAAACAAAAAGATAATTACTTGACACATTGGAAAGAATTAACAAACAAACAGAGCAAACTAGAATGCTATTTGGCCCTAAACAGAGAGTACACAGTGGCAGAATACCTGACCACTGTGACTGACCCAAACTTAAGGAAAGCTTTGACTATGTACAGACTCAGTGAGCATAGCCTTGCTATTGAGAAAGGCCGCCGTAGGCAGACATGGCTCTCAAGAGAAGACAGGCTATGTGCTCACTGCCCACAAAATGAGGTGGAAACTGAGCTGCACTTCCTAACCTCCTGCCCAATGTATGACCATATTAGAGACACATATTTCCCTCAGATCACACAGATCCACAAAGAATTCGAAAACAAATCCAATTTTGATAAACTCCCATATCTACTGGGTGAAATTCCACAGTGTGCCATCACAGCAGCAAGATTTGTGACCTGTTGCCACAAGAAAAGGGCAACCAGTGAAGAACAAACACCATTGTAAATACAACCCATATTTATGTTTATTTATTTTAACTTGTGTGCTTTAACCATTTATACATTGCTACAACACTGTATATATATAATATGACATTTGTAATGTCTTTATTGCTTTGAAACTTCTGTATGTGTAATGTTTACTGTTAATTTTTATTGTTTATTTCACTTTTGTATATTATCTACCTCACTTGCTTTGGCAATGTTAACACATGTTTCCCATGCCAATAAAGCCCCTTGAATTGAATTGAATTGAATTGAATAGAGAGAGAGAGAGAGAGAGAGAGAGAGAGAGAGAGAGAGAGAGAGAGAGAGAGAGAGAGAGAGAGAGAGAGAGAGAGAGAGAGAGAGAGAGAGAGAGAGAGAGAGAGAGAGAGAGAGAGAGAGAGAGAGAGAGAGAGAGAGAGAGAGAGAGAGATCTCAGAATGCCAGCAGCCCAGTGGATCTGAAAAATGTACTCACAACTCCGTTCCCATCAAGTTGTCATAGTAACACCTAACTCAAGGCTATGGTAATGTGAAACAGGACAGCGATTTCCTGGGAACTGGAGAGGTGAGAACATCGCTCTCACTTTTTCAGGCTACAGCATTGCAGTGAAAGTGACTGGGGGGAATTGTCATTAAGACACACCAATGTCAACATCACACTCTCCCTGTCTTGAGTGCATATTACATATTCAGAACGGCATATGGTGAAAGATTCAACTGTGCATTTTACCATAATGAAAATGCAGAATGGGATATAAATCTTGCTTGACATTTACAGCGGAACTACAGTTTGTCTTCTGAGCTACGGTTCGTAAATAATGTGACCTTTTTGGACGTTCTTTTTAAAAGGTTGTTCAAATTTGACTCGCTCAGCAGCATTTTGTGTGTTCAGAGGCAATGCAAATTTCAGGGATCTGTAACTCCTGAGAGCAAGGGGGACTTTCCAAGGAGCAAGCTAAATTCTTAGTCGTAAAATATTTTTGGGTTGTTGTGTACTCTAACATCAATAATTTAAGTTAAATGCTATTTTACAACCAGAAAGCATGGCTTAGAGCAAAATGGTGACTATATTGGAAGAAATGGCTAATAGCTGAGATATAATGAAGCAAACTGTGATGCAAAATTGATGTCTATTTATACCAAAAACTTAGTCTTTGCTAAATCAAAGTACTCAGCTAAACGTTAACAAAAGCGCAATTTTTTTGTCTAGTAACTTCTCTTTCCAAGATGTTGAGTTTTGTGAATTAAACATGGAGGAGTGGATTTAGGCACTGCAACAGCGATTTCCTTATTGGAAGAGCTGGTGCAGAAAAACAGTCTGTCCTCAAACAACTCAAGGATCCAGAGAGGCAGATATATAGTTTCCACCACCACACTGAAGTCTCACCTTCTCCAGGGATAGAATCTGTTGCCTCTGCCTGTCGTCTAGTGCGTGGGTCTTGTTCTGGAGGGCCCCGCGTTCCTCCTCTAGACGGATCACCTTGTCCTTCAGACGAGACTTCTCAGACTCCAGGTCCCGGATGGCTGCCTCGTGGGTCATCTGAGTGGCCTGCAGGCTGCCAATGTGACCTGGCAAGGAGGGAGATGGAGAGAGAGAGAGAATGAGAAACAGTCCAGCCAGACATTGTTATTATACTGGACAAAAATATAGACGCAACATGCAACAATTTCAAAGATTTCACTGAGTTACAGTTCATATGAGTCAAATGAAATGATTTTTTTAGGCCCTAATATATGGATTTCTCATGACTAGGAATATATTCTAGGAATATATTCATATCCTTTATCCCTTTACACTTGTGTGTATAAGGTAGTAGTTGTGGAATTGTTAGGTTAGATTACTTGTTGGTTATTACTGCATTGTCGGAACTAGAAGCACAAGCATTTCGCTACACTCGCATTAACATCTGCTAACCATGTGTATGTGACAAATACAATTTGATTTGATTTGATAGATATGCATCTGTTGGTCACAGATACCTTTAAAAAAAAAATGGGCCTCACAATGGGCCTCAGGATCTCGTCACGGTAATTTTGTGCATTCAAATTGCCATCGATAAAATGTAATTGTGTTTCGTTGTCCGTAGCTTATGCCTGCCCATACCATAACCCCACCAACACCATGGGGCACTCTGTTCACAACGGTGACATCAGCAAACCGCTCGCCCACACAACGCCATACACATGGTCTGCGGTTGTGAGGCAGGTTGGATGTCCTGCCAAATTCTCAAAACAACATCGGAGGCAGCTTATGGTAGAGAAATGAACATTCAATTCTCTGGTCACAGCTCTGGTGGACATTTCTGCAGTCAGTATGCCAATTGAACGTCTGTGGCATTGTGTTGTGTAACAAAACTGCACATTTTAGAGTGGCCTTTTATTGTCCCCAACTGTTTAATCAGATTCTTGATATATCACACCTGTCAGGTGGAAGGTTACCTGGGAAAAGGAGAAATGCTCACTAACAGCACAACAGGGATGCAAACATAGCCCAATCTCCTGTCAACAGGTATGCTAGCTGGAGCTGGAGCTACCTACTTCCAGAGTGAATAAAACACCTCTGTGGGTTCTCGTTTATTCTACCATCCATGGGCAATGTATCATAACAGTAGAAGAAAGAGAGCCGCATGACAGATAATAATTATTGTGAATAGACAGACGGAAGCCTACATAGGTTTCCTGTGCACCTGTTTAATTTCAGAGGGGCATAAAACCAAAGATACTTTTTTTTATTTTCTGAAAAGAACAGATGCAAGCTTGTGCAAAGGCTGCACATTTTTATTTTACTTATTTAATTATATTATTTTATATTTATATTATGTTTATATATATATTTGTACATTTTCGTGATATCCAAATCAAATCAAATCAAATGTTATTAGACACATGCGCCGAATACAACAGGTGTACAGTGAAATGCTTACTTACGAGCCCCTAACCAACAATGCAGTTAAAAAAATACAGATAGAATAAGAAATAAAAGCAACAAGTAATTAAAGAGCAGCAGTAAAATAACAATAGCGAGACTAAAAGAGGGGGGGGGGCAATGCAAATAGTCTGGGTAGTCATTTGATTAGGTGTTCAGGAGTCTTATGTCTTGGGGTAGAAGCTGTTTAGAAGCCTCTTGGACCCAGACTTGGCGCTCCGGTCCTGCTTGCCGTGCGGTAGTAGAGAGAACAGTCTATGACTTGGGTGGCTGGAGTCTTTGACAATTTTTAGGGCCTTCCTCTGACACCGACTGGTATAGAGGTCCTATAGACACCGACTGGTATAGAGGACTGGTATGTACTGGGCTGTATGCACTACCCTCTGTAGTGCCTTGCGGTCGGAGGCCGAGCAGTTGCCATACCAGGCAGTGATGCAACCAGTCAGGAGGCTCTCGATGGTGCAGCAGTAGAACCTTTTGAGGATCTGAGGACCCATGCCAAATCTTTTCAGTCTCCTGAGGGGAAATAGGTTTTGTCATTGCCCTCTTCATGACTGTCTTGGTGTGATTGGACCATGTTAGTCTGTTGGTGATGTGGACACCAAGGAACTTGAAGCTCTCAACCTACTCCACTGCAGACCCGTCGATGAGAATGGGGGCGTGCTCGGTCCTCTTTTTCCTGTAATCCACAATTAATCTCCTTTGTCTTGATCACGTTGAGGGAGAGGTTGTTGTCCTGGCACCACACAGCCAGGCCTCTGATTTCCTCCCTATAGGCTGTCTCGTCGTTGTCGGTGATCAGGCCTACCACTGTTGTGTTATTGGCAAACTTAATGATGGTGTTGGAATCGTGCCTGGCCATGCAGTCATGAGTGAACAGGGAGTACAGGAGGGGACTGAGCACGCACCCCTGAGTTGAGGATCAGCGTGGCAGATGTGTTGTTATCTACCCTTACCACCTGGGGGGCGGCCCGTCAGGAAGTCCAGGATCCAGTTGCAGAGGGAGGTGTTTAGTCCCAGGGTCCTTAGCTTATTGATGAGCTTTGAGGGTACTATGGTGTTGAACGCTGAGCTGTAGTCAATGAATAGCATTCTCACATAGGTGTTCCTTTTGTCCAGGTGAGAAAGGGCAGTGTGGAGTGCAATAGAGGTGCATCATCTGTGGATCTGTTGGGGCGGTATGCAAATTGGAGTGGGTCTAGGGTTCCTGGGATAATGGTGTTGTTGTGAGCCATGACCAGCATTTCGAAGCACTTCGTGGCTACAGACGTGAGTGCTACGGGTCAGTAGACGTTTAGGCAGGTTACCTTAATGTTCTTGGGCACAGGCACTATGGTGGTCTGCTTAAAACATGTTGGTATTACAGACTCGGACAGGGAGAGGTTGAAAATGTCAGTGAAGACACTTGCCAGTTGGTCAGTGCATGTTTGCAGTACACGTCCTGGTAATCCGTCTGGCCTGGTGGCCTTGTGAATGTTGACCTGTTTAAAGGTCTTACTCACATCGGCTTCGGAGAGCGTGATCGCACAGTCTTCCAGAACAGCTGGTGCTCTCATGCATGTTTCAGTGTTATTTGCCTCGAAGCGAGCATAGAAGTAGTTTAGCTCGTCTGGTAGGCTCGTAGCACTGGGCAGCTCTCGGCTGTGCTTCCCTTTGTAGTCTGTAATGGTTTGCAAGCCCCACCACATCCAATGAGCGTCAGAGCCGGTGTAGTACGATTCAATCTTAGTCCTGTATTGAAACTTTGCCTGTTTGATGGTTCGTCGGAGGGCATAGCGGGATTTCTTATAAGCTTCCAGGTTAGAGTCCCGCTCCTTGAAAGCGGCAGCTCTAGCCTTGAGCTCAGTGCGGATGTTGCCTGTAATCCACGGCTTCTGGTTGGGGTATGTACGTACGGTCACTGTGGGGACGACGTCGTCGATGCACTTATTGATGAAGCCAATGACTGATGTGGTGTACTCCTCAATGCCATCGGAGGAATCCCGGAACATATTCCAGTCTGTGCTAGCAAAACAGTCCTGTAGCTTAGCATCTGCTTCATCTGACCACTTTTATATTGATCTAGTCACTGGTGCTTCCTGCTTTCATTTTTGCCTCTAAGCAGGAATCAGGAGGATAAAATTATGGTCAGATTTGCCAAATGGAGGGCGAGGGAGAGCTTTGTATGCATCTCTGTGTGTGGAGTAAAGGTGGTCCAGAGTTTTTTTCCCCCTCTTGTTGCACATTTAACATGCTGATAGAAATTTGGTAAAACGGATTTAAGTGTCCCTGCATTAAAGTCCCCAGCTACCGCCTCTGGGTTAACGTTTTCTTGTTTGCTTATGGCAGAATACAGCTCATTCAATGCTGTCTTAGTGCCAGCCTCTGACTGTGGTGGTACGTAAACAGCTACGAAAAATAGTTTATCATGAGATACTCTACCTCAGGCGAGCAATTGCTCGAGACTTCCTTAGATATCGTGCAGCAGCTGTTATTTACAAAAATACATATTACACGTAGTTACAGTCTTGTACCATCGCTGCAACTCCCGCACTGTTTCAGCTCGCTTAACCCGGAAGCCAGCCACACCAATGTGTCGGAGGAAACACCATACTGTACACCTGGTGACCGTGTCAGCGTGCATGCGCCCGGCCCACCACAGGAGTCGCTAGAGCGCGATGGGACAAGGACATCCCGGCCCGGCCAAACCCTCTTCTAACCCGGACGACGCTGGGCAAACTGTGCGCCGCCTCATGGGTCTCCCGGTCGCGGCCGGCTGTGACACAGCCCGGGATCGAACCCGGATCTGTAGTGCCTTAGACCGCTGCGCCACTCGGGAGGCAAAGGCTGGTCAATTTGAACCAACATTATTTCACATTATTTCATGACTTGCTGAGATACTGATACTTCAATATTGGTGGGAATCATGTAGGACCAAGAGTGCAGTAGGCCACTATTCACTTGTGTTTTTCAGGTAGTGTAGTACTGTGGGTTGTAACAGAGAGAGGATGAAGGAGGAGAAGAGGATGCATAGGAAAAGAAAAGAGAAAGAGGAGGGAGAAAGTGCAGTACGGTGTAAACTGCCAATAACAGAGGGAGGAGGGGGTAAAGAGAGACGAGGGGAAGAGAAGGAGAGTGCAGCGTTTACCGCTAGGTTAAGAACCTTAATAGAGAGGAGGTGGGGAGGAGGGTGGCATGCTAACTCACTGGCTTTGAGGAGGATCTCTGTGGCCTGCTGCTGCACACGATCTCTGGTGGCCTCCAGCTCGCACTCGGCTTCCTTCTGTCGGATCTCCACGATCTCGGCATCCTGCGTCACCTCGTCCAGCTGTTTGCTCAAGTCCTGGAGCACAGACACAGAGCACAGGTTAGCCTACACTACCGAGGCACAGACACACCTACTGTAGCACAGGGCCAAGTCACTGTGTTCATTCACTCTCCCTAAACAATGAAACAGTATATATGACTCACTCACTCATACTCTCTAATTATCACTTAACGTTCTCTCTTTGTTTCTCCTTCTCTCTTATCACCATCACTCTCTTATTTAATTCCTGCATTTTCACTCTCTGTAGAGATGTAGAGAGAATAACCACTTTCATTCTTAATTGGACAGCGTTTACAGCATAGTGCATGTTGTCTACTGCTCTCAAGGACTGTTACTTAAGAAATAATACATCGGATTGGCCATGAAATAGACACTTAGCTTTACATTTCCCATGGGAATAAAGCCCATCTGCAAGTGGTGTTCTAATAAATATCTTGACTATTTTCTTTTTTTTTTTATCTGAAAAATCTGTATGGAGGAGTTGATGTCCTTTAAATTAATAGATTAAGGGACTACATTTCCTCAAGCAAGAATCTATTTCACTAACGGAATATCTGGGTGTTAACCACAGAAGTCTTGCCCAAAATCTATTTGATGATAAGATGGAGTATCTTAAGAGACAACTGTAGAGTACTTTTACAGCCCGGCTTTCTTTCTCCAAATTGTCTGCCATTCACTAGGCCTAAATTACGTCTGCATTCTTTGTAGAGGGACACAACATGTAGCTACAGTAAAATAAACATCTGGAAGTGAGTGAAACAGGGGATGCAATTTGATTGTCTAGTATGGTGTGATTTCCTATTCTGATTGGTCCGTAGGGTGTGATTTCCCTGATGAGCAGGTGCAGGTGTGTGTAATGAGCTGTTTAGGGAGAGAGGACATGCTTTAATCGCTCTCTCAGTTTGTTTTGTTTCTCTTAATGAAAAATCCAATTGTGGTGGCATGGCTGATATCATCGTGTCACACCTGCCTTCCTGGTAAGCAGTAGGCACCCATCTCATACTAAACTGACTGGATGGGCTCCTGGGAGCTATCCATATAACACAGTCTGATAAATTAGCTAGCTAACAAAGACCCACCAATACATGTTACGGGGACTAGGTCTTTGGTTTACTGAAAGGGAATATCTTTAGTAACCAGTATTATTAAATTACAATTAAATCATACTGGGATTTTCAGGATTATCACTCAGGTAATTGCCCAAAAAAAGGAAACACTTCCTGAATGAATTAAGCAATTCAAATCCCATCATGCTTAGGGTCAAGTATAGAAAGTTGCCCATTATTTTGGCTACCATGGCTAGAAGAGATCTCAGTGACTTTGAAAGAGGGGTTTCAAAGGTAGTTTAAAGAGCGTGTGTGTCTCAGTCAACAGAGCTCAACTTAACTGAATACTTATAGGACATTCTGGTGCGGCGCCTGAGATAGCGTTTTCCACCACCCACAAGAAAACACCAAATGATGGAATTTCTTGTGGAAGAATGGAGTCGAATCCCTCCAACAGAGTTCCAGACACTTGTAGAATCTATGCCAAGGGGCATTGAATCTGTTCATGTTGGCCCAACGCCCTATAAAGGCACTATGTTGGCATTTCCTTTATTTTGGCAGTTACCTGTATTAAATGCTTTCTGGGCTAAACGAAAGATTACTGTAATAATACAACATCAACGCTAGCTACATATCTTCTACTATGAAGTGGACATGTGTATCTTTTTAAGACTAATAGCTTTGGGGCCTTTCATTGGGACATTTAAGCCACCGAGGGGTATCTCCACAGCCTATCTTACCTTGGTGTTGCTCTCGGCTGCAGTGAGCGAGGCCTGCAACTTGTGGGACTTCTCCCTGTGTTCCCGGGCCTCCTCCTGCACCCTCTGCAGCTCAGAGCGCAGCTTCCCCAGGGTCTTCTGCAGCGCTGCCTCCTGCATGTGGAACTCCCTCCGCAGCTCCGCCTCAGTCTTCTTCCAGGCCTGCAGGTTGTCTGCGGTGAGCTGCTGCGTACGCTTCATGGCCTCCAGTTCGCGCTCGTAGAAGGCCTGGGCCTTGTTGAGCTTGGCCTCATACTCCTCCACCAGCCTCTTCTTGTCCCCCTTCACTTCCTCCACGCGCTCCGACAGGGACTCCACCTCAGCCTTGTGCAGCTGGCCCAGTTTCTCCTGGTCCTTGCTGTGGTTCTGGTTCTGGCTCTGGTGGCTGCGGAGCAGCTCCGACACCTCCTGCCGATGGTTGGCCTTCAGCTCCTCCACCGCCAGCTTCTTCTCCTGCTCAAACTGGGCCTGCGCCGTGCCGAAGAAGCGCAGTTTCTCCTCGAACGAGCGCCGCATCTCCTCCACCTCGCGGGACATGGTGACAACACGCTGTGTGTGCTGAGCCTCGGTGCACAGCTGCATGTCCTCCACGCGCTGCCGGTAGGTCTCGAACTCGGCGAGGGCCTGGCGCTTCATGCGCTCATGCAGCTCCATGGACTCCTCCATTGACTGGATGCGCTGCTTCAGGTCCATCTCGTCACTGATCTTGCCCTTGTACTGCATGATCTTCTCCCGCGTCTCCGACAGGATCTGCTGCACCTCCTCCTCGTGCGCCTCCTTCAGTATCTGGATGGCCGCCTCGTGCTCGTCGTTCTTGGTGTTGAGGGCGTAGATTACCTGGGGAGGCGGGAAGAAAATTAGAATGGGAGACAGGATAGAACAAACGCATATCCAATGGCTTTGAACGGGTGCTGGAGATCAAAGTAAATGTCCCTCAGCAAAAAACCTGTATGGTGACATGTTAGCAGTCTTCTCCGGTTCAGGCGATAAAAGTAGCCTTAATGTACATCAGCAAGAAAGTTCAAACTTTGTATGATGATATGATAGCACTGTCCTGAAAATAAAAGGTTTATCATGACATTAACTGTCTGACTACAGTCATAAAACACTTATGAGACGCATGATTGACAGTTGAGTGACTGGCTGACCTTTACTCCCCCAAAATGACTTCCAACTGAAAGCCCGGATAATCTGACTACAAAGTGATTTTGGGAGAAAATGAGTTTTACATTTACAGTCTAAGAGCCATGAGAAATGTCCCCTAATCTAATCCTCCCCCTACTGATCCAGGGTGTTTGCTCCGGGCTGCTGCCCTACGGAATAATGCTATTTGTTTTCTCACCAGATACACACATCCAATAATACATCATGCTGAACAGTTGAATACTTTTGATAATCCTTGTTTACTTAGTACAAAAGCCTGTCATCACAATAAGAGAAAAGAAACGAAAAATAAAAAGCCCTTTTCTGAGAATTATATCTATATTTTGTACACCAGGGTGAAAACAGGGGAAGGACAGTGACGTTCTTAAATGTGTTGCCAACGTGCCAGTGTTTTTGATATGCAAAACTCTTTATAATATGTTTAAACAGACTTCTTTTGTTATCACCCTTAAGATTGTCTGTTACGGCTCTTCATCAAATGATAGTAAATGCAACACATTGCACCCAACCAGGTAGGACAACATTTTTATCAAAGGTTTATTCAAGAAAATACAAAACCACCAGGGATTCCTGGCTTCCTATTGTAACCTCCCCTGCAATCCTTCAATCACATTCTCGTGTCTCAAAGAAGATAAGAGGCCTATGCAGCAGTATCTCAGCTCAATACCCATTAGAGACCTTAGGCCTAATCATATCCATCCTTTAGATAACATAATAATGTCCTTGTTGAAATGCATTTTAGGGGAATGAAAGGACCCCAGCTTGTGAAGTTTCTCACAAGCGATGAGGGGCTGAGTCGGAATTCATTTCCATAATTGTTTTGACAAATGATTAGGGGAGAAAGCTAAAAGTTCTGTGCCTATCTGTTGTTAGTGCGGCAATCTAGCCAGCCACATGTGGAGAGAGAGAGAGAGAGAGAGAGAGAGAGGTCTGTGGTCCCATGGTCTCAGCAGGTGAGATGGCTTTGGCAGAGAACCGTGATGTGGTGTCATCATTCCATAATGGATTCTCCCCTCCATTTGACCTGAGAGGAACCCAGGACTACCTCCCATATAGCCTCCGTCCATTTTATCTCTCTCACGCAGCCAGGCACGGCTCAGCACCGTCAGCTCCTGCAGCACGGACCCTACAGCCATTTAGTAGAGCCAAGGGCTTTGGAATGAGCTTACTCAGCATTCTTCCAGGATTCTCTTCAAAAAAGAGAGCGAGAGATGAACTGACTTAGGCGTATGTGTTCTGCTTCAAATAGAACGCAAACGAAATGCACTGACAAGAGTGAAACAAATCAACGTCAAAGTTCTGCATCGATTGCAGACTCATCAAAGTATTGCTGCTGCCTGTCTTTTTCTTTATCACGATTCTAGCCGTTTCCCAAAACCCATATCCTCCTTCTTTAATTAAAAGGCTACCCTCTGCTCCCGAACCATTTGGTTAGGCTCCATGTGTTATTACCATCATCCATCCCCACCTCCCCAGGTGAGATCAATGTGTGGTTCTGCTGGCTGAGATGTTGTCATAATGACAGTGACTGGGCTAATGAATAAGACAGCACTTAAAGAGCACAGAGCAGTACAAAATAGATTTTTGTACGACGCATTGTGAACGCTGAATCTGTGATTGCAGATGGATGCATTCATCACTGACGGATGAACCCAATATAACACTGGCTGCTTAGTAGTCAGCCTGAAACATGAGCTGAAAGCCCCAAGAGTGGGCCTAGACCTACTTACCGCTAGCTACGAATGTGTTCGCTAACTGTCTCAATCTTAACACTAAGCTCCAATAATTGCTTAAAGGTGAGCCTTATTCATGTTCCCAGAACGGTTTGAGGATGCTGAAGACTGAGAAGAAAGGGTAATCTCTTAGATCACAAAAGGCAAAGACATCTCAAGGCAACACTGGAGGCTCTGGGTTAAGTTTCCAGAGCGAACTACTCAGCATTGCCCATCTCACATACTCTGGAATACAGAATTATGATACACAAAGGAGTATGGATCTGAATTATTGCCATAAATGAATGATGACCAGTAATCCCAGGTAGCAAGATGTCGATATGGAAGTGAACAGCGGGTGTCAAACTCAAAGCCCCCTAGTTGTGGATGTTAATCTTTGGGCTGAAGCCAGCATGTTCGGCACATAAAGAGGCATCCCTCTAGTGGTGTGGGGGCTGTGCTTTGGCAAAGTGGGTGGGGTTATATCCTTCCTGTTTGGCCCTGTCCGGGGGTATCATCGGATGGGGCCACAGTGTCTCCTGACCCCTCCTGTCTCAGCCTCCAGTATTTATGCTGCAGTAGTTTCTGTGTCGGGGGGCTAAGGTCAGTTTGTTATATCTGGAGTACTTCTCCTGTCTTATCCGGTGTCCTGTGTGAATTTAAGTATGCTCTCTCTAATTCACTCTCTCTCTTTCTTTCTCTCTCTCGGAGGACCTGAGCCCTAGGACCATGCCTCAGGACTACCCGGCATGATGACTCCTTGCTGTCCCCAGTCCACCTGGCCGTGCTGTTGCTCCAGTTTCAACTGTTCTGCCTGCGGCTCTGTAACCCTGACCTGTTCACCGGATGTGCTACCTGTCCCAGACCTGCTGTTTTCAACTCTCTAGAGACAGCAGGAGCGGTAGAGATACTCTCAATGATCGGCTATGAAAAGCCAACTGACATTTACTCCTGAGGTGCTGACTTGTTGCACCCTCAACAACTACTGTGATTATTATTATTTGACCATGCTGGTCATTTATGAACATTTGAACATCTTGGCCATGTTCTGTTATAATCTCCACCCGGCACAGCCAGAAGAGGACTGGCCACCCCTCATAGCCTGGTTCCTCTCTAGGTTTCTTCCTAGGTTTTGGCCTTTCTAGGGAGTTTTTCCTAGTCACCGTGCTTCTCCACCTGCATTGCTTGCTGTTTGGGGTTTTAGGCTGGGTTTCTGTACAGCACTTTGAGATATCAGCTGATGTAAGAAGGGTTATATAAATAAATGTGATTTGATTTGATCATCTGCCCCAAAAAGGGAGGGCTCAGCTCAGGTCTGAGAAATCCAATGCTTCTCCTCCTCTAATGGCACTGGTGATTGAATCACTCCTACCGCCCAGTGCAGGGGTCATTACTAATGTCTGAACATCAGCAAATGAGACCTTGATGATAGCGATTATCAAAGGGTGGCTATTTGAAGAATCTCAAATATAAAACATATTTAGATTTGTTTAACACTTTTTTGGTTACTACTTCATTCCATGTGTTATTTCATAGTTTTGATGTCTTCACTATTATTCTACAATGCAGAAAATAGTAAAAATAAAGAAAAACTATTTTGACCGGTAGTGTATGTACGACAGGGTTTTCCATTTCCCGCCAATATCCAGCAACTTCGCACAACCATTGAAGAGTGGGGCAACATTCCACAGGCCACAATCAACAGCCTGAGCAAACCAAAGCAAAGGCGATGTGTCGCCATGCATGAGGCAAATGGTGGTCACCCCCAATACTGACTGTTTTTCTGATGCACGCCCCTACATTTTTCTTTATGGTATATTTGACCAACATATGCATATCTATATTCCCAGTCATGTGAAATCCCTAGATTTGGGCCTAATTTATTTATTTCAATTGACTGATTTCCTTATATGAACTGTAACTCCCTAAAATCTTTGAAATTGTTGCAGGTTGCATTTATATTTTTGTTCAGTGTAGCTTTGAGCGGTTATATCTCAAAGGACAGCCCTGCAGTGTGCCTGTCCGCCATCAATGCCTCGGTCATGTCATTGACTGTCTGTATCCTACTATAATAGGATGCAGTTGCAGCCAACATAAAAGCCAATCTTGCTCATGTGACTTTAGAATATTTCCAGTTTTGTAAACTTAATTCCTAACTTGTATTCACTATTCAGTATTAGTTGGACTAAGTCACGTACAAATATACCGCATCAACCACTTCAGAGGCTCCTTAAAGAAGTGAGATGCTGATTTGCAAAGCTACTGAATATGCATTAAGTGTGGAAATGGATTTAATGAAGTCGAAAGATAGTGCTAATTAGAGTCATTATAGGCACAGTTTTCACTAAACTGCAAGGTGCACCTAAAATCCAGGAGGTAATTAAGGCAGATAAGGGGGTAGCACAGGGCCAGCTCTGTAAACTGTTCTTTGTTTCATACAGAGGGAACACTGACTGGAACTTTGCTATGCTGAGCAGATTCTCCAGTAGTGTGACACCAAAATTCCCCCACTGCAGCATTTACATGGCCTGATTGTGAATAAGTTTCTTTTAAAAGCCTGACTTAGCAATACATAATATAAATCAAATCAAATCAAATCAAATCAATGCTGCAGTAGTTTATGTGTCGGGGGGCTCGGGTCAGTCTGTTATATCTGGAGTACTTCTCCTGTCTTATCCGGTGTCCTGTTTTAAAAGCCTGACTTAGCAATACATAATATATTATTTTTCTCCAAGGTCATATTAAATGGAAGTGTTTGGCGTACCTTAAAGGTTGCTCAAATCGAATAGTTAGCCTAATTTCAGTTTATGTGACAAAACAAGCAGTGTAGAGAATCTGACAATTAATCTTAATGGTTGTACAGTCTTCTCAAATAAAACTGTGAAGGACCTCGGCGTTACTCTGGACCCTGATCTCTCTTTTGACAAACATATCAAGACTGTTTCAAGGACAGCTTTTTTCCATCTACGTAACATTGCAAAAATCTGAAACTTTCTGTACAAAAATGATGCAGAAAAATTAATCCATGCTTTTGTTACTTCTAGGTTAAACTACTGCAATGCTCTACTTTCCGGCTACCCGGATAAAGCACTAAATAAACTTCAGTTAGTGCTAAATACGGCTGCTAGAATCCTGACTAGAACCCAACATTTTTATCATATTACTCCAGTGCTAGCCTCCCTACACTGACTTCCTGTTAAGGCAAGAGCTGATTTCAAGGTTTTACTGCAAACCTACAAAGCATTACATGGGCTTGCTCCTACCTATCTTTCCAATTTGGTCCTGCCGTACATACCTACACGTACGCTCCGGTCACAAGACGCAGGCCTCCTAATTGTCCCTAAAATTTCTAAGCAAACAGCTGGAGGCAGGGCTTTCTCATATAGAGCTCCATTTTTATGGAATGGTCTGCCTACCCATGTGAGAGACGCAGACTCAGTCTCAACCTTTAAGTCTTTACTGAAGACTCATCTCTTCAGTGTGTCATATGATTGAGTGTAGTCTGGCCCAGGAGTGTGAAGGTGAACGGAAAGGCTCTGGAGCAACGAACCGCCCTTGTTGTCTCTGCCTGGCCGGTTCCCCTCTCTCCACTAGGATTCTCTGCCTCTAACCCTATTACAGGGGCTGAGTCACTGGCTTACAGGTGCTCTTCCATGCCGTCCCTAGGAGGGGTGCGTCACTTGAGTGGGTTGAGTCACTGACGTGATCTTCCTGTCTGGGTTGGCGCCCCCCCCCCCCCCCCTTGGGTTGTGCCGTGGCGGAGATCTTTGTGGGCTATACTCGGCCTTGTCTCAGGATGGTAAGTTGGTGGTTGAAGGTATCCCTCTAGTGGTGTGGGGGCTGTGCTTTGGCAAAGTGGGTGGGGTTATATCCTGCCTGTTTGGCCCTGTCCGGGGGTATCATCGGATGGGGCCACAGTGTCTCCTGACCCCTCCTGTCTCAGCCTCCAGTATTTATGCTGCAGTAGTTTATGTGTCGGGGGGCTCGGGTCAGTCTGTTATATCTGGAGTACTTCTCCTGTCTTATCCGGTGTCCTGTGTGAATTTAAGTATGCTTTCTCTAATTCTCTCTTTCTCTCTTTCTTTCTTTCTCTCTCTCGGAGGACCTGAGCCCTAGGACCATGCCTCAGGACTACCCGGCATGATGACTCCTTGCTGTCCCCAGTCCACCTGGCCGTGCTGCTGCTCCAGTTTCAACTGTTCTGCCTGCGGCTATGTAACCCTGACCTGTTCACCGGATGTGCTACCTGTCCCAGACCTGCTGTTTTCAACTCTCTAGAGACAGCAGGAGCGGTAGAGATACTCTCAATGATCGGCTATGAAAAGCCAACTGACATTTACTCCTGAGGAGCTGACTTGTTGCACCCTCGACAACTACTGTGATTATTATTATTTGACCATGCTGGTCATTTATGAACATTTGAACATCTTGGCCATGTTCTGTTATAATCTCCACCCGGCACAGCCAGAAGAGGACTGCCCACCCCTCATAGCCTGGTTCCTCTCTATGTTTCTTCCTAGGTTTTGGTCTTTCTAGGGAGTTTTTCCTAGCCACCGTGCTTCTACACCTACATTGCTTGCTGTTTGGGGTTTTAGGCTGGGTTTCTGTACAGCACTTTGAGATATCAGCTGATGTAAGAAGGGCTATATAAATACATTTGATTTGATTTGAATCATTGTACCATCTAAACCGCTGTGAAATATATTTTCAATAACCAAAAATATTGTATTTTTAGCTGTTTGGTGTACAAAACCAAAAGTAAAAGATGCAAAAACAAAACTTAAGAGCGGGAAGCATAGAAATAGCACACATAGACTTGCTTTCAATTAGAATGACAGATCTATAACTCACATTTCTATGTGAATTTGGTCAGGTCACCCAAAAAGTTACATGTTGCAGCTTTAAGCCTCTCATAGACAGAAGATGAAGGTTTACGTACATAGGCAGTAGTAGCTTAACAGTCTTTACACAAGTCATTGTGTGATCTTATCTAAGGCAGGTTTGATTGGCTGTGGCCCTTTATTAAGTAATAGGTCGGCGTGTGAAGGGAGGCCTTCATGGGGTGCCTGCCATCTCTATCTAGAAGGGGGGCTGAGTATGAGAGTGGATGTATGAATGTTTATGTTCATCCTTCATTCTATACTGGTTCGTATCATAATCAGGGCTGTTACGGTGACCATATTACCGCCACACAATGGCGGTCACTAGTCATGACTGCAGTCAAATTCCACATGACCATTTAGTCACGGTAACTAGGCTTCTCCAAAACTGCGCTCAGATGCTTCTTTTGGTCATTAGTAGTCTACCAAACTTGCTAACTGCTAGTCACTAATGGCCTGGTACTCAGCACTCTTATTGTCCCTCTAATCACTCTGACATCAATGCAAATGTGATAAAAAATCGAATCAAACACTTCATGAGAGCCCATGAACTCATGTTGTAAAACATTTCATTGGGCTATGCAATTGCGTGAGAAAACAGAGTGATGGCCGCTAATAAAAAGATGAGTATCCCATTAGCTTTCTATAGGCTAGGCCTACTATATTTATTTCTCAACTTCCCTAATATTAAGCACATTGCTTCTCTTTACAACAGGAGTATAGCCTACCTGGCTGGCATGAAAATAAACCACAGGAAAAGCGTCCTCCATTCGCTATTCAAGTGCATAGGTTACATGTATTTTTCCCCCTACCCCTGTTCCGACAAGTGCATGATAACAGTCCACTCTAAATCAAAACTAATTTCACACATATATTATTTAGTATATGTAAAGACAAGAATAAATGAAGAATAGTCTGATGGGTGACAATATTATCACTTGTGAATGATGTATTATCACTTGTGAATGATGACCAGAGTTTGCAGTAAGACAAGAAACAGAGCAATACTTTTTTGTTGTTGTGACTTTTTCAAATCATAGTCGCACACCTCATGTAGCCTAAGCCTATATGTTTCAATAAGGTTTGTATCATAACTAATGTGGCCAAATAACTCCAAACGTAGCCTATTGGCCTAGGACCCATGGAACAGGGTTAGAGAGCACATAGCTTACAGACCCTAGTGAAAGGTGTGTTCTTATAAATCCAGTCATTGTGCAATCGCGTGTGAAAACAGAGTTTTGAATGGCAACTATTTATTTAAAAGAGGACCACAGCTTTCTCCTGTTGCTATATTTATTGCTCAATTCTTAAAATTAAGCACATAAATCCGTTTTACAACTGGTGTAGTCGAACTGGCCTAAATAGGCGGAACGTGAGTTTCAAGTTTGGGGGAGATCATTATATGGGTTTTCATATAAAGTTAACCAAGTCAGTAACCACACCCACATGAGCATAGATATTACGTCGGCGCCCTTTTCTCTGAAGTGTATAAAACCCACTCCTGACGAAATTCACATTCGACTAGAAAACATGTAGCTGATGCTTCATGTGAAATGGTTAAGAACTACAATAGGCCACGGAGACCATACCGCGGCCACGGAGACCGCGTAGGGTTGGCTACGCGGCTGGAAATGATTAAACTCTGAGACTATCGATCGCTACAGAATAAGCGAGAAATTCTAGACGTCAAATTACTAGTCTGCAGCTACAAATGACATAAACCTAGAACGAAAATACAGACAACAGCCGAAGCATCTATTCTTCCGAATGGTACTCTGAAGTATCCATTCTAACCACCGACAACCACGAAAGACATTGTGACTTCTGGGAGTTAACCAGAGATTCTGATGAACTCTACAGGACGATCGAGTATTCCAACAGAGAAGACAACAACGGCATACCGATGTAAATATATGCATTGCAATTATTCTCAAATGAGCGGCCATTCATGTGCAAAGGGTTAGCATTTCAATGATTATAATTATCCACTGTGTGTAGTGAATCCATTTTGTCTTTCCTGCTCTCTGTCCCCAACCCTTTCCTTTGTCTACCAAGCCGTCATATCTGCTTAGCCCACTAGGGACTTTTCTATCATTGTTAGTAACCAGTATCTACTGTTTGTTTGTTATGTATTTCTGTGATTAGTAAGTTAGTAAATAAATTATTAAGCCATTTTGTTGTGGCTAATGTTAGCTAAGCTAAGGGTTAAGGTTAGGGTTAGGTTTAGGGGTTAAGGTTAGGGAACATGCTGGCTAAGTAGTTAAAGGGTTAGGTTTAGGAGTTAGGTTAAATGGTTGGTAAAAGGTTGGGCTTGGGGAAAGGGTAAGCCAACATGCTAAGTAGTTGCAAGGTAGCTAATTAGCGAAAATGCTAGTTATCAATGATGAGATTCAAACACACAACCTTTGGGTTGCTAGACACCCACCCATCCTTCCCAACCAACCTCCCTTCTATCTCCCTCCTATCATTTCTGTCTTAAGTAACCTACGGTCTTTATCTGTGATTGAAATGCACTGTATACAAAATCGTTTATTGCACATGAAAAAATATATTTTTTCGTGTGCCTGTCACAAATTTCCAATAAGCAATTTGTGTCTATTTCACAATAATCTGTGATACTGGGTTGCTAATAATATAACTCAATCACTGTTCAAAAATAAAATGTTCAATGCATGGCTAAGTGGGTACAGTGTAGAGTAGGCCTACGCTATATCAGATACATTTATTTATTCTTTGCATGTAAAAAATGTGCCCTTTTATAAACACAGTTAATGCAATTCTACTACACTTTATTTATGACTGGAGCAGTGGCGATTTTAGCATGGAAATCTTAGTGGGGCAAAGTCCAAAAAATGTTTTTAGATGCATGCCAGCAAAGCCACTAAACAATACATGAATTGCACTATGATGGTAACAAACAGTGCCCACAAACTGTTAGGGCCTACACAAAGCTGTCCAACAGCAAGAGCTTTCTTTTCAGCACCATGGAGTGAATCCTTACCTCCACTCTGGTAGCAAAACAGTTCATTCAGCTTCATTTACTCCCTTTTTAAAAAACCTAGCTGATATGGGTGACTTACTCAAACAAATGTGGTTTCTACTGACATCTGAGATGTTCAAACTATGGCATAAGGGAATTATGAGCGGATAAGACGCAATCCGTAATTTGGTTAAGACATTAATGAGCGCGCTAAAACGGACATAGTCAATATAACTATTTGTTTAGCACTTTTGAAATGTACAGCAACAGAATTCAGAACACGGGCTGTTCTTACAGTATTCTCCCTGTACACCAAGTCAGAAACGTAGGATAAATAAAGGGGGCATGTAAGCAGACAATGAAAGCTTTTACAATATTTGATGAGAACATTTCTCTAAAACAGACTATAGGCTACATGTGCACCACCAAGTCAGAACAGTAGGCTAAGTTATGAGGGGGAAAGGGACCAAATTATTAGGGTGAGGCACATGAGCTACTAACAGCTTACTACACAACATACACTTAGTATTATTTTTTTAGCTACAGTCTGCATATCTCCCTGGCATATTACATAATTTATGCAGCAGCATACAATACATTTTTGGACTCACCTTGTTGTGCTGTAATCACTTGAACTGGGAGGTGGCGCAGCAGTCCTTGTGGGCAAATTTTGTCATCAAACTTTGTCACCAAAGTCTGGAATTCTCTGGTTTTATGGTGCTTTCAAGACAACTGGGAACTCAGAAAGGTTAAATCATGACGTCGGTGGTCTTCAGGTCAGAGGTCTAGAAAGAGGCCTGAGTTCCCGACTTGGAATTCCGAGTTGGATGATTGTTCAAAACTTATTTTACCAGTCGGAGCTAGTTTTTTTTCAGAGTTCCCAGTTGTCTTGAAATCACTGAAGTCTGAGATTTCCCAGTTCAGAGTTTCCAGTTGTTTTGAACGTGGCAGAAGTCATGCTGGATTGACAGTGTGGCCAATGTTTTCAACATTTTCTGGCCCATAGTGTTGCATATGAATATTTATCTTTTTAAGCTTGGCAAAGAGACCCTTAAACCCAGACTTGGACCATACACCCACTCCACTGAATAACAGGCTAGTGATTGCTTTGCAACGCTTGCAGTTAGCCACTGATTCCTTCCAAACCACTTGTTGTGTAATTTTTATCTCCAATGGCCGATGAGCACCGATACATTTTATCTATAATCTATTTTGAATGATTGTATTTATTTCTGTATAGACAGGAGTAGTCTAATTAGGCTATATAACTCTGGCTATTTCATTAAATTTACTTTAGGACAAGCTTAGCTTCCCCTATCCTTATGGATGTGCCACCTATGCTTGCATATTAAACATTTTACTGCATGTAACCTCCATTCATTCACTATTCGAGTGTAGGCTACGGATTACATGTTTTTTTTGTAAACCATTCTAATCCAAAATAATTCCACACATATATATTAGTAGCCTATATGTAAAGATCAGATTAAATTAAGAATAGGCTGATGGGTGAGAATATTATCAAGTGCTTGTCAAATTGTGAATGAGAGACTGATGAAGTGTGTGCAGCCTGCACAAACAACTAAGCAGAGCTCATCCCTTACAGTACATGCAACTTTTTTCAAATCATCATTAGAGTCCAATCATGCAGCCTTAGAATGTGTTAAAAATCAAAACATATAGCCTAACGTTTGTATCACAACTAAAATTGCATAAATAACTCTAAATTAAGCATATAGGAGGACATGTTTCTTTGTTAACCGGTCAACACAGAAGCCGCATGTGTGCACTCCCTCGGAAATCGTTTGGAGAAAATATCCTTTCTATTTTATTCAGCTATGTATTGTATTCTTCATACTATAAAATAATATAAAATAATGCCACGTAATTCTAAGCAAATCTTGTCTGCTAAACTAACTAGTGTAGCCCACAGCCACATGGCATAGCCAGATCAGGGCCTTGAAAAAAATGAAAATAATAATAATATTTAAAAAATACATTTAAAAGAATTAAAACATATGCACTCACTACTGTAAGTCGCTTTGGATAAGAGCGTCTGCTAAATTAATAAAATGTCAAATGTAAATAAGGACAACTCAGAGTATGCTATTCTGTTCTCCTGAAATAGACGACATTTTCTTCATATCATGTTTCTTTAGACCTGTCTAAAATAAATAATGGATTTAATGTCATGGTGTAGGCTATATTAAACAGATTTATTAGACTTTTTAAAATGAAGGCCTAGATGTTCCAAAGGTCTACATCAGTGGCTTGTAGGCTATGTGTGGAAGCAAGGAGATGCTAAATGTGTTTATGTTAATTAATGGTAAATTACCGTGAGACCGGCAGTTATTTGCTTGACAATCACCAGCTAACAACATTTTATGACCGCCACAGCCCTAATCATAATTATAATTATTATCATAGTTATTCTTAAGTATTTGTATGAATGGGAAACGTAATTCCATTATGTTGTGCAATCATTTGTTCTCCCTTTGTTCGCTCTCTCTCCTCCCTCTATTCCTGATCACAGGTGACCAGTGAGAATGTATATTGGAGTGCTATGGGGTGGGGCTTCAAGTCTTCTGGGTTCCGGGCCTGGGAGAACATGAGAGAAGGTGTCTCCACGAGTAGGTCTTCTTATTGCTACCCGTGTCATGTTTTAGTTATTTTCAGCCTGAGGGCCATGTATTTGTAATAAATATGCCTCAACTTTAGTATCAGACAATGTGGTCCTGCGATTCCTTTTCATAGATATAATCCAGGTTTCATAGATACATATAATGTACCATATGGTCTTCTTCTAATAGAAACTAGAGGCTCACACTCACTGATGCTGTTGTGTTGGTGTTCCTCTCTCTGTTCTGTTGCGTAACTGTATTGGTGCCTTCTTAATTATTGGGATGGATGGGTTTTTCACACCTTCACTAAAGTGATGAACGTTTCACACGGCTCTCTAATCAGCATTATTCATTTACAATCTTAGTCTAGCCTAATCACGATGCACTGCACTGTAGGCCGAGACTAGAAGTGTGGACTTTCCTATCAGTATTGCATGGAAATGTAGCCTTATTAATATTACATAACAAGACATTTGAATTACAGCTGGGACCAATGGCGAAGGTCACAGGAAGTGATGTTCTCCACTTGCCATCAGACAGGAATTGCACATGTTTATGGGTGGTGGAATGGTTGCCTGTAGTGAGTGGGCACAAAACAAATGAGTCATGCACCAATTTGTCTCCGATTCATCTAACTACCTTGAAAGCCTTACTGAATGAGATCTTACTCCAAAGCATCCAACTCCAAAGCACTCTCCTCCTTCAGAAATGTAATGGTTGATTAGGATCATTAAATCACATTCCTCTCATTTCAATATTGTAAAATAGCCACCCCCCCTCCCTCCCCCCAAACAGCATTGTCCGTTGTCCCTGAACAACATCTTCCTCAGATACTAAAGCCAAAGAAAGTAGAGGAGCCATGCCAACTTCTGGGATACCACCTGATAAATATCTAATACTGTATACTAGGCCACAGCACTGGGGGTGGTGAGAAAAGCCTCGATTGTTGTGGTTCCCCTCTTCCTTAGCAGGCCTTGACAGGTTAAGTCTATGCGTACCAGGGGGAATCCGTGCCTGCTGATGGAAGGCATGGTTTCCAGGCCCCTGATGTCACCCAACATGGGCAACAACCTCTGTATGGGATCAATAAGTATTTGCTGGGAAGGAACAGTATAAACATCATCTGACTGAGAATGGTTCTAGGGCTGGGGCCTACTACATCTTGCCAGCCACTCAATTTCGAGGAAATGTTATAGCGTTTCAATTCAGATAACTTGGCGTCCAAGTAGACACACAGACAGTATTGGTAAAAATATCAGTGTGTATGACTTGCTTTGTTCTACAGCTGTTTGCCAAAGAACTTGATGAGAACACTGACTGTGGCACTGCTGGAGCAGATGGAATATCAGTATGAAGGCTCATGTGTCTCCACACATGACTGGATGACACCTCAAACAACGCAAGAGGGCAACATGGATTAAAGATCTGGAAGTTTTTTAGACAATTTTTTAGAGGCACAAAAAGTGATGGCATTTCCCTGTGGGGTTTCGGAGCATCCTTTTCAGAGTGTATCGCAGCCAACTGCCATGGTTCATTTGTTGTGTGATCCATACAGGCTGATCAGCAGGGGAAGAAGAACCACTTCTGTTACTGTAGCCTCCTTTCTCCCCCTTATCCCAGGAACTAGGTAGAGACAAGAGAAAGGGCTGAGGGAATGGAGTACTGGAGCACTTTGATTGGCCTTGCACTCAGTTCTCCATCAGCACAGGGACTAAAGTTTCTAAAGCCCCGCCTTGGAAGTGGCAGTTGTAAGAGAGGGCTGAGGTGTGAAGCTTTCAGCCAGACTCGCAAGAAAAAAGAGACAACACTATTTAATAGGCTGCATCTCATGGAAAAGGCCAAATGCTCAGACGCTGTTATGCTGATGAATGAGGACCCAAAAGCGACGTAATAGTAACAGAGTCTTTATTCCAGTATCAAACAAACAATGATTCTCCTGGATATATCAAAGGTAAATCCAAAACAGGAAACTGAAATCCTCTCGTCAGTAGAGAGGAACGACAGGAGACGCGACCACAGACTGCAGGTCGCTTCAGGAAGGCACAGGCCGTAGCTGACATAGACACCTGCTCACACGCAGCATCTGAAGAAGGCAAAAACACGACAGGGCGGAACAAGGACACAGGAACAGCAAACATCAAACAAGAATCCGACCAGGACAGAAGCGGAAAACAGAGGGAGAAATAGGGACTCTAATCAGAGGGCAAAATAGGGGACAGGTGTGAAAGAGTAAATGAGGTCGTTAGGAGAATGAGAAACAGCTGGGAGCAGGAACGGAACGATAGAGAGAGAGAGCGGGAGAGGGAGAGAGGGAGGAGGAGAGAGAGAGAGAGAAAGAGGGAAAGAACCTAATAAGACCAGCAGAGGGAAGCACAGGGACAAGACATGAAGATCAAAGACAAAACATGACAGTACCCCCCCACTCACCGAGCGCCTCCTGGCGCACTCGAGGAGGAACCCTGGCGGCAACGAAGGAAATCATCAATCAACGAACGGTCCAGCACGTCCCGAGATGGAACCCAACTCCTCTCCTCAGGACCGTAACCCTCCCAATCCACTAAGTACTGGTGACCACGTCCCCGAGAACGCATGTCCATGATCTTCCGTACCTTGTAAATAGGAGCGCCCTCGACAAGGACGGGGGGGGGGGAGGGAAGACGAACGGGGGCGCGAAGAAAAGGCTTGACACAAGAGACATGGAAGACAGGGTGGACGCGACGAAGATGTCGCGGAAGAAGCAGTCGCACAGCGACAGGATTGACGACCTGAGAGACACGGAACGGACCAATGAACCGCGGAGTCAACTTGCGAGAAGCTGTCGTAAGGGGAAGGTTACGAGTGGAAAGCCACACTTTCTGACCGCGACAATACCTAGGACTCCTAATCCTACGTTTATTGGCGGCTCTCACAGTCTGCGCCCTGTAACGGCAAAGTGCAGACCTGACCCTCCTCCAGGTGCGCTCACAACGTTGGACAAAAGCCTGAGCGGAGGGAACGCTGGACTCGGCGAGCTGGGACGAGAACAGAGGAGGCTGGTACCCAAGACTACTCTGAAACGGAGATAGCCCGGTAGCAGACGAAGGAAGCGAGTTGTGAGCGTACTCAGCCCAGGGGAGCTGTTCTGCCCAAGACGCAGGGTTTCGAAACGAAAGGCTGCGTAATATGCGACCAATCGACTGATTGGCCCTTTCTGCTTGACCGTTAGACTGGGGATGAAACCCGGAAGAGAGACTGACGGAAGCACCAATCAAACGACAGAACTCCCTCCAAAACTGTGACGTGAATTGCGGACCTCTGTCTGAAACGGCGTCTAACGGGAGGCCATGAATTCTGAACACATTCTCAATGATGATTTGTGCCGTCTCCTTAGCGGAAGGAAGCTTAGCGAGGGGAATGAAATGTGCCGCCTTAGAGAACCTATCGATAACCGTAAGAATCACAGTCTTCCCCGCAGACGAAGGCAGACCGGTAATAAAGTCTAAGGCGATGTGAGACCATGGTCGAGAAGGAATGGGAAGCGGTCTGAGACGACCGGCAGGAGGAGAGTTACCTGACTTAGTCTGCGCGCAGTCCGAACAAGCAGCCACGAAACGGCGCGTGTCCCGCTCCTGAGTAGGCCACCAAAACCGCTGGCGAATAGAAGCAAGCGTACCCCGAACGCCGGGATGGCCAGCTAACTTGGCAGAGTGAGCCCACTGAAGAACAGCCAGACGAGTAGAGACAGGAACGAACAGAAGGTTACTAGGACAAGCGCGCGGCGACGCAGTGTGAGTGAGTGCTTGCTTTACCTGTCTCTCAATTCCCCAGACAGTCAACCCGACAACACGCCCTTCAGGGAGAATCCCCTCGGGGTCGGTAGAAGCCACAGAAGAACTAAAGAGACGGGATAAGGCATCAGGCTTGGTGTTCTTATTTCCCGGACGATAGGAAATCACGAACTCGAAACGAGCGAAAAACAACGCCCAACGAGCTTGACGTGCATTAAGTCGTTTGGCAGAACGGATGTACTCAAGGTTCTTATGGTCAGTCCAAACGACAAAAGGAACGGTCGCCCCCTCCAACCACTGTCGCCATTCGCCTATGGCTAAGCGGATGGCGAGCAGTTCGCGGTTACCCACATCATAGTTGCGTTCCGATGGCGACAGGCGATGAGAAAAGTAAGCGCAAGGATGGACCTTATCGTCAGACTGGAAGCGCTGAGACAGAATGGCTCCCACGCCCACCTCTGAAGCGTCAACCTCGACAATGAATTGTTTAGTGACGTCAGGAGTAACAAGGATAGGGGCGGATGTAAAACGCTTCTTGAGGAGATCAAAAGCTCCCTGGGCGGAACCGGACCACTTAAAGCAAGTCTTGACAGAAGTCAGAGCTGTGAGAGGGGCAGCCACTTGACCGAAATTACGAATGAAACGCCGATAGAAATTAGCGAAACCGAGAAAGCGCTGCAACTCGACACGTGACTTAGGAACGGGCCAATCGCTGACAGCCTGGACCTTAGCGGGATCCATCTGAATGCCTTCAGCGGAAATAACAGAACCGAGAAATGTGACAGAGGAGACATGAAAGGCGCACTTCTCAGCCTTCACGTAGAGACAATTCTCTAAAAGGCGCTGGAGTACACGTCGAACGTGCTGAACATGAATCTCGAGTGACGGTGAAAAAAATCAGGATATCGTCAAGGTAAACGAAAACAAAAATGTTCAGCATGTCTCTCAGTACATCATTAACTAATGCCTGAAAGACAGCTGGAGCATTAGCGAGACCGAACGGCAGAACCCGGTATTCAAAATGCCCTAACGGAGTGTTAAACGCCGTTTTCCACTCGTCCCCCTCTCTGATGCGTACGAGATGGTAAGCGTTACGAAGGTCCAACTTAGTAAAGAACCTGGCTCCCTGCAAAATCTCGAAGGCTGACGACATAAGGGGAAGCGGATAACGATTCTTAACCGTTATGTCATTCAGCCCTCGATAATCCACGCAGGGGCGCAGAGTACCGTCCTTCTTCTTAACAAAGAAAAATCCCGCTCCGGCGGGAGAGGAAGAAGGCACCACGGTACCGGCGTCGAGAGAAACAGACAGATAATCCTCGAGAGCCTTACGTTCGGGAGCCGACAGAGAGTATAGTCTACCCCGAGGGGGAGTGGTCCCCGGAAGGAGATCAATACAACAATCATACGACCGGTGAGGAGGAAGGGAGCTGGCTCTGGACCGACTGAAGACCGTGCGCAGATCATGATATTCCTCCGGCACTCCTGTCAAATCACCAGGTTCCTCCTGAGTAGAGGGGACAGAAGACACAGGAGGGATAGCAGACATTAAACACTTCACATGACAAGAAACGTTCCAGGATAGGATAGAATTACTAGACCAATTAATAGAAGGATTATGACATACTAGCCAGGGATGACCCAAAACAACAGGTGTAAAAGGTGAACGAAAAATCAAAAAGGAAATGGTCTCACTGTGGTTACCAGATACTGTGAGGGTTAAAGGTAGTGTCTCACATCTGATACTGGGGAGAAGACTACCATCTAAGGCGAACATGGGCGTGGGCTTCCCTAACTGTCTGAGAGGAATGTCATGTTTCCGAGCCCATGCTTCGTCCATAAAACAACCCTCAGCCCCAGAGTCTATCAAGGCACTGCAGGAAGCAGCCGAACCGGTCCAGCGTAGATGGACCGACAAGGTAGTACAGGATCTTGATGGAGAGACCTGAGTAGTAGCGCTCACCAGTAGCCCTCCGCTTACTGATGAGCTCTGGCTTTTACTGGACATGACATGACAAAATGTCCAGCAGAACCGCAATAGAGGCAAAGGCGGTTGGTGATTCTCCGTTCCCTCTCCTTAGTCGAGATGCGAATACCTCCCAGCTGCATGGGCTCAGTCTCTGAGCCGGTGGGAGGAGATGGTTGAGATGCGGAGAGGGGAAACACCGTTAACGCGAGCTCTCTTCCACGAGCTCGGTGACGAAGATCTACCCGTCGTTCTATGCGGATGGCGAGTGCAATCAAAGAGTCCACGCTGGAAGGAACCTCCCGGGAGAGAATCTCATCCTTAACCTCAGCGTGAAGTCCCTCCAGAAAACGAGCGAGCAACGCCGGCTCGTTCCAGTCACTGGAGGCAGCAAGAGTGCGAAACTCTATAGAGTAATCCGTTATGGATCGATCACCTTGACATAGGGAAGCCAGGGCCCTGGAAGCCTCCTTCCCAAAAACTGAACGATCAAAAACCCGTATCATCTCCTCTTTAAAGTTCTGATAATCGTTAGAACACTCAGCCCTTGCCTCCCAGATAGCTGTGCCCCACTCCCGAGCCCGACCAGTAAGGAGTGATATGACGTAAGCGATCCGAGCTCTCTCTCTTGAGTACGTGTTGGGCTGGAGAGAGAACACAATATCACACTGGGTGAGAAAGGAGCGACACTCAGTGGGCTGCCCAGAGTAACATGGTGGGTTATTAACCCTAGGTTCCGGAGACTCGGAAGACCAGGAAGTAGCTGGTGGCACGAGATGAAGACTCTGAAACTGTCCAGAGAGATCGGAGACCTGAGCGGCCAGGGTCTCAACGGCATGACGAGCAGCAAACAATTCCTGCTCGTGTCTGCCGAGCATTGCTCCCTGGAACTCGACGGCAGTGTTGAGAGAATCCATAGTCGCTGGGTCCATCTTGGTCGGATTCTTCTGTTATGCTGATGAATGAGGACCCAAAAGCGACGTAATAGTAACAGAGTCTTTATTCCAGTATCAAACAAACAATGATTCTCCTGGATATATCAAAGGTAAATCCAAAACAGGAAACTGAAATCCTCTCGTCAGTAGAGAGGAACGACAGGAGACGCGACCACAGACTGCAGGTCGCTTCAGGAAGGCACAGGCCGTAGCTGACATAGACACCTGCTCACACGCAGCATCTGAAGAAGGCAAAAACACGACAGGGCGGAACAAGGACACAGGAACAGCAAACATCAAACAAGAATCCGACCAGGACAGAAGCGGAAAACAGAGGGAGAAATAGGGACTCTAATCAGAGGGCAAAATAGGGGACAGGTGTGAAAGAGTAAATGAGGTCGTTAGGAGAATGAGAAACAGCTGGGAGCAGGAACGGAACGATAGAGAGAGAGAGCGGGAGAGGGAGAGAGGGAGGAGGAGAGAGAGAGAGAGAAAGAGGGAAAGAACCTAATAAGACCAGCAGAGGGAAGCACAGGGACAAGACATGAAGATCAAAGACAAAACATGACAGACGCAGGTAAATGCCGATAGCTGAAAAGGTTATCAGTGCGTCATTTGGCCCACCTCAAAAACGAACATTTGGCTCACAAGTTCTGCTACTGCCCTGTGAGTGTAATCTAAACACAGAGACAAATCCCCATGCAGGCAGGATATGATCACAAGAAAATCCCATACACACATGCATGCAGCCCCAATAATCCACTATTTGAAGATATAAATGGGATGTTTAAGGTTGGGGGATATATGTCACGGCATGTGCATTTATGGAATGAGAGCAGAGGCATCATATCTGACAGCCAATGAGCTTAAACTGAACTGGACTGTTGTGGAGATGAGAGAGGTATTACTGATATCATTTCCACACACTTGAGTCTGACACACTCAAACCCGATTCCTGTAGTCACGCAATCTTCACCTCCTTCGCAATAATTTAATGTTCTTGCTCATGTTTACTGCAGTAGAGCTGTCCAGGTTACATGATGTTCCTTGCTCAAGGCAATATGGAATCAGGTTGATTCCCGGCTGTCAGGGAGGTAAGCGCTCCTCCACCCCTCAGTTCCTGGAGTTGGCCTCAGTAGGCCTCTGTGGGGGGATGGCTAAAACAGGGAGGGAAGTAAATCAAACTACCAGAGATGCCATGGTGTCTGTGACCCCGATATGACAGTCTGTCTGGCCACACTGTGACAGCTCAGTGCTGGGTCTACTTGGGCCAGAGACACCAGTGAATGGAGACCAGCTGGCCACTCGGTTAGACGGTCTGTCATCTCCATTTAGACATATCCTCTATCTGACGTCTGTCTGTCTGTCTGTCTGTCTGGGTAGTGGGCAAAGAGACATCAGCTCTACCCACACAGCCACAGGCTCATTTAGAGTCTGGACAGGCTGTCTGCTGGCTGGAGAATAGCCCATGTAATAGTCAGTGAGGGGGGGATCAATCCCTGTCAGCCTGCAGCCTGGCATCATGGTAACCCTGGCCCACGGCCCCTCCCAAATCACTGCCTTGATCTCAGACCTGTCAACGGGGCTTGTCACATTGCGGATGTATAACCCCACTGGAGTGTGAGCCAGGAGAAAGCTCAGTCTTTGAACGCTCACAGTGCCGTGTCTATTGATTGAAGAGAGGAAGCCGGGTAGTGTTTTTTTATTGTCATGTGCACTATCACAGTGAAATTCCTTTCTTGCTGGTTATTTCCCAACAATGCAGTAGTACTATAAAAAGTATAAAAAAGTAAAGTAGAACAAAAACACACGAGAAATAGAAATAAGAAAAAGACGAGAAAGTAAGTAAGCTGTTTACAGGGTTAGTTCCAGGTCCAGTGCCAATACCATATGTACAATGTGCAGGGATACTGGAGTGGTAGGGTTAGATATGTATAGGAGCAAGGTGACTAGGCATCAGGATATATGATAAACCAAGTAGCAGCAGTGTGTATGATGATGATTTTATGTGAGTGTGTGTGCGTGTGTGTAGAGTCCATATGAATGTGTGTTATGTGGGTGTGAGCAAATTAAGTGTGTGTGTGTTGGAGTGTGAGTGTGTGTGTGTGAGTGAGTGTGTGAAATGTGCATAAAATGAGTTTGAATGTGCATAGAGACTGCAAAAATGTCGACTCCCACCAGAACCGCACTTCGCCGAGACCGACAGTATCTGGGGCCGCTCCCGCAACACGATCTTCCACGTCCGGATATGGCTCGGGCGCCCGAGGCCCAAATATAATATAAGGGTCAATGCGGATAGTCTGTGTAGCCATTTTATTAGCTATTTAGCAATGTTATGGCTTGGGTTGTTTCCTACAATAAGTGGTTCTGATCTCACACTAAACACATTCTTCAGTGCAGTTACAGAGGCATAAAAGTGGAGAATCCAATGTAAATGTAAATGTCCCACTGAGTGCATAGTTTCGGAATTTGAGCACAGCTATATGTGGCCCTATTGAGTCATTTTTCGGATTTGTTTTTCACTTTGGTCTAAAATGCAATCTGAAGAGAGCGCTCGTAATTTACTTCAGCATGAGATAATGACCAAATATTTGCAATACATTTTTAATGGATAGGCAATAGATTATGGATACTACCCCAATATTGAACTCTTGGCCAGGAAGATGATGAACACAAAGAAGAAAACTGAGGTCCGTTATAGGGAGGAACCGCAGTCAGAACTAGGGCTGTTGCAGTGACCATATTATCGCCACACCGGCAGTCATGGGTCATGACCGCAGTGAAATTCTACATGACCGCTGAGTCACGGTAATCTTATGCTCTCTGAACATGCGTTAGTAGTACCCAACTCGCTAACGATCATCAGGTCGCTAATTTCCTTGGTACTCATGGCTCTATTGTCCCTCTAACCACTCTGACATCATTGCAAACGCAATCGAAAATCCCGGCAAACACTTATCATCACAACAGTGCTATTAAAACTCACCTCACTGTGATTGATCACTTTGAAGAAAGAAGTTCAACAACAGGTTGAAACTGAGTGGAGAAAATGGTCGTTTTGAATGTTGTTTCAGAGCCTAATACAACGTAATGGACAGCGCTTTCTTCCTAAGGTGATGATTAATTCAAAACATCCATATGCATATTAGAGCTGATGCATAGGCCTATATATGAGCCCATGCCCGAAAAAAACCCTGAACCTAATGATGTCCGTTATACAACATAACCTACCGACTATTAGACAAGACAGAAAAACATAAAATAATACTGATTTAAGATATCTTTGGTACATAATTGGTCAAGCCTAAATGAAACACATTCAGTTAGCCTACAATTATAGTGAATTACTAGGCGATGTTGTTGACAAAATCCAACTCGAACATGTACACCGTTTAGGACAGAGATATGAGCAGCCAATTGTTGTTAAATTTGCATTCTTTAAAGATAAAATAATGGTTAAAAGCCTGGGTAAAAGACTCGCTGACACGAAAATAGGATTTATGATCAGTTCCCGAAGGAAATTGCAGAACGGCCCAAAGTTCTGTGCCCAAAACCACTGATGGGTGAGCATAATATACATGGAATTTCTCAAAGCTGATAATGAGAACCTTGTCGATCGGTTGGGATTCCGGTGAGGTGCCCCCACCCAGGTAGTGGCAGTGCTGTCGACACTAGCTTCAGTAACCCATTTGGGTGGGGGTCACACTCTGACAATCAATCAGAGAGGGGGCAAATTACTGTGGCCCTGGTGACACGGAATGATTAAAGGTCTGACTGCACAGAGATGCTTGGGAAATGGTCACAACTGGGGACCAGCGTGTTTGTTTCAAGGGAAGGGGTTGTACCTGATCTCCAACAGCTAGGACTTAACATTGGTTAAGGTCCCGTATGGCTCAGTTGGTAGAGCATGGCACTTGCAATGCCAGGGTTGTGGGTTTGTTTCCAATGGGGGGCCAGTACAAAAATAAAAGTCGCTCTGGATAAGAGTGTCTGCTAAATGACTAAAATGTTTTTAGAAAATCCACATTTTTGCCAATTTCTTTGCTCAATTATGCATGCCTTCTCAAACAGTTGCAACTGTATATGCATTCGCACATAGCCAAAAGTATTTGACTCTGTAAAGTATTTAGATAACAAATTCGAGGTTCAACATTTTTACAGAGGGAAGAAACTTAGTATCTTTACTCAAGTCAGCATCATTAGTAATATACTACTGCTATAGTACTACAAATGTAACGTCTGCGTCCAACTCACACTCCCAAACACTTAGATCCCTGGAACGCAGCCCACTTTCCAGCTCACTCTCCAGATCCCAATCACCGGAATTCTAATCACCTGTTCACACACCTGCATATCATCATCCCACACTATTTAGTTCAGTTCCTTGCACCCCATCACTGTGAGGTATTGTTTGTTTTGAGACACACTTTTTCAGAGCGCTGGTTTTTCCCCCGTCCTTCTCGCCACCCGCGTATGATTGTTTTTGCCTGCCTCACTCATGACGCCTTTTGCCTATTCCCTGCTGTTGCAATTTTGGACCAACCGTGTATGACCTTCTGCCTGCCCCTGGACCCTGCTACCAGCCTCCTCCTGTGTATGACCTTCTGCCTGCCCCTGGACCCAGCTACCAGCCTCCTCCTGTGTATGACCTTCTGCCTGCCCCTGGACCCAGCTACCAGCCTCCTCCTGTGTATGACCTTCTGCCTGCCCCTGGACCCAGCTACCAGCCTCCTCCTGTGTATGACCTTCTGCCTGCCCCTGGACCCAGCTACCAGCCTCCTCCTGTGTATGACCTTCTGCCTGCCCCTGGACCCAGCTACCAGCCTCCTCCTATGGTCCCTTTCATTAAATACCTGCTGCGCTATGCGCTTGAAACCAGCTCTCTGTCTCCCACGTGTTCATTACAACAAACCATTACACTATTAGTAACTATTAAACTGTGTGGAAAAAGGACTGTTTGGTGAAATATACTTCTCCCATGGGCAAAGAAATAAAAGGGGTGATGATATGAACAAACATATATTTTGATCCGAATGTGCAAATTGTCCAAACAGATCCGCAAAAGAAATGGATGATTTTAAGAATGCTATTCGACCATAACAGATATGGCTCATTATTAATCTATACAGTCCAAATAATGATGACCCTTGCTTCTTTGAAAATATCTATAATTTATCAAACCTACAAGAAATACAAGACTATTACTTTGGTAGGAGATTACAATACGGTTTTAAATACCTAAATGGACCGTAAAGGAAATCACACTACAAACTATCACCCTCATGCACTTAAGGAAATCACAAATGTCATGGACATATTGGAACTAGTGGATATATGGAGGCTTAAATATCCTGACCTAGTGAGATATACATGGCGGAGGCTCAATCAAGCTAGTTGTCTTGACTATTTAAAAAAAAATATATTTAAACTTTATTTAACTAGGCAAGTCAGTTAAGAACAAATTCATATTTACAATGACGGCCTACCCCGGCCAAATTCTTACCCTAACAACGCTGGGCAAATTGTGTGCCGCCCTATGGGACTCCCAATCAAGGACGGTTGTGATACAGCCTGGAATAAAACCAGGGTCTGTAGTGACGCCTCTATCACTGAGATGCAGTGCGTTAGACCACTGCGTCACTCGGGAGCCATTCTTATGTCATTCTCACTGGCTCAAAGTAAAAAAAAAAAAAAAAACTGTTGATAGGGGACTGAATGCGGTCGGACCATCAAATAATTGGCATATATATTACTCTTACAGAATTTCCATATGGGCGTGGATATTGGACATGTATAAATTACTTTTTCCGACATAACATAGGTACAGCAATTTAGGTCAAAAGTATCAGGAATCAAGGTAAGATCCAGATGCAGACTGTCGAAGTAACAATGTTTATTGTAGCAACCGAGCAGGCAAAGACAGGTCAAGGCAGGCAGGGGTCGAAAATCCAGGGTAAGGCAAAGGTACAGGACGGCAGGCGGACTCAGGTTCAGGTACAGGCAGAGTTCAACAATCCAGAGGTTGGGCAAAGGTACATGACGGCAGGCAGACTCAGGTTCAGGGAAAGGCAGAGTGGTCAGGCGGGCGGGTACAGGGTCAGGACAGGCAAAGGTCAAAACCAGGAGGACAAGGAAAGAGAGGCTGGGAAACAATTGGAGCTGACAGGAAAACTGCTGGTTAGCTTGAACAATCAAGACGAACTGGCAACAAACAGACAGAGAACACAGGTATAAGTGCACAGGGGATAACTGGGAAGAGGGGCGACACCTGGAGGGGGGTGGAGACAAGCACAAGGACAGGTGCAACAGATCAGGGCGTGACAAAAATAGTCCATATTAACAAAGGAAATGGAAGGACTAATAGTACAGAAAGATAGCAATAAAAATTATACCATAGAGGCACAGAATAAGTTAGAGGAAAAACTAAAATAACTTATTCAAGAAAGATCTAGTGTAATATTTTTTTTTAAATTAAGCGAACTGGATCGAACATGGGGAAATGTACGGATTCTTTTCTATTAATAATTTAAAATTAACAGCTGTACAGAAAGACTCATGAGAAGGCCAAAATACAGAGGAGGAACTTCGTGTTGCAATTAAAAAATTTAAGTCCGGGAAAACTCCAAAGTTCAATGGCATACCAGTGGAGGTACAGTGCCTTCGGAAAGTATTCAGATCCCATGACTTTTCCCACATTTTGTTACGTTACAGCCTTACTCCAAAACAGATTTTTTTTTTTTTTAAATGCTCAGCAATCAATACACGATACCCCATAATGACAAAGCAAAAACAGGTTTTTAGAAATGTTTTCAAATTTATTCTAATTAAAAACAGATACCTTATGTAAATAAGTATGAGATCTCAGGTGCATCCTGTTTCCATTGATCATCCTTGAGATGTTTCAACAAACTTGATTGGAGTCCACCTGTGGTAAATTCAATTGATTGGACATGATTTGGAAAGGCACACACCTGTCTATATAAGGTCCCACAGTTGAAAGTACATGTGAGAGCAAAAACCAAGCCATGAGGTTGAAGGAATTGTCCGAAGAGCTCCGAGACAGGATTGTGTTGAGGCACAGATCAGAAAGGTACCAGAAAAATGTCTGCAGCATTGAAGATCCCCAAGAAGTGGCCTCCACCATTCTTAAATTGAATAAGTTCGGAACAGCCAAGACTCTTCCTAGAGTTAGCCGCTTGGCCAAACTGAGCAGTCGGGGGCTAAGGGCCTTGGTCAGGGAGGTGACCAAGAACCCGATGGTCACTCTGAAAGAGCTCCAGAGTTACTCTGTGGAGATGGGAGAACCTTCCAGAAGGATAACCATCTCTGTAGCACTCCACCAATCAGGCCTTTATGGTAGTGGCCAGATGGAAGCCACTCCTCAGTAAAAGGCACTGTCGTGACATGACTATCATTAATGTGATGACTGCTATTCATCAAATAATTACCTACTATGTTTAATTATTACTCAATTAAATTAATCACATAACAATTAATGAATTAGTAATTTGGGGCACCACGGGAAAAGTTTATTTAATGAGTTACAGTTTCCTGAATTAACTCAAGAATATATCGATATCATACCAGTCATCAATCAATAATTTCCTCATATGAGTCTCATTCTGAACATCGTTGAGCTCGTAAATCTGCACGAACCCTAACCTATGGGATGAATCAGCGATACACAAATTGGCTTATTTATTTATTTACTAACTAACTAATCACACAGAAATACACACACACACACACACACACACACACACATATACACAGACACACACACACACACACACACACGGTATAGGTTATTGATTACTAACATAATGCATATGAAAGTTCCCTAGTGGACTAACCCAATATGACGGCTTGTTACACAATGGAAAGGGGAAAGATAAAGAGCGGGAGAGACATACACTGCTCAAAAAAATAAAGGGAACACTTAAACAACACAATGTCAATCACACTTCTGTGAAATCAAACTGTCCACTTAGGAAGCAACACTGATTGACAATACATTTCACATGCTGTTGTGCAAATGGAATAGGCAAAAGGTGGAAATTATAGGCAATTAGCAAGACACCCCCAATAAAGGAGTGGTTCTGCAGGTGGTGACCACAGACCACTTCTCAGTTCCTATGCTTCCTGGCTGATGTTTTGGTCACTTTTGAATGCTGGCGGTGCTTTCACTCTAGTGGTAGCATGAGACGGAGTCTACAACCCACACAAGTGGCTCAGGTAGTGCAGCTCATCCAGGATGGCACATCAATGCGAGCTGTGGCAAGAAGGTTTGCTGTGTCTGTCAGCGTAGTGTCCAGAGCATGGAGGCGCTACCAGGAGACAGGCCAGTACATCAGGAGACGTGGAGGAGGCCGTAGGAGGGCAACAACCCAGCAGCAGGACCGCTACCTCCGCCTTTGTGCAAGGAGGAGCACTGCCAGAGCCCTGCAAAATGACCTCCAGCAGGCCACAAATGTGCATGTGTCAGCATATGGTCTCACAAGGGGTCTGAGGATCTCATCTCGGTACCTAATGGCAGTCAGGCTACCTCTGGCGAGCACATGGAGGGCTGTGCGGCCCCACAAAGAAATGCCACCCCACACCATGACTGAGGTGCAGTCAAAGTACTGAGTAAAGTGTATGAATAATTATGGAAATGTGATATCATTAATTATATTTTGTTTATACATTTGCAAACATTTCTATAAACCAGTTTTTCATTTTTCATTATAGGGTAGTGTGCAGATTGATGAAAAAAACAAACATATTTTAGTCAATTTTAGAATAAGGCTGTAACATAGGATGTGCCTATATATGGAAAAATGTAAGTTTCCAAAAAACAATTGATCGGTGTCACGCCCTGGCTATAGAGTGTTTTTTTATTCTCTATTTTGGTTAGGCCAGGGTGTGACTAGGGTGGGCAGTCTATGTTCTTTTTTCTATGTTGTTGGTTTTCTATGTGTTTGGCCTGGTGTGGTTCCCAATCAGAGGCAGCTGTCTATCATTGTCTCTGATTGGGAGCCATACTTAGGTAGCCTGTTTTCCCATTTTGTGCTGTGGGTGATTCATTTCTGTTTAGTGTGTGTTGCACCTGACGGAGCTGTTTCGGTTGTTGTTTTTGCTTTTTAGTGTTCAGTTTCTATTAAACATGACGAACACTTACCAAGCTGCGTTTTGGTCTTCACCTTCTTCCGACGACAGCCGTTACAATCGGTTGACAAAGATTGTTTTTTGTCTGGGACAGCCCTACCATTAACACGTTTAGCATCTCCAGGCCTTCACAGAATACAAGCCACATAAACTCAGCAAAAAAATAAACGTCCTCTCACTGTCAACTGCGTTTATTGTCAGCAAACTTAACATGTGTAAATATTTGTATGAACATAACAAGATTCAACAAATGAGACATAAACTGAACAAGTTCCACAGACATGTGACTAACAGAAATTGAATAATGTGTCCCTGAACAGAGGGGGGGGGGGGTTAAAATCAAAAGTAACAGTCAGTATCTGGTGTGGCCACCAGCTACATTAAGTACTGCAGTGCATCTACTCCTCATGGACTGCACCAGATTTGCCAGTTCTTGCTGTGACACACCGGCCCAGACCATGATGGACCCTCCACCTCCAAATCGATCCCGCTCCAGAGTACAGGCCTCGGTGTAACACTCAATCCTTTGACGATAAACGTGAATCTGACCATCACCCCTGGTAAGTCAAAACCGCGACTCGTCAGTGAAGAACACTTATTGCCAGTCCTGTCTGGTCCAGCGACGGTGGGTTTGTGCCCATAGGCGACGTTGTTGCCGGTGATGTCTGGTGAGGACCTGCCTACAAGCCCTCAGTCCAGCCTCTCTCAGCCTATTGCAGACAGTCTGAGCACTGATGGACTGATTGTGCGTTCCTGGTGTAACTCGGGTAGTTGTTGTTGCCATCCTGTACCTATCCCGCAGGTGTGGTGTTCAGATGTTCCGATCCTGTGCAGGTGTTGTTACACGTGGTCTGCCACTGCGAGGACGATCAGCTGTCCGTCCTGTCTCCCTGTAGCCCTGTTTTAGGCGTCTCACAGTATGGACATTGCAATTTATTGCCCTGGTCACATCTGCAGTCCTCATGCCTCCTTGCAGCATGCCTAAGGCACACTCACGCAGATGAGCAGGGACCCTGGGCATCTTTCTTTTGGTGTTTTTCAGAGTCAGTAGAAAAGCCTCTTTAGTGTCCTAGGTTTTCATAACTGTGACTATAATTGCCTACCGTCTGTAAGCTGTTTGTGTCTTAATGACAGTTCCATAGGTGCATGTTCATTAATTGTTCAAGGTTCATTGAACAAGCATGGGAAACAGTGTTTAAACCCTTTACAATGAAGATCTGTGAAGTTATTTGGATTTTTACAAATTATCTTTGAAAGACAGGGTCCTGAAAAAGGGAAGAAATAAAAAAGATGTTTTGTTTTTTTGTTGCTGAGTTTACAAGCCGCTGGCTGATGCGAGCCTTTGGAACATCTACATTTAAAAAAGTTGAATAAATCAATTGAATATACACCATTACAATAAATCCTGTCACGCCCTGACCTTAGAGAGCCGTTTTATTGTGGGGTGGGCATTCTATGTTTTCTAGGGTTCTGTATTTCTATGTTTTGGCCGGGTATGGTTCTCAATCACGGACAGCTGTCTATCGTTGTCTCTGATTGAGAATCATACTTAGGCAGCCTTTTTCCCCACCTAATGTGTGGGTAATTATTATTTTCCGTGTGTGTTTGTGTGCACCTCGGTTGTGTTACGTTCATTGCTGTTTACCTTTTTGTTTTTGTTTGTTAAGGTTTCACTCCTATTAAAAGATGTGGAACGACATGCATGCTGCGCCTTGAATGATTTATGACAGGGAGTTTGAGGATAGCGAGCGTGACAAATCCATTATTTTAGGCAGGTCTAAAGAAACATATGTATTTCAGAAGAACAGAACATGAGTTGGCCTACTGTCACGCCCTGACCTTAGAGAGCCTTTTTATGTCTCTATTATGGTTTGGTCAGGGTGTGATTTGGGTGGGCATTCCATGTTCTTTATTTCTTTGTTTCTGGCCGAGTGTGGTTCCCAATCAGAGGCAGCTGTCTATCGTTGTCTCTGATTGGGGATCATACTTAGGCAGCCCTTTCCCTCCTTCTTGTGTGGGATCTTGTTTGTGTGCAGGTAGTTTGCACAACGAAGCTGTTTGGTCGTTGTATTCTTTATTGTTTTGTCTTTTCTAAAGTTTCACTTCGTTAATAAATTATGTGGAACACAAAGAACGCTGCGCCTTGGTCTCATCCTTCCGATGACAACCGTTACACCTACTGTATGTTATCTGGCTATGTACCATGCCATATGCTGTAGGCTTGTTCAATAGCAGACAAGATATGCATATAAGTCCCATGCCATTATTTTATATTCTATGATTTTATAGTAAGAAGAATGTAATTGAACTTTGCTGAATAAAATACTAAGGATATTTTTTCCATTCCTTAAAGTGATCATTTGAAACAGGTCCTATTTGCTAGATTTTGAGTTATTTGGCTTTAGTTGTGAATGATACAAACCTTAGAATGCCTTAGAAATTAAAATATATATTCTGTATTTTACATGACAATACCTTGTTGACAAAGTTTCATGACCACCACAGCTCTAGTCAGAACCCATCCTGACATTGACACTGACAGGACAGACAAGTCACAGACAATGGCTGTATAAATGGTCCACAGCACCACTGTTCCCTTTCTAGACTCTCTGGGCTTTACTTTTCTCCTCTGGACAAAATGTACTTATCAGCAATCTGCAGCTTATTGACCACAAAGGGAAGGAAGCGCAGTTTTCAGTTTTCAGCTAGGCGACTTTGCAGAATGAACACAATTAAGTAGGTCAGTCCATCAATAGCACCAGGCTTTATCAGCCCAGAGAAAGACACATTCTATAAAGCAGCCTAATCCATGCACTCTCACCTTTATCTGTGACGAATGGGAAGGAATTTGACAAAATAATGTGTATTTAAGAGATTGTGCTGTAATTTCAGCTCAATGCCCAGCCACTACCTGCTGTTAACTCAAAGCAGCCTCTGGGAAGATAGTCGCAGACAGGCACTGCTTCTAGGATACGGGCCAAGTTAATTAAATATCAGCTCTATCCTTGAGCAGCATGGAAAATCAAAAGGACACAGGAATTTGACAAGCAATGAGGAGAAAAGAAACAGCAATTCCTACTGTTTAAACTCTCTGCTATTCATTATGGGCTTCTACTGAAGTGTCTTTGGCTGGAAAGACGTGGGGATGGGGGATGCTTCTTCCTCCTCAGAGTCCACTGGTCTCAAACCTACCTGTGTCACAGCTGCACAATCTTTCCCACTGCTCATTGATTCAATTCTATCCTGATTGCATCAAAGCCCTCACATACTCTTCATGCCCCCATTCCTAACCCACTCACAAGTAGGCTACCCTCAGAGACATCTGTGTTACACAATACCATAAATAAGTATTCACTGAGGGATTCCTACTACCTCGTTAATTGGCTTTACTTCTGGATACATTCTGCTAAGCACCACCTGGTCTATCTACTCAAATAGGGAGACTGTTACAAGCCATTTGAGTTTACAGTAAAAAAAATCACTCTACAGCAATGTTTCTATGCATTCACATACCTATTAAATACTTCAGTCAGTAACCTGGCAATGAACTATGCTCAATAGCACTTAATAAGAAGCTGAACACTTGGTTGAACTAGGTGGGCCGCGGAGGAGGACAGTTGAGTAGAGTAAAGCTCTAGGCTACACCTGAATAGAGCCTTTCTCTCCCTGGTTATATAACTGGGTCTGATCAATAGACCTATCTAGATTTACTGTGACTGCAAAGCTTAATTCAGCCTATTGTACAGCTGAGCCTGTTAGCTCCAGTATTGATTAAAGCCTTTCAGCAGATAAATAATTTCCAGTGAAACAGGACATATTATTGACCAATGAGAAAATATACACAAGTAAAACGAGCAGAAGATGAACAATCCGATATTTGAAGTCCAAATTCGACAGTCGCTTATTCGACAGTGTCCTTGAGAACTTTGTACAGTACATCTGAACTTTGCAGAAAGTAATCATGAGGATAGGAGGTGGCAGACGTAGATGAGACACAGAGTTAGAAAATATTTGCTCTGGTGCCGCCCGTGGCCCAAACCAATCTGAGATGCAGGGATCGTAAAGTTCAGCCTCACTGAGGAGCTACAGGTGTGCCTCCAGACCTTTCAGAACTCCACTGTCTCCTGTTAACCTACACCTGGCTGGACCCCCAAGGTATCTGAGACTAAAATAGTCTGTCTATACCGTGTTGCATTATCCTGACAGTACAAACTTCACAGGATCCTCCGACAAAATCATGCTTTGTAGAGCAAAATGGGTTAAGTGGATTCAACGATGGCATGATATCACCACATTGCGTCCCTTGACAGTTTGTTTGCAAAATGACAGTTTGTTTACAAAATGGGTTAAGTGGATTCAACGATGGCATGATATCACCACATTGCTTCACTTGACAGTTTGTTTGCTTATCTGTCTGCATTGTTTAAAGACGTTATGATGTGAAACATGCAAAGCTGAACAATGTATTTGCTCCTCTCACTTTGCAAAAAGGCAATGGTTTTGAATCTAACATCGTAATTGTAATGAACACGATGGGAGACAGAGAGCTGGTTTCAAGCGCAGCAGGTGTTTATTTGTAAAGGACCACAGGAGGAGGCAGGTAGCTGGGTCCAGGGGCAGGCAGAAGGTCTTACACAGGGGGGCCAAAAAGGCAAAAGTACAGGCAGGGAAAAGGCTAGTAACGTCACCCGGGAGATCAGGCAATAGGTTGATAACAGGAAATCCGATAGGCTGAAGTACAGGCAGGGAATAGGCAAAAGGCATCGTTAGTGAGGCAGGCAAAAACTATCATACACGGAAGGATTAAATTACGGGAAACCCAGCGCTCGGAATAGAAGTGTGTCACAAAACAAACAATACCTTACAATAATGGGGTGCAAAGAACTGAACAGTGTGTGATAATGACATACAGGTGTGTGAACAGTTTATCAGAATTCAGGTGATTGGGATCTGGAGAGTGAGCTGCGTTCAGGGGATCTATGTGTTTGAGAGTGTGAGTTGGAAGCAGATGTACAGTTATCAACTGACACCCAGAGATCAAAATTCAGAATTGATGCCACTGTCAAGTCACTGGCTGTGTAGGAATACCCATACTTGCGTCCTAAATAGTAGTCCGTTTGAGTATGCGAAAACAAAACATTTTATAGTACGTGAATTTTTGAAATTCAAGTATGCTTTAAACGCATACACAGCCACAATGCATTTGAATAGGGGGGCTGCGAGTTTAGATAGCTAGATCTCTTTAAATAAGAAACAAAACAACATGTAAGATGGCGAATAGCAAAGCTTCTGCGGTGGTGTTCAATGTAAGTAGCTAGTTTTTGTTCTCCTTAAATGATTACGACTATTTCATTGTAACGTTATCTTTGAAAACATGTCTGCTGCGCCTTAAGCTAGCTACGTGCTTTAGTTCAGTAGGACTAGAAGTTATAACTGTTTTAACATTAGCTACAGGGTTACTTGCTTGCGATGACTTCATATTTAACATGAACTTAGTTAACTAGCTAGTTAACTACTTGTTGTAAATACCAGGGCTTGTTTTCAAACTGTTATAGGGTCTGATGTCACGTCGGTTTATCTGTGTTGAACTGATTCTAATATTCATGCTATGCAATATTAGTTTCTACCTGAACGGTTACACCCTGAATTGGTCTAGCTAGTTTCATTGAACGTAAGTTGTTATGGTGAAAGTAATGGGAAGCTGCACTCATTACGGTTTCACCTTGGCACTCCAATTTGATAAAGTATGTGAAAGTCTAGCTATCTACCGAAAGTTCACACAACTCTACTTTGCCCATGTTTTGGTTAATGTTGTACTTCATCTTGTGTTTTTTCAGGATCTATGTGAAGGACTGTGAGCTGGGGGGGCAGCTGTCACCTGCATGGGGGACAATGAAGTAGGAGAGGGCTACTCTGGGAACCAGACTGAGTTGTGTAACCGCTGGACTTATTCTTCACAATGTATGGCACCCACTTGGGTGATGCCTCAGTAGCTCTGGGCAGCAGAAAGCTCACCACACACAGTTCAGAGTCGTAGCCAGTCGTCCTCATTAAGAGCCCTCTGCCTCAGGACTGCATTCCTCTACTGCATCTCTAATTTCTCTCAAGCTTCAGGTGACTCTTCAATTGATACATACGTAGGCCTATGGTACACTCAAGTTTACTCCATATCTGTTGTTCAAATGCTAGCTACTTAGCTAACGTTAGCCCAAATCAACAACACGAAAGGTCACTGGGTGGGGCTACTGACGATCCTTTCCAGTTCATATGAAGCCATAACTGATGGTGCGTTAAAGACAACAGGGAACTCGGGGGGGGGGGGGGGGGGGGGGGGGCGGTGGGACGTCCTCCAACTCTTTAACAAGTCAAAAACTCGGGCATTATCCTAGAGCTCAGACTTCTCTGCCCTGAAGATCATCGACGCCACGTTTTTTCCCAGTCCGAGCTCGTTTTGTTTCTGAATTCCCAGTTGCCTTGAATGCACCAAAAGTAGTATGTTTTGGCCATGGCATACTGCATACTTTTTACTAAACCGTATTATGATTAGTAGACAGTACGCAGTTTAAGTAAGTAGTAGGCAGGCCAGATTTAGGCCACTGTCTGTCACTGTGCTACATTTTGATCTGAGACTATGATCCCTCGCTCAGACCTTCCATTAGTGTTGTTGACTCAATACTAGATAGACCACCTATGTAGTTTAATATAAACCACAACCTGGTCTCCCAGTTGTTTTGACACATATAACTTGAGAGTCCCTGTGGAGAGACACATGCTGGCTCATTGCATCCCTCTTTTAACTCTCATCTCTCTTCCAACCCACTGAAGTGATGCATGAATGAAGCTTGGACTCTCAATTATGACTAAAGTCTCTAGATACCAGGTTTACCAGCACCTAACCACCCCACACTAGCAGCATCCATCCCACACAGTCACATTCTTCTCTTCCAACATCAGACGTGGGCACCGGATCTCTATGACAAATCCACAAAGCTTGCATGCTGTCTGGGAGGGTGTCTCTGAATCCGTACAGCTCTAATGGTGCATTTCCATACAGGATTTACCCCTGTGTTTTCCCAAAAAGGATCAGACTTTTCTGTTTCCATCTAGGCGGCCCGTTACACTGGTCCATGGCCCCGGCGGACCTGCTCTCACTTGGGGCCAAAGCCAGGCCACTGGTACTTTGCAGCGTTCATTGACATAATAATGGTTGTGAACTTTAACACCTTCTCACAAAGCAACTGTTTTCATTATCCCGAGGATGTGGATTCTGCTCTTCACAAGTCCTCACTGTCAGCCCTAACTATGAAACACAATTTCCTTTGTATAAAACAGCCTAGTTTGGAACCTCAGTGTGTCACAATGAGTAAATTAAGGTTTGGTTTGGATTACAATTATGTCAACAAATCATGCCCCTTTTGTCAAGCTCCACAGGCAAATTGCCCATCCGCCCACTTCACTTCCCTTCATTGAATGGTGATTCATCGCCCCCAACGCGTTCAAAGGATCACAGGCCCTATACGGATTGACCATACCTCCACAGCCAAAGTTCTATGGTTTCCATGCCCTGCGAAGGACCCTAGTATACGGTCATAATAGGTGCTTGGAGTTTGTCGGTCCCCAAGTCTGCACCAGTAACGGTAGCTTGGTGTGCAACGACCGGTGGTGGTGAGTATAACCAGAGATACTGGAATATAATGACCTCTGGTATAACTTAACTAATGACGTTAGATAACATTATCGCTGGTTACGTAGCTATCTTTGGATAAAACAAGGCAGGCTAGCTAACGTTTTCACTTTCGTTAGCGTCGCTAGTTAACTAAAAACTAAATAATGGATGAAGCTGTGGTGGTAGCTAACTTATGTCAGAGTCTGACTAATATAGTGAACTAGGAGCAACAAACTGTAATGGCGTCACCGGCCTGGATCTAATCCAATCTGGAGCTACAGTCAGTCTACATCTGTAAAGCATATAATTAGGGTTTCCACAATGTCAAAATTGACTATAGTAAAAATGAATGAAAACAAACTTTTTGGTCTTAATTTAAAGTTTTGGCATAAGGTTATATGTGTGGTTATGTTTAAAATCACCTTTTATGAAGAGACGTTTTAGAAATAGGCAGGCTTTATGACTTTGTGGCTGTGGTAACTAATGAGGATCTAAAATTGGCTTGCCCCGAGTTACTCCCCTGATGACACGGACGGCTTCATCAACAACGGTAATGTATGTTATGTGAAAAGTTTGATAAACTAGTAGCTTAATTATCCAGCCACACAGATACAAGTAGTAGAGTCATTTTGGTTGTAAAATGCATTTATAACAAAATGTAATTTACCACTTGGTTGTCTATTGTACCACCCTGTCACAGGCCCTCCCAGTCAACATCACCTCATAAGATGAGAAAGTACATTGTTTATGAGGATTGCCTGCTGCAGTTGTTCGAGATGTCCAGTTTGCAGCCGAACATGCAGCATAGAGAAGACCAGCAAGGGGACCCTAAGCATCACGCAGACATGCCCTTGCTGTGAGAATTCCTATACAGTTGAAGTCAGAACACTTAGGTTGGAGTCATTAAAACTCGTATTTCAACCACTCCACAAATTTCTTGTAACAAACTATGGTTTTGGCAAGTCGGTTAAGACATCTACTTTGTGCATGACACAAGTCATTTTTCCAACAATTGTTTACAGACAGATTATTTCACTTATAATTCACTGTATCACAATTCCAGTGGGTCAGAAGCTTACATACACTAAGTTGACTGTGCCTTTAAACAGCTTGAAAATTTTCAGAAAATGATGTCATGGCTTTAGAAGCTCCTGATAGGCTAATTGACATCATTGGAGTCAATTGGAGGCGTACCTGTGGATGCATTTCAAGGCCTACCTTCAAACTCAGTGCATCTTTGCTTGACATTATGGGAAAATCAAAAGAAAACAGCCAAGACCTCAGGAACAAAATTGTAGAACTCCACAAGTCTGGTTCATCCTTGGGAGCAATTTCCAAATGCCTGAAGGTAACACATTCATCTGTACAGACAATAGTACGCAACTATAAACACCATGGGACCACACAGCCGCCATACCGCTCAGGAAGGAGATGCGTTCTGTCTACTAGAGATTAACGTACTTTGGTGCGAAAAATGCTAATCAATCCCAGAACAACAGCAAAGGATCTCGTGAAGATGCTGGAGGAAACCGGTACAAAAGTATCTATATCCACAGTAAAACAAGTCCTATATCGACATAACCTGAAAGGCCGCTCAGCAAGGAAGAAGCCACTGCTCCAAAACCACCATAACAAAACAGACTACGGTTTGTAACTGCACATGGGGACAAAGATTGTACTTTTTGGAGAAATGTCCTCTGGTCTGATGAAACAAAAATAGAACAGTTTGGCCATAATGACCATCGTTATGTTTGGAGGAAAAAGGGGGAGGCTTGCAAGCCAAAGAACACCATCCCAACCGTGAAGCATGGGGTGGCAGCATCATGTTGTGGAGGTGCTTTGCTGCAGGAAAGACTGGTGCACTTCACAAAATAGCTGGCATCATGAGGTAGGAAAATTATGTGGATATATTGAAGCAACATCTCAAGACATCAGTCAGGAAGTTAAAGCTTGGTCGCAAATGGGTCTTCGAAATGGACAATGACCCCAAGCATACTTCTAAAGTTCTGGAAAAATGGCTTAAGGACAACAAAGTCAAGGTATTGGAGTGGCCATCACAAAGCCTTGACCTCAATCCTATAGAAAAGTTGTGGGCAGAACTGAAAAAGTGTGTGCGAGCAAGGAGGCCTACAAACCTGACTCAGTTACACCAGCTCTGTCAGGAGGAATGGGCCAAAATTCCCTCAGCTTATTGTGGGAAGCTTGTGGAAGGCTACCCAAAACGTTTGACCTAGGTTAAACAATTTAGAGGCAATGCTACCAAATTCTAATAAAGTGTATGTAAACTTCTGACCCACTGGGAATGTGATGAAAGAAATAAAAGCTGAAATAAAGCATTCTCTCTACTATTATTCTGACATTTCAAAATAAAATTAAAATAAAGTGGTGATCCTAACTGACCTAAAACAGAGATTTTTTACTAGGATTAAATGTCAGGAATTGTGAAAAACTGAGTTTAAATGTATTTGGCTAAGGTGTATGTAAACTTCCAACTTCAACTGTATATGGAACAGGGAGGATACTTGAAACAGGTTGGTGACATTTGACTTGGTCAAAACAGTTTTGAGTTTTGTCCCAATTTACCTTCATAACGTGGAACCAGCCTGATTGCTGAACCAGCCTGATTGCCATTTACCTTCATAAGGTGGAACCAGCCTGATTGCTGCATATACCATTTTATTTCACTTCACATACCATGATATCTGAAGTGGAATAGAAAGCAGCGAGAATGAAGTGATCAGATTGGTTCCACCATACTAATCATAACCACCATTTGATAATGTAATCAGTGCTCTGTGTGTGACCGACCAGTATCTTTGATGAGGGGCCAGGAGCTGATCTACGCTGCCATGCCCATCAATAGGGCTCTGGCAAAGACCTTACCTCCAGCCTCACTTCTTGCCTGCTCACTATTGGTCGTCGATGGAGAGACCAGAATTAGGTAGATTTAGTCTGACTGGTTCAAACTTCAACATAGTTGACTTCCGGCGCCGACAGAGATGGCCGCCTCGCTTCGCGTTCCTAGGAAACTATGCAGTATTTTGTTTTTTTATGTGTTATTTCTTACATTGTTACCCCAGGTAATCTTAGGTTTCATTACATACAGTCGGGAGGAACTACTGAATATAAGAGCAATGTCAACTCACCATCATTACGACCAGGAATATGACTTTCCCGAAGCGGATCCTGTGTTTTGCCTTCCACCCAGGACAATGGATCTGATCCCAGCCGGCGAACCTAAACAACGTCGCCGTAAAAGGGGCAAACGAAGCGGTCTTCTGGTCAGGCTCCGGAGACGGGCACATTGCGCACCACTCCCTAACATACTACTCGCCAATGTCCAGTCTCTTGACAACAAGGTTGATGAAATCCGAGCAAAGGTTGCCTTCCAGAGAGACATCAGAGACTGTAACGTTCTTTGCTTCACGGAAACATGGCTCACTCGAGAGACGCTATCGGAGTCGGTGCTGCCAGCTGGTTTCTTCACGCATCGCGCCGACAGAAACAAGCATCTTTCTGGTAAGAAGAGGGGCGGGGGGGTATGCATTATGATTAACGAGACGTGGTGTGATCATAACAACATACAGGAACTCAAGTCCTTCTGTTCACCTGACTTAGAATTCCTCACAATCAAATGTCGACCGCATTATCTACCAAGGGAATTCTCTTTGATTATAATCACAGCCGTATATATTCCCCCCACAAGCAGACACATCGATGGCCCTGAACAAACTTTATTTGACTCTATGTAAACTGGAAACCACATATCCTGAGGCTGCATTCATTGTAGCTGGGGATTTTAACAAGGCTAATCTGAAAACAAGACTCCCTAAATTCTATCAGCACATCGATTGCGCAACCAGGGCTGGTAAAACCCTGGATCATTGTTATTCTAACTTCTGCGACGCATATAAGGCCCTCCCCCGCCCTCCTTTCAGAAAAGCTGACCACGACTCCATTTTGTTGCTTCCAGCCTACAGACAGAAACTTAAACAAGAAGCTCCCGCGCTCAGGTCTGTTCAACGCTGGTCCGACCAATCTGATTCCACGCTTCAAGACTGCTTCGATCACGTAGATTGGGATATGTTCCGCATTGCGTCCAACAACAACATTGACGAATACGCTGATTCTGTGAGCGAGTTCATTAGACAGTGCATCGGCGATGTCGTACCCACAGCAACTATAATAACATTACCAAACCAGATTCCGTGGATTGATGGCAGCATTCGCGCAAAACTGAAAGCGCGAACCACTGCTTTTAACCAGGGCAAGGTGACCGGAAACATGACCGAATACAAACAGTGTAGCTATTCCCTCAGCAAGGCAATCAAACAAGCTAAGCGTCAGTATAGAGACAAAGTAGAGTTGCAATTCAACGGCTCAGACACAAGAGGTATGTGGCAGGGTCTACAGTCAATCACGGATTACAAAAAGAAAACCAGCCCCGTCGTGGACCAGGATGTCTTGCTCCCAGACAGACTAAATAACTTCTTTGCTCGCTTTGAGGACAACACAGTGCCACTGACACGGCCTGCTACCAAAACCTGCAGACTCTCATTCACTGCAGCCGAAGTGAGTAAAACATTTAAACGTGTTAACCCTCGCAAGGCTGCAGGCCCAGACGGCATCCCCAGCCGCATCCTCAGAGCATGCGCAGACCAGCTGGCTGATGTGTTACGGAAATATTCAATCAATCCTTATCCCAATCTGCTGTTCCCACATGCTTCAAGAGGGCCACCATTGTTCCTGTTCCCAAGAAAGCTAAGGTAACTGAACTAAACGACTACCGCCCCGTAGCACTCACTTCCGTCATCATGAAGTGCTTTGAGAGACTAGTCAAGGACCATATCACCTCCACCCTACCTGACACCCTAGACCCACTCCAATTTGCTTACCGCCCCAATAGGTACACAGACGACGCAATCGCAACCACACTGCCCTAACCCATCTGGACAAGAGGAATACCTATGTGAGAATGCTGTTCATCGACTACAGCTCAGCATTTAACACCATAGTATCCTCCAAACTCGTCATCAAGCTCGAGACCCTGGGTCTCGACCCCGCCCTGTGCAACTGGGTACTGGACTTCCTGACAACATCTCCACCCCGCTGATCCTCAACACTGGGGCCCCACAAGGGTGCGTTCTGAGCCCTCTCCTGTACTCCCTGTTCACCCACGACTGCGTGGCCATGCACGCCTCCAACTCAATCATCAAGTTTGCGGACGACACTACAGTGGTAGGCTTGATTACCAACAACGACGAGACGGCCTACAGGGAGGAGGTGAGGGCCCTCGGAGTGTGGTGTCAGGAAAATAACCTCACACTCAACGTCAACAAAACAAAGGAAATGATTGTGGACTTCAGGAAACAGCAGAGGGAGCACCCCCCTATCCACATCGACGGGACAGTAGTGGAGAGGGTAGTAAGTTTCAAGTTCCTCGGGATACACATCACGGACAAACTGAATTGGTCCACCCACACAGACAGCGTTGTGAAGAAGGCGCAGCAGCGCCTCTTCAACCTCAGGAGGCTGAAGAAATTTGGCTTGTCACCAAAGCACTCACAAACTTCTACAGATGCACAATCGAGAGCATCTTGTCAGGCTGTATCACCGCCTGGTACGGCAACTGCTCCGCCCACAACCGTAAGGCTCTCCAAAGGGTAGTGAGGTCTGCACAACGCATCACCGGGGGCAAACTACCTGCCCTCCAGGACACCTACACCACCCGATGTCACATGAAGGCCATAAAGACCATCAAGGACAACAACCACCCGAGCCACTGCCTGTTCACCCCGCTATCATCCAGAAGGCGAGGTCAGTACAGGTGAATCAAAGCAGGGACCGAGAGACTGAAAAACAGCTTCTATCTCAAGGCCATCAGACTGTTAAACAGCCACCACTAACATTGAGTGGCTGCTGCCAACATACTGACTCAACTCCAGCTCACTTTAATAATGGAATTGATGGAAATTGATAAAAAATGTATCACTAGCCACTTTAAACAATGCCACTTAATATAATGTATATGTATATACTGTACTCTATATCATCTTCTGCATCTTGCCATCTTTATGTAATACATGTATCACTATCCACTTTAAACTATGCCACTTTTATGTTTACATACCCTACACTACTGATCTCATATGTATATACTGTACTCGATACCATCTACTGCATCTTGCCTATGCCGTTCTGTACCATCACTCATTCATGTATCTTTATGTACATATTCTTTATCCCTTTACACTTGTGTGTATAAGGTAGTAGTTGTGGAATTGTTAGGTTAGATTACTCGTTGGTTATTACGGCATTGTCGGAACTAGAAGCACAAGCATTTCGCTACACTTGCATTAACATCTGCTAACCATGTGTATGTGACAAATAAAATTTGATATGATTTGAGTATATATTCGTTTGTCAAATATCACCTATCCTAACTGCCATTGGTAATAGAACAGTGACTGTGTATGTATTCACACACAACGTGTTATGCTTGGGGCAAATCCAATACAACACATTACTGAGTACCACTCTCCATATTTTCAAGCATAGTGGTGGCTGTATCATGTTATGGGTATGCTTGTAATTGTTAAGGACTGGTGAGTTTTTCAGGATAAAAAAGAAACGTAATAGAGCTAAGCATTGACATTACAGAGTATTTTGTGTAGATCAAATGTCAAACTCATTCTACAAAGGGCAGAGTGTCACCCCTGGTATAAACCATTGACAAAAAATTCCAATTAAATCCATTTTAATCCCACTTTGTAACACAACAAAATGTGGAAAAAGTCAAGGGGTGTGAAGACTTTCTAGAGCAGGGGTACTCAACTCTTACCTGTTCTACCTGATAATTAATTGCACACACCTGGTGTCCCAGGTCTAAACCAGTTCCTGATTAGAGGTAAACAATGAAAACATGCAGTGGATCTGGCTTCGAGGTCCGGAGTTGAGTTTGAGGGTTCTAGAGGCACTGTGTACGAGACACCACACAGGAAGGTAGGACCACTCTGACATGTTTGCCAAGGAAGCCCCATTACCATCAGACAAATGCCGATAGGCACAGTACCTGTGTCGGCTGGGAATGACAATGAAAGTTGAAAGGTGCACATTGTTATACACTGTATGGACCTCGCTTTGTGCATGGTGGCATTGTCATGCTCAACCAGGAAAGGGCCTTCCCCAAACTGTTGCCACAAAGTTGGAAGCACAGAATCGTCTAGAATGTCAATGTATGCTGTAGCATTAAGATTTCCCTCCACTGGAACTAACGGGCCTAGCCCAAACCATAAAAAAAGCTTGGCAAGTTGGCACTATTCATTGGGGCAGGTAGTGTTCTCCTGGCATCCGCCAAACCCAGATTTGTCAGTCGGCCTGCCAGATGGTGAAGCGTGATTCATCACTCCAAAAGAAGGTGTTTCCACTGCTCCAGAGTCCAGCGGCAGCAAGCTTTACACCATTCCAGCCGACACTTGGCATTGCGCATGGTGAACTGCAGTCAGATCAAGACCCTGGTGAGGACGATGAGCACACAGATGGCGATTTCTGACAGAAATTCTTTGGTTATGCAAACCCACAGTTTCATCAGCTGTGGGTTTGATCTTAAGCTTGTGTGTGGCTGCACAGCGTTGGAAACCCATTTCATGAAGCTCCCGACAAACAGTAGTGAGTGTTGCAACCGAGGACAGATGATTTATATGAGCTACGCGCTTCAGCACTCGGCGGTCCAGTTCTATGAACTTGTACGGCCTACCACTTCACGGCTGAGCCGTTGTTGCTCCTAGATGTTTCCACTTTACAATATCAGCACTTACAGTTGACCGGAGCAGCAAGAGCAGGGCAGAAATTTGACTTGTTGGAAAGGTGGCATACTATGATGGTGCCACGTTGAAAGTCACTGAGCGCTTCAGTAAGGACCTTCTACTGCCAATGTTTGTCTATGGAAATTGCATGACTGTGTGCTCGATTTTTACACCTGTCAGCAACGGGTGTGACTGAAATAGCCGAATCCACTAATTTGAAGGGGTGTCCATATACTTTTGTATATATAGTGTATTAGCAGAACACTGCTTCTATGGTATTATGTAAAGGGTTGTTTATTCTACATGGACCGGTTACTACATTTGAAAGTTATCAAAACACTCAAGTTTAGAATATGTACACTGAACAAAAATATAAACTCAACATGTAAAGTGTTGGTCAAATGTTTCCTGAGTTGAAATGAAAGATTCCAGAAATGTTCCATATCAACAAGAAGCTTATTAGTGAGCATTTCTCATTTGCCAAGATAATCCATCCACTTGACAGGTGTGGATGACTCCGTTGGAGTCAAGAAGCTGACTCAACGGAGTTTTAGAGAATTTGGCAGTGCGTCCAACCAGCGTCACAACCGCAGACCACGTGTAACCCAGGACCTCCACATCCGGCTTCTTCATCTGCGGCATCGTCTGAGACCATCCACCCAGACAGCTGATGAAACTGTGGGTTTGCATAACCGAAGTATTTCTGTCAGAAATCGCCATCTGTGTGCTCATCGTCCTCACCATGTCACGTTCCTGACCTATTTTCTGTTGTTTTGTATGTGTTAGTCGGTCAGGGCGTGAGTGTGGGTGGGCATTTCTATGTTTTGTGTTTCTATGTTTAGGTCTTGTAATCAACCTTATATGGTTCTCAATCAGAGACAGGTGTTTGACGTTTTCCTCTGATTGAGAACCATATATAGGTTGGCTGTTCACACTGTTTGTTTGTGGGTGATTGTCTCCTGTGTCTTTCGTGTCTGTGTATGTGCACCACACGGGACTGTTTTGGCTGTTCATTCGTTTGATGTAGTCTGTTCCTGTCCGTGAGTTCTGCGTGTAGTTATGTAAGTTCCATGTTCAGGTTTTCGTCTACGTCGTTTTGTTGTTTTGTAAAATTTCCAAGTGTTTTCGTGTTCGTCTTTGTATTTCAAATAAATTCATTTATGTCTACATACCTCGCTGCGTGTTGGTCCGACCCATGCTCCTCCTCGTCCGAGGAGGATGCAGATTTAGAACGCCGTTACAGAATCACCCACCAACCTAGGACCAAGCGGCGGGGGAGAGCTCAACAGAGCAACCAGGACTCGTGGACTTGGGACGAAGTATTGGAGGGAGAAGGACACTGGGCGCACATTGGGGAATATCGCCGCGCTCGTGAGGAGATGGAGGCAGCGAGAGCCCAACAGCGGTGGTATGAGGAGGCAGCAAGGAGACGTGGCTGGAAGCCTGAAAAGCCCGTGAGTACTACCCAAAAATTTCTTGGGGAGGGGGCTAAGAGGTAGTGGGCCAAGGGCAGGTAGGAGACCTGCGCCCACTTCTCAGGCTAACCGTGGAGAGCGGGAGTACGGGCGGACACCGTGTTACGCAGTAGAGCGCACGGTGTCTCCTGTACGTGTTCATAGCCCGGTGCGGGTTATTCCACCTCCCCGCACTGGTAGGGCTAGATTGGGCATTGAGCCAGGTGCCATGAAGCCGGCTCAACGCGTCTGGTCTCCAGTGCGTCTCCTCGGGCCGGCTTACATGGCACCAGCCTTACGCATGGTGTCCCCGGTTCGCCTGCATAACCCAGTGCGGGCTATTCCACCTCGCCGCACTGGCAGGGCGACGGGGACCATTCAACCAGGTAAGGTTGGGCAGGCTCAGTGCTCAAGAGAGCCAGTACGCCTGCACGGTCCGGTATTTCCGGCAAAACCTCCCCGCCCCAGCCTAGTACCTACAGTGCCTACACCACGCACCAGGCTTCCAGTGCGTTTTCAGAGCCCTGTTCCTCCTCCACGCACTCTCCCTGTGGTGCGTGTCTCCAGCCCAGTGCCTCCAGTTCCGGCACCACGCACTAAGCCACCTGTGCGTCTCCTGAGTCCTGTACACACTGTTACTTCTCCCCGTACTAGTCCTGATGTGCGTGCACTCAGCCCGGTGCCACCAGTGCCGGTACCACGCACCAGGCACAGAGTACGCTTTGAGAGTCCAGTGTGCCCTGTCCCTGCTCCCCGCACTAGCATGAAGGTGCGTGTCCTTAGCCCGGTGCCTCCAGTTCCGGCACCACGCACCAGGTCTACAGTGCGCCTTATCCGGCCAGAGCCATCCGTCTCCCCAGCGCCATCTGAGCCATCCGTCTCCCCAGCGCCATCTGAGCCATCCGTCTCCCCAGCGCCATCTGAGCCATCCGTCTCCCCAGCGCCATCTGAGCCATCCGTCTCCCCAGCGCCATCTGAGCCATCCGTCTCCCCAGCGCCATCTGAGCCATCCGTCTCCCCAGCGCCATCTGAGCCATCCGTCTGCCCAGCGCCGTCTGAGCCATCCGTCTGTCCCGAGCCGTCAGAGCCGATAGTCAGTCAGGAGCCGCTAGAGCCATTCGTCAGACAGGATCTGCCAGAGCCGCCAACCAGACAGGATCTGCCAGAGCCGCCAACCAGACAGGATCTGCCAGAGCCGCCAACCAGACAGGATCTGCCAGAGCCGCCAACCAGACAGGATCTGCCAGAGCCGCCAACCAGACAGGATCTGCCAGAGCCGCCAACCAGACAGGATCTGCCAGAGCCGCCAACCAGACAGGACCTGCCAGAGCCGTCCAGCCAGGACCAGCCAGAGCCGTCCAGCCAGGAGCTGCCAGAGGCCTCCAGCCAGGAGCTGCCAGAGCCGTCCAGCCAGGACCAGCCAGAGCCGTCCAGCCAGGACCAGCCAGAGCCGTCCAGCCAGGACCAGCCAGAGCCGTCCAGCCAGGACCAGCCAGAGCCGGCCAGCCAGGACCAGCCAGAGCCGGCCAGCCAGGATCCGCCAGAGTCAGCCAGCCATGAGCGTCCAGAGCCGTCAGCGAGCCATGACCAGCCAGAGCCAGCCAGCCAGGATCCGCCAGAGCCAGCCAGCCAGGATCCGCCAGTCATTCTGGTGTTGCCCCTTAATTTAGGTGGGGTTATTTGGAGGGTGGTCATTTTGAGGAGGCTACGGAAGCTGGGATTGACTATGGTGGGGTGGGGACCTCGTCCAGAGCCTGAGCCACCACCGTGGTCAGATGCCCACCCAGACCCTCCCCTAGACTTTTGGTAGTGCGTCCGGAGTACGCACCTTGAGGGGGGGGTTATGTCACGTTCCTGACCTATTTTCTGTTGTTTTGTATGTGTTAGTCGGTCAGGGCGTGAGTGTGGGTGGGCATTTCTATGTTTTGTGTTTCTATGTTTAGGTCTTGTAATCAGCCTTATATGGTTCTCAATCAGAGACAGGTGTTTGACGTTTTCCTCTGATTGAGAACCATATATAGGTTGGCTGTTCACACTGTTTGTTTGTGGGTGATTGTCTCCTGTGTCTTTCGTGTCTCTGTATGTGCACCACACGGGACTGTTTTGGCTGTTCATTCGTTTGATGTAGTCTGTTCCTGTCCGTGAGTTCTGCGTGTAGTTATGTAAGTTCCATGTTCAGGTTTTCGTCTACGTCGTTTTCTTATTTTGTAATTTTCCAAGTGTTTTCGTGTTCGTCTTTGTATTTCAAATAAATTCATTTATGTCTACATACCTCGCTGCGTGTTGGTCCGACCCATGCTCCTCCTCGTCCGAGGAGGATGCAGATTTAGAACGCCGTTACACACCAGGGTCTTGATCTGACTGCAGTTCAGCGTTGTAACTGACTTCAGTGGGCAAAAGCTCTCCTTCGATGGCAACTGGCACGCTGGAGAAGTGGATGAATCCCGGTTTTAACTGTACCCGGGCAGATGGTGTTGTGTGGGCCAGTGGTTTTCTGATGTCAACGTTGTGAACAGATTGCCCCATGGTGGCGGTTGGGTTATGGTATGGGCAGGCATAAGCTACGGACAACGAACACAATTGCATTTTATCGATGGCAAATTGAATGCACAGAGATACCGTGACGAGATCCTGAGGCCCATTGTCGTGCCATTCATCCTCCGCCATCACCTCATGTTTCAGCATGATAATGCACGGCCCCATGTCGCAAGGATCTGTACACAATTTCTGAAAGCTGAAAATGTCCCAGTTCTTCCATGGCCTGCATACTCACCAGACATGTCACAGAGCATGTTTGTGATGCTCTGGATCAACGTGTATGACAGCGTGTTCCAGTTCCCGCCAATATCCAGCAAATTTGCACAGCCATTGAAGAGGAGTGGGACAACATTCCACAGGCCACAATCAACAGCCTAATAAACTCTATGCGAAGGAGATGTGTCGTGCTGCATGAGACAAATGGTGGTCACACCAGATAATGACTGATTTTATGATCCATGTTGCATTTATATTTTTGTTCAGTGTACATAAATTCAGTAATTGCATTCTTCTCATATTACTCTGTAGGCTACTGACCTATGCAAAGCTTCTTCCAGCATCTCACCACACATCTGTCTGTAGTTATTGAACTCAACCTGTAGGAGATTTGTTTGTTGTGATTGAGTGGGGGGAAACGGCTGCGGGCAAGGTTCTGACAGATGGGTGTGTCTTGGTGGTGGCAAGGATACACCCACATCAAACTAAACCCCCAAGCCAACTCACTTTTGTCTCTTTATTTATTTATTCCTTATTATATTAGGTAAGTTGACTGAGGACACATTCTTATTTATAGCAACGACCTGTGAATAGTTACAGGGGAGTGGGGGGATGAATGAGCCAATTTGACGCTGGGGATGATTAGGTGGCCATGATGGTATGAATGGGAATTATCCAGGACACCAGGGTTAACACCCCTACTTTTATGATAAGTGCCATGGGATCTTTAGTGGCCACAGAGAGTCAGGACACCGGTTTAACATCCTATCTGAAAAACGGCACCCTACATGATTCCATATGTGTTATTTCATAGTTTTGATGTCTTCACTATTATTCTACAATGTAGAAAATACTAAAAAATAAAGAAAAACCCTGGAATTAGTAGGTGTGTCCAAACTTTTGACTGGTACTCTGTGTGCATATATAAACTCAGCAAAAAAAGAAACTTCCTCTCACTGTCAACAGCATTTATTTTCAGCAAACTTAACATGTGTAAATATTTGCATGAACATAACAAGATTCCACAACTGAGACATAACCTGAACAAGTTCCACAGACATGTGACTAACATAAATTGAATAATGTGTCCCTGAACAAAAGGGGGGTCAAAATCAAAAGTAATCTGGTGTGGCCACCAGCTGCATTAAGTACTGCAGTGCATCTACTCCTCATGGACTGCACCAGATTTGCCAGTTCTTGCTGTGAGATGTTACCCCACTCTTCCATCAAGACACCTGCAAGTTCCCGGACAGCAACGGTGGGTTTGTGCCCATAGGCGACATTGTTGCAGGGGATGTCTGGTGAGGAACTGCCTTACAACAGGCCTACAAGCCCTCAGTCCAGCCTCTCTGTCTATTGCGGACAGTCTGAGCACTGATGAAGGGATTGTGTGTTCCTGGTGTAACTCGAGCAGTTGTTGTTGCCATCCTGTACCTGTCCCGCAGGTGTGATGTTCGGATGTACCGATCCTGTGCAGGTGTTGTTACACGTGCTCTGCCACTACGAGGACGATCAGCTGTCCGTCCTGTCTCCCTGTAGCGCTGTCTTAGGCGTCTCACAGTACGGACATTGCAATTGGCCCTGGCCACATCTGCAGTCCTCATGCATGCCTAGGGCAAGTTCACGCAGATGAGCAGGGACCCTGGGAATCTTTCTTTTGGTGTTTTTCAGAGTCAGTAGAAAGGCCTCTTTAGTGTCCTAAGTTTTCATAACTGTGACCTTAATTGTCTCCCGTCTGTAAGCTGTTAGTGTCTTAACGACCGTTCCACAGGTGCATGTTGATTAAGCAAGCATGGGAAACAGTGTGTAAACCCTTTACAATGAAGATCTGTGAAGTTATTTGGATTTTTACGAATTATCTTTGAAAGACAGGGTCCTGAAAAAGGGACGTTTCTTTTTTCGCTGAGTTTATATATATATAATTTTCTCTTTTGGGGGGCCGACAGCGTTTCTTGAAGAGCAAGGCCACATCAGCAGGTGCAGTTCCTCTTTAATGTCTACATTCATTTGTGTCACACTTATTTATTACAGACACCTTAATGCATACTTTCAAATTATATTATGTGAGCTAAACATAAAACTAACGTATCATTTTTAGTTGTTACTGATGTTACTGTCCCCACTACAACAACAAAAATCCTAAATACATTTAATTTTGTCATTGAAACATTTAATTGAAATCCTGTAGAATTCCATTCATTCCTATGGAGGACTGCTCCTACTGAGGTGTGCCAATTTGTCCGACTGGTGGCTTCAAAGCCTCTCAATGGTCAATACATAGCATCAGCAATCCAGGGTGTATACGTCATTGGTCCTGCTGCACTGTGGCAATTATTCAAACAACTGGCCTAACTGTAATCATGGGGAAGCATTTGAAAAGAGTCTGAACTATCGACGCAGAGCCAGAGAAAATGATTTTCCCTTTTCTGTGGAATCGTTATCTTTTGTAATTGCGTTGGTTTGGAGCTGTGAAAGGAGCAGACGGAGTGCAGCAGTGGCTGTACTGTAGCTATAGCTAGCTTAGCTAGACAAAAATTCTTACGCCTCCAGTCAGAGCTCAGATCAGAGAGGCTGAACCTCCTGGTGGGCAAGCCGGCTCCCATATTTATGAGGCCGATAGTTTCTATATCTTGAGAAAACATCATTAGCTATCTGTCAGCCTTTGAAGTGAAGGCAGCGTGTTGGGGGGTAAAAATGTATGTTATACAGTGATGACAACACAGGTTTCAGGCTTCAGGCAACAGAGGAGAAAGAAGACACTGCTTCATTTCTTCATGACCAGACATCTTTCCTTCAAAGATTCAAAGTCATTTGACTTCTCCAATTATTTATACATTTTGAATTCTCGGATCAGGAGAACACACACACGTATGACCACATAGATGATGTAGCCTACCATTCAGATGCATTCAGCAGATAGCATTTGAAAAATTCCTTACTATGTTTGGCTAAGTGTCAAACTAAACCCTCTGTATGAGACATATTGGAGGTGCCATTTGTAAGCCCAGATAAAACCGATGAGAAGGCATTACTGATTTAGCGTTTAGTCAAGCGCTCCTCGCTGTGCCTGAATCAAAATCAAATGGACTACGTCTGGATAGGTGAAGGGTGGAGTGGTTGAGGGCGCGTGCATGGCGGTCACACAGTGTTCATCGCTCAGCTGTCACTGGAGTGGGGGAGAGTCGCTCAGCTGTCACTGGAGTGGGGGAGAGTCGCTCAGCTGTCACTGGAGTGGGGGAGAGTCGCTCAGCTGTCACTGGAGTGGGGGAGAGTCGCTCAGCTGTCACTGGAGTGGGGGAGAGTCGCTCAGCTGCCACTGGAGTGGGGGAGAGTCGCTCAGCTGTCACTGGAGTGGGGGAGAGTCGCTCAGCTGCCACTGGAGTGGGGGAGAGTCGCTCAGCTGCCACCGGAGTGGAGGAGAGTCGCTCAGCTGTCACTGGAGTGGGGGAGAGTCGCTCAGCTGTCACTGGAGTGGGGGAGAGTCGCTCAGCTGTCACTGGAGGGGGGGGGGTCACTCAGCTGTCACTGGAGGGGGGGGAGAGTCGCTCAGCTGTCTCTGGAGGGGGGGAGAGTCGCTCAGCTGTCTCTGGAGGGGGGGAGAGTCGCTCAGCTTTCTCTGGAGGGGGGGAGAGTCGCTCAGCTTTCTTTCTAATATGAGGGTAGAAGATCTGAACAGGAGAGGTGGCCAGCAGCCATTCAAAGAGGGACAATTCGGAAAAGGAAATTCACGAATCACTGCCTTGTCAGTTGGGATTGTTCCAGAGTGTCTCTCTTTGTTATAGCAGGTGACCTGCATGGACAAATCCGTCCCTGGCCAATGACTCCCAGAGAACAAGATGATAATGAGTGGAAGTAGGCTTATCGATAAGTCACAGTGGAGGTTAGGGGTCACGGCAGACAGGTTCAAGACCACACAGTGTGGAACTATCGTAACATGCCACCTTTGAACTGGTGCCTGTGATCCGTTATCAGTAGCCTGCAGCAGGTTGACCATCGCCACAGCTATAATGAGAGGGTCGCCTCCTATCGCACCACTTATTACACGTCACTGTGTTTAACAAAAATCCCAAATGGGACCCACAGAGACCAAAGGAAATAAGCCCAGTTAATTAGCATAGTAAAGGCAATGGGATGGAGGCAGGATCAAAAGCTTGTATCAGTCACTCACGTCTAGTCCAACTATCCAAAACCAAATAAGCGCAAGTTTTGCTTCAACGTTTGGCCTCATTATGCTCTCATCTTATGCTAAGCCACATTGCGTTGATTGTTGAAAAATGCGAAAAAGCCTAATTTACATTTGACATTTTAGTCATTTAGCAGACGCTCTTATCCAGAGTGACTTACAGAAGCAATTAGGGTTAAGTGCCTTGCTCAAGGGCACATCGACAGATTTTTTTATCTAGTCAGCTCTGTGATTCAAACCAGCTACCTTTTGGTTACTGGCCCAACCACTAGGCTACCTGCCACCCCATAAATCAACACTGTAACGTTATGATTTTTTTTTAAAGCGACTGTATGCCTACTGCATTGAGAGCAGCACCATAGAGTAGTTTTATAAACTAATATAAAAGTGAATATAAGGCCTTGTATGATATATTTAGCATTGTGTGGGACTATAATTGCACACCACATCAGAGAAATCAGGGAATTTAGGCACTTTGTTGCCTTTCTGATTGACAGAGCAAATCTAACATAAAGTAAGAGTTGCCGTGGCAACTAGACACAGCTGCCTCTGCAGAGTGAGTTGGTGGTGAGAGCCCAGCGGTCGGGTCCTTTTCATCCCTGTAATTTACAAAGACATGCATGATTGAGTTAAGATATTCATATATACAGGCAATAATTAGACATTATGCAGAAATCAGTTGATTGGACTAATTGGTATTATCAAGGCCATTACGTTCCAGGCTGATTAAAAAAGCTGGAATAGCGTGTTTCTGTCTCTAAGGGACAAAACTAATACATCTACTAACTAGGGCTGGGCGATATGGACAAAAATCCATATCGCGATAAATTGCCTGAATTGATGCGATAACGATAAATAGAACAAAGTTTATAACATTAATGTGCACCACAGTTTTAAATGATCCTTTAAACTAGCTGTAACGCTCGTCTGAAGAAGTGGACCAACATGCAGCGTGGGGTAGGTTAATCATATTCTTTAATGAATAACCAGCAAAAACAAGAAAAAGAAACCCAACGAAACGTATAGCCTTGTAGGGCTCAACAGCAACAATACAAGAACAAGCTCCCACAACATACAGTGGGGAGAACAAGTATTTGATACACTGCCGATTTTGCAGGTTTTCCTACTTACAAAGCATGTAGAGGTCTGTAATTTTTATCATAGGTACACTTCAACTGTGAGAGACGGAATCTAAAACAAAAATCCAGAAAATCACATTGTATGATTTTTAAGTAATTAATTAGCATTTTATCGCATGACATAAGTATTTGATCACCTACCAACCAGTAAGAATTCCAGCTCTCACAGACCTGTTAGTTTTTCTTTAAGAAGCCCTCCTGTTCTCCACTCATTACCTGTATTAACTGCACCTGTTTGAACTCGTTACCTGTATAAAAGACACCTGTCCACACACTCAATCAAACAGACTCCAACCTCTCCACAATGGCCAAGACCAGAGAGCTGTGTAAGGACATCAGGGATAAAATTGTAGACCTGCAAAAGGCTGGGATGGGCTACAGGACAATAGGCAAGCAGCTTGGTGAGAAGGCAACAACTGTTGGCGCAATTATTAGAAAATGGAAGAAGTTCAAGATAACTGTCCACACCCTCGGTCTGGGGCTCCATGCAAGATCTCACCTCGTGGGGCATCAATGATCATGAGGAAGGTGAGGGATCAGCCCAAAACTACACGGCAGGACCTGGTCAATGACCTGAAGAGAGCTGGGACCACAGTCTCAAAGAAAACCATTAGTAACACACTCTACGCCGTCATGGATTAAAATCCTGCAGCGCACGCGCAAGTTTGCCAATGACCATCTAGAATCTAGATGGTCATTGGCAAACTTGCGCGTGCGCTGCAGGATTTTAATCCATGACGGCGTAGAGTGTGTTACTAATGGTTTTCTTTGAGACTGTGGTCCCAGCTCTCTTCAGGTCATTGACCAGGTCCTGCCGTGTAGTTTTGGGCTGATCCCTCACCTTCCTCATAATTCTAGATCATGGGTGTCAAACTCTGGCCAAATTTGGCCCGCGGGGTAATTATATTTGGCCCGCGAGACAATACCAAATTACTACTAGAGCTGGCCCGCCGGTATTATACAGCGCATTCACCGCTAATACTACGAATCCCATAATGCTCTGCTGTTGTTTTCGCGCGCCAATCAGGACAGGACCCAGAAACGCCCTCTCCTCTGTGACAGTAGTCATAGCAACATAGACGCTACAACTGTCAGCGCGCTACCCCTTCCCAAAAATGGCGAAAAGAAAGGCAGAAAACAGGAGCTTTCTGGACAAGTGGGAGATGCCAGGTATCTGGCTTGGGCACATCAGATTAGATCAGTGTGCAATAATTAACATTTCTTTGTGCACTTTTTCTTGCTACAAGGCATGGGCTTGAATGGTTGATTGATTTATTATCATTTTATTTGTAAAATTATTAGCCAGTGGAAAAAGTTTATTTTGGTATTTAAATCAGAAGGCTGCAAATAGAAAAGAGGCATACGATTTTTATTTAAATTTTATTTATTTAATAAATGAATGCCATTGATGTGTTTTTTCATTTGAAATTCGATTTTGCATGTGTCCACTATTAAATTATATATTGTATGGTAATAAGCGATGCTTGTTCCATATTCAATGTTAAAGCAAAACTTGTTTGGGTCCATATTAAAAGGTTCATTTGTTCAATGTTGGCCCGCGACTTTGCTCAGGTTTTACATTTTGGCCCACTGGGTATTTGAGTTTGACACCCCTGATCTAGATGATCCAGAGGAGGAACGGGAGAAGGTCATGTGGTCTGATGAGACAAAAATATAACTTTTTGGTCTAAACTCCACTCGCCGTGTTTGGAGGAAGAAGAAGGATGAGTACAACCCCAAGAACACCATCCCAACCGTGAAGCATGGAGGTGGAAACATCATTCTTTGGGGATGCTTTTCTGCAAAGGGGACAGGACGACTGCACCGTATTGAGGGGAGGATGGATGGGGCCATGTATCGCGAGATCTTGGCCAACAACCTCCTTCCCTCAGTAAGAGCATTGAAGATGGGTCGTGGCTGGGCCTTCCAGCATGACAACGACCCGAAACACACAGCCAGGGAAACTAAGGAGTGGCTCCGTAAGAAGCATCTCAAGGTCCTGGAGTGGCCTAGCCAGTCTCCAGACCTGAACCCAATAGAAAATCTTTGGAGGGAGCTGAAAGTCCGTATTGCCCAGCGACAGCCCCGAAAAAAGAAGGATCTGGAGAAGGTCTGTATGGAGGAGTGGGCCAAAATCCCTGCTGCAGTGTGTGCAAACCTGGTCAAGAACTACAGGAAACGTATGATCTCTGTAATTGCAAATAAAAGGTTTCTGTACCAAATATTAAGTTCTGCTTTTCTGATGTATCAAATACTTATGTCATGCAATAAAATGCAAATTAATTACTTAAAAATCATACAATGTGATTTTCTGGATTTTTGTTTTAGATTCCGTCTCTCACAGTTGAAGTGTACCTATGATAAAAATTACAGACCTCTACATGCTTTGTAAGTAGGAAAACCTGCAAAATCGGCAGTGTATCAAATACTTGTTCTCCCCACTGTAGGTGGGAAAAAGGCTACCTAAGTATGATTCCCAATCAGAGACAACGATAGACAGCTGCCTCTGATTGGGAACCACACTCGGCCAAAAACAAAGAAATACAAAACATAGAATGCCCACCCCACATCACACCCTGACCTAACTAAATAGAGAAATAAAACAGCTCTCTAAGGTCAGGGCGTGACACTAGCACTACTAGTTTGATGGTTATAGCCATCAATTGACCCATTAACAATCAATTAGCAAACTTATTTAATGTCAAACTTCACATTTCTTTAGTATAGGCTACTTAGATCAGCAAAATGCCTGCAATAAGTGTGGTTGGTGTCGATCATTTCCGCTTTATCGTCCCAGCTACCGCTTTATCGTCTACTACTAACTGGTCTATTTGTCAGACCAGCACAAGCTACGATGTAATCATCAACATTTTGCACATGTTGATTTAGAAATGTCTTGTCTGTCTATGTACTGGCCTTCCGATGTTCCAGTGAGGTCAAGGGAACCTTGCTCTTCCTAAGTCTCTAAAAGGTTTTTCAGCTGAATTCTAACGATGTAGCCTATTTCTGTATTTGAAATACAGTATAAAGAGAAGCAGAGGCTCACATGATTTATTAAGTGGTGTCATAATCAGAGGAGAGCATGGCCTATATAACTGATTCACAGTATACAGCAGAGTATATCAGCTCTCTCCGTGCATCACACGAGGCCACACACTCAGAAAAAAGGGTTCCAAAAGGGTTCTTAAGCTGTCCCTATAGGAGAACCATTTTTGGTTCCAGGTAGAAACCCTTTGGGTTCCCTGTAGAACCTCTCTGTGGAAAGGGCCCTACATGGAACCCAAACGGGTTCTACCTGGAATCAAAAATGGATCTTCAAAGGGTTCTCCTACGGGGACAGCCGAAGAACCCTTTTAGGTTATAGATAGCACCTTTATTTATTTTAGGGGCAAACGAGAAGAGAACGAGGGGGAGACAGAAAGAGGGGGAGACAGAAAGAGGGGGAGAGAGAAAGAGGGGGAGAGAGAAAAAGATACCTAAGTGTGTTTGTGTTAAACTCAATACAGAGCTGGTCCCAAAGAGATAGAGGTAGCTAGCTGGCTGCTGATGTAGAAGAGAGAATCAGGCCCAATGAGTCACCAGCCCACAGCAGTGCCTTGATATTGGTCACGGAGGAGAATCTTGCCCACCTCTTATCCTCCCTGCACTTCAGTAGCAGCAACCTGCAATTCTAAATCATTAACATTCCTTTTCACCTCAGATAATATACAGCCCAATTCATCTAGACCCACTGCACGTCAGCAAGAAAACCCAAATCAATCGACTGTAAGCTTTTAAAGCAGGTCATAACTTGTAAAACCTTAATTTAAATAAATATAATCTGTGTTATAATTTGGATTAGTTACTTCTGTTGTCTTCCACAACTGCTGTTTTCATCCAGCCGGTCTCCCCTGTCACACAATCAGCCACACTCACAGCCTCACACACCTGTAGCCAGTACATGCACACTAGGAGTTATCCCTGCAGCAGTCCAACCAGGGAATGTACTGCTATCCAAATCTGAAATTCTGTTCAACCCTCCTGCTGTGTTCCGGTCCAAAAGTGACCGATTTACAAGTTTTCTCTCTGAAAAATGTAGTTCATTTAATCTGATTGTCATAAGGTTCCATGACTTTGTCCACACAAGGCATCTGAACACACAAAATACATTTGGATGATTTTCATTACATTTTAGGTGTTTTATTTAATTTTTGTAAACATGTGTTGTCCCCGGTCAAAAATGACCAGTCATTAGAAATTAATGGGCGAGACTACAATTAGTGTATAAAATTTAGTTCAGGCATATGCCCATTCATCAGATAAACACACTTCCTCTTCCAGACCCCGACATGCATGTGTGTTTGAACACACACACACCTCACTCCCCTTCTTGGCTTCCATGGCAACCCCCACGGGAACATATCCCCAGTATAATCTTTCCCCCACGGGAACCACACCTGTTGGCATTCTCACAAACAATCACAACATTGTTTCAATAATATATAGAACTTTTCTCGCAGATCTGGTATATAAAGCTTTTTTGAGGCCTTGCTCACAATTCATTCTGTGGCAGCACAATGACCAAATGATATACTGTATGTGAGGCTCTTGATCATATCTTTGATCATGACGCTGGTGAGGAGAGAGTCCTTGTTAAACTTTGACACAAAGTAGTCTGCGATAAATAGCACAATATGTTTAATCTGTGTATTTGTTATAGTCAAAATAATCCATACATTAGGCTTTTTTTACTCAAAACCAGTTGTATTATCTCAGGTCAATGAGGCCTACAGGCCATAAATAGCAAATGGAAGTTCAAAACATGTAATGTTCACAAGAACTTAAGTTGATAAAAAGATCTAACACAACATTAGGTGATAATATATGTATTATTATGGATTTATAATCAGCTATAATGGGGCGGTCATTTTGGACCGGGTACACAGAATTAATTAACATGAAACGAACACACCAGGAGGGTTAAATCACGACAGAGGCAGACACATAGAGGGATAGAAAAGTGCCACCCCGCTATTGTAACAGCAATTCAACAGTGGAGGAGTTTCACCAACTTAAGTCCATGAATACTGACTATCTTCATCTGAATTGCCTACAGATGTAGGATCTTAAAATTATCACCCCGTTGTTGCAGGAAATGCTAACTTGTAGTGTATTCTAGGTTAAAAACGCTTCTAAAGTTTGTCATTTCCACTTTAAAGTGTCAGACTTGATTTGCCAGAACAGAAAATGTATCAACCCCTACAAAAATGTCAATTAATTAAAATCCACGCAATTTCCTGCTGTGAGAAACTGGTTTCAATTAAGATTCTACATCTTTAGCTACTTGTCCATTCAACCATCCCCTTCTTCCAGCTGTCTCCCTCACCATGCATCACGCCTCTGTCTCACAGACCCCTCATGAGGCCTTGACAGACACGACCTTGTCCTGTCTGGTAGACAAACACACACACACCCACACACACACACACACACACACACCCGACTGAGTCCAGGAAGGCTGCCTGCCCAACCTAGAGTCAGCCCCAGCAGGTGACGTCACGCCATGAGACAGCCCTGTGCTCTGTCACCTGGCTGTGGTGGCCCTGCGTGGCTGATGGATAGGCCACTTCTTCATTTGTCCCTGGCTAGCCGGCTGTTAAATTGTGTATGAGCTGTTGTCCAGGCTGGACTCTGAGATAGCCCTCCTGCCTTCACCCAGCCGGCCCTGCTATCATTCACATCATGATGCACACACACAGGGTTACACACAGAGAAGTCTTCACACAGGGAGACACACATACAGACAGATATACAGTGAGAGAGATAGAGAGAGACACACACACACATTGTACATGTACACAACACACACATGCAATAGGACTCACACGGTAGGACATAATGAAGCCTCCCGTGGACATGTAGGAGGAGGTAGAGGAGGATGTGGAAGAGGAGGATTTGGGAGCTGCTATCTGACAGAGGAAGATGGATGGGTGCCCACACTAAAAGCCCATATCCTGTCATTGTTCTTAGGGCCTTATACGAGAATCCCTGAATAGAGAAATTAAAACGGAATTCAAAGTAGTGTAGTGGAGGTATACGCCATATCAATTAATAGGGCTGATGGAACAGATCAGAATGCTTAGCTTAAAATGATGATACACTATTATTTCTTCACATATTAGGTGCAGCAATGTGCACATGGCAGTAGACCTATGCACGAAGGTTCCAAAATGCAATTTGTGGAGAGACGCCACTCTAAAATGCGCACCGCATATGCAAGCGGTTTCATGTGACAGAGATGGAAATATCCGTTAGAAATTTAGAAAGAGGGGAGATAAAGATGCAACAACTATCATGGATTGCTAATACGACTAGGATAAATAAAGTGGAAAGAAAACCAATAGAACAGGAGAACGCATATGAGGAAGTCTTAATAAAAAAGAACTGCCTACACGTTTCTATGGTAGGATTTTGGCTATAGGCTACTATGAAGCAAGGTAAGACTTGCTTCATAATATGAAGTGAAACGTCCAGGTTTCAAACAATTAAGGAACAGGAAAAATATAGTGACGCTAATGACAGGCCTAACCGTCTTCTGGTAGATGGAAAGGCTTTCCCAGAATCCTAAATTAAACGTTAACTATCTACAAAGTAGCCTATCTGGCAGAATGATATCATGACTATTTGCATCAATCCAATGGCCAATCTCATGTGCTACAGAAACACTGCTAACCAAACTATAATGCTAGGCGCCTGCACACTTGAATCAAAACTCTACATTTCTTATATTTTTCCCAGACATCAAAAGTGGTTTCCTGATGTGGTTTAAGCCTGGTTATGAACTTAGAACATTATTTTTGGTTTATTTTTCTATTAAAAAAGTGATATTTTTGAGAGGGGAAAACCTGAAAAAGACCTGGGAAAACAGAAACCTGGAAGAACAAAATGGAGAAAAAGGAATTTGGGAAAAAATGTAATAGAATCAGACAATTTTTCAAAACTGATTTTATAGGGCCCTATGTTCTGTGGCTAGTGCGCACCATCCCATCCCCGCCTCTCACCCTCCCACCCTGCCTCTCCATCTCTATTTCCAAACCACTACCTGAGCTGGCCCTGCATGAATGTAAAGCTGCTTGTTTCTTACCCCTTCAGGGTGCTTTGTCTCTGCAATAAAAGTGTGCTCAAGCACATCAAACATAATGTTGTTGTTTTTTTGTTTTTTTTTTAATTTTTTTCCCATTTTCTCCCCAATTTTCGTGGTATCCAATCGCTAGTAATTACTATCTTGTCTCATCGCTACAACTCCCGTACGGGCTCGGGAGAGACGAAGGTCGAAAGCCATGCGTCCTCCGAAGCACAACCCAACCAAGCCGCACTGCTTCTTAACACAGCACGCCTCCAACCCGGAAGCCAGCCGCACCAATGTGTCGGAGGAAACACCGTGCACCCGCCCCCCTCGGTTAGCGCGCACTGCGCCCGGCCCGCCACAGGAGTCGCTGGAGCGCGATGAGACAAGGATATCCCTACCGGCCAAACCCTCCCTAACCCGGACGACGCTAGGCCAATTGTGCGTCGCCCCACGGACCTCCCGGTCGCGGCCGGCTGCGACAGAGCCTGGGCGCGAACCCAGAGACTCTGGTGACGCAGCTAGCACTGCGATGCAGTGCTCTAGACCACTGCGCCACCCGGGAGGCCCAAACATAATGTTTTAAAGTCCCCCGCTAAGGCAAGGGTAACTTAAGAACAGAACACCTTCTCTTTGCTCCAGCCCTGAAGAAAACTCAAAACGGAAAAGAGATTTTTTTTTTTGTTGCTTCGGAGCGTTAGGTTCAATCGCTGTGGGCGCTTTCGTCTACATCTATTGTGTTATTACAAAGAATATTCTAACAAACCTGTGCATTCATGGACACGTGAGTTACTTGTTTTGAGTCAGTTCCAGGAGAGGAAACCAAGATAATAAGTACACAAAGAAACCAATAGAAAATGTAGGCCTAGTTCCAAGCCAGAGAGAAAAAGAGAGACAGAGCGTGGGCATCATTACAACACTGTACTGTACATAGCAATAATATGACATTTGAAATGTCTCTATTCCTTTGGAACTTTTGTGAGTGTAATGTTTACTGTTCATTTTTTATTGTTTATTTCACTTTTGTTTGGTATCTATTTCACTTGCTTTGGCAATGTAAACATATGTTTTCCATGCCCATGCCATTAAAGCCCTTTGAATTGAATTGAAAGAGAGAGACCCAGACAAGATGAGATCCAATAGCTCCCTCCTCTCTCCCTGTGCATCCCATCCCAGTATCGGGCTCCAGCATCAAGTGCTTAATAAACCCAATTCATTTTAGTAGAAGGTTTTAACCTGTGAAGTGAGGGCTGAAACCAGAGGATCAAAGCTGTGGAAATGACTGCTGAGTCTCCTCTTTGAGCCTGGTCAGAACAGAGCAGAGCAGACTGACAACTTCTCATGGGCAGAGGCACAAAACAAGAGCTTCCCCCAGACACCAGGGTGTTACACATTTTAACTCTGCCCTCCTCTCCTCCTCAGACACACACTGATCAGTGCTCTGGAGTCCATCCACGTCCACAACTCTGGCTCACACACACGCGCACACACTATCACCTCATTCACTTCGGCCCAACAAAAGAGCCTAATCAATAGAGCTGCCATAGGCACAGACACAGAGAGACATGTGGACAGATTGGCTTCATTGGCTTTTATCTTCAATGACAAAGCCCAAAGCAGTGTGGCTATCAGACCAGAGGAAAGATAGAGCAGGTTGATCAGTCTCCTGTGGTCTGCATACAGCTGATAATGAGACAGTCAGAAGGACTCTTCAGAGGCATCCCTTTGCTTTCGTGAACAAATCCGTCCTCTCTTCTTCAGGTAAAAAAGCCCTCACCAGGCTTTGCCAAATCACCGCCTTTTAAAACAGCTTTAAAAAAGTGATACCGTAGTACAAGGTTTCCGTTAGCTGGGAATTGCTGGCTTTTAAACAATATATTTTTTTAAGCTGATAAATAAAACTGTTGCAGGCCAAAATGACTGGGAGAAAAAAAATCTCCTTGCAAAATAATGCTTTTTATTCATTGATGGAAATACCAGTCAATGGAAATACATTTTACCGTCATGCTTATCGGTCTATAGGTTCATTTGCATTATTTTGTGGAATTAAACTGTACGTTGTGTATTTTCGTTAGTCATCATGTATGTTATTTATCCAACACAACTATGACACGCACACAGCATAGCCTATTTTGAGTGGGATTTTCCTATAGCTCCTCAGCTTGTTGCTGCTGGAGTAAAACATGAACTGGAACACGCTGTCGTACACGTCGATCCAGAACATCCCAAACATGCTCAATGAGTGACATGTCTGGTGAGTATGCAGGCCATGGAAGAACTGGGACATTTTCAGCTTCCAGGAATTGTGTACAGATCCTTGCAACATGGGGCCGTGCATTATCATGCTGAAACATGAGGTGATGGCGGTGGACGAATGGCACGACAATGGGCCTCAGGATCTCGTCACGGTATCTCTGTGCATTCAAATTGCCATCAATAAAAAGCAATAGTGTTCTTTGTCGATGCCTGCCCATACCATAACCCCACTGTCACCAAGGGGTAACTCTGTTCACAATGTTCTCATCAGCAAACCGCTTGCCCACACGATGCCATACACGCTGTCTGCCATCTGCCCAGTACAGTTGAAACCGGGATTCATCCGTGAAGAGCAAACTTCTCCAGCGTGCCTGTGGCCATCGAAGGTGAGCCTTTGCCCACTGAAGTCGGTTACGATGCCGAACTGCGGTCAGGTCAAGACCCTGGTAAGGACGACGAGCACACAGATTAGCTTCTCTGAGACGGTTTCTGACAGTTTGTGCAGAAATTCTTCGGTTGTGCAAACCCACAGTTTCATCAGCTGTCTGGGTGGATGATCTCAGACGATCACGCAGGTGAAGAAGCTGGATGTGGAGGTCCTGGGCTGGCGTGGTGACCCATTGTCTCCGGTTGCGAAGCCGGTTGGATGTACTGCCAAATTCTCTATAGCGACGTTAGAGACGGCTTATGGTAGAGAAATGATCATAACATTTTCTGGCAACAGCTCTGGTGGACATTCCTGCAGTCAGCATGCCAATTGCACGCTCCCTCAAAATTTGAGACATTTAAGAGTGGCCTTTTATTGTCCCCAGCACAAGATGCACCTGTGTAATGATCATGCTGTTTAATCAGCATCTTGATATGCCACACCTGTCAGGTGGATGGGTTATCTTGACAAATGAAAAAAGCTCACTAACAGGGATGTAAACAAATTTGTCCACAAAATTTTAGAGAAATAAGCTTTATGTGCGTATGGAACATTTCTGGGATCTTTTATATCAGCTCATGAAACATGGGACTAACATTTGACATGTTGCGTTTATATTTTTGTACAGTATATTATTATTTCTGAACGGGTAATTGAAGCGCGCCTCCCTTTCACCATTTAAGTGCAGGCAACAGACTATCAGCGCATCACCCACCATTTAACAATGTGAGCTGGAGGCAGTATGCATTTTGAAAGCGTACTTAATCGTTTGAAACTTAAATGTTTTATTTCATTTTATGAGGCATGTCTTACCTTGCTTCAAAGTAGCCAGTAGGCAAAATCCGACTATGGAGACGTGGAGGCAAAGACTTCATAAGCGACGCGTTAGTTTCAAATTTGGGGAAGCTTACAATTTATCCTACCATTTCTACCCTTCTGCGTGCCAGTTATGATTTCCATATGCGCATTTTTGTGGAACAGTTTCATCTCAAAATCATCGTCACATGGTTATTAAGCATAAAACTCTGAAAGGTGAAAAGTCAACTAATGCGAGATGACCAGCCTCGAGGGGGAGATTGTTGTAAAGATTTTTCAAATAGCTTACTGTGAGGTACTATCGTTTTTATATATTATCATTTGCAGTGGATGTAAAAAATAATAAAAAATCTTACATTTCCGCGCAGCAGGCCACGTACTTCTATGCGTGCTCAGGCGCACCCGCTCCCTCAACATTATTAGGACAGAAAAACCAAACACATGCGCATTGCTCACATGAAGCGCTCCAAACAAAAGACAATGAAAAAATTGACAAACCTCGTAAATGATGGTTATGGTAATAACCAAAACTTGTTTCTCACAAGTGTAGCAGGTTGTGAATTCTGCAAACAACGTTTCCACTCTGAGAATGAGAACGGTAAATGACTGTAATTAACACAGACATTAATGTATACAAATGACAGGGATTAACGGTACATTTACTTTTGGTAACATCTGTAATGGGGAATTTATAAAAATCAAAAATCCAGGGAAAACAATTCACACAATGAAACAATGAATGCGCAATAATTGGCAGGAGCCAGCTGGAGCCATTCTGATGAGACTCGCCTATATCTTTGCCACACACCCCTACCCTGCTTGTCTCAACATTTTAAATTATACTCAAGACACATTATCTTCACACATATTTTAGATTCTCTTCACTGACAGCCGAAACTCAATAATCAGTTATTGTCAAGCGCTCTGCCCAAATTGCGGGCTTCCCAAATAGGTATAGACCTAAGAGCTTTTGATTTGAAACAATCCACAGCTATTTTGAGAAGAAGCTAATGATCCTCGATTCCTCTGTGGCTAAGTCATGCTTTCTGGTGATGCATTTCTAATGATTTTCTTTCTGTATTGACAGGAGTAATTATATAATGTACTTCCCTATTGGACTCACCGCTATGCCTTTTCTCTCCTGTTTCTCTCCGAACTTTCTTTCGTGGTCCAGAAGCCAAAGGCATAACCCTAGTCATATTAGCAACCCATCCTAGTTGTTGCATCTTTACATTCCCCCTCTTTCTAAGTTTCTAACAGATTTTCATCTCTGTCACATATGGAACCGCTATTAGGTGCGCTATTTAGAATGGTGTTTTCCCAGGTGTGCGGTTTAGAATGGTGTTTTCCCAGGTGTGCGGTTTAGAATGGTGTTTTCCCAGGTGTGCGGTTTAGAATGGTGTTTTCCCAGGTGCGCGGTTTAGAATGGTGTTTTCCCAGGTGTGCGGTTTAGAATGGTGTTTTCCCAGGTGTGCGGTTTAGAATGGTGTTTTCCCAGGTGTGCGGTTTAGAATGGTGTTTTCCCAGGTGTGCGGTTTAGAATGGTGTTTTCCCAGGTGTGCGGTTTAGAATGGTGTTTTCCCAGGTGTACGGTTTAGAATGGTGTTTTCCCAGGTGTGCGGTTTAGAATGGTGTTTTCCCAGGTGTGCGGTTTAGAATGGTGTTTTCCCAGGTGTGCGGTTTAGAATGGTGTTTTCCCAGGTGTGCGGTTTAGAATGGTGTTTTCCCAGGTGTGAGGTTTAGAATGGTGTTTTCCCAGGTGTGCGGTTTAGAATGGTGTTTTCCCAGGTGTGCGGTTTAGAATGGTGTTTTCCCAGGTGTGCGGTTTAGAATGGTGTTTTCCCAGGTGTGCGGTTTAGAATGGTGTTTTCCCAGGTGTGCGGTTTAGAATGGTGTTTTCCCAGGTGCGCTGTTTAGAATGGTGATTTCCCAGGTGTGCGGTTTAGAATGGTGTTTTCCCAGGTGCGCTGTTTAGAATGGTGTTTTCCCAGGTGTGCGGTTTAGAATTGTGTTTTCCCGGGTGCGCTGTTTAGAATGGTGATTTCCCAGGTGCGCTGTTTAGAATGGTGTTTGAAATGTTAGACAATTATGTTTTGTTGTCCGCTTCATTATATGAGTTGCATGTTCTGATATGAAGCATTACCATAATCTAAATGTGATTTCTGTCATTCTGAGCACTGTGGGTGGACGCCCTAATGGGTTATGCACCCAATGCATTTGGGTCTGGTAATTTCTCAAATGGCCGGTATATTTGTATCTTCACGGTCACGTTGTCTGGCGCCACATTTTCCTAACGGAAACCCTGCGGTAGTAGCTGAACCTGTCCTTCAAACTAAATAAGCATAGTACTACTATTGAGCCTAACAGGCTGACTACACCGCTCGTGTCGCGTGCGCAAAAGTTGCAAAACACATTCTGAAATCTATATTATTCAATTATTGCACCCACACTGCTTGTGCGCGCCAACGAGCGTCTGCGTTGCCCAGAGCTAAAATAGAATCAGTTCTATTTCTGACGCAGATCGTGCTGCAAGTCCTGCCTCTCCCATCTCCTCATTGGTTTATAGAAGCAGGCACCCACGTGCCATCTCCTCATTGGTTATACCCATGTGGGTGACTGAAAGGCGAAATAGGTCGGTGGCAGTAATGCGCCTAATTAATGAAAGTTGCCAATCGCAATATAAAGTCAAGCGAAGAAAAAGCCCACAAGCTCTGTCAAGGTGTTTGGGGTCATGGCTAGACAGCTATTTTCATGTCTTGCCATAGATTTGAAAGCAAATGTAAGTCAAAACTGTAACTTCGCCACTCAGGAACATTCACTGTCTTCTTGGTAAGCAACTTAAATGTAGGTTTGGCTTTGTGTTGTAGGTTATTGACCTGCTGAAAGGTGAATTCCTCTCCCGGTGTCTGGTGTAAAGCAGACCGAAACAGGTTTTCCTCTAGGATTTTGCCTGTGCTTAGCTCCATCCCGTTTCTTTTCATCCTGAAAAACTCCCCAGTCTTTGCCGATGTCAAGCATACCCATACCATGATGCAGCCACCACCATGCCTGAAAATAAGGAGGCAGTTACTCAGTGATGTGTTGGATTTGCCCCAAACATAAGGCTTTGGATTTAGGCCAAAAAGTGTATTTCTTTGTCATTTTTTAAAAGTATTACTTCAGAGTCTTGTTGCATACATACAGTGGCAAGACAAAGTAAGTGAACCCTTTGGAATTACCTGGATTTCTGCATAAATTAGTCATAAAATTTGATCTGATCTTCATCTTAGTCACAACAACAGACAAACACAGTGTGCATAAACTAATAACACACAAATTATTGTATTTTTCGTGTCTATATTGAATACATAATGTAAACATTCACAGTGTAGATTGGAAAAAGTATGTGAACCCCTAGGCTAATGACATTTCCAAAAGCTAAACTCCTCAAGAAACGCTGTCGGCCCCCCAAAAGAGAAAATAATATATATATATAAACTCAGCAAAAAAGAAACGTCCCTTTTTCAGGACCCTGTCTTTCAAAGATAATTCGTAAAAATCCAAATAACTTCACAGTTTAAACACTGTTTCCCATGCGTGTTCAATGAACCATAAACAATTAATGAACATGCACCTGTGGAACAGTTGTTAAGACACTAACAGCTTACAGACAGTAGGCAATTAAGGTCACAGTTGTGAAAACTTAGGACACCAAAGAGGCCTTTCTACTGACTCTGAAAAACACCAAACAAAAGATGCTACAGAGAGACAGGACAGACAGCTGATCGTCCTCGCAGTGGCAGACCATGTGTAACAACACCTGCACAGGATAAGTACATCCGAACATCACCCCTGCAGGACAGATACAGGATGGCAACAACAACAACTGCTCGAGTTACACCAGGAATGCACAATCCCTCCATCAGAGCACATCTGGGACCTGTTGGATCGGAGGGTGAGGGCTAGGGCCATTCCTCCCATAAATGTCCGGGAACTTACAGGAAGAGTGGGGTAACATCTCACAGCAAGAACTGGCAAATCTGGTGCAGTCCATGAGGAGATGCACTGCAGTACTTAATGCAGCTGGTGGCTACACCAGATACTGACTGTTACTTTTGATTTTGACCCCCCTTTGTTCAGGGACACATTATTCAATTTCTGTTAGCCACATGTTTGTGGAACTTGTTCAGTTTGTCTCAGTTGCTGAATCTTGTTATGTTCATACAAATATTTACACATGTTACGTTTGCTGAAAATAAACCCAGTTGACAGTGAGGACGCTTCTTTTTTTGCTGAGTTTAATTGGAGTCAGGAGTCAGCTAACCTGGAGTTCAATCAATAAAATGAGATTGGAGATCCTGGTTAGAGCTGCCCTGCCCTATAAAAAACACTCACAAAATTTGAGTTTGATATTCACAAGAAGAAGTATTGCCTGATGTGAACCATGCCTCGAACAAAATAGATCTCAGAAGATTTAAGATTAAGAATTGTTGCCTTGCATAAAGCTGGAAAGGGTTACAAAAGTATCTCTAAAAGCCTTGATGTTCATTAGTCCACGGTAAGAGCGTCTGCTAAATGACTTAAATGTAAATGTAAATGTAAGACAAATTGTCTATAAATGGAGAAAGTTCAGCACTGTTGCTACTCTTCCTGTGGCTGTCCTGCAAAGATGACTGCAAGAGCACAGTGCAGAATGCTCAATGAGGTTAAGAAGAATCCTAGAGTGTCAGCTAAAGACTGACAGAAATCTCTGGAACATGCTAACATCTCTTTTGACGAGTCTACGATACGTAAAACACTAAACAAGAATGGTGTTCATGTGAGGACACCATGAAAGAAGCCACTGCTGTCCAAAAAAAAACATTGCTGCACGTCTGAAGTTCGCAAAAGAGCACTGGGATGTTCCATCTTCTGGCAAAATATTCTGTGGACAGATTAAACTAAAGTTGAGTTGTTTGGAAGGAACACACAACACTATGTGTGGAGAAAAAAAGGCACAGCACACCAACATCAAAACCGTATCCCAACTGTAAACTATGGTGGAGGGAGCATCATAGTTTGGGGATGCTTCGCTGCCTCAGGGCCTGGACAGCTTGCTATCATCAAAGGAAAAATGAATTCCCAAGTTTATCAAGACATTTTGCAGGAGAATGTTAGGCTATCTGTCCGCCAATTGAAGCTCAACAGAAGTTGGGTGATGCAACAGGACAACGACCCAAAACACAGAAGTAAATCGACAACAGAAGAAAATACGCCTTCTGGAGTGGCCCAGTCCTGACCTCAACCCGATTGAGATGCTGTGGCATGACCTCAAGAGAGCGGTTCACACCAGACATCCCAAGAATATAGCTGAACTGAAACAGTTTTGTAAAGAGGAATGGTCCAATAATTCCTCCTGAACGTTATGCAGGTCTGATCTGCAACTACAGAAACCGTTTGGTTGAGATTATTGCTGCCAAAGAAGGGTCAACCAGTTATTAAATCCAAGGGTTCACATACTTTCCCCACCTTACACTGTGAATGTTTACACGGTGTGTTCAATAAACGTATAATTGTTGTGTGTTATTAGTTTAAGCAGACTGTGTTTGCCTGTTGTTGTGATTTAGATGATGAGAGCATTTTTTTATGACCAATTTATGGAGAAGTCCAGGTGATTCCAAAGGGTTCACATACTTTTTCTTGCCACTGTATGTATATTTTGGAATATTTTTATTCTGTATATTTGTATTCTTTTTTCACTCTGTCATTTAGGTCATTATTGTGGAGTCACTACGATGTTGTTGATCCATCCTCAGTTTTCTGCCATCACAGCCATTGAACTCTGTAGCTGTTTTAAAATCCCCAATGGCCTCATGGTGACAGCCTTAAGCAGTTTCCTTTCTGTCCTGCAGCTCAGTTCCAAAGGACGACTGCATCTTTGATGTGTCTATGTGATTTAATATAATTATTAACTTGAAAATGCTTAAAGATATACTCAATGCAGTGGAGGCTGCTGATGGGAGAACGGCTCATAATAATGGCTGGAACAGAGTAAATGGAATGGTATCAAACACATGGAAATCATCTGTTTGATACCATTCCACTGATTCCGCTCCAGCCATTATCACGAGCCCGTTCTCCCCAATTAAGGTGCCACAAACCTCCTGTGATTCAATGTCTGATTTGTTATTGTTACCCATCTACCAATCACAGCCCTTCTTTATGAGGCTTTGAAAAGCTCCCTGGTCTTTGTAGTTGAATCTGTGCTTAAAATCCAATACTTGACTGAGGGACCTTGCAGATGTATGTATGGGGGACAGAGGAAGGGTTATTCATTAAAAAATCATGTCAACCCTATTATTTCACACAGAGTGAGTCCATGTAACTTATTATGTGATTTGTAAGCCCATTTTTACATCTGAACTAATTTAGGCTTGCCTAAACAAAGGGGGTGAATAAATACTTATGCAACGACTACATTTTAGTTATTTAATTTGTATTAATTTGTAAAAATTTGTATTTTGTGTAGATCAATGACAAAAAATTACAATTAAATCTATTTCAATCCCACTTTGTAACGCAACAAAATAAAAACAAAAGTTCAAAATTCAACTATCTCTCTGTCTGTGTCACCACTCTCCCTCGTTAGGCCTGTCTGAGAGGCAAAGCAGCATCATGAAGGGAGCTGAGGGCTGTGGGAGAGGCCAGTGAGCCAGGCCTGAGTGAGATCCCTAGCTCAGACTTCCCTAAAACAGGCTTTATAGTGTAGTAAAGGAAGAGAGGGAGTGGGCTCACCTGGTTTAATGTCTCATACAGAGATAGGCCCTAAAAGTCAACTGACCACAACTAGGACTACAGACATGTACCATAAAACCCTCAATAACTCACGTTTTACAATAACTCACATTCTATTACTGTATTACAGAGACACATTTGATCAATGATGTCATTATATCAACTGTCAGGGGTTTGGTTCCTCTGCTAAGTTCTTACCATTGAGAGTTTCACTGTGAGCTAATTCCAGCCTGCTCTATCGTCTGTAGTATGAGCGTTTATGCAGAGTTGTCAGCACCACGTTAGGTGTTAAAACCAAGTGAGATGTCGACCAAGGCCATTAAAACAGATTTGTGGCGGAGCTCAGGAGAACTGAGAGAGGAGAGGGTAGCACTCCACACACACATACACTCACGATCACACTTGTTGTCGGGCGAACAAACAAGCCCAACAACCGAGCCAAGAGATTTATAACCATTCAACTCCAAAGACCTTGGAGAGGCCTGAAACACAATGCGTTTAATACCATTGACTTTACTTCACAGTGTTCAAAATGGCTCTGACAGCAGCCTATATCAGAGCATGTGAGCCGAGGTTCCCGCTCATCGCTCATGGAGCCGCTCCCCACCGAAAATAAATTATTTAGGCTATATTATTTCAATTATTTCAAGGCTATAGCCTACAAAGAAATACAATGTGAAGGATTTGCGAGTGCGACCAAATAGGTTGGTAGGGACATAAAGCGCTCAGTATTAAAACAACATTTAGTTGTATTAAATCATTGTAGTCTATAAATTTCGCATATAGGCTGTGACTTACTTAGAATTAAATACAAATTAAAGTAAAAATGCCTTATTAGGCTCAGTCTACAGTGACTTTGAATTCATTTTTAGAAGCACGAGTTTGGTCAGAGTCTGTGGCTTCAGGCACATGAGATGGGGCCTGGAGCGCAGGCCAGCAGCGGAGAATATTGCAGAGCCACTGGGGATATTAAACACTCTTTCGTAAATATTTAGCGAACTCCGTGACAGTAGCTAAAGCAAGGGACTATAGCAGCGCACAAGTAAACTACAACTGCATGCTGGGCCGGGCATGCCCGAAGCTCGTAAAGTTAACGCTACTGAATCGAAATTGGAGTGGGCGAGAAGGCTGACGCTCCAGCCTTTGGGAATCTCGCTCCGTGCTCCAGTCAAATTGGGCACACTCCTCGCTCCGCTCCAGCTCCATTCACATACTCTGGCCTCTATATACAGAACCAGTGGTTTTCAACCTGTGGTCCGCAGAACAATTGTGGCCCGCGGGGGCATTGCAGGTGTTATATTTTTTAACAATTTATTTTCTTTAAAAAATAATAACAGTCGGGAGTATTAATGGTATTATAAGCAATTTTACATTACTTTTCACAATGCAAATTATTAATAATATAAGCCTTTAATTTGTTACATTCACTGCTAAAATTGACAATTTGACCATTATTTAAATATTATGTAAAAAAGATTCTGCGACTCCACGAATAGGGGTCCTCAAGAGCTTTTGACAGTGATTTGGTGGTCCCCGGAACGGAAAAGGTTGGGAACCGCTGCTCTATACATCAGATCCCCCTGTGGCTCTGTGAGTGAAGAATTGGATGGGGGTTGAGGTGAAAGCATCTTAACATTGATTGTGCATTAAGTGATAGCGAGAAGCAGCTGATAGCTCTTGCTGAGTCGGCTGAGTCATTGGGAAAACCAATGAGTCAGAGCAGAGGCCAAAGAGTAGCCAACATACACACATACCCAAAGGGAGGAAACCTCTGGAAGCTGCACTCTGTATTCACAGTGCTTCTCTTCATTTTGTTCAGACAGATGTCTAGAGCAGCCTTTAACTCTGTGGAGCAGCCAACTAACATCGCCCTGACCCAAACAAAAAGAACAACAGAACCAGTGGGAGGGAGAGAGCGTGAAGCTTGCAAAACAGAGAAACAGAGAATTCAGGGAGATATGAGACAGCTAGACTTAGACACAGTGCCTCCAGTAGTGTCTTCCAGTACGCATGGTAGGACAGGTCCTGACCCCAGCCAGTCCGTTTTTCACTGATATGATTCGCTTTACAGCACCTGGATGACTGAGCTGGCCACCTCGGCAGCCAACAGCAGACTGCACCGACTCGGCATGTTAATGTGGCAGCCATTTACTGGGCCTTAAAAGAAAAGTCTGGCCTAGCCGCTCCGCTCTTCTCCTCTCATCCAAGCCAGCCAGAGCCAGCAGTCCTCCTCTTACTGTAGCTCATTCCTCACCCCACACCTCCCATCTTATGGACGGCAGGTGGAGGGGTTCTCGAATCAACCGCTATTAACTTGCCGCCCTCTGATGCGAAAGGCCAAGTCATATCGGCTCTCTGTCATCTTAATTGGAACATTTCTGCAGCCGCCAAGTCGTGGGCGCTGGTGAGGCGGCCTGTCAGCACTAAGGCAGGGCTCCTCTGATAAGTGCAAAAGGAAAAGTAACCTGTCCTTGAGTCCTCGGTCCTGCACTGCACAGCCAGCTACAGGCTGATTAAATCAGGTGCACCAGGAGTAGGCTAGATCTGACTGTACTCCCTTTGACAATGATGAAGAAGAAAAGGGCAAAAAATTAAATAAATCTAGCCTGGGAATCAGAAAATCGAGTTTTTATTAGATTTTTATGATGGACGAGGAAGTGGATTCCTTTATCTCTTGGTCCTCTTCGGTTTACGTTTTTGGCGTTAATAATGGCACACAGTCCCTTAGCGGGGGGTTGAGGCAGAGATGTGAGGCAGCAACGAGAGGAGCAGACTGGGCTGTGATAGCGGAGGGCCCTCCGGGGGTCCTTGGGGAAAGGCCCCTGACCCTGGCCCCTTCCACCAGGCTTACTAATGCATACAGCATCATTTCTCTTTAACCATGATAGAGTAGTACACTCTGGCCTGTAATCCTTCCACCAGTTAGAATATTGATTTATTTAGGTTATCTAGTTTCACAAGCTAATGCTCTCCCTACCTTCCTTGTAGGAGCAGGATGTATTATGGCTGTGTGTGCTGTTATAAGCTGTATGTTTGTGTGTATTTGAGTGTGTGTGCACACAAACATACAGCTTATAACAGCACACACAGGTCAAAGTGTTGAAACCGGCAGAAAAGCGTGACACTAATACGTGTGAGAGAGTGTTTCTGTGAGAAGAGGATGCTTGAGAAGCCAACCCGCAGGGTGTGATCGCTGACAATACCGTGGGGAGACAATGTGCGAGAGACAATAAACCAAATGAATGCATCACATGGGACAATGTGAGGCCGATAGAAAAACAATGAGCATTGTAGACTAAAACCCATCGCATGTGAGAGGATGGGGCATCATATTTCTCCCAAACCAGCAGGACATGAAATACAGAGTGAAATATGAAATTGGCCACATTGAAAATTCAGAATGTGCTTCAAGGGTGCAAATGACCATGAAATTCCTCTGTCAACAGATGAAACTGGCACTTTACCAAATCAAATCAAATTTTATTTGTCACATGTGCCGAATACAACAGGTGTAAACCTTACCGTGAAATGCTTACTTACAAGCCCTTAACCAACAATGCAGTTCAAGAAATAGAGTTAAGAAAATATTTACTAAATAAACTAAAGTAATTTTTTAAATAAAAAGTAACAATAAAACAACAATACAGAGGGCTATATACAGGGGGTACCGGTGCCTAGTCAATGTGCGGGGGTACAGGTTAGTCGAGGTTATTTGTAGGTAGGGGTAAAGTGACTATGCATAGATAATAAACAGTGAGTAGCAGCAGTGTAACATCAAGGGGGGGTAAATAGTCCGGGTGGCAATTTGATTAATTGTTCAGCAGGCTGTTAAAGAGCCTTTTGGACCTAGAATTGACGCTCCTATACCTCTTGCCATGCCGTAGCAGAGAGAACAGTCTATGACTTGGGTGACTGGAGTCTTTGACAATTTGTTGGGCTTTCCTCTGACACCGCCTAGTATATAGGTCCTGGATGGCAAGAAGCTTGGCCCCAGTGATGTACTGGGCCATACGCACTACCTTCTGTTGCGCCTTATGGTCGGATGCCGAGCGGTTGCCGCAGTAAAACCTTTTGAGGATCTGGGGACCCATGCCAAATCTTTTCAGTCTCCTGTGGGGGTAAAGGTGTTGTCACAACTGTCTTGGTTTGTTTGGACCATCATAGTTTGTTGCTGATGTGGACACCAAGGAACTTGAAGCTTTCAACCTGCTCCACTACAGCCCCGTCGATGAGAATAGGGGCGTGCTCGGGCCTCCTTTTCCTGTAGTCCACGTTCATCTCCTTGGGCAGGTAGCCTAGTGGTTAGAGCATTGGGCCAGTAACCAAAAGGTTGCAAGATTGAATCCCTGAGCTGACAAAGTAAAAATCTGTTGTTCTGCCCCTGAACAAGGCAGTTAACCCACTGTTCCTAGGCTGTCATTGTAAATAATAATTTGTTCTTAATTGACTTGCCTAGTTAAATAAAGGTTAAAAAAAACTTGAAACTCTCAACCTACTCCACTACAGACCAGTTGATGTGAATGGGGATGTATTCGGCCCTACTTTTCCTGTAGTCCACGAACATCTCCTTTGTCTTGCTCACGTTGAGGGAGAGGTTGTGTTGGAGAGGCCATCAGCCAACTTTAGTGTTGAAGAGTCCATCAGCCTGAACCAACAACGTTTGCTTTGAAGTCTTTCAAGGTGGGGAGGGGACATCATCAGATAGTATGACATCCAGGCTCCCAGTGTCCAGTCTGGACCGTGAAGTCACAAGCTCTGCTGGTCAGCTACTGCCCCTAGAAAGCAGGAAAGTATTCACATCCCTAGACTTTTCCCACATTTTGTTCTGTTACAAAGTGGGATTAAAATAGATTTAATTGTAATTTTTTTGCCAACGCTCTACACAAAATACTCTGTAATGTCAAAGGGGAAGAAGAATTCTTACATTTGTAAAGAAAATTACGAAACTTAAAACACTAATATACAGTGGGGAGAACAAGTATTTGGTACACTGCCGATTTTGCAGGTTTTCCTACTTACAAAGCATGTAGAGGTCTGTAATTTTTATCATAGGTACACTTCAACTGTGAGAGACGGAATCTAAAACAAAAATCCAGAAAATCACATTGTATGATTTTTAAGTAATACATTTGCATTTTATTGCATGACATAAGTATTTGATCACCTACCAACCAGTAAGAATTCCAGCTCTCACAGACCTGTTAGTTTTTCTTTAAGAAGCCCTCCTGTTCTCCACTCATTACCTGTAGTAACTGCACCTGTTTGAACTCGTTACCTGTATAAAAGACACCTGTCCACACACTCAATCAAACAGACTCCAACCTCTCCACAATGGCCAAGACCAGAGAGCTGTGTAAGGACATCAGGGATACAATTGTAGACCTGCACAAGGCTGGGATGGGCTACAGGACAATAGGCAAGCAGCTTGGTGAGAAGGCAACAACTGTTGGCGCAATTATTAGAAAATGGAAGAAGTTGAAGATGACGGTCAATCACCCTCGGTCTGGGGCTCCATGAAAGATCTCACCTCGTGGGGCATCAATGATCATGAGGAAGGTGAGGGATCAGCCCAGAACTACACGGCAGGACCTGGTCAATGACCTGAAGAGAGCTGGGACCACAGTCTCAAAGAAAACCATTAGTAACACACTACGCCGTCATGGATTAAAATCCTGCAGCGCATGCAAGGTCCCCCTGCTCAAGCCAGCGCATGTCCAGGCCCGTCTGAAGTTTGCCAATGACCATCTGGATGATCCAGAGGAGGAATGGGAGAAGGTCATGTGGTCTGATGAGACAAAAATAGAGCTTTTTGGTCTAAACTCCACTCGCCGTGTTTGGAGGAAGAAGAAGGATGAGTACAACCCCAAGAACACCATCCCAACCGTGAAGCATGGAGGTGGAAACATCATTCTTTGGGGATGCTTTTCTGCAAAGGGGACAGGACGACACACCGTATTGAGGGGAGGATGGATGGGGCCATGTATCGCGAGATCTTGGCCAACAACCTCCTTCCCTCAGTAAGAGCATTGAAGATGGGTCGTGGCTGGGTCGTCCAGCATGACAACGACCCGAAACACACAGCCAGGGCAACTAAGGAGTGGCTCCGTAAGAAGCATCTCAAGGTCCTGGAGTGGCCTAGCCAGTCTCCAGACCTGAACCCAATAGAAAATCTTTGGAGGGAGCTGAAAGTCCGTATTGCCCAGCGACAGCCCCGAAACCTGAAGGATCTGGAGAAGGTCTGTATGGAGGAGTGGGCCAAAATCCCTGCTGCAGTGTGTGCAAACCTGGTCAAGAACTACAGGAAACGTATGATCTCTAGGTTTCTGTACCAAATATTAAGTTCTGCTTTTCTGATGTATCAAATACTTATGTCATGCAATAAAATGATAATTAATTACTTAAAAATGAACGAGATGGCCGCATGAACTAGGAGCTCCGCACAAGTAGTTTCCAATTCCTAATCTTACCTCCACTTCAAGTTTAAACTCATTTAGCTTTAGTCAAAAAGTCATGGCGGCTACAAAAGGCGACACTACAGGTGACATTTTTACCCGGACTCGAGCACTAGCGACGGAAAAAGCCTCCAAGAAGCAGCTAGCTTCAGAAAAAGCTAGCGCCATTAGCCAGGAGCAAGAGGACCCGTTCCCCCCCGAGGCCCAACGAAGGCCAACCTCGCACTCTGTCGAAGACATCTTTTCTGAGCTGAGATCCCAACGTACAGAACTCAACACCAAACTAGATTCCATTAACGCTCAGCTCAGTGCGATAGGGGGCAAGGTGACAATCCTGGAAAATGCTTTGCCTGACATAAACAACAAGATAACCATGAACGCGGGGCGCCTGGACGAGGCAGAGGGGCGAATCCTATCCACGGAAAACTTATTGACAGACGCCATGGAAACAATAGCATATGCTAAAAAAAAATAGAGCAGCTGGAAGAGAAAACAGAGGACCTGGAAAACAGGGGGCGAAGGAATAATTGTGTTCTATTAAATCTGGGCGAAAAAGAAGAGGGAAACATGCCACTGATCCGCTACCTGCAAGACAAACTTCCCGAGTGGCTCCACCTGTCCACCGACAGACCCATAGAACTCGAGAGAGCTCACCGAGCACTGAGGCCCCCACCAGCAGCCAGACAACCACCGCGCCCAATCACCATACGTTTCTTGAGATTCACCGACAAGGAACGAGTCCTACAGGCGGCGAAAACCAACACCATTACAGTGGGAAACGCCAAACTCACCTTACTCCAGGACCTGTCAGCTGGAATACGCCGAAAGCGCCGAGAGTTTGACGAGGTGAAGAAATGCTCCATTGACCGAGGCATCTTTAGGGGATTCAAATACCCAAACGAGCTCAGGATTCTTCACCAAGGAGCCCTGCGACACTTCAAAACTCCCGAAGAGGCAAAACGTTTTTTGAAAGACAACCCCGGTCAATGAGAAATGGACCAATGACTAAATGCGATTACTATTATTACTAAAGGAGGTAAGACAACATATAGCCGATATCCAAAGACCCACCCGCCCTGCTAAATGTCATTATAGCCGTCTAATCTATATTTATGTTCCTTTAGCTGAGAGGGATAGGCTCCATATTATAACCTAGGCCTACTATATGTAGGCTGGGCTATTGATTTTATTTTCTCCCATTTTTAATGTGGTCTGGACGGGGGCTACGTTGTCATTTACCCAATGCGGGGCGGAGAGGATGAGGCATTTCTTTGGTGGGGAGGGGGAGACGTTGTGCGTTGCTAACTGTTCCCGTTTTTTTTGTTGTTGTTGGAACACAGAATTGTGACTGAGCGGGGAGGTAATAGATCCAACGGGATATGTCGAGTTGTTTGGGAACTCGGCTGGGGTGTTCAGAGACTGTTATTTTATGTAAACCATTTATTTTCCTTTTATGTGAACGCAGCTGTAACTACTATCCACCTTTACCCAGAGATGACTTGCACTAAAGTTCGATTACTGTTCGATGACGATGACTAGTACCTTAAATCTATTGACATGGAACTGCCATGGTCTAGGTCATGCAATAAAACGGAAAAAGATACTATGTGCTCTAAAAAAGGAAAAAGCAGACATCGCGCTATTGCAAGAGACACACCTCTGTGATGCTGAACATGCCAAACTCCGCAGAGCTTGGGTGGGACAGGTGTATTTCTCATCTTTCAAATCCAACAGTAGAGGCACAGCCATACTTATCCATAAGAATGTTCCATTCATAATTGACAAAAACATATCTGATCCGGAGGGGAGATTTATTTTGATAACTGGGTCACTGTATGGGCAACCAATTACTCTCTTAAACATATACGCCCCTAACACAGATACTCCTGCTTTTATGTCGAAAATGATAACCCTGTTCAATGAGCATTGTGTTTCCTTTGGAGTGTTGGCCGGAGATTTTAATTGTACCCTGAACCCAACCCTAGACAAATCATCTCAAGTCCCCACCACAAATCCTAGATCTGCAAAGATGTTGAACTCTCTTACTAAAGAGATGGGACTGATAGATATCTGGAGAGAGACTAATAGCTCATCTATGGACTATACATACTACTCTAATGTCCATAACACCTACTCCCGTATAGATTACATTTTTATCCCAAAGAGTTTCATAAATTCAGCCACGTGTACAATCGGACCCATAGCGCTTTCGGATCACGCCTTTGTCCACCTCCGCTTTGACCTCTGCAAAAACATCCCGAGGTCAAAGAGCTGGAAATTCAACACCTCCATGCTATCAAACGAAGCATTCCATACATTGGTAACTACATGGATAGACAACTACACACAAGACAACAAAGATTCTCCTGTTTCTCCGGCCACAATGTGGGACGCTGCTAAAGCCACACTAAGAGGTCATCTAATTGCATATGCTTCCTCTAAGAAAAAAGCAATGGAAGCACACAGGCTAGATCTGGAGAGGGAGCTGGAACGCTGTGAAAAAGTACATAAACAATCCACAGACAGCACCTCCTGGAGTCAACTTAAAGCAGCCAAAGCCAAACTGAATTTGGACTATACTCGGGAGATTAAAAAAAAAGTTTTCTTTACTAAACAGAAATACCATGAGTATAGCAATAGGCCTAGTAGATTGCTTGCTTATCAATTAAAAAAAGAGCAGTCAGAGCGTACAATTATGGCTATCCGAACAGCAGAGGACGAGGTCACATATGACCCAAAAAAGATCAATTTAACCTTTCATGATTTTTACTGCAAACTATATACCTCTGAGAGAAAACACACGGAAGCAGAACTCCACTCCTTCCTAGAGGGAATCTCGCTACCTAAACTATCAGAGACTGACCAAGAAGATCTCAACTCCCCCTTCACTCCTGAGGAGATCCTGGAGGCAATTACCTCCATGCCACCTAACAAGTCCCCAGGCCCAGATGGATTCCCCAGAGAGTTCTACAAAGCTTTTTGGCCCCAGCTTAGCCCTATTTTCATGCCAATGCTGGAGGATTTTTGCAAAAACGGAGTTCTCCCAGACTCAATGCGCACAGCTCGCATTACAGTGTTGCTCAAAAAAGACAAGGACCCCCTATCCTGCTCCTCCTTCCGGCCCATAAGCTTGTTGGATTTCGACTACAAAATAATTACCAAATTGCTGGCCAAAAGACTAAACACTCTTCTTCCCAAAATAATAAAAGCGGACCAAACTGGATTTATTAGAGACAGATACTCTTCTGATAACATTCGCCGTCTTTTTGATATTATTGATCAAGTAAACGCACAGAAGACCCCTGTCCTGCTGGCTTCACTGGATGCTGAGAAGGCGTTCGACAGGATGGAGTGGAGCTTTCTGTTCTCAATCTTAGAAAAGTTCAATATGGGCCCAAACTTTATTAAATGGATCAAATCACTATACTCTCATCCAAATGCCATGGTGACTACTAACGGACTGAACTCTGACAGATTCCCTTTGGGACGGGGCACAAGACAAGGGTGCTCGCTATCCCCCCTGCTCTACTTGTTGGGGGCGGAGCCTCTGGCAGAGTTGATAAGGAGCAATCCAAGTATTACAGGTGTTCCTGCAGGCGGCCTGCAGCACAAGATTTCGCTTTACGCGGATGATGTCTTGCTCTACATATCCAACCCTGAGAAATCCCTTCCTCCCATTTTAGACACAATTGCTCAGTATGGCACGTTTTCAGGTTATAAGATAAATTTTAACAAATCCACTGTCTGCCCTCTCAATATTACACTCACCAGTTCTATGAAGACACTATGCCCATTCCAATGGAAGACACAGGGGTTTCAATACCTTGGGATATTCATAACACCAGATCTGAATAGGCTTTTCAAGGAGAATTATCTTCCACTCCTGGATCGAATCAAAAACAACCTCCAAACCTGGATCTCCCTCCCAATTAGCTTAGTAGGAAGAATTAATGTAATCCGTATGAACATCCTCCCTAGACTGAACTATTTATTTCAGATGCTCCCATGCTATCTCCCAGCTTCCTTTTTCAAAACAATTAACCAAAGCATCACCAAATTTATATGGGGCAATAAAAAACCTAGGATCAAGCTCTCCACTCTATCGAAACCTGAATCTAAGGGCGGTCTTGCCCTTCCCTCCCTTCAATTGTACTACTGGTCTGCCCAAATCCGCAACATGCTAACATGGATCACAAACAGACAAGAGTCAACGTGGATCCAGATAGAAGCCCAATCCTGTGGTTCATTGCCACTAAGCTCAACTATATTCATTAATAACTTTAGTGAAGTGGGCAACATAGCCAAAACATTTGTGATTTACAGCACCCTACTAGCGTGGAGGGACTGTAAGAAATACCTGGGCATCTCCTCCCAAATATGCTCTCACTCGCCTATAGTAGGCAACCCAGACTTGCCAAAAGCCCTGAGGGATGCCAACTTTAATCTTTGGCATACTCTAGGAATCAGGACCTTTTCAGACCTATTTCATCAGAAGACCACTACACTGAAATCCTTTCAAGAGCTCTGCAGTGAATTCAATGTGCCAAGATCCCATTTTTTAAAAATATCTTCAAATTAGACATGTCATCTCCTCATTTACTTCCAAGAGGAGGTTTAGAACTCAGTTGAACTCAGTTGAAACCCTTCTTGTCACAGCACAATCCATTAAAGGCAAAATCTCCTATATCTATAGACTCCTTTCTGAGAAAGGAGGCTCCTCCTTTACTCCTTTGAAAATAATCTGGGAAAAGGACCTTGGTCTGACTATCAGTGATGAGTTATGGGCGGAGGTTTGCGACAGGGTATACTGCTCCTCTACTAATGTAAAAATGAAAGAATCGAATTACAAATTTTTGTACAAATTTTATTACACTCCCTTGAGACTCCATAAAATGAAAACAGACATTTCTCCTAACTGTAAAAGATGTACCTCTGAAAGTGGAACCTATATGCATGTATTTTGGAGCTGTAGAGAGATTGCCAGATTTTGGCAATCTATACATACTGCTGCACAGAAAATACTAGATGTACAGTTTGATATGACCCCGTGTCTCTATCTTCTTAATGCCCAGCAGGACTTTGTTCTTGATCCTGACAGAGAAAATTTGCTCATGACCATTACATACTTTGCTAAGAAATGTATCCTTCTATTGTGGGCCTCTAGTACCTCTCCTACATTTAAAATGTGGATTGACCAGATTGTTGACTTTCTCCCTCTTGAAAAGCTCACTTATGACCTCCACAAGAGACAGCCCAAGTTTGATAGACTCTGGTCTCCACTACTCCACTATATCTCAAATTGGACAGAGTGAATGGGGGGATCGGGGAGGTGAGCAGATGCGTGTTGTGTAAGGTGCTGTAAAATCTAAAAACTAATCATTGGCTCGTCATCTCAGCTAAGGCTGGAAATAGCAAATAAGAACCTTGATAGTGCTGCTGCAAGTTCTACATTTTAAATGTTGTTATAATTATTATTTGTGTGTATGTGTGTATGTATGTATATGTATGTATGTATATATGTATATATATATATAACAATTTTTTTATTATTATTATTATTTATTTATTTTTAAGTCTGTCACATCTGTGAATGTGGAGTGTGTTTGGTTGGTTGTTTGAAAACTTAATAAAACTTTAAATTGAAAAATAAATCATACAATGTGATTTTCTGGATTTTTGTTTTAGATTCCGTCTCTCACAGTTGAAGTGTACTTATGATTTAAAAAATTACAGACCTCTACATGCTTTGTAAGTAGGAAAACCTGCAAAATCGTCAGTGTATCAAATACTTGTTCTCCCCACTGTATCTTGATTACATAAGTACAGTGGTTTCTCCTTTAAAAGTTGCAGGCTTGCACCACGGGACTTAGAGGTACCCAGCGTCACGGCTTCATTGCTCCAGACCACCACAAGGGGGAGTTAGAGTACTCATTATGAATTTTGGTCCCAAGGTTTTTATATGACCAATCATATCGAGTGGTTCTAATGACGAATTTTGACGCGAGCCACCTGTCTCTGGGTGAAGATGGCTGACAAAATGTACAATTGAGAGGAATATGTTAGTTAATGTAGAGACAAATATTTTTTTGTCATAGTTAACTTGCTAAATAGCGCTTTTCGTAAATTATCTGACTAGCTAACTTTAGCTAGTGTTGGGAGAATGAATTTGTAATTCCTGTTGTTTAACTTCTTATGGCTGCAGGGGCAGTATTGAGTAGCTTGGATGAAAGGTGCACAGAGGTGCCCAGAGTAAACGGCCTGCTCCTCCGTCATAGTTGCTAATATATGCATATTATTATTAGTATTGGATAGAAAACACTCTGACGTTTCTAAAACTGTTTGAATTATGTCTGTGAGTATAACAAAACTCATATGGCAGGCAAAAACCTGAGAAGTTCCACTTCCTGTTTGGATTTTTTCTGAGGCTGGTAGATTTTCAAACAAGCTCCCATTGAAATTACAGCCAGATATGGATGAGTTTTCACTTCCTACGGCTTCCACTAGATGTCAATAGAACTTTGTCTGATGACTCTAATGTGAAGGGGGGCCGAAGGAGACAGGAATTAGTCACCACTGCCATGAGGTGACCACGCATTGAACACGCGCGTTCACGTGAGAGGCAGCTCCGTTCCATCGCTCAACTGAAGTCAATGTAATTCTCCGGTTGGAACGTTATTCAAGATGTATGTTAACAACATTCTTAAGATTGATTCAATACATCGTTTGACATGTTTCTACTGACTGTTACGGAACTTTTGGACATTTCGTCACGTTATAGTGGACGCGCTTTGTGACATTATCGAACAAATCAAGCATTTATTGTGGAATTGGGATTCCTAGGACTGCATTCTGATGAAGTTCATCAAAGGTAAGGAAACATTTATCATGTATTTTCTGGTTTCTGTTGACTCCAACAAGGCGGCTAATTTTACTATTGTTCTGAGCTCCGTCTCAGATTATTGCATGGTTTGCTTTTTCCGTAAAGTTTTTTTGAAATCTGACACAGCGGTTGCATTAAGGAGAGATATTATCTATAATTCCATGTGTATAACTTGTATTATCATCTACATTTATGATGAGTATTTCTGTAGAAACGATGTGGCTATGCACTATCACTGGATGTTTTTGGAACTAGTGAATGTAACGCGCCAATGTAAACTCAGATTTTTTTATATAAATATGAACTTTATCAAACAAAACATGCATGTATTGTGTAACATGAAGTTCTATGAGTGTCATCTGATGAAGATCATCAAAGGTTAGTGATAAATTCTATCTCTATTTGTGCTATTTGTGGCTCCTCTCTTTGGCTGGAAAAATGGCTGAATTTTCTTTGAGTCGGTGGTGACCTAACATAATCGTTTGTGGTGCTTTTGCTGAAAAGTCTATTTGAAATCGGACACTTTGGTGGGATTAACAACAAGATTACCTTTAAAATGGTATAAGACACATGTATGTTTGAGGAATTTCAATTATGAGATTTCTGTTGTTTGAATTTGGCGCCCTGCACTTTCACTGGCTGTTGTCATATCGATCACGTATCGATCACATATCGATCACATGTTTTAGGGACTCCTGAGAAAACCAGCAAACCAGGCTGCAGTCTTGTGAAATAGTGGATGTAAAGAATCTAGCTAGCTAAAGCATTTACTGCAAATTTTATGTACAATTGTGTTAGCTTGCCTTGCAATGCAGCTGAAGTAACATAGCTAACCATTTACTTGCTTATTGTGTAGTGGAGGATAAAAATAACTGTATGCCTATGGATGTTTAATTGAGACATTATTTTTCAGTCATATCAAACTCCATTATTTGAATGACGCTGTGTCTGCTTGTATGTATTACAATTATACACTTCAACAGTGTTTACTGCTCCTGGGACATCAATGATCACACATTGTAACTATGCAATAGACTAGAAACATGATTGATTATTAATTCATATATACAGAAAAAAATCTATGCATATCTAACTCCCTTCATCTGCAATAATCTGAGGACACAGGATAGTATTTCAATAAAATACTTAATTTCAACCAGTGGAGAATGTGAAACGCTTTATTGAAAGAAGTTCATTATCCAGGTGTTATAAATACATAATAAATGCATTATAATTATGATAATTGTAATATTATAAATACAAGTTCAATCTGTACTTCAATGCACATATGGTGTGCATTGGAAGAAAGACAAGGTGGGGAGAGAAGTGTAGAAGACAGAAAGGGAAAGAGGTAAGAACAGCGGCAGACAGCATATGATTAATGAATTAGTGCTACCCTAATATTCTCTCAGTTCATCACAATTGCAGTGTCTCCTAACCAGCCTTGGGCCCCCAGTTGGCCCGAAGGTTATCTTAAGAGTGGGTGAGGTGGCGATGAGGGACTGGCTTCCTCTCACACATCAAAACATACCTGCAGACGAGTGCAAATTGGGGAGGGGGGCTAATAGCTGAACAATAGACTAATCAACCTTTACTAAAGAACAGTCTAATAGCCAAGCTAGGTGTGAAAACCACCCCTCCTATCACAGACCAGATTTGCCCTAACGACCAAGGGGTAGCTTGCTACTCAATGTAATAAAGTAATAACTTTTCAAATAAGTTACCTTACACGTTATGTTGGCTGACAATTTGTTAGCTACGCTGTCCTTATGAACCACATAGCATATCATTACAGCAGTATGTACCGGTATGTTAGCTATGTTACTACGTAACGTTAGTAGTTATACATCAAACTTGCCAGTATATTAACTATAGGCTATCTAACTACCCAACGTTTATTGACTTGATTATTCTCATCATTCTTAGCTAAATGGTATAGTCGTTGTGCTTTCTCAATGGACATTCGGGTGCTTTCGTGAATTCGCTCTGGCTATCTATAGTCTGTACAATAGAATGAGTCAAAATTCACCCAAGGCTGAAAAACGGCTTAAGAAAGTTGGCTAAACTGGAACACTAGCGCGAACCCATAGCAAATAAATGGACTCGAAATTTTGCAGAGCCTGTTTTGACTGGAGTGATGCTTAGAATTCCATAAAAAATTTATCCCTTTTTATTTTAACACTACAATCTGTTCGTCTGACGAAACTGGAAAAAAACTACTTGTGTAGAAAGTAAACATCCGCACTTCGATGGTGTCAACTGTGCTTATGTTTGCGTAATGAAAAAGTAGGGAAAAAATAAAAACTTCTGACTATTTCTGGTCTAGCAATCGATGACAAACGAGCTCGCTGCCCAGACTTACATAATTACGAAGAGGAGAATATTCCTGATTTTAAAATGGTGCCTGTGTAACAGTTATGCTTCCGTCCCTCTCCTCGCCCCTACCTGGGCTCGAACCAGGAACCCTCTGCACACATTGACAACAGCCACCCTCGAAGCATCGTTACCCATCACTCCACAAAAGCCACGCCCTTGCAGAGCAAGGGGAACAACTACTTCAAGGTCTCAGAGCGAGTGACGTCACCGATTGAAACGCTATTAGCGCGCACCCCGCCATTTCACACCGGTTAAACCCGACTTGAAAAAAACAAAATATACACAATGAGATATTTGGCAAAATAGACCAGCATGCCTCTCCATAGGAAAACAATTGTGGGAGCTCAGCATTCCAAGGGCAAAAAGTATTTTGGGGCTAGCATTTGATGACAACCGAGCTAGCTGCCCAGACTTACATATTTAGAAAGAGGAGATTCTCATGATTAAAATGGCGTCCGACTTGAAAAAAATCTAAATCTAAACATTGCGAGACATTTGGCAAAATAGACAGACATGCCTATATTTCCCCCAAAATAAACAATGGGAAGACCGCAGAGTTCCAATATTATTTTTGTTGATTACATTTTAACTATAAAACAACGTGAGCAGGTCTCATTGCCAACAATAGCAAAGCAGGCATTGTGACGTTGAACAATAAGCTGGGAATAGAACATTCGGAAAGCGAAATAAAGATAAAAAAATACTCTTTCAAAATGCAGATGTTGATTTAGTTATGGATCCGTAATGTACTAATGTACTATGGGAATAAATATCACTTATTTACAGAAATATTGGAACAAAGTTGTCTAATGAAGGCAAACAATTTAGAATCCTCCAATCCTGTAGCCTACTCCTGACAATCACGTTGTACAGCGCCATATTTTCCATTCCATCCTAACGGAAACCCTTAGGGTTTCATTTTTCATTTTCTCTGAATGGAAACACCATAATATTAATTAAATGAATTAAGCCAAATTTCTTAAAATCAATCCCATATACTATGTTATTACAAAAAAGGTTTTAAATTCTCTGGTCATGCCAATATGGAATACTATCAAATGCTTCTCAAAGATGCCCTCTGGTGGTCAAACTAGCAATAACTTACAGTAACAGAAGAAATGGCTGAGAATTAAATGACGTGCCACAGAATGCTGCAGCAGCACCCAGGGTGTGCCACAGTATGATGCAACTTTTAAAGGAGGAACCACTGTATTCAACCTTCTGAGTCAATACGTTAGAATCACCTTTGGCAGCGATTACAGCTGTGAGGCTTTATGGGTAAGTCTCTAAGAGCTTTGCACACCTAGATTGTACAATATTGGCACATTATTCTTTAAAAAATGTGTCAAGCTCTGTCAAGTTGGTTGTTGATCATTGCTAGACATTTTCAAGCCGTGTTTTATTGTCCTGCTGAAAGGTGAATTTGTCTGTTGGAAAGCAGACTGAACCAGGTTTTCCTCTAGGATTTTGCCTGTGCTTAATTCTATTCCGTAGTTTTTTTTATCCTAGAAAAACTCCCTAGTCCTTGCCGATGACAAATACCCATAACATGATGCAGCCACCACCATGCTTGAAAATATGAATAGTGGTACTCATTGATGTGTTGTGTTGGATTTGCCTGAAACGTAACGCTTTGTATTCAGGACATAAAGTTCATTTCTTTGTCAAAATTTTGCAGTTTTACTTTAGTATTACTGTATTACTTTAGTGCTTTATTGCAAATAGGATGCATGTTTTGGAATATTTTTATTCTGCACAGGCTTCCTTCTTTTCACTCTGTCATTTAGGTTAATATTGTGGTGTAACTACAATGTTGTTGATCCATCCTCAGTTTTCTCCTACCACAGCCATTAAACTCAGTAACTGTTTTAAAGTCACCATTGCCCTCATGGTGAAATCCCTGAGCGGTTTCCTTCCTCTCTGGCAACTGAGTTGGGAAGGATTCCTGTATCTTGGTAGTGACTGGGTGTATTGATACACAATCCAAAGTGGAATTTAAAAAACTTCACCTTGCTCAAATGGATATTCATTGTCTGCTTTTTTTGACCCATCTACCAATAGGTGACCTTCTTTGCGAGGCACCTCCCTGGTCTTTGTGGTTGTATCTGTGTTCGAAATTCACTGCTCAACTGAGGGACCTTACAGATAAATTGTATGTGTGAGGTACAGAGATGAGGAAGTCATTCAAAAATCATGTTAAACACTATTATTGCACACAGAGTGAGTCTTGCAACTTATTTTGTGACTTGTTAAGCACATTTTTACTCCTGAAACTATTTAGGCTTGCCATTACAAACGGGTTGAAAACTTATTGACTCAAGACATTTCAGCTTTTCATTTTGAATTAACATTTCAAAAAACATTCCACTTTGACATTATGGGGGATTGTGTGTAGGCCAGTAACACAACATCTCCATTTAATCCATTTTAAATGCAGGCTGTAACACAACAAAATGTGGAAAAAGTCAAGTGGTGTGAATACTTTCTTAAGACACTGTAAATTACGATCGCTAGAATGGCCCCCCCCAAAAAATGTGATGGCCGTGTAGGCCTCTAAAATTTGTTTATGATCAAGTTCGCTATAAATTTAGATATAATTAAATAGTGATCCATCGACAATGATCTTTTGCTAGTTATGGCCTCTTTCACCATGATCCGTAGCAATGTTGTTGCAATTCAGCCCCATTGAGCAATATGGCGTGTTTCAAATTCAAATACTTCCAGCTTCATGCGCCATCGGGAGTTTTTCATAGGAATGCGTGGATGACGTCAGCACCATAACCATCTACTGGTTTTAATGTCTATGATGACATCTTATCCTTGTCATACTGCATGACATCTCTGAACATGGCCATGGCAACATCATGCATGGATGGGCAGTCAGTGAGCAGCACACACAAGTGTAAACAGGAACATGTTTTACGCAGATTATCAACAGTGAGTCTTAACTCGCTGTGAGCCCGAGCTGGTCGGGTGGAAATGTAAGGTTTAATAACGCACGGGGAAGCACGGGTTTATGACGCAGCCACCAGTCAGTCATGTTAAGACCTGTGCTGTCATTAGTCGTGGCTTTCCTGTGAAACACCCACCTGACACCTCCAACCTGCCCTCTCTAATCTCCACCTGTCTAGGTTCTGGGGTGTTTCCTCACATTCCTGTAGAAACTCGGTACAGTACGGTCCCCTAACAATAAACAGCCAGCCAGCTCAAATAGCCTTGTCAACTGCTTGGGGATATTTCATTAGAAATGCATAGGTTACTTTTACACACATTGGCCAGAATGGTATTGTTTCCTCGGCTTCACTACTGCCTGTCTCTAGAATACACTTGAGGTGGAACAATTGGAGCTAGAAGCACCTTCAGAGCCACTTTCCAGAACTTTCCAGGCTAAACCCTGCATTATTGTCACCACAGAGGTGTGTTCTGGCAGACGACAGATGAGCAGCATGTACAGTATGGCAGTGACCATTTACCACAGATTGCATCACACAGTCAGTGGTGTATCAGAGAAAACTTTTATCATATTTCCTGTGATAAGGGTGTGCCATGGGGTGCGAGAGTATCTTAATGAAATCTGACGTGGGATTGTGACAATCAGCCAAGAGCATCCTGCCAAGGTTAATAACAACTCCTGCCTTTTTCAACAGCAGGGTTCAATCTTGACAGTTTGTTCATTTGATTTCGCCCCCTCTCTGAATCCTTCTGGGAGAATAATTGAAATAATTTTCAATATCCCCAGTGCCTCCAGGTAAAGTCATGGACAATTTGTGTTCTCAAAGAACAAGCATTTTTCCTCACCACAAGATAAAACAATTTCCTGTCTTGACTAGTTCTCGCCTAGTTATTCTCTCAATAAATTACACATTTGCTAACAAAGAATGAGTTTTCCGACTTCCTGTCTTGCAAGCCCTCTGCAGCACAACTTTGTTTGAATTCTTGCAGTACGTTTGCTAACCACTTACAGGTACTGTAGCGTTAACGTTTGCAGAGTAAGCGTTTTCTGTTAAGCCTGTAGTGCCATTTCAGTCCCTATCTGAGGTCCACCAGATAAGGCTGAAGCGGTTTTCTAAAATAACATATTGTTAAGGTTCCTCCCAGTCCCACTACCTATTGGAACTAAGCCCTGGAGCCCAGGGCCGTAGCCATCTGCTCTGCAGCATGGCCCAGCCTGCCACCTGATAAATCAGAGAAATCAAATAACTTCTAACCCCTGGATTATGGCACCACACATGCAGACGTTGCAGTGCACTATATTCCCCTCTCTGGCAGGGGTATTAACACATCACAGCAGTCTGAGCCCATCCTCTGAATGATCTCTCTATAGAGAGAGATTCACTGGGGAGAGGGGATGGACGGGACCACCTGGCACGGCTGGGAGAAACACATTCCTTCAAGTGCTGTCATCACTTTACACAGAGCAGCCCGCTCCATTGCAGAAGTAAACACGGTGCTGGGAGCTAAATCAGAGGTGGAATGAAACCAAAGTGAAACATGCGCCAGTGGCCAGGTTAACTGGGCAGTGCTTGGGTAACGGGGTGGGGGGGGTACCACTCTGGCTCCAACTGTCTCTTGGCTCCAGATCATTCTGTAAAGGCAGTCTTGTTGAACTAATGTGGGAATCTGAATCAGCAAGATACACTATACACTACATGGTCATAAGTATGTGGACACCTACTCGTCGACCATCACATCCCAACACTAATTTCAAGGGGTGTCCACATACTTTTGGTCATGTAGTGTACAACATACTTATTAGTAACATAATATATTACATGATCTACATCAATGAGGAAACATAGTTTAACTGTACTGTGTTGGCCTAACCTATATTGTTGTAGTTTGACTATTCAGGCCTACAGCTAGATCCAACTCGGTTCATCAGCTCAGTACTTAAATGAACCTATAAAATGAGACTGCTTTGCACATAGTACCCTGTTTCTCCTTGGAACAATGTTATGGGTACATAATAATAATATATATGTCTCCATAATATTCAGTTTTCAGGTGCTTTTGTCTATAAACCCATTACCGGACTCATTAGCACAGCTAAGGACAAAGGATCGGTCGAGGCCAGTTACTTCAGAAGAATATGCATCTTAATACCTGCATGATATTGTCTTGAATTATAATGAACTGGTTGCTATGGAAGCAATAGCTTACTTTACAGTCCTGACAGCCATCCTCTATAAAATGAAACAGACAGTAAAATACAGCTCTCACACAGGCAGTCATACAAGAAAAAAAAAATACAGAATGGATTTTATTCAAGCGATGTGACACAATATCTGATGTAAACTGACCAATGAAGTGAGTCTTATAATATTGTACAGAAATATAAATCACATTGATATTAGGTTGCCTTTCAAATAGATAAATACAGTAGGCTAAAATATGGCTCCTCAGTTTGAAACACCCTTGCATCCAAATGTTATTTGCTGCATCACTTACAGTATTCAGGTGAGAGACAGAAACAAACATGTACTACTGTGCTGTAAGGCTGAGAAACATGAATGTCTTGCATCTCAATGAGCTGCAAAATACTGTAGTGTCGACCTACTCTGAATGACACTGCAAACGCTATGAATCAGGACCTTACTGCAAGGAATAGGAGACAATGTTTTCACCAGACTAGAGCATCAGCGACAGACAATGGAGCTGCCTTCTGTAGGACAGGTCAGATTTATCCCTTTTCAGACCATGTCCACTACTTCAATGTTCCGACTGAGTTATGACCTGGACAAGAGGACACTTAGCATTAGTCTTCAATCAGATGAAGTCTGTCTGTTTGACAGGGAGGAACAAGAAAATACGTTTCTTAACAGATGTTGCACAGAGGCGCTGCTGGGGTCTCCGAAACACAACAACATGGCCACACCCTGTTTGGGTTAGTTGGAGGTAGGATGCAACAGCTGTATTACTCCTTATTGTATGACCATGCCTTTGAATTGGTTGTCATATTGAAAACCGCAAGGTTTAGCCAACTAACTCACATATAATGTAGTGAAATGTGAAACCCTGCCACAAGGAAAAACTGTGTCCACTTTAAAGAGTTAATAGCCCATATGAGGTCAGGTTATAAACTCAGCAAAAAAATAAACTATGATTTCCTAAAAATCCAAATAACTTCACAGATCTTCATTGTAAAGGGTTTAAACACTGTTTCCCATGCTTGTTCAATGAACCATAAACAATTAATGAACATGCACCTGTGGAACGGTCGTTAAGACACTAACAGCTTACAGACAGTAGGCAATTAAGGTCACAGTTATGAAAACTTAGTACACTAAAGAGGCCTTTCTACTGACTCTGAAAAACACTAAAAGAAAGATGCCCAGGGTGCCTGCTCATCTGCGTGAACGTGCCTTAGGCATGTTGCAAGGAGGCATGAGGACTGCAGATGTGGCCAGGGCAATAAATTGCAATGTCCGTACTCTGAGATGCCTAAGACAGCGCTACAGGGAGACAGGACGTACCACTGCTCATCCTCGCAGTGGCAGACCACGTGTAACAACACCTGCACAGAATCGGTACATCTGAACATCACACCTGCGGGACAGGTACAGGATGGCAACAACAACTGCCCGAGTTACACCAGGAACGCACAATCCCTCCATCTGTGCTCAGACTGTCCGCAATAGGCTGAGAGAGACTGGACTGAGGGCTTGTAGGCCTGTTGTAAGGCAGGTCCTCACCAGACATCACCGGCAACAACGTCGCCTATGGGCACAAACCCACCGTCGCTGGACCAGACAGGACTTGCAAAAAGTGCTCTTCACTGACGAGTCGCGGTTTTGTCTCACCAGGGGTGATGGTCGGATTCGGGTTTATCGTCGAAGGAATGAATGTTACACCGAGGCCTGTACTCTGGAGTGGGATCGATTTGGAGGTGGAGGGTCCGTCATGTTCTGTGGCGGTGTGTAACAGCATCATCGGACTGAGCTTGTTGTCATTGCAGGCAATCTCAACGCTGTGCGTTACAGGGAAGACATCCTCCTTCCTCATGTGGTACACTTCCTGCAGGCTCCTGACATGACTCTCCAGCATGACAATGCCACCAGCCATACTGCTCGTTCTGTACGTGATTTCCTGCAAGACAGGAATGTCAGTGTTCTGCCATGGCCAGCGAAGAGCCCGGATCTCAATCCCATTGAGCATGTCTGGGACCTGTTGGATGGGAGGGTGAGGGCTAGGGCCATTCCCCCCAGAAATGTCCGGGAACTTGCAGGTGCCTTGTTGGAAGAGTGGGGTAACATCTCACAGCAAGAACTGGCAAATCTGGTGCAGTCCATGAGGAGGAGATGCACTGCCGTACTTAATGCAGCTGGTGGCCACACCAGATACTGACTGTTACTTTTGATTTTTAACCCCCTCTGTTCAGGGATACATCCTTCCATTTCTGTTAGTCACATGTCTGTGGAACTTGTTCAGTTTATGTCTCAGTTGTTGAATCTTGTTATGTTCCTACAAATATTTACACATGTTAAGTTTGCTGAAAATAAACGCAGTTGACAGTGAGTTTAGATGGGTTGGTTGTTTAGCAACAAAACCGACGTGTGTGTAACTATGTTGAAAAACAGACAGGGTTGGCTTAGACTGTTCACAACATATAAACTATATTTAGTCTCCAAATGTTTAATGAAAACATAAATACATTTGCACAACGAGCACTACAAAAATCTCTGAAACTGGAAACACTTATCTCCAATCACTAGCTTTAAGCACCAGCTGTCAAAGCAGCTCACAGATTACTGCACCTGTACATAGCCCATCTATAATTTAGCCCAAACAACTACCTCTCCCCCTACTGTATTTATTTATTTTGCTCCTTTGCACCCCATTATTTCTATCTCTACTTGCACATTCTTCCACTGCAAATCTACCATTCCAGTGTTTTACTTGCTATATTGTATTTACTTCGCCACCATGGCCTTTTTTTTGCCATTACCTCCCTTATCTCACCTCATTTGCTCACATTGTATATAGACTTATTTTTCTACTGTATTATTGACTGTATGTTTGTTTTACTCCATGTGTAACTGTGTTGTTGTATGTGTCGAACTGCTTTGCTTTATCTTGGCCAGGTCGCAATTGTAAATGAGAACTTGTTCTCAACTTGCCTACCTGGTTAAATAAAGGTGAAATAAAATAAATAAAATAAAAACTTGTTGTCTCTCAAATACATTGATACAGTGGTTGGTTAGCTAGCTAGGCGAATTTTAGATACAACGAGCTGAAACGAGCAACCTACTATTCCCCACAAGGCAGCTTCTTGTAATTGTTGCTAACTATCTGACGTTCAGAATTGTAGCAACGCATACCTCCTTCTGATAACATTGCACATGCATCATTTTTGTGACTTTGTCAGCCAACTTGTCTATAGGCTAATATGGAACCACTATCTCTCTTCTCTACTTCATTGGATCTTGCTCCTAGTGTGGATGGGCAATCTGGTCTCAGAACATTTTGTATATTTCTATAAGTAAATCCACGACACTACATTTAGTATGATATGTTACGTTTCATATGGTATGTATTAATTTGCGATGTACATCACCCATTTCGTATGATATCTTATGAATTACAATTCGTATTACAGTACCAGTCAAAAGTTTGGACACACCTACTCATTCAAGGGTTTTTCTTTATTTTTACTATTTTCTACATTGTAGAATAATAGTGAATACAACAAAACTATGGAATAACACATATGGAATCATGTAGTAAGCAAAAAGTATTAAACAAATCAAAATGTATTTTATATTTGAGAATCTTCAAAGTAGCCACCCTTTGCCTTGATGACAGCTTTGCACGTTCTTGGCATTCTCTCAACCAGCTTCATGAGGTAGTCACCTGGAATGCATTTCAATTAACAGGTGTGCCTTGTTAAAAGTTAATTTGTTGAATTTCTTTCCTTCTAGCTGGCTAACGTTTGCTAGGCTAGGGTTTAGGGTTAGGGTTAAGTTTAGGAGTTAGGTTAAAAGGTTAGGGGAAGAATTAGCTAAAAGGGTTAAGGTTAGGGTTAGAGGATGGGTATGCTAAAAGGGTTACAGTTAGGGGAAGTGTTAGCTAACATGCTAAGTAGTTGCAAAGTAGCTCAAAAGTAGTAAATAGATGAAAAGTTGCTAAATAGCTAAAATGCTAAAGTTGCCCGTGATGACGTTCGCCCGTGAGTACTACTTGCAAGCTAGACGCTCGGGTTATACGCCCACACATCCACCCCGACCACTTTAGTTTTTCACTTAAGTAACCATCTGTTTTATGTAACCATACCAATCGTAACATATACTAATTTGAGTGTCCGGGATTAACATTTACTATGTTATGTGTAGTCTATGAGACCAGGCTGGGATGGAATACTTGCTTCCTAAATTACCTTGTAGAAAAACATAGGTTATATTAAAATGGGTAACAATAAAATGTTCTTAATTTGAAAATGGCCCTCACACTATCAATTCATTCCAGCTGGTGGTATAAACAGCTGTCAGCACCTAGGGTTAAAATGTATTATTATTGAGCACTAGTGCAAGATTATGTGAGTACTACTGTAATAACGTTCTGTGTTCAATGTTATGTTTGCATACATATGACCAAACTAGGAATATCATTATGTAAGAACTGAATAATTCCTAGCTATATATAAAATAATTGTAACATTTTGCGTTTTGTATAATCAAAGCATTGATTCGCTGATGCCGGATGCGAGGACTGGGATACCTCCTCAGCACCCGAGCCTTGACAAGTGCAGCAGCATCACAGCACCCGATTAAAGACCGGTCCATTGGTACTCGATTATCTATAACAGTAACGATCCTTACCTTTGTCAGCTGTGCTATTTTCTTGCTCATTTTGAGGTGCAGATCTTGGGTATATTCCATGGTGATGCCCGACTGGTAAGACATTGTAGATGATGAGCCAGAATTATATTTCCCTGCTCCGGACGATGGATTGCCAGCTGCAGGGCTGTAGTATTGCTGCCAACCCGCTCCAGTCGCCATCTTCACGATCCTTCAAATGTTGTTACTAGAAGAATGTGATGTATCAATGACAATAGCACAAAGGTCAAAGCAGGTTCCCCTGCAACAGGATCTTTCTCCTCAAATCCGTAAAACAAAAATACATCAAGACATACTGCTTGATAATATCAACGTCTGTAATTTTCTGCAGGTCAAAACAAATGCAATACAGTTGCTGTTAGCATCACGTTTTAATAACACATGAAAATATAGTACAGCAAAACGCAATTAACACTGCCTACCGTCTTCATCAAAGAAATGTTGCCGTGTGTTTCATGAAAGGGTCCTCAGCATTAGCTAGCCAACGTCAGCTAACGTTAAGTGTGGCAGTAGCGTTCCTTTGACCACACTCAAATTCTTGATATTCTTCGCTTTGTATTTGACAAGCAAGGAGTCACCTGCCACGGGTATTTGCTCAAATAAAAATCTTGTTGAATTGATGTTACTCAAGTTGAACCCGATATTTTCCAACGGAGAAAGCCGGTCCGTGGAGGGGTTTCTTCAATGCATAGCTAGCTTGTATCAGCTCTTGTGTGTGTGTGTGTGTGTGTGTGTGCGTGTGTGTGTGGCTCTCTGACAGGCTGAGTGGTTGCTGTATAGCTGAAGACTCTGTTACCAAGGATGACTTCAACAGTTTACGTTACTGTCAATGACGTCAGTTCCGTTCGTTTTCACTCTCTCCCATCCCTTTCAATGATGCGCTGATTTTTTTGGGGGGGGTATAGCTACGATGGGATCAGAGTCAGGTGACACGTGCACTACATTTCAATAGTGTTAATCAAAACATTAAACAAATATTGTTGAATGTTTGTTTGTATATGTGTGTGTGTGTGTGTGTGTGTAGCCTATTTGTGCATGTTCCAAGAACACATTCATTATGGGATGTGTGAGGAGGACAAAGCTGGTCATCAATCAAGCTTGCTGTCTGCATGCCTGGAGTACCTTTTGGAACATTTCCACTGCGCTGGTCTTAAATCCCTGCACATAGGAAGAGAATCCTGAAGCAGATTGAAGATCCCACTCAAACCATAGTTCAGTTCATAGTCCTTGCTCTAATTCTGATTCTTCTGTCTGATTTCTTATACTCTTATACTCTATATGTCTCTTATGCTTGCGACCAAGACAGAGAGCAAACACATGTTAGGCTTACCTAAAGCAGGGTTTCCCAAACTCTGTTCTGGGGCCCGACCTTAGTGCATGTTTAGTTTTTTGCCCTAGCGCTCCACAGCTGATTCAAATATCTAACTCATCATCAAGATTTGATCATGTACTGTACAGTGACGACCCGTCATTCAGGGCAGGTGGGGCAGGTGCCTGTTTTGCGTGTTATTTTGGTAATAATACATGTCACGTTTCAGTTTGCAAACAATGTAAAAAAATATATATATAAAGCTGCATACAAACTTGGTCTCTTTTTTGCATTCTTCAGTAAGGCAGCTCCAAAATGCAGGTGTTTCAGCCTGGCTCAGTGCTTTCTGTGGTTTTGGGGCAGCCAGTGGAAAATACGTGCAGGGGTTGGTAATGTTCTCTAGTTGCGCCGTGATTGGCTCATCGTTCTGTCACTCATGGGAACACTACGTTACCGCCAGATCTAAGGGTAGAGCTAAAAAATTCAAGCCCCTTGGGTGCTGCCATTGAGTTACATTAGAAGTGCCCATCCAAGAAGGCTGGTCATTGGCCACAGATAAAATTATGTAAAATCAAGTTATATCTACATTAGCTTTGATTGGACTGATCATGTTAACATCATACTTTCAAAATCTTAGCTAGAAAGCTAGACAATGTCACGGCCGTCGAATGAAGAGGACCAAGGTGCAGCGTGGTGAGCGTACATAATCCTTTTTATTAGAAAAATGACGCCAACAAAACAATAAACAAAATACACAACCGTGAAGCTTAAGGGCTATGTGCCACTAACACAGTTAACTTCCCACCAAGAAAGGATGGAATGTGGCTACCTAAGTATGGTTCCCAATCAGAGACAACGATAGACAGCTGTCCCTGATTGAGAACCATACCTGGCCAAAACATAGAAATACAAAATCATAGAAAAACAAAAGATAGAATGCCCACCCTAAATCACACCCTGACCAAACCAAATAGAGACATTAAAAGGCTCTCTAAGGTCAGGGCGTGACAGACAAGTAGTCATCATCATGAATCAAGTTGACAATCTACTGGCACATTCTTTTAAATTCTTGTCATATGAAGAGAAATGATAGATAAAACGTGTCGGCGCTCATTGGCCATTGGAGATAAACATTACACAACAAGTTGGAAATTGTAAATTCAACAATGAGTGGTTTGGAAGGAATCAGTGGCTAACTGCAAGCATTGCAAAGCAATCACTAGCCTGCTATTCAGTGGAGTGGGTGTGTGGTCCAAGTCTGGGTTTAAGGTTTTCCAAGCCTAAAAGGATAAACATTCAACATTGGCCATGCTGTCAATCCAGCATGACTTCTTCCGCGCTCAAAACAACTGGAAACTCGGAACTGGGAAATCGGATTTCAGTGAGTTCAAGACAAACTTGGAACTTGGGAAAAAATGTATACTGTAGCTAAGAAAGTAATACTAAGTGTATGTTGTGTAGTAAGCTGTTAGTAGCCCATGTGCCTCACCGTAATAATTTGCTCTCTTTTCCCCTCCTAATTTCACTTACTGCTCTGACTTGGTGGTGCACATGTAGCCTATAGCTTGTTTTAGAGAAATGTAATCATCAAATATTGTAAGAGCTTTCATTGTCTGATTATATGCCCCCTTTATTTCTCCTACGGCCCCTTTATTTGTCCTACAGTTCTCACTTGGTGTACAGGGAGAATAGTGTAAGAACGGCCCATGTTCTGAATTCTGTCGCTGTACATTTCAAAAGTGCTGAACAAATAGTTATATTGACTATGTCCGTCCTAGCTCGCTCATTAATGTCTAAATCAAATTACGCATTATGCCATAGTTTGTACATCTCAATTGTCAGTAGAAACCACATTTGTTTAAGAAAGTCACCCATATCAACTGTGTTTTTTTTAAAGGCAGTAAATGAGGCTGAATGAACTGTTTCACTGCCAGAGAAGGCTACGCTGATAGCCAGGTATAGTAGTGGTTAAGTGTTGGGACTGCTGTTGAGACTCTGCTGTTGGGACAGCTTTATGTAGGGCCTAACAGTTTGTGGGCACCGTTTGTCACCATTATAGTGCAATTCATGTGATGTTAAGTGTTGTGTTGTGGCTTTTCTGACATAAATCAAGTGTCCTTTAAAACTCTCACTTAGCTGCTTTGCTACAACATCATCGTCATGTATATTCCATGAAGGTTATTAACAACACAGACCCGGGACATTTGAGACACATGGGTAGGTTTCGTCAAATCAATACAGCCTAAACACTCATACAGAATTCTCCATGGCTTTTTACCCACTGTCTCTGTGCCTCCTGTCTGTGAAGTGAAACAACTAAAAGGACTGGGAGAGACATAATGCCGGAATCGGGTAGATTGTCCATAAGAGGCATAGAGATGGAAAAACATCAATACTCCTTAAGTGTACCGGGTGAAAGGGTTTGATCCAGGGTTTGGATGGCTTGCTACTTTGTGATCTCGGATTACGAATCAGAGATACCGTACTGTAGGTCTTGTGGTTTGGAGCCAAAGCCAGCCAATCGAAGCCGTGTTGATTGTGGTGATTTGTAAATAGGACACATCCTCATTTAACTTGCTGTTGATTAATAATGTAACCTCCTGCTCTGACTGAGGCATCTCTTGTGGATTTTGTTCCAGAGATGTGTTGTTTAGTTGTTTCATTAGGAGATGCATGGGGACTGTTTAACTTTGTGTCAACCAAAATCACTGGCACTGTGAACTGCAATCTATTGTTATTCTCTAACAAGGGGGGTTCCACCAAGGGAGAGGGTTTTCATTCTATGCTGCAAGTGTGCAAGTATGCAAGCCTACACACACACAACACACAGACAGACACACAAACACAGTCTTGTACACACACAACACACAGACAGACACACAAACATAGTCTTGTAAAACTAACCTTGTGGCGACACAATTCAGTCCCATTCAAAATGCTATTTTCCCTAATCCCTATTTTCCCTAACCCTAAACCTAACCCTAACTTGTACTCTTACCCTAACCTTAACCTTAACCCTAACCTTAACCTGAAAACCTAACCAAATCAAATCAAATTTCATAGGTCACATACACATGTTTAAGCAGATGTTATTGCGAGTGTAGCGAAATGCTTGTGTTTCTAGCTTCAACAGTGCAGTAATATCTAACAAGTAATATCTAACAATTTCACAACAATACACACAAATGCAAAGTAAAGGAAGGGAATTAAGAATATATAAATATTCGGATGAGCAATGTCGGAGCGGCATAGACTAAAATACAGTAGAAAATAATAGAATACAGTATATACATATGAAACGAGTAATGCAAAACATGTAAACATTATTAAAGTGACCACTGTACCATTATTAAAGTGGCCAGTGATTTCAAGTCTGTGTATACAGTCGTGGCCAAAAGTTTTGAGAATGACACAAATATTAATTTTCACAGTCTGCTACCTCAGTTTGTATGATGGCAATTTGCATTTACTCCAGAATGTTATGAAGAGTGATCAGATGAATTGCAATTAATTGCAAAGTCCCTCTTTACCATGCAAATGAACTGAATCCCCCAAAAACATTTTAATGAAGTCCACGATCAGCTCCTTTGTTTGGTTGATGTTGAGTGAGAGGTTATTTTCCTGGCACCACACTTCCAGGGCCCTCACCTCCTCCCTGTAGGCTGTCTCGTCATTGTTGGTAATCAGGCCTACTACTGTTGTGTCGTCTGCAACCTTGATGATTGAGTTGGAGGTGTGCGTGGCCACGCAGTCATGGGTGAACAGGGAGCACAGGAGGGGGCTGAGCACGCACCCTTGTGGGGCCCCTGTGTTGAGGATCAGCGAAGTGGAGTTCTTGTTTCCTACCTTTACCACCTGGGGGTGTCCCGTCAGAAAGTCCAGGACCCAGTTTTACAGGGCTGGGTTCAGACCCAGGGACCCGAGTTTAATGATGAGTTTGGAGGGTACTATGGTGTTGAATGCTGAGCTATAGCTATTCCTTTTGTCCAGATGGGATAGTTCAGTGTGCAGTGCGATGGCGATTGTATCATCTGTGGATCTGTTGGGGCGGTAAGCAAATTGAACTGGGTCTAGGGTGTCAGGTAAGTTAGAGGTGATATTATCCATGACTAGTCTCTCAAAGCACTTCATGATGACAGAAGTGAGTGCTACAGGGCGATAGTAATTTAGTTCAGTTACCTTTGATTTCTTGGGTACAGGAACAATGGTGAACACCTTGAAGCATGTGGGGCCAGCAGACTGGGATAGGGAGAGATTGAATATGTCCGTAAACACTCCAGCCAGCTGGTCTGGGCATGCTCTGAGGACGCGGCTAGGGATGCCTTCGGGGTCGGCAGCCTTACAAGGGTTAACACTGTTTGTATTCGGCCATATTCCCAGTCACCTTGCCATGGTTATGTGCGGTGGTTCGCGCTTTCAGTTTTGTGCTAATCCTGCCATCTATCCACGGTTTCTGGTTAGGCTAGGTTTTAATAGTCACAGTGGGTACAACATCTCCTATACACTTCCTGATAAACTAAGTCATTGTATCAGTGTATTCGTCAGTGTCAATCTCGGAGGCTAAACGGAACATATCCCAGTCCGCGTGATCAAAACAATCTTGAAGTGTGGATTCTGATTGGTCAGACCAGTGTTGAATAGTCCTTAGCATGGGTACTTCCTGTTTGAGTTTCTACCTATAGGAAGGGAGGAGCAAAATGGTGTCGTGATCAGATTTGCCGAAGGGAGGGTGGAGGTGGTTGAGCGTTTTAGCAACGCAAGTACTGCAGTCAATGTGTTGACATAACTTTTGCTTTGTTAAAATCCCCAGCTACAATAAATGAGGCCTCAGGATATGTGGTTTTCAGTTTGCATAAAGTCCAGTAAAGTTATTTGAGGGCTGTCGTGGTATTGGCTTGATAGGGAATATACACGGCTGTGACTATAACCGATGAGAATTGTCTTAGGAGTTAATATTGTGAGGTATTCTAGGTCGGGTGAACCAAAGGACTTGAGTTCCTGTATGTTATCACAATCACACCAGTTAATCATGAAACATACACCCCCGCCCTTCTTCTTCCTGGAGAGATATTTATTCCTGTCTGCGTGATGAACTGAGAACCCAACTGGCTGTACGGACTCAGAAAGTATATCCCGAGAGAGCCATGCTTCCGTGAAACAGAGTATGTTACCATCCCTGATGCCTCTCTGGAAGGAAATCCTCGCCCTGAGCTCATCAACTTTATTATCCAGAGACTGAACATTAGCGAGTAATACACTCAGAAGTGGTGGGTGGTGTGCGCGCTTCCTGATTCGGACTAGAAGTCCACTCCGAATACCTCCACTTCGCCGGTGTTGTTTTGGATCAGCCTCACAAAGGATCTGATTCGGGAAGGTTATATTCCTGGTCCTAATGCTGGTAATGCTGGTGAGTTACTGCCGCTATGATATTCAAAAGTTCTTCCTGGCTGCATGAAATAACACAAAATAAATGCTGGGCAAATAATGTAAGAAATAACACATAAAAAAACGAAATACTGCAAAGTTGCCTAGGCGCTAGAAGCATGGCTGCCTTATCTGTTGGTGCCATTTTTACTACTTTACTTGTAAAACACTGAACCTAACCCTAAACCTAGCTCCTAACCCTAACCCTAAAACTAACCCTAGCTCCTATTCCGAACACTAATTCTAACCTTAACCCTAAAAATAGCATTTGACCTTGTGGGGACCAACAAAATGTCCCCAGTTGCTCAAATTTTGCTCGATTACTATTCTTGTGGGGACTAGTTAAACACGTCCACGCACGCACGCACGCACACACACACACACACACACACAAAGACACACACCACAGAGTAATAATACTGTTGTCGTGTCTTTGGCTATACCGGATTAAGTGATATGACATGCTATTCTATAAAATCCTTTCTCTGTAATTAATATTACCTGATTGAGCTAATCATGTAATTAACTAGAAAGTCGGGGCACCACGAAATAATATTTATAGAGCAGTTATCTTCCGAATAAACTCTTAAAGACCTAGTAATATTTTACATCAATAGCAGTCAATATTAATCGTCACCTTATTTTAGTCTCATCTGAAAGTTGTAAGTTCTTGGTTATCTTCACAAACTCTGGCTAACAAGTTGAATCAGCAATACAAAATTGGGTTTAATTATTTATTTACTAAATACCTAAATAATCACACAGAATTACATATACACAGAATGAATCATACCTTGATTACAAATTATGTCATAAAGGAAAACGTCCCTAGCGGACGGAACAGATATGACAGCTGGTTACACAAAGAAAAGGGGTCTGGGTTTGAGTGAAAGAGCGGGAAGACTGAAGAACAAAGGGAGAAGCGATGTCTCTATCGGGCCGTAGGCATCTACTCTATCGTAAATACAGAATCTTATGCATTCTAAATTACCGCCCATTTGGAAAAGGAAAATGCAATAAATATTTACTCTGAGCTGCTCTTCAATAGGTTGGTGGTAGATGGAAGGCCGTGTTGCCCAACAGAGTCCTTTGTCCTTTGAAGAGTGTCTCTGGTGGTGAACGGGAAACGTTGTAGTGTCGTCGTTGTGTGGTAGACGGGATACTCTGTCCTCTCCGAGCCCACGTTTACAGCGTCCACTGCTAACTCAACGGCTAGGAGGTATCACTTCTGTAGCGAATAAGAGTTCAAAGTTCATACCATTCGCAACCAAAGCTCATGCTGAGGTTGGCTTCGTTCTGTAGTTATTATCTGAACCCTTCTGACATCGGATCGTCATCCTAATGTACCCGGAACAGGAAGTTATATTGTCGTCAAGGCTTTATATATGAAGGGAGAGGAGGGTGTGTTTCATAGTTTATAACCAATGTCTCTTCACGGGCCACTGAGTCGGGCCTAATTCACTCATGAAAACCCAATTGTCACATTTTATAAGCTAAAATCACATTTCATCCCCTCACAAATAATTTCACATTTAAATTGCACAACAATTCCAAGTGAATCTGATAACTATAATGTGTAGACTTTCCACTGTACAGTTTATGTCATCCTATAATTGATGAGAATGTCTCAGATGACAACCGAACTGACATCATATTCATTAAGTACCAACGCATATGTTCAACTGGTTGGATTACCAAAATATGGTTAATTTCCCCCCACCTTCTGATGTTCCCAGAATCTCTATGTTAACCAAGGGATTTTCAATAGTCACATCATCAGTGGGGTAGAGAGAGAGGAAGAAAAGAGGGAGAGGTATTTATGACTGTCATAAACCTACCCCCAGGCCAGCGTCATGACACAGTGCTCTTTACATTTCTTCCTATGATTTAGATGGATATTAAGCTAGTCATGGGTTAACTAGCTAGTCATAGCTGCTTCCTCTTGATGAATTAGATTACTTTCAAAGACACTATACACTCTTCCTCTCATTAAGGGAATAGGCAACCAACCATAATGAAGAGAATAAACATGAAACACTAAGTCTACTAAGCTTTGATACAGCAACACCTTATTACATCATTTAGGAAAGCTATGAGGAGATAGTTCACCTTTGTTTGTGAGCAAGTGTAATCAATCATCACTGCACTCCACTGGGCATACCTTGTAAACTACTTATGCAAAGCATGACGTTCCATTTGAATGGTTGGTTCAAGTAACCAACTCCTCTGTCAACATGCATTCATACATACAGTATTGGCTGAATATTCTGCATTATGGTCAACCACTTTAATTTACTGTATATCTAAAGGGATATACAGTACTTGTTGAGGCTTTTATCAAATCATGGAAATGTAGAGTTTTTTCTTAGAGAACTCTTTGCCTCTGGGACATGTGTTTTGTGCATGTCAGACATCTCTCAATGCACATTCAGGAGTCGTAATGATTTATTCCTATTCATCACATTAGAGCAGAAACGTCAGGGAGTCTTCACTAGCAATATGATTAACCAGATATAGAGAGTCATGTGACTATTCAGACATAATGTTTCATTGCCTCCTGTCATGTTAATGTGCCTATTTGCAGAAACAGCCATGCACCTTATAAATGTTGTTGTTACAATGAAACAACTGACTTGTACCCTTCATTTCAGACAATGCCATGCTCTGTTAGATTCAGATGAAATGACTGCCTTCTGAAAAGGCATACTGGAAGGAACTGGCTCCGTCCTTGGATTTGTTTGACAGTCTGATTTGTTTTGCACTGATCTATAGCTGGCCCTGAAAGTTTGCAGTGTTAAGATACAAAATAAGTGGGAGATAACAGTTTCTCAATCCTTTCCAGTCATGTACACAGTACATTTTCTCCAGGACCTCTAGCATGGAGTCCCAGCTTTGACCTTTTGGACTCATCTGTCAGTCTGTACTGTGTGCTGTGGTAGTTCCCTCCGGATATGTGGACTTGTGGTTGACACCAGACAGGTGTGAAATCCGTCATTGTTGTCCCTGTGCTGACATTCACAGCACCCGCAGACTAACTCCAGCGTACTCAAAGTGATCAACGTCTTCGGCGAGGCAGCACATGGAGCGTGTGTGACAGGATTGTGACAGGATTGTGACAGGATTGTCAAGGCGATTGCTGCTGCTGGTAGACTACTGCTGCTGCTGAGAGTCTTTAGAGAGTTGCATCAAGCTACTTAGCCACCTTTGTCATCTCCCTGCGTGAACCTGTGATGCTGTCATTTCATCAAACTGAGCAATCATTTTATCTCACCTCGATCAGCAGCACAGCCACGTCAGTCATGGACAGAGCTCATTTCTCTCTGGCCAGGCCTGAACACGGAGGTAATCAGGATTCCACTTTCTCAACGACTCATTTTCTGCACGTGGTTCTGTGACATCAATTTGTCAGGGAGGGGTTATGACTGAAGTGAAGGTGTTTGCCTCATGTCACTTAGTTCATAAGTATCCTTTCAGATCAGGATTGTGATCTGCAGTGAATTTATTTCATCTGTGGTTAAAAAATACAATGCAACAGCAAACTATCTTGGATTGATTATCCTACCCCAAGGGCAAGCATTGTCTATGGCCAGTACCAGAGAGATGGAATCTCCTATACCGTTACTAATGGTGTCTGCCTGGAGAGTGCATTGCACGGTCCGTTAGAGGATTGCTGAGCTCTCAGAAATTAAAAAGGAACTTCTCCGAAATGTCACAGTGACTACACTTCAGGAAGAGCTAGTTGGGGCCGTCTGAAGAGAACAAGGACGTACTCAATATAATACACAACCGTCCTGATGACAACGCTCTTGGGAACTGTTAGGGATTTAAGTGGCTGCAGTTTTCCATAAATTGATTTAAACATTTCTTCTGGCTTCACTTACAACATGTTAAATGTCCTTATAATAACGATAGATTGTCTAACCATGAAAATCATCTTGGGAGATAAATAATTTGTACTTGCAATGAGACAAACTACTGTTCTTATCAACATTTATGACAGCATAACATTCCTACATTCCTACAGCTATGTTGCTGTGAGTGGAACATGGGGGATTCCCCCCGCCTAATTACAGATGAGATGCAGTGGTGGAAAAAGTACCAAATTGTCAGACTTGAGTAAAAGTAAAGATGCCTTAATAGAAAATTACTCAAGTAAAAGTGAATGTCACCCAGTAAAATATTACTTGAGTATTTGCTTTTAAATATACTTAAGTATTGAAAGTAAATGTAATTGCTCAAATACACTTAAGTATAAAAAGTATAAATCATTTCAAATTCCTTATATTAAGCAAATCAGATGGCACAATTGTATTTTTAATTTTATTACCGGATAGCCAGGGGCACACTCCAACACTCAGACATAATTTACAAACCAAGCATTTGTGTTTAGTGAGTACGCAAGATCAGAGACAGTGTGACCAGGGATGTTCTCGTGATAAGTGCGTGAATTGGACCATTTTCCTGTCCTGCTAAGCATTCAAAATGTAACAAGTACTTTTGGGTGTCAGGGAAAATGTATGGAGTAAAAAGTACATTATTGGCTTCCCCCAGTATAGTTGGACTGGCTTCCCCCAGTATAGTCTCCTGACTGGGACAAGTAGAGCCGCTCAAAATGACTAACACTGCATTTTACATTTGAAATGCAAACTTAGACATGAAAGGAGCATCATATTAATGAAGTGCCCAAAATATATTTTTATTATAATATTACAGTGCAACCCCTCGCTGAAGTAGTCGTATGTTATCTCACTACAAAGGACACTTACACAGTGATGCATAATGCACGTGTACAGATCTCTACACTTTGCAAAGCTGCTGCCATGCTGTGGACACATGTTAAGATAGTGGAGCCATGTATAGTTATTCAGCCCTCTGTGACCCTGAAACAGATCAGGATTCTCTGTTTTAGTTCCAAGTCCCTGGTGTGAGCCATGGCCACTCTTGGCTTTCCACCAAATCTGCTACATCATGAAGCAGATATACACACATACGCTCACGCACACACAGGGTTAGCGTTATAGTTAGGGTGGGGATTGAGCCGGGATGTGGACATGAAGCTAGGGTTAGGGTTATATAAGGACATATTGGAGGAATCTTTGAGACATGGTGCAGGAGTCCGTCTTCCGGTAGCTCCTGCTCAATTTAACCACTGCAAACACACACTCAGAGACACACACCCTCTATGGACAAGCGATGATATGCATATTTATGCTCTTCTTGCACTCTATGTTCTCTGTGGGTCTGTCACTGGTCCTTAAGGGATATATATATATATATATATATATATATATATGAGAGAGAGAGAGAGCGAGAAAGAGCGAGAGAGAGAGAGAGAGAGAGAGAGAGAGAGAGAGAGAGAGAGAGAGAGAGAGAGAGAGAGAGAGAGAGAGAGAGAGAGAGAGAGAGAGAGAGAGAGAGAGAGAGAGAGAGAGAGAGAGAGAGAGAGAGAGAGAGAAAAATAATGCATACCATTCCAACACTGTGGTCAGAGCATAGTGCCACAATGCTGATTCAGCATCTAGGACACACAGCCACAGGCATAGTGCACCCTTATAGCTGGCACTCACTCAGGAGTCTGGCAGCAAGACAACGGCCTCATTCATCCATGGATGGGACAGTTCTGACACACAGCTCTCTACCCACTGATCACATCCAGAGGGGACAATTAGCCAGAGTCTGGTGCATCTGGTGCCTATTGCTACTGTCACCAACATCTATTGAGCTAGTTGGAAAACTGTCCATGACACAGCGGTTGGTTTGTCCCCAACCTTGAGTGTTAGAGTGGAACTTGTTATATTGCCTAAAGAGGTGTTGTAAGGAAACAGATTCTGTCCATCTCTCAGTGCTCTGTTCTCTAACGGGGTCAGAGGACTGATTGTGAGTTGTGACCTGAGCTTGTGACTCCACTCATCTTGAATGTAGATTGCGAGGCACCCTGTCTATGGCCCCTTGTCACCGTGGACAAGGTCATTGCTGATTGATGGCCTTTGATAGAGCGGCAGACTGAGCCCCTCCAATTAAAACATCACTTCAATAATTGATTGGGCCCGAAACAGCCAACGGTCAAATGAAAGTTGTTCTCCAAACAGCACCCAGCAAAATGTGCTTCTTTGGTCCTTGATTAATAAAACATAAACTCTCCCAGCCTCTCATTTCTCAGCACATTGACAACTTATGCCAGAACAGTCATCAAATATTAAGACATAAATAGGCATTTACTTTATCTGGCACCAAGATCTACTTCTCATCTGTCTGTTCCCGGTTTATTCCTCATTTGGATCCCTTGGACAATCCCATTTACTATTCTATCTTCTCTATAGCATGGGGGAACAGTTCAGAAGGGTGCTGAAGCTAAAACAGCTAGAAAGAGCCCTGGAATGTTTTATTACCCAGGATGCTGTGTAGGATGGATGGTGTGTCTGTGCAGGTGTGTATGTGTCTTGCTGGTTGAGTGTGTGTGTGTGTGACCACAGGGGGTTTGAATAACGACAGTGATGATAATGGACCTGGAAAGGGTGAGGATGTTGTGTCACATGTGTCACCATGGTGACCTGGGACTACAGGGCACTATGGAGCCATTCATCTCCCTGGGAAGATGTGACTATGGATGAGTGTGGAAGAATATATAAGGAGACAGAATACAGGAAGAAGATGACAACTATAACATTCATAGACATATACAGAGAGGCAGTAATGCACAGACCTCTAATAAGACATGGACCGTTACTTCACACTGTATCCCCTCCCTACATCAGAGCTGCCTGCCAGGCAGCAGGAGTCAGGAGCCACATCTGATCTCAATGTGCATAATCTCTTAATTTCCCCCACGTCGTCACAATAATCGGCCAAACTCCATTAGCACTCTTTGGTGTGTCATGGTGTGAGCCAAGCCTCTCACAGCACCTCAGAAAGAGCGAGAGCGAGAGCGAGAGCTGGGCCTCTTAAAGCACCTCAGAGAGAGAGAGAGAGAGAGTGAGTGAGATGAGCCTCTCACAGAACCTCAGAGAGAGAGAGAGAATTCACAAAACAGGACAAACACCAAATTGAGAGACTGCATGCAGAATTCTGCAAAAATATCCTCAGTGTACAACGTAAAACACCAAATAATGCATGCAGAGCAGAATTAGTCCGATACCCGCTAATTATCAGAATCAAGAAAAGAGCCATTAAATTCTACAACCACCTAAAAGGAAGCAATTCCCAAACCTTCCATAACAAAGACATCACCTACAGAGAGATGAACCTGGAGAACAGCCCCCTAAGCAAGCTGGTCCTGGGGCTCTGTTCACAAACACAAACACACCCCACAGAGCCCCAGGACAGCAACACAATTAGACCCAACCAAATCATGAGAAAACAAAAGATAATTACTTGACACATTGGAAAGAATTTACAAAAAAACAGCGCAAACTAGAATGCTATTTGGCCCTGAACAGAGAGTACATAGTGGCAGAATACCTGACCACTGTGACTGACCCAAAATTAAGGAAATCTTTGACTAGGTACAGACTCAGTGAGCATAGCCTTGCTATTGAGAAAGGTGCCGAAGGCAGACCTGGCTCTCAAAAGAAGACAGGCTATGTGCACTCTTCCCACAAAATGAGGTGGAAACTGAGCTGCACTTCCTAACCTCCAGCCAAATGAAAGACCATATTAGAGACACATATTTCCCTCAGATTACACAGACCCACAAAGAATTCAAGTACAAATCCAATTTTGATAAACTCCCATATCTATTGGGTGAAATACCACAGAGTAATCACAACAGCAAGATTTGTGACCTGTTGCCACAAGAAAAGGGCAACCAGTGAAGAACAAACACCACTGTAAATACAACCTATTTTTATGTTTATTTATTTTCCCTTTTGTACTTTAGCTATTTGCACATCATTACAATATTGTATATATACATAATATGACATTTGCAATGTCTTTGTTATTTTGGAACTTTTGGAAGTATAATGTTTACTGTAAATTCTTTATTGTTTATTATCTATTTCACTTGCTTTGGCAATGTAAACATATGTTTCCCATGCCAATAAAGCCCTTAATTGAATTGAATTTGAATTGAGAGATTGCGAGCTGAGCCTCTCACAGCACCCCAGAGAGAGAGAGAGTATGTCACACTGCTCAAAACACAACCTCCCTCCCTGGTCTGCCCCACTCCTTCCCAGTCTCTCCTCGATTGGGAAGGTCACATGGAGGTCTCCTCTGCTTCATCCCAGACTCAGCGGGACATGTCACGGGCTGTAACCTGACACACCCAGAATAAGCTCCATGCTGATTTCCATAAAGGACAAACGCATTATGTAAACATCAAGTAATTCTAACCCCATGAAAATGATGTGACTCTTCAAAAAAGCGATTGGGATTTAATTTAGCAAATAAAATCCACATTCAGCAGTTGATATACTGTGTGTCTCGCGGGGTAGCCATTTCATTACAAGCAGTTTATTGCATTTTTATTTAAACAATATTCAGAACATGGAGAAAATAAAGGACAGTTGAAGACTTCCTTGGTGGCTTTGATCTGTAGAACAGAGACCGTTATAGACCACAGAGGAGAGAAAGTGGATGGGTATCTGGAAAAGGAGAACTGGACACCATAAAAAAAGTATCACTTAACATCAATTAGTAAAAATAAACAATACAAATTAAACATCTAGTCAAGCACTGGCGTGAATTGAAACACCAGCCTAGCATCAAATGTCTGACGTGTCTCTTACTTAGGTTGTTTTCCTAATCATTGGATTGCCCATATCAGGCCTAAAATGCTGCTTTTCCAAGATATCAGCCGTAGTTTTGCTGGATGACGGTTAATCCCCTCTAATGCCTGCAATCCCTGTCGCTTCAACAGCTGTGGCTCTCAAATTAGAACATTACCCACGGAGCTGCATCACACTGATGCATAGCAGCCCTGTGTGCATGTGTACTGCTGGCTGAAAGTGTGTGTGGCTACGGGGGGTTGAATAACGACAGTGATGATAATGGGCTGGGAAAGGGTGAGGAGACAGGGAAACGCGTCACCACAGTGACCTGGGACTATGGGACACTATGGAACCTGGCCAGCTGCCACTATGGACATACATACAGGACATACGCGGTCGCTCAGGGCCCTCAACCACCGGCATTCTTTTTTTAGGAACTCAGTCGGGATCCCAGTTTACTGTTGAGCGTTCGAATAGTAGAATAGATGAGGTGGAATTTCGAAATTTGGTTGTGAATTCGCAGTTTATCTCTTGTTAGTTCAGCCACTAGAATGGTTTCCATCCAATTGGCGACAGATTTTCATGCGAATATTCAAACATCTGCATGAAAACAACATGTGCATTTTCCCACCAGAGATGTTTCCATCAAATTGACTTGTTGCAGATAAAAGAATGTGCATGATGACACAGTAAAAAATTTAACACCGTTAGCAGGTTAAAATCCCATAAATAAAATATACAAGTTAAATGCATTTCCATAGTATTTTCAACTCTACTGATGGTTTCCTCACAAAAAATGTTGCATTGTATAAGGAGTATAACCACTTCGGTTTTGGCAAGTGCGCTCTAGCCAACAGCATGCAGAGCACAGATACAGTACTGTATCTGTGAGCTGTTGGCTAGAGCGCATGTATAGCCTACATGATGAGATTATTATGGATTTAAGAGCAAGATTATTTTTATTTGTCAAACAACAGCCAAGCATCGATGATGATGTCACCAGAATAAGATCCTTGATATGTATTGGAAAGGAAGTGTCATTCAGAAGCATTATAAAACATATGTCTGGATTTTATTACAGCTTTGATCAGCATGAACATTCAAACCTGATGCTACCTGACCCTGATGAGCCATATATTAAATACATTTTATAAGCCTTACATTGACACCATTTTATGAGCCCAAGCCCCAAAAGAGCCCAAATGATTGTGCCATTATCGAATACATACTGTAAATGATATAAGCTACTGCACATTACGCACGACAGAAAAACATAAAAGGCCATAGATGTAGCTAGCTATAGCCTATGCTCTCTTGGTAAATAAAGGAAACTAGCTCTAGTAGGCTAATCTTTTTGAGTGTGAACTGTATTACTGTACTGTATTGTGTTATACTGTATTATATGGATTGGAATTACGCACATCGTTCAAACCATGATAAAGCAGAAGAGAACATGTGATTCTGGTGCAACACATGGGGCCTACAAAGTTACAAGTATAGGCTAGGGAATTTAATTTACATGTTTAAATATAATAGGGTCTATTTGTATAATTAGTAGGCTGACCCACATATACATTTCATAATGTTAGAATTAGACACAGGAAGCTTTGACTTCTCTTCACGAAGATTGAATGGTTATAGGTCTGAATAAATAACTACTATAACCTACCGCCATCGCGCATTCACTCTTCTTTCAAACTACCCGTGAGTTCTATTGGCTGCTGTATTTAACATTCAGCAAAAAAGAGCGTGCGTCCCATTTTGAATAGTCTATTGGGAACAGAAATGCAAAAAAATGTCCAGCAAGCTACTCTAGTCTAGCTTTTCCTGCATTGGACTCCAAGATCTAAGTAGCGTTTTTTAAGGAGAGGCCAGCGGAGCACAGGTGCTTGTGTATTGCGCAAGAGACAGAGGCTATAAGTTAGATGCTTATTATGCATTACCCATCATTAATTAGCTAAATATAAGGATAATACTGTATTTAATTTATTACCTGAAAGAGGTAGGCTAGGACATCTATATACAGTGCCTTCAGAAAAGTATTCAGACCCCTTAACTTCTTCCACAGTTTGTTACTTTACAGCCTTATTCTAAAATGGATTACATTTTTTTTAATCCTCAGAAATCTACACACAATACCCCATAATGACAAAGCAAAAACAGGTTTTTAGAAATTTTTGCAAATGTATTAAAAAAACAAAACAGAAATACCTTATTTACATAAGTATTCAGACCCTTTGCTATGAGACTCGAAATTGAGATCAAGTGAATCCTGTTTCCATTGATTGGGGTCCACCTGTGGTAAATTCAATTGATTGGACATGATTTGGAAAGGCTATATAAGGTCCCACAGTTGACAGTGAATGTCAGAGCAAAAACCAAGCCATGAGGTTGAAGGAATTGTCCGTAGAGCTCCAAGACAGGATTGTGTCGAGGCACAGATCTGGGGAAGGGTACCAAAACATTTATGCAGCATTGAAGGTCCCCAAGACCTTCATCATTCTTAAATGGAAGAAATTTGGAACCACCAAGACTCTTTCTAGAGCTGGCCGCCCGGCCAAACTGAGCAATCGGGGGAGAAGAGCCTTGGTCAGGGAGGTGACCAAGAGCCCGATGGTCACTCTGACAAAGCTCTAGAGTTCCTCTGTTGAGATGGGAGAACATTCCCGACGGACAACCATCTCTGCAGCACTCCACCAATCAGGCATTTGTTGTAGAGTGACCAAACGGAATCCACTCCTCAGTAAAAGGCACATGACAGCCCGCTTGGAGTTGGAGGCACCTAAAGACTCTCAAACCATGAGAAACAAGATTCTCTGGTCTGATGAATCCAAGATTAAACTCTTTGGCCTGAATGCCAAGTGTCACATCTGGAGGAAACCTGGCACCATCCCTACGGTGAAGCATGGTGGTGAGGCAACATGCTGTGGGGGTGTTTTCAGTGGCAGGGACTGGGAGACTAGTTAGGATCGAGGCAGATGAACGGAGCAATGTACAGAGAGATCCTTGATGAAAACCTGCTCCAGAGCGCTCAGGACCTTAGACTGGGGCGAAGGTTCACCTTCCAACAGGAAAACAACCCTAAGCACACAGCCAAGACAACGCAGGAGTGGCTTCGGGGACAAGTCTCTGAATGTCCTTGAGTGGCGCAACCAGAGCTCGGACTTGAACCTGATCTAACATCTGAAAATAACTGTGCAGCAATGCTCCCCATCCAACCTGACAGAGCTTGAGGGGATGTGCAGAGAAGAATGGGAGAAACTCAGCAAATACAGGTGTGCCAAGTTTGTAGCGTCATACCCAAGAAGACTCGAGGCTGTAATTATTGCCAAAGGGGCTTCAACAAAGTACTGAGTAAAGGGTCTGAATAATTATCTAAATGTGATATTTCCGTATTTGATATTTCCATTGATATTCCAAAAATGTCTAAAAACCTATTTTTGCTTTGTCATTATGGGGTATTGTGTGTAGATTGATGAGGAAAAAAAACTATTTCATCAATTTTAGAATAAGGCTGTAACCTAACAAAATGTGGCAGGTAGCCTAGTGGTTAGAGCTTTGGGCCAGTAACTGAAAGTTTGCTGGATCGAATCCCCGAGCTGACAAGGTAAAAATATGTCGTTCTGCTCCTGAGCAAGGCAGTTGCTGTTCCCGTGACGCCGAAGACGTGGATGTCAATTATGGCAACCCCCCCACACCTCTCTGATTCAGAGGGGTTGGGTTAAATGCGGAAGACACATTTCAGTTGAATGCATTCAGTTGTACAACTGACTAGGTATCCCCCTTTCCCTAAAAGTCAAGGGGTCTGAATACTTTCCGAAGGCACTGTGTAGGGCTATATATCAATCTAGAACAGGATGATCTATTTTGGATGCAGTTTGAATGGAGTAGATGGAGAGAAAGACTGCGAGTGAGTTCTCACACGTGCACTGATTTAAAGCAAAGATATGAGTGATAGGCTGTTTTAAAACTCTACAGTTGCAATAAAATAAAAAAATATCATCTTTACAATTAAAAAAATTATTATCTTTACATTTAAAAAACAAGGTGACTCCAAAAGCCAGACGAAGATGGGTGAATTAGACGCGAGTTCTGTATTTATATTACTGTAGCATAGGCTATGCTGCAGCAAATGTAGGCCTACCTGTCACAAGAAAAAAAGTTACCATGATGAGATGATATTGTAGGTCTACATGTATTGTGAACTGCGCTCTATACTGAGATGGGCTGTCTGTCCCCACCCTGAGCGTTGATTCATCAGGTAGAAGCCATAGAGAAACCATATTTAGACATCGCATATAATTGAACAGGTCCATTTCACGCCATGCTGTTCATATAAATAATGTATTATAATTTACCGGTAAAAGGGAAAAGGGAGTGGTTTTGGACGATAAATCCCGGTAAATCTCTGTAACTGGATTCCCGCCATTCAACCCTAGTTAGTGACAGTCACTAATTTACTCTAGGTTGAAGATGGGAAGGTTAAGACAATGGTATCATAATAATGCTGAGGTTCTACCGCTCTGAATCAACCATGGTACCAGCTCTAGTGTTGTAGCTAAACTGCCTAGGTAGAAGTGCCTAGTAGCCTGAAGCAGATCATAAGGTTGGTGAAAAAAATTGCATTTTAAGCTAATGCCAGAAAAAAGACAGCAAATATCTAGCCAGCTAGCTAACAACTAGGACTCTAGGTTGAAGATTAAAAGGTTAAAACAATGTGTTTCTAATATCCCCATAACTCTTTGCAATTCATGGGACCAGTATTGCTAGTTAGCAACGGCGCTAGTAATTATCAATGGCGCTGGTCCCATACATTTTTTTTATTACGTTGTCTTAACCTTGTATTTTTTAACCTAGCATTTTCTCAAGTCTTTCCTTTATTTTGGCAGTTACCTGTAGAATGGACCGAGAGGTATCGCTCGAGTCTTAACAAAATGAAATATAACGCTACGAATAAAGGTTGGCAAAAAAGGTGTCTGGACCCTTCTATAACATTTCATTTACAACAAAAATAGAGATTTGGTTGTAAAAAATAAAACTTCTCCTTTAACATGGCATAAGACTTGGCAAAATGTTTAGAATTGCAGGAATATTGTTTTGAAAGCTTGCTTTGAAACTTCAAATCTTTCTGTCATCCCCATGGAAAAATTTGCAAAATTTCCAAATCTCCCTTAGGGCCCCCAAATAGCTAGGGCCGGCCCTGCATGCATGCATCTCCCTGGGAAGCTGTGACTATGGATGAGTGAGGAAGATAATATAAGGGGAAAGAATACAGGAAGAAGATAACTCTTTTCAGGGATACCTGTGAAAAGTAAGTGTCAGTGTCTTATTAGAGGCCTGTGCATTACTGCCTCAACTGGCAACAGACAAAATCCTTCATCCTTATTAGTGTGTATTGCTGGGTTGTGCTGCCACCCTGTGTTCTTAGTTCACAACTGTAGTTCACACTTTCAGCTTCTGTATACTGTACAGTACAATACCTAGCTTTAGATGGACTTCAATTCATCAAGTGGCTATAGGAGACATCTTAGAAATAGCATACATCTCTAATCTGTCAATAAAACCACTATCTATAATTCACTGAACAAGTTGCATTTCCATTGCATAATTGCACACCATAAGCATTAAGGGATATATACTGAACCAAAATATAAAACGCAACATGCAACAATTTCAAAAATGTTACCGAGTTACAGTTCATATAAAGAAATCAGTCAATTTAAATGAATTCATTAGGCCATAATCTATGTATTTCACATGACTGGTCAGGGGCCCACCCACTTGGGAGCCAGGCCTAGCCAATCAGAATGAGTTTTGCCCCACAAAAGGGCTTTATTACAGACATAAATACTCCTGTTTCATCAGCTGTCCGGGTGGCTGGTCTCAGACGATCCCACAGGTGAAGAAGCCGGATGTGGAGGGCCTGGGATGGCACGGTTACACGTGGTCTGCGGTTGAGGGATTGCCAAATTCTCTAAAAGGCAGCTTATGGTATAGAAATTAACATTCAATTCTCTGGCAACAGCTCTGTTGGACATCCCTGCTGTCATCATGCCAATTGCACACTCCCTCAAAACTTGAGACATCTGTGGCCTTGTATTGTGTGACAGAATTGTGTGGCCTTTTATTGTCCCAAACACAAGGTGCACCTGTGTAATGATCATGCTGTTTAATCAGCTTCTTGATATGCCACACCTGTCAGGTGGATGGATTATCTTGGCAAAGGAGAAATGCTCATTAACAGGGATGTAAAAAATGTGTGCCCAAAATTTGAGAGAAATAAGCTTTTTCTGGGATCTTTTATTTCAGCTCATGAAATGCCTCAGAGACTGATTCCTCTTTAGGTTTTTCCTAGCCACTGTGCTTCTACAGCTGCATTGCTTGACCCTGCTGGTCATCTATGAACGTTTGAACATCTTGGCCATGTACTGTTGTAATCTCCATTCGGCACAGCCAGAAGAGGACTGGCCAACCCCTCAGAGCCTGGTTTCTTCCTAGGTTTCTGCCTTTCTAGGGAGTTTTTCCAAGCCACCGTGCTTCTACATTTACATTGCTTGCTGTTTGGGGTTTTAGGCTGGGTTTCTGTATAGCACTTTGTAAAATCGGCTGACGTAAAAAGGGCTTTATAAATACATTTGATTGATTGATTGGTGGTTTTAGGCTGGGTTTCTGTATAAACACTTTGTGACGACTGCAGATGTAAAAAGGGCGTTATAAATACATTTGATTGATTAACGACGCATACAACTACATGCAATAAGCATGTCTGAAGGTCAAGACAAAGAAAGCAGAGTTGAAAGAGGAGCAATACATCACAATGTTTTGATAGTCTTCTGCCACCTAGTGGATAATAGCTATACATACAGCTTCACTTGGAAGTGGTTTGGTATCCTCTCTCTTACAGCGCTGATAAAACATAGTGGTGAGAGCCCTGTACAGCCTCTGATTATCAGACACATTTGACCCATTGGAGGACTAATCATTGATGTCAAGATTACATTTTAGAATGAAAACACCAAAAAGGCTATCTATTAAAAGATTGTTTTATTCACAATAGAAGTGTAACAAATATAGTTTATGAAAATTTTTGCTGCTCATTAACATAATTTCATCCATACGTTCATAAGATTTATATAAATGTAGAATGGAATATTTACATTTTAATAAGAAAGAAACAAAAACCAACATAACAATTTCCCACAAAATTAAAATAACATATTAACCCAAATAAACTATGTGCAATGGAATGATTATCAGCAATATTGTACAGTTTACATTTCTGAGGTTGTTTCACGAAACCATTAACAAGAGATTCACAAATAAAAGGCATTGTAATGCGAGAGATCGTCAACACAATATTCAACCACAAAGTCAATTGGAAATGAACAGCACGTCTTCTAGTCTGCATAATGAAAGAAAGAGGAAAATAAATGCGTCATGTTTTCATTTTACAGCGACTTTTATGTTTTTCAGTATTCCTACGAGTCATCCCTTCTGCTCCCGAAAGCTGCAACAGTCAGGAGACACTTAGAGACAATTTATGCTTGATCTGACAACGTGGTCTGAGGCGCCGTATGGATGGTGTGACGCAATTGCGGAGCCTCTGGAGGCACTCAGAGGCCAAATTGAACTCCGTACCGCATCGCTGTGAGCCTCTCAAATTGTGTAACAATGCGGAAGGCTCTGTATAGCTCCGCATTGACATGATTGGTTGACGGTAGGTGAAGGCGGGAGGTTCTGTATAAACACAAACTCACTTCCTTGACAACAGCTCTGCACTGCTCTGCAAAGCTCACAAAGTATGAATGCCCTGACTTCTGCAGAGGCTGTATCACTGTAAATGCTGCACGGCCAATGCAGAAGCCGAATTGACTACGCAGCGCCTTTTAGGCTCTCAGAGACGGTGAATGCAGCAGTGTCATATCTACAGTGTATAGTGAGTGATACTCTCTTCCCTTGAGCCTGAATGGCTGCCATAATTAACTAGGTGGAGGGGGATCTCAACGTATATGGACATCACAGTTTCCCTCATTAATATTGCTTCCTCCAGTAAGGTGAACAGGGATTACTTTGACTTTGCCTTTATAAAGAACAGTAGAGAAAGCAGAGATTGCCCTGCTGGCGTTTCTGGAAGTCTGGAGGAGTGTAGCTCCAGCAGGTGGCTGATATCAGTGAGGCTTCTTAAACCTCTGGTCTATTTTCTAGGGTCAGAATATTACTTCAAAAAAGATGAAGGCCTCTTGATCATACCCCATCTATTTCCCAATAAGATGTATGCGGAGCCATTTTAGGAACATCAGCGCCCCCTGTCTGTAAAAGTACACTGCAGAAGAACAGAACCTTTTGACTAAGGTTTCATACAAACACACTCTTCTCTCGAACTCTCATTATGATGAGACAACGGAGGGAGGTCAGATTGATCCTGCGGTCAACTGAACGCCCATGTCTGAGTGTCCATAAACTTCCATGGTCATGAGTGTGTGTAGTGTGAATGTCTATGTATGATATGTGACCCTTTCAATCTATTTGTCCTCTTTTCCCTACACAGTATTCAGCATGTTTACATGTTCATATGTGAGTGGATTTCATCCAGTGTAGTGAACAGAGAACCTTCTCATTGCATGTCAACACACCTAAACAACTCCTCTTGTGCCTCCTCTTATTCTCCTGAACTGACTAACAGATTCTTCTGATGGGTACCACGACACATTCCTTCAGCATTTTGTGCTTTCCAGAAGAAAGGAATCAACAAACAAATCAACAAATTAAGAACAACAAAGGCAAAATAATCTTAAACATCACATTTGATGGTACATTCATTCATACGATGCATTCGTTCCATATGATTCACTACCAAGTTCTTGGTCTGACTCTGCCCTGGTCTCCAACTCCCAAATAATCCACAACACAGTGCCCTCGCTCTCCACAGTGCCACCTAGGGGCCTGATCCCAAACCTTCCTTCCAATGTACTACGGAATAAATTAGCAGCATAGCAACTATTTTACATCACATGGAAATCATTGTCTTTACCACCTCTAATAAAGAAAAAACTAAAACACACATCAACTTTGTCAATTTAAGAACAAAGGAACATGTTGGGGGTTGGGAAATAAAGTGAGCTCTGACAAACTGACTAGGCTGAATGAATTGATGACATGTTGATAGAAGGGATGAACTCTACTTTCCCCACACGTTTCATATTTCAGGAAGAAGGGACCAAGCTAAACGGTAAATGTGTCCACTTCATTAACTGAGAGGTTGTCCTCAGTGCAGGTCTTTTCCCCTGTGACTTCATCCCCTTTATAAACCTACCTGCTACACTCAAATGACTGGAGGACTGAACTGTTGTAGTACTGGTTGTCCAAAACTAGATGGCAGTGTGGTAAAGGTGATAAAACCTTCAGCCAATGCCACCTGGACTGTCTGCTAACTACCAGACTACCTGTATAAATAAAAGTTGCAATTTGCCTGAACTGCTTATTCGATAGACTATTTCAGACTGAAAGGCACTATTTTGACTGGATTTCAGCTATAGAGCAGGTGATAATCAAGCTCTGGGTCTTTAACAGAAATCCACCTAAATGGTCCATTGTTTAAGTGCGACTAAAATCATATTTACCATAAGAACAACCCAAATCCGATAATATGTTGATTGACATAAAATCTGTTTTCAGTCACACCCACAATCACATACCCAAAATACATGGACAGAAAGAAAATGATAAAGCTGTATTCAAATCAGTATGGCTTTTTTTGAGTGATGGTGAATCTTACAGGGTAGTGGTGTCCTGTTCTCCTCACAGAGGAGGGTAAATCCTACAGCCTCTACAGCACTGGGAGGGGAGGGCAGCATGCAGACTGATTGTTATCTCTACACGATGACAAGACAAGCACTCATGGACGAGGTGGTTCTGAGTGGTGGTTCCCAGTCCCCAGTAGAGGGCAGTCTGGGTCAGGAGAGGCAGGCAGCCCGGTCCGGTTCCATCTGGTCTGATCATGGACTCAAAAACAGGAGCGAGTCCAGTCTACCAGGGGAGTGGCCTGCCTGGGTGAGCTCCACCCACAGTGGGGGAGGAGTAAAATAGACAGCTCCGCCCACTGCTCAGAGAGGGAGGGGTTAGAGGAGTTCCGAGATGGGTGGGGTCAGGTCAGGGGGTGGTCCACTCTACTCCAGCTGGTTGGGCTTGTCTGTGTCTGTCATCTCCTTCTTGATGACAGGGAGGGGGTGGGCCTCTGTGTTGAACACCCAGTGCTCAAAGGGAAGATGGTCGTCATCAGAGAACAGCAGGAACAGATATCTGAGGGAAGGAGAGCGAGACTCAATTTAGTTCAAACACTAATTTCTGATCAACACGAGGCCTTACGAGAACCCAGATATTTACATCAACAACCTCCACTCCTAGTTGATGTCCATGAGTGCATCAGTCTGAGAGAACATCCACTAGATGTCTGAGAGTGTCAGAGAAACCAGTGGAACGGTCTCACTGAAACAAATCCCAAAACCAACTCAGGGAACAAACCGTTCAGCAACTCTCCCATGCCAATATTTTCCCTGCCAAGCTTGGGGTGAGCCAAGCCAACAATGTAGAATGATAAATAAATTAAAATGACAAGACTCGAAACAATTTATGTTTCCTGCCGCCTGCCAAAAGCTATTGCGCTCGGCGTGAAGTCGCAAATCAAAAAAGTTGAGCCCAGCAGCAGCGGTTGGATTGCAGGTGGGCCTATACCCTAAAAGTCCTTAATCAGGTGCAGATGTGACACTCGTTAAAATTTACAGACTATAAAACGGACAGGGGTTGGATGACGCCACGCCCTGCATAGCCACGGTAACCTTGCGGGCGCCACTCCATTTCCAGAGTGAGAGGGAGAAGCAGAGTAGTCTGAGCGATTAGTGCTTTTTTTTTTTTTTTTTTTTTTTTAGATCTGTTGGGTTTCGGTTCCATTATTAAAAATCATGTGGGTTGAATGCTGTAACACAGCTAATAAAAATCCCATGATGGTGATGACAGCCCATTACTGCTTATCACATCATTTATTCACTTTAATAAAATATTTCAGATGTTGTGTATATTACATTTGTTTTATTTGGTGACTATGTTTTTATTCCAAGTCATCATCTCATCTCTACAGAGCTGCTGCATGTGCTGTCCGACAAAAGTCACTATTTTTGTAGTTATTCAAAGTAAATAAGGCATACTTTTATGACTGCTGAATACCAACTATCAATCACTTAGATCATGTATGTTCAGGTAGAGATACCGCGAAGCAACAGCTGCTCTCGATATCACCTCATGATTGCGCATTCTTGTGCCTCTTCCGTAGATGCGCAATGGATTATGGCCATTGCAGTTAATTACCACGTTTTATGCGCTAAACTATGTAGAATACAGGCCAATATTGAATTAGTTTAGCGCATAAACTATGTAGAAACTACAACTCCCTACTACAACGCACAGTTCAGGCTGGATCTGATTTATCTCTAGAGAAACTGTGCAATGTGCGTATTGAGCTCAGAGAAAAAAACTAACTAACTTGAATTCAAATAATTAACTGACATCAGTCAATTAGTTGTTTAAAAAAAGAAAAAAAAGAAAGAAAATTGAGTACTTCAGTCACTAATGACACACTGCTGGTCAACAGTCAAATTCCCCTCGCACCAGAACCCAAGTGATTCTCAGAACTCAAAGCCTCATTTCACTACACTAGGAATGTGGAGTAAGACACAAATAACTCATTAAGTCATAGCAGCACAGCATCGTTCTTTATTGTATTTTTATTTTGTTGTTGTTGTATTTTACCCCCTTTTTCTCCACAATTACAATCTTGTCTCATGGCTGCAACTTCCCAACAGGCTCGGTGAGGTGAAGGGCTAGTCATGCATCCTCCGAAACATGACCCGCAAAACCGCGCTTCTTAACACCCGCCCGCTTAACCCGGAAGCCAGCCGCACCAATGTGTCGGAGGAAACACCGTTCAACTGACGACCGGATGTCAGCCTGCAGGCGCCCGGCCCACCACAAGGAGTCGCTAGTGTGACGAGCCAAGTAAGGCAAACAGCCAGACATACAGCTTTACATTGAGTCATTACTGCTAATTTGACCTTACGCAAAGGCAGAAGAACCCTGGCCAGGAGGCTGAGAGCGAGAGATGGAGAGAGGGAGAAGAGAGATGGAGAGAAGGAGGAGAGAGATGGAGAGAGGGAGGAGAGAAATGGGATTCAGGAAGAAAGAAGGGAGAAAGGGAGAGCCAGAGCCTAAAAGATGGATTTTGCAAGCATTAGTAAACGAGTCATTTGGGGAGGCCTGGCATTTGGAGAGACCCTATTCGCAAAATTGCAGCACTTTCCAACACCATTAAATGAAATGCTAGAGAAGTTTAACAGCTCTATTAGGTGGCGGGACTCACACAGCATTTCATATAAGCATCAGTCAGAGAGGCAGATTAGCCCAGGTGTTTGGGGGTTTGGGCAAAAAAAGGAAAAATAACACCAAAATCTAAGTGCCACAGAGTTATTTACTGCTGTTGCTGCTGTGGTTGTTAACTGTTACAGCAAGACGTCCTCACTTACCTCTCTTGGATCCTTTCTCGCCCAACCTTGAACCTGTATATTTGTCCTGTCTCCCCCAGGTCTCTACCTCTTTCCAGCTCTCTCGCTCTCCATCTTCCTACCTCTCTTTCCATTTCCTTCTCTCCCTCTCTCATGCGTGCAGCTTGGTGTTATCTGTCAGTCATTCTGACGTGGCTGTCCTTACAGCCCCTAGCCCCCAGAGCAGAGCAGTGTGGGGACACAGAGCAGGGACAAAGAACCTGTGACCTCTTTATAAGTTCACACCAGAGTGCTTTGACAAGGCTCCCACAAAAGGGGAGCAAAACAACACCACTGATACGCCATAGAAACCATAGAGGGAGGGGGGTTAAATCTCTCTCAGACCAGGATTAGACTGGACAATAGACAGAGAGACCCATCTATACGCCGGTAAGAGATACGTTACAATGAGCCTATCTCACTGGACCCACATTATATGGTCCGTCTAACCTCCCAGGCATTGCGCTATTATCAATAGTGAACAAGGAGAGAGAGATTTTCAGTTTCAGAGAGCGAGAGAGGGTATAAGGGCTCGGTAAAAGCAATCTGCCTCCTCTTATCTGTCTCTGTGTGTGACTGCTGCTATCTCGGAGAAGACTGCTGAGGTCCCTGTAGTACACTGCACACTGTGCTAGCAGAAGCCTGTCTGTCTGAGCTGGCCGTGACAAGACAATACACACAGGACGTCAGTTGTTTCTCCTCAGAGGCCAGCAGGCACAGCACAGACAGAGGTGAAGTGAGTGCTCATTGGGGGAAAGACATTCTACTTCTGATCTGTTTTGAAGTGTTCAAACAAACTGAATGTCAGGAAGCTGTCAGAGAACACAGAGACGTGTCTTGTTTTTTAGGGTGTGATGAAATACTAGAGCAGGTTTTTGATGTCATGGTGTCATGAAACAAAATGTAGGTGTGACTCTACCAGGAAAACATTGCCTGAATATAGACAATGCTCTTCTATATGGCCTTCTATATGGCCTAATCTCGGTTAACCCAGAACTAAAGTCTCACGGAAATAGTCAGCTGCTCGATCAAGTTTTGGATCCATACGTGTTAAAGGGCAACTCCACCACTTTTTCAACCAAATTTTAATTACCTCCAGCACAATACTAGTGTCTACATATGTGAAAACGGCGCACTTCTAAGTTTTGTTGAAAAATATATCAAGTTAAAACATCAAAAGTTAGAAATGCCTTCTGGATCAAGTGAACTCTCAGGTGCCTTAATAACAAACTTGTATGTCATTTGTAAATACGAATAAAATTGTTCAATTACGAGCCTAGTTGGTTTAGCCACAGACAAAGACCGGGACCTTCCCGCTAGCCATGATTGGCTGAGATAATGGGTGGGCTGGACATGCCTAGAAATGAGTTTGGATTGGTCTGCCATGTAGCTCACTTCTGTCTTTAACATGAGCTACTCAATATGTGTAGGTAATCTTTTTTTAACAATATCACGAAGAACTGCAAAAGTGTTGCTAATGCTCTACACTTTCTGGAGGACCGAGTTTTGAAATGAGTGGAATGCCCGGTTGAAGCAGAGTTTGATAGCTAAGAAATTTAGAAAATTCTAGCGTTTGATTGCAAATATGCCGAGGGAGTCAAAAAGAGAACACACAGAAGGCTGTTGTATAAAACAGCTGTCTCCGGATTACATCTTCAAACTAAGGGAAACCATGGCATCCGTGACAGAGGGAGAAGCATTCATCCATGTATACGGGTAAGAGTCTAGCTAGCTACATTTCACATATTATACGTTTCAAATTTTGTCAGAAAGTTGTTTTCATTGCAAGTTAAAGCGTACTGTTAGCTAGTTAGTTGCGTGTTCGATCTGTGTAGTAATATTATTCGTATCTCAGAGCCATTAGCATTTCTAGTTATAGTCCAATATTATCTAACTAGCTAACATTGAACCTAGTTGGTTAGCTTTAGCTACAGATTCATGCAGGGTAGTAACGTTATGAGTTGGGATTATGGTTCATTGTTTAACTAACTACATGTCTAAACAAAATACTCCACTATGCAAGCAATCATTTCACTATACTGTTTACACCTTCTGTATCCTGTGCATGTGACAAATAAACGTGGATTGTATTTGATATAGTGTGTTTTTACCAGAGACGGTAATGTGAAGGACAACATGACCTGCACCAAAGTCAAATTAGGATATAACGTTAGGCCAATGAGACAGTGTACAAGTTGTAAAATTCTCCAGTAGAATGTCCTGCTTTTATTTTGTCACACTCACAACCGTAAGCTATATTCTGTAATTAGCTTGCTATTAACTTGTAAATATGGATCTTGTTGTGAGTTTATTTTCCTGTAATAATGAATGCAAAGTAGCTCAAGTTAAGATGTCAGCTATATGATATGGTCTTCATTTGCTAGCCAGCTAACTTAACGTTAGCTAGCTAGCTAATAAGCTAGAAACAAACCAAAACATTGTTTAGAAAGTTGCTTTTAGTTGCCTGTTTTTCTAGATAAACAGATACTAAATAAATGTTTAAACAGACAGGTTTATTGGTGTTAAAATAAACCAGTTGTGCTATTTTGGACCACCAGGCTGCTGACGTCATGCAGCCTGTCGTTTTTGTGTTAATACTTTTTCATAACGACAAAGATAAGTTTGATGTCAGACGACAATAAAATGTTCATGATGTCACTGCGACAACTGTCTACAGACATGCAGATTGACGTAAACCAGCCTTTAGTCTTAATCTTTGGTTGTTAAGTACACTATCGTATTCACTCTGTTTAGCACATGGCCTCACATGTGAATCCTTAAAGAGATGGGTGGGACTAAGGCTTAAGCGGGTGTGAACAATGCTGAATGGGTGTAGACAAAGAAGAGCTCTCCAGTAGGTGTACCAAAACATTCAAGGGCCATTTTCTCAAAAGTGAGGTTACAAGTTTATCAACTTTCAAAGCAGAATTACTTTCCCATTGATCCTCAACTGTTGTGTATGATATACAATTTTCTAGCTCTATCTACAAAAAAAAAGAAAAGTATCTACTTTTATCCAATGTAAAAAAAACAATTAAAAATGTTAATATATAAGACCGAATCGACCCGGTCGGTCACACATGTAGACACTGGTTTGGTGCTGGAGATGATGAAAAGTGGAAATATTGCCCATTAAGAGAAGAGATGAAGAGATGCTAAAATGAGGAGCAGAACTGGAACGAGGAGTTCTAACCTCTTAGAATGTACCCTCCCTTCCGAAATTCAAAAGATGCGAACACCTGCGAAATCATGATTTGTCCAAATACCCAGTGACGAGAAACCCAAACACCTGAACAACTGCTTCTCTTTATCCCCCGCATCCCATTTTGTCCCAACAGATTCTACGGTACCAGTTATGTTTAGGTAGATCTGTCCAGGAGAGAATAATGGCCTTATAGGGAGGACAATTACTTCTAAACGTATGTGTCCATTATATTGTCAAACAAATCCAATACTATAGCTATTCAAGGAACGGTTCTGGGGGGAGGACGTATGATGACAAGGATGCCAAAAAAACAGATCGATTTTCTGACAAGATCGATTTTTATTCCTCTCTAATGGCAAGGCCAAAATGTCAATGCTATGTCTCCAGATGGCTCTTAGCAGAGTAAGTTCAATGTGTGTGTGTGTGTGTGTGTGTGTATTAGCGTCTTACTTGAGTGTCTCTGCCAGGTAGAAGCTCTGCTGGACGTCGTCATGGTTGGGGCTGGAGGCGTAGACGTCTCTCACTCCACTGTAGCCTCCCTCCACACGACAGTGCTTCTCCAGAGCCTGAGACACAGAAAGAAAGAGAGAGAGAACAGAAAATAGAGAGGGAGAAGAGGGAGAGAACGGAGGGTGAAAAAGTGTTGAGTTGACTCTGTTTCTTATGGCAGGGTGTTGTAGAGGTATGCACGGTGGTGCTAGCTTGTTGTTGAACCAGCATATTTCCCTTCAGTGTGGCTGCTCTGCCTGCAGGTGGGGGGGGAAGAGGAGAGGAGGCTGCATTAGGCAATATGAATATGAGAAAATGGGGCTGAGGAGGATGGACCTGGGGCTGCAGTGTTTACACATCCACTCTGAATGAGGGTTGAGGGCAGGAGGAGGAGTTATCTGCAGGCAGGCAGAGAGGCAGGCAGGCAGGCTCCAGATCATATTTATGGCTAACACAAGGCCCATCAGAGGTAATCTCATGTCATTAGTGGATACAACAGCATGACTCTGGGATCTGAGCAATCAGCATTCAACATTACCACTGTTCTGATCTGTTGCCGAATAGCAATGAGAGAGAGAGGAGAGAGAGAGAGTGTGGGGAGGAAGGAAGAGTCTCAGAGGTTTTAAAGACTACTGTACTCAGAACTAGCGGTGCGTAGACCTGAATGAGTCTACACATCACAATGAACAGGAGTCTGTTGGCGTACAGAGCCCTTTCCACTTTTTGGGCTCCCGAGTGGCGCAGAGGTCTTAGGCACTGCACCTCAGCGCTAGAGGCGTCACTACAGACCCTGGTTTGATTCCAGGCTGTATCACAACCGGCCGTGATTGGGAGTCCCATAGGGCGGCGCACAATTGGCCCAGCGTCATCCGGGTTAGGGTAGGCCCTCATTGTAAATAAGAATTTGTTCTTAACTGACTTGCCTAGTTAAATAAAGGTCAAATACATTTTTTTAAATTCACTGTCAAAGATCTAAGAGGTAGAGTCTCTTCTCAGTGGAGGCTAGGAAGGGACAGGATGAAAACAAACATGACAGATAGGACTGTGGTGGGATAATTCTGAAGGATGATGGGTAGTATAGTTCTCACCTGCACAGCCTCCCAGCCCCACTCTCTGTACTTGGGGTCGTGGGTGAACCTCCACATGTACATGTAGGTCTCGATGACCTCAGGCCTCAGGATGAAGTACTTCTCGTTCTGCCGTGTGGCGATGGCCTCCACGCCGCCGTCAAACCTGAACCCCTCTGGGCCCAACTTCAGGGCTGGAAGAGGGGGAAGCAAGGAAGAAGACAACATCATGAAAAACTCCAACCAGGTCTAGGAGAAGGTGATGAACAAAACAAAAATATATCAAAAATAACTAAAGATTTTAACCTGGCTGGCACTACGCTCTACTTACCCAGCAGCCCCTCTGGCCTCAGAGAGAAAACAGGCTCAACGCTCATTAATCTTTCATTTCACACTGGCTTGCTCTGAAGAGGAGTGTGTAGGGTGTGTGTGTGTGTGTGTGTGTGAGAGAAAGAGTGAGTGGTGTGTGTGTGTGCTGTGGTTGAGTCCTACACCTCCTTTTGTGTGGGCTTCAGAACTAACACCACCTCACCTGGGAGGAAGAGTTTCTTAGCCTACCCCTGCTGTAGAGGGTGACAGGGACACTGGTGTGCCCCAGATGAGGGGGTCAGTCAGACTCACTGGTGCGGGCGTAGGACTCGTGGCATGTGCGGGCGATCTCTGCGGCCTGCTCCATCTGGTGACCTGTCTTGTCCTCGGGAGCTCCGTCGGCCCCCAGGGCGATCATGCCCCCGGCAAAGCACGTCAGGTGACCCATCTTGTGCTCCAGCAGGCCGCCCTTCCACTCGGCGATGTACGTCAGTCCACCGCTGGACTTCCTCATCAGACTGGTCTCAATGGCCTGGAGGACAATGACAAGAACGGCATACAGGTGAGCCATCTATCCAACCCCAGTCCCAGACCGGGGCCATTCCCACTACAAATGGAGTGGAACATGAATAAATACCACCCAAACAGCATTGTTAACCTTGATAAAACGGATGTTGTTTGAAATCCAGGGGTCCCAGCTGGTGGCCAGTATTATGTATTTGCTTGGGCGGCGTGGACACAGAACGCTGCTCCTATTTGTCCCTGGCTTTTACTGTAGACAGGAGGGCCACTTTATCCCGAGACATTCTGGAATGGCGGGCTGTGTTTCATCCACGGCAAGACACGACACCAGGAGGATCACAAATGATTCAAAACGACGGCCTGTGTCTCCTGCTAGCCACACATCAGGTGTCCAATACGGTAAGATCACATCTGACAGACAACACACGGTTATTACACGGCCATTACCGACGAGAGAGTAAAAATCCTGCCTTTTAACATAGGGAATAAATATGTGCAGCGAGTCGACGGCAGCTTCAAACGCTATACTATCTCAGGTGCATTCTCTGATGCGCCTCGTTGTTCATCGCTTCATTTGGCACATTTATTTTCATATTCATTGAGTTTGCTTTTCTCCTGCCGAGGGAAAACCCAAGAAAATGTAATATTGCAAATCTCCCGAAAGCAATTACGTTTTTAAAAGATAATTCAGATCTGTGCTTTTGTAGTGTGTGACCCATCACGTAAATGGGGCCGTCTATATGCGGGTGGGCATTGCCTGGCGTGTTCCGCCACAGAGAATCAGCCGATTAATATTCTCCTAAACTGGTTATTTCATTTCCTTTGGTCTCTTTAAAAGGCAGCATATATCCTGTTTAGCAACAGCCCAGCCTGTTTCTGCGGAGAAGAAAGAAAAAAAACTCAGGCCATTTCCTTCAATCTCTGTCTCCGACTACTAGTGCTTCGAGAACAAAGAGACCTGGACAGAGGCAGGCAGCAGCACATCTTGTTCAGCATTGGCTGCTTCGTTTCTCATCGGGGGGATAGAGAGCATGTAGGCTGGGCCGGCACTGAGGCGAGGATGCCAAGGAGCCATTAATAAGTGAACAGAGTCTGTTCCTAACCAGCTGCCTCTCAGGCTGTCTGACCCAAATGGAGGATGGCTTGGCGTGGCAATAGGGACCCTCTCGCTGTGGGTGACCTGCTTGTGGTGTCTCACCCAGGTGGATGGCAGACAAGCGGGTTGGTAGGTAGGCAGGTGTGGTGGGGAAACAAGGCTGGCTGGGAGGGTAATATCCTGGAGCAGTCTGGGTCTTTGTGGACCTCCGTACGGAGAACAACGTTATTATCTCCAACAGGACAGGAGGCGTGGCTCTAATGAAACAGAGAATTTGGCTAGCAGCATTCAGAGCACATCTCACCAGACAGAGCTCTGAGTCTGGCTGACCCCCATCCACTGAAAGCTTCCTCCAACCCCACTTACTCGCTCCTCCATCTTCTGTGGAGTGTGGTTAGTACTTCACACTCAGAGATAACCCCTGCCTGGCGTAGCATGTTTTGCTTTCACATAGCAACCCACACAACTGGTACTGATTTCCGACTAGGACTGTTCAGTCATTTAAGAACTGTAACTGTTGTTATCACGCTGACAAAATAAACTTTCAATGGAGGTCAAAAGAGCCTCGTAAAAAGGTTTAGTCAGCGCTTCGGAATGCACTGGTACTGTAGCCATTAAATCTCAGTAGGAGAGAAGAAAGGATGAGGAGAGGAGACGAGAGTAGGAGAAGAGGAGCAGGCTGGAGTGGGGAGGATGGAATGGGAGTGGGGGAGAGGAAAGGAAAGGAGAGGACGGGAGAGAAGAGAGGTGTGTAGGCTAGGTAAGGTGTCTTGAGGGTTTACCTGCAGAGCGTCATAGTAGAGCTTCTTGCCCTCCTCGTCCGTCTTGTCTGACATCAGCCAAGCCTTGAGCAGGTACTCGTAGAAGCTGTCTCCCAGGCCGCCCACTGACACGTGATCTACAGGACAGAGACAACACGAATGATTTGAGCGTCGTGCTGGAGCCAGGCTAATTTACCTATCTCATCTTGCCAGCAGCAGCCCTCCCTCCTCAGTGGCCTGCCTCACCTCGGGATGATGAATGGCCCAATGATGGCGGCCATCTCAGCACCCGAGGCTGTTTACACAGGAAGATGGCCCCTTAATACCTGCTCAGCCTCAGAACCTCAGTGACAAAGGGACGTGTCTGGCATAGGCCTGGCCAAGGGGACGGGGACACCTTTTCAAACAGAGCCCAACAAAGCTACAGGAGTAATGGGATTAGTCTCCTTTGATGGCTGATGTATGGAAGATGTCTGCAAGGGGGAGATTGGCATTCTGATGAGTTTATCAGGTCCCCCCCGGCACGTCCCCGGTCACTGTGTGCGTACCGACTGAGCTGTGCAGGGAGCAGCAGCGATACCACAGCCGGGTATAAAAGAGAGACAGTCCCTGTGACAGTCAGTGAGGTGTGGGGCTGTGCTCCGTGCTGTGCCGGGTGATGTGCTCTCCTGTCCACTTCACTCTCTGTGAGGAATGAGTCTCCAGGGTCTGGGAGAGAGCCTCAGTCAAGCCAAGCCGCTGTTCATCATAGTGATTGTCATGCCCCCTCATACATATGTATATGTCATTAACAGCCAAAGCCTTGTTTGGGGGAAATAGATTAGACGTCAGCAGTAATAAAAGGGACAGGACAGAGCTCCAGGAGAACTTTGTAGTGGAGTGTGGCCTTGCCCTCATAAGGACTGTATTTCCTTGCTGACTGGGGTCAATGCCACAGGGGTTAACAGCAGGTCAGAGAGGGAACACAAGGTCAAGGATCTGATCATGGCTCTATCTGATTGACAAGGGACAGGGACAAATTAAACTGCCTGCGAACTGAGGACTTAGACATCACACTGTCTTGCAGCCCTGCAGTCTGATTGGACTGATAGGATCTCGTTAATCTATCGTAGCGTAACAGAAACGCCTGACCGCTCAGTTCCCACCCAGTTTTCGTCAGGAAAGGAAGCTAGGTTGAAGGAGGGTCATGTAATTTGTAATCAATTAAAATGTCAGCATTTTGGAATTGACTTACACAATTGGACGTTGGTCTCACACACACACACACACACACACACACACACACACACACACACACACACACACACACACACACACACACACACACACACACACACACACACACACACACACACACACACACACACACACACACACACACACACACACACACACACACACACACAAACTCCGTCTCATCCAACTCTGAATTCAAAGTAGGAAACTGGCATCTTTCTAAAGCTCCGACTTGAAGACCACTGAAGTCATGATTTGAGTTCCCAGTTCTCTTGAAAGCACCAAAAATCAACAAGCATGGCGTCGCACACATACTTAAGGACCACAGCTCATGAAAAGTTATTTTCACAATAATGTAAGGGGTTCTTGTTTATCCTAGTCTGTTTATCCTAGGCTGCCTGTCATTTCATATAAATCAGCTCCGGTCAACTGTAACTGCAGTTATTGTGACGTGGAAACGTCTAGGAGCAACAATGACTCAGCCGTGAAGTGGTAGGCCACAGAAGCTCAGAACGGGACCGCCGAGTGCTGAAGCATGTAAAAATCGTCTGTCCTCAGTTGCAACACTCACTACCGAGTTCCAAACTGCCTATGGAAGCAATGTCAGCACAAGAACTGTTTGTCGGGAGCTTCTTGAAATGGGTTTCCATGGCCGAGCAGCCGCACACAAGCCTAAGATCACCATGCGCAATGCCAAGTGTTGGCTGGAGTGGTGTAAAGCTCACCGCCATTGGACTCTGGAGCAGTGGAAACGCGTTCACTGGAGTGATGAATCACGCTTCACCATCTGGCAGTCCGACGGACGAATCCGGGTTTGGCGGATGCCAGGAGAATGCTACCTGCCCCAATGCATAGTGCCAACCCCAAAGTTTGATGGAGGAGGAAAAATGGTCTGGGGCTGTTTTCATGGTTCGGGCTAGGCCCCTTAGTTCCAGTGGATGGAAATCTTAACGCTACAGCATACTATGACATTCTAGACAATTCTGTGCTTCCAACTTTGTGGCAACAGTTTGGGAAAGGCCCTTTCCTGTTTCAGCATGACAATGCCCCCGTGCACAATGCAAAGTCCATACAGAAATGGTTTGTCGAGATCTGTGTGGAATAACTTGATTGGCCTGCAGAGCCTTGACCTCAAGCCCATCGAACACCTTTGGGATGAATTGGAATGCCGACTACGAGCCAGGCCTAATCGCCCAACATCCGTGCCTGACCTCACTAATGCTCCTGTGGCTGAATGGAAGCAAGTCCCCGCAGCAATGTTGACGTATCTAGTGGAAAGCCTTCCCAGAAGAGTGGAGGCTGTTATAGCAGCAAAGGGGAGACCGACTCTATATTAATGCCTCTGATTTTGGAATAACATGTTCGACGAGCAGGTGTTCACATACCTTTGGTAATGTAGTGTATCTAGCTAATATTTAGCGTCTTTGGCTACACAACTCTAGCGTCTCTCTTCCAGCTATTCCCGTGTGCAATAGGCTATAGGCTACGGATGCAAGACTCTCCGCTATTCCTCTTCTCGGAAAATCTCAGGAAAAGCTATAGGCTACAAAATATATATCAGGCTTTTCGTGGAGAGAAGCAGGTTTGGTCTTGCTAATTGCAGAATGCCTACAGCATAGAAAATGCACCTTGGGGAAAGTTGCGGATAGAGAGTGCATCACTGGCCAGTGATGATAACATTGTTGCACTGATGTATTAAACGGTTGCACAGGATAGACAGTGATGTGCACAGTGAAAAAGAGCCAAACGAATTGACATCCATTAGAAAAATGGAAATCTCTTACAAACCACAAGGCAAGCAATGACATGGCAAGCAATAGCAGGCTAAACAGTGTTTATTGTTGAATATCTACATGTCATTCAAATGCAAGTGAATATATTATACTTGTCATTAAACTACATGTAGCCTACATTGAAGTGTTATTCGCAGTTGTCACTATGACAATAAACACACCCTGAAGCACTGAATGGTCTGTGTTACCACTTTATGAATAGGCCTACAGCGTCGCAGTAGGATGCTTTGATCAGTTGATTGACAAGTGTAGGATACTGTGGAACGATACACTTTCCTCTAGTGTGGATGTTCGCCAACGCAGTTAGTTATAGTCCTTGGTGTGGACGGCCCTTAACTCTTACATTGGTAAAGGCCTCCCTTTAGCGGATAACATGAATATGGTATGAATACAGCAGGCGATTTCAACCACTGATTTGTTTTGATAGAAATTTAAACTGCAACATATATAGCCTACTAATAAGGGATTTAATATTCCCTGCTCTTTGGTTTTAATGACCATTTTGTAGGGGAGGTTAACGTGTTTTTTCCCTCAAACGCTCAGGGAAGTCCAGGTAAAATATTACCTCCATGTACCCCTTAATATACTGTAAATAACATTCACTCCCTAAGGGTGGGATGTCCTCATGACTGTAAGCCATGTTATTGGTGTGATAGGATAACAGTCATGTCTGCGGGCTATGCCATTGGTTTGATGCGATGTCCGTCATGTCTGTGGGCCATGTCATAGGCAGCTCCACACATACAAGAAGATGTGACTGCCAGATACGTGGCTCTAAGCGACACTGTACTGATGGTTTATATTGAAACATCAACTACAACAGCATCACCAGAGCTTTGATAGGCCGTCTATACCGTGACAGAGAAACACTGAGAATGGAAAGACCATTTCTATGACATCCCCCTCAGGTCAACTCTACCAGTAAATACAGATCACAAGTGACCTTTATGTAAAATATCCTCAGGTGGCAAATGGTTCTGGTGCGAACCTGAAAAATCACTTTACATTTTTGTCACAGCCAACATTAGCATTCCTACACTTCAGGCTATTTGTCAATGGAGTTGTTTTTCTTCTACTTGGACATTCTTCTTCCAGCTAACACTGACCATGTAGACCACAAACACTTTTAGAGGTGCCTTTAGCAATGTTTGTCTTGGAACCTTCTCTGTGTTCTCTAAGGCTTGGTTTGGCATTACTGGTGTAGTACAACTACCTTCCCCTAGTCAGTCAGCAATTCACAGAGCCACTCTCTCCCTCACCTGGCTGGCTCTCGTCAGAATAGCTACTTGTAATGATAATTATAATAATACTACTATACGGTACTTAAGTAGTGCTTTTCAAAGACCCAACGATGTAGAGTCATCCAGAGAGACACAGGACTCTGACAGCACCCCCACCCCACTCCACTCCACCCTGGCCTGGCCTGGCCTGGGTCACTACATCACTCTGCTGGGTGACCTGATGTCAACACCACCCATGCTCCACTAAATTATGGAGCTGTAAACTGTCCAAAAAAAATAAACCCTGTGGGATGGATCAAGTTGTCAGAGAGAATGAGAAACAAGCCGGGCGGCTGCCCTCCTCTTCCTCCCCTTCCATTGATCCCCTCCACCCAGTTTGACCCAGGGGCTGGATGCACAGCGGTCAGTCATTAGCACTGAACCCTCTCTGACCCCCCTGACCAGGACTACAGCAGAGACAAACACACAGACAGCTAGTATGGGTATTCATCAGACGTGACATTTCAGCGAGGGCGTCGAGGGGCCATTCAATTACAGAGGGTCACACACACACAGTGGGGAGGGGGGAGGTATCGCACAGAATAGCAAAACAAACAAAACAGCTAAGATATGCATTCAAATGAGTGTGTGTGTGTGTGATAGAGATTGCAGTGGGTCCATCAGGATGCTACAGCCAGCAGCATATGGCTGAGCTAGGGACGGGTCTGGTCTGATCTGGTCTGTGCATCTCATTAACCTTTTGTGCGGCTCAGAGACAAACACAATCATTTTAGAAGAGATCCACGCAAGCTGCTGTCTGCTGGGCACAGGGCTGTCTGAGCACGGACACACTGCAGGGTTACTGCATCCCACCACCTCCTCTCCCCAGCCACCTCACTGTGCCCTAGATTAACGACCAGGCAATTCTTGGGTCTGAAGCTTGTTTTGTCAAGAGGTGGCCTGGCTGGAGCTGGGTAATGTCACAGTAGAAGTTGCTCCATACCAGGGATGGGGGTCCTGAACTGTTGGGGTGCCTTGAGTCAAAGGAGCAGGAGAGTTTGAGGAGTATTGTGTGGAGGTATCACGACTGAACTGTAGCGAGAGAGGACTAATTAACTTTACTGGCAGTATTCACCATGTTCAAGTACTGTCATTAGCCACAGATACTTATTTCTCCCTGATGTCCCTCACCCCCTGGGCAGCATTAAGTTACATAATCTCCTAATGCACAGCCCACTCAATCAGAAGTGCTCACATTGAACTGAAGTGGCTCTCCCAGCTGTAAATACCTTGATAATTACAGGCTGCGGAACATCGATTGACAGCCACTGGTGAACCACTAATGGAAAGGGAAAGGGGTGAGATGGAAGAGAGGGATGAGAGAGGTGAAAAGAGAGAAGGCTGGGCAAGATGGAAGATAGGAGAGATGGTTAAACAGTGATGCAGAGGGAGGTGGAAGGGATTCGATGGGAGATAGGAATGAGACAGGAGAGGGGTGAGATGAGAGAGGGATGAGGGGGACTTACGTTGTCCCCACTGTCCGCTGTTTGGGTTCAAATAGTTGGGGTACAGTCCCTGGGGCTTATCCAGTCGATTCAGAACCTTCCGGATGTTCATGACCTAGGAGGAGGAGGAGGAAATGAGTTTCTACTTTCTCCCTGCAAATACCTCATTGCCGCCTAATCTTCCAGCAGCACGGCACAGTAATGCACTTTAAATGGCCTTGCTGCAGGGACGGCAGTTAAGGGAGGCATAAGAGAGCGAGAGGCCGGTGGCTCAGAGCGGAAAGAAGGCATTTACCTGCAGAACAGGCGTTAACATGAATAGTAATCAAGGTCGCAGCTATGAATAACCCCATCATCAGGCTGGCTGAGTGCTCAGTTACACTTGGTGTTAATGCACTGGAATGGAATGTGCTGTGTCTCCCTAGCTCTCACCTTCTCTGCGAAGGCTGGGTTCCCTGACAGCTTAGAGAGGTGCATGAACTCCAGGTGCAGGGTGCCGTACTCCGCTAGGATGCTGCTGCCTCCAGACGCCCACGGCCAGTTCCTCCCGATGCCACTGCAGAGACAACAAGACAACACAGCTAATTAAGTCAGCTTCTCCAAACAACACTGTTACTGCATAGAACACCAAACACAGTTCTACGAAACCTCAGGTCCACCAAACATCACTGCAGAGGAAGAGAACATAAAACATTTACCTCAGTCAAAACATTTACCTCAGTCAAAACCCCACCACACAAACATTCCCTAGAGAGCTCACGCCTCCATAAACCTGTCAACTTACGTCAACCCTACACACGTCAGTGGGGTCAAAACCTTCCTCCTGTCTTAGGAATGTGACTTTAGATATAGTACTCATCTGTTTTAACATCATACCAAATTAACTTAAAAGACCACACATTACTCCTCTGATACTATCTGTCCACAGTGTGTGTGATATAAAAATGTCCACCACAATGTGTATCTGGGCTGCCTGATAGTTTTTAAACAGCAGGCCCAGGTCAGAGCTGCCCTTCTAAATTCGTTCTATTACCCTGCTTCCTGTGTAATATCGCTTCCTGAGTCACCAGGATGGGCCAATGTGTGTATTAGGACTAACCATATTTCCGTCTGCTAATGGTGTGTAATCATTGACTCCCCAAATAATAACTAGTGTCACTTTTATTATTCTAGCTTTTGTGTGAGAGACAGAGCACTGGGATATTTCTGTCATTAACACTGCATGAATCAGTTCTGGCTAGTACAGCTGGGCTGGAGGGACCAAAGGGTAAGAGCCAAAAACATATCCCTGTGTGGGCGAGCGCGTGCGCGTGTGTGTGTGAGTGAGTGAGTGCTATGAAAAACATATTCTACCCAGACTCCCAAATTGAACTGGCATCCCTTTAACTTCATTAGGAAAGCAAACTTGTTTATAAACATTAGTGTAACTAATTTGACCTTTCTCCGTGCCAAGAATTGGGTTGAAGCGGTTTTCCAGGTCCGTATTTCAAAAAAGGGCTGACAAATCCCAACAGCCTATAGCACGGAATTCATTAGAGAAACAGGCAGGCAATGCAGAGGTCTCCAGTCGATGACATCGTGTATTCATAAGGTCTTAGTGTTGCCACCAATGTCATCATTCCTATCGCTGAAATGATCTTCCACTATCACTAATGATCCAGGGCCTGCCCCAATGCTAGGCTCATTCATGCAGGCAACGCATGACCGTGCACGCACAAACACACAGGGCCTTGGAACGTGAGCCTACATCCATCAGCTCCCATGGTCTGGGCCATAGGGAAGGGAAGAGGGGAAGAGAGGGAGAAGCAGCCAGGAACACACTGCTCAACCTTTTTAAAGATGGGTGTGTATTGTAATAACCCTCCTCCTCAACCACACGCTGTGCCAAAACAATTTGTTTTTCATTACACAGCTGATTAAATCATGTTACACAAATTCTGGAAAAATCACACAAAATGTCTGGGAGGAAAGAAAAGGGAGAGAAAGCGTCTGTTCCTGGGTCAGAAAACCTAATTGGTGTTTATGATTGTTAGTGCCCAGATCCATTACCAGAGACTTAATCAGATTGCCATCGCCTGGGATGGAGATGATATATGCACGTGTGTGACAGTGAGTTGTGTGACGGTGTGTGTGGGTTATTTGTCAAGAGTGTGTGAGCTGAGGAGAATCAGATGACATCAGTATCTGCAGTGTACCTGCTGCAGCCAGCCATGAGGTTATTAAGGTAGGTGGATGCAGACAGACCTGCCATCTCTCCTTCATCTCCATAATGGTCCATTAAAACACAGTACAGTGAGCTCCTTGGCTCTATTGTGGCCCAGCACTGCCATGTCCTCTCTTTCCAGACTATAAAGGCGTCAGCATGCTTCAGTTCGGCTGGCGCCTAGCGAACTCGGCTAGCGAACCGAACGAGTGTACTCTATTAAAAAAACGTTGCTTGAAAAAGTGTCAATAGTACTTTGTCCATTTCGAGACTCCGCAGCCAGTATAAACTTCCTCAAAATAGTCAGAATTAAAAATGTCATTCATTTTGATGTTTCTGTGGAAGAAATCTTAGTCGCGCAACTTTACATCTAACTAAGATGTTACGTGCAGTATTTCTCCATAAAAATAATTTGCATGAAAACAAGTTCTCTCGTTGAATGACACCAAATACAGTGCATTCGCAAAGTATTCAGACCCCTTGACCTTTTCCAATTTTTTTAACGTTACAGCCTTATTCTAAAAATTGATTAAATAGTTTGTTTTCCTCATCAGTCTACACATGATACCCCACAATGGCAAAGCAAAAACTGTTTTTATAAATGTTGACAAATATATTAAAGATAAAAAACAGAAATACCACATATACATAAGTATTCAGACCCATTCACTCCGTACTTTGTTGAAGCACCTTTGGTAGCGATTACAGCCTTGAGTCTTCTTGGGTATGACGCTACAAGCTTCCCATTCTTCTCTGCAGATCTTCTCAAGCTCTGTCAGGTTGGATGGGGAGCGTCGCTGCACAGCTATTTTCAGGTCTCTCCAGAGATGTTTGATCGGGTTCAAGTCTGGGCTCTGGCTGGGACATTCAGAGACTTGTCCGAAGCCACTCCTGCGTTGTCTTGGCTGTGTGCTTAGGGTCGTTGTCCTGTTGGAAGGTGAACCTTCGCCCCAGTCTGAGGCGCTCTGGAGCAGGTTTTCATCAAGGATCTCTCTGTACTTTGCTCCGTTCATTATTTCCCTCGATCCTGACTAGTCTCCCATGTGCTCTTTACTGAGGAGTGGCTTCAGTCTGGCCACTCTACCATAAAGACCTTATTGGTGGAGTACTGCAGAGATGGTTCTCACATCTCCACAGAGGAACTCTGGAGCTCAGTCAGTGACCATCGGGATCTTGGTCACCTCCCTGACCAAGGCCCTTCTCCCCCGATTGCTCAGTTTGGCCGGCCAACTAGCTCTAAGAAGTATTAGCCAAACTTTTTCCGTTTAAGAATGATGGAGGCCACTGTGTTCTTGGGGACCTTCAATGCGGTGTCATTTTTTGGGTAGCCTTCCCCAGATCTGTGCCTTGACACAATCATGTCCCGGTGCTCTACGGACAATTCTTTCAACCTAATTGGCTTGGTCCACTGTGGGCTTGGTTTGGTGGCTTGGTCCACTTTATAGACAGGCGTGTGACTTTCCAAATCATGTCCAATCAATTTAATTTACCACAGGTGGACTCCAAATCAAGTTGCAGAAACATCAAGGATGATCAATGGAAACAGGATGCACCTGAGCTGAGTTTCGAGTCTCATAGTAAAGGGTCTGAATACTTATTTAAATAAGGTATCTGTTTTTAATTTGAAACACATTCGCAAAAATAAAAAAAATAAAACGTTTTGCTTTGTCATGGGGTATTGTGTGTAGATTGCAGAGGAAAAACATTTATTTAATCAATTTTAGAATAAGGCTGTAACGTAACAAAATGTGGAAAAAGTGAAGGGGTGTGAATACTTTCCGAATGCACTGTACTTTATTGAAGAATCCCTACTACTGACCAATGATGGGGCATAAAAATTTGGTTCCGAAATTCAGTTCCGAAAGTGCTCCTGAACTGCAGAAAAAACCCTTACGGATGTCCAAAACGAACAAAAACGTCAAAATGTCATAACATATGCACTAACTCTTTGGAACTGCGTTGGCTGGGAAGCATGTGGATGCCTTAAGAGCTGCATTTAACCTGACCACTCGTCTGGACTGCACTCTGAGCGCCTGAAATGGATCCCCGCCAACTCCCTCTCTCTGTTGGCCTCTCTCTCTGTTGGCCTCCCTCCCTCCTGTGGTCTATGTGTCAAATCCCTTCCTAAGCCCTTGGATGAGATCTAAATCCCGAGGAAGAATAACAACAGGGAGCATAGGGGAGCCCAAAACAGGCACACGGCTAAGCCTAAAGGTACAGGGTCGAGGATGAGTGGGGTTCAAATGCTACATTTACATTACAGGGAGGGAACTCTACTACCTCTCTCTCTTTCTCTCTCTCCAACTAAACTATCCATATTCCTCTCCCTCCTTCCTCTCTGTTTAACTATTGCCTCAGGTCTGGAATCTGTGGGCACTAGGTCCAGCTCAGTGGTTTTTACCCATTCCTTTTACGGGAAAGAGAGACGCAGGCTGGCACTAACAAATGTGCAGCTCTGTGTACATAACGTAGTGGCTGACAGGACCTTGTGAGAACACAAACAGCCTTCTGGACAATGAACTAACAGTGGCTCTGTGATACACTCCACTTTACTCCAGTCAGGTGCCAATGCCTTTGTACGTGGGCAGCGTGCACACAGAAAGAATACTGAAGCTTTGGCTTACTGCTTCCTGTTGTTAGCTCTTAGTTCCAAACCTGATCTCTCCTCCATATCTCTTACTCGCTCCGGGCGAAATGGGAGCTATAGATCCGCAGTTAAGGGCTTAATTAAATTCCTTAAATCACGCCAGTCTTCTATATCCTGCGGGGCTGAGGAGGCTGGGTGGGGTATGTGGGGATCATTGTAGGAGACTAGCTCCAGGAGCTCGTCTGGTATTGCCCTGGAGTAGTGTCCTGGGAGAGCGCCTGGCTGCTGGAGAGCTACAGCACAGAGGGAAGAGGGTCTGTCAGGACTAGACAGCTACTCCAGTGGCTCTTTTTCCAAAACAACCTTGTCTGCCAATCCAATTACAGGTAACGTATAATAGCTCACATACATCAGAGTCTGACGTAATGTCTGAACCTCTCCCTTTGGCGCAGTGGCACCAATCCTCTTACCATCAACTATCAACTTCAGGCTATCCTGGTTCCATCAGGCCAGAGCTATAAACGGCAGCTGTAATTCATATTTGAGGGACGGCCAATACTAGATGAAGCGGTGCTCCTGTGTGTCACTGTGTGAAAAAACTCAATGGCTTCTCTTAATTGGGCCACTCGGAATCTAGGCTTATTAATCAAACCACTTTCCCCAGACTCTCGGGATGGATTGCACAGCCTGAGAGTGAACCGCAACGAGTAAATCTGCTAAAGCTGCCATATTTCATACCAAGACGGCGGGGAAAAGAGAGTTGGCTTTAACTTCGTGTGATGACATCCGCTTTAACTAAAAGTTCAATTTGATCGGAGAGTAATTTCCTGCTTGCCATTTTATAAGAGAGAAAGGGGAATTCTAAAAGATACATAAAAATGGAGCTATTATTCCCTGAGGAGGGAGACTAATTTATAATTATGAGAACTAATACACCAGGGCTGGAGTCTGGCCTTGCTGGACCCGCTCTCTGTCCCCAGAAAAAACACTCTATTGAAAAGCGGCGCAGTGCGGCTAACGACATGACTTCTACTCTAAGGTACCAAATATAGAATCTGTCTTACTGAATCACCACCAACTGAGGAGAGCAAATCTACACCAGGGCCCTATGATCAAACTGTTTACAGGGAATTACATAAACGGCAGGCAGACAATTCATTTTTTATATACACTGAACAAAAATATAAACGCAACATGCAAACATTTCTAAGTTCAAATAAGGAAATCAGTCAAACAGTCAATAAATTCATTAGGCCTTAATCTATGAATTTCACATGACTGGGAATACAGATATGCATCTGTTGGTCACAGATACCTTTAAAAAAAAAGGTAGGGGCGTGGATCAGAAAACCAGTCAGTATCTGGTGTGACCACCATTTGCCTCATGCAAATCTCCTGCGCATAGAGTTGATCAGCCTGTTGATTGTGGCCTGTGGAATGTTTCCCCACTCTTCAATGGCTGTGCGAAGTTGCTGGATATTGGTGGGAAATGGAACATGTTGTCGTACACATCGATTCGGGGTATCCCAAACATGCTCAATGGGTGACGTCTGGTGAGTATGCAGGCCATGGAAGAACTGGGACATTTTCAGCTTCCAGGAATTCTGTACAGATCCTTGCGACATGGGGCCGTGCAATATGAAATACGGATGAATGGCACAACAATGGGCCTCAGGATCTCGTCACGTACTCTGTGCATTCAAATTGCCATCGATAAAATGCAATTGTTTTTGTTGTCCTTAGCTTATGTTTGCCCATACCATGAGGCACTCTGTTTACAACGTTGACATCAGCAAACCGCTCACCCACACAACGCCTTAGACGCCGTCTTCCAGGTACAGTTGAAACTGGGATTAATCCACAAAGAGCACACTTCTCCAGCGTGCCAGTAGCCATCAAAAGGTGAGCATTTTCCCACTAAAGTCAGTTATGACACCGAACTGCTGTCAGGTCAAGACCCCGGTGAGGACGATGAGCACGCAGATGAGCTTCCCTGAGACGGTTTCAGACAGTCTGTGCAGAAATTCTTCGGTTTTGCAAACCCACAGTTTCATCAGCTGTCTGGGTGGCTGGTCTCAGACCATCCCGCAGGTGAAAAAGCTGGATGTGGAGATCCTGGGCTTCCGTGGTTACACGTGGTCTGCGGCACATTTTAGAGTGGCCTTTTGCCCCGAGCACAAGGTGCACCTCTGTAATGATCATGCTGTTTGATCAGCTTCTTCATATGCCACACCTGTCAGGTGGATGGATTATCTTGGCAAAGGAGAAATGCTCACTAACCGGGATGTAAACAAATTTGTGGACAAAATTTGAGAGAAATAAACTTTTTGTGCTTTTGGAAAATGTATGGGATTTTTTATTTCAGCTCATGAAACATGGGACCAACACTTTGAATTGATATTTTTGTTCAGTATAGTTAAACAGAAATCAACATCTCACATTAATTCCAGAAGCCTTCCATATGTTAAAACTATTCATGGCTTAGTTTCGCTCCACTCACAACTACTGATCCTTGCTTTCAGACCATGGTGTGACGCAATACTACACTTTGATTGACACTTCTCTGTACCTGTACCTGTCATTTGGTGAAATAAATAAGCCATCTGCCAGGTGAAAGCGGTGATGCTGCTGACAGCACTGTTGCTATGGGCTTGGTTGGGGTAAATGGGACTAGTGATGAGATAGTTTTTTGGGGGGACTGTCTTTTGAAAAGGGATATGGTGCAAATGTTTACTTCGGCCAAAAAAATATAAAAAATAAAATATAAAGTTTTTTTCTTGGACATGTTAAATCAGCCATATTCAACTAGTTGAATTTCAAATGACGTGAACAACACCAGACCACGTTGCTATACTCCTGCAGTATACACTGAGTACACCAAACATTAGGAACACCGTCCTAATATTGAGTTGCACCCCGCTTTCACCTTCAGAACAGCCTCAATTCATCACGGTATGGACTTTACAAGGTGTCGAAAGCATTCCACAGGGATGCTGGCTCATGATGACTCCAATGCTTCCCCACGGGAAACTGTTGAGTGTGAAAAACCCAGCAGCGTTGCAGTCCTTGACACAAATTGGTGCGCCTGGCACCCACTACCATGCCCCTTTCAAAGGCACTTACACTGAATTCAGAAAGTATTCAGACCCCTTGACTTTTTCCAAATTTTGTTAGCCTTATTCTAAAATGTATTAAATACAAATGTTTCCTAAAGCTACACACAACATATAATGACAAAACAAACAGGTTCAGAATGTTTGCAAATGTATATTTAAAAAAAAAAACAGAAATAACTTCTTTACATAAGTATTCAGACCCTTTGCTATGAGACTTGAAATTGAGCTCAGGTGCATCCTGTTTCCATTGAACATCCTTGAGATGTTTCTACAACTTGATTGGAGTCGACCTGCGGTAAATTCAATTGATTGAACATGATTTGGAAAGGCACAAACCTGTCTATATAAGGTCCCACAGTTGACAGTGCTTGTCAGAGCAAAGCCCAAGCCATGAGGTCGAAGGAATTGTCCGTAGAGCACTAAGACAGGATTGTGTCGAGGCACAGATCTGAGGAAGGGTACCAAAACATTTCTGCAGCATTGAAGGTCCCCAAGAACACAGTGGCCTCCATCATTCTTAAAACAAATTAGTCAGGAACCACCAATACCCTTCCTACAGCTGGCCGCCCAGCCAAACTGAGCAATCGGGGGAGAAGGGCCTTGGTCAGGGAGGTGACCAAGAACCCAATAGTCACTCTGACAGAGCTCTAGAGTTCCTCTGTGGAACCTTCCAGAAGGATAACCATCTCTGCAGCACCTCACCAATCAGGCCTTTATGGTAGTGGCCAGACAGAAGCCTCTCCTCAGTAAAAGGAACATGACAGCCAGCTTGGAGTTTGCCAAAAGGCACCTAAAGGCTCTCAGACCCTGAGAAACAAGATTCTCTGGTCTGAGGAAACCAAGACTGAACTCTTTGGCCTGAATGCCAAGCGTCACGTCTGGAGGAAACCTGGCATCATCATGCTGTTGGGATGATTTTCAGCGGCAGGGACTGGGAGACTAGTCAGGATCGAGGAAAAGATGAACAGAGCAAAGTACAGAGAGATCCTTCATGAAAACCTGCTCCAGAGCGCACAGGACCTCAGACTGGTGTGAACGTTCCCCTTCCAACAGGACAACAGCCAAGACAACGCAGGAGTGGCTTCGGGACAAGTCTCTGAATGTCCTTGAGTGGCCCAGCCAGAGACGGACTTGAACCCGATCGAACATCTCTGGAGAGACCTGAAAAAAGCTGTGCAGCGAAACTCCCCATCCAACCTGATAGAGCTTGAGGAGATCTGCAGAGAAGAATGGGCGAAACTCCCCAAATACAGCTGTGCCAAGTTTGTAGCGTCATACCCAAGAAGACTCGAGACTGTAATCGGTTCCAAAGGTGCTTCAACAAAGTACTGAGTAACGGATCTGAAACTTATGTATTTTGTGCGTAGGGAAAAAACGATTGAATCAATTGTAGAATAAGGCTGTAACATAACAAAATGTGGAAAAAGTCAAGGGGTCTGAATACTTTCCGAATGTACTGTAAATATTTTGTCTTGCCCATTCACCCTCTGAATGGCACACAGACAATCCATGTGTCAATTGTCTCAAGGCTTAAAAATCCTTCTTTAACCTGTCTCCTCCCCTTCATCTACACTGATTAAAGTGGATTTAACAAGTGATATCAATAAGCGATTATAGCTTTCACCTGGATTCACCTGGTCAGTCTATGTTATGTAAAGAGCAGGTGTTCCTAATGTATTGTATACTCAGTGTATTGGACACTTAGGTAGGCTCCAAAGACAGAGATATTACCCACGAGGCTATTGTGACCACATGAAATTAGTCAACTGCAATTTAAAGCCAGATATACAATTATGGTTAACCTTTGGAGAAAAACAAATCAACCCGTTCTGTATGCTAGTGCTTGCTTACATTACACAAAGGTACAGTCAATATTCAAAAAGAGCAACGCAGCTATTTACTTCATACGGATTGGGCCGAGGGGGTGATAGACTATTACCCCTGCTGTGCTGGTTTTCACCACCCCACTGGCTTGAACGGATAAAATAAGATTACTCACAGCAGCGACCTTCGATTATATTTGACTCTATATTCCTAACTCGGGGAAAGAAAAAAATATACTGAGAAAAGTTCATAAGGAAATCAGTCAATTTAAATAAATTAAAATCAGGCCCTAATCTATTGATTTCACATAGGTGGGCCTGGGAGAGCATAGGCCCACCCACTGGGGAGCCAGGCCCAGTTTTTCCCCGTAAAAGGGCTTTATTACAGACAGAAATACTCCTCAGTTCATCAGCTGTCCAGGTGGCTGATCTCTGACGATTCCGCAGTTGAAGAAACCAGATGTGGAGGTCCTGGGCTGGTGTGGTTACACGTGGTCTGAGAAATTAACATTAAATTCTCTGGCAATAGCTCTAGTGGACATTCCTGCAGTCAGTATGCCAATTGCCATTCCCACAACTTGAGTCATCTGTGGCATTGTGTGTGACAAAACTGTACAGTTTAGAGTGGCCTTTTATTGTCCTCAGCACAAGGTGCACCTGTGTAACGATCATGCTGTTTAATCAGCTTCTTGATATGTCACACCTGTCAGGTGGATGGATTATCTTGACAAAAGAGAAATGCTCACTAAAAGGGATGTAAACTAATTTGTGCCCAAATTTGGAGAGAAATACGTTTTTTTTTGCCTATGACAAATGTCTCCAATCTTTTATTTCAGCTCATAAAACATGGGACCAACACTTTACATGCTGCATTCATATTTTGTTCAGTATAATTCATTTTCATGGCACGGCAAGGACGCTAGTGAGGTTTCTCACGACGCAATGTGGAGATTAGTCACTGGAGTTTTAGTGCTTGTCTTAATGTCACCAAACTATAATTGGTAAATCAAATAAATAATTACTACACTTTTGTATCATATTGCTTTGATTTTATTGGTATTGTGCCCCTGGCACTCTTTCAAATTGTTCTTCTTGTCTCCATCTCTGGAAGGGCACATTTACAACGAACATCCCTGAAAACAAGTCATGTTGGACTAGGAACATGCTATCTTGAGAAAGCTTATCTTGAATAAAATATAGGCCTAGTTTGGCTCTGGCCAGATAAAAAACATGAAAATAACATCAATGACACTGTGCCATGTGTGGGAATGATGGACACCGACACCGACACCGACACACCGACACACACACCGACACACACACACACCCACACACCCACACACACACACACACACAGCTGTGTCCCTGACCAAACACCCCCCCCCCCCTATAACAATTTCCCATTTAATTGAATTTAGGCAGGTTAAGTCAAGTTAAACTGATGTCAGGCTTCGGCAGCAGGGAACATTTGATTTGGGAATCCTTTATCTTGCTTATGGTACTATTAAAAGGAGATGGGAGAGGGTGCGGAGAGGAGATAATCCCAAGGAAATGGATTCAGAGAAAATATTTCATAGTGTCGGACTGAGAGGAGAGGCACTGCTTTAGTGGCAGGGTTCATCGGCCAGCACACTCTCTGGCGATCCGGGAGGAAGAGAGAAGGGAAAGAGAAAGAAGGGAAGAAAGCAGGAAGAGTGATTGGAGTAAGTGTTATCTTAGTTCTCCTCCTTCAAAGGATGCCTGTGTGGCGTGGTGTGCCAGGTAGTGTGTGAAGCAATACAAAGACGCTAAAGAAGAGCGCACACGTCAGTCCCACCTGAGCGCTAGCATTAATAATGAAAAAATATGAAGTTACATGTTTATTCATGAGAGACATCTTCCTCTGTAGAACTTTAGACTGGAGATTTTATCACCTGAAAGGAAGTCCGTATAACTTTTTTGAACTTGGGTCTCACTTCATTGACTGTTGATATTAGGGAAACTCTAAGTCACACTATGACACAATTTTATGTGAGGTTAGTAAATCGACAGTCCAAAGGGGTTTGGAGTCAGGGACGAAGCTTAGAGTCTATTGGAGAGCTGCTGAGGGTCAGGGGGCTACTGTGAGGTGCTGCTGTCTCCGTTGCATTGAAACGCCTCCTCTGATCCTCTCCAGACAAACTGACAGGCTGTCTGTCTGGTACACCTGCTGACTGGGGTTGCAGAAATCTATCGTAATGTTGGTCATTTATCTTTGAATAACTTAAAAAAATATATATATACAGTGGGGAGAACAAGTATTTGATACACTGCCGATTTTGCAGGTTTTCCTACTTACAAAGCATGTAGAGGTCTGTCATTTTTATCATAGGTACACTTCAACTGTGAGAGACGGAATCTAAAACAAAAATCCAGAAAATCACATTGTATGATTTTTAAGTAATTAATTTGCATTTTATTGCATGACATAAGTATTTGATCACCTACCAACCAGTAAGAATTCCGGCTCTCACAGACCTGTTAGTTTTTCTTTAAGAAGCCCTCCTGTTCTCCACTCATTACCTGTATTAACTGCACCTGTTTGAACTCGTTACCTGTATAAAAGACACCTGTCCACACACTCAATCAAACAGACTCCAACCTCTCCACAATGGCCAAGACCAGAGAGCTGTGTAAGGACATCAGGGATAAATTGTAGACCTGTACAAGGCCGGGATGGGCTACAGGACAATAGCCAAGCAGCTTGGTGAGAAGGCAACAACTGTTGGCACAATTATTAGAAAATGGAAGAAGTTCAAGATGACGGTCAATCACCCTCGGTCTGGGGCTCCATGCAAGATCTCACCTCGTGGGGCATCAATGATCATGAGGAATGTGAGGGATCAGCCCAGAACTACACGGCAGGACCTGGTCAATGACCTGAAGAGAGCTGGGACCACAGTCTCAAAGAAAACCATTAGTAACACACTACGCCGTCATGGATTAAAATCCTGCAGCGCACGCAAGGTCCCCCTGCTCAAGCCAGCGCATGTCCAGGCCCGTCTGACGTTTGCCAATGACCATCTGGATGATCCAGAGGAGGAATGGGAGAAGGTCATGTGGTCTGATGAGACAAAAATAGAGCTTTTTGCTCTAAACTCCACTCGCCGTGTTTGGAGGAATAGAAGGATGAGTACAACCCCAAGAACACCATCCCAACCGTGAAGCATGGAGGTGGAAACATCATTCTTTGGGGATGCTTTTCTGCAAAGGGGACAGGACGACTGCACCGTATTGAAGGGAGGATGGATGGGGCCATGTATCGCGAGATCTTGACCAACAACCTCCTTCCCTCAGTAAGAGCATTGAAGATGGGTCGTGGCTGGGTCTTCCAGCATGACAACGACCCGAAACACACAGCCAGGGCAACTAAGGAGTGGCTCCGTAAGAAGCATCTCAAGGTCCTGGAGTGGCCTAGCCAGTCTCCAGACCTGAACCCAATAGAAAATCTTTGGAGGGAGCCGAAAGTCCGTATTGCCCAGCGACAGCCCCGAAACCTGAAGGATCTGGAGAAGGTCTGTATGGAGGAGTGGGCCAAAATCCCTGCTGCAGTGTGTGCAAACCTGGTCAAGAACTACAGGAAACGTATGATCTCTGTAATTGCAAACTAAGGTTTCTGTACCAAATATTCAGTTCTGCTTTTCTGATGTATCAAATACTTATGTCATGCAATAAAATGCAAATTAATTAATTAAAAATCATACAATGTGATTTTCTGGATTTTTGTTTTAGATTCCTTCTCTCACAGTTGAAGTGTACCTATGATAAAAATTACAGACCTCTACATGCTTTGTAAGTAGGAAAACCTGCAAAATTGTCAGTGTATCAAATACTTGTTCTCCCCACTGTATATAGCAGGGGTCTCCAGCCTTTTCTAGCAAGCTACACATTTTTTTCTAGCTTTCAAATATTCTTCTCTTCTCCTTTCCCCAGCAACTCTTCCCTGGGTCCTTGGTGTACAAGAGAAGTGCACCGTTATCTGTCAATATATCTGGTAAAATAATGGTTAATAAACAACTAAGGGGGGCCATATAAAGCCGGTGATTTTCTGCCAGAATTATGTTTTATATTTTCCCAAATTATGTTTTCACAGTTATATTTTTCCTCATTTTAGATTGTTTTGGTTTTTCACACTTAAAATTAAAACATTTAATAGAGAAACAATGAAATTGGATGTTCTGAGTCCATGTCAATGCTTAAATCTTGAGCGTGGCCAATGGCGCGGTCTCTGACCAAAATTTGAGGCCCTCTGGGCCGCAGAGACACCTTTTTGCTGTTTTAATGTAACTGCCCAGTGTTGCCAGATTTCTATGAAATATTACCTATAATTTCTTACAATATGAGTGAAATTGTTTTCCTTTCAAAAATGGGTAATTAAGTATGTTAACTTTACTGGATCAGTGTCCCAAAATCGGGACAGTTTTGAATTTTTTTACCTTTATTTAACTAGGCAAGTCAGTTAAGAACAAATTCTTATTTTCAATGACGGCTTAAGAACAGTGGGTTAACTGCCTTGTTCAGGGGCAGAACGACAGATTTTTACCTTGTCAGCTCGTGGATTCGAATTTGCAACCTTTCGGTTACTAGCCCAACGCTCTAACCACTAGGCTACCCTGCCGCCCCAGTTGCTGCTCAATATGCGCTATTTGACTAGAATGGCGTTGTAAACAAAAGCCAACTTTCCGGGACATTGACGTCAGATAAAATCTAAGTTTATTTGTCACGTGCGCCAAATACAACAGGTGTAGACCTTACAGTGAGATGCTTACTTACAGGCTCTAACCAATAGTGCAAAAAAGGTATTAGGTGAACAATAAGTAGGTAAAGAAATAAAACAACAGTAAAATGCCTGTGTCTTATATGGTCAGAAAGCTTAAATGATTGTTAATCTAAACGGCAGTGTCCAATTTACAGTTGCAGAAATTGACCGGCAGAGCGACACGATGAGTCCTGCACGCAATAAAAATTGGAAGGAGAAGGTACTTCTAGATCAGTAAGTAAAATGTTTTTGCTTCTTGTGCTAATCCAGTTGTTTAAATGGTTACATATTAATTTAAGATATTTGTCTATGATTTCTATATATAGCACCAGTCAAAAGTTGACACCTACTCATTCCAGGGTTTTTCTTTATTTGTAATATTTTCTACATTGTAGAATAAAACTATGAAATAACACATATGGAATCATGTAGTAACCAAAAAAGTGTAACAAATCCAAAATATATTTAATATTTGAGATTCTTTAAAGTAGCCAGCCTTTGCCTTGATGACAACTTTGCACACTTTTGGCATTTTCTCAACTAGCTTCACTTGGAATGCTTTTCCAACAGTCCAAAAATCTACCAGCCACTCATATTTTTTATCAGGCAAAACAATACATTTTCACCAAAACTACACACAAAAAAATAACCTGACAAAAACGGACGAGGATGCTTTGTAATGTTTCTAAAACAATACATGTATTACTAGTAAGAAGTAATGTAGTATATTGCTTCATTTCATTACATTTTTTGTGACCCGAGTCTCAACCAAAATATCACATACAAAAATGTTCACCTGCCCCTTTAAGGACGTGAGGTTACCATAATAACATGACTGAGTCATGCTTGTGCCTGTGAGATTGTGAAAGAGTCTTCCCTTGCAATTGAAACTAAAACATTGAAAAACAAACTAGCTTGGGAACAAAACAATGCAAACACAAAGAAACAAGGACAAAGTCTCACTGCAGTAGACTTTCGTTTCAAGTAAATTGGACCAACTTTTATGCCTGTGCGCAGCACTTCTAAAAATTAATCTTTCACTCAGCACTTCATGTGCGCACAGCCCCCAGCCAGGCAGTGCTGCTTTGCAAGGTGGGATAGGTTATAAGATTCATAGTTCTTTGACCTTGTGCAATTAATTGACCAGATATGAAACAAAAACGTCAGAAATAGTTTAAAAACAGCTACTGCAGCATTTATTTGACATTTTTATTAACAAATGCGAGTGAAATGCTCGCACTGTGGAGCCCTGACCACCCGCCGGTGAAATAGACATCTTACCCGCCAATGCTAAAATCTACCCGTCTGTGGCGGGTGTTCATTTTAGGCTCGGGTCTGAGCGTACCCCAACAACAGAATGGTGTGGGCGTATACCGGGCATTAAACATGTTCATGCAAGTAGACCACTGATTGGTCAGCTCATCATCTTGAGGAGTATTACATCATACTCCATGAGGAAATAGCAAGCATATTTTAAAGTTTGCGGTGGCTTTTGTTTCTCCGATTTAAGCTTTCGACACAAATACAAGTATTGGACAAATCAACATCATTATTTGGGTATAAGTTACCAGAATATTAACTATTAAGTGAGATTTTCACTGGGCACTTACTTTAAAGCGAATGTTCTGCTCTTCTAAACATTTTGCAATGGGACGGAGAGAAAATGTTAGGTTTTAAAGCTAGTTTCTTGCAATTCTAGACCTTTTGCCATGGCTTACGGCATGTTCTTATGCTATCTGAGTGACTCAAACATTATAACTAAATCCATGTGGGCCACATGCCATGGTATTAAAAATATATATTTGTTTAGCTTCTGTCTAGTGTTTATTCTGGTGGTTGTTAGTTCTCAAAGAATATCTTATTTTAAAATATATTACCATTATATTTTCTACATATTTTATATCTGGTTTCAGTGGTTTGAAGTTTACAATGTTTTACCATCCCAAAAATGATTGCTAAAAAATTAAACAAACAAATAAAACAAAAAATGACACCATATTTTTGGGAGTGGCAGATACGATTTAGCAGCGGCGGCCGCTGGTGGAAACACTGAAAAGTGTGTAAAAAAAATATAAAGGATATTTAATGCCGGAATCCTCATATTACACACCCATGGTTATTCACTAAGTTGATGATTTATATTTAGGATAATGTTTTACAGCTTTGCCATTTTATTTCTTATACTTCTTATTGAATTATTTCATATTTTATATGTGATAAGGTCACACAGAGGCCCAGAGACAATTCCAGACATATGTGATAGTCTAAAGTACCCAAAAGGACCACTAGATGTCTTGTGATAGAACAATTCTGGTTGTTTACTGATAAACGTTTCCAGTAATATATCCTGCCTTTGCAACCCTACTGCAGACACCAGCTGTAATCGCATCACTGTCAACTCCTCAAGGAGAGTGGAAATGTCCTCCGCTCCACTAGTCTCCCTCATCTTCCCGAAACATTAGCAGGCTCACAGAGTACAGTGTTTCAATTCCACAGCTTCAATGGTGATGGGAACTGTTTTACTATACGTGTATTTATGTTACATGGCTAAAACATGTTTCTCCCTCCAATATCTGTTCGGACACATCAAATAGTAGTATGTTCTTGATTGAGCTAGTTGACTGTTCTTGGAAAGGTATGAGCCTCTTTGCACTGCTCATGGAAAATGAAGAAGATAAGATGTCTCAATGCATACATGACCTTCATTATTATCCAGAAGTTATGTTGACCAAGTCACAAAGTGAATATGTAACTGACCTGACGTTTCTGTACTGACCAATAAGAATGTACATGTTGTGCAAGTTGACTGTATATGAGGTGTTGTACAACTTACGTTTGGCAAGGTGTTTGTCTGAGCGCGACCTCTTCCATGGCGATGTAAATAAACAATTGATTAGGATTCAAGCATTTGTTGTTTGTTCTCTATCTTCCTTACCACTCACAAACTCAGAACCGTACAATGGTTTTGAAACTGTATCATGTCTCATGAAAGTAATGTATGTTCCATTTGACCTTCAGGAGAAAATCGTTTCGAGGGGAGAATTTAAGAGAGTGTTTGAGTTCACAAAGGAATCTAGTCATGTAGCTAGCACAACTATTTTACCATTGCCTCTTTGATTAAAGGTTTTTGCAGTGTTTCACAGAAGTAAAAACACCTCTGTTATGTTTCAAACGGCTAATTAAATGATCTAATCCTTCTGGTGTTGTATTGTTTGATTATTCTAGCGGTGCGATTCTTTTCTTTTAATGTAAACCCCGAGATGAAAATGCTTTTTTTTTTGTTTTAACAAATTATTTTCATCCTTCCGCAGTGGAGGAAATGTAAGGGATACAAACAAGCAGAGAACAGAAGAGATTAAGCTAATCAGATTGTTGTTCCAGGGTCACAATCAATTAACAGCTAATGAGGTGGCAAGCCTGTGTGCCAGGGACTTTCTAACTCTGTGGTCATTGGAGGACCTGGTCATCCTGATTCCTCCATCTGTGACCTTAATTTATGAGGACTTCTCTCACCACGATAGCCATGCACACTAGGATGACTTGGTCATATACCAACAATAAATGGCCTCATTTAATGACCCATGAGAGCCAAGCTTCGACCCAGTCCATACTCACAGTGATATGCATAGCTATATTCATCTGGACATCCACAGAAAGGAGGATGAGAAGAAGAGGGAAAAGAAGGATAGAGGTAAGGGTCTACAGACCTGGAGAGAGAGAGCGAGAGAAAGGGATGGGGCATGCTTTCACCATACTTCCATGGATCAGTTCTGGATCAATCTGGCTCAAGGTTGTAACACCGTGGTCCGAGTAAAATGTAACCAGATATCGCTATGGGGGCTTATGTAAAATGTAAGTGATTTGCTTTTCTGGGAAAGTTATGCTGCTGATAAACTTGATAAAAGTGTTATCCCACTTAGCAGACAAGTAGGAGAAAATGCCCTTGAACATTTTGATGAGATTTCCACACATGCTAGAGAGCGCTTCTTTGTTTACGCCCATTCGGCATCGTTCACACCCTCACCCATCTCTTTAAGAATTGACACGTAAACGCATGGCCAAACGTCAGCATTGTCGACCCCTCCATTATCTCAGCCAATCATGGATAGCCAGGAAGGACCCTGTCTTTCTCCCTATATAGCTCAGTGCTTTCTCTTTGGCTAAACTAGGTTCAAAATTGAAATGCTCTATTCATATTTACGCATACCATACAAGCTTGTAATTAAGGCACATTAAAGTGAATATGTTCAAGAAGGCATTTCTGAAAAATATATATTTTTAAACGACCCTACTGTGAAGTAGGAACTAGTGTCAATCTCCTCCCATCCTGTGTTGTATCACAAATCAATAGATTTCTTGCTCTCCAAATCAGCCCTGGTTCCTACCATCCTTCCTTCATTTGCTAGATGTGAATGGCTTGGAAGTAGTAGCCTTTAAAAGCCTCTGTATCCGACCCACCTCCTCATTAAACCACTAACAGAGTGGCAGCGCTAAAGTGGCAGCTGCTCTGCGTAGCCAGGGCATGCTATCTACTCCTGTAGCCTCTATCAGTTAATGACTGTTATGGGAGGTGAAGTTCTCTCTCTTATGTGAGGACTGATGATGTAGAGCGGGTCTATATATAGACGTCATCCTCTTTAGAAAGGGCTGGAGGCCAGTAGGGTTGGTCTCAGGTCAATAGGCTTACAGGTGTTGGAACATCCCTCTACAGATACTCGGTTTTGCAACATATTTTCTACAAAACAGACTAAGGCCTACATAACTGCTGAGCACAAATGATCTGCTACGACTGCAACATTATGACTGCTAGTATGGTTCTTGGTTTTCAAGTTACTCCCGCCTCCGCAAAGTACAAAAGGATGTAAACTAGGATGTAAAGTATGAACACTTAGTGTTACAAATCTTGGGAATGGTCTTCTAAAACATTCAAAGTCACTTGGCTTAACCTTAACTGTTCTCTGAGGAGAGTAGAGGAAAACTTCCTGTAGCTGTCTGAAATTGGGTTACTGGTTCTAACATATCTGATGTAAGCGGATGAGAGTGCGTCCCTCAATTTAAAGTAGGACAAAGTGCAGATGCCAAAATAGCCCAAACTTTCCTCCTTTCATTACAGGTAAAGTGGCTGTCATCTTTGAATTGGGTTACGCTGTTGCTGTCGACAATTCACGGGTCAAATATATGTATTTAACAGCTCATGGCAGTAGCCTAGTTACGAGTCCTTGTACTTTTGTAAGAGGGGAAGATGAAGAACCATCTGGGGGGGAAAAAGCATCAGTCTTCATGCCATTTAGCAGACGCTTTTATCCCAAGCAAAGATGGGTTAGCCGACAATGTCACGAAAACAATGCGCACGCTGAAATAGGGCAGACGAATGTGAGTTGTTATGATTCTGGATGGCCAGATGGCTACCGCCAATGACAAGAAGCTGCCATGTGGGGAATCGTAAGTGACTCGTTTCATCTTGTTCTTGATACCATGTCTTGTTTTGAGGTGTTTTGACTGATTTCATGTCAATACTAACGTAGCTAAAATTTGCTAGCTGGCTAACCAACAACTGTAACGATGTACTGTATTTAAGAGACAACACCTGCTCATTCTAACAATGTATTTATGTTTTCAGTAAACCCTGTTTGTTTTATGCATAGTTGCACACACGTCAGTTCTGTTGCTAATCAACCAACCCCTCTATACATTAATGGTAGGGGTGGTCCCGGGAATCAAACCCACTATCCTGGCGTTGCAAGCGCCATGCTCTACCAATTGAGCCACAGAGGACCACAGACTCATCCACATACACACAGCAACACACAGCAACAACACACAGCAACAACACACACACACAGCAACAACACACACACACACACACACACACACACACACACAACACACACACACAGCAACACACACACACAGCAACACACACACACAGCAACACAGCAACACACACACACACACACACACACACACACACACACACACACACACACACACACACACACACACACACACACACACACACACACACACACACACACACACACACACACACACACACACACACACACACACACACACATTAAACGAGAAGGAAAGTTGTTGATCAATATCAAATCATCTCTTTCCATATGCAGGGAGAGAACAGTGAGTTTAGATTCAGAATTCCCCGAAGGGGACCACTTCCCCCTCTTAAGAGCTTTCTTAGAAACAAGCACCAACAAAATGTTCAGATGAAAAACACAAGGAAGAGGGCCTGCCAGACATAACCTCCAACAAGAAAATGAGTCACAAACAAAACCTGCCAAGAGGCTTTTGACAGCACACAGCGTTCGTCTTGTTAGTCATCACGTTAATGAGAGAGAACGAGTGGGAGAGCTCTCTTAACACAGCTCACTATTAAATGGATGGTGCTCCCAACTGATGCTAATCTGCTTCTTATAGTCTCTAGACAGAAATCATATACATATGGCAGGCTCTACATTAACGTATATACTAAGGGAAGCCTATTTCTTTTCCCCATATCTAAAGAAATCCAGCGTATTCACTCCTATGCCTTACCATCTCCATATCAGAAATACCATCTGTGGTCAAGGTCTGGTGGGCTCTATAAAAGCTAGGCCAGCTACAGTATGGTTCAGTGGCGCGGTAAATTCATCATTGACACCAATCTGTTGAGGCCCCTGGGGGCCAGTGGTGGGGTGAGGGCCAGGCGGGGGCGGGCGGTGGTCCTCTGGGGCCTCGGCTCTAACTCCAGGAGACTGGTAGCTCCAACCACCATGTGACGATGCGTGCAGAAAGCCCTTTCATTCGCCATAAGCGGGGAGAAATGAATTTGTTACACGGACCCAGTCATCTCCATGACAACCTGGGTTTTAATGAATATCTGACAAACTGGGCTGCGGTCTCACTGGGGGAAAATGTGAAAAGAATGCATTCACATGGCGCTTGACTTGAGCTTTTTACTGAAGTGAGACAGGTTTCTCCCTCCTGGCTATTAAAAAACATTAAACATTGTAGGTATGTGAGAAGAGATAACATATTACATATCAAGCTAAAGACATTTCTGTCATTGGGACAGTAATAGTGCTGCGAAGCCACCCACATGTTCAGGTTTTGTGATATTTCTTTAAAGCTAAGCTATGTGGATGTGACCCTGACAAAAATCTCTCTGTCTGTTCTTGGTAGTGGCAAGGGTTGTGCAGTGAGAGGGAAGAGTTGAGCGTGAGTGTGTAAATAAGGACTCTCTCAGGCCTTGGACTGATGGGGCAGAGCACACTACACTGGCTGCAGGAGACTGAAGCAGACTGGACAGAGAGGTTGTTTATTCTCATGGCTGAGACAAGCCACTGGCGTTACACGCCCCCCTCCTTCCTCCTCCTCCCTCATTTATTCCCCTCTTCCTTCACCCTTCAGGCCCCCTGCTGCTTTTACCTACCGGGCAGCAAGTTGGTTAGCGGCGGAAGAAAAACAATTTCCAAACCCAATAATAATCATCCAACAGGTTTGACCTTCGAGAGTACCCTCTGTCCTCCCTTTTGTCCTCTTACCCCCCTCGCCCTGTTCTCAGCGATGTGGGCGGCTAGACACCCCTCAGCTCAGGGGGGCTACCATAAGGGCAAGGAGAGGGATGGAGGGTAGGAAGGGAACAAGACTTCCATGGAGGGCTGCTCAAGAAAAAAGTCACTTTGGATTGGTTAGCCGACCCAACCCTTGACTTGTCAGACTCAGGGCTGTATTGTTCTGAAGCTGTTTCTTTCTGGAGCAGGGAGGGAGCCATGGCAGCTATAGACGCTGTAGCCTAGACGCTGGGCAGAGGTCATTCAGAGTAAGGTGCAGACAGAATAACAATCTAGAGGCAGGCTCGGTTTGTAAGAGCATCATAAAATCGGCTGAAGTGTGTCAAGGTCCAGACAGTGTGTAGTCAAAACACTGGCTTACCAAAACAGAGCCTTGAGCATCGATACTGACACCATTCCTCACTTCTGTGGTTTGGGGGACAGTATAAAGCAAGCAGAGATCCCACTTCCCAAAACTGCTTTTATGTGCCAACCACAATGCTATCAACCCACAGCAGAGAATACTTCAAAGCTGTGGAGAGGGATAAGTATTTGCAATAGTCTGTGTAGTTAACGTAACTGAGGGAAACAAAGGAGAGAGAGAGTGAAATCATTGAAGGCTTTTGGTCTTTACTCCTGTGAATAGAGTACAAGGACGAGTGATGCAAGGGAGGAGTGAGTGAGCTATTTCAAGCTGCCTAGTGGGTGTACAGTATATGTCTGTACAGGTCCAGGTTCAAGGTATTGACCTCTTCTGATTTGAGTGACGCGCCAGTATTGGGAATAGTGAGTGATATATTTGAAGCCGTTGGCTGACTGTACAGTGTGTATATAAAACAGACAGACAGAGACCGACAGAATGGTGGTGTTTGAGTGCAGGACTCACCTCTTCAGGTTTAGGAGGGCCCAGGGGATGCCTGTGGGTGTTTTGAATGCAGGCAACAGCTTCTCTCCCAGTTGTATGGCCTTCTTCCTGAACACCTACCAAACAAACAGAGGAGAGAGATGTATCAGCAAAACAATCTACCCCCGTCTTTCTGTCAATCCTGTCTGATGTCTGAGAGGTGGTGACAAGGCACTGATCCATGGACAATGGTTTAGGGTTAGCTCTTCCTGTCACATGGGCATTTTATTTCACATACAGCGTTGCCCTTCTTCCTGTTAGAGAGGAGGAAAGGAGAGGCTGTTTCCTGGTTTGTGAGAGAGGAGGAGGGGGAGAGAGGGAGCGAGAGAGATAGAGCGACAGGAAGAGGGAGACAGAGCAAGAGTGTTTAGGACTACATCCTGCAGCAGGCTGATAAAAGCAAATCAGATAAGAGCGGAGCGGAGCGGGGCAGGTCTGAGGCCTTCCTTCCCATCCTGCACTGTACTTAGCTCCACAACGCTGTGCTGCCTCCCACCGCCTCCCTCCCAACCACCCACCATCCCTCCACATTGTTTTGTTACAGCCTTTTTCTAAAATTGATTAAATAATTCAGACCCTTTGCTATGAGACTCAAAATTGAGCTCAGGTGCATCCTGATCATCTTTGTGATGTTTCTACAACTTGATTGGATTCAACCTGTGTTAAATTCAATTGATTGGACATGATTTGGAAAGGCACACGTGTCTATAGAAGGTCCCACAGTTGACAGGGCATGTCAGAGCAAAAACCAAGCCATGAGGTCGAAGGAATTGTCCGTAGAGCTCCGAGACAGGATTGTGTCGAGGAACAGATCTGGGGAAGGCTACCAAAAAAATTCTGCGGCATTGAAGGTCCCCAAGAACACAGTGGCCTCCATCATTCTTAAATGGAAGAAGTTTGGAACCACCAACACCCTTCCTAGAGCTGGCCTCCCAGCCAAACTCTGCAATCGGAGGAGAAGGGCCTTGGTCAGGAAGGTGACCAAGAACCCGATGGTCACTCTGACAGAGCTCCAGAGTTCCTCTGTGGCGATGGGAGAACCTTCCAGAAGGACAACCATCTCCGCAGCACTCCACCAAATCAGGACTTTATGGTAGAGTGGCCAGACGGAAGCCCCTCCTCAGTAAAAGGCGTATGACAGCCCGCTTGGATTTGCCAAAAGGCACCTAAAGGACTCTCAGACCATGAGAAACAAGATTCTCTGGTCTGATTAAACCAAGATTGAACTCTTTGGCTAGAATGTCAACCGTCATGTCTGGAGGAAACCTGGCACCATCCCTACGGTGAAGCATGGTGATGGCAGCATCATGCTGTGGGGATGTTTTTCAGCGGCAAGGACTGAGAGACTAGTCAGGATCGAGGGAAAGTTGAACGGAGCAATGTAGAGAGATCCTTGATGAAACCTGCTCCAGGGCACTCAGGACCGCAGACTGGGGCAAAGGTCCACCTTCCAACAAGACAACAACCACAAGCACACAGCCAAGAGACCGCAGGAGTGGCTTTGGACAAGTCTCTGAATGTCCTTGAGTGGCCCAGCCAGAGCAAGGACTTGAACCCGATTGAACATCTCTGGAGAGACCTGAATATAGCGGTGCAGTGACGCTCCCCATCCAACCTGACAGAGCTTGAGAGGATTTGCAGAGAAGAATGGGAGAAACTCCCCAAATACAGGTGTGACAAGCTTGTAGCGTCATACCCAAGAAGACTAGAGGCTGTAATCGCAGCCAAAGGTACTTCAACAAAGTACTGAGTAAAGGGTCTGAATACTTATGTAAATGTAATAGTTATTTTTAACAAATGTGCAAAAATGTCAGAATCTGTTTTTGATTTGTCATTATAGGGTATTGTGTGTAGACTGATGAGGGGGAAAAAACTATTTAATACATTTTTGAATAAGGCTGTAACGTAAACAAAATGTGGAAAAAGTCAAGGGGTCTGAATACTTTCCAAATGCACTGTACATCTATCAACCCGTTCAGATTACATCAGGGACAGGGAAATGTCACCAGCACTTTACATGAAATTATATACAATGACAGGTAGGATATGAAAGGCACATACACGTCCGAGTCCTGAGAGGATTCTGTACAGTAGGAAATAGGAATACTAATGTAGAATAAATACGTTCCCTATGAAGTCCCCAGAGTTTCTGTGAATGCACTCACTGTGTGGATTGAAGATGCCCCAGTCAATAATTAGAATTTCATGCAGACACTTCGGCTCTGAGATAAAGTGCTCTGGGTGCAGCTAAATCCAGCATATAAGAACGGTAAATTTAGTCACAAGAGCTACTGTAACAAACAGAGATAACAAAGCTGTAGACATGATCATATCTGTGTATTCTATCAATGCTCCACCAGCACATGTTCATATACCACACTGAACAAAAAATATAAAAGCAACATGAAACAATTTCAAAGATTTTACTGAGTTACAGTTCATAGAAGGAAATCAGTCAATTAAAATACATAAATTAGGCCCTAATCTATAGATTTCACATGACTGGGCAGGGGCACAGCCATGGGTGGACCTGGGATGGCACAGTCAATCAGTCTGTCACTTGGGAGCCAGGCCCAGCCAATCATTATTAAAAGACAGAAATACTCTTCAGGTATTCGAAGGTGAAGAAGCCGGATGTGGAGGTCCTGGGCTGGCATAGTTACACGTGGTCTGCGGTTGTGAGGCCGGTTGGACGCACTGCCAAATTCTCGAAAATGACTTGAGGCGGCTTATGGTAGAGAAATGAACATTCAATTCTCTGGCAACAGCTCTGGTGGACATTCCTGCAGGCAGCATGCCAATTGCACGATCCATCAAAACTTGACATTGTGACATTTTGTTATGTGACAAAACTGCACATTTTAGAGTGGCCATTCATTGTCCCCAGCACAAGGTGCACCTGTGTAATGATCATGCTGTTTAATCAGCTTCTTGATATGTCACACCTGTCAGGTGGATGGATTATCTTGGCAAAGGAGAAATGCTCACTAACAGGTACGTAAACACATTTGTGCACAACATTTGAGAGAGAACTTTTTTTCGGAATGTGTTTGAAACATTTCTGGGATCTTTAATTTCAGCTCGTGAAAAATGGGACCAACATTTTACATGTTGCGTTTACATTTCTGTTCAGTATATTTCTAATGTGACATAGAGCCGTCAGAGCAGGTTGTGTGCGGCTGTGAAGAACAGAAGGCGCAGAGACGTCTGCACGCAGCATCAATAAAGAAATAACCAAGACTATGTTTTATTGGTATATGGATGGAGTGCTCACTCTCATTCCATACCCACATCACCCACCTTCAGTACCGCAACAAAGCATCCTTCACCCACTCTGCCAAGTACACCCTTGTAAAAATGGCAATTCGGAACTATGGCGATGTAATTTACAGTCTTGCCCCGAAAAAAAACAAGATGTCATTTACCACACTGCCATCCACTTTGTTACCACTTCAACACTCATCACTGTGACCTTTACACCCTGGTCAACTGGCCCTTGTTACATACACGACGCCAGACTCACTGGCACCAATTTATTAAGTCCATCATCTATCTCAGCTCACTACTCAACATCTCCACTACCTATAGCAACCTGCGCTCTGGTAGATGTATCACACTGGTCATTCCCAAAGTTCGCACTTCCTTTGGCCGTCATTCATTCCAGTTTTCCACCGACTGGAACAGGCTGCAAAAAGAACCTTAAACTTGGCATATTCATCCCACCACACTCCTTCAGAAACATTAACTGAGCTGCTATCTGATTAATGTACCTACTGATTATTAAGTCTTCTGTGTTGCCTTGACCTTTTCTGCTCTAACACACTGTGAATATTTCTTAGTGTTGTATATTTAGGTGAATTTGTACCTTTCCTCTGTATAGTGTGTTTTATTAATTTCTTTGTGGTATTGTGTTGTCCTGTTCACTGTTGCAATGTTATGCCTCTAGGCCAGGTGATTATTGTAAATGACAAATGGTTCTCGATTGACTTATCTGGTAAAAAAAAAAAAAAAAAAAAAAAAAATGAATAATTGTCACATGCAACAGATTGGTGCGGTGAAATGTGTTGTTTGTGGAAGCACTGCCAATCCAGGGACCTGTGCCACACGGCTTCCTGCTAATCCAATTGATGTGAAAAGATATTCTCTCCTCTATGAAGTAGTAAAATGGCTTATTTCAGATAATGAAGGAGAAAGGGTAGCAGCTTTAGAGAATGCCCCACTGGGTACCAGCCACTCCATAGTGGAGAATGTCTCACCATGAGCTGCCTGCTCTGAGGGGACACAAATGAAAAGGGTAAAAACGCAACTTGTCAAATATTGGTGTCATAGAGCAATAGAGCCGGTGTCTTGAAAGTAATTGAATTGGGTATTTTCAAAAAGTGGAGGTTGATGGATATGCTGGCGAACTTTCAAAAGAGGCATTTGGTAGCCGTATCAATACGGGGCGGTGCTACATGACATCACGTGGCGAGGTTGCTTTCAGCTCATTGTGTTACTGATGCCTTTCACCCATCGGCGTCATTCACCGGATGCCCACTGAGACTTGTGCCGTACTCAAACAACACGGCTAGGTCTGTGTGCGTCAGCCACCAAATAATTACTATGTCTCCCGCCGTGTCCTTTGAGTCTCTGGACAAGGTCACCTGTTAACCTGTTCTACTAAATCCACAGCGCTGCCCCCTCTGCAATGAGACGTGGGCTGTCTACCTCGCTCATTCACCACTGAGTTAGTCTGTCGCCTCCAGGATCCGTGTTATTACATTGGACATTTATAGCTTGTTTCTGAGGAGATTCTGAAAGTAATCTGGAGCCCCCGCAATGTATGTAGGGGACACCCACAAATCATTCCATCCCACCAGGTTTGGCATATATACTGTACACAGGTCAGAAATGGAGATATCCTGCGTAGCTACGTCTCATCCAATTGGTGTGATTAATGCCTTTAATAATGCCAGGACGCTGGAGAATAAATTAACTACAGCACCACCTAGAGTCATCAAGCAAACTGTCAACAAGGTTTACAAAGCAATCAAATGATCTGCACCACCAAACAACCTGGCCAGGCGAGATGGACGGCAGATAACATTAGCAAATATTGATGATGATAATCATATTGCAAACACACTCCAGTGAGTTTGGATAATGATTTATCACCGATGTGAGAAGCTCTGCTATGAAGTAGAACTCAAACGTGTGTTATACGGATTATAAACAGCAACGGCGGTTTTTGCGGGTTTCCTGACACTGAACGTGGATAACGCAAGACTTATTTGGACGATTTAGGTCAGAGGAGACAAAGAAGGAAGAAGTGGTTGTAGTTCTGAAAACGGGGAGATGTCTGGTTTCACTACTTTCAACTTGCACACAACCTATTTCTGCAATAGGAGCCATTATATTTGTCCTCTACCAAGACATTTAGAGCTAGGGAATAAGGACATAGCCACCGAGCACACAGAGAGAGAGACATAATGGGCGAGGGTAAGTGTGTGTGTGTGATGCTGTGTGTGTGTGTGTGTGTGTACAACAGGGCTATGTGCCTGTCACTGGGAGCCAGGCTAACGGGTCCTGTGCTTTGGGGCTGTGGGGAGGAAGGCTGGACATGCCACTAAATAAGATGAATTACCGTGCCTGACCAGGGTTGACTGGGCCGCCCCGCGGGACACAGCCCAAATTACTTCACGTGTCTGTGACAGGGATCTGGTGCCTCCGATAGATCGGCCCAGAGCCCCCCCTACCAGCTATACCTGGATAAAGTGCCAGGGAGGGACTGGGGGGCTCTGGGATGGGATCTCCAATACCTTGCCATGACTCTCCAGGGAGCACACATCACAGGTCAACCACAGGACTGAACACGGCACCATGGAAATTCACTTCACCGTGGCTACTGAACCGTAGGTTAGATCTGAGAACTGACTGTACCTGCTTCTACTGTAGCCGTTGTGGATTAATATCACATAATACAACATCAAATACAGATAGATACTCGGGGGGCTGTGGTGATATTATGACTGATTTTTAAAACCCCATGAGATCTCCAATCTCCATTGGCATGAGCACAGTCCTGCAGATGTCTGCACAGGCTTCTGTTGAGGATGACAATGACTAGACAACAGCATTGTATCCAGACTGGATCTCTCATCAGCTCATCAGACAGAGTGGTCTGACCCTCTTAAGATGCCATCCTGCACTCAGCAGGCTAAAGCCTGAAAGGGCCTGAGATATTAATTGCTGGGAAAGAGCAGCTTTTGTCCGATCTAATTGTGGTGAGCTGCACAAAACACCGGGCAGGACAGGGGAGGTCAAATTGCATTAGGGAATGAAACCCAGCACACCGTTTACCAGAGTGCACTCTCCCAGTTTACGTCCACCTGAGTAAGGGACTCATAGCAGCGCTGTCCTCCCTAAAGACCGAGGTCAACAACACCATTCAAACAGGCCTCTGGACGGAACTGGGACTTTCCGACTAATTGAGAAATCATTGCTTGCTGAAAGTTCAAAGCTAAACTGTGACTTCAGAAAGGAGTCCTCTGGTGCTGTTTGCTGTGGCTACGCACTTAAAAGATTGATTAGGCCATCGATTGGGCAGTGTCAGTGAGAGAACTCACCTGGCGTCCCAGGCATGACTGATTCACCTGATGATTGAAAAGTAACAACACTGAAGTCTTTGAGATCAGGGGTTGTGCCCCTTACTTTAATGTGCTGCTGAGGCGCAGCTTTTTATATTAGCAAAGAGAGCCTGAAGATATCTCACCTCACATCTAAAATGACGACTTAGACCTTTCTCCATTCCTTAATGAACTATTAAGCAGCGAGAGAAAGAACCCCATTCCCCCATTACGCCCCAATAAGTATTTTTTAGAGGAATGGCGTACCTGTGCTTTACAATTACTAGGTGTCATTTGTAGTTTGTGCCTCTCTGCTATGCTGACATTAAGGGAGCTAGCCACAATAGATCACGTCCTGGGTGCAGGGGGAGACATTGTGAAAGGGCACTTCAAGGCAATTACCACAGTCATTTGTAGGGATTTATCTTAAGTCAGCACTGTGGGCCCCAGCACTTCTTACAGCTAAGAATCCACAGCAGTGAGGGAGAGAGGGAAAGAGGGAGAGGGCTAGTGAGATAAGTGGATTTTGTGGAAGGTAAGGAGGGATAAAATGCCATAGGGAAAGAGAGAGAAAGTATGTGAGAAAAGTAGAGAGAGATTCTGAGGGGCAGCAGTAAACCCAAATGAAGAGACCTCGATCTTGTGTCTGTCTGTCTGTCTACTCAAACACCAGGAGTCTTAAAGGTCAGACCAGGTGCAGGAAAACTGACTTCTTTGCCACAAGTGAGTTCCATTGACAGCTCTGACATATAGGCAGTGGAATGGACTATCTGAGACTAGAGCTGACAGCCTTGGCATCCTTAGCTGAGAAGCAACCATCTAACGTAAAGACCATCTACCGTAAAGACCATCTACCGTAAAGACCATCTACCGTAAAGACCATCTACCGTAAAGACCATCTACCGTAAAGACCATCTACCGTAAAGACCAAAAGGGCACTTCAACATCTGACTCAGCCTATCAACTGACCAGGGCCCAGATGTGTGGCTTAAGATCACTGCCACCCAACAAGGTTTTCACATTATGGTCTATAAGCACTCTTAAGGCAGTATGAGAGTCAGAGTGAGAGAGACCTGAATGCCAGAACGAGACAAGATAGAGACTGACAGAGTAACAGAGAGAGACAGCCCCATCCTGCGACCTAAGCAGTATGTATCAGATGCTCAACACACTCTGCTCACACCTACTGTAATGGTCCGAGCCTAAACCACACAAAAAAAACATTAGACACCATGGAACACAAAGCGTTTACTACCTCATCCTGGAATATACAAGGTCTGAGGTTATCTGCCTTTGGCCTAAAGAGCAGGAACCGAGACTTAATTTGTATTTGTTTAAGCTGTTTTCTAGTGACATTTATTTGAATATATCCATAACAGTTAGCTAATGATGTTCGATTTCACCTGGCACAGAAAATGTGCTCTCTACTCAGGACACTGTTGTTCAGAGGAACTAGCCAACAACACACTTCAAACTGAAGCTGGAAAGACTAGCTGCATTTGTTTTACCTGTTTTCTATTGACATCTTTGTGTACACATCCATAAAAATGATGCTGATTCATGATTTCGACTGGCTGAGAAAAGCTGCCTGCATGTCTGTCTTGTCCCGACTCCTGACCCCTACACTTTCATTACTATGGGACAGCTGGAGATCAAATTTCAATATTGAAACAATGGTGCAAATGTCAGAAAGACAGACAGCGAGGTTTATACAAATCTCTGTTATTGAAAACCAATTGCTAGTCTAAAAGAAATGTGAGATAATGTCTAGATGCTTTTTACAGTGGAGATCAAGTTTATAAATTGTCTGGCTGGGCTGATGAGACTGTGAATTTTGCAGTCAGATGGAAAAGAGTAAATAGGCATTTCAACATTATAGCTTTAGCTGGTGGTAACTTGTGAAATAGACACAGGCTGGAATGTGGTTTTAACCAATCAGCATCCAGGATTAGACCCACAAATTATATAAAGACTATTTAATTCCCTTCATCTGAACATTGGCGTGTCATCAACAATCATGCATGTCAGGTCAGTACACACCCCCAGATATTGTTACTACGGATCAACACTGATCTCAAAAACGACCTCTCCAGAACCCACATGACAGAAATCCGTCACATTAACGGAGAACTTTAATCCCTGTGAATTGATTGATATATTTCTAAAACTGTCTAGAAAATCGAATCTAAAAAAGGGAACAACAAAAAATATGAACTTCCAAAGGAAAAATGGTTTGACAATTAATGTTCCACTGCAAGACAACTAAGAGTTTTGTCAAACCAAAAACACGTCTCATATACCAACTATATATACTAAGCCAATATAAGAAGTTATTTCAAAGGAATAAATCCTTCTATATGACTAATGAGCTTGGCAAAATATTTTTATTATTTTATTTCACCTTTATTTAACCAGGTAGGCCAGTTGAGAACAGGTTCCCATTTACAACTGCGACCTGGCCAAGATAAAGCAAAGCAGTGTGACACAAACAACAACACATAGTTACACGTGGAATAAACAAACGCCTTGGCCAGGTTGATGAAGACGGCTGCACAGTACTGTCTTTTATCAATGGCGGTTATGCTATCGTTTAGTACCTTGAGCGTTGCTGAGGTCCACCTGTGATCAGCTCAGAAACTGGATTGCACAGCGGAGAAGTTACGGTGGGATTCGAAATGGTCAGTGATCCGTTTGTTAACTTGGCTTTCGAAGACGTTAGAAAGGCAGGGCAGGATGGATATAGGTCTATAACAGTTTGGGTCTAGAGTTTCACCCCCTTTGAAGAACCAGATAACCGCGGCAGCTTTTCAATATTTAGGGATCTCGGGCGATACGAAAGAGAGGTTGAACAGACTGGTAATAGGAGTTGCAACAATGGCGGCGGATCATTTTAGAAAGAGAGGGTCCAGATTGTCTTGCCCAGCTGATTTGTACGGGTCCAGGTTTTGCAGCTCTTTCAGAACATCTGCTATCTGGATTTGGGTGAAGGAGAAGCTGGGGAGGCTTGGGCAAGTAGCAGCGGGGGGTGCAGAGCTGTTGGCCGGGGTTGGGGTAGCCAGGAGGAAAGCATGGCCAGCCGTAAAGTAATGCTTATTGAAGTTCTCTATTATCGTGGATTTATCGGTGGTGACAGTGTTTCCTAGCCTCAGCGCAGTGGGCAGCTGGGAGGAGGTGCTCTTATTCTCCATGGACTTTACAGTGTCCCAGAACCTTTTGGAGTTAGAGCTACAGGATGCAAATTTCTGTTTGAAAAAGCTAGCCTTTGCTTTCCTAACTGACTGCGTGTATTGGATCCTGACTTCCCTGAAAAGTTGCATATCCCGGGGACTATTCGATGCTAGTGCAGTCCGCCACAGGATGTTTTTGTGCTGGTCGAGGGCAGTCAGGTCTGGAGTGACCCAAGGGCTTTTTCTGTTATTAGTTCTACATTTTTTGAAAGGGGCATGCTTATTTAAGATGGTGAGGAAATTATTTTTAAAGAACGACCAGGCATCCTCGACTGACGGGATGAGGTCAATATCCTTCCAGGATACCCGGGCCAGGTCGATTAGAAAGGCCTGCTCGCAGAAGTGTTTTAGGGAGCGTTTGACAGTGATGAGGGGTGGTCGTTTGACTGCGGACCCATAGCGGATGCAGGCAATGAGGCAGTGATCGCTGAGACAGCAGAGGTGTATTTGAGGGCAAGTTGGTCAGGATGATATCTATGAGGGTGCCCATGTTTATGGATTTAGGGTTATACCTGGTGGGTTCCTTGATAATTTGTGTGAGATTGAGGGCATCTAGCTTAGATTGTAGGACTGCCGGGGTGTTAAGCATATCCCAGTTTGGGTCACCTAACAGAACGAACTCTGAAGATAGAGTTCAATTCACATATGGTGTCCAGGGCACAGTTGGGAGCTGAGGGGGGTCTATAACAGGCGGTAACAGTGAGAGACTTATTTCTGGAGATATTAATTTTAAAAATTAGAAGCTCAAACTGTTTGGGCATAGACCAACCAAAGTTGGTATAACCTGTAAACAACACTTTGAAAACCTTTTATATATATATATATATATATTTTTTTTTTTTTTACTGAACTACACCCAAACATCAATAATAGAACAATTAGAATAATTAGAATGAACAGTAAAATACAAACAAAACCAACTGGACAATCCTATTGCATTGTCTGAATTAAATGATACAATAAAGGCCCTCAAGAGCGGTAAAGCCTGTGGGCCAGACAGCATATAAACAGAGCAGGCCTACGCTGAGAGAGTCTATTCTCAAGCTGTTTAACCTAGTTTTGGGGAACAAAAAAAAAAAGAGACAATTCCTTAGTCAGAACAGACGAGTGAGACAAGGTTGTAATAGGAGCCCGACCTTATTCAATACAAATAAATAAAGTTGATTTTATATGCCGATGACTTAGTAATCTTGCCACCAACAGAACAGAGGCTACAACAAAGTCTGTCCTTGATAGAACAATATTATAATAAATATGTATAAAAACAAAGTCATGATCTTCATAAAAAATCCAGATCTTAGGGAAGTAGATATCATTTCACCCTAGGAGAAACAACCCTGAAACACAGAGTGCGCCCCTTCAGAGCAATTGGCCCAAAAGCACCAGTTAAATTCAACAATTGGACAACCAATATCTACATTCAAACAAATAGAAATAGCTATCCCTAATTCATACACTAATTACTGGCAAAATTGTATTTAATTTAAAATCACAAGCTTCAATGTAACCAAGTTCTAAACAGAGATATCAAATTATCACAACACCTCATCAAAATCCAATATTTCAAAGAAAGAAATGAACAAATGTACAGACTGAGTGGCCATAGCCTGGCCATATCTAATATCAAGGAAGTGTCAAGGTTCTGCTCACCTGAGTTAGAATACTTTAGACCATATTATTTACCAAGAGAGTTTATCTATATTTTTTGTAGCTGTAAGTAAACAAGAAAAAAAACTCGTTCAGGAAGTGCCCCTTGTGGCCAGTGATTTTAATGCAGGAAAATCCATCTTACCTCATTTCTACCAGCATGTCACCTGTACAACTGGAGTAAAATAAAAACTCTAGATCACCTTTACTCCACACACAGAGACGTAGTGTTTTCCACTAACACATGGAGTAGACAGCCAAATAGAAAAAGTAGCCAGCCAGGCAACCCCCAAAAATCTATGTTTTGGTGGCCTCTGGTATATTCTAAAGCTAGATTGTATTTTCAAACAGCAACTATCAGTAAATAACACTGATCACATTTTTACAATGTTAGTTTCATCAGCTGTTGTACAATAAGATATGAAAAACGACTTAATTTGTACTGCACTGGACCTTTAAAGAATCCTGTATGAGTCTGCCGACTTCCACAGGCTTCAAGCTTCCGCTTAAGAGGCATTTTCTCAGCTATCTGCAATCCAGGTATGATTGAAGAATGTAGCAGGTGTTAATCACGGGCTTTGCTACATAGCGAGCAGCAGTCGACTACTCCATTGTCAACACTTTGATCAAATCAGTAGACCTAGATCAATATATTTGAAAATAACAGATGTATCGTTAGCTTTTAAAACAATCCAATCCGCTTTCTTTTATCATATCTCGGACCAGAGTGAGGCTCTCTCTCCACTAGCCTGTCTGTTGTTCCTGCAGTGAGGAGGATTCACCATCTTCATCGAATGTGTTCATTATTTATCTGCAGATAATCGCCAACAAGCCTACCAGTATGCAATTTAGGGAGCCAAATGAACAGCTCTCTTACCGATGCAATTCAGTAAGCTACTGACGAGTCACTCACTTTAATACCACTGTCTGACAAGTCCTGATGGACTTCATATTGAAAATACAAACGAGAACTTTAGTTTACTTGTCCGGATGCAATACCATTCATGTATAATTTATGAATGGCAAGGATATATGAGATAAACTGACTGAATAAAGTCTGTCACCTTTTATAAACTAGTCCAGCTTGCTGTTCATCAATCAACGCACAGACTAAATAGACTATGCGCCACCACGCCGTGGTTGCATATGAAACATGCCAGGGTCCAACGTGAACTTTTTTTCCTCACTGGCCCGGTCGGACAAGAATCTATTGTCCCAAACAGTCCGGACATGGTGTAGTTCTAAAATGCATTGTGGTCATGCAGGGCCTATACTGCCCTACCAAGAAAAAAGGCAGTAACTGCTCAATCATGTGGACAAGTATCCTGCCTCTATTGTATTGTGTTTTGGAGAAAATGGGGGTCATGTAGCAGTAACTGCATAAAGTTACTGTGAAACCAAGGTAAATAAAAGCAATTTTTCTCAGTTCCACACTATGAGCAGTTACTGACTTTTTGCTTGGTAGGGCAGTATAGGTTGGCATACTTTCTTTCTATCTTCAACTATTAATAGGCTATATTTGGTTATTATGATACACAAAGTATGAGGACACCCTTTCAAATGAGTGGACTCGGCTATTTCAGCCACACCCGTTGCTGACAGGTATATTAAAACGAGCACAAAGCCATGCGATCTCCATAGACAAACATTGGTAGTAGAATGGCCCATACTGAGGAGCTCAGTGACATTCAACATGGCACTGTCATAGGATGCAACTTTTCCAACAAGTCAGTTCGGCAAATTTCTGCCCTGCTAGAGCTGCCCAGGTCAACTGTAAGTGCTGTTGTTGTGAAATGGAAACGTTTAAGAGCAACAACGGCTCAGCCACGAAGTGGTAGGCCACACAAGCTCACAGAACGGGACCACCGAGTGCTGAAGCATGTAAAAATCGTCTGTCCTCGGTTGCAACACTCACTACCGAGTTCCAAACTGCCTCTGGAAGCAACATCAGCACACTAACTGTTCGTCGGGAGCTTCATGAAATGGGTTTCCATGGCCGAGCAGCCGCACACAAGCTTAAGATCACCATGCACATTACCAAGCGTCGGCTGGAGTGGTGTAAAGCTCGCCGCCATTGGACTCTGGAGGACTGAAAACACGTTCTCTAGAGTGATGAATCACGCTTCACTAGCTGGCAGTCCGACGGCAGTCCGAATCCGGGTTTGGCGGATGCCAGGAGAACACTACATGTCCCAATGCATAGTGCCAAGGGTAAAGTTTGGTGGAGGAGGAGTTTTCATGGTTTGGGCTAGGCCCCTTACTTCCAGTGAAGAGAAATCTTAACGCTACAGCATACAAATGACATTTTTGACGATTCTGTGCTTCCAACTTTGTGGCAACAGTTCGGGGAATGCCCTTTCCTGTTTCAGCATGACAATGCCTCTGTGCACAAAGCGAGGTCCATACAGAAATGGTTTGTCGAGACCCCTGAACACAACCCCATCGAACACCTTTGGGATGAATTTGAACGCCGACTGCGAGCCAGGCCTAATCGCCCAACATCAGTGCCCCGCCTCACTCTTGCTCTTGTGGCTGAATGGAAGCAAGTCCCCACAGCAATGCTCCGACATCCAGTGGAGTGAGGGCTGTTATAGCAGCAAAAGGGGGGGGACCTACTCCATATTAATGCCTATAATTTTGGGACGAGATGTTGAACGAGCAGGCGTCCACATGTAGTGTATGTATTAAAAAGCTGCGTAATATAATTTAGCAATGCAAGTCATTACTATATTCTTTAGAATAAAGAATAAATAAATGAGCTCCGTGAGTAGGGCACGTCCTTTTGCTCCAGACAGCTCACACCTGCTGTGTGATGGCGTCAACTCATGTACTACTCGAGAAGTCGGGAGCGCGGTGTGTGTAGTTTTCAATGGTAGACTACGACAGAACAGATTAACAAAAAAAGTTACTGGCCACTGACGAAATGCCACTGGTCCGACTCGTTTTTACTGTTGCACCCGGCACGCAAAAAATAAATAAAAATGAATGTGCCAGAAAACAATAGGCTAAGTGAATGTTGTCACATTATATGTGACGTAAAAATGTATGGTGGAAATTAATGATCTGTCCCTCTGTGTAGAAATTCAACTGCAACCACAGCGCACACAACACACACCCAGGTACTGAGAGTCCCCACCCGGGTACCGAGAGTCCCCTCCTGTACTCCCTTGTTCACCCACGACTCCAGCCCCATCATGAACTTTGCCAACAACACAGTGGTGGTAGGCCTGATCACAGATGAAGATGAGCCTATAGGGAGGTCCGAGACCTGGCAGTGCGGTGCCAGGACAACAACCTCTCCCTCAACGTCAGCAAGGCGAAGCTGATCGTGGACTACAGGAAACGGAGGGCTGAGCACACACCCATCCACATTGACGGGGCTGTACTGGAGCTGGTCAAGTGCTTCAAGTTCTGTTCTCTCTGCTACCGCACGGCAATCTGTACCGGAGCACTAAGTCTGAGACCATGAGGCTCCTGAACAGCTTCTACCACCAAGCCATAAGACTGCTGAACAGTTCATCAAATGGATAGCGGGCTATCTGCATTGACCCACTTTTTATGACTTTTTTTTGTCACTGGCTCTATGCACTCTCACTGGACATTACCCATACACATCCTACACTGACACATCCTACACTGACACATCCTACACTGACACATCCTACACTGACACTCCAACACTGACACATCCTACACTGACACTGACACTCCAACACTGACACTCCAACACTGACACTCCAACACTGACACTCCAACACTGACACTCCAAGACTGACACTCCAAGACTGACACTCCAAGACTGACACTCCAAGACTGACACTCCAAGACTGACACTCCAAGACTGACACTCCAAGACTGACACTCCAAGACCGACCGAGAGAGATGTGGTGTTGAAAGATGCCGAAGATGAAGATGGGCCTCCACCGCGGCTGGACCAAAGACAAGTAGAGGCAGACAAGGACGTCCATTCACACAGGAGCAGGAGGGCTTAATATTGAGCGCAATCTGGACCGGACAGACAGAAGGGGAGGGCTGAGCTGCTGACGACCAGGCTCCCTCTATCCTCACTGTTGCCTCTTTCAGCATACTGAGGACTACAGATCCTCAGCAGCTTCCTCTAATATGTCTGCCTTATTGTGCCTAAGAGCTGAGCCCACTGAGCTGGGAGGAGGTGGAAGAGGAGGGGGAGGGCTGTGGCAGACCACAGAGAGATAAACTGCTCCCAGCATCCCAGTGTTTCCTTCACAAAGTCATTTACATAAGGTGAGGATGAGCTGGGATCTACCCCATGTCTGAGAGGGAAGAAAGTAGAGGAATAGTTTTGTCGGAGACTGAGAACACGCCTGAACAAACAAACTAGCCACAATACCATCCTATCCTGTCCCTTTAAAAAACAAAGCAGAAGATGTGTGGATTCCCACTGCATTCTCCCTGAGGGGGTGAATGATGATGTACAACCAAACAGAGAAGTGAGGAGAAAAGCCCTGGTGTTTTCTGTAGTCTAATCCTTCAGGGCTGGAACAGGCTCACATCTGCGGAATGCGCTAGCACACAAGAACATTGTCCGTAAATTGAAGACAGCAGTGAGGAGAGATCCTCTAAAAGCCTGGATTGAAGCAGATCCATGGAAGAGAGGCGAAGAGACGGATATTCCCTGGGCCCTGGCTCTCCAGCAAATAAAAGGCATGTGCTAGGAAGGGGAATGGGAGATCTCCCCTATAGCAGGGTCTAACACAGGGTCCGTTACAAGACACGGATTACTTTCCCTGTGTTCGTCATCAATTACACCCCAGTCACAAAATAGGCAACAGGACGGGAGAAAAAACAAAAACGCCAAGCTCATTACTGTCCCCGACTTGTTAGCTTCTATTGATTTGAATTTGTGCCTGGCGAAGTGCTGCCGTGACTCCCCGGGATAATTGTGTTTCAGTCGCCAGTGCGTTTTCTTTTATTCATTCATTCTCTCCGTTAACGGTGGGGTGACTCTGAGAGGCACGCAATGTAGCATGGAAGGTAGACCGGGAATAATTGATATATTTAGGAGCCTAGATAGCGGACGTCTTTATTATGTCCCAGATACATCGTAACACGGCTGGCTAAGGGGAGGGGGGGGGGGGTGATGTGAGATGAATGAGCAGACACTAGGTAATAGAGTGAGAGGGGTTTTATCACTGTGCGTGATCCCGGTGAACAGCTCTTGCTAGGACACGAGAGCTGCAACAATGCATTAACTCAGGCATCTACACACACACATAGACCAAAGACACACACATGATAAACCAGGAGGAAAATGAGAAAGGGAGAGGAAGAGATGGTAGGGTAGGCTACATCAACCAACCTTATCGTCCATCACAGCTTTCACTGCACCATTGACCATACTAAAGGTTATTGAAAATGGATTGTATTTCAGTGAGTGTTTTGTGCGTGTCTGTATGTAGGGAGTAACTGGTGTCTGTGATGCTATTCAGATGGAAACGAGTGGCTGAGAGAGAGAGGGAGGGAGGGAAAGAGAGAGATAGGGAGTGAGTGAGAGGGAGGGAGAGTGGGGGGGAGCGTGAGAGGGATGGAGGGAGGGAAAGAGCGTGAGAGGGAGGGAGGGAAAGAGCGTGAGAGGTAGGGAGGGAAAGAGAGGGAGAGTGAGTGAGAGGGACAGAGAGAAAGAAATAAACAGAGAGAGAGAGACATATAGAGAGCAAGAGATAGTGAGAGAGCTCTTAGCTTCTGCGGAGTGAATGCTCTGTGTCCCGCCAGGGACCACCTGTCAGGAGCGATAAAGCAGGTTGGATTAGTGGAACTGGGAACACAGACAGACACACAGAGCAGAGCCTGCCTGGCCTGCACAATCCTCAGCCTCACTCAGGGCCTTTTGTTCCTGCAGAAGGGTGGAGAGAGGAGAGGTTGAGGGAGGGAGCGAGAGAGAGAGGACATACAGAGAGAGAACACATGAGAAAGAGATAGAGGACAGGGAAAGGAAAGCAAGAGGGGAGGATACCCGACATAGAGAAAAAGAGAGTGAGAGATGGATAAGAGAGAAAGAAGGAAAGGAGAGGCGGGGGCAGCATCTAGGCTGGCTGGCTGTTTGGTTGTCCTGGCTGGGCTCCACCATACCAGCATGTGGGAGTCAGGCAGGCATATGAGCCAGGGGAGCAGCTCCTGTCTGCCAGGCCCTGTTGGCCCCTCTAACTCCCAGCCCAGGAACCATTATTATGGCATTGTGTTGGGGAACAGACACACGTTTGCTGCTGAAAGCCCTCTCCACCACATGGACACGAGAGCTCTGGCCCTGGTTCTCTTCCTCGCTGACTACTACACTCCCAGAGGATATGTCAGCCAGCCTCTCCCTCAGCCAGATCGGCTCTAGGAGAGAAAACAGAACGAATAGCATACAATCCTTTCCTCCTGTATCCTTTCCACCTGGATGCTAGCTTGCACTAACCTCAAAGCATAAAAGACCTCATACAAAGGGATCTACGCAACACCGACACGACAGGGGCGGGATAAGATCTTCCTCCAATAGCCTTAGCGAGATGAGGAGATAGGTGTCAATGCAGCAGCTTACAGAGCGAGCACAAAGGGCAAGCGTGCCCGGTTTCAGACAAGACGCTAGTCTGAGAGGTTACCACGACGCCGCTCAGACACTCAGGGAGAGACACGGCAGCGGGTGGGTGGACGACTCCCGACTCCAACGCTCCAGTTATGGCAGTAAAGCATGCTGGGTAAGGACGGACTGTCAGCTCTCACATTTAATTTACAGGGCACTCGCTTCCTCCTCCACCCCACGCGCCCTCAATCAGAGGGAAGAAAGAAAGAAAAAAAAGAATAATAATCGAACGAACACAGTTCCCTGCTCTGAGAGTGCACACATTCATTATCCGCTGTCAGTGGGGAGGGGAGAAAGTGCACGCGTGCAGCGCACAACACTTTCCAGAATCAGTAGAGCACAGCGGATCGCAACACCATCATTCAAGTCAACACCAGGTTCATACTGTACAGCACATGCTCTTGAAATAGTTGTATAGTCCATGTACTTCTAATAAAACAGCCTAAACACCTGCCTGTTCTCACTTTGTAATGCAACTCAATTGAGGGAAATGGATGTGGGGATTGACGACCACGTTCATAAACTAAAACGCATTAGAGGGGACGACCACAATAAAAACCCTGATGTAATATGTTGTTCCTGGACTCAATAACACTTGACAGGCCTCCTCTCGTGTGTGAAACGCGACCCTTTAATCCACATTTGCAGCGCATCACTGGGCTCACCCCCATTATGTCATGAGGAGAAAACTCTTCCTCGTGCATCATCCCGAATTGGAATGTAGCCTAGGTTAGGTGGTTTGTAGGGAGATTATAGGATGGAATGTAGCCTAGGTTAGGTGGTTTGTAGGGAGATTATAGGATGGAATGTAGCCTAGGTTAGGTGGTGCGTAGGGAGATTATAGGATGGAATGTAGCCTAGGTTAGGTGGTGCGTAGGGAGATTATAGGATGGAATGTAGCCTAGGTTAGGTGGTTTGTAGGGAGATTATAGGATGGAATGTAGCCTAGGTTAGGTGGTTTGTAGGGAGATTATAGGATGGAATGTAGCCTAGGTTAGGTGGTTTGTAGGGAGATTATAGGATGGAATGTAGCCTAGGTTAGGTGGTTTGTAGGGAGATTATTGGATGGAATGTAGCCTAGGTTAGGTGGTTTGTAGGGAGATTATAGGATGGAATGTAGCCTAGGTTAGGTGGTTTGTAGGGAGATTATTGGATGGAATGTAGCCTAGGTTAGGTGGTTTGTAGGGAGATTATTGGATGGAATGTAGCCTAGGTTAGGTGGTTTGTAGGGAGATTATAGTCGGAATGAATGCTCGCCAGGAAATAGTATTTTTAAGAGACAAACACCACCTCGTCAGACTGAACATGACATTTCCCTTCTCGTGGCTCTGTTAGTCAGCTCTTTTGACTGTGAAAAAAATGTAAGGAAAATACTGTTGCATAGACAATAATGGTATAAATAATTTAAAGTAGAAACACAAGCCAATTTCAAAAAGTCATAGCGAGGTAGTTCACTCATATTCTCGAGTAACACAAGTATGACTGTTCACATACCTAGTTAGCGGCAGGGCTCCAGTCGAAACACAATGTAGAAACTAGTGATGGGGGGGGGAAAAATTGATACAGTTACATATCGGGATATTCTTTTTGTGTTTGACACCTCCAATATTTTCCCTTCTTTTTAAATTAGGGAGCCAGCTTGTTTTCAGCACTTTTATTTCCATGACTGATCAAAACGTGTTCCGTCTCTCTGCAGCAGACATATGATGAGCAATACGATTGGAACATCGAATGACAATTTAAAAAATCACGGTATCGAATGGCAATACATATAGAATTGTGAGAATCACCATACATAATCGTAACGGCATCGTACCGTGAGTTCCCTGGTAATTCCCAGCCCTAGTAGAAACACCGGAACTATCCAAAAAAGAGACGCCAGTAGACTACTTTGCATTCCACAGAACACCACAACTCATGCCCCCAAAGCAGTGCATTCAATGCATGCAACAAATAACCTAGGGATATTAATTCATAAAGTCCCTCTGGGCATAATCGGAGGTATCCATAAATGCAGGGTGGGTTCATTATAGAAAAATGCTAATAATTTTTTTTAATAACAAAGGTCAGTCACCACACCAGCTTCATTCAGAGAGTGACTGCATCTGCTTGCGGCATGCTGGAAAAACAAGGCTGGTGACCTGGTTTTGTTGTGTGCTTGCCCCTCACATCAGCACGTAACGCTGGGCCAGAAACAATGGAGGGGCGAGGGATGTTTTTAGCTTTGATGATCAGCCAGCGTTGACCTTTGAAACAGGTTGACACAGAACAAAGGCTGATGGGAGTTCTTTTGCAGGCAGGGCCCTAAATGAGCACAGAGCAAAACAACGCCGCCAGCCTGTCAGCCCGCCGGTCTTCAGAGCTCCACGGCCCAAACGTTTCCCTCACAGAGATGGTATAACCTTTGAAAACATCCGTCACATCAAAAGGACAACTAGGGATCTGTGCTGATGTTTTGATATACTGACACCCAACCAGGCACAGGGAATACATATAGAAGAACAAGAAGCTGATGTAATTGGAACGTAAGTCCTGTCTTTTGAAGTGTTGGTAAAAAGACATTAAATTGAGCAGTGTATCCCCTGAAGGGAATATGCTCGCACGCACAAGTGCAGACACACACACACACGCTCTGCCTGCTGAGCTCCAGCTCTGCAGCCCTACAGACCTGTCCATGTGCACAGTAAGCACACAGGAAGTAGTGAAACAGTGAGATGTTGAACTGCTCTAGGGATTCAGTCTCTATCTGTAAACTCCCCCTGTGCTTACTTGCCTGCTGTCATCAGTTGATACAGTTTAATACAAGGTAACACAGAGCAACAACTCCACTGGAGCGGTTGAACTGGATCCCTTTCAGCCCAGATAAGATACAGTAGCATCTCTCCCGATATGGTGATGACGTCGAGGGAAACACTTCATTGTTCAATTCCTTCCTGCCGTAGCTTCCTGCGCTGAGCGATGCACATTAACATTGCAGATGGCTTATTAGGCTTATCAGCCTCCCCGAACGGAGAGATAAGAGACAATGACAACACGCTTAACCTCCCGAACGGAACAGTAGAGTCTGAGTGTCAGAGAGACCCCGCTGAAACTCTCTGGCTGTGCTGTTTAACTTCCACTTAACTGTTACAGAGAAGTTAACTACTGTACTGACTGGAGGAGTGCTGCAGGGGGTCCCTGAAACTAGCAAGCCCTTTGACTGTCTGCCAGATATATCCATATGCTAGAGACGGCTGAGAGGGAAGAGAGTTGGAAAAAAAGACTGCTCAAACTGAGAAGACCGTCGGGAGAGACAGCTGGTTAGACATGATAGGCAGGGTGGTCTTAGCAAGTCTTGAAAATAAATGCTGTGTATAGTTTTGTACGAGACATGATTGATTTTGGAGGAAAAATGTTGAGCTGTAGGGGCATATAGTGGAGCACAGAGGTGTGGAGAAAACTACATCCGCAGAGAGTTGGTGTAGCAATTATATCCTCTAAGAGGAGCACTATGGGCAAGAAGTCAGCTAATACTCGTTTCCCCATTCACACTGGGTAGAGAGGTGGTAAACCAAACTAGTGTAGCCGAGGGCTTGTCAACACACTAAGAACTTATAGCATCTCGGTTTCTTAGCTGATAAAGCCGCGGTAATCTGCTGAAGGCTTCACCCCAATGTGTGACCTCGTCGCCCAAACCAATTTTCTCCTTGTCAAACCACGGCGTGTGTGTTCAGCAGAATATGCTATAGAACGAACGCGGGCGGTTGGTTCATCCTCTTATGGTAGAGGGAGAAATAGGGTCATTATATCAGACTTGGGAGAAGATGAACGATGAGAACCGAGCAGCTAGTAGATAAGAGGTGCTTTCTCTCTGGCTCTGGCTCTCTGGGACTCTGGCTCTCTGGACTCTCTGTCTCTGGCTCTCTGGGAACAAACAGATTGCTAATTGTGCTCAACCTAAATACTGTTTAGGGAGGGACGAAGCCACTGCTGCTGAGGACTAGATAGAGAGCCTGATAACCCTGGGTGTTATGGGTATGGCTTGTCACCGCTCTTCCATAGTAATCCAATAAGGACAGTTTGTTCAGAGCCAGTGGACAGGGATGGCACAGAGGAGGCTGAACAGTTCACACTTCATATACTGTCATGGGCCTCGCAGACTGTGTCAAAGGATGCTGTTGTGGGGGAACAGTGAGTGTAGTTTCGTCACTCACAGAGATTCTCTTTCCTGCATGGCTGTGTCGTTTAAAAATGGAAGGATCCTTCGCTAGACTGAACTCAGCTCTAAATCCCTGAGCTGGATGCGATAGAATCAAGGTTGCTGTATCTGGGGACTACATTTAGAGAGCTCTGTGAGGGAGGAACGACTGAGTCAGTCTGAGTCACTACAAATCTCCCACCAGCCAGCACCACATCACATTAGAAAGGCTAGACATTCCCTCAAATACAAAAAGGTCCCTCTGAAGAAGACGGCTGATTTCTGGACGCAACATCGATAATATTGTTCTAATAGAGAGAAATCCCTTTGATATGTTCAGGAATTGCACAAGACAGAGACCGGTGTGGAGTTTCACATTAACATACCTAATATACACTGCTCCAAAAAATAAAGGGAACACTAAAATAACACATCCTAGATCTGAATGAATGAACTATTCTTATTAAATACTTTTTTCTTTACATAGTTGAATGTGCTGACAACAAAATCACACAAAAATTATCAATGGAAATCAAATTTATCAACCCATGGAGGTCTGGATTTGGAGTCACACTCAAAATTAAAGTGGAAAACCACACTACAGGCTGATCCAACTTTGGTGTAATGTCCTTAAAACAAGTCAAAATGAGGCTCAGTAGTGTGTGTGTGGCCTCCACGTGCCTGTATGACCTCCCTACAACGCCTGGGCATGCTCCTGATCAATGCCTTCCTCTTGCAGGAACTGCTGACACACTCCAGCCACATGAGGTCTAGCATTGTCTTGCATTAGGAGGAACCCAGGGCCAACCGCACCAGCATATGGTCTCACAAGGGGTCTGAGGATCTCATCTCGGTACCTAATGGCAGTCAGGCTACCTCTGGCGAGCCCATGGAGGGCTGTGCGGCCCTCCAAAGAAATGCCACCCCACACCATGACTGACCCACCGCCAAACCGGTCATGCTGGAGGATGTTGCAGGCAGCAGAACATTCTCCACGGCGTCTCCAGACTCTGTCACGTCTGTCACATGTGCTCAGTGTGAACCTGCTTTCATCTGTGAAGAGCACAGGACGCCAGTGGCGAATTTGCCAATCTTGGTGTTCTCTGGCAAATGCCAAACGTCCTGCACGGTGTTGGGCAGTAAGCACAACCCCCACCTGTGGACGTCGGGCCCTCATGGAGTCTGTTTCTGACCGTTTTAGCAGACACATGCACATTTGTGGCCTGCTGGAGGTCATTTTGCAGGGCTCTGGCAGTGCTCCTCCTTGCACAAAGGCGGAGGAAGCGGTCCTGCTGCTGGGTTGTTGCCCTCCTATGGCCTCTTCCACGTCTCCTGATGTACTGGCCTGTCTCCTGGTAGCGCCTCCATGCTCTGGACACTACGCTGACAGACACAGCAAACCTTCTTGCCACAGCTCGCATTGATGTGCCATCCTGGATGAGCTGCACTACCTCAGCCACTTGTGTGGGTTGTAGACTCCGTCTCATGCTACCACTAGAGTGAAAGCACCGCCAGCATTCAAAAGTGACCAAAACATCAGCCAGGAAGCATAGGAACTGAGAAGTGGTCTGTGGTCACCACTTGCAGAACCACTCCTTTATTGGGGGTGTCTTGCTAATTGCCTATAATTTCCACCTGTTGTCTATTCCATTTGCACAACAGCATGTGAAATTTATTGTCAATCAGTGTTGCTTCCTAAGTGGACAGTTTGATTTCACAGAAGTGTGATTGACTTGGAGTTACATTGTGTTGTTTAAGTGTTCCCTTTATTTTTTTGAGCAGTGTATTTTCACGAGGTCTGCACTTAACCTCCCACACCGCGTTTAGAACGGGTGGTCTAGTGTGCATTTACCTCTAAAGCTGAACAAGTTGCTATGGAAATGAGCCCTAGCCAATCACTTCACTTAAGAGACAAAACAAACACTTCAATTCCATTCGTAAAACTGTGGCGTGAAGTGTGGGCAGACAATCTTCAAAAAGCCAAATGCCGACGAATGCTCGAGGGGGGAGGGGGACACATAGCGACCTGGATCTCCTGTGTGAATTTCAAACAGCTGCCTGCTGTCCAGATAAAACAACCCCAGCTGAGAGTGATGTGAATCTGTGGCTGGCCACGTTTGACAAGCAGATATCCAATCACACACCCCGCTCAGCACGTCAGGCCACACACTTATCATCACACCCCTATGCTCCTTTAACTCCACTTCATAGTCATACAGTGGCGAGGAGAAATTATGTCACCGGTTAACAGGTTATAGCTAGGCCATAACCCTCTGGAGAGGCTTCTTCCACCATGGGAAGTAAATAACATTTTGTTAAGGGAGAAAACTGGGTTTGCAGGGGGAGCAAGAAAACTAAAGTTGTATCCCTCTCTTTTTTTCTCTACCAATAAAGCACATTACTAAACATACAGCTAAACTTCTAAACTTGAATATATCTGTCTTAATCCACTTTCCCAAACGAATAGTCTCAGTGGAAAGTGATGCTGGTGCCTGTAATATGTGAAGTGGAGCCAGGGTGTCCTGAACCCCATCGAGGCGCGAGGCGACAGCCTGAAATGAGTTTCTGTCTTCAATCATCTCCTCCCTGGCTCCAGGACCTGACCCTGTTGCCTAGCATTACCGTTAGCACTGCTGGAGCACCATAACAATACAGTGTGTCACAGCACAATGAAGAGCGCCAGGCAAAACCAATTCTCTCCCGACAGAATACAGCACCGGTGGTGGCAGACTTGTAGAAAAACATATTACTCTCTAGAATACGAGGGGTCCAGGGCAGCAGACACACATACGGTAAGTGAGTCATTTGTATGGCTTGTAGTGGTTGGACCATGTCCCAAAATGTCTCATTAGTCAAATATAGTGTGATTATGTACATTTTGCCATCATCAGGATGGGGACTCATTACTTTTCTACAGAGGTCAATGGGCTTGATGGATGATCGCCCAGGTCAATACCTCTTAGAGGTATTTAATAAAACCACTTGGATTGAGAACCATCGGCTATGCTTTATTTTTACCAACAACCTGAACATAATGCATTATTAATGTATGCATGTACAGTTGATGTCAGAAGTTTACATACACTTATGTTGGAGTCATTAAAACTCATTTTTCAACCACTCCACAAATTTCTTGTTAAACTATAGTTTTGGCAAGTCAGTTAGGACATCTACTTTGTGCATGACACAAGTCATTTTTCCAACAATTGTTTACAGACAGATTATTTCACTGTATCACAATTCCAGTGGGTCAGAGGTTTACATACACTAAGTTGACTGTGCCTTTAAGCAGCTTGGAAAATTCCAGAAAATGATGTCATGGCTTTAGAAGCTTCTGATAGGCTAATTGACATCATTTGAGTCAATTGGAGGTGTACCTGTGGATGTATTTCAAGGCCTACCTTCAAACTCAGTGTCTCTTTGCTTGAGAGCAAAAGCTGACAGATTTGATCAAATGTTGATAATTTATTGTTCAGAATATATCTAATTCTTTCTAAGTGTACAGTGTTTGCCAATTCGCTGAGCCATAATTTGGTAGAGGGCGCTTCCCTCCTCTTCCAAAACAACAAGATACATTTTTTTTGCCGAAATGAGACTAAGAGATGAGTTGTTTTGGGGGGTTGGTTAATCCGTTTAGGGAATCAGACACTCCCAGGATTATCAGAAGCGGGTCTGGGTCTATTGAAGTCTCCAGAACTTCAGAGAGGATCCTAAAAATTCCTCACCAATAACCATACAAGTTAGAGCACAGGGCAAAGCAGTGGAGTAGTGTACCCTGCACAGCCTGACATTTATCACACATAGGGGATGTATCAGGAAATATCCTATGCAGTTTGGTTTTGGAATAGTGTAATACCTTGAATTGTATGAGACGATGTCTGGAGTTAATGGAGCATGTGTGGATATACTCCAAGCCATCTTCCCAGTCTGCCACAGAAATGTCAGTCCCTAGTTCTTCCTCCCATTTTGCCTTAATGGCATCTGTAGATGGTGTGCTAACAGATTGAAAAGCGTCATATAGACGAGATATCAGTTTGTCTGAGGTGGGGCATATTCTATGCATCCGTCAAATTTAGGTATGAATACTGGGATGTTCTGGTATAGGTAGAGCAGTTGTGGGAGAAAGACCATTTTAATGGCATTAATTCTTCCGAGCAGAGAAATTGGGAGAGTTCTCCAAAATTGTATGTTTGCCTTGAGTTTTTGCATCAGAGAGGGGAAATTCTCTTTAAATAATGAGTATTGTTTGGTAACTACAATTCCTAGGTAGGTACATTTTTCTGAAGATAACTTAACTGCAAGATGTTCTAGCCAAGAGGTGTTTTGCAACCGTATGGGCATTAATTCGCTCTTGTTCCAATTGATTCTGTATCCCGAGAAGGTACCAAACAAATGAATCACATCAAGAATAGCTGGAATACTAGCGTGGGGTTCTGTTACATAGAGGAGAATGTCATCTGCGTATAGGGAAATCTTATTTAGAGTATCTTTAGTATTATAGCCGTGTATAGCTGCATGAGATCCGATCGCCTGAGCGAGAGGTTCAATAATTAGGGCGAAGAGCATAGGCAACAGCGCACAACCCTGCCTTGTCCCTCTGTAAAGGTTAAATCGGGGAGACAATGATTGGTTAGTGAGTAAAAGCCGGATCCAATTTATGAACCCATCTCCAATATTACATTTCGGTAGGACCTTGAATAGATAGGACCACTCAACTTGGTCAAAGGCCTTTTCGGCGTCAAGAGATATAACGGCATGGTCCACGTTAGGTAACCTCTGAGAATACATAATGTTGAAGAGGCGCCTGAGATTGAAGAATGAGTTTCTGTTAGGGATAAAGCCGGTCTGGTCCGAATGGACCAATTTGCCAATTAAAGCCTGATAGCCAGAGTTTTTGCTAAAATCTTTTGGTCCATATTAAGGAGGGATATTGTTCTGTATGATCCTACCTCTTCCGGATCTTTACCCTTCTTATGTATAACTGTAATGAACGCCTCATCCAAAGTAGCATTTTGTGCAGGTAGGGAGAGAGCATGTTGTTGAATGTTTTATAGAATTCACCAGGGTATCCATCTGGGCCCGGGGTCTTGCCACTCTTTAGAGATTTAATTGTTTCTCGAATTTCTTCAAGAGATATTTCCTTATTCAGGAAGTTAGAATCTTCCTGGTTCAGGGCAGGAAGATTACGGTCCTCCAAAAAGTTTTGCATAATTAAGGGGTTAGGATCCGCTTTAGATGTATATAGTCTCATAAAACTGACGGAATCTGTCATTGATGTCTTTGGGGGAAGAGAGTATTTCCCCCGATGCAGATTTAACTTTGTGAATCATTCGGTCACTCACATTGTTTCGAAGTTGTCTGGCGAGTAATTTGTGTGGTTTGTCACCAAACTCAAAATATTTTTGCTTGGCATAGAGAAAAGATTTAGCAATTTTAGCTGAGAGAATCTGATTATATTCAAATTTTAGAGGTAATTGTTTTATGTTTCTCCATAGATGGATGGCTAGCATTCTCCCTATCCAGTAAGTGAATATGGAGGGAGCTGAAAGTCCGTATTGCCCAGCGACAGCCCCGAAACCTGAAGGATCTGGGGAAGGTCTGTATTGAGGAGTGGGCCAAAAACCCTGCTGCAGTGTGTGCAAACCTGGTCAAGAACTACAGGAAACGTATGATCTCTGTAGTTGCAAACAAAGGTTTCTGTACCAAATATTAAGTTCTGCTTTTCTGATGTATCAAATACTTTTGTCATGCAATAAAATGCTAATTAATTACTTAAAAATCATACAATGTGATTTTCTGGATTTTTGTTTTTCCTACTTTGTAAGTAGGAAAACCTGCAAAATCGGCAGTGTATCAAATACTTGTTCTCCCCACTGTACATACATATACACACACATACAAAAAATTAAATATGTATATATATATATATATATATATATATACATACACACAACTTTTTCTCAAATATATATAGATGCACACAAACACACACATATATACACATTCATACATATATTACACATACACACATATACAAACATTCATACCCCAGAATAATAATCTACACTAATTTAAAATATATACATACATAATACTATTAAAATGCTGAGAGATAAAATAATAATAAAGTACAAATATTAATTATATGTACGCACACCTACACAAGACACAAGCACCACAGAGGGCTGGTGGGAATCTACTCGGGGGAGCGGCGCACGGCTATGACAAAGGCAGACCGGCACAAAACATCAACTTGCTATCCAGGTGTCCGCCCCTTCCCAACCATCACCCCCAGTCCCCTGCAAGCAATACATAAATGGTATGGTAATAAGAATAATGTAAGAATTGAAAAATAAATAACAAAACAAAAATGGGGGATTATAAGTATACCCATCCGAAAGTGTCAATGATTAAACCTGGAAGGCCACCCAAACAGGTATCGCTCTGAACCCAGCCGGAATGAAAGTGAAACTAACGTCAAATGAGAGCTCTGACCACCCTCCATTGGTCGGCTCAGCGTCTGGATATATTTCCACAAATATTTCTTCATGCAATTCATCAATTACAATTGTTCATGCAGCGGTGCTTTTGTTTAGGAATACGGAAAACAATTTTACCTGTGCACCTGGCTGGTTATATTATCATTATATTTTTTGTTTCTACTTTATCAAAAGAAGCTGGACTTTATTCAATTGTACAACTCTATTACTAATCGAATCTACAAATAAAGTTGATCAAATGGATTACACAAAAAAAATGTATACTAAGGGAAACAAAAATGTTTTTTCTAAGACTGTGTTTATCAAGCATTGGTGCTTATGTTTGCGGGTTGATATTCATCTGATGCATATGATAAAGGGGACGCCCGGCAGCATTCTCTAGTGGGTACTGATAGTCTGAAAGGCCAGGTGGTTCTAGTGTTAATACAGTACTAAAGGCTGTTAAGGAGCCATGAGCTGTTATGAATACTTATATCTTCCCATGCGTCAGACGGTGACAAGAGGGAGCTATAAATTAATTCATAATGCATTAAATCACAAGAAAGTGTTACCCCACAATAATGATTACAGCCATTATAAGTTCTCCTCGGTGAACGTTGGCATATCATTGGTTATAATAACAGATGACTTCTCCTGACTAACAGCTCATTTAATAATCCGATACCCAGTAAAGCGGAGCCATCTCTCTCCCTCGCTCTCCGCTGCAAATAGATTCTTAGTCTAATTACTTGGTAGTATGGAGTAATGAACACTTCATAAGCACCTGTTCCATCCCCACAGAGGGAGGTTTCAGTTGGCACCACTCAGGCACACAGACAGAGAGCCTAATCAGCCCAGAAGAGGCGACGGCGGTTGTGGTGGTGGGATCCATATTCGAGGTGGGAGTCAAGCTGCCTTCCCCTAGTCACGACCATGTTTATCATTACCTGCTCGACTTCACTGGAAAGCCATTATCATGTGCTAAGGTCTGTCCTGACAGGTTTTTTTTATCCCCTCACTGGCTTGTAACAATAGGCTGTGATGTACTGGAGTAATATCTTCCAGGCGGTAGCTAGCAAGCTAGTCTCATCAAACATTATCCACGATCTGCCCATCTGCCCCTGTGTGCTCAACGTCGAACCTCTTCGTTGTCACTTAACCTTCAACGACGGCTCCGAGGAGGCCATTTTTAATATGGGCTATCCCTAGTCATTCGTCCGATTATTTGATGGCCTGAACATGTGTAATAGTGTCTTCAATTATAGAGACATCTTCCTGTAACTAAGCTATTAACGAGGAACTCTCAGTATGACAATTGCCTTCACAAGGTTAAGCTCTTGATAAGCGAATAGATCTGCTTACGATCTGAGCAGAAATCTTACACTGCCTGCAGTTATCTGGGATTAAATGCACACCAAGGTGACTTAGCGCCGTGTGTTTGAACCAGAGGTTGAAACCGGTTCAGGGAACAGAACCAAAAACCGGAACATAATGACTTTTTCAAGGAACAGAACCGGGAACGAAAGTGATCCATACTGGTCCGGAACAGAACCTTTATTTTAAAAGCATAGTTAATAATATTATTTTCTTCTAGTCCCACAAAAAATGCAACAAAGCGCTTATACAAAGCCCTCACTTTGTGTCTACCTGCAAGCTGAAAATCTTTGTACTGAAGTTACCATAGGCTGCTGTACTGACGTTACCATAGGCTGCTGTACTGACGTTACAAGCGTGATTCAGAAGATAGGGAGATCGATTTTTAATTAGCTAGAGAAGAATGGATTAACTTTTTGAATGTGAGTTGAGGATACTATAGGCTTAGTTACCACATTTCATGTTGTATTTATTAACTAGACAACGCTATGACGTGTTTTTAAATCTCTTCACACACACAAGCTTGATAACGTTAACTAGATAGCTCAAAGGACATTTAAACTTTTACTGCAGTGGGATAAATCAGGATCACACAGACTGATTCTTGGTAGTCTTAACTTCTCTAGGATAGGGGGCAGCATTTTCACGTTTGGATGAAAAGCATGCCCAGAGTAAACTGCCTCCTACTCAGTCCCAGATGCTAATATATGCATATGATTATTAGTATTGGATAGAAAACACTCTGAAGTTTCTAAAACTGTTTGAATCATGTCTGTGTCTATAACAGAACTTATTTGGCAGGCAAAACCCAGAGGACAAACCATTCAGAATTTTTCATTTTTTTTAGGTCACTTTTGTTTCAATGGGTTTTCATTGGGAATCCAGATTTCTAAGGGACCTTCCTGCAGTTCCTATCGCTTCCACTGGATGTCAACAGTCTTTAGAAATTGGTTGAGGTTTTTCCTTTGAGAAATGAAGAAGTAGCCATGTTCAGAATGAGGCTCCAGTGAAGTGTACTGTTTGTTAGAGGCGCGTGACCAGAAAGCATGCTAAACATTGTTTTCCTCCGGTATTTAACACAGATCATCCCGTCTTCAATTTGATCAATTATTTACGTTAAAAAATACCTAAAGTTGTATTACAAAAGTAGTTTGAAATGTTTGGACAAAGCTTACAGGTAACTTTTGAGATATTTTGTAGTCACGTTGTGCAAGTTGGAACCAGTGTTTTTCTGGATCAAACGCGCCAAATATATGGACATTTTGGATATATATTGACGGAATTAATCGAACAAAAAGGACCGTTTGGGATGTTTATGGGACATATTGGAGTGCCAACAGAAGAAGCTCGTCAAAGGTAAGGCATAAATTATATCTTTATTTCTGCGTTTTGTGTCGCGCCGGGAGGGTTGAAATATGATGGTCTGTGATTGTTAGCTGGGGTGCTATCCTCAGATAATAGCATTGTTTAATTTCGCCGTAAAGCATTTTTTAAATCTGACACGTTGGCTGGATTCACAACAAGTGTAGCTTTAATTTGGTATATTGAATGTGTGATTTCATGAAAGTTACATTTTTATAGTAATTTATTTGAATTTGGCGCTCTGCATTTTCACTGGATGTTGGCCAGGTGGGACGCTATCGTCCCACATATCCCAGAGAGGTTAAACTAATCTACTTTGAAACTAAAGTATACACCTCACACACATGGTTATGGGCTTCAAAAAAAGAAGACACCTGTACCATGTCAAATACAGAGTTAGCAGTTTTTTGTAAATAACATTTATTAATTAGTTTAAAAATATAAAATAACATTCCACCCATGAGGCCACTAGTCATTTGACCGTAGGAAATGACTACAGTTCCTCCATAGAAGCCCCTCCTCCTAGGTATAATTATGTGGACCTAATTCAGAAAATGCATGTCATAACAAGATGTCCAGTGCTTCAAGCCAAGCCTCCTCCTCCTCCTCTTCAACCCTCTCTCGCCCTCTCCCCACCCACAAAATGTCAATCTTTCGCCATAGGCTACACTTGTCTGTCCGTCACGCATGTAAACAACTAGCTTGCCTGGCCTATCCACACTGATTGGTGAAGTCATTTAATGAGATAAATCAAGAAAAGTTAACTTGAGGATTTCACAGGTTAAAGAAGGAACAAAAAGGAACGATATAAACCAGTACTTTTTGGGGGTTTGGAACAGGTTAAGAACTTTATTTTGCTGGTCGGGAAACAGTGGAATGGAATTGTCCTTCTGTTTAAAATAAAATGATTGGAAAATTAATTTTGATTCCAAGCCCTGGTTTGAACACAGCACATCGGATTTGGAGTGTTTATGGGATTTGTGGTGAATTGGGCTTGCGAAACGGCCGGGTCTATAAAGGCAGATGGCTTCATTAGCATTGCAGTCATGTCGAGAGGATGAAACAAACTCAACTCCATTGGGTTCCCTCTCACTTCTAACACAGAGAATACATTTGACTAGTCTATGGATTCGATTAAAGGCTCTGACACTTTCTGAGCCTCCCTGTTGCGACTTTCTCCAGGAGGAAGCCACGATGCTCCAAATCACCTCATTAGAGACTGCCACAGCTGACTGGCAGAGTTAACATATGGACCTGCAATCAAGTTTCTGGTTGAAACTCAGAGCTCCTACATCCCCTGTCCTGGACAAGGTTACTGGTTAAGTCCATCACTTCTCTGTTCAGACACAGCCTCACTGCTCTGCTGTTCTCCTGGGCTCTGCGCCCTGTCCAGACAAGACAGAACTGACAGTACTTAAAGGGAGGGGGGGTTCAAGATACGTGCCAGGATGGAAGGGTGTCTCTCTCTCTCTCTCTCTCTCTTATTTATACAGTGAGGGAAAAAAGTATTTGATCCCCTGCTGATTTTGTACGTTTGCCCACTGACAAAGAAATGATCAGTCTATAATTTTAATGGTAGGTTTATTTGAACAGTGAGAGACAGAATATCAACAAAAAAATCCAGAAAAACGCATGTCAAAAATGTTATGAATTGATTTGCATTTTAATGAGGGAAATAAGTATTTGACCCCTCTGCAAAACATGACTTAGTACTTGGTGGCAAAACCCTTGTTGGCAATCACAGAGGTCAGACGTTTCTTGTAGTTGGCCACCAGGTTTGCACACATCTCAGGAGGGATTTTGTCCCACTCCTCTTTGCAGATCTTCTTCAAGTCATTAAGGTTTCGAGGCTGACGTTTGGCAACTCGAACCTTCAGCTCCCTCCACAGATTTTCTATGGGATTAAGGTCTGGAGACTGGCTAGGCCACTCCAGGACCTTAATGTGCTTCTTCTTGAGCCACTCCTTTGTTGCCTTGGCCGTGTGTTTTGGGTCATTGTCATGCTGGAATACCCATCCACGACCCATTTTCAATACCCTGGCTGAGGGAAGGAGGTTTTCACCCAATATTTGACGGTACATGGCCCCGTCCATCGTCCCTTTGATGCGGTGAAGTTGTCCTGTCCCTTTAGCAGAAAAACACCCCCAAAGCATAATGTTTCCACCTCCATGTTTGACGGTGGGGATGGTTTCTTGGGGTCATAGGCAGCATTCCTCCTCCTCCAAACACGGCAAGTTGGGTTGATGCCAAAGAACTCCATTTTGGTCTCATCTGACCACAACACGTTCACCCAGTTGTCCTCTGAATCATTCAGATGTTCATTGGCAAACTTCAGACGGGCATGTATATGTGCTTTCTTGAGCAGGGGGACCTTGCGGGTGCTGCAGGATTTCAGTCCTTCACGGCATAGTGTGTTACCAATTGTTTTCTTGATGACTATGGTCCCAGCTGCCTTGAGATCATTGACAAGATCCTCCTGTGTAGTTCTGGGCTGATTCCTCACCGTTCTCATGATCATTGCAACTCCACGAGGTGAGATCTTGCATGGAGCCCCAGGCTGAGGGAGATTGACAGTTCTTTTGTGTTTCTTCCATTTGCGAATAATCACAGAAACTGTTGTCACCTTCTCACCAAGCTGCTTGGCGATGGTCTTGTAGCCCATTCCAGCCTTGTGTAGGTCTACAATCTTGTCCCTGACATCCTTGGAGAGCTCTTTGGTCTTGGCCATGGTGGAGAGTTTGGAATCTGATTGATTGATTGCTTCTGTGGACAGGTATCTTTTATACAGGTAAGAAACTGAGATTAGGAGCACTCCCTTAAAGAGTGTGCTCCTAGTCTCCGTTCGTTACCTGTATGAAAGACACCTGGGAGCCAGAAATCTTTTTGATTGAGAAGGGGTCAAATACTTATTTCCCTCATTAAAATGCAAATCAATTTATAACATTTTTGACATGCATTTTTCTGGATATTTTTGTTGTTATTCTGTCTCTCACTGTTCAAATAAACCTACCATTAAAATTATAGACTGATAATTTCTTTCTCAGTGGGCAAACGTACAAAATCAGCAGGGGATCAAATACTTTTTTCCCTCACTGTATATACAGTGGGGAGAACAAGTATTTGATACACTGACGATTTTGCAGGTTTTCCTACTTACAAAGCATGTAGAGGTCTGTAATTTTTATCATAGGTACACTTCAACTGCGAGAGACGGAATCTAAAACAAAAATCCTAAAAATCACATTGCTCTGTCGAGCCTTAGGCCTGTACATGCTTAATGGTAGAATCAGAGGGGACTCTTTAGGTCAGTTTACTTACTGCTCAGCTCTTGGGACAAGTGTAGTCGATTATGCCATCACGGACATTGACCCCTCCTCCATTAGTGCATTCACTGTCAGACCACAGACACCATTGTCAGATCACAGTCAGATCAACATGTTTTTGAAGAAATTAACCGGCAATATTCATTCAAAAAAACTGCCCAATAAACTCTTCAACATAAACCAATCATACAGATGGGCTCCAAACAGTGCAGAGAGATTCATTGAAACATTGAACTCAAAAGAAATGATGAACTCTATACAGTTTTTCAATAACTCACAATACCAAAACAATAAAGATGGTGTCAATTCGGCTACTCTAAACATCAACTGCATATTCCAAAAAGCAGCATCGAAAGCAAATTTGAGAAAACCAAAGAAATGCAACATCAGAAACAAAAAACAAAATGTTTCTGACAAATGGTTTGATAATGAATGTAAAACAATTAGAAAACACCTAAGACAAATGTCAAACAAAAAACATAAGCAGCAAAACAACCCAGAGCTACGATATGAATACTTTGAAACTCTGAAACAGTATAAACATACACTGAAACGCAAGAAACTGAATTATACCAACAAGACACTTGATGAAATTGAAAACGCAATTGACCAAAATCAGTTCTGGGACATGTGGAACAATTTAAGCACAACAAAGCCACAAGAATTAGCCATACAAGATGTAGGAATTTGGAAAACTTATTTTGATAATCTATACAAAAACATCCCACAAAAAGACTTAAAACAGAACCAATTAGAAATTAAAGAAAAATTGAAAATCCTTGAATCAGTCATTAAAAATAACCAAAATCCATTAGATTACCCAATAACCCAACAAGAACTAAATGAAAAGCTCAAATCTATTAAATCAAAGAAGGCTTGTGGTCTAGACAACATCAGAAATGAAATGCTGAAAAACAGCACACCTGAGTTGCAAAATGCTGTGCTTAAATTGTTCAACATGGTTTTAACTTCTGGCTGCTTCCCTGATGTCTGGAACCAGGGGCTCATCTCCCCTATCCACAAAAGTGGAGACAAATCAGACCCCAATAATTACAGGGGAATTTGTGTAAACAGTAACTTGGGAAAGGTTTTCTGTAGCATTTTGAATTCAAGAATCCAAACCTTTCTTCAAGAAAAAAATGTAATAACTAAATGTCAAATTGGCTTTCTCCCTAACCATCGCACTACTGACCATATATACACCTTACACACACTAATTAATAAACACGTCCACCAAAAAAAAGAGGGCAAAATCTTTGCTTGCTTTATTGACTTTAAAAAAGCATTTGATTCTATTTGGCACGAAGGGCTATTCTACAAAATTCTACAAAGTGGGCTTGGTGGTAAGGTGTATGACTTAATAAAATGTATGTACACAGAAAACAAGTGTGCAGTAAAAATCAAAAACCAAAGAACAGAATTCTTTTCACAATGTCGAGGTGTGAGACAAGGCTGTAGTTTGAGTCCAAATCTTTTCAACATTTATATCAATGAATTAGCAGACATGTTGGACCATTCTCCAGCCCCAGGACTCACACTATTTGACACAGAGGTGAAATACCTGCTATATGCTGATGACTTGGTACTTCTATCACCAACCAAAGAAGGTCTTCAACAGAACATTAATATTCTAGAGCAATATTGCCATAATTGGGCCCTGGCAGTAAATTTCCCAAAAACTAAAATCATGATTTTCCAAAAACAAAACAGATGTCAGAAACACAAATATAAATTCACCCTGAACAACACCATAATTGAACACACAAAAAATTACACCTACCTTGGTCTGACCATATCTGCATCGGGAAACTTTAATATGGCAGTGAATGCACTCAAAGAAAAAGCCCGCAGAGCATTGTATGCAATAAAAATGAAATTATTCAAAATCAACATCCCAATTAGAATTTGGACCAAAATATTTGACAGTGTAATCCTACCAATAGCTCTTTACGGAAGTGAGGTTTGGGGGCCACTCAATAAACTGGACTTTAAAATGTGGGACAAACATCCAATTGAAACCCTACATGCAGAATTCTGTCGGAAAATCCTACAAGTCCAGAGAAATACACCAACTAATGCATGTAGGGCAGAATTGGGCCGCTTTCCAGTAATAATGAAAATACAGAAAAGATCATTAAAATTTTGGCTACATCTAAATTCAAGTCCAAATTCGAGTCTGCAATTTAAAGCACTTCAAACCCAAGAACTGAGCCCAGAAACGAGCCCTCTCAGTCAGCTGGTGTTGGACCTAACCAACCAAGCTGACACCGGCACTGCTTCAAAAGAAAGAATTCCAATAAACAAAATCATGAACCAATCAAAGGACTCATATTTACAACATTGGAAAAACGAAACAAAATCCCAAAGCCGACTAAATTGCTATCTGACCCTAAACAGAGAATATGAATTGGCTGAATATCTCTACTCTGTCAGAGATTCGAAGCAGAGACAGATCCTTACCAAGTACAGGCTGAGTGACCACCGATTGGCAATAGAAACCGGCAGACATAAAAAGACATGGCTACCCAAAGAGGAGCGTGTATGTGGTCACTGCACGACAGGGGAGGTAGAAACAGAGATGCACTTTCTCCTTTACTGTGATAAATATTCCTCACCAAGAGATTCATTATTCACAGAAATGACTACATTTATTCCAAATTTTAACTTATTAAACCCAGAGGAAAAACTAAAAATACTCATGGGTGAAGGAGCAATGGCTCCTCTTGCAGCCAAATATGTATTTGCCTGCCATAGCCTGAGGGACACTGAATAATAACATCTGCATAGTAAGCAGTAACTTACTTATTATGACTGTTATTGTTATTACTGTTATTGTTATTAGTATTATTATTGTTGTTTATCATTCCAAATAGTAATGGTATGGGTGGTAATGGTAACGATAGCAGTTTAATGATAGTGGTGGTGGTAGTGGTGCATTACACCATACATTACATTCGACTATTGACTGTTACCATTTTATTGTTACTATTTTTTATATTTAATTTTGTATTATTATTTACTGCCATTCTATATTATTATTTGTCATTGTTTTAATTGTATTACAATGTATATTGTATACATTGTTGCTTTGGCAATATTGACACAATGTTTTTCATGCCAATAAAGCAGCTTGAATTTGAATTTGAGAGAGAGAGAGAGAGAGAGAGACTTCCAGCAAGGCCCTTTCTCCTCTGTCTTAGAATCTCATCTGTTCTCGTGATGGTATATTTCATAACACACAGCCAGACACAGGAAAGTCTCAGGGGCCTGGGACCATTTACAGCTCGGAAGGATGTCACAACAGAATACGTAACAAAATGTGTAAAACACAAGGGATGCCATTGTACCATTTGCGACACCTGAGGACGCGTAGGCAGGGATGGAATGTTTGGGTGCTAACTGCACACTGAGGCCAACACAGATTGTTTCCCTTCTGACATTCAGGAGGTGAGCAGTCATGCACTCCCTGTGTGTGTGTGTGTTTGTGGAGAGACATTTGTTTGAGAGGACACGTAGGTGTAGGGAGTGGGCGCTGAACCGCAGGACCCAGAGAGAGACGGAGCAGCCTTCTAACAGAGGTACACAGAAGCAGTAGGCAACACAAGATGCCAAACCATACAGCATTCCTTCTCCACATTATGCAGGCATTATACCCCACACATTTCCAGTCAAACTAGAGACTGCTGAATTCATCTCATCATCCACACATTCCTCCCATACAGGAGATAGCATTGCAGCCTACTGCAGGTCTTTTTGTGAGTGAGGAAACGATGAAAACCAAGCAATTTGTGGAGTTCACACAATGCCAGCCTCTCATTTGACTGGTTGACCTCTACTGTAAACTCTGAGGATCTAGTCTAATGAGGCTTGTATAGAAGCCTTTCTAATGGAAAGATGAATGCTGCGATCCTTGAGTGTGTGGTTCTAGGCTGCGCTGCTCCAATCTCCCTGACTGGTAACGCAGGCAGGCACCAGGCAGGCAGGCACCAGGCAGGTACCAGGCACCAGGCAGGCAGGCACCAGGCAAGCACCAGGCAGGTACCAGGCACCAGGCAGGCACCAGACAGGCAGCACATCTCCTAGGGAAGGAAGAGGGAGCCAGGGCAGGCAGGAGGCAGAGAGTAGAGGAGAGAAAAGGCCAGACCTCAGGGCCAGGAAATGCCAGTCCAGCAGGCAGCAAGGCCAAATGACTTAACACACCAAGAGCACAACTGTCCTATTCACACGATAATGATGCAGCCATTTTTTTGCTGGGTCATCAAAGCCCATAGCAGATGTTACGCCGTATTAAGCATAGAGTAAAATGTGAGCAGGAGTCATGAATGCACCTTCATTTAACCCCCAGGCGTGCTCACACTCCAATGGACAGGAACATATGGCACGATGGTTATGACTTTCAACGGTACACAAGAGATCCTATGTGACCATAGAGATCCTATTCAATTAGAATTCCTAATTCTAAGAGTGTGACATGGTAACAGTTTAATTGCTTTGATTTAGTGCTTTGCATTTCTGCACTCTCAACTCCCACTCCAATGCAGCATACTATGATCCCTGAGAGTCTGTTGAGATCTACCAGGTGTGAGACTACCACACAAATGGGACGCAACACTACAGAAGTTATTGTCAGGTAAGCACAGAACAATTAGCTTGCCTACAAAACATAAAAACACACTTTTTGTAATGTGGTAGGTTCTAAATGATGCCATATGGCAGTTCTGTTGTGTGATGCCTCATGGTGAAAACCTTCCCAGTGGAAACACAGTAACTTTATGTGGTTCCAATGAAGATATTAATTGGTGCCACCTTGAGTGCCGTTCTCACAGATTGCAAGGAACCTCCAGGCACCTCAGCTGGGGATGTACGTTCATTGAGATGCATAGTAACATATGGCAAATATAAGTTTGACTTATGTTCATAGGGGTAGATACAATAAGTACCAGACAAGCAATTTCCATTACGGCAAAGAACATAACTGTATGCTGCTGTTCATATCACCTTCATTTGCTTATTTAAAGCATATTAAGCTTCACACAACATGTTTCCTATATAGGCTATTAGAAGTTTGCATATCTTTGGATTAAAGAGCGAAAATTCAATTTCTTATTCCATTTTATCGCCAAAGAATATTCTGCAGTGTGTTTTACACTGAAAAAGCCATATAGATCAGAGAGAAAATACAGACCACTAGAAGATAAGCACCGGGTAGGAAAACAAAAGGTTCCAGGCTCACTTCTCTGAGGCAAGTGGCCAAAGCCAGAGGGAAGACTGACAGACTGAGTGACAGCACAGCACTTACCCTTCCAGGTACAACTGTATTTCTGTCTCGAGACTTAGTCAGTCACCAACTGTAAAAGGCTAAACATATCCCATCCAAGATGGCACTCTAAAACACTGGCCCAGCCATCATTAACAGGGTAGACGACGCTCTCTCTCCTACATGTTGTGGCTTAATGAGAGCAAACAGAGTGGTTTCTGTAAGAGCCGATGTCTTGTGACAGATACAAATGGCTGTGAACCCTTGGCTATGATTAATATCCCCCCTGTCGCGCCCCAACCGCCAGCCATAAACAAGTCAGATGTACTTTTTAATCATACCAGCCAAAACAGCAATAAACAGTGGTAACGAGCCTTCAGCCCACCGCTTGCTAATGAGTTGTGATTTACATGCAAATAGAGGAATGTCGTCTGAGCAAACAATGGGAGCGAATGGGTCTGGGGTCTGGTGATAGTGAGTCACTGGAGAATCGCAGTTTGAAATGATTCATTGATCTGTTCGCTTGTCATGGGGGGGGGGGGGGGGGGCTGCGCATCTCGACAGATGTAGAAAAAAATGAAGATGCACAAAATGTCTGTCTCTGAGAGACGGAGATTGCATGAAGACTGCATTAAGCATTGCAGTGGGAAACGAAATAACATAGAGGAAACTATTGACTCAACTGAAATTTTTGATTCAACAACAGTCCCTCATGACTTTGTCCTTCCTTGCCAGAGATGACCTTTGCCTACTAATCTACTTTCCCTGACTGTGCTCAAAAAGTTGGCAACACTGTTTTGATCCCATCACGGTTGTATAACGAAATTGGAACGGATGACAGTGTTTTCGGCTTGACTGACTGACAAGAGAGGATACAGGACGTGGCAGGTGCAGGGAAAATGTATGTTTCCTTGTCTGAGACTCTGCTTTAATAGATGGCCAGCGGTAAACCATGTTTCCCAAACAACCCTCACAGCCACAAACAGAGTTAGCCACTTGATGACAGAGCAAACAGGCTGAGAGCAGCTGCGGAGCTGGTGTGGTTTCATGACAGCTCTATATGGTAGCTAGCGCTTCCTGCTTGGTGGCCACACTGGCGTTTTGCCTACAGCCCGTTGGAGAAGGAGAAAAATAGGAGTGGGCTTCATCACCCGTGGCACACCTAAAATCTTGTGTTCAGACAGAGGGAGAAGGCCCACTCCAATGCTGACCTTGGGTCTCAGCTGCTGGGAAGTTTTGTTCCACTGGACTAATTCTCACTCACACAAAACCAGGAGACAAACAGACAACCAATGGATTTTATTTTCCTTCTTATTTAAAAGTAAAAGCCACGCGGTGGGAAAACTATTCTGTGCAAATGCTAAAACTCAAAGGTCAGTGGATGAGTGAGTGACTAACAGATCCAGTGTCTGTGTGCTTATCCCTTTGACAATGCAACACACTCCAAAGGCTATACACTTTGAAGTATCCTTTCCACCCATTTATGTTGATCATCTCCATAGCAACGTGTAGAAACCAAAACCTGAGGCTGGTATCTTCAGTTGGACTGTAGCCTAAGCTCTATAACAAAACATAAGAAAAGGACGAGACACCTACGGTGACATTGTTCAAACCTTGTTTGATGTGAAAGCACACACACTTTTCCCTACACCATCAGCCAGTGCCTGCAGAGCTTATGGCCTTGGGTTCCTCTCTGGCAGTGGTTGGGCTCTGGGTACACCACTTGCAGAGTACTGTAGGAAATGACTCATTACAGAGAGTTACAAAAGGACCACTGCCAGTCACACAATGTGACTGAACAGAGAACAGATAAAAAGACTGCAGTGGCCAGGCTTAGTAGCTAAATCGTTGGCTAAGGAGAGTAACTAGCTCCTGTACACAAACAGGCAGGTTGGTTGGTTCCAGGTTTTTTAATCTTAGGCAGCATATGAGATCCAGTCTAAATTGCATCTAGAATGGAGAGGGAGATATCCAACAGGCAGCTTCCATGTATCTGGGAGAAGCTCCACAGCCAGGGCTGTCTGTGCTCCAGCAAAGCCCTGCCAGACTCCCTACAGACCAGGCCCTGATCATCTGTGACCAGCAGACAGACAGACACTGGGCCTATTTCAACAGCAGCACACTGAGAATCACACTGTTTAAATAGCACTGCTAGCTCTGCAATACATCTGCATACAATATTTGTCTAATGCCTCAGACATAGCACAGCCTAATGCACCCCCTGCCATGAAATGACTGGCAAAATGTTTTAGGCGGGTTTCACAAAGAGGTATTTAACTTGGTTCCCCGGATCTCTGAATTATTTAGTCGTACGGGATATTCCTTCCACTGACATGGTAAAACGTTCACATTGTGGGGTACTCAGTGCTCACTTGAACCCTTAGTCTGAATACCCATGGAGCATGGAGGTACATGTAAGGTACACTGGTCCACTAGTGAGGGAGCGTTTTTACCCCAAGAACCTTCTCCTTGAGAATACAAATCTGATTGACATAAGATCCAAGATAATTCAAAAGCTCCCCAGCGTAAGATTGTCACAGTAATCAGGTAAGAGCGTGGATGAGTATTTGTGCTGTCCTTAATCTCTGAGTGGATATTAAAACCTTTAATCATCCATCCAGCCCATTCATTCCTGATTCCTTTCGGTCAGTTATGTAAAATTACTTATGGCTCCCGCTCAATATCTGATCCATTGAGACGTTAAGTGCTTTGCTCTGACAGGTCGGCATGTCCCGCTCAGCAACACGTCAGAGATGGAAAACTGGCCAGCCATAAATAACACTGATCCTAAAATCAGCCCTCTATTAATCCCATCCATTACTCATAGTAGGAAAAACAACCAAGGTCTAAATCAGAGGTGACCTGGGGCTAGGTGGCCTTCACTTCAGCATAACTTATGAATGGTTAACAATTCCACTGCATCAATAGCTCATTTCAGAAGGTCCTGGAAAATTGATCTGGCACTACATTAAGCTGTCTGCGATGCAGACGAAGGCCACTCCCACTCAGAAGAACAATGAGCGAATCAGGAGGAGAGGCTCTTTATGGCTCCTTCACCATGATGATGATCAAGTGTCTGTTAGCTCTTCCTATCGGGCATCTCAGGGCTGGCTAACAGACAAGGACAGGCCTTATCAGTATGCAGGGCTGGGGCTGTCCTGCCGTGCATCTGTGTAGTTTTACACATACAAAATGTCATCAAAGGGTCCAGCCTGCTTTGAGTTATAGCCAAGCGAAAGGCACAGGGGGGCACAGGGGCCGGGGAGAGATCTCGGAGCCTGGCACAGGGGCCAGGGAGATCTCAGAGCCTGCCTCCATCTCCCCTCGCACCCACCACCGGGCCTCATGCACATGTCTCAGCCTCCATTGTCTTGCTCCAGGCAGCTTAAAGTGGGTCGGGTGTACATAACAGACTCCCTCTACCTTCTCCTGCAGGACTCGGAGGAGCTCCCTGGACTCAGGTTCTGAAGGCTCACATCAAATGGGTCCGCCTCTCTTAGAGGATGAAAGGGTGAACAGAGCAATGTGCGCTCAGTTTTAGAGAGGAGATCCAATCTGCTGGGAGTGACACAGCCTCACTGTACAGATATTGAAATACAACAAGGGAGAATGAAGGGGAGTTCACTACAACACTGTAACACACCTGGTACACTAGTTATGTTTGTCAATGACAACATTTCCCAGTGCTGCACTCAAGGATATTATTTTCTACAGTGTTTTGGAGATAATGGGAATTGATTTATACAGTGAGGTAATTCAAACACCCTAAACCCTGTGGAAATCCCTGTAGACTAAGCAATGACCAGGCTAAGCAGCGGAGCATTACAAAACAGCATTATGCCACACTTATCACGTGTGGTTATGATGAAAAACAGCATGGGTCAAGCTTCCCAATACAAGAACCACAAAAAAGGTGTTGCTTTCAACCACAAACCTGCACAACCTGTAGCCTTACCGCATGATGCGTCACTAGAGTACTGGCAATTTCCCTGCCGTTCATTCATCTGCAAATAAAATACCATGAACTGGCTGGTACATCTACCTACTGTAAACCCTTTTAGTCCTGTGGATATCTGCCTCGGGATATAGTGCCTCTTACAGAGAGGATTTTAACATAATAAATACACCGGGAACAAAATAAAAGGATTACATAGTCACTCTCCAAACCGTAAAATAATAAACCTGCAAATCCGGCGGATACCATTGTAGTTGCTTCTATGAACCACTCACCCCTGTTCCTGTCACTGCTTAACGGTGTGACTTGCCTCTCCTCAACCACATCTCATCTACATTTTACAGTCCAGAAATACCATTAATATGAATGGGAGCAAAAATGACTATGAGATTCAATGAAATTTCCACACACCGCATGCAATGCAATGCCTTTCCAGCTTTTGTGTGCAAGTCTTGGACATAACACATTGCCATGTTATTTTGTATTCATTAATACAGGGAATTTCCATAGCAATCCAATATGCCAGCTTATTTTATTTTTTACAGGGCATGCTGTACGGTGATGAAAAATTCCCCCAGTGTCTCTCCCAGCGTGTCAGAACAAAATGATGGTAACCACGACAAAGGCATGCACAACTTCTTGACACTTCCTGTAGCAAAAAAACCCTGGCTGCTTCTGGGGTCTGTCAGCAAAGAGCACTTCGAGACGCCTCGTGTTAAAAGGTAAAGCATTACTGTCAACCTCACTCTCCAGTAATTCAAATTGCATAAACACTCAAGAGGACCTCTTTCCTACCGGTTTACCTTAATTGGAGGAAAATTATATTAAATGAGATAATTGCTCTGAAATAATTGGCAATGTTTGATAAACAGCATCCTTCAGAATGATGCATGGCTTCATAATCTAAACGCAGTCCTGCGACATGTGCGGGGAAGTATGCTCTCTATTTCATTAAAAACCTCTTGCAGGTGAAAATGTGTAAGAGGCCAAAATAATTTCTGTTCAGAACGCCAACTGAGTTTCCAGCCTCTGTAATCCTCGACTTGATAATAAGTCTGAGCGTTCACAGTGATTGGTGTGACACAGAGGAAACAAAGATCAGCTTCTCCTTTTGCTTCTGTTTCTTTCAGATTCCCTTTAGACTTGGAAAGACTCTAAAGAGACTTTCTTTGCTGAGCTCATTGAACTTCTAAATGGATTCCTCCCACTCTGGTATTGCAACTGTCCTGTTTATGAGAGACACTTAGCCTGGAACCAAGGTTCAGTAGTTCCCTGAAACCCTACTGAAATGGGGAGATAAAAAGCATAGATCTTCTGGTCGGAAAAGTCCTCCTGCCTGCTAAAATTCAACTGGAGGAGTCATTAGAAGCACGTTTGCGAAAACAGGTTGGCTTTTAAACAGGTTTTTTTGGGGCCTATTTGGTGGCATCTATGACTATCTTATCTTCAAGCCAGTCATTAGAGCAGGTCATTAAAAACCTCTGCCTGCATGAAGAGAAATAGAGGGCTGATAGTACTCACAACAGAAAACGGGTTTGGTCCCAAAGAGATAGTTTCCTGACAACGTGAGAGAACTGCAGTCCCACACAAATCCCAGAGTTGGCAGGCAGAAGGAGCCTTCCTCTCAGAAGAGATTAGCTAAACCCCTGATATATTTTCATAGCTCTACATCTCCCTGAAGGACTGCCCTGCACTCAAGAGATTGGCGGGCAGTAAAGCGCTCACCTCTCTTTCACAGTTCAACGTTCAGCAACTTTGGAACAACGCTGTTCCAACATGGCTGCAAGAAGATTATTTAACGCCTCGCATCACTCTAAACTGAGGGGAAATGGTTGTTCAACTATTGGCGGCTACCTCTATGTAATTATCTCAGCTAACATGGTCTCGATCAAACTGGGGTCAAATGGAATGAACTAGGTCCTCTTCTCCTCATCACATGCATCAGATCTTGTCCAGTTGTAGCGTTCAGAGTTCTGGGCAGCAGCATCAGCGTTTTCACAGTTAGGTACATACCTCTTTGCCGGAGAGGTAATAGGCGGAGAGCAGTCCTCCGACAAACCGGATGTTCACTTCAAAGACTGAGACCTCAGCATTCTGCAGAGAGAACAAACAAATACAGTGAGAGAGAGAGAGGGATGGGAGCAGAGAGAGAGAGAGAGAGAGAGAGACAAAGGATTCATGAGTAGGAGTATTCAACCTGCTGAGTCACCATGCAGCAGCTGGCAGGAATATCCTCACATCACACACCGAATGTAAAGACTGACAGACAGACAACGCTGTGGGCTACACCTGAAGACACACTGAGGTATCAAAACCCTTAGGCCACGCCTCCATAACTCAGAGAAGATATCTGAGTAGACCACTTAATACTACAACAAACATTTGACCATTTCTGTTGAAATGAATGTGATCCACTAATGTATTCCCATGGTAAAGACAGAAAACAGAGAGAGGAGGGGCTGTCAGAGAATGGACTCCCGCCGAGCTCGCACAGCGCCGAGGCTAACCGACTCTGGAAAAAGGTATCTATAATTGAGAAAATAGCCACCCTGCAATTTAAGTGTCATTTCATCTTAAGGTCAAGCTGGGAAGCATGAGTCGCCACCAACAAACATGAACCAATAAGAAGTGGTGATGAGATGCCTTCCTGACAATCCCATCAGGCCAAAACACAGATCTGCACTCAGCCCATTTCCCTCCGAAGGGCCCCAGGCTTTGTTTTCTCCATTATTATAGCCAGACTTATTACCCATATCCATTCTTCATGTAGATTTTCATTACTCTGAAAAGAAGCATGTGGAGCCCATTCATCCAGAATAAAGTCCTAGAGGCCTACAGTACTTTTAGTACTGATAAATGGTTTTGATAACCTCATCCTAACCTCGAGCCCTTTGCTTTATATGATAGATCAAAAATGGTAGATCATGTAGAGTGGTCTTAAAATATTTATGTTAATCTAATATTACTATGTGCATATTCCTTGAGGTTTTAGTGAGAGGAAAAGTTTGTTATTGCCTGTACTTTGAGTGGACCACATTTTAAAAACTGTGCGGGGGGGGGGGACATTGTCCATTGTTGCATGGGATTTAACTTAATGAGAAACACTTGTTCCTGGTAATGGTGGTGGTGGTGGGCTATAAATAACCTCATTATGGTTTCAGTGACAACGCTTGGTAATTATACCAAATAACAAGTAAATATCAGTAGCTAAGACTTTTTTTGTTGTCCTCATTTCCAGATATAAGCAATTATTTTCTATTTGAGAGGGAAATGTTTAACTTTGGCTTTTGTTTCTTGTAGACTATTTGTTTGGGACAAACAGCAGATGAGGGAATAAACATTTATGTATTTTTTTCATAGAGGTTCTCAATACGAAGGCTTCTCTGTACTATGACTCACAATTTCTACATGAGTAAACTAATCTGGTCCGGAGAGATACAGTTCTATTATTTAATAGTAGAGAACGTGCGGCAGGCAGGCAAACAAGATAATTTAACGCTGGGCCGTCAGACTAACTTATAATTAAAATAAATGTATTTAGTCCTGCAAACCTGCAGACTATGAAATCCAAATTCGTAATATTTCTGCTAGCATTATCAATGGTGTGTTAATGACTTCAAATTATGACAGATGGCAGTTGTTCAAATGGGGAAGGCATTTTGTATTCATGGAAATGTACTGATTTTTGCCTGACTGTGGACAGAAGGACTTGGCACACCTTATTAACTGTTACGGAGGGGTTGAACTCTTGAGGTATCCTGAGGACACTGCTGTAGCTACTAGCTAGGTACTGTAGCGTAGGTGCTTTCCTCTCAGAGAGGATTACTTCTGTTCTGAGGACAGCCACTATCACGAGGCCCTGTCTCTCACCCACATCAAGACATCAGAGGGCTGTTCTGTCCTTCAGTCAAGAACTTCAGTGAGGCCAAAGCGTCAAGAGGATTTCATTGAGCGTCTTCTGCACTGCACTCAGTGTTCAATTGCACTTACTGCCAGGGTTAGAAAAGAAAGTGTCATGAGAGCAAATACGTTTTGTGGATACTAATGAGGTACAAAAAAACCTGAAGAACATCTAAATGTGATTACGTATTGTAGACATTAATGGTGCGAATTCCGTAAAAGGGGTCAAATCTAGAGCGCCGAAATAACTTAAACTGACGACAGCCTCAATGTATTCAGACCAGATGTTACAGGTTGCACAATTTGAATTTACATTAATATTTACATCAAACACAGAGCAGTCTCTCACACGGTATCGTGAGGTGAGTCATTGCTGAATTCCCTAATGTATGAAGTCCTCCTGCTGCTGTTTTAGTAAAAATGCAAAGTCTTTCAAGTTGTATTAGTTGCAAGTACGGGATACACATTTTATACATTGTCCAACGAAATACTTACTTGCAGGTTCCTTCTCGACAACGCAACAACAATAAGAAATAATAAAAGCGCTAAATACGGCTGTTAGAATCTTGACTAAAACAAACACAATTGTATTATATTATATTACTCAGCCTCTCTGCTGAATCCAAGGTTTTATTGCTAACCTGCAAAGCATTACATGGACTTTCTTCTACCCATCTCTCCGATTTGGTCCTGCCGTACATACAGTGCATTCGGAAAGTATTCAGACCCCTTGACTTTTTCTACATGTTGTTACGTTACAGCCTTATTCTAAAATTGATTAAATGGTTTATTTTCCTCATCAATCTACACACAATACCCCATAATGGCAGGTTCAGATTTTAAAAAACAACTGAAATATCACATTTACATAAGTATTCAGACCCATTACTCAGTAATTTTTTGGCAGCGATTACAGCCTCAAGTGTTCTTGGTGTGACTCTACAAGCTTGGCACACCTGTATTTGGATAGCTCTTCTCTGCAGATCCCCTCAAGCTCTGTCAGCTTGGATGGGGAGCATCACTGCACAGCTATTTTCAGGCCTCTCCAGAGATGTTCGATCGGGTTCAAGTCCGGGCTCTGTTTTGGCCGCTCAAGGACATTCAGTGACTTGTCCCCGAAGCCACTCCTGCGTTGTCTTGGCTGTGTGCTGAGGGTCGTTGTTCTGTTGAAAGGTGAACCTTGCTCTGGAGCAGGTTTTCGTCAAGGATCTTTCTGTACTTTGCTCCGTTGATCTTTCCCTTGATCCTGACTAGTCTCCCTCAACCACTCCCTACTCATTCAAAGGTTGTCAGAAATTAGCCTTGACCAGGCGTCTTACAACTGGTTTAGGAACCATCTGTCAGACAGGAAGCAATGTGTGCTTTCTGATGGTGTCAAGTCACCTCGATATTACTAAAAGGTCTCCCACATGGGTTGACTTTGGGACCTTTCCTCTTTATATAAACAATATTGGTCTATCTGCATAAACCTGTAACATTCAGCTGTATGCTGATGACACTTATGTACGCCATTGCCCATACGACTGACCAGGCGATATTGGAGCTGCAATCTGATTTTGTCGCCCTGCAGAAAGTCCATGATTATTTAAAAAATTGGTACTTAAAATGGGGAAAAAACTAAATTATGCTGTTTTATAATTCTCGTAGAAGTATTTCAGATGGTTATACACATTTCTGCATTGGACAGCTCTTTCATCGAGCAGGTTTCCGCCTATAAATATCTTGGCTTTTGGATTGACAAAAATGTGACTTACAAAACATACGGATGAGCTAGTTAAGAAGCTGAGATTTAAAGGAGGCTTATTTTATAGAACTAGATCAAATCTTTCCCTAAACAGCAGGAAGCAGATTGTATAGTCAACTTCCCTGCTAGTTTGTGACTTTGGTGACACCATTTATGGGAATTCAGCAGCCACCACTCCTAAACCTACAATAGTGCCCTTTGCTTTATCACAGGTGACAGTTTTAATATGCATCATTGCATCCTGTATCAAAATGTTGGCTGATCCTGATTAAAGTCGTGTAGACTTCATTACTCCCATTTTGTTTACAAATCTTTACTACACAAGCTTCCGACCTACCTCACTTCACTGTTAAAATAAAAAACACCAAACCCGTTCACAGAAATGGTTAACTTTCGAAGTTCCACTAGTATGTACCGATCTAGGTAAATCTGCCTTCAATTTTAGTGCCCCCCCATTTTTGGAATAGTCTTCAAAACTCCCTATATCTTGACTAACTGGTGCCTCTATGGCAGTTTAGGACTTTAATGTTGAATGACTTTAATGAGATCAATTTGTTGTATTGTTGTCCTCAGGGCACCATTGCAAATGAGACCCATGTCTCGATGGGTTTTCCCTGATTAAATAACAGCAAGACAATGTATTCCATTGAGACCATTTCAGCCATTACCGGGGTGTGTTTGACAGGTCATTACAAACATTTCCGCGGTCGTAACGTTAGCGGGGGGGGGGGGGGGGGAGGAGACAGGCAAAAAGCAAGATTATGAAAGAGTCGCAGGAGTAAAATGAAAGCAATCAATCCAGCAAGATTTAAGTGGCTTTTGCACCCCTCAATGGCTGAAAAAGACAGATCCTCAGGTGGGCGGGGCATGTGCGTTGCTATTAATAGGACGCTAAAATAAGGCAAGGCCCATCCAGCTGGGGCTCATGGTGTCAGACCGAACCACAGCCCTCAGCCTCCTGACCTACTGAAACCTCTAGTCAGGTCAAATCAAGGGACATCTTCAACCTAAATCGCATGATTTCATAGGCCAACTCATATTAAATTATACTCCCTGTACGTGTTGAATGAATGAGCTCCATTTCAATAGAATAATCAGACTACAGGGGAAAATTACTTTGAGATGGGATTGAGAAATGGAATTGCAGAACGTTGTGTAGAGGTTCTAGAGCGGAGGCTACAGTTATCTGAGCTCCATCCCATCACAACGTTGAGAGCAATGTTAGTGAATGACAACAACAATAATACTCCCTGACAGTAAAATCATCTCAAGGAAGCCCTTGTGTAGACATAAAGAGCAGCAGTGACAACTGACTCCTGGAGATGATGCACGAATGCTCTTTCTAAGCCTGGCCTACACTGCTACACAATAACATGCTGCCATGTCTGTGGATCAGCTGTCAGAGGACCCTTAGAAATTCATCCTCTGATGACGTGCTTTAGTGTGCGAGTGTGTGTAGGTGTGCGTGTACAAAAAGGCGCGAGGGGGGGGGGGGCTCCCTCAAACCTCTGGCTAGAAAATGTATCTTTGTTCCAGCCTCTGAAAGGTTATCTTGCAGGCTGATGTCCAGCAAGGCTGTGCAGTCCATTACACAGCTCCTGCCTGCGGATTGACGGCGGAGCCGGGGCCCTTCCATAATACATACAGCCATTGCCTTTGTTCATGTACTGGCCTTGCCATTCACAGCAGCCCACAACACACAGCTCACCAGATGAAAGATTGCAGCTGGGCACAAGGCAGAGGCCAATAAAGATGGGCGCTTGCTTGCTTTCTCTCGCTCTACACCTCTTCCCAGCAGAACTGAGGGGAAAACAAAAGAGAAATCGTCCCTGGCCATTATAGTCCATGCTGTTTGCTTTGACCAGACCTGTTTTTGTTCTGACCCTATGTGTCTGTCTACCTGTCATGATCAGGTAGACAGACACACAGGCAGGCAGGAGCTGGTGTGTGTGTGTGGGGGAGGGGGGTAATGCAAGTAGTCTGGGTCAATCAATTGGCTCGATATTTAACACAAGCGTAATTCCGGTATCCCCACTGCCTTGTCTTGAAACCTGAACATTAAAACAGACTCCGAGACGTCTCCCCTGTACCAGTGGATCTGTATTGAACAGAGGCATCAGGAAATGCAGTGGTATGCTCCTGTCTCTCAGTATTCCTGTCGTGGCCCCTCACTATTATGACAGTGAGGCGGGATGGAGGAACATGACAGAGGTTGGGGCCAAATGGAAAACCACAGACCGCTCCATCCATGTTAAGACAATGTTGGAAGAGAAGGAGATGGAAGAGGGGGTTGTATTTATCTTTGAAATAAATATTCTGTATTCAGAAGACAAAGTGAATATTAATGCCCAATCCACCAGGGCTTTTGTGAGCTCCTTTATTGTTGGAATTGCTCGAGGGCAGCGAAGTCAATGCCTTTCAATTAAAAGTTTGTTAATACTCTTCATGAATGCGTCTGATCACTAATGTGTTTTTTTTCGCTCTCTCCCGCATTTGGAAAAAAAATAAGGGTGGACAAGAATTTAGTGCTTCTTAACGAGTTGGTTCTCCCAGGGGAATAAATAATGAATCTGGTTCCATAACATGGGCAGGGTCTAAGAAGGCAGAGGAAACATCAAAGTAAAAAGACTGAAGGTGTTTTTTTTTCACTGTTTCCACTCCAACTACCTCAGCTAAATTCTTCAGCTCCATCACCACCCCTTCCTTAATCCATGGTAGTTCATTTCACACAGCAACTAGGGTTAACAACAGTGAAAAGAGGAAAGGTTAGACAATTTTCCCTTGATGAGCCATCACATTTCTTTTAGCTATAACCTTCCTCACCTCTGGCATTCAATTGATCATAGAAACTGCATTACAGGGCTAAGTAATGGTTCAGTAGTTCACATACAAAAATTGCACAAACTGCAGTTTGACATTCTCTCAAGTGGGACATTCCTTTTAAAGCTGTAAAAGGAACCATGACTTGAAAACAACATTTAAGAAAGAAAAGAAAAACTTGCAGAGAAATCACAAATTATTGAGGCATGACCAATGGGGAGAAACATGCTGAGCTAAGAATAGATGCAAAAAAACAGAGTGGTTCAAAGCATTTGAGAGTGGTGCAGGTGTGGACTACAATGCAAATACTAATTATTGCAGTCCAATAGACTGGGGGGTTGGTTTGTAGGGTTATTCCACTGTGTATTTGTGCATTATTGAGCACCATTGCCAATATCACAATTTCCTAGATATACACATCACGTCAGATTGCTAAGGTTTTGTATATCGTGTGGCAATGTCTGAGACAAAGCCTTTTCAAACTGTTTTATACATCTCTTCCGTCTCAGTGTTTGGGAGTAATTTGTTTCCTATGCATAGTCTGGAGGGAAAAACTGTCTTAATGAATATCCTTTTATCAGTGAGAGTGAAAGGCTTGAGGAAGGCAATGTGTTCTATCTGATAGACACACAAAGTCCTCACTCCTAAAGCACATTACCTTCAAACTGATGAGTCGGGTCCATATTGACTGATTAGGAAAAAATACAAGAGTTAAGTGCTCCTTTCCCTACCCCAAACAGTGGAATTAAGATGACTTCATTCAGTCCACTTCCACAGACAGACGCGGTGGTTCCTTCCAGGTGAGTACTCTACCTGTTCTGTCTAACACTAGAAAGGCCTTGAGGGACCCATCCCTTCAAGCCAAAATGAGTCATTTTAAATCCAACATTCTAATGAATACATTTCATATGCTATCAGAAAAAGTATATTTTGGTTGTGTTAATGAAGGTATTGGGTAACATTAGAATAGGGAAAAAAAATCTCTCTCATATATATATATATATATATATAAAATCATTTTTATTTGTTTATTTTAGGCTGTTGCCTCATGCTCAAGTGTGGAACTTATGAAAGTGGGTATTCTTGAAAAAAGTTATTTGGCAATGGTAGGTGTTTTGGAAACCTCTGAATCTGTGTGATACTATATAGAAATCAAAATGTCTTACCTGCGACTCTGTAGGAGGATTTGAAATTCGAACATACGTATGTTAAATAGACATATTTAAGAAAAGTCAAGGACAGAGGGCATGACTTTAAACATGGCACAGATATTTCAATGTTTTATTCATATTTAGTCAAAAAGCTCTAACTTGGCTCTTCTAGTGTTCTAGTGTTAAACAGAGCACTTCATCAGGGTCCAATTACCTGGAGTCAAATCAAACCAAATGTTATGCGTCACTTCCTTTGTAAACAATGCAGAGTTAAAGATAAGAAGAAAAAAAATAGAGGCATTAATACAGTGAATAACGAATTAAAATTAACATGGCTACATACAGGGAGTATCAGTACCGAGTCGATGTGCAGGGGTACGAGGTAATTAAGGTTGCTATGTACTGTATATATAGGCAGGGGTAAAGGTACTTGGCAACAGGATAGATAATAGACAGTGGCAGCAGCATATGTGGTGAGTGTGAAAGTGCGTGTGTGTGATTGTGTGTGGCGTCAGTATACATGTGTGTGCGTGTGATTGTGTGTGGGCTTATGGTGTGTGTGTGTGGGCTTATGGTGTGAGTGAGAGAGTGAGAGAGAGAGAGAGACTATATGTGTATTTTGGGTTGTAAGTATGTGCGAGTGCGTGGGTAGGTAGGGCTGTGGCAGTCATGAAATTGTGTCAGCCGGTTATTGTCATGCAAATGACTGCCAGTCTCACAGTAATTGACCGTTAATTAACATAAATATGTTTAGCATCTCCAGGCCTCCACGCATACAAGCCGCTGATGCACGCTTTTGGAACATCTACATTAAAACAAGTCGAATAAATCAATTTAATATACATCATCACAATAAATCCATTATTTTGGTCAGGTCTAAAGAAAAATTCTGTCAGAAGAACAGAATAGGAGTCTAGTTCATTTAGCAGACAAGATATTTTTATAAGTCCCGTGCAATTATTTTATATGTTTTTATTGTAAGAATAATATAATTGACCATAGCTGAATAAAATAAAGGATATTTTTCCCATTCCGGAGCGAGTTCGCATTTGAAGTGGCTATGTTGAGTGTAAAAGTTACCATTTGAAACAGGTCCTATACGCTAGATTTAAGAATTATTTGACACATTTAGTTGTGAATGATACAAACCTTAGAATGTCTTAGAAATCAAAACATACACTGAGTGTACAAAACATTTAGAACACCTTCCTAATATTGACTTGTCGGGGCATGCACTCAAGGTGTCGAAAGCATTCCACAGGGATGCTGGCCCATGTTGAATCCAATGCTTCCCACAGTTTCGTCAAGTTGGCTGGATGTACTTTGATACACACAAGCATAAAAAAAACAGCAGCGTTGCTGGTAGAAATGATGTAAGACGGAGTTCAGCTTTCCTGCATTAAAATGCCTTGGGTGGCTCTGTATTCTTTCCCTACTAATTACAGTGGGGCTTGCCTAACCAATCAGATTCTAGATCTCCTGTCCTTGAGCTTGTCAGTGGCTGACTAGGTAGCAGTCAAATGTGTTCTATGGTTCTACTAGCTAGCAGACAAGGGGGTTCTATGTTATTTGGTTCTACTCACCACGTTGAAGTCCAGGTTCTTCTCCACCCACTCTGTGGCCATCTCAAAGTCCTCATACATCTCCATGACGTATAGGGTGTCCAGGGCATCCACGATGGTGGCTCCCTTTATGCTCCCTGGGAAGGCAAACAAAACAAAGCCTTGAGGACCCGTATCCTATTTTCCTCTCATAGCAACATATTGTATTGGTAGAAAAACCGCACAGTCAGAGTCAGGTTTCTACCATTAAGACCAGAGGAGGTTAAAATCTCCAGGGCAGCTGGGAGTTCTAACCGTAAGTGTGCTGTTTTATTCAAAGAGCGGGGCATATCTCCTGCTGCGGTGGAATATTGCTTCAGGCAACCTCCATTTATCTCAGTGCGAGATGCCATGCATATGAACAAATACAAATATGACAGAGCACCTTTGGCTATATTGTCAGGTTTTTACCTGGTTGAGGAGGATGTGGCAGAGAAAGTCGGAACAGAGGAGTGAGCATATTAGAGTCTTTTCACGGTGGGCTGATGCTTTCGCAAGCCTCTTGGCCACCAGACCTTACCTATCGGATGCCATTATACCGAGCCTCCTGAGTGGCGCAGCGGTCTAAGGCACTGCATTGCTAGAGGTGTCACTACAGATCCGGGTTTGATCCCAAGCTATGTCGCATGTTGCCGGGAGACCCATGGGGAGACCTATGAGGCGGCGCATAATTGGCCCAGCGTCGTCCGGGTTAGGAGAGGGTTTGGCCCGGCCGGGATGTCCTTGTCCCATTGCGCTCTAGTGACTCCTTGTGGCGGGCTGGGCGCATGCTGACTTGTGTCACCAGTTGTACGGGGTTTCCTCCGACGCATTGGTGCAGCTGGCTTCAGCGGGCGGGTGTTAAGAAGCGCATGATTCGACCTTTACCTCACCGGAGCCCGTTGGGGAGTTGAGACAAGATCGTAATGAGATCGCAATTGGATATCACGAAATTGGGGAGAAAAAGGGGGTAAAATACAAAAAATTAAAAGATGACATACCCCGTTGACAGAGTACCGTGTCCATAAGTCTGGTCCTGTGCAACTAAAAACACCCTCTTCCGCTTCATTAAGATAAGAGCAACAAGATTAATGAAATTACTGAGCTATAAAGAAATGTAGCCAAGACGCAATTTATTCTCCAGTGAAGATTCGACTTGCTCGGTTTACCAAGTGCTTAGGAGAACCCAGCCCCTGCCAACTCTCCACACTCGCTTGCAGGGCCGATATTTCTCCTCCTTTACGTCACACATTCAAAAGGAGGAGAGGATGAAAGGAAAGGCACCAGCCAGGCAGGCAGTCAAAGAGGAAAGGCACCAGCCAGGCAGGCAGTCAAAGAGACGAACACTCAGCAAAGCTTTTAGTCCGCAGCATTATTGAAAATAAAGTCAATAACACGACTAAAGCACTTTCCCATTCACCTATATAGCTTTCTTCAAATGAAAAAAATATATAATGTTGTGGTAACTGAAGGTGTTTTTATTTCCTTAAAAAGGGTAGGATTACAGCTAAAAGCTTTAATGTAGATTGAACGCCCCTGAAACTTAACAATGGGTGCTGTAGGCCTGCCTGTGTCTGTCTGTCAACGAATGTTAATGTGGGCCACAAAAAAGAAGAGTAGCAAGGGTCATTGCAGGCTTGACTAAACACGTTTCCACTGGCCATCCTTTTGTCACCTGGCCTCCTTTTCCCTTTCCTGTTTTTCATTAATCCCTCACTCCATTTGGACTCTGTGAGAGAGATGAGGGAATGACATTTCGTGCCTGTCACCCATTGTCTGCCAGCCCGGCAGGCTTCCTTCCTGCTCCGTGGCTAGAGTGCGTGCCTGCTTCCCCCATTATAAAATACAGTGGCAAGGAGAAGTGGAGAGGGCGGCATCCTCATCCCATTACTGGGACAAGCCAGAGCATGATGTGTGAAAAGGTGTTGTGTTTTTGCGAATGTTTTCACGTGCGTGTGCATTTGTGTGTGCATGTACCTCAAATGTACAGCAAGCCATGGAGTGACTTGAATTCTAAGAAGTAGAACACAGAATATCAAAGCCAGATTTCTCTGATCTATCAAACAGTCTTCTCACTCTAAGCTTCCAATTAAAATGAATTTCTATGACATGTCATGAAGCAGCCTTTATTCTTATAATAAAGGGCTCTTGAGATCTTCGTCAATTTTGAATGTAAGAAGATAGATTTGAGTAAATGAAAAACATGTGAAGGCTTTTGAAAAAAAGAAGGATGACCTGGATATCAGTTCTTATAGAGAATCCCAGTTGGTAATTTTAAAACGTTTGATGGAAGAACACTTTCCCAAGTATCCATTTAGAAATCCTGAATTGACTTAAGGAGGACATCACTTAACATTTTTCTGAGGAAATCAATTAAAGGGATACTTTGGGATTTTGGCAATGTTGCCCTTTATCTACATCCTCAGAGTCAGATGAACTCATGGACACCATTTTTTATGTCAGCGCAATGACTGGAAGTAACTACTAGCATGCTAGCAGTACCTATAGACTTCCACTCATTGTGCTAATGCTAGTTAGCGTTGGCTCACAAAACTACCTCTAACTTCCTTCATACTGGACACAGAGACAAATGGTATCCACGAGTTCATCTGACTCTGGGGAAGTAGACAAAGGGCACCATTGCCAAAATCCCGAAGTATCCCTTTAAGTCCAACGGCCGGCCCATGAACAGGCTAAATACATTTCCCCAGTACATAAGAGCCTGGTGATGGATGTGTGAGCAACATTCAAGGGACGGCAGCTCTCGCGTCTAAGAGCTTTCGTGTCTACCTGCTCTCTCTCTCGCTCTCTTCATATCTCATACTTTAGAAAGGAGCTCCTCTTTGGAGCAGACTCTTGAGCATTTAATTGACTGATGACACTTGCTAATAGAGTTCTCACATCATTAGCAGGGAATGGCACAAATGGTGGAAAATTGAATCTCATGGGGCTGAGAGCCTTTGAGGCGTTGTCAGACGATGCATTGTTTGGACAAAAACAACCTTCACGTAAAAGTGGGCTCAGAATATCAAACCCATACACACAGTGACATCGTTCATTGTTCTGAGGGAGGACGTCGTCACCACTTCATTGAGGCCTATTTTAGAAAACATCAGAACCTGGGGCAACTTGGTTTATTATGTAAATATGCCTGTGGCAACTAGCCCAAATGTCTAGTCAAACCTGCTCTGCAGCTATGTGACACATTTGGTTATTCATCTTGGGGAGGACATGGTGGTTTCCTTAATACAGAAACAGGAAGTTGGAGAGTAAACCATTGGAAGTTTGTTGTGACAGCTAAGGTAGGCCTACATATGTTAGAGTTGTTAGATTAGATAATCATGTAGTGAGCTTTAGAGCAGTTATATAGTCTAACTTTATATTTTGGTTAATCTCCTTTGTCTTTCAGGTACCCACAATACAAACATAAACCATTCAAAGGAAGTTATAGAGAAATCTAGATCAAAAGGTGGAATTATACCATTTGGGTGAAAGTGACCCATCCCAACCAAAGGCAACATTGTTCAATATCAAAACAGTACTACAGTGTAGAGGTCGACCGATTATGATTTTTCAACGCCGATACCGATTATTGGAGGACAAAAAAAAGCCGATACTGATTAATCGGACGGTTTATATATATATTTTTTAAATAAAATATACATATATATATATATATATATATATATAAACATTTATCATACACACACACACATTTTTGTAATAATGACAATTGCAACAATACTGAATGAACACTTTTATTTTAACTTAATATAATACATAAATACACACACTCACAGCTCTGAAGTGACAATGATACTGAAGAGTCTGCTTAGGAGACAAATACTCAACTGTTTGAATAAAAATAGAGTTTAAGTGATGTGATGAATGTTGAAAACAAAAACTGTCATTTCTATATGCAGGAAATCCTATTTTAATAATGGGCATGGTAAGAATTGACAACCAAAGTGCGAGTCATAATTCCCATGACACCTTCTAGCAAAATCTGAAAAAAGGTTCCTTCATTTATTCCATAGGATATTTTTAGATTCACTTAAAATAAGGTCTGTGTTTCGTGTAGGCTTACACCACCTTGCCAATTTTATAACTGTGTAGATATCCATAGGACAAGGTAACTCTGATCAATATTGGCTAAATATAAGCGAAGATCATTTTTTTTGTAGAGTGGATTTATGAAAATATGTTGACAAACGTTACCTTATCCTAGTGAGATTTACACGGGTATCAAAACGTCGAGGCGGTTTAAGCCTGCACGAAACACAGACCTTATTTGAAGTAGATCAAGACATTCTCTATGGAAGACATGAACGGTAAAATAACGAAGGAACCACTTTCAAGTTCAGCCGCAAGTTATTACAGGAATTATAACGCGTCGACTATTTCTCTCTAAACCACCACCTTTGACTAATCCGGAAACTATCACCTCGAAAACAAAACGTTTATTCCGTTCCGTATTTTATCTAACGGGTGGCATCCATGAGTCTAAATATTCCTGTTACATTGCACAACCTTCAATGTTATGTCATAATTACGTAAAATTCTGGCAAATTAGTTCGCAAAGAGCCAGGCGGCCCAAACTGTTGCATATACCCTGACTCTGCGTGCAATGAACGCAAGAGAAATGACACAATTTCACCTGGTTAATATTGCCTGCTAACCTGGATTTCTTTTAGCTAAATATGCAGGTTTAAAAATATATACTTGTGTATTGATTTTAAGAAAGGCATTGATGTTTATGGTTAAGTACACATTGGAGCAATGACACTCATTGATTGATTGTTTTTTATAAGATAAGTTTAATGCTAGCTTGCAATTTACCTTAGCTTACTGCATTCGCGGCACAGGCAGGCTCCTCGTGGAGTGCAATGTAATCAGTGTTAGAGCATTGGACTAGTTAACTGTAAGGTTGCAAGATTGGACCCCCCGAGCTGACAAGGTTAAAAATCTGTCGTTCTGCCCCTGAACGAGGCAGAACGTTCCTAGGCCGTCATTGAAAATAAGAATGTGTTCTTAACTGACTTGCCTAGTTAAATAAAAATTAAATAAAAGGTGTACATTTTTTAATTTTTTATTGTCAAATCGGCGCCCAAAAATACTGATTTCTGATTGTTATGAAAACTTGAAATCGGCCCTACTACAGTGCAATTGGAAAATATCCAGACCCATTGACTTTAACATTACAGCCTTAATTTAAAAAGTAATACATTGTTTTACCCCTCAATCTAAAACCAAATACCCCATAATGACAAAACACAGGTTTTTAGAATGTTTTGCTAATTTATTAAAAATAAACAGAAATATTACATTTACATAAGTATTCAGACCCTTTACTCAGTACTTCGTTGAAGCTTCTTTGTCTGCGATTATAGCCTCAAGTCTTTTTGGGTAAGACGCTATAAGCTTATAAGATCCTCTCAAGCTCTGGGCAGCATCGCTGAACAGTTATTTGCAGGTCTCTCCAGAGATGTTCAAGTCCGGGCTCTGGCTGGGCCAATCAAAGACATTCGGAGACTTGTCCCGAAGCCACTCCTGCATTGTCTGGGCTGTGTGCTTAGGGTCGTTGTCCTGTGGAAGGTGAACCGTCGACCCAGTCTGAGGTCCTGAGCACTCTGGAGCAGGTTTTCATCAAGGATCTGTCTGTACTTTGCTCTGTTCATCTTTCCCTCAATCCTGACTAGTCTCCCAGTCCCCGCCGCTGAAAATCATCCCCACAGCATGATGCTGCCACCACCATGCTTCACCTTAGGGATGGTGCCAAGTTTAATCAAACCAGAGAAGCTTGTTTCTCATGGTCAGAGTCGTTTAGATGCCTTTTGGCAAACTCCAAGCGGGCTGTCATGTGCCTTTTACTGCGGAGTGGCTTCCGTCTGGCCACTCTAGCATAAAGGCCTGATTGGTGGAGTGTTGTAGAGATGGTTGTCCTTCTGGAAGATTATCCCATCTCCACAGAGGAACTCTGGAGCTCTGTCAGAGTGACCATCGGGTTCTTGGTAAACTCCCTGACCAAGGCCCTTCTCCCCCTCAAGTTGGCCGGGTGGCTAGATCTAGGAGTCTTGGTGGTTCCAAACTTCTTCGATTTAATAATTATGGAGGCCACTGTGTTCTTGGGGACCTTCAATGCTGCAGAAATGTTTTGGTATCCTTCCCCAAATATGTGCCTTGACACAATCCTGTCGCGGTGCTCTACGGACAATTCCTTCGACCTCATGGCTTGGTTTTTGCGCTGACATGCACTGTCAACTGTAGGACCTTATATAGTTGGGTGTGTACCTTTCCAAATCATGCCCAATCAATTGATTTTACCACAGGTGGATTCCAAGTTTTAGAGCCATCTCAAGGATGATCAATGAAAACAGGATGCACCTGAGCTCAATTTCGAGTCATTTCTAAACACCTGTTTTCTCTTTGTCATTATGGGGTATTGTGTGTAGATTGATGAGATTCTTTTTTTAGATTTAATCAATTTTAGAATATAGCTGTAACGTTACAAAACTTGGAAAAGGGTAGGGGTCAATGCACTGTGTCCAAAATCCAATCAGAAAAATAAATAAATAAATAGTAAGACATAGCAGATTTGCATCTCAAAAATATTAGCTTGTTTGGTTTCTTCAGGCATGGGAGCCGGGAAGATGGAATAGTAAGAAATCAGAGGGAGGGTGTGTGTGTGGGTAAACTGAGACTGGGTATCAGGGGCCTGAGGGGCTGGAAGCCCAGGTGAGGACAGAGCAGGTCATAAATCAGTGTGGAAGGAGATGTAGTGCTCCAGTGGTCTAACGAAGGCCTGGTTGTGACAAGGGGGTCTGATGCAGGGCCATGCAGATCCCACCACAGTGGGTGATGGATTCCCTCTCTGCTGCAACCCCTGTATACCCCTCCCAGTTCCAGCATCATCTAGCTACATCAGCCCAGTGACTGAGGGGACCACACACACACACACTGCAGTGTTAGCCCAGGGGAGGCCCAGGCTAAATTACACCATCCATTCCAAATATGGAGATGGAACACCTAATGTGCACACCATCCCAATTACAAATCAAATCAAAATCAAATCAAATGTATTTATATAGTCCTTCTTACATCAGCTGATATCTCAAAGTGCTGTACAGAAACCCAGCCTAAAACCCCAAACAGCAAGCAATGCAGGTGTAGAAGCACGGTGGCTAGGAAAAACTCCCTAATTACACCATACAATGAAACATCCATGACTTCATCACTGGAAAAGATAAACAGTTGAGTTTGATATTATTTAAAAGCTTACAAACAGTGTTGTCAAACTATGATTATTTATTTTTTACGTAATTTTTTAACCTTTAACGTAAATTATATAAAGCCGTTTAAACTCCAGGGTTTTTTCATATTCGCATATGTTGTAACTTAGACCGTATTTCACATCCACTGTGGTTTTTGTACTGTGCCCGACATCGGTTGAGACAACATGCTCTTGAATAGAGGGTGGGTCATTTCAATCATGGAAACAGAATTCATAGAATGGACCTATCCATTCAGACCACTGAAATTTAGCTGGTACATCATTGAAATTGGACATTTTTACTTCTAATTGCTATCACAATGACGACCAATGTCAACTTAAATGGTCATGTTTATTCTATTATCTATATTTCTATGAGTTGATCCTTTTCCTATGGAGGATTGACAGTATAATTTAAAATAGATATTCCCATTCAAGTCAATAGTCTCTGAAGTGTGGATCTACAAACATTTTTGTGGTATCATTTGAACGTTTCAATTAAAAAATGTATATATTTTTTTACATTTATCAGCCAAAATGACACCCACCCTGTATTCAAGAGCATGTTGAGTTTCAACCGATGGCGTGCACAACACAAAAACCTTAGATGTAAAATAGGGTTTAAGCTACATTTGACATATTAGTAGAATCTTTTTTAATTCCACACAAATTACCGAAATTACAGGCTAATTACACCATCCGCACAGGTGTGTGCGTATTGCGGAAGAGACAGAGGCTATTCGTTAGAAGCTTATTATTCATAATGCATAAATAAGGCTAATACTGCATTTAATGTATTACCTGAAAGAGGTAGGCTAGGACATATATATAGGGCTATATATCAATACAGAACAGGCTTATCTATTTTGGATGCTACTTTAACGGAGTTGATGGAGAGAGAGAAAGACTGCGAGAGAGAGCACTGATTTAAAGCAACGATATTCGAGTGATACCTGTCACAACAAAACAAGTTACCATGATGAGATAATGGGTCTACATGCATTGTGAACTGCGCGCCACCCTGAGCGTTGCTGATTCATCATACAGAGGCCATATAGAAGGCAGATTTAGACTTCGCATATAATTTAACAGTTCAATTTCACACCATGCTGTTCATATACAGTGGGGCAAAAACATATTTAGTCAGCCACCAATTGTGCAAGTTCTCCCACTTAAAAAGATGAGAGGCCTGTAATTTTCATCATAGGTACACTTCAACTATGACAGACAAAATGAGAGAGAAAAAATCCAGAAAATCACATTGTAGGATTTTTAATGAATTTATTTGCAAATTATGGTGGAAAATAAGTATTTGGTCAATAACAAAAGTTTCTCAATACTTTGTTATATACCCTTTGTTGGCAATGACAGAGGTCAAACGTTTTCTGTAAGTCTTCACAAGGTTTTCACCCACTGTTGCTGGTATTTTGGCCCATTCCTCCATGCAGATCTCCTCTAGAGCAGTGATGTTTTGGGGCTGTTGCTGGGCAACACGGACTTTCAACTCCCTCCAAAGATTTTCTATGGGGTTGAGATCTGGAGACTGGCTAGGACACTCCAGGACCTTGAAATGCTTCTTATGAAGCCACTCCTTCGTTGCCCGGGCGGTGTGTTTGGGATCATTGTCATGCTGAAAGACCCACCCACGTTTCATCTTCAATGCCCTTGCTGATGGAAGGAGGTTTTCACTCAAAATCTCACGATACATGGCCCCATTCATTCTTTCCTTTACACGGATCACACAGTAGGTATGGTGTTCTTTGGATGCAACTCAGCATTCTTTGTCCTCCAAACACGACGAGTTGAGTTTTTACCAAAAAAGTTATATTTTGGTTTCATCTGACCATATGACATTCTCCCAATCTTCTTCTGGATCATCCAAATGCTCTCTAGCAAACTTCAGACGGGCCTGGACATGTACTGGCTTAAGCAGGGGGACACGTCTGGCACTGCAGGATTTGAGTCCCTGGCGGCGTAGTGTGTTACTGATGGTAGGCTTTGTTACTTTGGTCCCAGCTCTCTGCAGGTCATTCACTAGGTCCCCCCGTGTGGTTCTGGAATTTTTGCTCACCGTTCTTGTGTTCATTTTGACCCCACGGGGTGAGATCTTGCTTGGAGCCCCAGATCGAGGGAGATTATCAGTGGTCTTGTATGTCTTCCATTTCCTAATAATTGCTCCCACAGTTGATTTCTTCAAACCAAGCTGCTTACCTATTGCAGATTCAGTCTTCCCAGCCTGGTGCAGGTTTACAACTTTGTTTCTGGTGTCCTTTGACAGCTCTTTGGTCTTGGCCATAGTGGAGTTTGGAGTGTGACTGTTTGAGGTTGTGGACAGGTGTCTTTTATACTGATAACAAGTTCAAACAGGTGCCATCAATACAGGCAACGAGTGGAGGACAGAGGAGCCTCTTAAAGAAGAAGTTACAGGTCTGTGAGAGCCAGAAATCTTGCTTGTTTGTAGGTGACCAAATACTTATTTTCCACCATAATTTGCAAATAAATTCATGAAAAATCCTACAATGTGATTTTCTGGAATTTTTTTCTCTCATTTTGTCTGTCATAGTTGAAGTGTACCTATGATGAAAATTACAGACCTCTCTCATCTTTTTAAGTGGGAGAACTTGCACAATTGGTGGCTGACTAAATACTTTTTTGCCCCACTGTAAATAATGTATTATAATTGACGGGAGTGGTTTTAGGCGGTAAATCACAGTAAATCTCAGTAACCGGGTTCCCGTCATTCAACCTTAATATAAACAAACCCTATATATGTTTTAATAAAATGAACTATATATGCATTGAGCTTGTTTGATGCTTTAAGATCACTGTTTGATGAAATCAGACACAAATGAGCCAAGAGGGAGCAAGAGATAAACTTAACCTGTCCCAACCATCCTTCTCCTACTAGCGTTCCTAGATTCTGCCGCTACTCTCCTGAAGTTGCCGCTAATAGGCCACATGAGTCAGCAAACTTTCTCATGTGGAATGCCAATTTATCTTACCATTTCTATAGATCTGCGTGCCAGTTATAGTTTTCATATGCACATTTTTGTGGAACAATTTAATTTCTAATAATGTCTTCGTATCTCAAAATCATTGTTATGTGGTTAATCAAAATTCTATCCAAATCTAAATGAAATTGATACAAACTTAAAAAGTAACTTCTATTGCCATCTATGTAGACATAGCCTATAATCCCAACAAATAAAAACAAATATCCTATAAACCACATTGGCAACGCATGGCCTGTCTGCAACAATCTTGAAACATTGTATCAACTATAAACTTGGGTCAGGCCTCCTTGCCACATTGTATAAAATATTCTGGGCCCTCAGAGTTTCCTGTGCCAGTGAGCTCCGGACAGTCACAGCTGTAGACTATTTGGGCAAGGGATACGAAGTAATCAGGTATGCCTATTTTATTATGTTTCCACTGGATCGGAGCATGACATTTTTTCCTTTCAAACTGAGTGGTTATTGAAAGGGAGAGACCTGGAAAGATTTTAAATACACTGAGGAAATATTGTAAAAACAGACTTGCTATTTGCTTGCTATTTGAGGTGAAGAAAACATTACTTTGAGAAGCTCCACAGGTCATTAATGGTGGTGCATTAAGCCATCAGAAATACTATCAGCTCCCCAAATTGGTACATTTATATGCCTATATTGTCACGCAGGCTAGGTAGCCTATAGGCCTACTTCTATGCGTAATCAGGTGCGCGTCCTTACTCATGCGCTCCAAACAAAAGACAATTACTAAATTGACAAAACTCGTAAATGGAATGAAATAAATCAACATTTGTTTCCCCACAAATGTAGCATAGATTGTGCGCTCTGCAAATAACGTGTCCACTCCGACAATGAGAACGGTAAAAGGCAGGAATAATAATATGTTGAATGCATTAATACACATTACCGTAATCAAACAAACATTGTAGATTAGACATTTTTGGAATTAACGGTAAATGTACTACTGCTGATATGTAATGGGGAATTGATAGACACTAACAATCAAATGCAAACAATTCACACAATGAAGTTATGAAACAATGAATGTGCACAAATTGGAGGGAGAAAGCGCATTCTGGAGGGAGACGTGCATTGTGCAGCCACACTCCCCTTCTCGAACTGTGCCATTCCGTGGCCTCCGCAATGGATTAGTCTCGGACTCCGCAATGGATGTGAATAAGACAGGTGTCTCCTGCGCCATAAAAATACATATTTGTTACTGCTAAAAAAAATAAAAAACTTGGTCGACCAACAGCCTATCGACCAGTCTAATAATTGGGGTTAGCCCTATTGCAAATATTTTTTATCTGAGACGTCATTAGGAATCTGAGCATGGTACTTTCAAAAGTTAGGCCTACGTTACCACCCCAGACAGAATAGGCCTACCAATGCAGAAAAATGTAAGCTGGCTACTATTCTCTCCCGTGGCTTAACCCAACGAGAAGGTCTTAAGTGTTTCCCTAAAAGCTGTCTGGTTTAAACATCTTCTACTGTACAGAAAGTGAATAGCTTAATCAATTGATAGTGACAGAATTAGATTACTTCCCAAGCAAGATTACTTCTCAGCCTCTGAATATCGTAGAAACTAAACAATAACATCCCGTACGCATCGACGTCACGTCTTTCCCAGCTGGTTTCTAGCACAAAACATGGCAGACAAATGCGCTGTTATAGACCCCTTTATATAATCGGATCAGTTTTATTTTCTTCAAAGTCTTAAGCTATCAATGGGTATGCCTGTGTTTAATGTGTTTATTTATTATAAAAGGGTAGGCCTATAGCATACCCCCTCAATTTGAGTCTTGGTTTTAACTCAGCAGCCCTTCACTGACATGGAGGTAGGATATTTAAAGAGTGCATGGTGGAGGAATTGGCAGACAAATCTATGGATATAGCAGCCTACAGCCTAATTTTGTCTGTTAAACAGGTAGGCATACATCTTATTTCTTAAATAGGAAGAAATAGGCTTCAACGCAAAGCCTTCTTGTTAGTAAAGTCTAATTAAAATGAAGATGGTTGAAATGAATTATGCCTACTCAAATCTGTCTACTTTCAGCCCCATGAGCTGTCGTTTTCCAATTGATTCGGCCGTGGCTGCTGTTCAAAGTTTCAGCACCACAATGTAAGTTACTCGAAACAAATCAAATCAAATTTTATTGCTCACATACACGTGTTTAGCAGATGTTATTGCGGGTGTAGCAAAATGCTTGTGCTTCTAGTTCCAACAGCGCAGCAATATCTAACAAGTAATATCTAACAATTTCACAACATATACCCAATACACACAAATCTAAGGAATGGAGTTAAGAATATATATATATATATGGACAAGCAATCTCACAGCGGCATAGACTAAGATACAGTAGAATAGTATAGAATGCAGTACATACATATTGTGAGGTCAATAACTCCGATAAATACATCATGGGTAAGAAACATTGATTTTAATAAAAACAATTATAGTAATAGCAAACTCTCCTTCTCAAACTGAACATGGGCTAGTCGGCACACAAGATATAGAATTTGGGGGAATAGGCCTTATCAAAAGAAATTGGGGGAAGAATTCATTGACTCTCCTCCTGAACTGCCTCTGTAAGCCTACACAGCACAGCATTGGTCAGGTAACACAACAACAAAAAAGTTTTGATCAGCAAAAGCAGAGCAGGCCAGGACTCAGGGTTGAAATATCCATTGCCGTTTGTAATGCAGCTTACTTTTATTTACACCATCCCCAGCAGCGCAAGAGACTCAGAAAGGAAGTAAATTGTATTCGAAAAATGACTTTGCTCTGTGCTTCTCCCGAGCATGCGCTTCTGTAGCCTATAGCCTATGAATCAATTGTTTCAGACCACACTAAATAGCCTATACTTGACATTGTGCGCTCAGCAGCGAATCAGAGATGAGGGGTGGCATCGGGCACACATCGAGATATAGCCTAATAAGCAACTAATTCTAAAACACAGAGAAATATTTAACTTTCATCAGTTAAAAATTACAAGACCCACCCCTGGACTAGATTGAACAAATACTAAACCCTCCCTTTAACTGAAATTTAAAAAGCACGACCCTCCCCCATTTTCCTCTAGATACCCATTCTATAAATGTACACAACCCCCCCCAAAAATACTGCACCCCCTGTCCAAAAAAAAAATCACTGTCATCGCTGACTGTAGCCTACAGCCCATGCTCTATATTAGCAGGTTAGGGTCGGGAGAGGGCCTCATTTTCACTTAATCACATATAGTCGGCCGGTTGCGGATGGGTTATTAGCAATTGTGGGTGGGTGAACAAACTGCTGACCCGCGAACCACTGGTGGACACCGAGGAACTTGAAGCTCTCGACCCACTCCACTAGAGCCCTGTCGATGTGGACGGGTGCATGCTTGGCCCTTTGTTTCCTGTAGTCCACGACCAGCTCCGTTGTCTTGCTGACGTTGAGGGAGAGGTTGTTGACCTGGCACCACGCTGCCAGGTCACTGACCTCCTCCCTATAGGCTGTCTCATTGGTATCATTCTGTTAATCCCGAGTAAAGATGTCACAACAAAAGGAATACATTAGAGCAGGGCTCTCCAACAGGTCAATAGCGAGCTAACAGTAGCCAGCAGCCCACCTATGAGTAGCTCGCCAAACAATTCTGAAAGTACATGCAATTTTCAAGTACTGTACTCCACTGTAAATTGTCATAAACAAATCTCACAAGTATCAAGACATTGCACTCCTGGTTAGTCACTATTAGCTTAAAAAGCCAAATCGAACACAATATCTGCCAATTAATTTCCAGCAATAATGCCCCCGTGTGGTGTGTAGCCAGTTGATGTGATAACCGTCTTGTGAGTTGACAAATACATTCCCCGAAACCTTCTCAATTAAATGTTAACAGTAAAGCAGGCTTACCTGACAGAAGTATATCATGAGAAAGTATATCGTTTAAATCTATTATTTGCACTCTTTGTCATGAAATGACCAGCACCAGTACAGAACCATCTCTATACCGGCATATTAGATGGCAAATTCCTCACTCGCTAGATGCACAACTAAAGGCGATTTACGCTCAAATCTAAATGTATTCGTTTTCTTCCAGACCTACATAACAAGGACTCAGAAATTCACATTTCGTTGTTTCTCTATGAACATTTGTAATTTTGAGAGTGAAAATCAAAGAAATTCTAGAACCAGGAAAAATAGAATTGAGAAAGCATAATTTGGGAAAATATAAAACAGAATTTTAGAAAAATCTCAGATTTTATATGGCCCCCTTAGTTGTTTATTAACCATTATTTTACCAGGTATATTGACAGAGAACAGTGCACTTCTCTTGTACACCAAGGACCCGGGGAAGAGTTGCAAGGGAGAGAAGAACATGCCTATTTGAACACTAGAAAAAAGGACGGATACCCCTGCATTAGAGCAACCTCTTTCTATGAGGTGACAAACCTGGCAATACTGAAGCAAATTAACTGAAAAGACTGGGAGAGGATGTTCAAGATTTGATTGATTAATTGAAAGAAAAGGGTCAACCTTAAAGTTTGAAAAGTTGATACCAGAAAAGACAGATGAAAAGGGTGGTAGTCTTGGAGCCAGGTCTTTGCCTGCCTGATAGCCGCAGGTCAGGTTCAGCTTGGATGAAACTTTACTGCTTAGCACTGGGTTGGACTGATTAATGTTATCTTTCAAAATACTTTGGTTAAAAAAAGTAGCCTGAAGTGATACAATTGTGTTTGAAGATGGCCTATGTGTAATATGGAGCCCCTCTCCGTGGGCAGAGCTAGGCCAATGTGACAAATGGTAGCCCATTTCAGCTTGGAGGGCTAGCTGCCATGAGCAGAGAACAACATTCAATAAGCAAGTCAACCTTCAAACCCATTTGGCATGAAAATGTAATTGGCAATGTCACTGTAGTGGCCCAGTCAAGTGTGTTTATTTTAGTCAGATGCAAGCTGGCTTACGCCTGCAAAACATTTCCAGGTCAATGTGCATACAAGGCCTCACATTGCCACCAGTGAAAGCAACGCCTTGTGTTGTCAATCTCTTGTATCATTTTCCATTTTACACCATGTCACATTCTGCAATTGTGTTGAAGTGGGCCTTCAGAGAGAAGTGTGAGAAACTATAGATACACACAAGGCTACGGTGGGCAATACAAGAGTGGCCTTATCCATAATTCACACAGCAATGTGCTGCAGTAAGAGGCTTCTCTTTACAGTCACTGACTCAGAGTGCCTTTTCATTAGGGCTGGGAATTGCCAGTGACCTCACGATACGATATTATCACGATACTTTGGTGCCGAATGTATGTATTGCGATTCTATATGTATTCTGATTCGATACTGTGATTTGATGTTCCACACATATTACTCACTATATATGTCTGCTGCAGAGGGACACGACAGAGCCATGAGAAAACACGTTTTGATCAGTCATGGAAATAAAAGTCCTGACAACAAATTGGCTCACTATTTAAAAAGAAGATGGAGAATAAGGAAAAAGTGTGGCATTTTGGTTTAGGTACAGCAAAAAAAGCTAAAAAAAAAAATATTGCTGATGATGTATAGTCAAAACGATACCTCATCAAAAATAATATTCCGATATGTAACTGTATCGATGTTTTCCCCCATCACTACTTCTCACTTCCTTTGTGATGGCAGCCACATGTGCATCAGAGAGAAGCCAAGGCTTCTGAGAGATTCTTCTCCGTCCCTGGGACAGTGGGAATGAGGAGCTGGTGGATGTGATACAGAGAAAGGTAGGGTACCACAGAGGTGCGAGGGGTACTCCGGCCCACACCACGGAGGTGCGAGGGGTACTCCGGCCCACACCACGGAGGTGCGAGGGGTACTCCGGCCCACACCACGGAGGTGCGAGGGGTACTCCGGCCCACACCACGGAGGTGCGAGGGGTACTCCGGCCCACACCACGGAGGTGCGAGGGGTACTCCGGCCCACACCACGGAGGTGCGAGGGGTACTCCGGCCCACACCACGGAGGTGCGAGGGGTACTCCGGCCCACACCACGGAGGTGCGAGGGGTACTCCGGCCCACACCACGGAGGTACGAGGGTGCTCCGGCCCACACACCGGAGGTACGAGGGTGCTCCGGCCCACACACCGGAGGTACGAGGGTGCTCCGGCCCACACACCGGAGGTACGAGGGTGCTCCGGCCCACACACCGGAGGTACGAGGGTGCTCCGGCCCACACACCGGAGGTACGAGGGTGATCCGGCCCACACCGGAGGTACGAGGGTGATCCGGTCCACACCACGGAGGTACGAGGGTGCTCCGGCCCCCACACCGGAGGTACGAGGGTGCTCCGGCCCACACACCGGAGGTACGAGGGTGCTCCGGCCCACACCACGGAGGTACGAGGGTGCTCCGGCCCACACCACAGGGCCCTGAGTCTGTCGGTCTGCTTCCAACAGAGACCAGACATCTGAAAGAACAACACTGACACTGAGGAGTGTTTATCTCTAGCGATGCAAAGGAATGTGATGTGCTTTGAGCATTTGGAGAAAAGCTTTATCTTGTGAATCCAACTCATCATCGTCATTATCGTCCTCATCATTAACTCTACATATGACAGTATATGGGAAAGGATCAAATATGGCAGTACAATCGGGCATAATCCAGAGGAATTGGAAAGGATCTGTCATCCTCTTAGTGTAGCTCCACATCATAATCATACTGGAGCTCATATCATCCAGATTAATGCAGAGACTTGTTCCTGCTATGTCGCCATTTATCTTTCCCTCCCCTTGTTCTCCCTCCTTCCTGCTAGCGGCTTCCTCTCACTGCAGCCTTTTTCTTCAGGACACGAGCACAGCTTCCATCGGAGAAGATTACGCTGATGATTACAGCTGAAGCAGAAAGCCTTGTTCCGCTCAGCGAGAAGCTGCTGGTAAGCACATCTCAGAGCAGCCAGGCAGAGGGCAGACGAGGGTCCTCTGCTGGGAGACGAGGGGGACAATAGGGCCCTCCAGTCTCATCAGAAAGCCCATAGGTGTCAGCATGCAACCTGACTGTCTTCGTCATGCCATCCCTAAGAGCAGAACACAAAGCTAATGAATAGTCATAGCAAAACAAGCTTGCTGAGCAATGCTGGCTGAGAAGCAATGCCTTTTCTGCGCACTGCCTAATGGATCTGTTTGTAAGCCGTAGCAACTCATTCGTCAGCTCCGAGAAAATGAGCAGATCAGAGAAAACAATCAGACTGACAAACATTGAGATGGTGTTATCGCTAATTCATGAACAATCCTTTCACAGTTATGCTCACTTCATCAAACACGCCTCTGGCTCAAAGACAAACAGAAAGAAAACACTCTCGCATCTAGATGCAATCACTGCCTCTTGTTCCATCATTTGCAAAGACTTAGGCCTATTTCTTGAATTTCCAGAGCTCTGTTGGGAGCAGACACTTAATCACCACCAAGCCACACACGGGAGTCCCTGCCGAAATGATAACGCTCACACACTCACGGCACGGCGCTCCACTTGATTCTGTTGGGTAATTAATGCGAGCACAGCCTCAGATCTGGACGGTGTGTCACGGTTCGGTAGCCATAGTGGTAAATTAGCTCACAGGGGTACAGAGCTGAAGTGCACTCTCCTAAGGCTCACTTGGCTCCACTATTCTTCTCTTTTCAGAGGCCTGATGAATGTTTTACTTTCAGCAACTCAGAACCTGGACGATAGCATAACATCATAATCCGCTAGGGAGGTTGACTTCTTTGAACTCCCCCATCAAACCCGGCAGAATAAAAATAGACAGATAATATTTTTCTTCTCCCCAATGGTATTTCTATTGCAATTGATGTTAATTGATGGAGGATTGTCCATACATACTGTATCTCTGTGGGTTAATTAGCCATGGAACTGCTGTGGCAGAGGCTTCTCTGCTCACACCAGGGCTTGCTACTACTGTGCTTTAAAACAAGACTCAGACATAGAAAATAATGACTATGTCAGGAGTCTTATAGTGTTGATCAAACCACAGAGGTATCGATGCTTTGGCCCTATGACTGCTAGTGTATTGCGTCTGGTCTCTGGTTCAGGGCAATGAGACCTCTTAATCCTAAAAACAGTGTCGGTCACTGCTGAACCCCTGGACCTATCTGCATGACTGGGATTTTATTTGCATCGTGACATGACAGCTTTGATACACACTATGAGAGCCAGCAGCACACCGACTTCCCTACTGACTAGTGATATGCATGTCGCGAACGATTCGTTCTTTTTGAACGAATCTTTTTACTGACTCGGGAAAACAAATCATTACTCACAAGTGAATAGTTCATTATAGTCATTTGACCGGCTGGCCACAATGAATTCTACAGCAGGATTAATACGCTCTCCTCCGGCTCGCTCCGACTACCAACTGTCTGTCATCTGCACGCAAACAATTAGATCAGGCTGCAGGCAGCATATAAAGAAGAAAAATATATGTTTAGAACTGATAATTGATCACATGGTGCAAGAATGAATGCAATTAATTGATTATTGAATGTAATCGACTGACACGGCTTTGTAGAACCAAAACATACGCAGCCTGCCTCTGCTCAACAGTCGAACTCGAGAATGAATCGTTTGGGGGGGGATTGCTGGAGTTTGAAGGATATTGTGCTAATCTCCCACGAGGCAGTGAAGCAATTACATTCTGCCAAGAACCGTTCACAATCTAGTCCAACTGTGGCTGCAACTAGACCTCTTTCAGAGCCATCAATAAATATTCGTATTTGTATACCTAGTAGGGATGCAACAATTCACTGACATGCTTCAGTCCCGATTCAAATGTTTAAGATACAAGTGCATCGGTCCACAGACCTGAAACCGATCCAAATGTAGCATGCATCGGTCAGAAAATCGATTCAGACGTTACGACCCGCCAGTTGACAAAAATGTTGCTCATATTACATTCTATGTTCTGAGGATGCTTCCTCTCATTCAGTGTTGAACTGCATGTAACTGTGATGACATTCATTGACCTACAAGTCATTTTGCATGCCAAACAGCTCCAGTCAATATCAGTAGCCTAGTCAAACTACGCACTGTGCGCTGACCAATGCGAGGTAGGCGGCCTGTTCCTGATCTTGCCCATCTGTGCAGCACCTTCAGCATTCAAATGCTAAAATGGTTTGTGTGATATTAGGCTTTATTAATTGAGTGACAACCTAAGTCATTTGTTAGTTTGTTGTTATCTATGCTCCATTGAAAATTGTGTTTTACCAGAATAAAATTAAGCTACCGGAGACAACTCATCTGGCTATAGCCTACCTGCTGAACAATAGATGTTATTTTGATTGTTCAGGTTCACCATCAGCAATACTTTTGGTAGTTTTGCTTTAAAACAAAATCAGTGAAAATTTAATCATATCTAAAAATGACCAATTTTACCCTGTATAACGAGGACACCAATCACTTTTTGTGAGGCGCACAAGAGAAGATCACTCTGTAAAAACTTCCAAACAGGGGCCTCCCGAGTGGCGCAGTGGTCTAAGGCACTGCATCACAGTGCTAGCTGTGCACAAGAGAATTCTGGCTGTGCCACTAGAGATTCTGGGTTCGAGTCCAGGCTCTGTCGCAGCCGGCCGCGACCGGGAGACCCATGGGGCTGTGCACAATTGGCCCAACTTCGTCTGGGTTAGGGGAGAGTTTGGCCGGCAGGGATGTTCTTATCCCATCGCGCACTAGCAACTCCTGTGGTGGGCCGGGCGCAATGCACCCTGACACAGTTGCCAGGTGTGTTTCCTCTGACACATTGGTGCGGCTGGCTTCTGGGGGCATTGTGTCAAGAAGGAGTGCTGTTTCGGAGGACGCCCGGCTATCGACCTTTGCCTCTCCCGAGTCAGTACGGGAGTTGCAGTGATGGGACAAGACTAACTACCAATTGGATACTACAAAATTGGGGAGAAAAAGAGGTACAACATTTTTTACTAAGAATAAAATAAAGACTTCCAAAACCATTTGGTTTTGAGATGGGGATGAAATGCAATGTTGTGCTATATACAGGCCCGGTGGCTTCGTAAGAAGCATTTCAAGGTCCTGGAGTGGCCTAGCCAGTCTCCAGATCTCAACCCCATAGAAAATCTTTGGAGGGAGTTGAAAGTCCGTGTTGCCCAGCAACAGCCCCAAAACATCACTGCTCTAGAGGAGATCTGCATGGAGGAATGGGCCAAAATACCAGCAACAGTGTGTGAAAACCTTGTGAAGACTTACAGAAAACATTTGACCTCTGTCATTGCCAACAAAGGGTATATAACAAAGTATTGAGATAAACTTTTGTTATTGACCAAATACTTATTTTCCACCATAATTTGCAAATAAATTCATTAAAAATCCTACAATGTGATTTTCTGCATTTTCTTTTCTCATTTTGTCTGTCATAGTTGAAGTGTACCTATGATGAAAGGCCTCTCTCATCTTTTTAAGTGGGAGAACTTGCACAATTGGTGGCTGACTAAGTATATATATATATATATATATATATATACACAGTGGGGAGAACAAGTATTTGATACACTGCCGATTTTGCAGGTTTTCCTACTTACAAAGCATGTAGAGGTCTGTAATTTTTATCATAGGTACACTTCAACTGTGAGAGACGGAATCTAAAACAAAAATCCAGAAAATCACATTGTATGATTTTTAAGTAATTCATTTGCATTTTATTGCATGACATAAGTATTTGATCACCTACCAACCAGTAAGAATTCCGGCTCTCACAGACCTGTTAGTTTTTCTTTAAGAAGCCCTCCTGTTCTCCACTCATTACCTGTATTAACTGCACCTGTTTGAACTCGTTACCTGTATAAAAGACACCTGTCCACACACTCAATCAAACAGACTCCAACCTCTCCACAATGGCCAAGACCAGAGAGCTGTGTAAGGACATCAGGGATAAAATTGTAGACCTGCACAAGGCTGGGATGGGCTACAGGACAATAGGCAAGCAGCTTGGTGAGAAGGCAACAACTGTTGGCGCAATTATTAGAAAATAGAAGAAAATAGAAGAAGTTCAAGATGATGGTCAATCACCCTCGGTCTGGGGCTCCATGCAAGATCTCACCTCGTGGGGCATCAATGATCATGAGGAAGGTGAGGGATCAGCCCAGAACTACACGGCAGGACCTGGTCAATGACCTGAAGAGAGCTGGGACCACAGTCTCAAAGAAAACCATTAGTAACACACTACGCCGTCATGGATTAAAATCCTGCAGCGCACACAAGGTCCCCCTGCTCAAGCAGGCGCATGTCCAGGCCCGTCTGAAGTTTGCCAATGACCATCTGGATGATCCAGAGGAGGAATGGGAGAAGGTCATGTGGTCTGATGATTCAAAAATAGAGCTTTTTGGTCTAAACTCCACTCGCCGTGTTTGGAGGAAGAAGAAGGATGAGTACAACCCCAAGAACACCATCCCAACCGTGAAGCATGGAGGTGGAAACATCATTCTTTGGGGATGCTTTTCTGAAAAGGGGACAGGACGACTGCACCGTATTGAGGGGAGGATGGATGGGGCCATGTATTGCGAGATCTTAGCCAACAACCTCCTTCCCTCAGTAAGAGCATTGATGATGGGTCGTGGCTGGGTCTTCCAGCATGACAACGACCCGAAACACACAGCCAGGGCAACTAAGGAGTGGCTCCGTAAGAAGTATCTCAAGGTCCTGGAGTGGCCTAGCCAGTCTCCAGACCTGAACCCAATAGAAAATCTTTGGAGGGAGCTGAAAGTCCGTATTGCCCAGCGACAGCCCCGAAACCTGAAGGATCTGGAGAAGGTCTGTATGGAGGAGTGGGCCAAAATCCCTGCTGCAGTGTGTGCAAACCTGGTCAAGAACTACAGGAAACGTATGATCTCTGTAATTGCAAACAAAGGATTCTGTACCAAATATTAAGTTCTGCTTTTCTGATGTATCAAATACTTATGTCATGCAATAAAATGCTAATTAATTACTTAAAAATCATACAATGTGATTTTCGGGATTTTTGTTTTAGATTCCGTCTCTCACAGTTGAAGTGTACCTATGATAAAAATTACAGACCTCTACATGCTTTTTAAGTAGGAAAATCTGCAAAATCGGCAGTGTATCAAATACTTGTTCTCCCCACTGTATATATAGCACAACATTTGTGAATGTTTGAGAAACAGACGTCTCACAAGTCCTCAACTGGCAGCTTCATTAAATAGTACCCACAAAACACCAGTCTCAACTTCAACAGTGAAGAGGCGACTCCGGGATGCTGGCCTTCTAGGCAGTTCCTCTGTCCAGTGCCTGTGTTCTTTTGACAAACTTAATCTTTTCTTTTTATTGGCCAGTCTGAGATATGGCCTTTTCTTTGCAACTCTGCCTAGAAGGCCAGCATCCTGGAGTCGCCTCTTCACTGTTGATGTTGAGACTGGTGTTTTGCGGGTACTATTTAATGAAGCTGCCAGTTGAGGACTTGTGAGGCATCTGTTTCTCAAACTAGACACTAATGTACTTGTCCTCTTGCTCAGTTGTGCACCGGGGCCTCCCACTCCTCTTTCTATTCTGGTTAGACAGTTTGCGCTGTTCTGTGAAGGGAGTAATACACAGCGTTGTACGAGATCTTCAGTATCTTGGCAATTTCTCGCATGGAATAGTCTATTCTTGTTCTGAGAAATGAAGGTTAACGAGTTTCTGGCCATTTTGAGCCTGTAATCGAAACCACAAATGCTGATGCTCCAGATACTCAACTAGTCTAAAGGCCAGTTTTATTGCTTCTTTAATCAGGAAACAGTTTTCAGCTGTGCTAACATAATTGCAAAAGGGTTTTCTAATGATCAATTAGCCTTTTAAAATGATAAACTTGGATTAGCTAACACAACATGCCATTGGAACACAGGAGTGATGGTTGCTGATAATGGGCCTCTGTAGATATTCCATTTTTTTTTAAATCAGCCATTTCCAGCTACAGTAGTCATTTACAACATTAACAATGTCTACACTATATTTCTGATCAATTTGATGTTATTTTAAATGGACAATTTTTTTTGCTTTTCTTTCAAAAACAAGGACAAACAAGTGACCTCAAACTTTTGAACGGTAGTATATATATATATATATATATATATATATATATATATATATACACACAGTGGGGAGAACAAGTATTTGATACACTGACAATTTTGCAGGTTTTCCTACTTACAAAGCATGTAGAGGTCTGTAATTTTTATCATAGGTACACTTCAACTGCGAGAGAAGGAATCTAAAACAAAAATCCAGAAAATCACATTGTATGATTTTTAATTAATTAATTTGCATTTTATTGCATGACATAAGTATTTGATACATCAGAAAAGCAGAACTGAATATTTGGTACAGAAACCTTAGTTTGCAATTACAGAGATCATACGTTTCCTGTAGTTCTTGACCAGGTTTGCACACACTGCAGCAGGGATTTTGGCCCACTCCTCCATACAGACCTTCTCCAGATCCTTCAGGTTTCGGGGCTGTCGCTGGGCAATACGGACTTTCGGCTCCCTCCAAAGATTTTCTATTGGGTTCAGGTCTGGAGACTGGCTAGGCCACTCCAGGACCTTGAGATGCTTCTTACGGAGCCACTCCTTAGTTGCCCTGGCTGTGTGTTCCGGGTCGTTGTCATGCTGGAAGACCCAGCCACGACCCATCTTCAATGCTCTTACTGAGGGAAGGAGGTTGTTGGTCAAGATCTCGCGATACATGGCCCCATCCATCCTCCCTTCAATACGGTGCAGTCGTCCTGTCCCCTTTGCAGAAAAGCATCCCCAAAGAATGATGTTTCCACCTCCATGCTTCACGGTTGGGATGGTGTTCTTGGGGTTGTACTCATCCTTCTATTCCTCCAAACACGGCGAGTGGAGTTTAGAGCAAAAAGCTATATTTTTGTCTCATCAGACCACATGACCTTCTCCCATTCCTCCTCTGGATCATCCAGATGGTCATTGGCAAACTTCAGACGGGCCTGGACATGCGCTGGCTTGAGCAGGGGGACCTTGCGTGCGCTGCAGGATTTTAATCCATGACGGCGTAGTGTGTTACTAATGGTTTTCTTTGAGACTGTGGTCCCAGCTCTCTTCAGGTCATTGACCAGGTCCTGCCGTGTAGTTCTGGGCTGATCCCTCACATTCCTCATGATCATTGATGCCCCACGAGGTGAGATCTTGCATGGAGCCCCAGACCGAGGGTGATTGACCGTCATCTTGAACTTCTTCCATTTTCTAATAATTGTGCCAACAGTTGTTGCCTTCTCACCAAGCTGCTTGGCTATTGTCCTGTAGCCCATCCCAGCCTTGTACAGGTCTACAATTTATCCCTGATGTCCTTACACAGCTCTCTGGTCTTGGCCATTGTGGAGAGGTTGGAGTCTGTTTGATTGAGTGTGTGGACAGGTGTCTTTTATACAGGTAACGAGTTCAAACAGGTGCAGTTAATACAGGTAATGAGTGGAGAACAGGAGGGCTTCTTAAAGAAAAACTAACAGGTCTGTGAGAGCCGGAATTCTTACTGGTTGGTAGGTGATCAAATACTTATGTCATGCAATAAAATGCAAATTAATTATTTAAAAATCATACAATGTGATTTTCTGGATTTTTGTTTTAGATTCCGTCTCTCACAGTTGAAGTGTACCTATGATAAAAATGACAGACCTCTACATGCTTTGTAAGTAGGAAAACCTGCAAAATCGGCAGTGTATCAAATACTTGTTCTCCCCACTGTATATATATATATATATATATATATATATATATATAAAAAAAAATCATTGGTTATGTTATAGCTAATTTGTAAATGATAAATAACTAGCTCAAACACTTAATCTGCAAAAATTACAAGTTAATTAGTGGGTGATGTTGAGACACAGACAGACAACCCCAGCTCAAAACAGACTCAGTTCACAGAGGCCCAGCTCAAACAGACTCAGTTCACACAGGCCCAGCTCATATGCGCCATCAGCAGCAGCAGATTTTAATTTAGAACGGAAAATTAATGTATTTCTGCAACAAATTTGAGTGCATCAAATAGTATCGTACCAAATCACATCGATTTGTTCTCTAACCAAACCGAATCGCACCAAATCATTTCAAACTAAAACGTATCATTCCTGTATCTATATACATATCGAACCCTCTTGAAAGGGAAAGATGCACATCCTTGATGTCGAGCAATCACAAATATATACATTTAAAAAATGTGCTTCAAACAATGTACAAGTCTCAGTCACAAATGACAGCTCCAATAAGCCCCCTATGATGAACGAGAGGCTTTGTATTTCATCGTTTGGGTCCTACATGCTCTGGGCATTACTGGATCAAAAGAACAAAATAAGTCAAAAGATTCATTCTTTTTACTGAATCAGTTGAAAAGATCAGAGACAGTAAAAAGAGCCGAACTTCCCATCACTCCTACCGACTGGCCTACCAACCCCTGTAGGGAGAGTGGTGTGATGACAAAAAAACACAGGAAAATGCCGCGATACATCTAGCAATTCAGATAGAAGGGGTAGTAGAAGAGGGACTTCAGAAAATAGCTACATCTCCTCTGGCTAGTCATAAACAATCTTCTTTGATTTCCTGCCCAACTACACAGGTACTGGAACTACCCCCAGACAACTCAAATGACTCAATATTATGGATCACAATTTAGCTAACAATAAAAAAAAACATTCCGACATGTATAACTGAACTACTTTATAGACGTGCATAAAACAAGTGTACTCAGACACTTTATTTGACAAAATTCTTCATTTCATATTCTAGAGAGCACAGTCCTCAGGTTTTGCCTACAATGTCTACAATGGAAGTAGAACAGTTACAGGAGACTCATTTCCAAACAACACTTTGGCACAAAACCATTCTCTCATCTCTGTCAATTCTAGGTTTAATTAGATGTAACTTGATAGAGGCTTGATGCTCATGTCGCGAGTGAGAAATCACTTACGAAATCAATTAGGGAAAAAACTGCATGCATTCCCTTTATTCTCTCCACAATATAAATAACCCATTTGATTTACTTTCCTCATTAACAAAGAGACATGCGAAGGGTAGTTATTAATTAGTCAAGCCATGAGGGAACGAAGACATCAGCAGGACTTGACTGACTTCATTGATCAGACCGAATAACAACAATTATATTAGGACAACATTCCCAGGCTCTATTATTCATTTCCCAACCCTGGAGACAGGAGACCTAGTCTAAACAACAAAAAACATGTCATAACACATCAACTCAGGTAGCAAGTACGATTACAATCACGGATGCACCATGAGGTTGGACTGAAAAGGACAAAACTGAAGAAATAATAAGGTACAATACGGTAGGCAAGTGTGTCAAATCTCTGGGATATTCGAAATCTAATTGCAAGGAAGGGTCTGTAAAAAGTGTTGCTTTCCCAGCAGCGTCTCATATGAAAAGACTCTTCAATAGACGTTTGAACAAGTGGCATCCCAAAGCCCAGAGTCTAGGCCTACTTTCTGAACTAGAGCGTTGTTGGCTTCCAGGCCGACTTCCTGCAAGGCAGAGCAGGGCGTATGCGTCTGGCCCATCTGGCTCCTGCATGCATCTGCAGCTGGCGGAGCAGCCGTAACCCAATAGAGAAGGAAAAACAGCACACTGTCATCAATGTCTCTGCCTCGTCTTCCCAGGTAAACAGCGCGTCGCAGAGCAGATGTCAGGCCATGTATTATGCATACCTCAGGTCCCATTAACCAAGCACTAACATATATTAATAATGCAAAGCTCCGCCATTACTTAATTAATAGGAGGCAGACTAAGTTTATCCTTGGCGTAGGTAGTATGTGTGTGTGTGTGTTCAACCAGTACCCCCCCCACCCCCTCAAGGCACCACCGGGTACATATTCCTGTTTTAGTAAGTGGCTCTCTCTCTCCCCTGGATATAAGAGTCTTGGCGTGGGGTGGTTGTCAGGGCCCTCGGGGGATGATTGACATGTGTGTGTGACCTCTCAGACAGCAGACAGTGGAGAGAAGGAGCACCGGCTAGGCTGTGTGGTGCTGAAAACCATTGGACGCCCCTTCGCTCGTCACTGTGTGCCGTTATGAGAGTGGGTGACAGGAATAAATGCTAGTGACAGTATATATTGTTTCCAGCTTACCTGGCTAAATTACGGGCGTTAATCAAATTTTGGCAGGTAAATCCTATTCCTGAAGCCTTGTAGTGACGGCAGGCAGGAGAGAAGCGGGAAAGCTGTAACTTGTATTAAAAGAGAATGCCGCAAAGTCATGAATGTTTCATAAGGTACTTGTTCTCCGGCCACCTTTGACCATGGTTGAGAGTCTTTTTTCTTCCTTGTGATGAAAACAGGTTGAAGAAAAGTACTATTGTCAAGCTTTGGGGCTCTTGTGCTGCAATCAATGGCACGTAAAAGGAGTTATAAAGGAAAAATAAAAATAGGCTTGGCAAGCGCCGTTGAAGACAACATAATTGCCTTTGTCTGTTCCAGTGTTATGGAAGCAAGTTAATGAGGCTTCCTTCTAAACAAAGTAGAATCTCAGATGAAATCTTGCAAATAAATGTATTTCTCTGAAAATGCAATACGGAAAGGGCAAGGACTGATAAATGCTCCAAAACCAAGACAAAGTAATCTGCCATTACAGATTCAGAGGACTTTCTCTCAGACAGGCATTTGCATATCTTATATCCCTGATAATGAAATAGAATTTACACAAGGGTGATTGAAATGCTCAGTTAAATATGAAAGTCTAATCACCAAAATTGTTAGAAACTATTTCAAGAGAGTAAACGATTAAGTAGGAAGAATCTGTATAAGGCCTTTAAATGAGGTGCCATACTCGACCCCGCCCTGTGCATACTGACTCAACTCCAGCTCACTTTAATAATGGAATTGATGGAAATTTATCAAAAATGTAATGTATCACTAGCCACTTTAAACAATGCCACCTAATATAATGTATATGTATATACTGTACTCTATATCATCTACTGCATCTTGCCATCTTTATGGAATACATGTATCACTAGCCACTTTAAACTATGCACTTTTATGTTTACATACCCTACATTACTCATCTCATATGTATATACTGTACTCGATACCATCTACTGCATCTTGCCTATGCCGTTCTGTACCATCACTCATTCATATATCTTTATGTACATATTCTTTATCCCTTTACACTTGTGTGTATAAGGTAGTAGTTGTGGAATTGTTAGGTTAGATTACTCGTTGGTTATTACTGCATTGTCGGAACTAGAAGCACAAGCATTTCGCTACACTCGCATTAACATCTGCTAACCATGTGTATGTGACAAATAAAATTTGATTTGAGCGCTGGCAAAAAGTTATATGCAACTCCTGTCCCTAATGGAAAGTTATGAGTGAGGCTGGAGAACATTCATGGGATATTAGAGAGATGTTTTAATTAGAATGGGAGCTCCGTGTGGGAATATTGCCTGTGTCTGAAATGACTGGTGTCATCGGTGGTGCAGAGGAGAGCTGTTCAACATGTAGAGAGAGAGAGGGGAGGGGATAGAAAGAGAGGGGAGAGGATGGAAAGAGACAGACCGAGAGAGAGGGGAGAGAGAGAGCTCTCCTCCACACCTCATTTAGCACCTCTGTAAGACAGCCCCAGACAGCCTGGGTATCAGGCCCATCTGCAAGCCTGTCAACACACCACTCCCAACTGTCACAGACCATCCAGCACAGCACACCCACATACAGCCTATCACATACCAGAGCTCACTTACAGCTGGACAGACATCATATTAGAGCCAAACAAATATCCTCATTGTTTAAATTTAATTAGGCCACATAAAGAGAGGGAGGGGAGAGGAAGTGTTAAGATAGAGGAAGTCTTTACACTAGAACCGCCATAGGCCAACAGCCACTGCTGCTGAAAAAAATCCTAGGGGAACCACTGATTTATCTGAATGATGAGGGTGAAAAGGATGACTGAATTTGGAAAAATAGTCTAATTATTTTATTATGAAAGGCTGGAAATGGTATGTAATCAGACACTGAGGACAACATACAACTTGTGTAGTTAACAATGGCAAGCCGAACCAAATGAATATTTTTATATTTTGTTTCATTAATATTTATTGATGCAATTTACCCTTTACAATTGTTCATATACTGGTGCTTTTGTTTAGGAATATGGCAAATCATTTCACCTGTGCACCCGTCTGATTGGTTATATTATTGTTATTATTTTATTTACTTTCTACTGTCAAAAGAAGCTGTAACTGGACTGTATTACTTTCTATAACTCTATTACTAATGAAATCTACAAATAAAGTTGATCAAATGTATTACATTGTAACGCAGGGATCATCAACTAGATTCAGCCGCGGGCCGAATTTTGGATGGTCTGGAGGCCGGAACATAAATCATTTGGAGACTGCAATTTGACCACAATAATCCCAAACAGACTGAAATATAACCATTTCAAACCCTGCTTACATTTGTATACAATCACGTGTCTCTCTATTATTGGAATACTTGGGAACAGATTTCCAAAATCAAAGTCACTTGGACCTGATTTCCTGGTGTTTTTACAGTGTTTTATGTCCAACAGAAAACTTCTTAATGTACACACTAGTTATGGATCACAGTTAATGCAAGTAAAATATTAAAGCCAATGATAAATTATTTCCCCCAAAATGTTAACAATGTTCAAGCTTTGTGAATTAAACAGAAGTTTAGTTAAATACCACCCAGAATAAGCCACCTCAACCCACTGCATACAGACCAGGGTTGGTGAACCAAAGCATTACTCATCCTTCATCTGCAAATGGAAGTGAGGTCCTTCGAACATGGAGTATTAATTTAACTCCACAAAATGAAACTCAATGATAGTAATGGCTATAACAAATGGCTTGTAATACATTGTAAGAGGAACTAGCTGTGCTGAGTGGTTTGCTGGAGGAGGAGGAGAGAGGTGGGAAAAAATACATGTCATTGCTCACTTCCATTTGGCAAGTACTGCATCTTAATAAAACAAATATTGGGGCATTCTGTGGTACAAGACATGCAGTGTAATACCAACCACACAGGAGGGGGTTGTTTAGTGTGTGTGTGTGTGTGTGTGTGTGTGTGTGTGTGTGTGTGTGTATAAACAAGAAAACTGCAATCGTTCCATTCCCCCAGGAGTCATGCAGCAGCATACAGTATTCTCTAGTATGTCTCACATGTGAAAGAAAGAAAGGAAGCAGCAACACTTTGAGGAACACACTACCTCACTGCCTTTAACTCAACTACCTCCCTTTAACACACACAAGTGCTTAATGAATCGCTCTTAATGTCCAGCAAATACCCAGCAGCCATAGGATTCACAGACATAGGGGGCCCAAACATCTATAGCTTATTGCAGTCTTCTGTGCACCAAATCTCAGAGACGACAGAACAATGTGCGTCTATCTGGATCTATCAGTCATGAGATGCTTCCCTCAAAGCATATCAAAGCCTATACCAACTATTAAGAGCTTTCTCCAGTTACTACAGAGTTTACTAAAAGAGTTTCTTAAAAAGCTGCGTGTGTAAACAAAGGGTTTATTACTCAAATATATTTTATGAAATCCTCTGTGCCAGGCAGAAAAAGTTCCATTAACGATACATCTTCAATAGACGTCTACAGCAGCAGCGATACCGTCCACTAACAAAACAAGATTACAATTTGAGTAGACAATACAATGCACCTTTTGTCTGAGCCTCCCAGCCCGACTGAGGTAGAACAGGCTCGGTGGTGCTCCAGGTACCCTCTCCTCTCCCCGGCCTGGCCCGGCACCACAGGATTATTGACTAATACACTGAACAAAAATATAAACGCAAAGTGTTGGTTCCAAACAAAAAGCTAATTTCTTTCCAAATTTTGTACACAAATTTGTTTACATCCCTGTGAGTTAGCATTTCTCCTTTGCCAAGATAATCCATCCACCTGACAGGTGTGGCATATCAAGAAGCAGATTGAACAGCATGATCGTTACACAGGTGCACCTTGTGCTGGGAGCAATAAAAGGCCACTCTAAAATGTGAAATTTTGTCACACAACACAATGCTACAGATGTCAAGTTGAGGGAGCACGCAACTGGCATGCTGACTGCAGAAATGTCCACTGGAGCTGTTGCCAGACAATTGAATATTCATTTCTTATTATACCCTGATGAAGACGAAACGTTGGTTATTAAATTATTGCATCTGAGCTCCTAGAGTGTGCGGCTCTCCTTTAATTTTTCAAGTGTTCTACTCCGCTAGCCAGCGCCTCACCTAAACAGGTGTGCGTTTCTTTCGCCTCCACTTTAATTTCTTTACCATAAATCACCTCCAATGTCGTTTTTGAGAATTTGGCAGTACGTCCAACCGTCCTCACAACCACAGACCACATGTATGGCGTCGTGTTTGCTGACGTCAACATTGTGAACAGAGTGTCCCATGGTGGTGGTGGGATTACTCTATGGCCAGGCATAAGATACAGACAACAAACACAATTGCATTTTATTGATGGCAATTTGAATGCACAGAGATACCGTGACGAGATCCTGAGGCCCATTGTGGTGTCATTCATCCGCCGCATCACCTAATGTTTCAGCATGATAATGCACGGCACCATGTTGCAGGGATCTGTACACAATTCCTGGAAACTGAAAATGTCCCAGTTATTCCATGGCCTGTATACTCACCAGACACGTAACCCATTGAGCACGTTTGGGATGCTCTGAATCGACATGTATAACAGTGTGTTCCAGTTCCTGCCAATATCCAGCAACATCACACAGGCATTGAAGAGGAGTGGGACAACATTCCACAGGCCACAATCAACAACCTGATCAACTCTATGTGTCACGCAACGTGAGGCAGATGGTGGTAAAACCAGATACTGACTGGTTTTCTGATTCACACCCCTACTTTATTTTTATTACATTTTTTGGGTGACCAACAGATGCATATCTGTACTCCGTCATGTGAAATCCATAGATTAGGGCCTTATTTATTTATTTCAATTGACTGATTTCCTTATATGAACTGTAATTCAGTAAAATCTTTGAAATTGTTGTGATTATATTTTGGTCAATTTGGTCCTAATCTGTGGGGCAAGGCTGATGGCAGCGGGAGGCGGGCATGAATCAGCTGTCCGCGGGACTGAACGGGGATGGGGACAGATACTCACCAAACAGATTGCTGGAGTGGCCTTGCTTGGAGACAGGCCTCAGCTCATTGGATCCCCAGGCGTATCGCTTGTAACTGTCCCAGGCAAACTTCATCATCTGTGGGCAAAGGGAGAGGAAGGGGAGGGGGGACAAGGGGGGAAATAGGTTTAGTCTTAGCAGATCTATGAAGGGTGATTCACGTCCTTTGGGTGGTTTGGTCATTATGGGCAGGTTTCCAGTAAAGTATTTGTTTTGTTAAATAAGGGTGTATTTGTGACATGGAACAGACTTCAGGCTATTTTATGTTGGACACCATGTTGTTGTCACCTCAGATATTAACTGTGCAGGGAAGTCTGTCAATCATTTAATAGACCTTGACATTACACAAGAAAAAGTCTCAGTTTGACGTATTCCGTGACCCTGGTTTGTGATACGTAACCACTGAGAGACATCCATACTCTACCTTACATGCTGAATTTCTAAGCTACATGCGTCACAAGGTTGTTCTTCAATCGGTGTCTTCTGACAGTATCTATTTTTGGTCCCAAAGACTATAATTTACACCTAATCCTCCTTAAATGTCCCCGTTTGTTCCCTCTCCCTGGTGAAGCGATCCAGATGGCGGCAGATAAAAACTGTTCAAAACAAGGACAGCTTTTCAAAGTTTACAAATTTTAATGAAAAGGTATATTACTCACTTAAAACTGCAATCTATAAAGTTGACTTTGTTTTTTTTTTTTTTTTTTTTTTTAATTTTTATCCCCTTTTCTCCCCAATTTTTGTGGTATCCAATCGCTAGTAATTACTATCTTGTCTCATCGCTACAACTCCCGTACGGGCTCGGGAGAGACGAAGGTCGAAAGTCATGCGTCCTCCGAAGCACAACCCAACCTAGCCGCACTGCTTCTTAACACAGCGCGCCTCCAACCCGGAAGCCAGCCGCACCAATGTGTCGGAGGAAACACCGTGCACCCGCCCCCTCGGTTAGCGCGCACTGCGCCCGGCCCGCCACAGGAGTCGCTGGAGCGCGATGAGACAAGGATATCCCTACCGGCCAAACCCTCCCTAACCCGGACGACGCTAAGCCAATTGTGCGTCGCCCCACGGACCTCCCGGTCGCGGCCGGCTGCGACAGAGCCTGGGCGCGAACCCAGACTCTGGTGGCGCAGCATAGCACTGCGATGCAGTGCTCTAGACCACTGCGCCACCCGGGAGGCTAAAGTTGACTTTGTTGAGTGCCAGTGAGATTATATTACCCATTTAATATTGCAACACCACTGCTTTCGGCTATAATACAGTCCAACTAAGTTTGCATATGGGAAAATAACAGGCCAGAAATGATAAATTGGAAGGTAATGGGTTGTCTGGCTGCACTAACAATGCACCCCAACACAGTGCTAGTGTCGAATTCTCTCTCTGCACCGTCACATCTCAGTTCTCTTCTGCAGGGTAGCGATTACCAGTGTGTCCTCCAGTGTTTGTTGTTGGGAGGATTAGGCTGTAAAGGAGAAGAGAGAGAAATATGCTGCCATTCTCTAAAGTTGATACAGAGGCAGATTGAAGCTGAAATCCGCCTCGAGCAAAAGATGAGAAGACCAGACAGAGATTAAAATAATGTTTTCCCCAAGACTCTCAGCTTGTCAGATCCACACAGGGAAAGAGGGTCCAAAATCCAATGCTGGCTATTGAAAATCACTAGCAAAACAATCTAAGTGGATAAGGGTAGTCAATGGACAGAAACAATAATGGTCCCTCTTAAGCAGAGATTAGGTCTACTCATTTGTTTACAGATCAGTATTTTCTGGAGCGTTTTCTGAGATCGACAAGTCTTTCTCTGATTCTTAATCAAGCGGAGAAAAACACAACGTCAAGGTGTTTATTAATGATGTGTGCCCTTCCTGCAATGTGAAAACCAGAGCAACCCCTGTGTTCTCTCTTGGTTACCGCCACCATTTCAAATGATGAGATTATGTTGCTAATGCACAAATGATTGGAGCACAAATGTGGAAAGATTGGAATTAAATTGAGTGTTAAAAAGTCTGCTGCCTGTGACAGAGCAGAGATGGATTAGAAGGATTAGGCGGCACGCCTACAGCGACAGAATGGGGGGGTGGCATTTTCCGAGCTAAACTGACCTAGACGCACCTCCAACATATAAAACTACCGGTACACAACATTCTGCACAAAATGAATGACAATTTCTCTCACCCAGTGGAATATAAAATATTTCAGTGAGCGCTGATGCAAAATATTTTGCTTGTGCATGCCGAGTGCCCCTCACCAAGGTGCTGTTGGAAAGACGCACCGCTGTGGTGCTCCACCAAAATTCTGTTAAAATAAATATAAAATACATAAATCATGTAGCCTATGGTAGAAAGAGTATATGGCCATTTATGTAGCCTACAGGCTGGAGTAGAGATCACATTTATGACAAAGTAATGAAAATATACTTTTTAAATCATGCACGTTTCTCAGATCAAATAGCCTGACCTCAGTGGTTTCAAGTTTGAATGTGTACATTTTTGAAAAGATGATCATAGCGAAAAATTCTATAGATTCTATACTTCTGCATTTCCCGCTGTGTAAACACATTGATTCTCATTGCAAATAAGCTCGGGATAACTCCTGATAAAAGTTAGGTAGCTGATATTCAGAGCTTAAATAGACAAAATGATTAGTCACAGGAATGGGGCCTAATAAAGCCAATGCAACTGCCTGTTTTACAAACGGTAGGCTTACCACATGGATGGGCATTCAGAAAATGCCATTGTGGGCCGACACTGTAGGCTACACCCCAGTAAGCACAGACCAACGACGTTCTTTTGGCCGGTACGGACCAGCCTTGATTTTAACATCCACAGACCGGACGTCTATGTTAAGTTCAGATTTGGTCTGGTCCGGCCCCCGATTTCCAGGTCCACAGACATTCGGTTCGGACCGGCCTATATTTGGCCCAAACATAGACGTCTATATTTGGTTCAGATTTGATTCGGGCCGGCCTTGAAGTGGCCCAAACATTTTTCCGGACCAAATCTTAACCAATTATAGACATCGGTTTCAAATGTTTGGACAGCACAATACAGTAAAGTATAGTTCAGTACACCAGTACAGCACAGTAGAGTATAGTGCAATACAATGTAATGTACCCTACATAACTCTAATGTAATCTATTCAATACGTCTTTTCAACTTTAATTCAGAACCGAAAATAAACCAGATTTCAACATCCGGAAAATAAGTATTTATAAACGTACAGAAAATACAGATTTTCACCTTTCATTCAGAACCGAAAATTAACCCAAGTTAAACTTCTGGAAAAATACATATTTTAGACATCTTTTCAACGTCATTTTTCTTACTGGGAGTATTCTAGTTTCATGGGGGTATAGGAGGGTGGCAATTGTTTTTTGTCTTGTCTAGGGCAGCAGAACAGCCAGGACCAGGCCTGCCCTTCACAGTCACAATTGTTTAGCCTAAGTGTGAGAGGGTGTTTGGATCAGTCCATCATGGAAAGCCCACTATGAAGGCTTAAAAAGGGAATTTCACCCTGGCTCTGTCACGGCAGATAGTCATTACTATATTAATAACATTACGTTTTTATCATCAACATCACAATTATCCAAACCACAAGCTAGAACTAGCATTTTCATTTGGTAGAGTCGGGAAGTTTCGACTCCCTGTGTATTGGTCTGCTCATAATGAACCACAAAGTCCGACATTCATAGCGAATGCTGATACCGCCCGCTAGGTAGAGGGGGAGTTCCCACAAACATTGTTTTTTTTACTTTGAACGACCAAAAGTACTCTAGGCAAGATTATTTTGAAAAAGGTTGTTTTTCACCGTTTGTCATCATACCCGTGTGGTGTTCTGTACCTGGCTGTGCTAATTACAAACAAGCGTGAAAATGTGTCATCTTTCACCATTCTAGCTACCAGAGATTCGTTCTATCTTTGACTGACCTTAGCTAACGTAAGTTAGCTAATAGTACCAAATAAAAAGCATCTCAATTTGGTAGCCCTCCATTTCACCCTTGTCTGGAAAACACTCATTAAAAATTGAATTGTCGATATAGATAACTTACTCTGTGTGTTGGTAGCATGAATGTGTATACATAGCCTATGGTTGTTTAGTTGGTTTTCAGCCAGTCTCAGCTGGCTAGCAATCTTACTGCCAATTTAGTGATGCTAGTTAACCAACAGCAAGCTGACAATATTGAAATGTCCATGTTAGGTATGCTTAGCTAGCCAGTCTAATAGAGATCAATACAATTAGTGGGCTGGTTAAATTGTGTATTTTGTTGTAGGTGGTACACAAACTGATTCCACCAACATGCGCATCCAATCCCTAGCTAGTGAAGATAAATTGGCCAAAATATTTACAAGCTGACGGCAAAGATAGCTCAATTTGTATGAATTGGGCAGTGTTTGTGTTCTCTGGTTACAGGTCATTAGAGGTAGCTTGATGACCACAGTGTACCTTCCAGACCATGTAATCAATTTAGTCTACCCCTTTCTCTTTTAGTAAAACTCAGGTTATCTGGAGTCATTCCAGTGTCCTGCTGAAAAATACCCCAAAGCGGGGGCATTTTGAATATACAAGCATGAGGGAGCGGACACACCTTGCGGTTATGGAGAACAACAAGGGACACTGAAAGGTATAAAAGCAAGACTACAACAGTAATGACACAAAAACAGTAATGACACAAGCACCTCATTATTCTCTCTGCAGATTCTCAAAACGCAATACAAAATTCCCCGGCAAAAGGCTACTATTGACAAGACTAATCTGTCAAAGTCAATGAGCTGGGGGAGGTTTACAGACAGTACTTTGAGATGAGGAAGGTTTTTGTTGTTGTGCAGGGTTGTGCTTAGACAGTAAATGTATTGTATGAGAGCAATTGATGTGCCAATTCCCCTCAATGTTTTTTACACAACAATACACAACAATTCATACTGTGTAAGAACTGCCTTCCTAAGACTTTTCACACCTTCTTTAACCACCTAATTGGTCTTTTGACAAATCAGATCAGTTCTGAAAAAGATCTGATGAAGACTAATTAGTGGAGAGAAAAAACAGAATTGGCCTGCCTGTGTAAACACAGCTAATAATTAGAAATCAGGTGTGCTAGATTAGGGTCGGATTGAAAACCTACAGGATGGTAGCTCTCCAGGAACATGGTTGGAAAGCGCTGATGTAGAACCACCATAAAATAAATATGGATATGTTCTATCAATCTTCTAAATTTGTCTGCCCTTATGGATTCACATAATATATTTATATAAGCTGTACAGGGCTCTTTATTATCAAACAGATGCTAGACATTCAGATATACGAGGAATGTTAGTTTGATCAAAATGTTTCAGAACCTAAAATACAGGCGAGTGTACACTATTTAATGCTAACTCAAGAGAACAGTGTGTTCAAAAACAATGTTATATGGTAAAAGTAACATGTGATTTTTTTTGTATGAACTGCGTGTCCAAGTGTTTCTCAGGTGTAGACACACACAAGTGCAGAGTACTGTAGTTACAGATTCTTACATCAGATAATGTCAATTTCTGCCGACACCTTGTCTATTTCAAGTCTTCTCTCATTGATGGAGACAGGTGGGTGTCCACCCCAAAGTGCTGCATGTCATGAGGACAGAGACCTGTCTCGATCAATGAGGGAAGACTTGAAATAGACAAGGTGTCGGCAGAAATTGACATTATTTGAAATTAAACACGATTGGCTGTGCACATATTGTTGGATTACTTTACGAAGCAAAAAAAGTATTTATTTTCTAGGTGTACCTGTGGATGCAATTCAAGGCCTACCTTCAAACTCAGCGCCTCTTTGCTTGACATCATAGGAAAATCAAAAGAAATCAGCCAAGGCCTCAGAAAAAAATATTGTAGACCTCCGCAAGTCTGGTTCATCCTTGGGAGCAATTTCCAAATGCCTGAAGGTACCACGTTCATCTGTACAAACAATAGTACGCAAGTGTAAACACCATGGGACCACGCAGCCGTCATACCGCTCAGGAAGGAGACGCGTTCTGTCTCCTAGAGATGAACGTACTTTGGTGCGAAAAGTGCAAATCAATCCCAGAACAACAGCAAAGGACCTTGTGAAGATGCTGGAGGAAAAAGGTACAAAAGTATCCATATCCACACTAAAACGAGTCCTATATCGTCATAACCTGAAAGGCCGCTCAGCAAGGAAGAAGCCACTGCTCTAAAACCCGCATAAAAATGCCAGACTACGGTTTGCAACTGCACATGGGCACGAAGACTGTACTTTTTGGAGAAATGTCCTCTGGTCTGATGAAACAAAAATAGAACTGTTTGGCCATAATGACCATCGTTATGTTTGGAGGAAAAAGGGGGAAGCTTGCAAGCCGAAGAACACCATCCCAACTGTGAAGCACGGGGGTGGCAGCATCATGTTGTGGGGGTGCTTTGCTGCAGGAGGGACTGGTGCATTTCACAAAATAGATGGCATCATGAGGTAGGAAAATTATGTGGATATATTGAAGGAACATCTCAAGACATCAGTCAGGAAGTTAAAGCTTGGTCGCAAATGGGTCTTCCAACTGGACAATGACCCCAAGCATTCTTCCAAAGTTGTGGCAAAATTGATTAAGGACAACAAAGTCAAGGTATGGGAGTGGCCTTCACAAAGCCCTGACCTCAATTCTATAGAAGATTTGTGGGAAGAACTGAAAAAGCGTGTGAGAGCAAGGAGGCCCACAAACCTGACTACGTTACACCAGCTCTGTCAGGAGGAATGGGACAAAATTCACCAAACTTATTGTGGGAAGCTTGTGGCAGGCTACCCGAAATATTTGACCCAAATTAAACAATTTAAAGGCAATGCTAGCAAATACTAATTGAGTGTATGTAAACTTCTGACCCACTGGGAATGTGATGAAAGAAATAAAAGCTGAAATAAATAATTCTATCAACTATTATTCTGACATTTCATTCTTAAAATAAAGTGGTGATCCTAACTGACCTAAGACAGGGAATTTCTACAAGGATTAAATGTCAGGAATTGTGAAAAACTGATTTTAAAATGTATACTTCTGACTTTAACTGTACATGTGCGCAGGCACAGAGATTACATTTACAACAATATCTAGTCTAAAATAAATAAATATGGCATAACCCTCAACTCGACCAGACAGTACAAATGAGCCTAGGCAGGTAAGCAGACAGTATCTACTTACAGCCATGTGTATCAGGCATGCTTAGGAAAATATTTTTACAGTTGATTTTGATTTATAACAGTAAATTATTGTATTATTATTTCTCCTCAATGTTTGGTAGGTAACTTATCTAGCAAGCTTGCTGGATATGCAATACTTGTTATTTACATCTGTTTGGAATCCTATCTTGCATCATGCCTATAATTTTGTGAGATTTAAATGCATCCAAGGTCATAATCATAACCAATGTCAACCCTCATCAATTATGTTACCTAGCTAGCTAGTAAAATTATTTACAGTTGCTGATGTTACACGTTAGCAGGCGCATAACAAGTTAGCCAGCTAGCCAACTCCAGTCATGTGCTAACTTTTGCTTGTAAACCTAGCTTTAGGTGGTTGGTTGTAATGTTGAAGCTTGCTGTTTAGTAGCTAGCTATATCTATGACTAAAAAGAGAAGAGCTTTTACAACCAAGAAAGAAAAGATCTCAGATTGTAAAACCTATTCTATTTTTTGTCATAGATATGGCTACCGATAGTTGTTTAGCTGGCTAACTTAGCAGACAGAAAAATTATTTGATTTCCCACCCACTGTAACACAGTAGTATGTTAGCCAGCAAATACACAATATGAGTTTTTGTAGATAAACTAAAGTTAGCTAGTTAAGTGGTTTGCAGGACAAATAACTTACTTACATTTACATTTAAGTCATTTAGCAGACGCTCTTATCCAGAGCGACTTACAAATTGGTGCATTCACCTTATGATATCCAGTGGAACAACCACTTTACAATAGTGCATCTAACTCTTTTAAGGGGGGGGGGTTAGAAGGATTACTTTATCCTATCCTAGGTATTCCTTAAAGAGGTGGGGTTTCAGGTGTCTCCGGAAGGTGGTGATTGACTCCGCTGACCTGGCGTCGTGAGGGAGTTTGTTCCACCATTGGGGTGCCAGAGCAGCGAACAGTTTTGACTGGGCTGAGCGGGAACTGTACTTCCTCAGAGTACTACTTAGCTAGGCACCGTATTTGTCATCTGCCCGCTTGGTGCTGGCATCGTCATTGGGTGTATCATTCAATGCGCGAAGCCCTGACCTGCCTTCCTCCTGGGCAATTATGTGTGAAACATATCTCACTGTCCTAGCAATGACATGATGAAAACAAGCCCAGATTCCCCCAGGGTGAAATTCCCCTTTAACATTGTGGGAGAAACTTCCAGAGGGGCTCATAATGGTGTTAATGAAAGGCACCTCTCACTCTGATTTCTCTGATAATGAAATGAAAACAGCTCCACTCAGTCCCAGGCCTAAACAAATAGTCCCTTCTCGTCTCTCTGTCTGAGGGCCCCCCTGTAGAGAATGCTGGTGGGAAGTCATTTGCAACACAGCGTGGACTCCCCATACCAGCCAGCATTCTCCTCCAGAAATTAGATGAGTTTATCGACTCCCACACAGAGAGCGGGAGAGACAGACAGATCGAGTTAATGAGTCTATGGTGTTATTTACCCCAAAACCCTGGGCCCCACCCCCTCGCAGCCTCCCAGCGCTCACAGCTCACACCTTACTCTGGTCCTGCTGAGAGGGTGCCAAATACAAGCCAGTGGTTCTGTTGGTTGGTTTAGCTAGTAACTAGGCGACTTGGAACCAGAACCATTTGCCAGAACTGAATTAGAAGTTGTGGGGAGATGGGAGGCATTGAACACGGGCCATATTGATTCTCATTCAGTAGTGCAAAATTTAGTTTCCAATAAAAAAAAACAGCAGGCTGTTCTGGCGGACTATTCCCAGATGGGAAATGCTTTTGTTCACTGTAGGTTACCGGTCTCCATCCCGACGGCTCAATATTCAGTCCTCTGCACCTCGGTACAAAGCCTGGTACAAAGTGTGGTCCTAACGGAGGCACAGGGACCAGCACAGCCAAGAGCGAGTCCTGCTCCTGCTTAGATGGAGTGCCAGCCTCCCTGATTTACAAGGCAGTAATTGCTTTTCCAGTCAGGGTTTAATGTGAGCGTTTGAGTCAAAAATGTAATCTTGTCATTCGTGGCTCTCTCACTCTCTGCATGCGGTCTGTCGACGGGAGGATCAGCAGCAGGAGCTCTCCCATTGTTTAATCGACGGCATTGTGTAGTCCAAAGACGTCACAGCAACACTGGAATGAGTTGACAGCGGGTGCTCGGGGGGGAGAACATGTTACTTTCTGCCGTGAGAAACAAACAAGACTGAGTTCTCAGTGCAGCAGAGCAGAGAGCATGCTGGGATATCACTAAGGCTCTCCTATGTGGCATTTATGTGGTGCCCTGGGATGCAGAGCGGTGTACCATTGTTGTCAGGTAACACACACCTATGCTCAAAAGACAGCTCTTGGACGGCTGTGTTTGGTCTGACAGAGCAGAGACACTCTTCGACCTGCTGAGCCAGGCTAGGCCTCGGCAGGAGAGTCTGTCAGGGGGACCTAAAGGTGGAGCAGGCCATAGTGGGCTCTGGGGTCTTAAGAGGATTAACCTCCCTCGGTGCGTTGTTCTTCTCAGGGCTCAGACACGCAAATAGCATTTGTTGGCCGACAGTACCGCTGTGTACCGACAGTGAACCGAGTGGGCACTGATTTTACATGTAGAATCGCGTGAAAAAAGAATCAGACGTACAGTGGGAAGTCCCCTAAAACACAGAGCACTGAACTAATCGGCAGACAAACGCTAGATTCCCATTCGGTGCGACGTGTGCACGCCTTTTAAAAAGGTTAGGGCGGGGGCAGAGCAGATCAGGAACAGATGTCTATTAATTCATAAACCAGCCCCAAGGGAGTGATTTATTTTCTATAGGCCTACAGTATGTGGGTTGGTTGGAGAGTCATGTGAGGACAAAACAGGGTTTGGGGGAAGAGTAAAACCAAAGTCAGTGAATCACATGAGTCATAAGTGACTATTCAAACAGCAAAGGAATAAAAAGGCCTAATCATTAGAAACTATCCCCTCCCCCGTTTCCATCCCCTGATAGCCTGCTAGCCTGTCCTCCATGTTGCGCTCATCTTTCCCTCTTTTCTCTTTACTGACCAGCCCAGGAAATTCAGCTAGTTTGGGGACCTGGGAACGAATCATCTGTTTGCCAAATTTCCATTTCCCTTATCCCCCCCCCCCCCCCCCCATCCCACATTGATGACTGAGCTGTGTGTGAAGGAGGGCAGAACTAGGATTTGGAGGAGCTCTGTGCCATGGAGGTTTCTGAAGGAGAGGAGCGCCAGACTGGGAGACAGAGACAGACAGTGCCGGCAGCAGGCACAGAACCCAGGGCTCAGGACAAGCAGCTGTCCAGGACAGAGAGCCCAACTACAGGCAATGTCAACAGACACCACGTCCATGCCAACTCCCGTTTACTGTCAACCAAACTGCCTCCGCCTTTTACACTCACTTTCTCATAGTGTCTTTCCTCTCATCTGCTCTCCCTCGCTGTCCTTCATCACTCTACTATTGCGGTTGTTCTCTCCTCTCTTTTGCTCTCCCCCCCCGCCGTCCTCCATCTCTTTCTTGCAACAGACCTAAACATACCCATCCTTAACCCTGGAGGAGAGGAGTTGGAGAAGATCCTCTTAGCTGGCTGAGGCTTATCTGAACGCCCGGCTATTGGAGGTGACAGTGTCGGGACACATTTACGCTCTGGCAAAGGATTAGGCCTAAGCAATCACTTGCACTGTCTTTTTGATTGAGCTAACGCTCTCATATAAAGTCAGCTGTTGTACAGAACGTCTTGGTGTGTATGTGTGGGCCCATCCAGTCAAATAGGGAGTTTAGGGCCTTGTTAACATTCATGAAAATCAGGTGAGCTGAAGACACTCATATCCCCAAATCTGCCAGCAAATTATTCTCTTCCAGACTTTTGTCTCCTTGGACGGGAAGAAATTGCCAGAGAAAACTAACACCAAGAGCCATACTTTCTTCTGAACGTCAAAATACAGATCTTTGTTTCTTTGACTACTTGAATACAATATTCCAGAGAGTGCTGGTGACTTCCGATATAGTTCATGGGAGCACGGCACAATGAACCGCACACTTTAGAGCACTGGACATGTATCCTTTCATCATAAGTGCATTTGATGAAATCAACGCCATTCATTATGCAAATGCAGCCGAGCATAGAAATCTAATCAAATCAATCATCGTCACTCTGTGAATGTGCCTGGCTATTTTCTCTGGACGATCAGGCTAGTGACACTTTAAAGCGAGGAAAAGTCTCGCCGTGGTTTCATGACGGATCTGCACATCTGGAGCATACCCTACAATCTCTTCTCTAGCGTCTCATGCACATTCAGTGCCTCTGCTCGACACAGTTTGCCCGTTCCCACAAGGAGCCTCATACGAGGTAGTACACCCAGCATCACTAATTCATAATATTCCCACCATCTCCTGACAACTTCACAAGGAGTCATGCTGTATCTGGCCCACAACTGCAGAGTTTATTATGTTAAGAGCTACTGAGCATTGTGTCATCATAGAGAACATCATAACCTACTCCTGATTAAATCCATTCATCTGTACACCTTGCACAGGTAGATAAACACCTTTAAAATGAAAATGACACATTACCAACAATGCCCTTATCATCCGTAATAGTACTAAGTGCGCGAATAGCAGTCACAATGACAGATATCTTGGCCGCACTATTGTGCTGTTGAATGAGCACCAGAAGCAACGCGGTCTCATCGTCAGCTATACTCTTCACTGCAGTTAAAGCCAGTCCGAAGGAGCGCAAGTCTTTAGCAACAAGCAACATCTGTGTCATTGTTTCACTCTGAGGTCTATTAACTTCTCCAGGGTAGGGTGCAGCATTCGGAATTTTGGATGAAATGCATGCCCAAATTAAACTGCCTGCTTCTCGGGCCCAGAAGATATGATATGCATATAACTGCCTGATTTGGATAGAAAACACTCTAAAGCTTCCAAAACTGTTAAAATAGTGTCTGTGAATATAACAGAACTGATTTGGCAGGCGAAAACCTTTTTGGTTTTGTAGTTTTCTATTCAATGCCATTACAGTATCCATTGACTTAGGACTCAAATAGTAGTTTCTCTGCCTTCCACTAGAAGTCAACAGTCTTTAGAAATTGTTTCAGGCTTGTATTCTGAAAAATTAGGAAGTAAGAGCAGTCTGAATGAGTGGACCCTAAAGTGTCACAGAGCTTTTTCATGCGCGAGACCGAGAGAGTGCCTTTCTTGTTTACCTTTTAAATTGACGACGTTATTGTCCGGTTGAAATATTATCAATTATTTAGGCTAAAAACAACCTGAGGATTGAATATAAACATCGTTTGACATGTTTCTATGAACTTTACGGATACAATGTAGATTTTTTTTGTCTGCCTGTTTTGACTGCGTTTGAGCCTGTGGATTACTGAAGAAAACGCGAACAAAACTGAGGTTTTTGGATATAAAAGAGACTTTATCGAACAAAAGGAACATTTATTGAGTAAATGAATGTCTGCTGAGTGCAACCATATGACGATCATCAAAGGTAAGGGATTAATTTTATCTCTATTTCTGACTTGTGTAACGTTTCTACTTGGCTGGTTACTGTTTGTAATGATTTGTCTAGTGGGCTATGTTCTCAAATAATCGTAAGGTATGCTTTCGCCGTAAAGCATTTTTTAAATCTGACACCGTGGTTGGATTCACAAGAAGTTTATCTTTAAACCTATGTAAAATATGTTTTGTTTTATGAATTTTTATAATGAGTATTTCTGTATTTGAATTTGGCGCCCAGCAGTTTCACTGGCTGTTGAAGAGGTGGGACGCTAACGTCTCACGTACCCAAGAGAGGTTAAACAGGGCTGCAGCCTCTTGTCAGGATGATCATCTATACAGCCTTCTAGAGAGTCTTCACCAGATTGGAAGGCAGTAAGCTCTTCATGGCATTCTTCAACATGCCCAAGCTGTTCCCAGCACGGCACAACTTCTGCTGCTTCCCTCCTGGCTCCACACACACACACAGAGACCAGCCACTTGATCTGTTTACCTTATTTAGAGTAGGGACTTTCACTAGTTTGTGTGTGTGTGTGTGTGTGTGTGTGTGTGTGTGTGTGTGTGTGTGTGTGTGTGTGTGTGTGTGTACTGTGCTATATTTATCCCCTGCACGAACATGTTTATCCCTATTCTTTCACCATGACACACATTCAAGCACACACTGATTCAAGGCTGTTTAGGAACAACAGGTGCGAGATAATTGAAGGGGACAATGTAATTGTGGAAGAATGAATGAAACACAGAACAGAACAGAAAGCGCGTGTTCATGTGCAATGTCTGAGACTCCCAGGAGAGACCAGTAGGTACTGCAGGAGAGTCTCAGAGAGCCCCTTCGATGAAGCATGGTGTCTCAATAGAGATGGATTCACACCAAAGTGGAGGGCCAGAATGGTCCAGGTATCCTTATGATGTAATTATACCTGCTATTCCCCTTTATTGCATTCCTGTTTCAGGCTGTGTCTGTTCTCTATTTGTTCTACATCCATTATCTCTCTGCCATCTCTTTAAAGCCCCGCCAACACTACTGACCCACAGCAAGACAGCAGCCCGCTCTGAAGGAATAAACAGGTCAAACAACAACGAAGCCCATTGTAGAACACTAGAAACAAGAAATACACATCACATAAATATGCCCCACACCCGTTTATTGCCCTGCAGAGTAGCATAAACTCTACCCACTGGCCACTGGAGACAAACGCACGAGAGAGAGAGAGGCGGAGGGAGTGTACACAACATATTACAGTGATCCTTCATGCAGCGCCTGTCACACTGGTATGGGCAGCGACTCCCTTATGCACCTGCATCTACATGCAAATAAGACAGCCCTAGAGGCCTAGTGTTGGTGGGAAAGCAACGCACAGCTCGGAAAACATACTGTACCATCCATACCATCCATCATGCTCTACAGACGACTCAGCCCTGCAGTGATGAAGTTATGCTATAGGGACGTGCTGACAACAAAGCCCTCCTAAAGGTACTAAAAACTCGCTCAAGTGTTAGCCCAACAGAAAATTGTGGGACTATTGCCTGCCAATTGTGTGCCAGACTGTTGACTTACATGTAAAATAGATTTGACTAGATAATCATCATCTGTGACTTGTTTCAGGAAACTAGGCGTATGTCGCAAGTCACGACTTCACAGGAGAGGCATTTGAACATTTATGATTTTTTTTTTAATCAATATGCGTTTTTGGCAGAAATGCCTTCTGGAACATTTGAACATTTATATGCCTTAATAACAAACTTGTATGCCCAATGTAAATACAAATAAAGTTGTTAAATTACAAGCCTAGTTGGTTTAGCCACAGAAGAAGACAGGAACCTTCCCGCTAGCCATGATTGGCTGAGATAATGAACGGCCTGGACATGCCAAGAGATGAGTATCGGATTGGTCTGCCATGTAGCATCTTCTGTTTATAAAATGAGCTGCTCATTATGTGTAGATAATCCTATCTACTGGAGTTTTTCAAAATATATAACGTTAGCCATGGAGAACTGCAAATGTGTTGCTACTGCTCTCAACCAGAGTGACTTGACAACGGGCCAAGCAAGCTGTACAAGCAAAATGGACACACGGGACGTTTTATTTAACCTCTCTTGGGTAGGGGGCAGTATTTTCACGTCCGGATGAAAAGCGTGCCCAAAGTAAACTGCCTGTTACTCAGGCCCAGAAGCTAGGTAGAGTTGGATAGAAAACACTCTAAAGTTTCTAAAACTGTTAAAATTATGTCTGTGAGTATAACAGAACTGATATGGCAGGCGAAACCCTGATGACAAACCAGCCCCCAAAAAAATATTTTCAGCCTACCACTGTTTTCAATGGCTGTCACTTTTATTATAAGGCGAAATCCTGCCAGATTGCAGCTCCTAGGGCTTCCACTAGATGTCAAGTCTTTAGAAAGAAGTTCATGCTGGTTTTTGGAAAAATGAGCCAGAAATTGTAGTTTTTCAAGGTGGCTCCCATTTAGGCTGTAGTATTTCCAAGCGCGTGGAAGAGTGCGTTCTTTTGTATTTTTCTCCGGTAAAGATAATAACGATTCTCCATCTTAAATTGTATCGTTTATTTACGTATTAGGGTAACTAAGGTTTGATTATAAACGTTGTTTGACTTGTTTGGAAAAGTTTTAGTAACGTTTGGGATTCATTTTGTATGCATTTTGATGGCGGGAAACTGGGTGGATTATTGACTGAAGTGCGCCAGCTAAACTGAGTTTTTATGGATATAAAGAATGACATTACTGAACAAAAGGACCAAAAGGAACCAGCCTGGTTCCTCTCTAGGTTTCTTCCTAGGTTTTGGCCTTTCTAGGGAGTTTTTCCTAGCCACCGTGCTTCTACACCTGCATTGCTTGCTGTTTGGGGTTTTAGGCTGGGTTTCTGTACAGCACTTTGAGATATTAGCTGATGTACGAAGGGCTATATAAAATTAAAATAAACTTGATTTGATTTGTGATGCATCTGGGACCTTTTGGAGTGCCAACAGAAGAAGAGCAAAGGTAAGGCATTTATTATATTGCTATTTCTGACTTTCGTGTCGCACCTGCCTGGTTGAAATGTTTTTCATGCTTTTGTATGCAGGGCGCTGTTCTCAGATAATCGTATGGTGTGCTTTCGCCGTAAAGCCTTTTTGAAATCTGACACAGCGGCTGGATTAACAAGAAGTTAAGCTTTATTTTGATGTATTACACTTGTGATTTTATGAAAGTTAAATATTTATAATTCTGTAGTTTGAATTTTGCGCTCTGCAATTTCACCGGATGTTGGCCAGGTGGGACGCACTCTCTTCCCGCCTGCCCATAAGAAGTTAATGAAAGGGGTTGGTGGAAAGCTATGGCTGGCAACACCCGACTCCCTACTTCAGGCCGCTGCCACAGATCAAGCAGTACCAGCACTTCAGGGGAATATCATTTTCATTGCATTGTATGAGGTTATTCTTCTTATCTAAACTTGGGAGGTGAATTGATGTTGTGCAAGGTTGTAATGTCTTAAGTTGTTTTGTTATTTCCTGTTTTACAGCTTCGATGCTCAGGAGCCTGGTGTTGTTGTTGCCAAGGAGCGTTGGGACTCAGTCGGGACCAGGTTTCAGCTGCTGCACACCGCTGACATCCTTCCTCCCATAGATGGTCTGCCTGTACAAGCACCACTGGACACAGCTAGACAAACTTATATTTTTGAGAAGATCGGGGAGTTTTGTGACGAAGAGGCTATGGACATCACATGCCCTGTACCAAAGTCAAGGGCAGAAATGAAACAGGCTCTCCGAATATATATTCCCTTGTTCATGCTTGGTTCGGACGGACCAGTTCATCACTGGGGGCGAGTTCCCAGTCATCAGCACTATCTGCAGTGCCTCTAGTCACATGAGTCTCTCCTAACACACGCCATACATTGCTGCTACTATTTCTTTTTTGTATCCTGCTGCTCAGCTACTTCACCCCTGAATGTATGCATATAACTACCTCATCTATCACTGATATTGTTATTGATATTGTTCTTGTACATATTGTATATTATTTTGTTCTTTCTCTACTGGTATTGACGCTTTTTGATATTGCTACTATGCAAGTAACCATTTGGCTGTACCGTTTACACCTTCTGCAGAGACCCATCCACATAGCAAGATGTGGCTGGTGGTTATAGCATTTCTTTCACATGACCCATCAATTTAGACAAGTGTCTGGTAAGCATCATCTACTATTTATTTTAAATTATCTGGACACTGTTTACCTGGAATTGTTCCTTGTTGTAGGCTACTACTTTTACAATTTTTTGTCTTAATCTTTACTACACTACTCACTGTTTAGCACATGGCCTCACATGTGAATCCTTAAAGAGATGGGTGGGGCTAAGGCTTAACAGGGTGTGAACAATGCTGAATGGATGTAGACAAAGAAGAGCTCTCCAGTGGGTGTACCAAATATTCAAAGGCCATTTTCTCAACAGTGGGGTTACAAGTTTATCAACTTTCAAAGCAGAATTACTTGATGTGTATGATATACCAGTTTGTAGCTCTGTGTCTCTGCTTTTATCCAATGTAAAAAATAAAAAAAACAATTTCTAATTTTGCTACATAAGACCGAATCAAGGTGGTCAGTCACATTTGACTACATCGTAAGCAATCATTTTTAGAATTAGGCAATGTAGCCCGATGGGAATATTTCATAAATAAAGTTCATATACAGTTTAGAGTGATTAACAATGTTTAGCATATATATATATTTTATGTAATACACATGCTTTCCAGTGTTCTTTTTGTGGTACTAGGTTTGATGATCACTAGACTTGATGCAGTATGTTATGGTTTAAACTAGAGCTGGTCCAATAAGCCAAAAGTCATTAAAATCGACACCGACCTACATATCACAGGCATTTTGCTGATATCGTTCATTACGATAAGTAGCCTATGGAGAAAAGTGAAATAATAGGTTTGCTAGTATGGGTGATTGTTAAATGGGACAATTGATGGATACAACCATCCCAAAAAAATAAGTAGCAGTAGTAGTAAGGATGTATTTATTTTTTTAACAGTGGTGCACGCGGCCTCCCGAGTGGCGCCGTGGTCTAAGACACTGCATCACAGTGCTTTCGAGTCCAGTGGGTTCGAGTCCAGGCTCTGTCGCAGCCGGCCGCGACCGGGAGACCCATGGGGCGGCGCACAATTGGCCCAGCGTCGTCCGGGCTAGGGGAGGGTTTGGCCGGCAGGGACGTCCTTGTCCCATCGCGCACTAGCGACTCCTGTGGTGGGCCGGGTGAAACGGTGTTTCCTCCGACACATTGGTGCGGCTGGCTTCCGGGTTAAGCGGGCATTGTATCAAGAAGCAGTGCGGCATGGTTGGGTTGTGTTTCGGAGGACGCACGGCTCTCGACCTTCGCCTCTCCTGAGTCCGTACGGGAGTTGCAGCGACGAGACATGACTAACTACCAATTGGATACCATGAAATTGGGGAGAAAAATAAGTTATTTTTAAACAGTGGTGCACATTAATGTTATTTATCGCTATCGCATCAATTCAGGCAATTTATCACGATATGGATTTTTGTTCAAATCGCCAAGCTCTACATTGACAGAGGACACACTGATTATTATTGTATTCTGTGAAACACTGCAATTCTATAGAAGCTGACAGTCACTGCCTTATGTTTCGACATCCTATAAGCATATTGGGCTGGTGTTCAGAGTTCAGTTGTCTGCTGATTAAGTTATAAGGGCCTTCTCAGAAAAAGCCAGTTAGACATTTTATCTTCTTCTGTGCTGGAGGTGTCTCCCTATTGCAACTTGTAATAAAAACCAGTTCGATATTTTATTGAATTTATCTACGACTGCACTTCTCTTTTGTTCTCCTGGAAATTCCTATTACAGGTAACATCTGTTTATTTGCATGCAAGCTGTAGCCTACCTAGCTACATTAACAGTGCACTGCAAAACGAGTCCAAAATAGCAGGAAAACTAAATGTTGATAATAAACCCCTCTAACAACAGAACGGTGTCAGGTATCACTTCCCTTTTAGCGTGTGTGAATGAGCAAACTGAAAGGAGTGGTCTCACAGGAATACAAAAGGGACTTAAAGAACACGACAGTTCAAGAAGGAGCACCACTTCAACGACAAAGGTTAGCTTCTTTGAATTCTAATAACGCACTAGAACCAGGAGCATTAACATGAAGAATACAGATTTGGAATCTAATTTGTGTTCATACAGAATCGTGTACTACCAGTCTCTCATTTGTAGTGTTGTACATAGGGTGCTCCTTGATCAGAATGTATCATTATTTGTGATGTGAGGTGGCGAGGAGGGAGGGAACCACTTTGGACTACATGATAACAGGGATGGTAATTAGGGTGTTTTATGAAACAGATTGAGCCTTGCTGCTTTTGATGTGAGCTAGAACTAGAGGAAGGCCCATCGTGCTGAAAGAGGAGTCGCTGTGTTTACAGTGCATTCAAGCATTTGTTCAGAGGAGATCGAAACAATGAAAGACGGGGAAACAGGGGCAAGCTCTTTATACACCCGCCCACTACAACTAACAGTAGCGCCCACTCTAATGCAAGGATGTACTAGTAAACAATGCCAGACAGGAGTAGGACAACACACCCACTAATGTAAGGAGGTACTAACTAACCAAAGCCGGGCAGAGCTACGACAACAATACACCTGACCTGCAGAAAAACAACGCACCTCGCCCACCTGTCCATCAGCTCAACGTTGAGTATTCATGTCTGTGTCGTGCACGCTATAATACAATTATTTACTAACGTCATTCCTGTTAGGGGTATTTTCACTGCTATTTCAAGCATCAGCAATACTGAAGAGCCCACTCAGCTAATATGGAAGAGGCTTCTCCCTTGGCAGGTCAGTGGACCCTGACCATCACACTCTCCCCAGAGAGAACACTATCCTAAACACAGGAAAGGAGCAGGAACATGGTAAACATACAGGACCAATACAAAGGCCTCCCTCATCATTTGGGTGGGTCTAATCTAAATCTGTAGACAGGCATCGGATTCAGTGTTGACCTGTTGAGAGGTTAAACCTACCCTGCATAATGTCCTACTCGTCTATTTATGATGGATGAATGACTGCGTGATGCTCTTTTATTCAAGCTAGCAGCGAAGCATCTAAAATGAGTGCACATTAGATGAATTCAACAGACTCCAAATCTGCGGTCAGTGTGCCCTGTAGTCGCTGAGTGACACAGCAAAACCAAGCATTCGCATTGACATGGCAGACAAGGTACAGTAGGCTAGACAGACTGACTAAAACAGGTGAGGATAAGTGCTGCCTGGGGTCAACTGATATGCTGTGGCTATGCAGCTAGTCCATAAGACTGCAGACTGGAGGCATACCCATCAAGCAAATCAATTAGAAGAGGTTATGCGAGGGTAACAGAAGTCACTGGAATTACCTTTCTTTGATCTATTCTCTACCGTCAACCAGATTACCATTTGTTTAGCAGATTAGCATTTTTTCTTTTATAAACCCCAACCAATGACTCAGTCTGGCATCGGCCCATCAGGACAATTCAGCATCCAACAACGCAAAAAGACGAAAACGCTCCATACTGTTTCATCCCACATTCTTCTTTTATTTTTGATGTGGGATGAAATTAGAAGTTTGTACAGTGATCGAGAGCTAATTAAAACAAATGTTTTTTTTAAACCAGCTCCTCTTTCTGTGCAAATGAAAACAGGAGGGATTTCCAAAGGGACTGGCAGGCAGGAGGCTATGTAATTACCGCAGATCTCTCTCTCAGCCTTCCTCTGTGGCTGTGCTGTTCTGCTCTTGTACACACACACACCCACCTAGGGTTGGGAAATATATGGGGAGACCTCTTCAAAAGACATGTTACTCCAAATATCGCGATATCCGATATAAATCATTTTCGAAATAAAAAGTTTCAAACATGCTTTATGAGTAATTCATGAACCTACGGTGGCAATACATATGGTAAGTGATTTCAAATGGGGCTTTTGACATTGACTGTTCTATACTGTTCAATCCAACTTTAAAAAACTAAAAAAACATTGCATTTTCATCATAATCTGCATTTCCTGCACTTTTGTTATCATTTCGGTATATCTGTATTTTATTAGGATCCCCATTAGCTGTTGCTAAAGCAGCAGCTACTCTTCCTGGGGTCCACACAAAACAGAACATAATACAGAACATTAATAAACAAGAACAGCTCAAGGACAGAACTACAATGTAGAAAATAGTAAAAAATAAAGAAAAACCCTGGAATGAGTAGTTGTGTTCAAACTTTTGACTGGTACTGTATATTGTCAATGTCATCATATAAACCGGCCTTGGCCTAAACCTAACACACACGCACGCCTGCCTCGCCAGTCTCCAACTATGCAGAGGAATGCAGCTCTGTTCAAAGGAAGAAATCAGAGGCTATTCATAGACATATTTACAAGAATGTAGGCTAGTTCACCCATTATACACACTACACAAAGCAATGCACCATTCTTTGTCTACGCAGGTGTTTGTCTGCGTCTCATACATAATACTGAGACTAGTCCAAAAACCACCACAATATGTGCAGTAAGGGCCTATTGGATTTCCTCCTCATTCACAATGGGTGTGACATCACAGCGAGCACAGTCTTGTCATTGCAATAGCCCTCTAACTAACCCACTTTCAGAAATCAATTGCCAAGGCCAGGGGGAGAATGGTCTCCCTGGCTACGATGATTATCACCTTTTTAAAAAGCCCTTAAAATGTTCCATCACAACGATGTGGATCTAATGAGAACAAAAAGGGGGCAGTAACCGACATCATCTCCCAGCACTGATCAAATACCTGTCCTATATTATCCCCAGCACTGGCTACGTCTCCCTTTGACTGACAAGAAGATGGGGAAACCAGACTCCGGTACTCCGATAGATCTGTGGAACTTTAGTGAGAGGTCGGGATGAATAGGACGCGTTTCTATTTTGCCATAATCGAAGGTAGACATGTACACAAAGCCGAAAACAAGTGGGCAAGCGTTTCCCTTCAGGTTCAGGGCAATTCCACAGAAACGGAATTACACTTTGACACAGATCTCTCTATTTAAAAAGTATGCCAAACCATTGATTTCAAAAGTTTAACAAACGATACAACTATATGCACAACAACTACTTTGAACAATTTACACAGACAATAAAAAATATAAAAAACATTTACTAGAAAACTGTGCAAATGTAAAGTTTGAAAGCTATGATCCCTTATTGTGTAGATGAAGGGGAGGAGACGGGTTAAAGCAGGATTTTTAATCCTCGAGACAACATGGATTGTGTGCGTGCCATTCAGAGGGTGAATGGGCATGACAAAATATTGAAATGCCTTTGAATGGGTATGATAGTAGGTGCCAGGCACACTGGTTTGTGTCAAGAACAGCAACGCTGCTGGGTTTTTCCATGCTCAACAGTTTCCCGTGTGTATCAAGAATGGGAAGCATTGGAGTCAGCATGGGCCAGCATCCCTGTGGAACACTTTAGACACCTGTAGATCCCATGCCCCCAACAAATTGAGGCTGTTCTGAGGGCAAAATGGGAGGGGGGGTGCAACAGCTCTGACACACACACACACTTATCCCACCAGACATGACACCAGGGGTCTTTTCACAGTTCCCAAATCCAGAACAAATTCAAGAAAGCGTACAGTAAAATATAGAGCCCTTATTGCAAGGAACTACCTTCCATCTTATATAGCTGAAATAAACAGCAAACCTGGTTTCAAAAAACAGACAAAGCAACACCTCACGGCACAACGCCTCTCCCCTATTTGACCGAGATACGTGTGGCTACGTGTGCCTTAAAAAATTTTTGATGTAGTTCTGTCCTTGAGCGGTTCTTGTCTATTGATGTTCTGCATTATGTCACTCTGTATTGTTTCATGTTTTATGTCGACCCTAGGAAGAGTTGCTGCTGCTTTTGCAACAGCTAATGGGGATCCTAATAAAATACCATTACCAAAACTCAATATAAGTTAGGTGTTCTTAAGGTTTTCTACACTCAGTGTATGTTTTCAGTAACCCAAAATATTTTAATTTTCAACTGTCTGCAGCTGGTGAAAGAAAAAGACTCAAAAACTAAACAGAACGGGAAGCATAGAAATAGTGCACATAGAACAGCTCTCCCGCTTCTTAGACTTGCTTTCAATGAGAATCTATAACTCACAGTTCTATGTGAATTTGGTCAGGTCGTCCAAAAATATATATTGAAGCTTTAACTGGAGAGAGAGCGAGAGAGAGAGAAGAGACAGCGGCAGAGAGAGTGAGGGATTGTTTTCAAAGTCTTGCTTTGACCACCAAATGACAGAAAGAGAAAAAAAAACAGTTATGAGCTAAACATGACAGTATGCCAGTGGAAAGGAGGACAGTAGCAGGTGACCCAACTGTGGTGTGTGACTACTATCGTTTCCCATTGTAACCAATTCAATTGCAGTAATTCTGTTACCGATTTAGTAACATAATTGCACGTTTTAAATCACTTCAGAATTCCTATCAGTTAAAACAAATTGGTAGGTTTACCTTTACTTGTTACATGAGGGAGAGAAAGTAGAAAAATATCTTAAAGATGTAGTTCTGTTACCAAAAACTCACAAGGCAATGTTTCTTAACCTTACAGGCAAATAATGTATCCAAAACTAAATATAAGTGTTGATATTAGTTGGTAGGGTCTTTACGTCAACATTATTGTGTTTTGATGTATTTCTAATACCTTTTAGGACTTTTTCTGGTAGTATGTTATCTAAGACCCCCTTTCCATCTGTTTGACCAGAAATCAAAGCCTTTGCTTATTCCACATTTTTAGAAGGGAAAATGTTTGAAAAATATATATATGCCTTAATTTATCAAAAATCGTCTCTCCGCTTTCATTTCACACCCAATTGAATATGCTCCTATGAACTTCATATGTTGGCGCTCATGGGTCCTCTTACATGGAAATGCCATTCAATTGATTCAAGTGGCATAGAATCTGCTCAATGGCTGACATCAATGGCAGTGGAGTTGACCGCCGCTCGGTGCTCAGACAACACAGCACAATGAGCCACTGTATCCATTTCACCATTCCCCATGGAGGTCACCACTGTTACGGCAGCTTGTCATTAACCCAACGTGGAGACTGGAGAGGCAAGCAATGAGTCCCCCCTCCCTCCTGCATATAGATGATGGCAAATCATTGACTGCTGTGCAAAGATCTGGGAGTTAACGACCCTGTTTGCTGGAGGCGTCCTATTGAGTAATCTTCAACTGGAGGCATGTGTGTAGTGCTGAAGTCCCCAGGGAGGACTGGCAAATTACAGGACAACAAATCCAATAGTGAAACAAAAGCATTAATGAAATCCTCCCTGGTCTCCAGGGAAACACCTACAGAACGACATCTAGCTAACAGGTGCAGCTCGGGGGGGGGGGGGTTGTAGTGATGGGGGAGGTGGCGGTGTGGGTGGAACACTGGGCACTGGCAACGAAGTGGGTCTTTGGCACAAGGGTGACAGATGGCCAAACAGCGCGCGCACACACAGCCAATGTGGCCTCCCCTGGGACGGCATGGGCACACAGCTGAAAAGTGTGAGGCAGAGTTGGGTTACAGATGTTTGCCCTGCGCCCTAAAAGAAAGCAAAGAGGTGGCGGCTGGCCAGCGGGCTGATTTGGCTGTGGTCGATGATGGCATCTTTTACACATGGCAAAGTGCTGGACGGGCGGGATTGAGTTACGCAGGAGCACGCCTACTCAGAGGCCATCTGCACACTGACACACTACTACACTCCGTTCTCTCACCATCATCAATAGACTTGTATTACCATTTGGATAATGCACTTAACAGTGGTAACAAACCCAAATTGTAACACTCAAAACATATTGGGTCTTTTTACTCCACCAAAACAATTGTCTCCAGTGTTGTGATATCGAGCCATCACCCACTGAGATAGATCTAGTTTTCTATGTAAAGGGACCAACAAATACCTTGGATTTTCTTACTCCAAATTACAGCAGCTCTTGCATTTCAGAAGTATCACAGAAAAATAATACATTAAACATTTACGATGATCAACCCTGCAAAACGAGATTCTTCAAAAACACTGCTTTGAGGAAATACTATGCGTTTCATCCAAAGTCAAAGAAGAAATGCAAAGCCGATTCCGGAATCAAGCAGCACAAACATCATGAAAAATGAATGGCATTTTAAACCTGACATGCATTCTGGCTACTAGGATATCATAATAACGCATTTTTAAGGCAGCAATGTGTGTGAAATGTTGCTTCTGTTAACGCGCCATTACGCCACTTCCATGTAAGTGACATACATGCCTTGCCGCCGTGGCCATGCGTGGTGTAAATCTGTGAGCTTCTCCTCCATGGCGTCTCATTGGCTTTCCAGTAAATCTCAGGCTGCTACCCACCTGCGTTACATGAGATGAATTGGTCGGAAATCGATAAGCCATTGGTCCTTTAAGTGTGTTCTGTCACTGCGACGTGTGGCCAGAGAGATGCTTGATACCAGGTAGGCGAAGAAGAACCATTGTGATTGGCTGATGGATCCAAGACTCACCTTCTCAGACCATTATTTCACAACAGGTGAACCACATTGAAGATTGTCAGCAGCTATTAAAAGGCACTGCGGACACAGCTTTCAGAAGGTCACGGACATTCTTCCATTGAACGTTGCTTTGGGACAAGAGTCATCCAGCTCTCATCTGCAGAGCATAGTAGAGACTAACTACATTGTTGTAAAGAACAAGTCCTTTCTCAGATTGCTTGACTGTGGAGAGCACGGAAATAAAGCAGAGCAGCAACAATATGGCGTGTATGGTTAAATAATTTGCTCTGACGATGGAAGTCTATCTTGCTTATATCACACATCCTGTGGTCACTCGAAATTGTGGCAAATGGCTGATTTCGAGCATTAGGCCTCCAATAACGTGATAGGTAGCCTAGTTAACGGTGTTAAACAATACCAGATTATCCTACCGAGGAACACCATATTAAACACAAATCAATAGAAACTGATTGCGGACAGGCAAAGGGATGAAATTGAACAGGAAAATCAATAAACTCACAGTTCTGGAAGCTCCGGTTATTAATTGGGTAAAAGAGCCGCTGGATTATAGGTATTGACAACATAAACATGCTATAGAGAACAAAAAAAAAAGGATTTTGCCATTTATGATGCAATCACTTTCATTACGTGAGGAGAGGTGTCCTGGCAAAAACTACAGCCGGAACAATACCAATATCACGATACTCGTTAGTATCTTGGAAAGGAAACAGAACACAAAGCGGAGTTAAATTCTTTAGGAAAACAGCCCTAATGTTGGAAACAAACATGTTGTCATCCAGAGTCACATGTCTTTGTTTTCCAAGCTATAGCACACAACAATGTACATAGAGCAGGTTTTTAAAGAGTTTGGTGTGGTTTGCGTTTTCATATTTGCCATGACATTTTTTTTGTGATACTGGTATCGTCACAGCCCTGGCAAAGAAAATTTAAATATCAACTTTAATTGAAAGGTGTTAGTACACACGTCTTCAAAACGGTCAGGACTATTTAATTGAAGAGGGGAGCGTTCTGTTCACTTCAAACTGGTTTATTGATTTTTATTCATTATTGGGAACATTTGAATCTGGTTTGACCTAGCCTCTTGACACAAGGCAAACTAATGAAGACCTTGTGAAAAGCCAATTGATTTTCTTCCCTCCTCCCCTCGATACGGAAGCAGTTAGGCAAAGCCATCCATAATTTGCTTGACAGGCTGTAGATCATGATTAAAGAGCAGAGGCCCAACATTATTCAAATCTGTTGGCCTGTAAGAGCGGTTTGTTGAATGAATAGTCACAGCACTGTCTGTGAAGGTGATCCAATCTGCACTGTTGGCATACAGATCTGATGGGCTGGATACAAAGTCTATATAGACTTGGTCACATGGGCAACTCCTTTCACCACGTGATATCACATGTAAAATTTCTCAGCCACTGTGACTGGCACCCATGTCAACCTTTAGACCTGTGTAAGGTAGAGGTCAACCTGGAACAGCTCTTAGGGACAATTAACTGGTTCTAGGGCTTGTTTATTGACCAATCAGTGCCTCAGTCAGGGGAGGGGCAAGTAATCAATACGGTCCACGGTCTACAACACATCGGTGTCAGTATTCATTTGCCTGCTTGATGACCTCACTAGTCATTATGACACCCAAACAGAGGGGTAAATGCATGGATGTCTAGGGTCTAGGATTGTACCTTAGCACTGTCAGTATCAATAGAGATTGGAGAGTGAGCCAACATCCTCATCTAACAGAAGAGCCACAGTACCATGGATCTTCCTTAACCACATAAACAGTAAAGAGTTTCCAGTTGTATCCATTAGTGTGCAGTAGAGCAGTATTTTTTCCTACACTGCAGAACAGAGTGCTCACCTTTCCTCTTGGCTGCTTGTTTACTAAGCCAGTCTTTGAGATTCTATCCACAAGGTATTTTGTTCTCCTCTGTCAATGGGAGAGTGCAGCCAGTCCCCTGCAGTATACCTTTCTCCACTCTTTTATAGCAGGAATAGAAATTAAATGTGCATTCTGAGCATAAAAAGTGAGCTGGGCGGTGATGGAAAGGGAAAAAAATAAGAAAAAAAGGCACCTGCAGATGCTTGAGGGCTTCAATTACTGCCTCTATGGTGCCACAGGTCAACAGGGGGCCTTTGGCTCAGGCCTGGACCGGATCAGCCCTGTCCAGCTCAGTCTGAATGAGGCTGGGGCTTGACTCTGGGCAGGGTTGTGGTCCGACATGAGAAGGTGAGATTGTATGGGGGCCAGGGGCAGCAATGAAGAGCTTTTAAAAATAAAGCAGGGTCCCAGAGGGTTACGGCCTGGCTGAGAGAAAAACTCACCGCTGCCTTGCGCTTTCTCTCCTTCACCTCCCATGTCTTATTTACGAGTGGAAAAATACGAAGATGCTGGCTGAATTATTTAGCGTGTGTACTCGGCTTTCCTTTCCCAGGAAATTAATGTGGTGCACCGCGTACACTGCCAAAACTAACCTGGGCAGGGTCCATAAAGGTCCATGAAAACACAAACACCACAATGCAACACACACAATTCAATCTCAGAAACAAAATAGTGGATACTATTTGAAAACATTCTCAGCTATACGTTGTGTCGTCTGCATCAGGCTAAATGGCCCAAACATTAAATGTCCCAGAACTGCACGTTACGTTACATAATTGCCCTTAAAACATAATATCAAAAAAATGGGACCTCACAAAATGAGACAGCCATTATTAAAATATGCCTGGTTACTTGAATCCCCAAAGATAAACAATTTGTCGGAAGAGGCAAAACAGTACCATGTAGAGCTGTGAAGATGTCATTCACCATGCCGGTGTTAAAACAAGGTCAGGTACGTGACAAGCCTAACAATAAACAGGGTTTAATGTTAGTGATGACCTGGTGGCAGATAGAGGGTTAGAATTGCCAGGGTAAACTGCTCCAAGCACTTGTACTCTACCTCTGCTGTAGTCTGTATTCAGCAGTATAGTGGATAGCTGACAGAGGGGAAAAACCCAGCCTATGGCCAAAAGCAGAGGATTGACAGCTCCTGCTCCACCACATTGGGCATTGTCTGTCATCATAATAGTACTCAGGGCAGTGGTGGACGGGGAGGAGGACAGTCCGCTGCACTGTTGGGTAGAGGTCGACCGATTATGATTTTTCAACGCCGACGCCGATTATTGGAGGACCAAAAAAAGACGATACCGATTAATCTGTCGTTTTTATTTATTTATTTGTAATAATGACAATTACAACAATACTGAATGAACACTTATTTTAACTTAATATAATACATCAATAAAATCAATTTAGCCTCAAATAAATAATGAAACATGTTAAATTTGGTTTAAATAATGCAAAAACAAAGTGCTGGAGAAGAAAGTAAAAGTGCAATATGTGCCATGTAAGAAAGCTAAGGTTTAAGTTCCTTGCTCAGAACATATGAAAGCTGGTGGTTCCTTTTAACATGAGGCTTCAATATTCCCAGGTAAGAAGTTTTAGGTTGTAGTTATTATAGGACTATTTCTCTCTATAGCATTTGTATTTCATATACCTTTGACTATTGGATGTTCTTATAGGCACTTTAGTATTGCCAGTGTAACAGTATAGCTTCCGTCCCTCTCCTCGCTCCTACCTGGGCTCGAACCAGGAACACATCGACAACAGCCACCCTCGAAGCAGTGTTACCCATGCAGAGCAAGGGGAACAACCACTCCAAGTCTCAGAGCGAGTGACGTTTGAAACGCTATTAGCGCGCACCTCGCTAACTAGTTTGAATGAATGCTTACGAGCATACTGGTGCCTACCATCGCTCAGTCAGACTGCTCTATCAAATCATAGACTTAATTATAACATAATAACACACAGAAATACGAGCCTTAGGTCATTAATATGGTCGAATCCGGAAAATATCATCTCGAAAACAAAACATTTATTCTTTCAGTGAAATACAGAACCGTTCCGTATTTTATCTAACGGGTGGCATCCATAAGTCTAAATATTCCTGTTACATTGCACAACCTTCAATGTTATGTCATAATTACGTAAAATTCTGGCAAATTAGGCGGCCCAAACTGTTGCATATACCCTGACTCTGCGTGCAATGAACGCAAGAGAAGTGACAATTTCACCTGGTTAATATTGCCTGCTAACCTGGATTTCTTTTAGCTAAATATGCAGGTTTAAAAATATACAATTCTGTGTATTGATTTTAAGAAAGGCATTGATGTTTATGGTTAGGTACAGTCGTGCAACGATTGTGCTTTTTTCGCAAATGCGCTTTTGTTAAATCATCGCCCGTTTGGCGAAGTTGGCTGTCTTTGTTAGGAAGAAATAGTCTTCACACAGTTCGCAACGAGCCAGGCGGCCCAAACTGCTGCATATACGCTGACTCTGTTGCATATGTTAGCAGGCAATATTAACTAAATATGCAGGTTTAAATATATACACTTGTGTATTGATTTTTAAGAAAGGCATTGATGTTTATGGTTAGGTAAACGTTGGAGCAACTACAGTCCTTTTTCGCAAATGCGCACCGCATCGATTATATGCAACGCAGGACACGCTAGATAAACTAGTAATATCATCAACCATGTGTAGTTAACTAGTGATTATGATTGATTGATTGTTTTTTATAAGATAAGTTTAATGCTAGCTTGCAACTTACCTTGGCTTCTTACTGCATTCACTTAACAGGCAGGCTCCTCGTGGAGTGCAATGAGAGGCAGGTGGTTAAAGCGTTGGACTAGTTAACCGTAAGGTTGCAAGATTGAATCCCCGAGCTGACAAGGTAAAAATCTGTCGTTCTGCCCCTGAACAAGGCAGTTAACCCACCGTTCCTAGGCCGTCATTGAAAATAAGAATGTGTTCTTAAAATAAGAGTGTTCTTAACTGACTTGCCTAGTTAAATAAAAGGTTTAATATATATATCAGAAATCGGTATTTTTGGAAAATATATAAAAAAATCATAATAATAAATAAATTTGTAAAATATATATATATATATTTTACATATTTATTTATTATTATGATTTTTTTATATATTTTTTTTAATCGGTGTCCAAAAATACCGATTTCTGATTGATATGAAAACTTGAAATCGGCCCTAATTAAATCGGCCATTCCAATTAAATCGGTCGACCTCTACTGTTGGGCCATTAGACTGAGGATGGAGGTACTAATCTGTTAACTACAGGTCGTTATTGAAATGCCTTTCCTCATTAAAAGGGCAATTCTGCCACTTTTCAACCTAAAATGAATTATCACCAGCACCATACCAGTGTGTACATGAAGTGGAGCGGGTCGAGAGTTAAGTTCCTTGGCGTCCGCATCACCAACGAACTATCATGGTCCAAACACACCAAGACAGTTGTAAAGAGGGCACGACAACACCTTTTCCCCTCAGGAGACTGAAAAGATTTGGCATGGATCCCCAGATCCTCAAAAAGTGCAACAGCTGCACCATGGGTTGCATCACCACCTGGTATGGCCACTGCTCGGCATCTGATCGTAAGGCGCTACAGAGGGTATTGCGTACGGCCAAGCTTCCTGACATCCAGGACCTATATACTGGGGGCTGTCAGAGGAAGGCCCCAAAAAATTGTCACGAGCTCCAGTCACCCAAGTCATAGATTGTTCGCTCTGCTACCACACGACAAGCGGTACCAGAGCGCCAAGTCGAGGACAAAAAGGCTCCTTAACAGCTTCTAAGACTGCTGAACAATTAATCAAATGGCCACCCGGACTATTTACACTGCTGTTACTCGCTGTTAATTATCTAAACATAGTCACTTTACAAATTACCTGGACTAACCTGTACCCCCGCACATTGACTCGGTACCGGTACCCCCTGTATATAGCCTTGTTACTGGTATGTCATTTTCTTGTGTTACTTTTTGATTTAGATCAATCTTTTCACTTTAGTTTATTTAGTTAATATTTTCTTAACACTATTTATTGAACTGCATTGTTGGTTACAGGCTTGTAAGTAAGCATTCCACGATAATGTCTACACCGGTTGAATTCGGTGCATGTGACAAATAAAATTTGATTCAATTTGATTACATATGTGAAAACAGCAAGTTCTAATGGTCTGTGGTTACAAAGACAGCAAAAAAAAAAAATTGAAAAAAAAGCTTCTCTGTGACGTCACAGGGTAGGATTAAAAGTAAGAAAAACCTGCAATGACTTTCTAGCCAGAGGGAAGGTCTTTTATTTATTTTTTATTGCTCCCCACGTCACCTCTAATCTCAGTCTTTGAAAATCACCGTTCTTAAAATAATTTCAACTTCTGATGATCGGGTAGAACTTTATTACTTCATTTTTTTCTACGAAACATGCCGATTTCTCATATGTAGACACTGGTATTGTGCTGGAGATAATGAAAATGAGGTTGAAAAGTGGTGGAATTGACACCAAGGTGGCGACACGCATCTCTGCGTGCCTGGCAGACATTTCAGCTTGGATGTCGGCCCACCACCTCAAGCTCAACCTAGACAAAACCAAGCTGCTCTTCCTCCCGGGAAAGGCCTGCCCGCTCCAAGACCTCTCCATCACGGTTGACAATCCACAGTGCCCCATACCTAAGTGCAAAGTACCTTGGCGTGACCCTGGACAACAGCTTGTCGTTCTCTGCAAACATCAAATCAGTGACTCGATCCTGCAGGTTCATACTCTACAACACCCATCCGTATCCATTGTGCGTCTATTACCAGAATGCCAGCAAAATTAGCACAAGTAATAGCTAAATATGCTAACGAGCACAAACAAAACTAAATGAATTGCAAAGACAGGCAATCCAGCTCAAAGTTATCAGGGCCTAAAATTAACACCTGCGGGTACATTTCGGCATTGGCGTGTAAGAATGTCTAATTCACCAGCCACTATGGAGGGTGGTCACAATCAGGGCTCTACAGTTCGAGCATTTCATAAATAGTCAACTCAAGTAAGGGCACGAGTGCAAGTTGAGATTTATAGCAAAATAAATGCTGCAGCAGATGTTTTCAAAGTATTCCTGCGGCTTTGTTTCATATCTGATAATACACAAAGAAATCTGAATCCTGATGTTATAGCTATCCCACTGAGCGGAGTGCTGAAAGACAAATTTTTTGAAGCAATATGGCATAAGTTTACTCGAGAGTCTACTAAAGTGAGACTTTGTCCTTGTGTTTCTTGGCTATTTGCATAGTTTTTTTGACAAGCTAGGTTTCTTTTCAATGTTTGAGTTTGCTTCCACTGCTAGCAAAAAGAGACATTGTCGGCCTTTACTAGTAAGATTATAAAAAGGCACACGTGATACTGCGGTGGCCCTGTTACCAAGAAAACCTTACATTTAAAAAATAAATAAAAAAATAAAAGGTTCACATTTTTATAACTAGGCAAGTCAGTTAAGAATAAATTCATATTACAATGGCGGCCTACCCCGGACGACGTTGGGCCAATTGTCAGCCGCCCTATGGGACTCCCAATCACGGCCGGATAAGATACAGCCTGGATTCGAACCAGGGACTGTAGTGACGCCTCTTGCACTGAGATGCAGTGCATTAGACCACAGCGCCACTCTGGAGCACCAATGATGAATTTTTTATTTTTTTAATGGATATTTTGGTTCAAAGACATATCATGGGCCTGGTTCAAAGACATATAAAGGCGTCACTACAGACCCGAGTTCGATCCCGGGCTGTGTCGCAGTCGGCCGTGACCGGGAGACCCACGAGGCGGTGCACAATTTGCCCAGCATCGTCCGGGTTAAGGGAAGGGTTGGCCGGCCGAGATGTCCTTGGCCCATCTCGCTCAAGCAACTCCTTGTGGGGGCCGGGCGCATGTACACTGACTTCGGTCGTCAGTTGTACAGTGTTACCTCCGACACATTGGTGCGGCTGGCTTCCGGGTTAAGCGAGCAGTGTGTCAAGAAGCAGTGCGGCTTGGCAGGGTCGTGTTTTCGGAGGACACATGGCTCTTCGCTCAGGTCACAGAGTATTAAATCGAGCAATATATAGCACATCACTTCTCACTAGTAATACATTACTTGTTTTAGAAACATTACAAGGCATGCTCATCATTTTCAATAAAAAAAAATTGTAATGACGAGCAAAATATCTCCGCTGGTAAAATGTTTTTCATCTACCTACCACATTGGCTGGTATACAAAAAAAGTTAGTTTTAGGCCCTGAAAGTTATACATATATAGAGAAGTCATTTTTGGTGAGTTTGGAAATTTACAAACAGAAATTAACAAAGCTGTCAAAGCAAAGGGTGGCTACTTTGAAGAAACTCAAATATAAAATATATTTAGATTTGTTTAACACTTTTTTGATTACTACATGATTCCATATGTGTTATTTCATAGTTTTGATGTCTTCACCATTATTCTACAATGTAGAAAATAGTAAAAATAAAGAAAAACCCTGCAATGAGTAGGTGTGTCCAAACTTTTGACTGGTACTGCACCGCAGTCAGTCAGACTGGCCTGCCCTCATGCATGCATTCTCGAGTGAGATACAGGTAATTGCCAAAATAAATGAAACACTTGCGTAAACATGGAATGAAGTATATTGAAAGCAGGTGCTTCCACATAGGTGTGGTTCCAGAGTTAATGAAGCAATTAACATCCCATCATGTATAAAAATGTCCAGTTGCCCATTATTTTAGCTACCATGACTGGAAGATCTCAGTGACTTTGAAAAAGGGGTCTCAAAGTAGCATAGGGGTTTTAAAGGACGTGTGTGTGTGTGTGTGTGTGTGTGTGTGTGTGTGTGTGTGTGTGTGTGTGTGTGTGTGTCTCAGTCACCAGATCAACCCAATTGAACACTTATGGGAGATTCTGGAACAGCATTTTCCGCCACGATTAACAAAACACCAAATGATGGAATTTCTCGTAGAAGAATGGCATCGCATCCCTCCAATAGAGTTCCAGACACTTGTAGAATCTATACCAAGACGCAGTTCTGAAGCTGTTCTGGCAGTCCACGGTGGCCCACTTTATCTTGGTGTTTCCTTTATTTTGGCAGTTATCTGTATGCAAAGGCTTCTGGAGAGATCTATTCAAATAGAATTCTCTCTTCCATCTTACCCTCTCAGCCCTGGCTTGACAGTATTGTCCGTCCCGATTACCAACATACCTCCGCCTCAAAAATGATTCCCATTTTAATCCTACTGACAGACAGTGCATGAGATGATATGGTGGCCCTGGAATAACCTGTGGGTCTTGTACTCCATCTATCTTTTCAGTAATGCAATAACTTTGTGAAACATAAAACACAGATTGAAAACCAATGACCTGTGTGATTGGGAATCTGAGTACCAGTCTGCCAACTACAATACTGAACACTAGAGGGGTGGAATTAAGAGGATTGTTGTCCTATTCAACGTATAATATCTTACCTTAATAATGAAATAGAAAGCAATGTCTTATTATAGTCTAGAGAGTCATCTTAAGCAGACATTAAACAGCTATGATTCTGTTGATGAATTGCAGCGAAGCAAAGAAAAATCGCACAGAATCCTAACCACACAGGTAGGCAGGAAGGCA